>NC_057354.1:110690653-111952528 GCF_016509475.1 Prionailurus bengalensis
TTTGTATGACTTATAAGCAATAACTTTAAAATTAGTGTTACATTGAAGAAAATGGTTGTTGTCATTCAGTGACACAACAGTGAATTGACTTATAGTGTTCAATATTTAATTTAAAAAGGCTATTTCATTTGTTTTACTCTATTTAGAAAAGGAAGACCAGTGTCTCATGCCTGAAGCCTGGAATGTGGACCAGGGAGTAATTACCAAACTCAAGGAACAATACAAAAAGGAGAGAAAGGGGAAAAAGGGGGTGAAGAGTAAGTGGAAAACATTGTATCTGTAAACCATAAATCTTTCCTTTTTTATATCCCCCAATTTTTTTCCCCAATGTTTTCCTAAAACCACTTACTCTTTTTCTTTTCTGCTCCTGGTCTCTTTCGTTTTCATCTGCTCTCAGGGGTTGAAATTAAGTGGTTAGTTATTTGATTGTGACCTTAAAAAAATAAAAACAACCATGCTTCTGATTATGGAATCATAATATATCCCAATAATAAATCTAGAGCCTTGTGAGAATATGGAACTATATATTCAAAACATAGTGATAATTTCATTTTTAAAGTATATGTGCTTAATTACCACAATGATTTTTCACTGTTGACAGTTTTAAATCTCATCTAGTTTGACCCTCTGGCAATCCACCAAAATTACTGCATATAATTTTAGACCTTGGAGACAGAAAGTTAATTTCTACCCCTGAATATTCTGTGTGTTCATAACACACAGTTCATTTGCTCTCACTACTATATGCTATACAGGGCAGAGAGTCAAATACACAACTTTTAAAAGTATTTATTTTCTAATTTAAGAATTTTGGCCAATTTCATTTATAATAATATTGCCAATTAGCTTTTTTCTTTTTAATAAGATGTCTGCCATATAAAAACTGGAAGCTAAAATGAAATTGCTAGCCCTGTGAACCATATATAACCATATATATATAATTATGCAAATTATTAGGTTTAGCAGTAGATCTAATTAAGTATGTAAAGTAGAAACCTTGAAGAAGCTTTCAAGCATCCCTGAAAACCATCTAAAACACCTTTTTAGGACAGCAAAGCTAAACTACCTCCTGTGCTTCCACTCCCGTTGACCATATGCACATGGGTCTCCCTTTTATGGCAAAAGGAATTGCATCCTTTGGGATATTAAAGTAGTGTAAAGTGGGATTAAAATCCAGTTTAGTGAAACATGCATTTAAAAGTTGGAAAAAGTGTAGTTGTTATTGATAAACAATTCAAATCTTTATTTAAAATATGCTAGGAGTTACAAGTATTTAACTTGAATGGATTAAAAAGTCAGTGGCTATTTTTGATGTTATACTTGTAACGATTACATAACTAAGAACTATTATTTGATGCCTTCTCAATATAAATTAAATTATAATGAGAAATATTAATATTAAAACATTAAGAGCATTTTGTACTTTTTATCCAAATGTATGGATAATAAATGTGATCTTAAACAGTAATGAGATATGATTTACTAGGGCTTTTCAGAGCCATGGCAAAACCAGTTACACTGAAATTTTAATGCAAATGTCATAAATGAGAAAGGAGAATATTTTAATTTTCAGGTTGACATAAGTTGATATTTCTTTAAGTCATTATGCTACAATAATGTTTTGAAATGTAAAAAATCTCTCATTTGGAAGGGTATCCAGGATTTACGTAGAATCCACCTACTATTATACTGGTTATTCAGTTCTTGTCAAATATCAAGGCATTGCTGTAGTTGGCATTTAGCACTTACGATCTAAAATGGCACCATTTGACTGGAACCGTACTTCTACTAATGGAAGCTATTGGCTTTCCTGAATCTGGAGATTATGATCAGCATGCAGGTATATAGCACATAATTTTTTTGTATGACAAAGAAAAATGACTACAGGGGGAGAAATTTTAATATCTTAGGGTAGAGGGACTGCAGGGTGAGGCTCCACACATTTTGTTTATCATCATCAGTTCACACTGTTTTCATAAAATGGTGATCTGGGAACAAGTGAAGACATGGTAAAAACAGAACCGAAGCAAAACTTTGACCTGGTATGAAGCAGAAATTTACAAACCCCCACAAATATTTTTTTAATTGAACGTTTACTGTTGGAAAAATTTGATTCCAATTGATATGGCCCAGTAGAAATATTTCCAGTCAAATCGTGTACTCCAATCATACGGTCTTGAAATATATTTCTAGGTAGTAGTTAAAATTGCTTAAAAATAGTTGTATTCTTTGCTGGTATAGGAAAAAAAAAACCATAATGGACTATGGGTAAGATTTTCCCATTCTTAATTAAACTTGTAACAGGAAAAACTACCGAAGATCTGTTTCAGCCTCTATCCTATATAAAACAGTCAAAACAGGGATGTGGGAGAATGAAGAATCAAAGTTCAGGTAAGTAATCAGTAGGGCATGAGACTTCACCTCGGGTACCATAGCTTCAGGATGTAAGGCAGTGAATGCAACTTCACATAAATGGACAAAAAGGAATGTTGCCGTTTAACTCAGTACACAGTAGCTTCACAATCCCTGGTATCTGTCGTCATTTAGAGCAATATATAAGGATTAAAAGAATGCTATTATTTTTAATGGTCCAAATTGCATATGAACATGATTTTTTATTGAAATAGCGATATTATTCCATTAGCTTAATTTTTAAAATATATGTAAAACATAATTCTTCTCAAGAAATAAACTTTTAAAATAATTTGAAAACTTGGAAAGTAATTACTTTTTAATATGGTAGGGTAGTTTTAAAGGTGAATGTAAGCAAATGTGAATAAGGTTTATGGCACCATTTTGATGCAGTTGGATAATTCCATTCTTTTTTGTTCTCTTCTTCCCTGTTTCTGGGCTAGGGCCCAATAGGTCAAAACTACAAGATATGCTTGCTAACTTGAGAGATGTTGATGAACTTCCCTCGTTACAGCCATCTGTGGGTTCACCTTCCAGACCCACCAGCTCCAGGCTTCCAGAACACGAAATAAATAGGGCAGACGAAGGTAAGTATATGACACTCCTGAGTGCACGCGCGCGCGCAGACACACACACACACACACACACACACACACACACACACACACACACACTACTGGGAAATGCATATCTAAATTCAGTTATTAGAAAGGACTTTCCTAAGAAAATAACTTTATTTTACGTATGTTTGATCGACATGGTGTTCCCCAAATGTAGGCTTTCTTACATTGAAGGGGTTTGATTCCCCCTTCAATCTGTTAGACTTGAAAAGGGTGCATAAACAGCAAGTCCAACTCCAGATTCTAGTCCACCTCCCTAGAAGCCGTGTATTTGGTATGTACAGGCTGTTTTATTCACCCTACTGAAACAAGAAGAAAATTAAGTCCATATGATAGGTAGTAAATGTTTGCTTCGAGATTCACGTAAGTATTTTCAGATGTTTTCTTTAAAGTCTGTCATCGATAAGTGAAAACGGGGGGGGGGGGGGGGGGGGGGGGAGGGGAAGGACACCTGAAAGTCTACTCACACTTGCAACTGTGTTTCTTTGTTCCCTTTCAGTCCTTGTCTAACTGTGTGTATTTTTTTAAACAAAGTTACAGTCACCACAGAGTAATTCTATCTTGTTTTATTTATGTAACATAAAGTCCCAAAACAACTTTCATAATTATAATTTTGAGATTACACATTATATTTTAGACTTGATACTTCACCATATCCCTTTTGGATATTTAGGTTCCCAGTTTTTTACAGTACTGTCTTACGATATTTAAATACAATTCTGCCTGTTTTCTAGACATAAGTTCTGACTTATCTATTTATAAATAGATAAAATGCTTATATGTAGAAATTGATCTAAACTTTTTTTTAATGTTTATTTATTTATTTTGAGAGAGAGAGAAAGAGAGAGAGAGAGAGAAAGTGTATGTGCAAGTGGGGGGAGGGGCAGAGAGAATTCCAAGCAGGCTCTGCATGCTGTCAACACAAAGCATGATGTGGGGGCTTGAACCCACGAACCATGAGATCATGACCTGACCCGAAATCAAGAGTCAGGTGCTTAACTGACTGAGCCACCCAGGCACCCCTAGAAATTGATTTTAAAGTATGTATTTACTGGGGCGCCTGGGTGGCGCAGTCAGTTAAGCGTCCGACTTCAGCCAGGTCACGATCTCGCGGTCTGTGAGTTCGAGCCCCGCGTCGGGCTCTGGGCTGATGGCTCAGAGCCTGGAGCCCGTTTCCGATTCTGTGTCTCCCTCTCTCTCTGCCCCTCCCCCATTCATGCTCTGTCTCTCTCTGTCCCAAAAAAAAAAAAAAAAAAAAAAAAAAAAGTTGAAAAAAATAAAGTATGTATTTACATTAGCTGAAAATCCAGTATGATGTAAAAGGAACCTTAATGATTAATAAATATTTTTCAATATTTATTTTTTAAAATTGCCTTGAATTTAAATACTGTAATTGTTTGCAGTGAATATGCTTCTTCAAATTACTATTTATTGAATAAAACAGACTGGGAAAAAGCCACAGAAAAATCATAAGTGTTTTTCTTTCTTGGGTTTTAAATTCAGTTACATTTTAGAGAGACATAAACTGATAGAACCTTGATGGACAGATTTTCATGGTCGGAGTACTTTTTAAATGAAACTTTTGACCATCACATGGTTAGTTATTAGAGTTAATTTTATACATAGTATACCTGGAATTTATTACTCATACATTAAGTAACGAAGACTTGTACATTATACCTTTATACTCTAAATACACAATTTCTTTGATATAGAGACGTCTTTTGAATTAAAGATGTGAAGTCATGGGCCTCATTAGGTATGTTTGTTGTCCTCTAGGAGATACATTCACTTGACACTATCCATGTGAGAATTTTAATCAGTTTGTTATTCTAAGATCAAGTCTAGATAAGAAGTTCATTTTTCTTTTGTTCTAGTAACTCCTAAAGAGTTTTATCAGAGATTTCATCTTGCAGAATTCTAATAACAGAGACAGAATAAGTACTATATACTAAATGACAAATGTATAGAAGCATTACATAAGCCACAGAAAGTGCCCTTCATGGGAAAAAATATTGAAGAACCTTAAAACTGAAGCATTGAATATCTAACTTACTGTCTCTAACATGGGTCCTATAAGCTTTCTTCCTCAGTGAAAGGTTTTCAAAAATATAAAAAGTATGTAAGAAATACACGGTGTATTTAATTGCCCATGAATGATGCCTCTTGGTCTCCAGTTTAGTTTCAGAAAAAGTGTCCATAGCCTGTGTGTGCTATAAATGTTTATCACTTTATTTTTGTTTTAATGGTTTTGTTTTAATTATTTAACTGTAAATAGTAAAGAGGCACAGTTAAATAATTTTGTAAAAGCTGAAGAAATGTGGCCTATCGTCTCAAGTTGTAAGGAGTCTTAGAGTTCTGCCCATGGTCGCTCCCTCTGGCCCTCGGGTGTGCTGGCTTAGCCAGGGAGTGTGCTGGAAGGAGCTCTGCCTTTGTTTCAAGGTTTGACATGGCCATTTTTAGAGCATTGTTTAAATTAGCCCAAACAGAGTGTATGCTCAAATCCCATGAATCTTAGTCTTGTTTTTAAGAGTCCTTTTTATTTCACACCTGAACAAAGTTGTCTGGATACAGTAGAAATGAAAACAAACAAAACACCTGGCTGAAGACCCAGTCTCATAGTCTCCTGTGAGTCATTTGATTGAAATTTGGCATGAAAATTGCTATTCTAACCTAAACAGTCTCCACCCTGCAGTAGTTAATGTGAGAGCTGCTCAAACCCCTCAGAGGATATGTGGTATGTTTGGGTAAAACCCATTTTTATTATTGCTGCTTTATTGCATGGTGGTTTTAATTGCATAAGGTCTTAATTTATGTTCTCCTTTGTTCTTACAAGGGTTTTAAGACATAACTCTTATGTCTACTATTTTTAAGACATAACTATTCTTTCATTTCTTCAACAAATACTTATGATTGAATCTAAACTTACATAATTTAAAGGTGAAAAACACCTTTAAATCCAGTTTTCTACATATGCTAATTAATATATTGACTTGTTTTTCTTAAGGAAACAAAACATTTTTTTAGCAGCCGGAGTTTAAACTGTTAAATTCGTCTTACCAACTTATAAATGTTTGTTATTAGTAAAGTAACCACCTCTAGAAAACTACTCAAAGACTATCTTTGACAGTTTGCCAGCATAATTGCATTTATAAAAATCCGCAATTTACTATTGACCAAATTAGGTAAAACTCCTGTTTTACTTTGGCATTTTGCTTTTAACTGATTCTTCTATGATGGTGATTGGAGGAATTGGATTGGTATGTTCAGTGTCATCTATTACAAAGAAGATATGGCGTCAGCTCGCAGCTAATGAAACTGTTCAAACGGACACTTCGTTAAAAAAAGTCTTTGAAATAAAAATCCACTTATAGTGAAAAGAAAATGTCTTTGAAACAGACATTTTTAACTGAACTGTACCTGTGGAAAACTGTAGAAGTGGTAAGGGAGCAGGTCAGTGAATTATCACAAAGTGAACCCAGCTGTGTTACCACTCCCTCGGTCAGAATCCGAACATTACCAGGGTCTTGAAGGGCTGCTTGGGCTTCAAGTTACTGCTTCTCCCCTTCTCTCCAGACACAGTCCTGAGTTCTAACACCAACATTAGGTTTGCCTCATATAGGCATATTTTATAGTTGTAACTATTTTACTTCTTTCTTTTTTTTTTTAATGTTGATTTATTTTGAGAGAGAGAGAGAGAGAGAGAGAGAGAGAGAGAGAATGCACCATGAGCAGGGGAGAGGCAGAGAGAAAGGGAGAGAGAGAATCCCAAGCAGACTCTGTGCTGTCAGCATGGAGCCTAATGTGGGGCTCAAATTCACGAACTGTGAGATCATGACCTGAGCTGAAATCAAGAGTCAGACGCTTAACTGAGCCACCCACGCACCCCAGTTGTAATAACCATTTTCGTTTGAAATTTTCTGTATTCTTCTGAGTTACAGAATTAAGCAATTTTATTTTGAATAAGACCAGGAGTGTTCAGATCACTTGTTACTTATGTTTAATATTTGATAGAAGTAATTTGAGTAATTAACATGAAATAGCAAACGAGGTAAGCCTACTTTGCTTTAGTCGTATTATTTTTTTGTATAGTGAAAAAGAAGGGACAATGGTCTATTGGATTTGTTTCCTGTTGTACTTTTCTTTTTTCTCTTTCTTTTTTTTAATGTTTATTTATTTTTGAGAGAGAGGAGAGAGGGAGCCAGAGGATCCAATGTGGGATCTACAGGGGCTGCGGAGAGCCCAATGCGGGGCTCGAACCCACAAACAGCAAGATCATGATCTGAACCAAAGTCAGACGCTTAACCGACTGAGCCACCCACAGGCCCCTTGTGTTGTACTTTTCAAATTAGATACCTTTGCCTATGGTTAAGATACAGAAAAAGCAACCAGTTCTTGAGGATTTTCTGCTCACTGAATTTTACTGTGTTTGAATGCATTTAAAAATAATCAAATATAGACATACCCTTAAGAGACTGTTTACACTTTAGAAGTTTTTTTATGTGTCTTCTGTCTTCCCCCTTCAGTGGAAGCATTGACCTTTCCTCCTTCTTCTGGGAAGTCCTTCATCATGGGAGCAGATGAAGCCCTTGAAAGTGAACTGGGACTTGGAGAATTGGCTGGACTTACAGTGGCCAATGAAGCAGATTCACTAACTTATGATGTGAGTCATGGTTTTATTTTTGTTGTTTTTTCATTTCTTAAAAATAAAAAGTTAACCTAATAGAAAAAGATAACAGTGGTAAAATTTCCTTACGGGTATAGAATTTGGTTCTGTTTTAATTGCAAACTTTGAAAATACAGTATTTTTCACATTGTGTAGAGATTAAAATTATGGTCTTTGCCTAAATCCGTAAGTTTTTATATCTTGTTTATTGGTTTTAGATTAAGGGAAAGAATTCCCTTTCTGTTACAAGTTTGGGTTTTATGTTTTAAGGCACCAGAGATCACTTGAAATTCATGCCTCCCTAATGGCAACATTTGAGTTTCTTCTCCAGTACATTATCAGTGAATACTTGGTCTACAGGAGATTTTAGTTATTGTTAGGCAGGGATGTCTCCAGGGTGTCTTGCAGATGTTAAGGCCGACCCATCAGTGATTTAGACCAAAACTGAAATCGTCATACCTTTACACATGCATGCGTTTACTTAATCCCAAACACAGTTGTTTTATAACTACATTTAAATTGTCAGAAAAACAGTTGCTTGTTTTATAAAGTATTTACAACCTGTCTTGTCTTGATGAAAATGGTCTCACTTTGATACCTCATTATCTTTGTTGGAGAACACAGTATAGCTCCTACCACATGGGGGCTGTAAAGATAGATGCTTAAGCAAACCATGGATATGAGAAGGATGTGCTCCAAAGAGGAACCTCACCACTCACTCCTCTTCCCACAAATCAAAATTCTCACTCTTTGCTAAGTCCATTAGTAAGTCTTTTGGGTTCTTCCTCCAAAAATACCTAAAATCGTTAGCTGTTTTTTACTTTTCATCCTACTCCATTGTTTTCTTCACCTGGAACTACTACAATAACCTCATCTAAATGGGCTCTTGGTTCCCATTCTCTGCATATATGATACAGGTTTTTAAAAAATATTTGTTTCCAGTAGTTTTGTATCCTTATATTCTACATCTGTTGTGTATAAAAACACAATTTAGTTGACTTTTGTTTTTTCATCTAATATTTGACAACCTTTTTATTTTTTTAATTTTATTTAATTTTTATGTATTATGTACTTATTTTTGAGAGGGCGCAAATGAGCGAGGGGCAGAGAGAGAGACAGAATCCCATGAGGGGCAGAGAGCGAGGGAGAGAGAGCGAGAGCGAGAGCGAGAGAGAGAGAGAGAAGCGGGGCTCACACTCGCCCCATAAGGGGCTGGAACTCCTGAATCACAAGATCATGATCTGAGCAGACGTCGGATGCTTAACCAGCTGAGCCACCCAGGTGCCCCTGACAACGTTTTTAATTGGAACATTGAGTCCATTTCTTTTTAAAGTAATTACTGATATATTTGGATTTAAGCCCACTGTTTATTTGTGCTACTTGTTCTGTGTTCTTTTTTCTCCTATTTTTAGCTATATTGGGATTCTGTTTTTTTTTTTCAACGTTTTTTTTTTATTTATTTTTGGGACAGAGAGAGACAGAGCATGAACGAGGGAGGGGCAGAGAGAGAGAGGGAGACACAGAATCGGAAACAGGCTCCAGGCTCCGAGCCATCAGCCCAGAGCCCGACACGGGGCTCAAACTCACGGACCGCGAGATCGTGACCTGGCTGAAGTCGGACGCTTAACCGACTGCGCCACCCAGGCGCCCCGGGATTCTTTTTTATAAGTCACCCCCACTCCATTATTTGGAGATTATGCAGTCTTTCATTACTCTTTCTATTGTTACCCTAGAGATTACCACACATATCCTTATCAAAATTTTAATGCACAGACCTTAAGAACACTTTTAACTATACTTAAAAAATTCCTACTGTACATATATGTTACTATTACTATATATTTTGTCTCGACATTTATCTCCTACAAGATAATGTTTTATACACTCAACATTCAGTTACGGTTATCCGTTTTACATGATTCATTTTGCTTTATTCTCTTCTCCCCTGCGCATCTGACTGTCCATCTGGAACACTTTTCTTTTACTCTAAAAACAGTTAATATTTCTCTTTGGTGAAGGTCTACTGGTATCCAATTCCCTCAGTTTCTGGTTTTATTAAATTGTTTATTTCACCTGAGTGAGTTAACTTTTATCTCTGGTATTGAGTTCCAGTTGGCAAGGTTTTTGTTTTGTTTTGTTTTGTTTTGTTTTGTTTTGTTTTGTATTTAGTTTCACTTTAAACATTTTAAATATATTACTTCATTTTCTTCCTTCGTTTTCTGCTGAAGTCAGCTGTCATTTCTTTTATTGGTCGTTCAATGTTAGTCTGATTTTTTTTTTTCTTCTATGACTCATAATCTTCCTATGTCTTGACTGTTAGCCAAGGTTTAGTTTTCTTTTTATTTAACCTTCATGAAGTTCTTAGACCTTCTTGGCTTAGTATGTTTTTCTCAGTTTTATATAAAGTTCTCAGCTATTTATCTTCAAATACTGCTTTTACATGTCTCTCTTCTCCTTCTGGAACTCTAGTTATATTGTTAGAACTCTCTACATCCTCTGTCTCCTGCTCCCTTTGTTATGTATTTTCCATCTTTTGTCTCTATACTTCACTCTAGATGTTTTTATGACCCATCTTCTGGTTAACTAATTCTTTCTTCAGTTATGTGTAATGTGTAATTAAACCTATCTACTTAGGTCTTACACTGTTTGCTTCTAGAATTCTTTTTCTATAGATTTATTCCAAAATTTACAATGTTGTCTTTTATCTTCTTGAACACAGTAAGCATGATTATGTTCCCAGTTGTTTTCATTAAGCTGTATAATCTTTTGTGGGCATGGTTATTTTTTATTGTGTCCAAATAACCATACTTGAAAAAATGTCTATAGAAATAACTTTAGGCCTAGGATGATACCTTCCCCCAGGGAGTATATTTTAATTTGTTTCTCTCAGATGTCTGTAGCCAGTAGAAATCTGGATCACCTCATTTCAGTTTCAGTTTTTCAGATGATTTAAAGCTGATCTGCAGTCTCTGCAAGGGCTTTTGTTCTAGTTCACGCTTCTGTCTAGGATGCAACCCTTTGGACTCAAAACCCAAAGCACAGTGCTTCACCAAGCCCCACCTTCTTGGCTGGCCCTGGACACCAGTCTGTATCTCCTTGCACTGCCCAAGCGTCAAAAGCACAGCCTAACCTCTCAACCATCCCCTCTGGAATCAGTAAATACCCTCTGGGGAGAAACAACTCCAAATATCAGGCTCACCTTTTTAGATTTCTGTCTTCCCCTAAATCCTGGCCTCCTTTTTCTTCACTATTTTTCTGGTTCTCCATTTAAAAATTATTAGCTCTGCTTTTCTACTTGTCCTCAGTACAGACTTGATCCTAATGGTCTAGTCTACATCATGGCTAAAAGCAGAAGTTCCCATGAGATACTTTTGTCCTCTCTATACGTACCTCACAAAGATTTTGTCCCATATGTTACAGAATTCAGTCATGTCTCTAGACAAATGTCATTCTTTTTTTTTTTTTTAGCTGTTAGTTGTTAAAAACTTAGTGTTATGTCTGTGTTTCTAAAAGAAGTCTCTAGTTCTAATAAATATATTAGTAACCTACCGCTGTGTAACAAATTGCACACGACACAGCTTAAAACAACATTTGTTACAGTTTCTGGAGGCCAGCAATCTGGGGCAGCATAGCTGTGTGGTTCTGGTCTGTCATGTGGTTATAGTAAGCATGTAGCAGGGGTTGCAGTCTTAAATGAAGACTTGGGAAGATCTCCTTCCAGGCTCACTCATGCAGTTGTTCAAAAGCCTTGGTTCCTTGCTGGCTATTGGCTGGGGACTAGTTTCTCACCCAGGAGCCTCTGTGTGGCGTTCTCGGTGGAGCAGCTGGCTTCTCCCAGTGTGGGTGTACTTGAAAAGAGAGTGAGCAAGAACACCCAAGATGCAAGGTTTTTATGACCTGATTTTGGAAGTAATTTGCCACCACTTTTGCTATATGTTATTGGTCACACAGAGCAACCCTGTATTGTGGCAGGGGACTTCACAAGGTGTAAATATGAGGACGTAGGGCTGATCAGGAACCATCTCAGTGGCTGTCTACCACATTAAGACATTCAGAAGGAATCTAATTGTTTTTGTATATGAAAATCTTTCAGCTCTTCAATAAGAGCAGACAAGAGTCAACTTAGTTGTTCTGCTTCTCCCCCTGCTCCACGCACCCCCAACCCCCATGCAAAGATAACCAGCCCCAGATCTTATAGTAGTTCCTTGCATCGTGTGTTCTGTCTTCTTACTGCTCCAGTTGTGACCTGCTCTATCCAAATTTTTCTGCAGACTTTTAAACTTCTGGGTCCTAAGTTATAGTTTGTATTACGAGTGTAGCCTCTTAAGTCAGGCTATTTGGTTTTGAATCCTGAGTCTTCCACTTACTAGAGGGAACTCATTCAGCTTCTCTTTTCTTTACATGTCTGGTCCTTAAAGTGGGGATAATGTTGATTCCTTCATAGAGCTGTTGTGACACTTAAGTGAGTTAATGCGTGTTAAGTTTTTGAAAAATGTATAAAGTAATGAATAATGCTCAAAATAGCAGTTATTATTAGTATTGGGTTTTTTTTGTCATTGTAAGTATGGCAATATTTCTTCAGTGTGTTAGCCAATATGTGCCCTACTCGTGCTTAAATCTAGAATGCTTGTTAGTCATGGAGTGTAAAGTAATATGTGATAGGATATGTGGTGCTAGTGTAAAGTTAAACATGAACCTCTTTGGCTTTGCTGTTAGTTGGAAATGAAAAAAAAAGTTGGAATATTCTTGGAATGAAAAACTGCATTTTTTAAGTTGTTGAGATGGAGTCTGTGTGGAGAAAAGCAAGATAATGTTGTGCTTTGCAAATGGAATTTATTGTTTTGTAACATCTGATTGTCTCTTCCAGGGTTAACATTTTATGTTTCCAGTTTATAAACATTGTTACCAATTTGACAAAGAAAATTTAGCTTTTCATAGAAAGTACTGAAAATCTAGAAGTAGGATCATATTCTATAATGTTAATAGGTTATTAAAGGTAACTTAGTTTTCAGGTTTTATCCCAAATTAGTTTCTATACTATAATTTAGGTTGAAATTACTTGTCTGTTGTTTTTTTAAGTCATCCTAGTAAAGACCCATTCTTGTTATTTAGTCTTCTTGCAATTTTGAATTATGTTACTTGTTTTTATGTTGTGTATTCATTCATATTTCTTCAAAGAAAACCACTGTTGACGTACTGTTAATTTTGCCTTTTGATTTGATTATTTGCATTTAGAAATTATATTGTTTTGACAATTGCACAATGTGATGATTTAATGACAAATCAGCAGGAATTAATGTTGAAATATAATTTTTTTCATGTCCTGAACCAGATGTCCGGGTATCTTTCTTTTGTTTCCTTAACAGATAGCAAACAATAAAGATGCATTGAGGAAGACATGGAACCCTAAGTTTACATTACGAAGTCACTTCGATGGCATTCGAGCCCTTGCTTTCCACCCCACTGAGCCCGTTTTGATAACAGCATCAGAGGATCACACATTAAAAATGTGGAATTTGCAGAAAACAGCCCCAGCCAAAAAGTGAGAATATTCTACTTTAACTGTATTTGAGGTTTTTTTTTTTTTCAGTTTATTTATTTATTTTGAGAGAGAGAGAGAGGGAGAGAGAGAATCCCTAGTAGGCTCCACACTGTCAGCACAGAGCCCAACACAGGGCTCGAACCCACAAAAGGTGAGATCATGATCTGAGCCGAAATCAAGAGTCAGATGCTCAACCAGCTGAACCACCCAGACGCCCTGTATTTGAGTATTTTAATTATCAGTTTTCAGCAGAAAAGTACTTAATTATTTGCTATTAAATTTCTCAAGTATACCTTCCAGCTTTTTCTTCTTTACCATGTCACATAATTAGAATTTTTCCCTTCTTACTCACAATCTGATATCAGGTTGGAAAACTGACACTGAGGGAGAAATAGTATTATCTGATAGTTTCCCAGAGCTTGTGAATGCTGTTTACAATCCTTACACAGTATTTTAAATGGTTGTCATATTTGTGGATTCCCTTGTCTATATTGAAGGTTTCTACTGTTGTTGTAAAGAGGTGTAGGCGTGTCATCATTCCCCAGCACAACCTTGCCATATTATTTATTAGGTTTGGACTTAATGATGTGGAAGGGAGGCTGATTGAGGGGTGAAGGACTGTTCTTTGGTATTGTCTTTTGGCCTTGACCTTTTAGGTACTTTCCATACCTACCAACATGTATAGACTGAAAGGCACTGTTATTCCTGTCACTTAACTGCTATTTCTTCCCTCAGCCCCTCGGTTCCTCTCTTAAGCATGAACAGACATGAGTTGTTATAATCTCTTTTATCAGTGACCAAGCTAGTCCGGGTCCCACTTGGTAGGGTACTTACTGGAGGTCGCTCTCCTGTGTCCTTGAATCAGATGGTCCAAACCTAGCATGTGCCAGTAATGGCCCTTCTCTGGTGTCAGGCACTTCGGTTATTGGAAGGAGAAATAAACATGAACTGGCAAAGATTATAGAAGTTTTACTACTGATAGAGGATATCTATTGCCAAGTTTAAACGAGATCAGTGAACATTCCTGCTGTGAGTCCTACATAAACTTGATAAAATACTTGATTTATCAGTCTTCATCAACCAGTTCAACCAGATCTTGCTAAAACCAAGTGACTTCTCATAAGGATCAGGTATCTTCAGCAGAGAGTAATTATTTCTTTGTTATAAATCGTGCCTTTTGTCTTTTTAGTTCTCTGGCCACAATGGGCATCTCATTCGACCAAAGAATGTCAATGTCTCATATATTCTTGACTAAAACTTAGAAAAATATTGAAACAAGTTTCTTAGCTGGTGATAGCTTAGGAACAGTATCTCCACATGTAAATAACAGTGACCTGTTTACCTTTGAGCATAAAATTTTGGAAATGCTTGAGGAGAGAATCATATAAAAAACTGTAATACAATATAAGAAATGGTAAGTAATTGACTTTACATCCAGTTTCCATTAACAGTCATGGCCAGTATTAGTGTAGAGTATCTATACATTCAGTGTTCTGATTAATGAATTAACTGATGACTTGGACAACTTTTACAAGTATCGAGGACAGATATCTTAACCTTTATGGAAATGCAAAGAAATTAAAGTGCCATGTGCTGAAATCCTGCTAATGCCTGTTTCTAGCCTAGTCTGTTTTACATGTAGACTTTTATTTAATCCTGTGAGTATTTGGTATTATCCTGATTTTTCAGTTTTGTTTTAAATATGTAGAGGAATCTGAAGTTCCAACAGAATAAATAATTTGCCTGAAGTTAGCCAGCTAATTGAATCCAGAAATTTATCTCCTCAAAGCCTATGATGCTCTTTGAGTGTGACTCTCTCTTCCTTTAGTCAAATAGACTATGATAATGCTGAGAACACTACAATCAGGTATTATTACTAAACTACTACTAAACAAGTGTTTCTTGAGGCCACAAAAATATGTGATTGATATCAGATAAGCTGTCTTAGGTGTCCTAGGTTGAGAATGGTATATTACCACAGTGTTGGTATTTCTAAAGGCAATTTTGTGGCATATATTCAGGGCTACTGTTTACTACTGAAACTTAGAGTGGTAAAAGTCCTCTCTCTCTTGGATTTAGGAGTACATCTCTTGATGTGGAGCCTATCTATACATTCAGGGCTCATAAGTAAGTATGTGCTTTTTCTTTGTTTTAAGTCAGCATCACTGTACATCAGCCTGATTAGAGTATTTTATTTTCTTTCCCTTAAATATTTGTGTTATATATTTTTTGTATTTAGTAGCTTTTTTCTTTTGTAAATGTAAAAGAAACTGGCAGATAATACAGTGTTAAAAACAAGTTTATCACTACCAGAGATCCTTGCTAAAATTAGGTTTTATTTGGATAATGTTTAAATATGATATCTCTCTTGCTTAAAATAAGTTGATGCAGTAAGGGTTAAATATTATAAATCCTGACCTTTGTTTTCCTTAAAGATAATATAGATTAAAAAAACCCAAGAATTTTAAAATTATGAACACATATTGCATGCTGCTCATATTTCCACATAAGCTTAAGGGTTATACTTATTCACTTGATTTAACACAGAGATTGGCATTTTTTATAGAAAGGGTCGGATAGTAAATACTTTTTCAGCTTTGTAGGCCATATATTTTCTGTTGTATATTTTTGTTTTTAGTTCAGTTTGTTTTACAACCCTTTAAAACAAAATGTAAAAACCATTTTTAGCTTGAGGACTGTACAAAAACAGACCATTGGCTGGATTTGGCCCACAGGCCATAGTTGGCCAACCTCTGGTTTAGCAGCAGAAGAGAGATGTGCGATGCTTCCATAGTATTTTTATTCATCGTAAAAAGCTGAAACATAGAAACCATATTAATTAAGCACTCTTATTTCTAACAAGTCCTATTATCAGATTGATTTGGGGGAATAGAAATTGCTTTTTATCTCCCAGAGGACCAGTGCTCTGTGTGGTGCTGAGCAGCAGCGGCGAGCAGTGCTACAGTGGGGGTGCCGACGGACTGATCCAAGGCTGGAATACCACCAACCCCAACGTCGATCCCTATGACTCCTACGGTAGGTGTTTCCCCCAGGATATGCAAGAATAACTTGTCTTCCTTTTACACATTTTACATAGCATATATAAGGATAAAATGAGATATGTTAATAAATTGGTAAAAGACAACAAGGTCTTTATATGGTTGAAAAGGACTCTTGTATTTAGGAATCAATTTGATATATGATGTTAAAAGAAAAAAGAAACAAAATGGGTTATTCCTGCAAAAAACAGTTCCCACCCTCCCAGAGTTTTGTTGATTGGAAATGGTGGCTATGACTGACCATCGTTTTCTTCATTTTGGGCATCTGTACATTACTTGAGACATTATTACACATTTCATTACTGTTCTTGACAAACAGCCTAAGGAAAATTAATGTTGGCATCATCTTCTTGATCAGTTACTGGAGTGTGTAGAGGGTAATGATTTTTAAGCTCCATGACACCAAAATACTTGAAAGGCCTTAAAAATTAAGAAGTGCCTTTAGTCTTGGGAACAGTACTGTGAAACATAAATCCACATGATAATCTATCTCTAGATTTTACCATAAATTCTTTTGCAAAAACTGTTTAGGAATTGACTCTTTTGGTTTCCTCTTACATTCTCAGATTTTACAATGGTATGAAGTGTCATATTTGTCCTAAAACCATAGTTTCCTCTTCACTTTAGATTAATTTTACCACCAAACCTAAGTAAAGATAAATTCGATAAACAAAAAATTTTCCCAACATATATTTAATAAACATTTAACATGTATTTTGTGAAAGGTAAACCCCCTCTCTCTCCCCGGGTCTCTTTTTTTTTTTTTTTTCAACGTTTATTTATTTTTGGGACAGAGAGAGACAGAGCATGAATGGGGGAGGGGCAGAGAGAGAGGGAGACACAGAATCAGAAACAGGCTCCAGGCTCTGAGCCATCAGCCATCAGCCCAGAGCCTGACGTGGGGCTCGAACTCACGGACCGCGAGATCGTGACCTGGCTGAAGTCGGACGCTTAACCGACTGCGCCACCCAGGCGCCCCTCCCCGGGTCTCTTAAAAGTTGATCTGTTCCATATTTTTCCTTACTTCCTTTATCTCTCTATGAGAGGATCAGTTGTTCTGTCCCAAGGCAACCAGCCCTTCTCCTTTGGCTCTTGACCTCATTCTCTCTTGTTTCTTTTGAGACTGCACTTGATTCGTTCTTGCTGTCTCTCTTGCTCTCATCTTAAGCCTTGCCCTCTTTTCTCTCTTTCCACCCCCTCCACATATAAGTAAATCCAGCTAGCTCCTCTCCTGGGCAAGGGGAAGCCTTTTCTTGACTTCATTTCCCTCCCTGGCTTCTGTTTAGTCTCTGTTTTCCCCATCATCTGTGTGTGTGTCTCTTTGGTGGTTGTGACTAGAATACACAATTTGGAGTTACTAATTCCATGTCCTTTCCCTGGGCATCATCCCTCTGCAGTCTGTCTTCTGGTCATTCCCCTTAAATATACCAAGATTATCAGTGACTACCTGATTGGCTGATCCAAGGGGTATTTTCCAGTCCTTGTTTTTCTAGACGTATTGGCTATCTGAAACTGTAGAACATTCCATCCTTGTTGAAATTTGTCCACTATTGGCTTCTGTGACAATTTGTTTCCTATCCTTCATAAACTTTTATTTTTCTCACCTTAGATACTGGCATTTATCAAGGCCCACACCCTATTCATTCCTTCTTTTGTATGCATATTCTTTGGTAGACTGAATCCACCTCTACGGTTTTATATGCTGTTGACTCATAAATATCTTCTGTAAGCCTCAGACTGCCTACAGAACATTTCAAAGTCACCAACTCATTGTCCATAAATCCCTGCAAGTGCTGTGTTTCTTCTCCCATATATTCTTTATGAGATGGTGGCACCACCACAGTTACCCAAGCTAGAAACCTAACAGTTATCCTTGTTGCCTTGTTCTGTTTGCTATCTGCACCTTATTAATTTCCTAGTAATTAATATTTACCTAATATTCATTACCTAAATATTCCTTGAATACAGCCCTTCTGCTTTGCCCCCTTTCCCAATGCCCTCCCCTAGGTGTTCATCATCACCCCCCCCCAGACTGCTGGAACAGTTCCCTTGCCGTCATCTGGATTCTGTCCAGTCTGTCTTCTGCACTACAGTGAAGGCTACCTTATTAAATACCTACTTCATCCTACTGCTCCTGGAAAACCCCGTAGTGGTTCATTTTGCTTTCAGAATAACTCCCAACTACCTTGATATGCTGTAGAAATCCCACCTTAAGGTAGCCACTCTCCTCTCATCTTTCTGTCTCCAACTTCACACTTCAGTGGTGCTGAATTGCTTGTAAATTTCCTCACATGTCGTGCTTTCCTTCCTTTGTGATTTTGCAGGTGCCGCCTCCTTTGCCAGCAGTGGCTTCCCTCTAGTTTTGACTGGCCAGCCCCCGTATACTCTAGGTGTCATTCTTTCCAGGAAGCTTTCAGTCAATCCTGTTACTCTCCATGGATACGATGTCAGTCACTGTTATTGTACTTATCACAACATCTTTTGAGACCAGGATAGCACTGTGTCTTAATTATCTGTGTGGCCCCAGCATCTAGCATAGTGCCTAACACACCGTGTCTTCAATAAATATTTTATGATATGACAGAGAGTAGAGGACAGATGACATTGACATTTTAAACTTAACATGTGTGAGCCATCTTGAAAGTACTGCTTCATAGAGTCACTGTGAGGATTGATAATTACAGTTTCCAGTTTGACTTTTGTCACGAAACCGTGCTAAGTGAGCCTCCTTCCCTTCATGCACATCATTCACATGTCGGTTAGTGCTGTTAGAGGGGAATACCTGTATGTCTCAGTTCGTGTCCACCGTGAATTCCAGGGACCTGTTGCTCCCAGGAATAACTGCCATTTGTAGTGCGGAGGTACAGGAGGCTGGTCTGAAGAAGCGTGTCCAAAGTGCTGACAGAGCTCAACGAGGAAAGGATCTCTGTTCATTTCCTCGAGGAATAGTTGTGACTTCTCTGAACGCAGATTAAATTCAAATGATGTGTGTTAACGTGCTTTTTAAAAAATCTAGACAAATGGAAAGAAGGGAAGGAGAAGGAAATACCTGATTTTTTTAAGGAGAGAAATATGTACTTTAAAATTTTAATTTATAAGTCCTAGACTCTGCATGTGCGTATTTCCAAGCCTGTTTTTAGTTACTGCAACATTTCAGAAGAATAATAGAAACTAGGAAGCACATTTTGTGCTGTTATTAGACGCTTTTGTTTGTATTTCCTTTCTCTGGAATCTGAGTTACCTTTATGATTTGTTTTTTTCTCCTGATTTTGCATTCTTGCTATTTTGTGTAGATCCTTCTGTTTTAAGGGGCCCTCTGCTGGGCCACACCGATGCTGTCTGGGGCTTGGCTTACAGTGCTGCCCATCAGCGCCTGTTGTCCTGTTCAGCAGATGGCACTCTCCGATTATGGAATACAGCCGAGGCTGCTCCAGCCCTAAGTGTATTTAATGATAATCAAGGTATATGCTTTTTTTTTTTTTTTTTATCATTCAACTGAATCTTTTATAAAGTGTCTAACAACAAGCAAATAAATAAGTAAACGATTCTATAAACTCTTAGAGTTTAAATTTAATTTGAAGGGTTTTTTTTTAAGTAATGAAAGCATATTTGTTTGAATTTCCAACTTATGATTTTTAAAAGCATAGTATTCAATGAAAGAACACACATTAAAAAATGTTTTTTAAATCAAAATATAACATCTACAGTAAAAATGGATATTGAAGACATGTCTTACTGGGTTTGACAAATATATAACTCTTATACCTCTCAAGATCTAGAACCTTTCCTTCACCTCTTCAAAGTGTCTTTGGGTCCTTCCCAGCCCCTCTTCCCATTTCCAACCAGCGGTGTGATTTCTTTCATTACAAATAAGTTTTATCTGTTCTAAATTTCATAGAAGTGAAATCATATAATATGTACTCTTTTTGTACCTGGCTTTTTACTCTCTAATGTTTTTGTGATTCATCCATGTTCTACATATCAACTTATTTATTTTGATGTTTAATAGTATTTCATTAAACCAGTGTGTTTATTTATTTACCTTTTGATGGACATGTAGGTTGTTTCCAGTTTTTGAGTATTATGAACAAAACTACTATGAACATTCTTTATTTATTTATTTATTTATTTATTTATTTATTTATTGAGCTAGTAAAGAGCTAGAAGTAGAATTGCTGGGAGTTAGAAGTGGTTTTGTGTGTTCAACTTTATGTGAAATTGCCAAACTTATCCAGAGTGGTTGTGCCATGTTATACCACTGACAGCATGTATGAGAATTCCAGCTGTGCTTCATTCTTAATTAATTAGCATTTGGTGTTATCATTTCATTTAGTTTTAGCCACTCTGGTGGGTGTGTAGCAGTGTTTCATTGTGGTTTTAATTTGCATCGCTTTGGTGGCTAATTATTGTGAGCACTTTTGTGTGTGTGTGCTTATTAGCTATTAATGTATCTTCTTCTATAATATACAGATTTTTTAACTGCTTGCTTGCTTTAGATTTTCAACCATATAAAAAAATCAGATTATATTCATGTATATGTATACATGATATGTATACATCATTCTATTCTTTTATGTTTGTAAGTACACTGTAAGTTTAACCAAGTTTTATCCTATTCTAGATGATAAAGTACCTTCTTTATTCTTGAGCTGTTTTAACCTGTGTCTGGGTTTTGATGAGTTGCCTGCATTTGATATTTGTATGACTCTACCAGTAAATAATAATTTGAAATTTTATTTTTTTAATTCTGTATTTTTGATGAGTTAGAATTCCTCATAAGAGATGGTCTCTTAAAGAATTCCCACAATGCCACTCTAAGCCTCAGGTAAAAGTGGAAGCAACAAAACTTGTAGTCCAGAAATGTTTTCCATTTATTTTCTGAGTAAAGGCCTGCATTCTGTGAATATATTAGCTGAGTAACAGGTAGAAGACTTGCTGAACAGGTAAAGATAATAAAATAGGCTAGGGCTAACAGTAAAAAAAGAAATAATCTCTATTGAATGGCTAATGAGCTAATTTTTATTCTAATGTTGAGCCTTCTTTACTTCTTAAGGAAATCTTGTGACTATTTGTTTTGCTATATTATAAGGACATTTTCAACTAGACCCTCTGATCGCCATTCTCTGAATATGTTCTGACTCTCTTAGAATTGGGAATCCCTGCGTCTGTGGATCTAGTGAGCAGTGACCCGAGCCATATGGTAGCATCATTCAGCAAAGGATATACAAGCATCTTTAACATGGAAACGCAACAGCGCATTCTCACTTTAGAATCCAACCTAGATACAAGTATGTATACCAATTTTAAGTATTCTTTGTTTGGGTCAAATTTTTAAACTTTCTCAAAATTATAATTACTAGAGTCAACTACAGAAAATACTTGTTATTATAAAGAGTTCTGCCTTTTAAATCACAGAACACAGTTACTTGGATAAAATGATTTACAATTGATTTTAAGACTTTAAATTTATGCACATTTATAACTATACTATTTGGAATAGCATTTGAGCTATTCCAAAGAGGAGTCAAGTCACATCCCCAAAGGCAAAGGAATTAAAAGCAAAAATGAACTGTTGGGACCTCATGAAGATAAAAAGCTTCTGCACTGCAAAGGAAACAGTCAACAAAACTAAAAGGCAACCGACAGAATGGCAAAAGATATTTGCAAGTGACATATCGGACAAAGGGCTAGTATCCAAAATCTATAAAGAACTCACCAAACTCCACACCTGAAAAACAAATAATCCAGTGAAGAAATGGGCAGAAAACATGAATAGACACTTCTCTAAAGAAGACATCCAGATGGCCAACAGGCACATGAAAAGATGCTCATCAGGGAAATACAAATCAAAACCACACTCAGATATCACCTCACTCCAGTCAGAGTAGCTAAAATGAACAAATCAGGAGACTATAGATGCTGGCAAGGATGTGGAGAAACGGGAACCCTCTTGCACTGTTGGTGGGAATGCAAACTAGTGCAGCCTCTCTGGAAAACAGTGTGGAGGTTCCTCAAAATATTAAAAATAGATCTACCCTATGACCTGGCAATAGCACTGCTAGGAATTTACCCAAGGGATACAGGAGTACTGATGCATAGGGGCACTTGTACCCCAGTGTTTATAGCAGCACTCTCAACAATAGCCAAATTATGGAAAGAGCCTCACTGTCCATCAACTGATGAATGGATAAAGAAGTTGTGGTTTATATACACAATGGAATACTACGTGGCAATGAGAAAGAATGAAATATGGCCTTTTATAGCAACGTGGATGGAACTGGAGAGTTTTATGCTAAGTGAAATAAGTCATACAGAGAAAGACAGATACCATATGTTTTCACTCTTATGTGGATCCTGAGAAACTTAACAGAAGACCAAAGCAGGCGGGGGGGGGGGGGGGGAGGAAGAAAAAGAAAAAAGGTTAGAGAGGGAGGGACCCAAAACATAAGAGACTCTTAAAAACTGAGAATAAACTGAGGGTTGATGGGGGGTGGGAAGGCGGGGAGGGATGAGCACTGGATGTTGTATGGTAACCAATTTGATAATAAATTTCATATTAAAAAATAATATGGGGATAAAAAAACAAAGAGGAGTCAAGTTTTATACCAAATGATTAGTTTTCAATTCTGTTTGAAGAAAGTAATATTTATTCTGAATATAAAATAAATCTGTTTTTCATTTCTCATAATTTCATTTTTTAAATCAATTTAGTTTTGTATTAATAATATTATTTGACACAGCTCACTACTGATTAGACTGTAAATCAAGTTGTGTCTCTTAAAATCTCAAATATGAAGCTTCTCATTGGATACAGAAAGTCAGGAAATAATTTCTCAGATTGTGAAAAAGATACTATGGAATCTTTTTGATTTTTGGCTTTTTAACCACTGCTTTCTGTCTTTAGGCTTAATCTAGACAAGTACATTTTAGGTTGCAGTTGACAAAGGAAGCTGTGTACATATATATTGTTGTTTTAATCTGAGAACTAGCTTTGAAAATAATTACCATGGTGTGTTTGTGTGTGTGTGTGTGTGTGTGTGTGTGTGTGTGTGTGTGTCTCTGTCTGTCTGTCTGTCTCTCCCTCTCCCTCTCCCTCCCTCCCCCCGCCCCCACTCTTTTCCTTGCAAAAATTTCCCTCATTCCATTTTGGCTTTCTTCATTTTCTCTTCCCGATCTGTTGGCCTTTGTTTTTTTCTGAGGTCTTAGGAGAATTGTTTGGGGAAATACACACGAATAGAGTTTTGAACTATTTGGATGTAAAAGAGAGGGGTGAAAAAATAAAAACTGATATTATGGAATAAGAAAAGGAGAAACTTTTTTTTGTCAAGAAATAATCGGTTTTAGACTCTCAATAAATTTAAAATCAATTTAAATATATGACTTAAAGCTACAGTAGTAAAATACAGATAACAATATGAAACTAAGAAGGATGTGAACATTTTTGGAATTACCTTCAGAAATTGTAGTCAATTCTTAGAATGTCCTGAGTGGTAAATACTGACTTTAATGACTGCTACAAATTAATAAGATGTCAAGTCTGGTGGATGAGATGGATGAAGTAAACTCGGCAATCCCAATTTTCTCTTTAAGTGTGTGACAATAAAGTCATGTGACTTTTTGCCTGATACTAGAAACATTTTCTGAAGAAAACTGCCAAAAATGTTTTGAACAAAGGCAACATTATTGGAATAAGTGATAATTACTTTGAGTTATAATAATAATATGCCCTGACATTTTCTTTTTTAAATATATCCTTTTTTTTTTTTTAATGTTTATTTACTTTTGAGAGAGAGCGAGTGAGTGTGAGAACACAGGCAGGGGAGGGGCAGAGAGAAATGAGAGAGAGACACACACAGAATCCGAAGCAGGCTCCAGGCTCCGAGCTGTCAGCACAAATCCTGACATGGGGCTCGAATCCACGAACCGCAAGATCATGACCTGAGCCTAAGTCGGACGCTTAACTGACTGAGCCACCCCAGGCGCCCCTGTCCTGACATTTCCTAAATTATCAGTTTGATTACTTTCGAGTTGTATAAATTATCAGTTTTATTACTTCAGAGCTGTACTTTTATTCTTTTCTACTGTGACTACCCCTGCTTATTTATTTTTTTACTACATTGTTCTTTTCTGTAATTTAGCAGATTTTTAAAAAATTAAAGTTCAGACCAAAAACATGTTTCAAGGTAAAAGTAAATTTCTTATAGAATTAAAAAGGATGGAGGTTTTTGTTTTAAAAATCAGAATAGACTCACTTTCTGTTCATTAATGTCAGTGGTGATTTGTGATAAAGTCAAAGGTATTTGAAGCAGGTAATTGAGGTCTTGTCAGTCCAGTGAAAAGTAAGCCATTTCTACATTACAAGCTGAATACAAATACTTGCAGGAGTTTTTTAGATTCATTGTTCAATTTATTCCTAGTGTTCTTTGCATTTTGCTTACATGTCTGATTTACTATTAAGTGGAGAAACTTCCTTAAAAGTATTACTAAGTAAAAACTCTTTTGCTTCCTTCCATCATTTGATTTCTATCATAATTATTTTCTAGGTCTCAGCATAATTGAAGCTATTCTCAGAAACCTCTCTCTCAGAATACATGGGATATTTTACTTAAAGTATTTCTTGTCTTTTGTTACTCTCCTGCTAGATCCTACAGAGGATAATGCTCAGTGGTATGTTATCTCTGGAGGAAAGGAAAAAAAAAAAAAAAAACAACTACAGGCTGAGCTTTGAAACTAAAGTCTTTGTTAAGGACCATTTAAATTGAGTATAACTGACTGAGCTTACTCCACGTGGTCAAGTGACTTTTTCTTTTATTCTTAGATATCAGGCTGTTAGTACTGGAAAAAGATTACCTTCAGTTTTTAAGATGTCATATTTTTAGGGACCACAAGAAAATCCAATAGAGTACCCTAATATTACCATTATTTTTATCTATATTTAGCTATATTTTCTATTATGTGAATGTAAATTCGTAATAACTTAACTAAGATTTAAAAAAGTTTAACTCTTTTTGAAATAATTTTAAATATGCAGAGTTTCAAAAATAGTACAAGAACTAGTTACATTTCACACGGATTCATCAGTTTCTACCATGAAACAGTTCACGTACTGTGATACGGGCCTAATGACATGTGGCCTGCTTCTCTCATTGTGCGTATAATTGAAATTCTTTGAAACTTACTGTATAGGGCACAAAAACTACTGTTAGGATGCTGACTATTTGAAGATTCCAAACACGGTAGACTGTCAAATGATAACCATTTCTATTATGATGAGAAAGAGAAGATTATACATTTCAGAAGCTCTCTTTGTCATATTTGTCTTCAGATGATAACCATGTGATAAAGAATATCTAGAAAGAGTGGAGATTTAAATTTGGTTATCATCTACTTGTAAGTAATGATGGAACTTTATTAAAGCTGCAGAAATATCATAGATCATCAGAGAATGAGAAATGTCTGTGGCCCCACGCTCAGTGCTAGGTGGCACCCATTGATTGCAGGTGGTGGAAAAGAAAATTCTCATTTGTAAGTACCTCTACATTTGTCAGTATGGTATTGTTCAGGCACTTCTTCTTTCCTAACATTGATATTGAGAATACAGTCACAGAATAAATTAACTAAAGACATATTAAAGTCACAAAGTCTCCTAGGTGAGCATTCAGTCCTCTTATATGAAGAAATAGTAGCGTTAACTAACTTTGTTGCTCTTTTTTTTTTCTTTTTCGCAGCCACCTCTTCCTGTCAAATAAATAGAGTCATCAGCCATCCTACTCTTCCCATCAGCATCACTGCCCATGAAGACAGGCACATCAAATTCTATGATAACAACACAGGTAAGTGTTTATTACAGAGTGATCAGTGTTAAATAAATAAATAAATAAATAAAACCCACTGTAAGTAGGCTGACTTGGGTGTCTGTTAGTGGCTATATAGTCTAGGAATAAGCATGGAAACAAATACTCTTCCAGCTCAGTTTCTGTTCATTCTGTCCAAATCTGCTAAGAACTAGTCTTCATGATAGCATATAAAATCATCTTAGGTTATTTAAGTCATTTACTTAATGTTTTATTTATTTTTGAGAGACAGAGTACAAACGGGGGAGGGGCAGAGAGAGAGGGAGACACAGAATCCAAAGAAGGCTCCAGGCTCTGAGCTGTCAGCACAGAGCCCGATGTAGGGCTTGAACCCACGAACAGTAAGATTCACAACCTGAGCCAAAGTTGGATGCTTAACCAACTGAGCCATCCAGGCGCCCCTCATCTTAGTTTATTTAATAATAAGTAGATAATATGTTTTGGCCCTAGCACCAAGGTTATCACTAGGGACACAATTGAAAAGGTCATTCAAATACCAATAAAATTGATCTCTTGCTGTGAATATGTTGGGGCAAAGTAGAAACATGTTAGAAGTAAGAGGCATATGATCATTATATTTTGTTTAAAATTGTTCAAGTTTGGGGTGCCTGGGTGGCTCAGTCAGTTAAGCATCTGACTCTTGATTTCAGCTCTGGTCATGATTTCACAGTTCTTTTTTTTTTTTTTTTTTTTTTTTTTAATTTTTTTTTTTTTTCAACGTTTATTTATTTTTGGGACAGAGAGAGACAGAGCATGAATGGGGGAGGGGCAGAGAGAGAGGGAGACACAGAATCGGAAACAGGCTCCAGGCTCCGAGCCATCAGCCCAGAGCCTGATGCGGGGCTCGAACTCACAGACCGCGAGATCGTGACCTGGCTGAAGTCAGACGCTTAACCGACTGCGCCACCCAGGCGCCCCATGATTTCACAGTTCTTGAGTTTGAGCCTCGGTTCATGAGTTTGAGCCCCATGTCAGGCTCCACACTGACACTGCGGAGCCTGCTTGGGATCCTCACTCTCTCCCTCTCTCTCTCTCTCTCTTTCTCTCTGCCCCTCCCCAGCTCACAGTTTCTCTGTAAATAAATAAACTTTAAAATTGTCCAATGTTGGAGAGCCTTAGTGTTGGAGATAGAAACCCCTAAGTCATTTGTTTTTTTGATTCAGTTTTCCATAGACTACTCTTTTCGGTATTATAATATTGACTATCTGGTCCTGATTGATTTGAATTACTATATGTAAGGTGGGGAGGATATGTGGGCTTTCCCATTTTTTATTAGCTTTCATTCACTAGTCAGAAGGAAATTCCTGAAGAGCTGTGTTCGGAGGAAAACACTCCATATTGGCAGCCATATTTACCTGAGTATCTGCTATTAGCTTTGTAGATATATTAACTTTTGCTGACTTTGCTTAGCTGTGAGTAATGAGTAATTTAATATTTTAATCCCTTTCTATATGTTGTTTCCACCAATATTGTGGCTGGGTTTTCCCTCCGTTGCTTTGTCTTTCCGTCTCTTCTGTTCTCACAACCCATATAATTTGCCTGTAGCTAAAGGATGCAAAGTAGGTGATTCATGTCTTAGTCTTAGTTAATGAACATGGCTTAAGGGAATATTTGTGTATAAATGACTGACTTTTATATTGCTATTTGAAAGACAGAAGTATAATCTGAAATTTAAGCTTTTGTTTCTCATTACCATGGCTAGAGCAGGAGGGAGACACATTGTTTTAGCTGTGATGGAAAAAGCTATTGATGCAGTAAGTACACAGAGAGGGGTGACTGGAGAAATCAGTGTAACATGGTAACTGGCGTATGTTCAGGATGAGGAAAGCTGTTAATAAAGAGTAACAATCTCTTTTTCCCAAAGGCAAACTCATCCACTCCATGGTAGCCCATCTAGAAGCTGTTACAAGTTTAGCAGTTGATCCCAATGGCCTGTACTTGATGTCTGGGAGTAAGTACATCAACTATGGATTATTTATTTATCCTTACTATTTTCATGTTAATGTAATTTTTCCTTTCAATTTCTTTTTCTTTTCTTCTTCTTTTTTTTTCTTTTCTTTTGATACAGGTCATGACTGTTCAATACGTTTATGGAACCTAGAAAGTAAGACGTGTATCCAAGAGTTTACAGCTCATCGGAAAAAGTTTGAAGAATCAATTCACGATGTAGCTTTCCACCCATCCAAATGCTATATAGCCAGTGCTGGGGCTGATGCACTGGCCAAAGTCTTTGTATGACACAATGCATCATCTTCACCTTCTAGCTCTTTATAAATAATCAACTGCACAAAAGAGATACAGAAGACCAGGGCAAGAATCAACCTGTCCTGCCCTTTTGTTCTGCCGAAGGAGCACAGAGAACATTTGTTAAAGTATAGTTTTGCAATTCGTATACTGTTTTCTAAAACTAAGGTTTGTTCTGGTTGCTGCAAGCTCAGCTGAATCTGTGAGCCTGAAAACTGTTTCAAAATTTCCCCCAATAGGAGCTATTATTTCTGAGGTTGTTCTAATTCGCTAGGCAGGCCTGAGCGAACATAGGTTTAGCCTGTCCCTATTGAGTAAATAGGGCATGCTATAAGGGATAATTAAAAAGCTTGATGACTGGGAATGATAGAGGAAGAACAGAAATTTAGACCCAGTTCTCCCCTGAGAAATCTTGTTAACCACATTAGGTAGTCAAAACAGTAATCTTTACCATATCTGCTGTACTAACCCCGATGTGCATAATGAGCAGGCAGTGTTCAAATGAGTTTTTAATTTAGCTCTCCTTTCATCTGTGCACATAAAAGCACCTGGCAAAGCATTTTACCATTAGGGGAAAAAAATAAATGCAATAATATGTTAAATATATTATTATTCAAAAATGCTAAACAAATATTTAGTTTGTAAGCAGATTTCTATATTGTATTACCTTTTTGAAAATAGATTTGGTAACATTGTAAAGTTAAGCTGTCAAAAACAGTCACCATTATCAATAGTCAGTAGAGTCTGCTTTTACTAAAGAATTTAACTTATTCAGGTTCAAGATTCTGTTTATTTTTAAGGGCAAGCAGGGCATATCTTGATAATTTCTATTAATTTTAAAATTCACTTTATTCATGTGATATTTCTAGTACCAGAGTGGTTATCTCATATTGATGAAATCTTACCTTTTAGTGGTTGAAAAGACGGAAGTTATCTGTGAGTACTTGTTTTTCAAAATCCACATAACCATGCTTCGGATGACCTCTTGCTTTTTCTTTGTCTCTCATATTCAAATTATCCGACATCTACCAAAAACAGTTTATAATTATGTTTTGACAGCCCAAAGGGTATGGTTAATGTCAGGCAACTGCTTTTGCAGTACTAAATAAAGCACCTGGTTTGTGCCCCAGAAGTCTTCCATTAATCTATCCAAGAAGAAGAGCCCACTGGAAATCTGGATGGAAGAGTTCAGTGCATCCCTTGGTTAAAGAGTTTTCTCTTTACCTTCCCCTACCCCTCCATTCTCTAATTGGAGTACACAGCGTGTTTTAATAGGCAGTGTGTCAGTATTGTTTCTGTGGAAAACTGTCATAAAGGACCAGGGTTCCTTGAACTCACCTAGGTTCCTTGAGCTCACCTAGCCTGTGACCCACATGTGACCAGCTCTTAAGATTCCCATGACCCCACTCTTTGGACCTAGTGTCTTCACATTCTTTTGTTTGCCCCAAATGTCAGAGACCAGTGTAGAAATTAGGAATAAATTATTAATGCCCAACTTTTCAGCAAAATGTATATATAGGAGTTTTCATACTTAAAATCCATATCCATAAATGTTTTAATCTTTTAATATAATTCCTACATTCCTCTCCCAACATATTCCATTGTCGTAACAATGACACTTCTGATGATATGTATATTTACTCTGAAAAAGTATTCTGGTGGTGATATGGATAGTAATTGACAATTTTTCTTTAAAATGTCTGCTTTTCTGCCTCTAGAGTTTTGCAGCATACAAGCTAGATTTGCCTGGTTGATAGACAGATATACTTTAATATTTTGACACAGCTACCTTGTCATTTCATCTGTGCTTTGGTTCACAGTGGGCTCAAGGGACTCCTTTCTATAATCGAATGAATTGACCTGGACTTGAACTCCCAGGTGAATGTTTATATTCCCATGCAGATATAGAAGTCCACATTGTGTTTGGTTCATTCCTCTTTTTGGTTCTTCAGTGAGTAAAAAACAATGGTGTTGCTAACCTAACATTTATATAAGTATACTGGAAAATCCAGTCGGGTGCCCTTACTTGGCATGTTTATGATGGACTAAGCTATTGTTTTACCACTTACTGCTTAAATTACCTCGCAAGGTCTCCAGTGCCTGCTTTACTTACATCACTGAAATTCTCAAAACCAAGAAAGTCTCTTCCCTTACGTTTTATACCTCCTGGTTGAAATTTCTCTCTTCGTGAGTGGAAAATGACCATGAGATAGGTAAACTGTGGTGCAGATGATGGAGCTTTGGAAGTTCTTTAGCCAGCCAGTGCCAGGCCATTGGAGACCCTAGACAGAAACAGATTCCTCTCCACTAGCACTGTGTGATCACAGCCTAGAAATGAGCCAAAGCTGTCTTCCAACCAGAGAGAAGCATAGACATGTATCTGCTTTCCCCGCCAGCCTATCAGAAATTTAATCCCCCAAATGAACAAATTCAAGATTCACACAGTCATTGAAATGCTTTCATAGTGCTTGGTTTGTAAATATTTTGGGTGAAATGTATTGGGAGAGTATGAAAATCAGCAGGAGACATGGTCCCTGCCTTATTTTCATATGCTATGAATACATCTCTGGGACTTGCAGCACCCTTCTCAAAACCCAGATGTCATATGGAGCTCATTTGCTACTCGAACCCTAGACAGGTATTTAACATAAGTGATATAATGACCTTCAGTATTTTTCTATTGAACAAGTTTAGCGATTTTTGCCATTAAACAGATAATTAGTTATGCAAAGTATTTAGCTTTTATAATCATTTTAGTTATGACTAAAAGGGGGGAAATTATGCTGCATCACTGATAATGAACTTTGTGAAAAATTTTTGTTTATCTGACTTTCATTCCTTCAGTATTCTTGCTATAAATTTCTTTTGGAGATAATGATAAAGATTTATTTGAAAATGTCTAAAATGTATGTATATTTTATAAATATATATTATATATATTGTAGGAATATATATAATATATATAGACTATATATATTATATATATTATATATATATATATATATATATAAACCATAGGTGCATTTTACTGTTTTGTATTTTCATTCTTAGAGGTCGTGTACACCACAGGTAATGATGAGTATGATGAGTGTTGTGCTGTTTGCTTTTGCAGTATAATATATAGTTCTAAATGTTTCAATTACTGTATATACTATATTCATTATAGGCTAGCATGCTTGTTTTAAAGACTGTCATTCTAGTTTATTAAAATCTGAATGTAAGAAAACCTGGCTATTCAAATGTGAATTGAAAAATATTCCATTCTCAGTACTGAACTATTTCCATTGAACATTCAGGATTTTTTTTAACAAAACAGATATCATCAAGAAGGCAATAGCTAGAGAATGAGAGGTGCCTTTAAAATAAAATACAAATGCAGCCTTACAGTGAGGATGAGGATTGAGCTGGGGGGGTGGGGGTGGGCTATGGCAGAGAGAGATTGAGAGACAGAGAGAGAGTGAATGTGTGTGTGCGCGTGTGCGTGTGTGTTTGCCAGTCTGTGAAGATCCTGATTTGTGACCATCAATGTCTTTTCAGTGTATCTGCTCAACTTCTAGGATTTCAAGGGACATTTCATGCACTGTCTTCGTGCTCTTCTGAGCACCACGTGTACTTTCCAAGGATTTTGAATGTGAATTCCTAGAAATTTCAGTAGACAGGAAAATAACTATTCTTTCATGATAGTTAAGTTCAGGTAAAAGGAGAAATTATTGATTCACCAAAATTATGGGATCTTCTAATGTTGGCTAGGTAATTTTGTAAAAATGTAATTTTTAAAGGCTTACTTTTTTAGTACTTCATATATTTCCCTCTTACACAAGAGCATGCCATGAAATTCTTCTGTGATGAAGATCCAACTAGTAAAAATTATTTTTAGATTAAACACCTGAACTAGTTAAAATACCACCTAAGAATAGTGTTTAAATGGCATCTTTCATATCTACCTCGTTGTCATTGCTGCCATTTTAATGAAAGCAAATCTTTATGATCAGAAATGACTGGATGCAATTTCTCTGTTGGTGCTTTTCTCAGGCTTTGTCATTTAAGTTATATTGAACTAAGATGTCACAAATCAGATTGAAAGACTCAGAGTTTTGGTTTTCTTTTGAAAGAACTGCTTAAAATTTATCATCAGTGTTGATAGTGAGTGGATATAGTTCAACTCTGGTTAGTATACGTCTGTGATATTTTCAACCAAGAGCCAAACTGTTACTGAATTTACATGGAAAAAGAGCTCTAAGTACAATTTTCTTCAGCTTACTTTATTCTTTGAAAGCTATTTCAAGGCTATTAAGTACATAATCATTAATTTTATGTACTCAGAAGTTGCCTTTGTTACTGTTACTTGTCTAGTTATTTATATAATTGCAGTACTTTATGTGTTTGACACTGGGATTCAGGTTGTATAAAAGTAGTAGCTGACCGAAAATCATATGTATATTTTTGTGAAATGTATCAATTCCAGAAGTTCCTTTTAGGGGAAGGTCCAGAAAACATGTCCATCTTTAAAAACAAAGGACAGGTCATTGGTAAATGATTTGAATCATTTTTACTTTCAGCACTGGAAGCTTTTTAATTGGCCGTATCCATCATCTAGCTGGACCTCCATGTCAGTGTAAGGGACACCAGATTGACAAAGTATTTAGCAGATTGCATCAGTTTTGTTTTTGTTTTTCTGTTTTCGTTTTTTTTCTTAATCGGAAAAAAAAAAAAAACACAAAAAACAAAAACCAAAAAACTAATCTAGGCCAAACAGAGATCCCTAGATTCCACTTACTTATTCTAGCAGTATTCCTGAAGTGGTGCTTAGGGGTCAGAATTTTCTGGATCTTTGCTAGTTAAGCTTTAGATTTGATTTAACTGGGACCACATGGTTGCCATCCCTGTGATGCAAATTAGAAAGTTCATTTTAATTTAGATTAACTTTAATGTCTGCCTGGGTTTTTAACAGGCTGTGAACCAGTGAGTGCCTTGTTAATGTAGAATGATTTTCCCTGGTTGTTAGCTCCTTTCTGAAAATGTCTCAGAGAATGGTATTTTAGTTGACTTGTACAGATCTGCTAAGTTCGGTATTATCAGCAGTCAGAAAGCCTTCAGTCTACCATGTACCTCCCTCCCTGCTTTCTTCTCATTGTTTGGCTGAAGTTTGCCTCTTGTGAGAAACAAATTCGACCCCCCTCTCCACACACTTTTTTCAATCCAGATTAAGAGGTATTCCCTACATGCATTCCAACTGTATGATCTAATATCTGTTTTTAGGAGGAACCACTTCTTTGTAATCCTGAAATCTACTGGTTACTTTACGTCCTTCTTAACTTCAGTTTACTAGAGCTGACTCCAGGGCATCATCAGTTTAGATTCCTACTAACTTCTTTTCTCCACCCACCCCCCCCACCCCCTCCCCACAACTGGTGGGCCCTGGACCAGATTGTTTGATCTTCAGGTATTTTTAAATTTAGTTATAATATCAATTAATGTAAATTAATCCAAATGCTAATTTTTGTGGTGCAAGAAGTTTCTTTTGTAAATTCAGGGTATGGATAAGCTAATTAAGATATCTTTATTTGGTGGCTCTAAGTGTATTATTTGTTTTTAAATAAAGTGTACAAATATAGATAATGTGCTATAGGTGTCTCATGAATTGAAATATTTTGGAATCTAGTGGATTTGCAGTTTATTATAAAATACTTTAATACAACTTGATTTTGTTTTTTCCAGTAGGGGTGGGGCAGAAGAGGCATGCAGAGGAATGAAGGAGTATTAGACAAAGTAGATGTGAGTCCAAAGTAATAAGCCAGTCTTAATTATTGATTGTGAGGAAGATAGAGAAATTTATCATTATAGAGTGTGAACCTTTGGAAAGCCAGTAAAATTAAAATACCCCATGAGATTGGATAATTGATACTTTCAGGGACACACATATATTTTTCAAGTGTTTAGTTATATATTTTTTAAAAATTACACACACATATATAAATTTAATGTGTTTTTATTTTTATTTATTTTTTTGTTTGGCTACTTAACAAACATAAGCCCTCCCCTCCCCCTTGCCTTTTCAGATCAGCATTAGTTTTCAAGAGCTCTCTCTGCCCACAGCTCACAGTCTCTTTGTTCCAATCTGAAGCCACCATACTATGTGGAATCTGAAAGTGTCCTTGAAACTATCTGCCGTTCTCTGATGTTTTTGTATTCTGCTGTAGTGATGAGTTTATATCCTTTAGCACGTACACATTCTTCAGCAGCGTCAGAAATACCCCTTTTTGTGCCTTTTAATGAGAACTGAGACATTGCTGGAGTAATTTTTGAGTAATCTAGTACAGAAGGCTAGGAAGATGCCAAAAGTTTTTTCATGGATTAACGGGCCCTCTGGGGTGCCCCAGAGTGTTCCTCTGACCTGCATTGGGTTCCCCAAGACCATCACCGAGGTTTTGAGGGGCCCCAGAGATGTTCTGGCACTTAGGATAGTCCCCAGGAACACCTAGGAATCTAGCAGCGCCATGTAACTCAAACACTGTGGCTATGAAGTGCCCCTCCACTTGTTCCTTATTAGTTAACACCTGTTGCTTACAGTGATCGGGGTACTCTGATTTTATGGGAATCACTGGTATGCACCTCTAAAAATTAGAAACCCTGTCTTCTGGAACACTAACTTAGTATAGTTTGTATACTTTCAAAACCACAGAATTCAAAGTTCACCAACCACAAAATGACTCACTTTGCATTTCACTTAGATCCTACAACCCCAAGTCCTTTCTCCATCCTAGTGGTTTAATTAAGGGTACTGGTGGTTTTAGTCAGACTTGAAGAAGGATCTATTTGAGTGAACAAAATCTGCAATATCCTGCTAACAGGAAGGGCCTATTTTGTAGAAAATTCCCTTGTCCTCGATGATTTAGCCATTCACCTTACATTGCAGGCTGGTCCAGATGCTAACTCTGCATTGACTTTCCCTGTGTGCCTCTTTAAAGATATAATTAATCCAGTAATGTAAAGGAGAACCCACCATAAAACATCTGTTAAATAGCACTTGGAGCACTGGAATGAGTATGGCTAATTCATGTGCCACAGTTTTCTGTGCTCTCATAAACTGCAGTGTATATACCAGGTTCCCAATCTCTAACCTCAAACCACAGATATTTTTGAATTACCTCATATAATAGCATCACCAAGTTAAGGGTAATGGTAAGGGAAACCCATCATTTACAAATGAAATTTCCCAAACTGAAAAACTTTCTTTAATTAAACACTGCATGGAATGCAAAAATTTTATGTTTAGTATGAGTTGTAAAAACAAGGAGTTTGTGACTTGTGTAAGATGTGCTGAAATGTTAAAGTACACTGACATCTAGCTATTTTCTGAGTGAAATGGACCAAGGCAGTAGTTTTTCATAAGTAAGATTAACTTACTTAGAGCAAAAGAAATCTCATCAGGAAGTTTACTTTGGGTGCTGGCTAACTTGGGTGAGAGTGTGGGGGAAAACTACCGTACCAAGAAGGAAAAGCCACCAGCCCTGCCATCTGGGCCCACCACCCATTGGCTCCCTTTTTTCTTTAAATGACTTGGAACGATGACCTCTGAGATCTTTTGACCTCTAAAAGTGAATGGTTCCAATTCTGCCTTGTCATTGCTCCCTGTCACCTAAATGAAAGATTTTTAGGAAGTACATCAAAAGTATTCTAGAGCTCCCAGGTAAAGTGTCAGCATAGCTTTTATTATATTTTAGGAAGCCATATTAACATAGACCCAAGTATGTTGTGCCACTTGTATATGTCAGAATGACGACCAGAAATGTAAAAATGAGGCCTCTCATGAGGCCAAGTGATAATCCCATGAAAAGATCAGAAAGTCATTTTTGTAGGATGAGTTGTTTTGAGTGATTTTACTATGCTTTCAAAACCGTTTAAAAATATATTTGCATGTTTCTCTACAGACTTGAGCCCATATATTTCAGAATATCCTGTTGGTGGAATAATTTTATTCAGTGTGTATTTTAGAAAAAGAATTCAATGGTCTCACATCTTTTGACAGTTATTAATGATCAAACTCCTGACACTCCCTCCCCTTTTCCTCCCCTCCCCGCTGGAACTCATTGGTATGTAGACCAGTAGCATATGTCTCCATGTTTTGGCTGCCTGGAAAAACAGCATGTTGTATAGTTTGCAGATAAACATGGAGCCTTGTATATTTGATACATGTCAAAATGATAGTGAATATCATGTGAATAATGTTAATTAGCAGTGTCCCCTCAGCTAACAACATTAAGGTTAGATTCTGCCAATTACCATTCAGGAGTTTTGAAAGTATGCACATTGAGCTAAAATACCACTTAATTCATTTAAATGGAAACTTTATTTTTCAGTGAAACAGTACGTGTTCAGTTTCCTTGTAGATCTCAGGGTCAGAAGAAATCAGGCTTTCTCCCAACTCTAAAACATTCAGGCTTTCTTTTATTCATTTTGGTCAGCCTTTTAAATAAGCAAGACAATAAACTCCTATTTCTCATATCCTACTATACTTGGGAATACACATCTAATGATTCCAATTAAGAAAAAATAAACCCTGCAAGCAGGCTTCCCCCCACCCCCCCCCTCCCCGTTTTTAGGAACATCATTGCTTTCTGGAGGAGAAATTATTTTACTTCAGAAAATGAAGGTGAGAGATCCATGCAGTTTTGTCTCCTTGATATATGCAAGTTATGTACAGCTTTCCTCTGCAGAAAAACACAAATTTTATTTTGTATGATTTTTAAAAGTTATTTTGGAAGTACAAAAATCAGCAAGGAAGATGTGATAAGTTTATTTTATATACTGTCTTTCAAAATCTTAGATTTTTTGTGTTGCATGGGAAGCATGTAGTGATGAATTTTATTATGAATGCCTGGTTTCCACCCCATCCTCAACTCACATTTTACATACTATGTATTGCTCAGTGTCACGTAACTAAAACAGGTAAATGATTGCTTCAGTCTCTATAAGCTCATTTGTTTTTCTTATATTCTGCTTAGCACCTCTCCTGATTCCTTCCCATATAAAAAGTACTCAAATACTATCTGTGGGTTGAGAAATTAGAAAGCACATTTTCAAAACTCTAAATCTATCCAGATCTTCAAAAACAAATAAATCATCCCTGCAGGTTCCTAGCCGATCGCAGATATATTTAGATCTGTGAGGCTGATCCTAAGATTGAGGTCTGTATCCTAACTGAGGAGGAATTTGGATCTCACCTGGAAGGTGGCAGCAGAATGGCCAAGATACCACCCTCCTGCACACTTCCAGTCCTGCCTACGTGGGAATTAAGCAGAGCATGTGGGGGACAAGGACATGTGTCTGAACACTGTTAATGGTGCATCTTCTTTCCCTAACCTCTCTAGCACCAACCCACTGGCCTTTGATCTCTTGTGGGGCAGCTCCTCCAGTCTGGAACTTAAACCTGCCGGGACTGTCTTGGGCCCAGGCCAGATCCACCACCCTTTCCTTGCAACCCTCAGAAGGTCCAGCTATTCCTAACTGGCTGTTTTTTTCCCCAAAGAAGTAGGAAGTACCTCCCAGTAGAAGATTGTCAAGAAAGGCATTCCTCTGGGGGAACTTGCCTTGGATTTGAAGAATCTAGGACAAATCCCTCGGGATGTTTTCAGGGCTGCTTTTTGCCTAGAAGATTTGATGGTAATTATCTAAACGTTTATTAACTCTCCTGGGACCGAGCTCTGTGTTGTCTTGCTTTGCAGCTACCATTCCACCAAGGCCCAAGTGGCTTGCAGCCTTGAGCTGAAAAGCTGAATTGCTTCAGGAGCAAAATAGTCAACAAGTTAGAGACAGACTATATTTTAACAATCAAATGACTTTTAAATCATTAAGAGAATCATCAGAAGAGTAGTGAATTGAATTTTTCACATTTCCATTTCTAAAGGCTTATTATAAATAAAATTGAGTGTGAAATGTTCAATTAAATCTCAAAATAATGTTAAACCTATATATTATGTAAGAACTATTAGCTCTTCAAATTATTAAAAGAGGATTATTTCAAGATCAATCCAGGACAAAGGAAAGAACAGGATTTTGACCTGGACACAGGACATTGTCGGTGAAACTTTAGTGAGACTAACTCTTATGAATTGGTTTCTCATCTATGAAAAGGGGATTATACATCTGCCTGATAGATTGGTTTGAGAAAAGAGATAAAAACACCTGATAAAATGTTGGGCAGTCTTAAGCATCCAACAAATAATTATTCACACCCTGAGTTCAGACTTCTTGTCCATGTAATTCTGTCACACTCCTGGTAACTTCTAGAATATCAGAGTTTTAGGAGAAATGAGGTTAAAATGAACATCAAGAGTAGCCCTAAAGAAGAAGTTACTCCTAAAATATTACTTTCCTCAATATTTGAGTGCCTGCTGTGTGTCAGTCAGTTCGAGGTGCTGACATTCAGCAGTAGACAAAGTCCTTTACCTGATACAGCTTACGTTCCAGTTGGGAGGAACAAATAATATCAATAAAAAATATCGAATATTGGTGATAAGTGCTAAAAGGAAAGGAGATGGGTGTTTCACAGATGTAAATAGGGGTACAATTTAAATTACTGCAATTAACGAAAAGAGAAACAAGGTGCATGTGGCTGGCTCAGTTGGAAGAGCATGCGACTCTTGATCTCCAGGTCATGAGTTCGAGCCCCATGTTGGCTGTAGAGATTACTTAATTAAAAAAAAAAAAAAAGCAACAAGTGAAGTAATGAAGAGACATAATGGCAGAACTCATACCCCACCATACCATTCCACTCCCACCCCATCTTGTAACAGCCCGATCTATGTATCCCTATTTTTGTTCATCCAGATAGGTGTACACAAATACTACACAGGGTTTTGTCTTACTCTACATGTTCTCTGCAACTTGCTTTTAAAATTTAATGTGTATTTTGAGCACCTTCAAGTCCATACATAGACTTCTTTTAAATTCCTTAATCTACACACACACACTCTCGGGTAAATGAAATGAGATTTTTTTTGGTGCGTCTGTTTGCTGTAAATAAGTGGGATAACACATACCCTCTGCATCTTTTCTCATCCAAAAATGTGTGATGGAAATCCCTCCAAGTCTGTCTCATAGCTGTTATTTCATTCTTCTGAATGCTGTATAATACTCTATGATGATGACTTAAACTTCTTCTCTAATTAATGGACATTTACTTTGCTACCGGATTTTCACTATTATGGTAACTATGCCTGTGCACATACTCATGACCATGATGGTGTCACTTCTGTGGAGTAGATTGCCTGCAGTAGGATTTCTGGTTGACAGCTACATAGATTTAAATTTTTTAAATAACTATTGACAGATTATTTCCCAAAAAGGCTGGAGCAATTTATATCTTCATCAGTAAATGTACAGTATAAAAATTACCCATGCCCTTCATCCCCACTAGGGATGTTGTATCATTTAAAAAAATAATAGAAGAAAAAAAAAGACTGGTGGTGTGTATAATGATTTCTCAGTATTACTTTATTTGCATTTTACCTAATTATTGTAAATCTGCATAACTTTTCATATGTTCTTTGGTTATTTGGGTTTCACTCATAATTAAATTACCTTTTGTATTTTCTATTGCTGTATAACCGATTAGCACCAATTTAGCAGCTTAAAGTGATACCTGTTTATTATCTCACAGTTATATGGGTTAGAACTTCAATCAGGCTTGACTGGGCTCTTTGTTTACTGTCTGATAAGGCTGAAATGAAGGTGGGTGCCAGTCTGAGCTCTTAACTGAAGGATCTGGGGAAGAATTCACTTCCATGCTCATTCATGTTGTTGGCAGAATCTGAATCCTTAAAACTGTAGGACGGTTGTAGATGGAGGGCTCTGTTTTCTTGCAGGCTGTCAGCCAGAGGTTGATCTCAGCTTTTAGACGTTACTCTCCAGTCCTTGTACATGACCCCTCCCATCTTCCAAGTTAGCAAGGATTCATCAAGATCCTTCTCATGCTTGACTTTCTCTGCTTTTTCTTCTTCAAGCCAGAGAAAACTCTGCTTTTAAAGGACTTATGTACCTAGGGTGAACCCACCCAGATAATTTCTGTATGTTAAGGTCTACTGGTTCGTAACCTTAATTAAGTCTACAGACTCCCTTTGCTGTGTATATGTAGCATTATCATGGGAGGAACATCAGGGTGAAAGATTATGGGGGCCATCTTAGAATTCTGCCCTACCACAAATCTTCATATTTTTATTTATATCTTTATATTTGTGTCCATGTTTCTATTATGTTTGCCTTTTTATTTAGTTTGTAGGAGGTTTTTGTATATTACATATATTAAGCCTTCCTACTTTTGGTTGCAAATAGTTTTACCAACTCATTTATAAGTTGTCTATTGACCACTAATATTATTAAGTACTTTTTCCACAGAAAACTTAGCCATTTGGATTTCCCCCTTAAGGTGAATTGCATATTTGTATTTTTTAATTCACATTTAAAATTTTTACTCATTTTTTCATTTACTTGATTTTTTATTAACATTTTGCCCATATGTGCACTGTCTTTTAAAAAAATTTTAAGCACTCTTTCAGTCATTATATGTAAATGCTTCATCATATTATTTGCAAATTTTCTCCAAATCTGTCGTCATTTACCATATTTATAATACATTTTCCCATTAAAAACTTTATATTAGTATATACTCAAGTATATTAATTTACGAAATGTGAACACTTGTAAATACATAAAAATTTCAAAGTATTCTGTATTGATTAAGGCCTTCACTTCTGGGTGACGTGTGTAGTCTCCTAGAATGTCTTCTACATTTCATTTTTGTTGTTAGTGTTTTTTCACATTGTTTTTACTCCATTTGGAATTTGGTTTTGTATAGAACGCCAGCTATGGACCCAACTCTCCTTTCTTCCACGTGGGTTGCCAGTTGTCCCAGCACTTTTTATTAAATTATCCTTTAACAATGAAATGAAATACCAACTTTGTCATGTATTAAATTTTCATATATAATGAGATTTCTCAGTATACTGTGCTGTTTCACTTATAGTACTCTTTATATGTGGCAATATCACACTGATTTAATTACAGTGGCTTTATGTATAGTCATACAGTGGCTTCATAAAATGGTCAGGCAGAACTTTTTCCCACCCCACGGTCCTGCATACTGTTCTTTTTACTACCTTTCTTGGCTATTATCAGGCATTTCAAGTTTGTGATCATTTTATCCAATTAGGGGTTGAAATTCCATTAAATTTAAAAATTAATTTGGGGAAATTTGACATATGATATTGTCTTCTGTTTTTATTTTTATTTTTAAATTTAATTTATTTTTGATAGAGAGAGACAGAGCACAAGTGGGGGAGGGGCAGAGAGAGAAGGAGACACAGAATCCAAAGCAGGCTCCAGGCTCTGAGCTGTCAGCACAGAGCCTGATGCGGGGCCAGAACCCACAAATTGTGAGATCATGACCTGAGCCAAAGTCAGATGCTCAGCCGACTGAGCCACCCAGGCTCCCCGCCATATGATATTGTCTTCTAAGAACTAACAAAATTATATCATTTTCTGTTTGCTCAGATCTTGTCTATATCATTAGTATGATTAAGATTTGAGAGTTTTCTTCACTTAAGCCCTATGTCTTTTTTTTACTAAATGTAGTCTTGTTCCTTGGTTTTTTGGTCATTATTAAGAACAGATTTTTTCCCCCATTTTCATTTCTAAAGGCTTATTACAAATAAAAAACCTATTTTTTTTCCTGTGTGCTTAAACCTTATATGTAACAAATTTATTATATATACTTACTAAATTTTCTCATGAAGTTTTCACTAGTCTCTTGGGACTTTTAGAAATATAATGATGATACAAATATTATGATACACGAAATCACAAAAATAACTCGTTTTTTTAATAGTTGAAATATTCTTTTCCTCTCTAGAATCTTTAATGTCTAGAAACTCTATTATAGTGTTGAATGGTAATGGTGATAGCCAGCGCCTCTGTCACGGATTTTAATTGAAGTAGTTTATTGAGCTGTTTCGAATATTCATGTTGCTATTTGGTAAATAATCTTATCTAAACAAATTCTTGTTTTACCAAGACATTTTATCAGAAAATGCTACTGAATTTTGTCAAATGCCTTTTCAGCCTTTTTTGATGTGGTTTTGTGTTAGTCTTCTTTAATCTGTTGACTACTTAGATTACATTGGAGCTGCTGATATTAAGCCACTCTTGTCTCCTTGGAATAAAACCTACTTGGTCATAATGTGTTATTCTTTTTTTTTTTTTTATAAATCAGTATTCCAGTTGCTAATATTTTATTTAGAATTTCAGCATGCATATTCATACATGAGATTAGTCTATAGGTTTCTTTAGTGGTCTGTTTTTATTAGGTATAAAAAGTTATGCAGGTTGACAAAATGTGGGACTAATCAGAAGGCTCGCCCACTGTGGGTGAGAATGCAGATTTATTCAAATGTGTTAGAAAACCACTTGGCTGAATCTACTAACGTGAAAATATAAAATCTAGTAATTCTGCTTCTGGGCAAACACCCAATAAAATGCATACGTATGTTTACCAAAAGACATGTTCTAGAATGTTTATAGCAACATTATTAGCAATAGCTTCAAACCAGGAACTACCTAAAAGTCCATCTACTATAGCATGGATAAATACATTTTTGTGTTCATACAGTGGAATATTATACAGCAACAAGAATGAAGAGTTTATAAGCACATGCAATATATGGATGAATCTCAGAAATGTTATATCGAGCCTTAAAAGGCAGATATAAAAAGAATACTGTGTGCTTGCCTTTTTATAAGTGCAAAAACAGGCAAAACTAATCTGTTAACTGTTAGAAGACAGGAACGTGGTTATCTTCAGTGAGAGATAAGTAGAGGGGGAGGTAGTGTCTGAAAGAGTTTGAGGGGGATTCTGCAGTGCTGGTAACATTTTGTGTCTTTGTCTAGGTGCCTGTTTATGTTCGATTGTTTAGGTCATGGAAACTCATCTACTTTACACTTACATGTACACTTTTCTGTATGTATTTTATACTTGAATAAAATGTTTTTAGAAAGCAATACTTGTTTCATAGAATGAATTGGGGAGATTTCATCTTTTTCTACAGTTTAGAATTGTTTAAGAGGTCTTTGAAATTATATGTTAAAGATTAGATGAAACTTGGCTGAGAGACTTTCGGTCCTGAGGCCTTCTTGTTTAGAGGTAGGGTTTTTCATTGCTTTTCTAATACCTTTGGTTCAAAATACTCACTTCTTGAATTAATTCTGATAATTTATATTTTGTAGGAAATACTTCATTTTTTTGTAGGTTTTCACATTTATTTTCTATAGATCTGTGTTTTTATGTTTCTTGTAATTTCTTCAGTGTGTGGTATTATGGTTTTTATTCTTTTTATCCAAGGATTATCTATCTGTGTTTCTTAATTTTCAAGGAGTTCAGGAAAAGCAGTACTAATTTTTCACATTCAGTTCCTCTTGGCAAGTTGAGGGGTGAGGAGGAAACAATCAAGGTGGATCAAGAATTTGCTCAGAATCCCATCTGAAGATTCCTGGATCAGAGGAGGTGTGTTACTGAGCTTCTCCATGTCCCTTACCTTTCCTGGAAAAACAGGACACCAATTCTTTTTTCCCCTCTCCCCAAGTCTATTGCTTTACCCAAACATCTCTTTTTTGTGTGTCAGTTGGAAGAGTAGTGTGGCTCCTGATACTATAGTCAGTGGTCTGTTTCCACTAACGTAAACAGTCTTTCTAGATACAAACATGTGAAACAAATGGCAAGGAATAATTAGGAATTGGCTATGGATATTAGCCACCTTTCCTATCTTATTCCCTTTGTGTTTGGTCATTGTTACTGGGGCCTATTTGCCATCAATGTACAAAGTACAGCCCTGCCAATTTGCCTTTTGCTTCTGTATCAGCAAGAAATGGAATTAGCTTTTAAGTTTGAGAAAACCCAACAAATAATGGCCTAAAAATTAGGGTTTGTTTCTCTCCTATAAGAAGCCCAGTGTAAGGGAGTTGTTGGCATTGGTCCAACTGTTCAAAATGTCAAGAAGGACCCAGGCTCTTTTTATTTCTCTTTGCCCCTTCTGAGAGTATTGGATTTTCATCTATTGTTTGGTCTCAAGATGGTGCCCACAATACCAGTCATATTATCAAGTTCAAGGCAAGAAGAAGGTAAAAAGGGGGGAAGGGCAGAACTAATTAGGACTTTTCTTTTTTTGACAGCAAAGGAAATCTGCCCAGTGGCCCTCCAGCAGATTTCTCCATGTATCTCACTGGCCACAACATTGCCTCTCTACCTTTAATGGATGTTGAGAAAGTGAGTATCTCACTGTTTAGCTTCTGTAGTAGGAGATGGCAGTGAGAAGTCAATTTCAAATGGCTTTTGGGTTAGACAACAAATGTTCCCTCTCACAACTACCCCATTAGCCAGGAACCTCTTTAATCACTCATTTCTATTTTGCATTTGCCCTCATTTCTCCTCTCTCGCCCTGATTATGAAAAGAAATATATGTGGTTTGTGAATGCTGAGTCCTAATTTTCCAATTCTTGAGAACAGTGCCTCAAATCACCTTCCAAATGAGACATTTGCTTTCTCCATGGGATATTACAGTCATTCTAATCTTGTTTGTTCATTCCCGGTTTTGAATTCACTCACTCTCTGAAGAACCATCAAACAAACCCTGATAAGTAGGCTTCCTTTCACACAAATCCTGAAGAACTCTGTTGTCTTAGATATAGCCTGGAGTTTGTCTCTAAGGTTAAGTTTCATATCAGTTGGTACATAACTCTTCTTGAATTCTTTCTGCTCCAAGAGGATTACCTTTTACATCTTAGAAGAAGTCGGTTTGTTTTCCTAAAGTTGCTATAAAAAAAAAAAAAAACAACCTTAAGAAATGTCATAAAAAATAAACATCCTTACACATAAATTCTTTGGGCCAACCAGTACCAAAAAACCCCCTAAATTTCAACCTTCTGATATAAAAAGTGTACCCCTCCTTTGCTCTTTAAAATTGAAGACCAAATTATGCTTCTGGCTAAGTGAAGTAACAGAGATCAGATTTACCGTCCCCCTTTAAGCAATAGAGGGGAAAAAAAACCCCAGTAGTTTTCAGACATTGAACAACAGCCAGCACAAGGCAATAATCCCTGAGAGAGAGGAAAACAAATTGTTGACCTGGCTTCTTGCCTAGAGAGAGTGTCCATGATCAGTGCAAGGAGGGGCAACCCAGGCAGAGCTTAGAGATCTCTGAGTTGAAGAGACAGAGTTGGGAGTTTGGCAAGTCCAAGATAGTTAGAGTTTGCAGGACAAAATACTACAGGAAAGCTCTGGAGATCTGAACTGGGTCTTCTCCAACTCTTCAGCTGAGTATTGGTATGTACAAGCATGTGAGGAAACTATGAGAGGCTGAGGAAAGAGTCACCCAGTATATAGGCAGAACAATCCTCTGGTGTTACACAGGGTTGGGAATAGTTTGTTTCCACCAGCACAGTGGAATAATATAAAATGTGAGGCATTAGGTAGAGGGCTCAGAAGGATATTATTGCCTTATCACTGTGGAAAAACTCAGCCCTCGGCTAAAGGTTGCTTTGACTCTGTCTTAAAGCTTAAAAGTAAGATCTGGAAAGCTCAAACACACACACACACACACACACACACACACACACACACACACACCCTGAATATCTAGTTCCCCAAAAGGTAAAATTCAGAATGTTTGGAATCCAATTATCTGGAATGCAAAGAAGCAGGAAAACACAACCCCAAATGAGGAGGGAATGTAATAAATTAAAAATAACCCAGAATGAACACATACAGAATTAGTAAACAATGGCATTTAGTTGTTTTTATAACTATATTGATATGCTAGAAGACAGAGAAGAATCTTTAAAACACTGAAAAGAAAAAACTCTGTAAACTTTCAATTCTATACCCAATAAGAATATCTTTGAAAAACAAAGGCAAAGACACATAAGTGCCAAAAGTATTCATGACTAGTAAGCAAGTCCTTCAGGCAGGAGGAAATTGATAGCAAATGTAATTGATGCAAGATAATAACAGAAAAAATTACTCTTTCTACTTCTTAAATTGCTAAATGACAATGACAGTTTAAAGCAAAAAATAAGAAGGCGCCTGGGTGGCTCAGTCATTAAGCATCTGACATAGGCTCAGGTCATAATCTCATGGCTTGTGAGTTTGAGTCCTGCTTTGGGTGAGCCCCACTTCTCTCTGTCTCTCTCTCTCCCTGTCCCTCATGGGATTCTCCCCCTCTCTCTCTCTCTCTCTGGCCCTTGCTCACTTGCCCCCCCCCCTATTTTAAAAAGTAAAGCAAAAAATAATATACACAGGGTTATAAAACAAATGTAGAAGGACACATATGAGAATAATAACACAAAGGCTAGAAGAGGGTAATAGAAATAGACTGCAAGGTTCTTATACATTTCTGAAGTAGTATAATATAAATTATAGATGTATACCATTGAATCTAAGGCAACCATTTTAAAAAAGCCAATAAAGGAGACAAAATAGAATAACAGAATAATTCAATTAATCCAAAAGAAGACAGGAAGAGGAAAAGAGGAACAAAGAACAAGTATGACAAATAGAAAACAAATATCAAGATGGTAGATTTACACCCAACCACATAAGTAACATTAAATGTAAATGGTGTAAACACCATAATTAAAAGGCACAACTGACAGATTATATACAAATAATGAGACCTTGCCTACATGAAATGCTGCATACAAGAAATCCACTTTAAATATAAAGATTCAAATAGGTTACAAGTAAAAGGATAGAAAAAGATATGCCATACCAAAAGAAAGCTTAGTGACTATATTAACATCAGACAACATAGATTTCAGAGAAAAGAATATTTCCAGGGATAAAGAGGTTTATTTCATAATGATTAAGAGGTTAATTCATCAAGAGAACATAACAGTCCTGCAAGAGTATGCCCTTAATGGCAGAGCTTCAAAGTAAGTGGAGCAAAAGCTAATAGAATGAAGGGAGAAATAGACAAATCTACAATTATAGTTGGGGATTTCAAACGTCTTCTTGCAATAACTAAGAACAAGTAGACAGAAAAGCAATCAGGATATGGAAGACTTGGGTAACAGTACCAACTTAATTAACATTTTATGGAACATTCTACCCAACAACAGCAGAAAACACCTTTTTTTCCCCAAGTGCCAAGAACATTTACTAAGATAGACCATATTCGGAGCCATAAGACAAGTCTTGATAAATAGAAGAGGATCCAAATCATACAAAGTATGTTCACTGACCACAGTAAAATTAAATTAGAAGCCAATAAAAGAAAGGTGTCTGGAAAATCTCCAAATATTTGGAAACCAAATAACACACTTCTAAATAACCAAAGGGTCAAAGGAAAATTAAAAAGTATTTTGCCTGGTGAGGATGTAGAACAAGAAATCTCATTCACTGATGATGGGAATGCAAATGGTACCACTACTTTGGGAGACAGTTTGGCAGTTTCTTATAAAACTAGACCTACTCTTAGTATACAATTCAGCAGTCATGCTCCTTGGTGTTTACCCAAATGAGTGGACAGGTTATAATCACACAAAAGCCTGAATAAGGATATTATAGAAGATTTACTCATAATTGCCAAAACTTAGAAGCAATCAAGATGTCCTTTGGTAAGTGAATGGATAAATAAATAGTGGTACATCCAGAAAACGGAATATTATTCAGCACTAAAAAGAAATGAATTGTTGGGGTGCCTGAGTGGCTCAATCAGTTAAGCGTCCAGCTCTTGGTTTCAGCTCAGGTCATGATCTCATGGTTTGTGAGTTTGAGGCCCTCATTGGGCTCAGTACTGACAGTGAGGAGCCTGCTTGAGATTATCTCTCTCCCTCTCTCCCTCTCTGTCTGCCCCTCCCTGGCTTGCTCTCGCTTTCTTTCTATCAGAAAATAAAAAAATAAACATTAAAAATTTATTAAAAAAAAAAAAGAAATGAATTGTCAAGCCATGAAAAGACATGGTGGAAACTTAAATGCATATTACTAAGTGAAAGAATGAACCTGAAAAGGCTACCTACTATATGATTCCAATTATATGATAATCTGGAAACTAGAGATAGTAAAAATATCAGTGTTTTTCAGGGACTTGGGAGAGGGAGAGATGAATAGACAGCCCAGAAAATTTTTAGGACAGTGAAACTATTTGTATGATACTATAATGGTGGATATATGTCATTATACATGTGTGAACTCTGAGGTAAACTGTGAGCTTTGGGTAATAACGATGTGTCAGAGTAGGCTCATCTATTTTGATAAATGTACCACCTGGCTATGAGATCTTGATAGTGGGGGAGGCTGTGGAGGGTGGGGGGCAGGGAGTATATAAGAAATTTCTATACTTTCTGCTCAATTTTATTGTGAGACTAAAACTGCTCTAAAAAAATAAAGTCTTTTAAAAATATTGTGAACAAATATTTTGATCTGAATGAAAATGAAAATGCAACAACATTTGTGAGATACAAAATAAAGAGGACTCAGAGGGAAATTTATAGCACTGAACTCCTATATGAGAAAAGAAGAAAGCTTTCAATTAAATGACCTCAGCTTTCACATTAAGACACTAGACAAAGAGGAGTAAAATAAACCCAAAGTTAGTTGAACAAAGGGAATGATGGAAAGCAGAAATCAGTAACATGTAAAACAGAAAAACAGAAGAGAAAGTCAATGAAAACATAAGCTGTATTTTTGAGAAGATGAATAAAATGGTTATTCTGGCAGGTTCTCCAGGGAGCTCCTACCTGAATAGGTGGAGGCAGGGACTTGCAATGCCTTCTCACACCCAAGAAAGATGACAAAAAAGGTCTCTGGGTAATGAGAAATACCCACTACCGTCTCTGCAGGTGGCTGATCTTCTAAAATCAAGTACGATCTGTGTTCTTCAGTGAGGGAAAAACACAGGATTTCTTTTTTCATCCAGGAAACTTGTTCTTATCTAGTCATTTGAGAAGTTTCTATATATGCCTGAAAGTTTGAAAACAATATTTCTTCAAATAATTCTGTATTTCCGACTTCATGTTAGACATCTTTCTCTCATCCTCCCTCTTATTCAGAATTTATAACTTTGAGCTTTCTTCGTATCTTCACTTTATTTTGTTCCATGGCTTTTTAGGTTATTGGCTTTCTGTTTTCTTCTATAGGTAGCAAACCTTAAATAATTGTTTCCCCCCAAAATATTGGTGCATAATTTTATTGCATTTACTTAAAGTATGTTGTATTTACTTAAATGATTTTTTTTTTCTTGAGGCAGATTTGCATTTAAACCAGCCATTTATCCAATATGTGGGCCCAGACAAGAGATTCTCTGAGAGTCTATTTTTCCCTCTAAGAAATGATGGCTTCACATCTCTTATCCCACTTAAGTCCTGCAAAGATAGTAGCAGGCATCTGAAAGCCCCTCAGGAGGGCCAGGTTCTCAGCTCTTTCCTATTCCCACCCCAGCAAACCTAGGGTAGCTGCTCACAGTGTCCAGCCTGCTGCAAGAAGCTTTGCTGTGGAGAATTCTGGACCTGGTAACCAAAAGCAACACATTACAAAGACCTCTTGGTTTAAAAACATTCGTAACCTGGATCTTTCCAGGTGATTTATTTAGAAACCTTCTTAGGAAAGGAGTCACACTAAAATAAAACTAATTTTCTCCATTCCTAATTTTCCCCAGAAAATGATGAGATTTATTCAAAAGAATTTATAGGCAATGCCACATTTAGGAGCAAAAATCTAAAACAGCTCCCTTTTAATTCCCCAAGTGTGCTTTTCAAGATGCAGCTTTGCTCTTTAAACTATGGAGATGGATAGATCCCAACTCCCCCACCCCACTGCCGTGACAGATACCACGAATTGATTTTAGTGTCTCTTTCTTTAAGGGCCCTTTGGCCTCAGAATCTCTCTTCATATGCTCCGTTAGGCAGTCACTCCTACCAGACACCCAGACGAAACCTATGTACCATCCCAGCCCAAAGCTTTCAGGGTATCAACCCAGTGTGGTGAAGGTGGTGTGGTTGCAAACATGTGTATATCTGAAAAGAGAACTCTTTGTTCTGTACTTTGCTCTTAGGAAGAAAAAGTTCCCCAACCCCTGGCAGGGCATTTGCAACTGGGACAGGTGACTGGGGTAGGCCTTGGCATTGTTGTGGGTGTGCAAGATCTGGCGCATCTAGAAACCTCTTTGAGGGTGATACTGCGGTAGGAAGGGCTTCCTAGGGCAACTTGAAAAAAAACAGCAGCTGTCAAGTGGCCAGCAGGCCCCAGGCAGCCGCAATTACTGCCAGCGCCAGGTGGGCTTGCCACACTGCAACAGGTTTGGCAGCTAAGGACACAAATGGCCCAAGTGGCTTAAGACAGCCTACTACATAGGCTCTCTTGTCCCACGGGACATCAACGTGCATGGCAGGACACCAATACCAGAGGGCAGTGGATTCTCTTTATAAGCTATGGCTCAACCCTAGGGAGGGCCCAGGTGGAAAGTAAGTCCTAGGCATGATGTGGTGAATATAAATCTGCTAGCACAATTGGTGGCACGTTGGGACTTTGTCATTGATGTCTAACGGTTGGTTTTCCTTCTGTCACCGGAATTTCCCTAGGCCTCCTCAGCCTGTGGGTATGAAGGCAATCATAGGAACATAACTGCTCCGTAGTACTGGCTTATCTTCATGGGCATGCTGCAGGACCAAGCATTTCTGGGGTCTTGAGGGTTGTCTCAGATCTTCTCATGAGCAAGCCTGTGGTCCAGCCAGGACACTCTTGGCCGCTGCCCCTGTGGGCATCCCTCCCTCCCCACTGAGGCTGCCACAGCTCCACCAGCATTTGATGTCCAGGATGGGAGCAGCTCCCAGATGAAAAGGTTGATTTTTCACTTCAGGAGAATGCCCCCTCTCTGCAGAGAGAAACAGGTCTGTGGGTGTTCCAGGCCTTGCAAGTAGGTCATAGGAGCTGGAAGGGTCCCCTGTGGTTTCCACACTCTGGTTGTCTCCTGGTTCAATGAGGGTATTCTCTTAGGAGAGAACCAAACTGTACTGCCGCTCTGCCCTTTAGAAATTTCTGTCTGCTCATTTATTTTGCTTGGTGCATATCTTAGACAGTTATTACCACAGTGGTTTGTAGCCTTCGACTTGCCCCTGTTCCCTCTTTGGCTTTCAGACGCCACACACACCCCCGCCTATTGAGGTTGGAAAGAAACTCCCTTTCACTGGGGTTTCAAGGAGAAACTTGCAGACTATTAGGGTAATTGAAAAAAAAATCGATATTGTAATATCAGGGTACAGGTTTACAGATGCCTTGGGGATGTCAGGCTAACAACAATTAAATTGATTTGGGGTCTGGTTTTGGTGTTTGCAGTTTCCATGGCTTCCAGACCTTCCCTGTTTCTGTGCCCTGGGCAGCCATGTAAAGGCTCTTTGTTGAGAACCCAGATTCAAATTTGCCATTAACCTGAATATACCCTGCTCACCTCAACTGAGTGTGAAACTAGAGGAGGCACAGAAAGAAGCCATTCAGCTGGGATTGTACTTTTTATAAGAAAGCCTCAGCTGCCAAGCCGAGTTTAGGATTTGCTTACTTGGGCAGCCTCTAGCCTGCAGGCCCCGTTTGTGTAAAAGGGATGGCAGGAATAAAGCTAAGTTCAGTATTTCTCAATTACAGGAGAAAGAAAAGAAAAGAAAAAGGAAGGAAGAAAGGAGGGAGGGGGGAAGGAAGGAAAGAAGGAAAGGAGAAAGAGAAAGAAAAAAGAAGAAAGAAGGAAAGAAGGAAGAAAAGCTTGCACTGAAACTGTGGTCTTTCAATCTGATTTGTTTTCCATGTAGATGGTTATTTAAACAGCACATTTCTCCTTGGTCAGGCCTTCCTACTGAAAACAGAGGTGGATCCCGGAAGCAGTGCTGTGCCTCTCTGACAGTCTTAACAGTCTTCGAAGGCTGCAGCCTGTAAACAAGTAATGTAAGTGTAGCCATCCAGGCAGAAGGAAGTGAAAGTCTTAGCAAGACAGTCATTGGTTTTCTGGGGTGAAGCTTCTTTTTTTTTTTAATTTTTAATTTTTTTTTTTAGTGTTTATTCATTTTTGAGAGAGAGAGAGAGACAGAGAGGCAGAGCATGAGCAAGGGATGGGGAGAGAGAGAGGGAGACACAGAATCTGAAACAGGCTCCAGGCTCTGAGCTGTCAGCACAGAACCTGACGTGGGGCTTAACCCCAGGAACCGTGAGATCACGACCTGAGCTGAAATCAGATGCTTAGCCAACTGAGCCACCCAGGCACCCCTCTGGGGTAAAACTTCTAAAAAGACAGAGGGAGACTGCACTGCTGGAAGGCTTTTATTCAGCCTGTCGTTGGTTCTTTCCCAATGCAGGAACTTGTGGACACACAGTCACTAGCATTCCAAACAACTTGATGAAGGAACTTCAAGAGGTTACTACCTGTAAGGTGATCAGAAAGAACAGTGGGGGTGCTTGTCCCCAGCCAGCCATATCAGTGTAGTTTCCTGAGTGGCCTTGCTGAAGAAGGCTGCTGCAGGGGGTCAATCCTTAATGGGCAGGAAGCTTCACTCTGTTCCCTCTCTGCAGGGTTGCCCTACACTTTCCAGATGAAGATCTTTCTGGAGGAGAGCAGAGGGAGAGGGCTGCCTGGTTCTCCTATTCTGCTCCTGACCTTCCTCCCCTTTCTGTGACTTCTGCCTCCCTAACCCTGGACTTCATGAGTTACTCCAGTTTCCTTCCAAAAACTTCCCCTTTGCTTGAGCTACTGTGAATTGAGTTCCTGTTACTTGCAACTGAGAGAGTGTTACCCAATGCAGCCTCCTGTGGCCTGGCCCCTGCCTTGCTCCCCAGCTCTGTTCCTGGACACCTCACATTTCATGCTGTCACTCTCTCTGTGCATTGCTGCTTCCTGCCTCCTTGCCTTTGCTCCTGTCATTCCCTCTGCTGGGGTATCTTTTCCATCTTTGTCTGGCTAAAACAGACAAACCCAGCTTAGGAAGCCTCCCCAAGCGTGCCTGTCAACTATCCTATCAGTCAGATGTTAGCTGTTTATCTTTGTGTCTCCCACACTGGCCTCTAAGCTTCTTGGGCAGAGACCAGATCTTATTCATCATCTCTGTACCCTGGTGTCTATTACCATGCCTGGTACATGATAGGTGTTTGTTGGAAGAAAATATGTTTGTTGAAAGAGATTCAAGAGGGTGAACTAAAAAAAGGGTTTCCGTTTCTGCAGAAGTGAGAGCAGAAGGTGAGGAGAAGAGTTACCCTGTGGGTGGGTCCCTGGAGAGGATTTTTGGCCCTAGCCCTAGAAAAAGAGCGATTGTAACATACAGTAGTAGACGTCGGAAGGGTGTTCTAAACAGTGGTGCAGACTGGACGGAATTAGATCCTCTTTTTCTCTTGCCATCGTATCATGCTTCTCTCTTCCTGAAATATCTCCGCCTCCCATTCTACCAGTATTAGGGGTTGACACTGTTTGGGTGATTTACATTCAAAGTTCTCATTTCCTGTGTTCCATGTCCCTAGTGACATGTGTGAATTGTGTCCCCTAAAGACAGGGACTCAGGAGGTTGCTGGAAAATGGGTGGGTCAGGATTTTGTATCCAGAGAGTCTAAATCTATCTGAGCAAATTGGAGAGGGCTCCAAAGAAGAGGTGGCATTTGGCCTGAGACTTGAAGCATAATGAGGAGTTTAACAAGAGGATGGCGAGCCCAGTGTGTTCAGGGAGCTACAGGGACTGCGGATAATAGGTTAAAATCACTCATCTCAGGTCTCCTGGGTGGCTCAGTTGGTTGAACATCTGACTTTCGATTTTCTGCTCGGGTCATAATCCCAGGGTTGTGGGATGGAGCCCTGTGTCGGGCTTTTGCTGAGCATGGAGACTGCTTAAGATTCTCTCTCTCTCTCTCTCTCTCTCTCTCTCTCTCTCTCTCTCAAAAAAAAAAAAAAAAATCACTCATCTTAAGTGAGGGCAAGGTGGCCGGCCAGAGAATCAGGTGTAGGAATGGGGAGAAGTGCAGTGTACCTTGGACATTTAACAGACTCTTCACTTTGTACATTTAATAGACCCTGGGAGCACACTTTGCAGAATTATACATATACTTTAAACTGTTAAGCTTGGTAGAGAACCTTCTATGCAGCCACCATTAACAAGAAGCAAAGTGGTTAAGTATATAGACCCTGGAGTCAGATTGTCTGGCTTTAATTCCCAGATCTGCCTCTACCAGCTCTGTGACCTTGGGCAAGTTATTTGACGCCTCCATGCCTTGGTTGCATGGTCTGTAAATCGAGCATAATAGTACCTCTCTCAGCAAGTCATAGGGGTAAGATGAGTGAGTTAATACATGAGAAGCCCGCAGAATAGAGCCCAGTGCACAGCAAACACTCAGGAACTGTCGGGCACTAGTATGATTTCATTTCTCATAAGGTTGTTTGCAATCACCAACCGTGCACTTAGTGCATGATCCCATGATAGTAATTACATGGTGTTAGTTGTTCATTTGGTGGTGTTTCCCGCTGGACTGTGAATTCCTCAAAGGCATTAGCTGAATAAATGTCTCTTTCCAAAGTAATTGAATTCATGCTTTCAAGCATATTTCCTACTTACTACATTTATGTGTTGGTAATCTAAGGGGAGAACTTTCCTTAGGATTGTGAGGGGGAAATAACATTCTTAGTTGGAAACTCCTTTGCGAGGCGGGAAAATCTTTGCACACAGAAGCATTGTCTTCTTTATGAACCCAGGCCAGCCCCTTGAGATTGTTGCTGGAAAACTTGCTTCATGGAGGTTTTGTCCTATTCAAAAGGGTTTAAGGAGCCCAGAGAAATAAGAAATATCTGAACCCTGAAACTTGTCCATTTGGCTGGACATTTTTAGCAGAGCCTTGTTATAAAACTTTTAGCAAAGAAACTTCTTTCAAAGGGCCCTAACTCCTGAAAGGTGGGAAAATTAAGTTAAGTGGAGTTTAGACATCACATGCACCCAGAGAAACTGGCCTGATGCTCCTTCTCGGCTTGTTTTGATTGCCTTGGAGGAGAAAGGGCACAGAGAAGCTTTTCTGCTGAGACCACGGAATGAAAGTTAAAGTTGCCTTAGGAGATTGGCTCTGAGTCTGCAGGACCCAGGAGCTCTGCAAAGGCTGGACCATAGCCCAGAGGGCAGACCCAGATTATGTGTGTGTGTGTGTGTGTGTGTGTGTGTGTGTGTGTGTGTGTGAGAGAGAGAGAGAGAGAGAGAGAGAGAGAGAGAGAGTGAGAGAGAGAGAGAGAGAAAGAGAGATGGAGGTGAAGGTGGGGGTTCTAACTTCTAACCCTCCCCCACTCAGGAAGGCAGTCAAATAAGTCAGTTGGAAGACAGATCTGAATTCCCTTTGTATCTGCATGACCTTCCTCGAGACTGGTTTTTTCTCTTTTGCCATTGGAGGGCTTGACGTGAATTGTCTGTAAGGTTCTGTTCCCAGTGTTCAGATTCTGGCTTGGCCCCAGCAGTATTGGGCACAGTCTGGGTAGAGCAAGGTAGCATTTACTTCCGAGCTTCCCACATCATCCATCACCACCAGGACCCTTATCTCCAAACTGCTCTGTGCAACCCTGACCTGACCCAGCTCACTCCCACGCCAGCCTGCCCACTGCATCATGGGGCCACTCCTCTCTGTTGCCAGCAAGCTCCCAGAAGCCTCAGGGCTTTCTTGCCCCTGCTCATCTGCACCCTAAGGGGAGGCTCTTCGTGCTCTCTCATCCCTTGATCTTCACGCCTAGGGTGGGGAGAGGCCTGCTCCTCACCTCCTTTGCCCTTCCAGTCTCCCTCCTTCCTTCTGCAATGTCTCCAGCTCCCTTGGAGATCTGACCTCAGCCCTCCACCCTCATCACTGCTGTCTTCTCCCAACTGGATCACCTCTCGTTCGCCGAAGACGGTGAAGCTTGGCTCACTACTGGTCTCTCCATCCTGACTCACGCCACCAAATGTGGCGATTTGAACATCCACTCAGATGATTCTGGCAACTCCATAGTCTCCAGGTTCCTCGACAACCTCACCTCTGATGCTCCCTTCCTCCACACACATACACTCAAATATTTGTTGGCAACATGTAGACAATGGGCCCACTTGGAGAAGTTTCATTTATCTTGAAAACTATGATACCTAAACTAGAGTGATCATATAATTTATTTTCCAAACTGGAACAGTATTGTGAATAAAAGAGGACACCAAAGTGATTTAGATTATATTATTTTTGCAAATATTTACGTATTGATGACAAATTGGCTTTTATATTAAGGCCCCTATGAAATAATTATATTCAAAAACTATTTTCCCAAAATAAGTTTTTCTTCAAAAATTAAAAAATAACTGGGCGCCTGGGTGGCTCAGTTGGTTAAGTGTCTGACTTCGGCTCGGGTCATGATCTCATGGTTCCTGAGTTCCAGCCCTGCATCAGGCTCTCTGCTCTCAGCACAGAGGCCGCTTCAGATCCTGTCTTCCTCTCTCTCTGCCCCTCCCCCACTCATGCTCTCTTGCACACGCATGCTCTCTCTCAAAAATAAACATTTTTTTAAAAAAGACAAAAAATTTAAAAACACTTGTATGTGTACATATTTTTATGTATGTACATTGAAGAGACATTAAACAAAGTTCTTTTGTATTGATTATCTGCATATTCAAAAACATAAGCAGAATAAGATTTCCTTGTACTTGTTTTAACTTCTTTAATTAGTTTCTTAGCTGAAGTTCTCACTAATTGTGTGTGTCACTGGTATCTTTATAAAGAATTTCCTTTTTGAAAATGTTTTTGTATTTGGAGGTTTTTGAACAAATCTGTTTGTAATCGCTTTTGAAGTAAAATTTAGGGTTAAAGAATTTGAAATTGCTGACAATTAATGACTTGATTCCTCCCTGTAGACTTCAATGTTTTTAGTTGACAATATACTGTCTCTCCAGGTACCGAGAAATTTGGTAAGCTTGATACAAATTCTGCTAAATAGATATCTTCAAACTGTTTATGTTAAATATTTTGTCCCAAGTGTTGACACAGGTATAATCTTTTTGCCGCCATTCATGGTAGCAGCCTTCAACACACATTTTCACGAAACACAATTTGTCAGGTAAGTCATCTTTATTAAGGATTCTTTGGAACACTCCCCCATTACACACAGATTTCATATCCTAACAGATGAGTCCTTGGCAGGAGCTGGAAGTAGAAAGTGGAGCTCAACCAAACCCCATCCTGGCTTATCTGAATGCAACTATTAATGATCATATCTGGTTAACGACAAATGCAGCGCAAATGCTAAAACTGAATAGGACACAAGGCAACAGGCACAAACGGGCTCTCCCAGGAAACACCTATAACACTGACCCCTCAGAGGCAGCTCATGGTTCTCAATCAATGGCAGCATAGCAGTATCGCCAGAGAGCTCTTCAAACAATGCTGGTGTTCAGGCTCCACCCCCCAAGACCCAGATTCCATAGCTATTGGAATGGAGCCTGGGAGCCAGCATTTTAGTCTCTAAGAGAGTCTAAGGTGCAGCTCAGGCCAACAGCAGCCTCACGCACTGCTGTTAGGCCAGATCACCATGGTCCTCCAGGGCCATTCCTCAACTCCTAACGCTATAGGATGCAGGTACACAGTGATTCAGATAATAGAGAGGAGGGAGGTAAATCAAGAGTGGCTATGCTGCTGCCACACTTTCTCTGCACCCCCATGGTTGTATTGTTACCATGGGCCAGGGGTGGGTGCATAGCAGGTGCTCTGAGAAACGAGAAGAGCGGAGGGTGGTCCTGCCATAAACCCTGTGAACATTAGCCATGATATGGTCAGAATGATTGCATGTAATCCTTTAAAACATTTAATGAAGCTACTCCTCTATTGTTGTGATAAAAATGAAATTTGTTGAGGGTTACAGAATCGTAATTAGAAATAAAAATGGAAAAAATCTCACAAAAGCTCTAGTGAAGCCTGTCTTAAGTTCTGCACTCGATTCTGAACATTTATTTTGAAAATAATCACCAAATGTAAATCCCCAGCACCCTCAAAATGATGTATCATTTTGCCTCATTCTATAAGTTTCTGATCATCTTTCTCACTCCAAGTTTCAAAGTATGAAAAACCACACAGGCAGAAAACAATCACAGCACATCCATTGTCCAAGCCCTACACGCCTTACTGCCCCATAATGCATTGGGGTTGTCCCAGAGCCAGTCGGGAAAGCAGCATCCGTCAGTGCTTCACCTGCTCTGAATTCAGTTTCGAGGCTGTGAGTTGAACTCTGTACAAATGTTCTGGATGACCTTGGGGACAAATTTGTACAGGTTGTCAAACTCGTCGACAAAGAAGGAATGGTCCTTGGCAGGGTGAGTGGCAATGACTTCCAGCTCGTCCTGCGCAGCCCATGCGACACCTATTGCGTAGGTGATCACTCCTGTGGGGACAAAGTTTAGATGAAGCAAAAGTGCCCAAGAAAAGGTACTGCTGGGGCGCCTGGGTGGCGCAGTCGGTTAAGCGTCCGACTTCAGCCAGGTCACGATCTCGCGGTCCGTGAGTTCGAGCCCCGCGTCAGGCTCTGGGCTGATGGCTCGGAGCCTGGAGCCTGTTTCCGATTCTGTGTCTCCCTCTCTCTCTGCCCCTCCCCCATTCATGCTCTGTCTCTCTCTGTCCCAAAAATAAATAAAAAGGTTGAAAAAAAAAATTAAAAAAAAAAAAAAAAAAAAAGAAAAGGTACTGCTGATGAATCCTTGCCTTACCGTTGCTCTGTTGGCTATTGTGTTTGAATGCAAACAAATTCAAAATCAGAAGTGTTCCTCAAAGCATAACCACCTGCTATGTGCCAACAGTAACAAAATTGATAGAGCTGCCATCTCATAAGAGTTTGGAATCTTTGGGAGGAAAAAACCCAGACAAAATGGAATAAATAAGATGTTCATGTCCAAGGGCAGTAGAGGGTATTTTGGGACAAGTAAAACTTGGTGCCATGTAGATGACATCACACAGTACATGCCTGCTCTACCTGTGTGTAGAGCCAAATAAAATCTGATTGATTGATTGATTTTTTCAAAGATTGTTTTTGTTTTTAAATCATCTCCATACCCAATGTGGGGCTTGAATTCACAACCCTGTGGTCAAGAATCGTCAACTTGCTCCACTGACTGAGCCAGCCAGGCTCCCCTCAGTCTTAAATGCATCAAAAGTCAGTTTGAGATCTTAACGAAAACCGTGGAACTGAATTACTTTAGGCTTGAAGGTGACTTTACAAGCCATACAATGCAATGTCATTCCCAGCGCAGGAGCCCTTGCACAAGGACCCGGAGAGACGGTGACCCAGCGTCTGCTCCATCACTGGTATGAAGAAAGGCTTTCAAGACAAGGAAGTGCCCAACAGTGTTGGATGCTGCAGGGAGGTCATGTGGGATTAAAACAAACAAACAAAAATGCACATTGGATTTAGAAAACAAGACATAGGTAGAGTGGTGAGAGCAGTTTCAGGGAAGTAAGTAGATGCCAAAAACCCCAGATGAATTGCTGTGAGGTGAGAGTGAAAAAGAACAGAAGATGTGGACACAGCACATAGAACTGATCCTTTTCAAAAGTTTGGCTGCAAAGAGAAGGAGGTAGGTGGGAAGTGGAGCAGAACATGGTGTCAAAGAGTTTGGTTTTATTTTTTAGGGAGGGATCTCGGTGTGCCTAGATGCAAATGGGGAAGGGTGCCGGGGGGTTAAAGGTTCTGGACTGCAGTGAGGAAAAAGAGTCCCTAGGGAGGAGAGGACAGACTCAGAGACTAGGCATCTGTCCTCAGTGGGAAAACTGGAAGACTCGCTGCTGGATGGTTCCTGATTGGGGTTGGGGGCAGCTGGTCAGCGGGAGCTTGAGGTTACTCTGCAAAAGCCTGTTCCCATGCCACCTGCAGGCTGGCAGAGTGGGGTCAGCTACTTGGCCATGAAGCAGAGGGGAGAGCCTGGGTGTGGCTCTCCTACCCAGCCACCCATGGCAGCCCATGTCACCATCTTCCAAGCGCCCTGTTGTGCTGATTGGAGAGTCATCCACACCTCACATGGCTGTGGCCTAAGCTGCTTTTCAACTGTGGCTCCATAAGCTGCATTTAAGCTGCCAGTCCCTTTTCTTACCTCTCCAGTGTCTTTTCTCTGGATATTGTCTATGTTGTTGTCTACAAACACTAGCATTAGGCTTAAGAATGCTGCCAAGTGGCAGTGGGAACAGATTTGCTGCACAACGTGGCTTAGATCGGCTAAGCCCTCATTTTGCACAAAGATTGAAAGGCTGCCCCCCAATAAAGGCAACACAAACAGTATTAGAAATTTAGCTTTTCAGATCCTTGAGTCCACCCTTGTAGAGAACCTTCTACTGGCAATTCTGACCAATGGTCAGCCAGCCTTGGCTTGGACACTCCTGGGGACACAATGCTCATTGCCTCCACATAATTTGCTTCTATTGTAAAGTTTCCCAGAACGTCTCTCTCAGTCTTCGCTTCTTCTAATGAGGAGGCCGAGGATATCCTCTGGGTGAGGCCCAAAGGATGTCCATTTAGGAAAATGAGTAAGAGTGGAGCTAAACATGAACTGGAGACAGATGTTTGGAGATAGCAGGAGAGCCCTGGGCTTTCAGACAAAAGCTGGCCCATCTGGCTCTGCCCACTCACTTTGGAACTTTGAGAAGGCTGCGTCTCAGCTGTTTATCTTCACTCCGCTGACATGAGCCCGAGGGAGGCTGTGACTGCTGGCCGACATGCAGGCCATCTACCATTTTGCTGTTGAATACCCCCCGTAGGCTCTACAAGGGCAAATCACTGGGAAGACTCTGCCTGAACCTGGTGTCTGGTTACTTTGGTTCCCAGAAGGCAGAACTGCTGGTTCATGAAGGCTTGTTTATTTTTCCCCCTCCTTGTTTAGGGAAGGATTAAAGCAGCTTTAAAGAATACTGAATATCCTGCAAACTAACAGAAATCAAATGCAGGCTCAGAAGAAGGGGACAACCCTGGCCCTGAGTGAGTCTTCTACCCTAGTATGGATCTGTCCAGTCTTTGGTGTTCACGGACAACTCAGTTTACTTTGGTTATCCTTACTATTATTACTAGCACTTGGGTTTTTGCCAGTTGTTTGTATTTTTGTGATATTTTGTGGTACTTTTCAAAATGGCGATTAAACTTGATTCTGTGAAAAAGGCATTTAATGGGACTGATTTTCTAAACAGCTCAATTTTCATAGTTTTAATTTTTTTAGTTTATTTTTTGAGAAAGAGCGAGAGCGAGAGAGAAAGAGAGACAGAGAAAGTGAACAGGGGAGGGGCTGAGAGGGCGGGGAAGAGAGAATCCCAAGGAGGCTCTGCATTGTCAGTGCACAGCCCAATGTGGGGCTCAAACTCACAAACCATCAGAGCATGACTTGAGCTGAAATCAAGAGGCAAACGTTTAACCAGCTGAACCACCCAGGTGCCCCTCATTTTCCTAGTTTTAAACTTTCTGTTGCCCTCTTACAAATTTTTATTCAGAAATATCTCTTTAAGTATTTTGGATGAAAATTTCTTTGAGGTTTCCTCAAAACCCCCAACATCTGGCTAGCAGCTACTTACAAAAAATAGTACTTTTCTTTTATTTTTATTTTTTTAATTTTTTTTTTCTCAACTTTTTAAATTTATTTTTGGGACAGAGAGAGACAGAGCATGAACGGGGGAGGGGCAGAGAGAGAGGGAGACACAGAATCGGAAACAGGCTCCAGGCTCCGAGCCATCAGCCCAGAGCCCGACGCGGGGCTCGAACTCACGGACCGCGAGATCGTGACCTGGCTGAAGTCGGACGCTTAACCGACTGCGCCACCCAGGCGCCCCAGTACTTTTCTTTTAAAACGCTAGTTTTCTTCAAATTTCTAACACAATTTGGTGGCCTTCAATAGAGACTAAAATAATGAGTCAAATTCCTTTTTAATGCATTACAACTTCGTGTGTAATGCCTCAGAGTGTTGGGCGCAAAGGAGAGGGTTGATGTTCCCAGTCATCTGCAGGCCTTGGGTTTGCCATGACACTTTGTAAACCATCGTGGTACTCCCCACCTTGTTCCTTCTTTGCTGCTCATAGAGGCCTGTAGTGCTTACCAACACCTCAAATACATTCCCCATGGTTTTGGGCATTTTATTAAATGGTGGACAAAACCAGTGCATAAAAAGACAGCCCCGGGGTGCCTCGTGGCTCAGTTGGTTAAGCTACTGACTCTTGATTTCTGCTCAGGTTATGATCTCATGGTTCATGAGTTTGAGCCATGCAAACAGCCACAGCTGTGCTGTGCTGACGGCAGAGAGCCTACTTTGGATCCTCTGTTCCCCTCTCCCTCTGCTCCTCCCCTGCTTGCGCTCTCTCTCTCTCTCTCTCTCAAATATAAATAAATAAATAAATAAACAAACAAATAAATAAAATATTTATAAATATATATAAATATAAATAAATAACATTTATAAATGCATATAAATATATAAAAATACAAATAAATAAATAAAATACTTAAATAAATAAAACATATTTAAAATAAATAAAATAAAATAAAACAAAATAAAAAGACAGCCCCCTCCTTGTCCCTCACTGGACTGGTCAGCAAGACCAGCTTACCCTTGTGATGGGCAACCATGGCCGGTATTCGGACGTCATCATAGGATCTCCCATCAGTGATGAGGATCATTAACTTCCTCTTGTTGGGTTTGGACTTCTTGAAGAGCTGTTCTAGGGCATAGTTGATGGCAGCCCCTGTGCTGGTCCCACCACTCCAGTATCCCACCCTCTTGATGGCATTGAGGATGTCAGACTTGGTGTTGTAATCGTCAAATCCAAATTCCAGCCGCTGCTCGTAGGTGTACTGCACAGCCCCGATTCGTGTGTCTATGTCCGAAATCTCAAACTCTTTGCTGAGGTTGGCCACAAACTGGAGAACCGTGCGGAAGTTGCCTGTCCCCACGCTGCTGGAGCCGTCGATGACGAAGCCAATGTCGGCCGAGTTCAAGCAGGTCTTGCTACAGGCCAGTCTGTCGGTGTCGCAGACCCGCTTCACCAGGGCTTGCACTGTCTTGTGGAGGCTGAACCAGCTCTGCACATTGAGCGAGTAGAAGCCATTTGTTCTGCACACAGCCTGGAAGACAGAGGGAAGGGACACTCGCCACGTCAGGTGTCACATTCTCCAGGCTGTTGTCACTACCCTGACCAGCAAGGCAGGTGAAGAAAGAAGCAAACAGACTCTTGTTTTCTGCAGTCTTCTTCCTAATGCTCTTTCTGCACCACGGTTCCCCCAGTCAGGTGTTCATTGGGGCAAAGATCCCTCAAGTTGTCTCTGGACTCAGTCTTACTCCCTCAGCTGGCTCTCTGCTTTAGGGGAGAGCTATCACTTAAGCAAATCCTTAGAGAGAGGTGAATCACTCATTTCAGCTTTGTACCCGTGCCTCCCTGGGCCCCTCAGTTCATCTGTACTGGCAGCCGGCCATAAGATTGGCACTGGTGGGCACCAACATATGAGAGGATTAAAGAAAGTTTTTGTTCTGATGGGGAAAACAAGATACATGAGAAATAGCTGAAGAAATGTTTCCAGAGCAGCCTTGCACCCAGCAACAAGGGGTCCCATACATATGTAAGGAGTCATGCTAGAAGTTCTTGGAGAGATTCTCTCATAACCCCCTGCCCTCACCCTAAAAGGAGGATATAACCCCTCTTCGTGAAGGAACAAACTGGGGGCCGGCTGTGAAGGGACATCCCTGAATCCCTAAGACGGGAACACAAGTCTCTCTGCCTGCAAACCCAAATTCTGTCCTCCAGATGACCCTGCCTCCAGACAAATGAGTATTTATTGACTTGTGCCCAAGCGTGTTCCAGAAAAAATTTAAGGTAGCTACAAATAAACATTGAGCAACCTGACTGGTGTGCTCCTGGAAGGGACCAGGCTTGTTCCTAAAGTGAAGTGTTTCCTCCTTGCCGCTGTCTGTCCGGGGGTCACAGAGAGAGTCACAGACCTGGTGACTACAGATGAAGCAGTAAGATTACCAATTTATTTTAAAACAAGAAATGGCTTTAAAATATCCTAGGAAATGTTTTTAATTGGTTTGCAAAAACCTAAAAGGGGTTTATAAAACTTTCCATGAACTAGGTGGTATTTGAGCTGAGTTCTAGCCAGTGGAGGGAAAGGAGGGAGACCCACCAGGCACTGGCTGAGGTAATGGAGGGAGAGGGCAGTGGTGCTTGGCGTGGGCAGGAGATGGGTCAGGACCACACTCCAGAAGGCCTCAAGAGTGTGGGGGACAATGAAGGGTTTGGAGCAAGGACCCCTCCGGACTGGAAGAACTCTCCATAAACAGGAGTTGAGCTTCATTGTGGAATCTAAACTAGACTGGGGAGCCCTAAGGGGGGAGACAGACCAGATGCAGAGTGCTAGCGTGACCCAGGGAGGTGGCATTGGGAGTTATCGAGGCCTCTGGGACAGCTGTGGGGCTATTCATGTGAAGTCCAGAGGAGGAATAAATTTGGTGGGAAAGATGGCACTCAAGCTTTTTACATGCAAGATTCAAAGCTCTTCATGACATCAGGTGGAGGGAAGTCAATTGGCTGGAAACAGATGGAAACAGAGCTCAGGAGAGACCGGGGTTGGGGACAGATGAGGGTATTGTTGCTTGTGACTTGTGAGTGAAGGTGGTGGCTGTGACCTGGGAGGGCTCTGTGGGGAGAAAGCCCAGTGAGAGGGGAGGAGAGGGCCAAGCACTGAGTCCGGGCAAGTTGGGTGCAAGACAGGAAAGGGTAGAGAGAGCAAAGGAGATAAGAGCCACGCTGTGTCCTGGAAGTCAAGGGAGATGAGAATTTCAAGGACGATGAAGTGGTCAGCAGATTGGTGCAGGAGGTTGAGCCCTGTGAGATCTGGAGACACAGACCATCAAAGCTAGAAGGGAGTCAAAGACAAACCAGTACAACGTATTCCTCCCTCCTTTCTTTTCCGTTTCAAGCTGGGGCCTTTTCCTTGGAGGCAGGTTTATGTGGAGTCGCACTGTGTAAAACATACAAAAGGTGAGCTTCTCCAGGGGAGTGGGCGCAGAGGCCTGGCTCCCCGTCTATCCTGCTCCTGTCTGCTGCCAGCCATCTCCACAGAAACCATGAGCAGAGTGTGGAAACCTGATCTGCCTGACCTGATTCAATGCCTTTCTTTTCTTGTTTATCGGGTTGGTTAATCTGCAGTGTGTGTGTATGTGTGCATGCACATGTGTGTGAGCAAGTGGACATGTGGCTGTGTGTGTGCTCACATGAGGCCTCACCAGGTGGCCTGGTGGAGGTCCTCGGTGGCCATGGAAAGAGCCTGGGGAAGCCTCTATTGGAGACTTGGGGACACTGCTTCTCCCGAGGGGCTGTTGTTGGCCTCAGTTCACCAGGTGGGTGTGGGGTCTTGCTCTGAGAGGGTAAGTCTGGGTTCCAGACTTACTAGCCCCTCACTAGAGGCTCCCCTACCTAGAAGAGAGCTCAATCCTTCTTCAAAAGTAGGAGAACAGCCTTGATGGCAGTTACAGCTTTGCAAAGTGCAGCAGATCCTGACGGTGGGTGGGTCCCTTGGGCAGTTACGTACCTTATGAGAGAAGTTGGGCTCCACCACGTACTGCTTCTCATTTTCAGTGGCACCTTCAATGGTGATGAAGAAAATATTGATTCCTGACTCCCTTGCAAACCTCGAAGCCTCCTCCACCTTGTCGGTGGGCCAGCCATCCACAATCACCACGGCCACATTGGGAGCACTGCCTCTGTTCCCATTAGCTTTGGAAAAGAAGTTCTTGGTCACAAAGGAGATGGCCCGGCCTGGAAGAAAAAGAAACTTCATGCTTGGAGTGCTTAGAAATGCAGGCAAGATCCCAGTGGTGTAAAGAGAGCCAGAAAAACCCATTCATTCTCTTCTTTTGTTTGTTGGTTCCCCCCACCCCCACCAACTTTTTTTTTTTAAAACCACATTAACTGTTTTGAGGTGTACAATTCAGTGGTATTAAGTACATTCACAATGTTGTAAAACCATGACCACTAACCATTTCCCTCCCCCATGTCACTTTAAGCCTTTAACTTCTAACTGTCTTTTATTTAAAAAAAAAAAAGTGTTAGGGACCAGCAAACAGATGAGAAAGACTTTCATGGGAATAAAAGGGTCCCCTCTTTGCCTGCATGCTGGAACCACACTATGCTCTTTCTGGGAGCATGGGGTGGGAGGGGTTAACCTGGAGCGACAGGAGCCTTTTCTCCACCTCCTGTCACTGGGGGTCAGCCAGCCTGGTGCTCTAGGGGCTGCTGGGTGTGGAAGGCTACATTCGAAGTTGAGTGGTATCTTTTGTCCAGTTAGGGGCACAGGTCTGGCTGGCGAGGGAAGCACTGCACCTGCTAAGAACTGAGGGACTGTGTTCGAGCCCTGGCTGTGCTGCCTACTGGCTGTGTGGGCCCAGGTAGGTCACTCCGGGCCTCTGGGCCTGGATTTCCATTTCAGCTGAAAGCCACAGTTGTAAGATGTAATGGAGCCTCCCAGCCTGCCTTTCCAAAGCACATGTTTCACACCACATAGGACCTCAGGGATTTTTCAGTCAAGCAGGGTGACAATTGTCCCAGTTTTCTGGGACTTTCCCAGTTTAAGCGCTGAAAGCCCCATATGTTCCTGGGAAGATTGGGATGACCAGGTCACCCTAGAGTTAGCATAGCTGCATACAGTAAGGTGGTGCTCTTAACCCGGGCTCTGTGGACCCCTGGGGGCAATGGGCACTGTGTATCCACAAATTCCCTGAAATTATACACAACATTTTGTGTATAAAAGTATTTATTTGGGTAGAGGAGTAGCTTTCAGGAGATGCTCAAAGGGGTCTTCAATCTAAATAAAAGTTAAGAACCATCTTATGACTTTAGGATTAACGTCATTTCACTCAATGCTTTTTGGTTTTGGCCAATATCCTGGCTCCACGGGTTAATCTTAACCTGTCAAAGGAAGGATCAAATGATCACACATTCAGTTGCTGGAGAAAAGTCTTGGAAAACCCATGTGATCTGGCTGCAGGGAGCACAGTTGCTAAGGGAAAACCTGGCTGCTGAGAACTGCCTTCACAGCCAAGGGACATGTCCCTCAAGGCCCAAGGCACCTGGCAGTCCCCTCTGGCTTAATGTTAGATGCCTGTAAACAGAGCACACCCCTGGCCTCACTCAAGCTTAAATTTGGAGGCCATGGTCCATTACTGCTCAACCCACATTGCATCCACCTTCTAGCACATCTTGGAAGCAGAGGCTGGAAATCTGAAAACTACGTTGTTGAGACTCCCTTGCAACTACAGCCCTGGATTTGTTCTAGTTTCATGAATCGATGTGCATACATGAAATTTAGAAGAGTGAAGAGAGGCAGAGACTGTATTTTGGACTCTGCTCTTTCTTCTTATGAGCATCTGTAGGGTACTTCTTGGGTGGTGCCAGAGGAACTTATGTCTGCTGTCTAGCTTTGTTGCCATTGAGGTGGCAGGGTGCAGAACATTCTTTCTTTGCATGTGAATGGAGCAGGCAAGGCCTGGTTGGGGGGCTGACCACCGTAGCAGGAACTTCCTGACTGTGGTGGCTTCCTGGCTAAATCAGGTTCCTGAAGAGGCTCTACTGGCAGAATTGAGAATGTGATTTCCTGATCTTGGAAGAGGCAGCAGCTCCTTGGAGGTCCAAGTTTTGCAGGAAGACTTTAGAAAACATCTCTCAAAGTTCAACCTAGAGTTCATTTCTGCAGTCCTTTTGATTATCTTCAAAACCATTTAATACCTAGGAATAAACCCCTTTCTGCTTGAACCAGTTGAAATGGGTCCTGTTCTCTGAACCCAAACTCTGATCAGTACAGGGCAGGGATAGAACATGTTATCTGCTGAAAAAGGTATATGATTTTATTAAGACACCACTCTAATCCCATCAAGAACATAGGGTGTCTTCAGAAGTTTTAAAGTTTTGCTTCATGATACATTACTGCAGTATGACTGATATAAGTATTCAATTGAAAACAAATCAGAAATAAACTCTATCGGGGCACCTGGGTGGCTCAGTCAGTTAAGCATCTGACTCGACTTCGGCTCAGGTCATGATCTCATAGCTCATGGGTTCGAGCCCCATGTCGGGCTCTGCTCTGGCAGGGCAGAGGCTGCTTGGGATTACCTCTCTCTCCCTTTCTCTCTGCTCCTCCCCTGCTCACATGCTGTCTCTCTCTCAAAATAAATAAATAAACTTTTTTAAAAAAAGAAATTAAGTCTATTACATTTGCAATGTGGTAATACTGATTTGGGGTCCCAGATAGCAGTGACTTGGCTAATGTTTATTTAGCATTTTTCGAAGATCAAGGGCTTTTCATTTGCCAGATACTAACATACCGGTCCACAGAGATGTACAATGAAGCAGAGAACAAAATAATCAGACTTATAGTAACTTCAAAGATGTTCCTTCAGAGTCAGTTCTATTCTCTGTGTGCTCCATGCCAAGCAACTGTGGCTCACTTCTCCATTTCTTTGGGTTTCAATGATACAAAGAGGTTCCCTGAGAAGTAGACAGCCCTCCCAGTGCCCCCAAAGCCAGACTACTATTTATGAATTGATATGCTGGCATAGGCTTACTGGCAACTTTTCAGTTTGGTTAGTGTGGAAGGGTTCCCCAATGTCTGGATAGCTCCTGGTGAACTGGCAAAATGGTTTCTGGACACATTGAGGGCTAGACTTGGACTTCTGGTAAACCCCCCACCCCACCCCTAACCACCAAGGTGCAGACAACTCAGGAGACTCAGCTTGAAACAAGGAACCTGTGTCTGTTTCCAGAGTCAACACTAGAACAGGGGAGCTCATTGGAAGAAGATTCCCAAGGGGCACTGTGGAGCTTTCTGAGTGGAATTGGTTATAACATTTAATGTTAAATAGTTTATGGCTTGTCAGTCAATTAGGAAACAGTTACAATAGCAGTCCTGCTTGTCCTGAAGAAAGCTGCCAACCTGAGGAACCAGGCATGCTGGAACTCTTCAGCATATGTGTGGTGATGATTCTTACCCCTGAATCCATGATGATACCTTAGAAAAGATATAATTCATTTGTATATGTGTGTCATTTCTTGATGGATTATTATTATTTTTTTCCTCCTCCTATATAGGATGTTAGAAGACAATCACACAGAGGGAGAACCGTGGAAGCAAGCTAGAATGATCTGAATTCGGTCACATACCTGCATTGGAAAGCCCTCCTCTCTGGGTGATTTTCTCTATGGCAGTTCTCAGATCCCGGGAATTCATGTGAGTTCTGAGGTTAAACTGGGCAGAAGGGTTGTCTCTGGAGAGTGAGAACAAGAAATAAAAATTAGCTGGAAAGAGAACATGTTATATGCTGAAAAAGGTATATGGTTTTATTAAGACACCACTCTAATCCCATCAAGGATATAAGGTGTCTTCTGAAGTTTTAAAGTTATACTCCATGATTACATTACTGTAATGTGATTGATCTAAGTATTCAGTTGAAAATAAATCAGAAATCAACTCTAAAATCCAACTCTAAAATCCTTTGGAGGAAAGCAGAAATCAGAGTCTATTCTTTTATATATGAATAGAATGGAAGCCGCTTCAAAGCCTTGAGCTGGGTTTCATAAAATGCCCCACTGTGGACAGAAGGAACAATGAGATGGGGGGACTGGGGTCCTCTTCAGTGTGTGTAGAGAAAAGTGGTCTGTTTTAGGACTCAAGGTTCTAGTTTTGAGTGTGCTATTTCCTAGCTGTGTGACCTTGGAAAGTTGTTTAACTTCTCTCGGCTTCAACTTCCTCATCTAGGTAAAAGCAAAGATTGTGACATTCGGATTTCTAAAAAAAACCAGGATGATAGTCAAGTGGGATTCTGCAAATGTGTAGGTGTCCCCAGGTTGCCTCAGACCCTCCTCTCCAGGGAGATAATCCCAGCTGGCAGCCACTGCCTGGGTCACCCCTCCACTGGAATTGCGCCTTAACAGTGTTGTCCAGGAGAGGACATCCCTTTATTTTTTCATTTTGTGGTGCCTGTGACTGGGTGAGAATATTCAAATCTTACCCAAAAGGTTAATCTATTAACCAAAAGGTCAGCTGGAGAGGAGGTGGAGTGAATTAAATGGAGAAAGGGAGGGAGAATCCTTCTCTAGAGACGAGTCTCTGTGGGTAAGCTGGGCGTACAGGCATGGGAGCAGCTGAGCAGAGGGTGTGGATACCTTTTATGACCAGGTTGGGGAGGGGGGATCTATCGGGTGGGTGTTTGCACCCACAGCCGCGATGAAGTGGGGAAGCACAGTATGAGCACATCTCACGATGCACTGACACAGAGCCATTGGCGCGGCTTCATGTGAGTGTGACCTCTAAGGTCACGTGGGCCCCCCACTCCAGAAAAGCCAGTGCTCGGTTCAGTGCTCTGATGCTGCCATCTTGGAATCCTTAGTTTTTAAAACAGGGCCCAGCAAATCATGTAACAGGTCATGCCTGCAGTTTACTAAGCCTTCAAGGGGAGGGAGAAGACTTTTTTCTGTTTATTTATTTATTTTGAGAGAAAGGGCCAGTGCAAGTGGGGAAGGGGCAGAAAGAGAGGGGGGCAGAGAATCCCAAGCACTAATAGTGTGGAGCCCTACGCAGGGCTCAAACTCACGAAACTGTGAGATCATGACCTGAGCTGAACCCCAGAGTCAGAGGTCTAACTAACCGAGCCACCCAGACGTTCCAGGAGAAGACTTTAAAAAAGCAGCCTTTCCACAAGCACCTGGAGTAGGTCCCAGGAGAAGCAGCTTTAGGCGGTTTAGGTGGGAATTCCAAGGGGACTTACAGTGGATTCTTAGCAAGTCCTCTAGGAGACCTGGCAGTGTGGTCACCAGGAAGCCAGTTCCCTAGGACTGAGAGGAGACATCTTCTGTCTCTCTCCCTGCTTCCCTCCCCTACTCTGCCCATGATTCCCACTTTTCTAGGTATCTCAAGGTGATCTATGTCGGAGGAGAACTCTTGGAGACTGGCAGTGTGACCCTCTGTCCTCCATTTTATTAGTAAACGTGAGGGACATGGGCTGGTTCTCAGACCAAACCAAAGCAAAGTGCCCAGAAGGCATGCTTGTCTCGGTGAGAGGCAGGACAGGCTCCATTCAGAGAAGATGAAGGAGGTTTAAAAGCAGCTCAGTGATGTGAGTGTTGGGGCCAAACCCAACCAGAAAAATGCCACCAGATGAAAACCAAGTTCTAGTTTAGGATTCAACAAGAACAAACAACAACAAAGCAAACTGCAGAACGGGGAAATGTGGGCGTTTTAGCTGAGCCCGACCTTACTCTCAACCTAAGTATGGTGTGGGTCCTCACGAATGGGCTGCAGTAACACAAGCCCTGTGCGGGACGGGGAGGAGGCATCACACAGAGAAGGAGCTCTGTGGTTTCCATGGTTAGATTTCTCTCTCTCTCCTGGCTCAAGGGTTTTGGGGCTTATATGCTTTGCAGATCAATCAGTGAATGCTGAACTTGCCCCCTGGCCATCAAGACTCAAAACCTGGACTCCCATCGCTATTTGCTCATCATAGGGACCGTGAGTCCAATCAGTAAAACCCTTCAAGTTCCTCTATACACCATCACTTGCTTTCATCCCTCCTCCATATGTCTGCAGTGACCCTCTGAGTTCAGGCACCCTGCTTCTTGCTGCTTCTATTATAAGAGTCTCTATTTGGTCTGTGCAAAGCCAATTGTATGCACATCTTCTAAAAACCTCTTCCTCATGTTCAGCTCTGAGAGTAAAATTCCTCTGCTCAAAAATCATCAGAGGCTCCCATGGTTAAACTTCATATTTTGGCTTTCAAAAGCCCATCCATAATTTAATGCCAACGTACAATGTTCATATCATGCTCTCTGTCTTTGTCCCAGGATAACCTATATCCTAGTTGGAAAGAGCTGCTCACTGTTTCCTGGTTTTTGAGCTTTGTGACTTTGCTCATTAACTCCCTCATCTGGAAAACCCAAATTGTGCTCACTCTCTACCTCTAGCTCCCTGTCACCCTGCCCGGTGCTGACAACCTCCATACCTGACTCTGCTCTCCTCTAACTCAACACCATACACAGTATGTAATCCCTGCAGGTTCTCAATGAACAGTATGAAGAAACAAACATTTCCTCTTTTTCTGTGCATCTCTACCTCTAAATGATGGTGTTGCCCAGAGTGTATCTCCCTCATGTCTCCCTCCTCATTTATGCACTTCCCTGGGAGAGCTCATCAACTTCAGTCACCAGGGGTTCAGAGACCATTCACATGCCAACAGCTGTCTGGTGCACACTGGTGGGTGCTCTGTCTTGAGCCCCAGATAGACATAAAATGACTTCCATCCATCTCTGTCCAGAATGCACTGTGTGGTGCCTGGGGGCGGTCCACAGCCACCTCAGGTTTGTATTTCCAAAACTGAAGTCATTTATCTTCTAAATCTGCTCCATTCAACCACTCATATCCCCTTCTGTGTTCCCTCTTCTGACTCATTGTCATCTCAGCAGAAAACATGCTGGACATGTTCTGACACCTCTTTCATCAAATGACATTTCCTATCAGACCAACCTCATAAATATCTCTTGTATCTCTCCCTTCCTTTCCATCCCCATGTTTGTACTTTGATCTTTCCTTTCTTGAACTGCTAGAATTTCCTACCTGGTCTTCCTGTACCTAGGGTGGGCTCTGAAGAGGACCTTTTTTTTTTTTTTTTTTTTTTTTAAAGCAGGCTTCACACCCAGTGTGGAAGCCAAAGTGGAGCTTGAACTCATGACTCCAAGATCAAGACCTGAGCTGAGATCAAGAACTCGATGTTTAACTGACTGAGCCACCCAGGCACCTCTCTGCAGAGGACCTTTTATTCAATAGGCTATACATGCTGATCAGAGGCAAATTAACCTGGGAGCTAATAATACTTCTTCCAAGGGGCCTAATTTTGTATTTGTAATTTTGTGTTCTTTTTCTTCACAGGACCCTTGAGCTGCATAGGCTTCAGAGTCCCCAGTCTTGATCTTCCCTTGGTTACCAAGGACTAGGAACTTTCTCAAGGCCTAAAAAATAAAATACGAGTTGAACCAAAACAAAATATTATGGGCTATAAAATTAAAAGTTGCAAAATGGATATTGCCAATGGTAAGTATGTAAATTGTCTACCAAACATAACACAACTTACACTTCCATAGTTGTACAATTTTAAACTCACCAAATTTTAATTACATTTGAAACTGATTTGTGGGCTAGATTTTCTCCCTCTGCAGGATTTCCTGCACATGTGAGATGATCGTGTAGAAATCATAGCTAATCATAAAGTATTGCTCATACACACATAACTTAAAAAGCAAAAACATAAAATTTTCTTTTGAAAGTTTTTCCAGAAAAAAATGTATTTAAATGTAGAACCTAGTCACTTAGTCACGTCCACAGCATTCCCTGGAATGTTGCTCAGGAAGCTGTCTTGATATTCATCACTTCGCAGAGCAATCGATTACCTGTCTCTTACCCATTCTACATATACAGCCAAGCCTCCTTATTTGCAGTAGTTATGTTCTATAAAGTTGCTGCGAGCATCACATTAGCAAATACTGAGCCCTTGCTCCTAGGGGAAATACTGGCTTAGGTTCCTGTGGGCCTCTGGTCACAACATTTTCATCAGCAGATCGATATATAAACTTGTTTTATGTACGTTTCTGTTGGAAGACACCTAATTTAATATATGTTTCTTACAAATAATTAATTACATGCAATATTTCTGTCTAATAAAACACAGCTGAGAAGGGTTTAACAGTTTCCTGACCCTGAGTAATGTTACCATAAATTTCTTTGGCTTTTAGCCTCACAATGCTGTCCACCATTTTTTTTTTTTTTTTTTTTTTTTTTGCAAATCAGTCTTCACTTCATGAATTCATAAGTTCAGCTACTTTTCCATATTTTTCATAGCTTCATCAGACATTATAATATTACCTTAGAACTTTCCAGAGCAGAAGCACACACATATCAGCGACGTTCCTCTTTCTTTTTCTGAAAGTACTGAATTATTGGTTCATTAACTTTGAGCTCATGACCAACGCACTGTCACGCATGCCTGAAGGAAACTTATCAAACAGTTGTAGTGTCTCGGTAAGTGCATCACAGCCTTCTTGTGCTCTGGACCCTAGATAGCATTTTCAGCACCACATTTGGGGGGCATTTCAAATAGTGAACATAACCAATGACAAGCACAAAAATATGAAGACTGTGGCACTAGATAGATTGTGACAAGGAGACTTGTTTATAGCATGGCGGCTGAAACAAGGCACAACATTGCCTTGCTTGACCTGGGCTGGGGATGTGTGTCAAGCAACTCAAATCCCACCCCTATGCTGTGCTAGTCTGCAGATGACTGTAAAAGTACCATGAGAGTTTGCTGTCAAATATGGAAGCCATAAGTCAGGAGGATCGACTGTTACCTATTTGAGAACAGGCGCTATGTCCCGGTATTTCCTATCCCTAGTGCTTAGCGTACAAGTGATAATAGGTGATTGTGGAATAAATAAATGAAAGGAAGAAAGCTCAAATGTCCTTTCCTCTCTCAGATCATTCCCGGTGGAGTTGAACACTCTGCTTCTGGGCTCCACACTGATTCTTCTCTTCCTTTATGATACCATAGAGGTGGATGAATCCATCTACAGAGGCAGACAGATGAGCTATTCACATACCCAGTGAATGGATGCTTTTAATTTTATTTAATGTTATTTCTTTTAAAAATATTGCCTCCCTTACTAGATGGTGAAGTCCTGAAGAACACAATCTCTATCACATTTATTGATTTATTTTTAGCAGATTGAAAGTTTGGATCAGAGGACCTCTGAAACTCTCCAAATGCTAAAATTATGATTAGGGGCAAAGCAACTGAGCCATCCATCAAGAGACTTATAGGCAAATGTAATCAAACCACTTAGAAGAATTTCACATTAGCATCTCCTACAAATGGCATAGAGCTTAGTGCATGGTAAACACTCAATAAATCTTTATTAAATTGAAATGTAATTAAATCAGAGGGATGAGCGATAAGTCTTAAATCTGCAAACTGTAGCAGCTCTTGGTACTAGAACACATGGGTGTATGTATCCTTTTTCAGGATATACGGGCTGGTGGCCTGACACCCGAGCCAGGTTACTTTTCAGAGACAGACTAGTTAAAAAGTTCAAAGAGGTATGCCACTACATTTCCATCTAAGTAATTTTATTACAAGATCTCATTAAAGGAAAACAATTTTTTTCCCTCAGCGATTTCAAAGCTTTCCTTTGAAAATAAGAGAAGAAAATAAAAAAAGGTTTATAGCTCAAGGAGAAAATAACAAATTGTTCTGTTTGGAAAAGAAGCTAATGACGAGAAATTATAGGGAGCCAGAATTTGTGCATGGAAAGGAATAATTTATGTGACAGGAAATGATGAGTCTGTGAATGTTTAAGAAAAAAGAATACCTGTCAGAAATGGCCCCAGGTGATCAATTCCTAGGAAGGCTTGGGACCAGGGGCTAGGGAATTGGGATGGATATCAGTGTTTCCAGGCTTTCCTGCTGGTGCAACTCACCTGAGGCACTTGTTAAACTACATAGGTACCAGATCTCCTGCTGGCAGAAACTCAATTCAGTAGATCTGGGCTGGAAGTGGGAATTTTTATTTGTTTGTTTGTTTTAAACTAGGGATCCAGGCGAATCCTATCCTTAGGAAAGTTTGGGAAGGCCTGGGGTCTGAGGACTAATGAAGCCCTTTCAGTCCTAAGGTCCATGCAGTTCTAGTCCCAGAGGCTACTGCTTTACCCCCATAATACTTTCAGTCACACTGCGTGAGCCCCTCAAATGAATTTTTATGCCAGTAGAGACATATTAACTCATCATATAGCAAGAACCTTTCAAAACGGGTTCCTCCAACAAGGCATCACCTTAAGGTTACTAATGCTAAAATGTGATGATTCATGGGCTTAGTCACTGAGATGTACCATGTGAAATCAGGAGGATGTTCTAGGGTGACCCTGGCCACCCAAGGACATGCTGGTGGCTACAGATTGGGTGGCAAACTTGTTCCTTTAGTGCATTACCTGGCTCAGAACAGAAATGATTTTGCCCCCATCCTCTCAAAGGACTGAGAGCTATGGTCCACCCGGTGGCCTGGGCCAATCTGCTGAGGGACTTTGTACAACTAGCCCCTTCTGAAAGGACACTGGCCTTACACTTCCAAGGATCAGAGATGGGAAGCAGGGTCTCAGAATCAAATTTTGTCTTTAGATGAGTGTTTTTTTGTCACTAATGACAACAAATTCAATCCACCCACCAAAAAGTGGAGAATTGACCTGAGTACCTCTTCCTTATGGGGGAAAAGCAGACATGCAATCTGCTCATCTGAGAGTCACTCTGGAACCAACGGACTCTCAGGCTGGCTCATCTGTGACCACATCACAGGGCTCGGAAGCACTACAACGTGGAATGTCTTGGCAACAGACACACTTGCTGGCACCCCCTGGGCTCAGACGTGCACCCGATCTCCTGGGGATCCTGTCTGATTCTATAGGTCTAGAGTGAGGTCTGAGGTTCTGCCTTTCTCCCAGATGATACTGTGGATCCCATGTTGAGAAGCAATGTCTTAGAGGATGCCGCGCCATCAAGAAAATCAGCAGTGGGCTGCCAGTGATAAGGGGAAGGGAGGAGAACAGCTGAGGAGTCTAGAGGAAGCATGAGAAAGGCAGAGAAAAGGAGGAGGAGGACGGAGCGGAGGCAGCTCTGTAGGCACAGAGCTGGGAGAGGATTCACCAGATGACAGCACAAGCCTGTGGGACTATCTGTGCCTGAGCTCTCTGGTTGCACAACACAATCACCTGGGGAGCTCTAAAAATTAATGATGCCTGGGTCCCACACTCAGAAATTCTGATTTAATCGATCTGAGGTTTGGTCGGGGAATTGGGATTTTCAAAAGCTCCCCAAGTGGTTCTAATTGCATGGGGGTGGCCATCTGCTTCTCTAGCAGAATGATCTAGGGATCTAGGGATGTAGGGAGAATGATCTCAGGGGGGGCCCTGGGATAAACCCAGCCAACGTGCGGTGGGGGCTGAAGGGGGACCGCTGAAAGGGAAGTGGTAGAAGTCAAGTGCACTCTGTGTTTTATTTGTACCTCTGGGAGAACTGAATGGCGAGGAACAGAAAAAGCATAGGGTTCTTTGTGTAGATTTTATTCATAGCTCATTCAGCTTTGAGACTGTGTCCCTGAGGAGTGTGGCACCCAGGCTCACCTGTGATCCTGTGAGAAGGGTCCTGTGAGGAAGGCAGAGGCAGTCTTTACAAGTTCCATTAGGCCCTTGGAGAGGCTGCTTGGGGGCCCCGTTGGTTTCTGTAAAGGCAGTATAGACTAGGGCACGAGGAGAATGGGGTGGGCATGGGAGAGATCTGAGTTCTGGACGGCGTGGCCACTCTGCTCCTGGGAAGCCGAGCTGTGCCTGACTCTCTCAACAACAGACTGAAATTACAGACTAAAATATCAGCTTCTGGGTTTTTACCAGATTCTGACTTACTCAGTCTGGAATGGGACCTGGGCAGTGGCATCTGTGAAGCCCCCTAGGTGACACTAGCATGCAGTTGGGGCCTGGGCCGCAGCTTCTTGCTCTGAGCCCCCTGGAGCCATGTCTCATGCTCCAGCCCTGCCCGCTCCTCCTTTGCTGCAGACTCAAGAGAATGTGACAGAATGGTCCTCCTTGCCAGGCATATTCATTTTCTCTTTCCGCTGTAACAAATGGCCATAAACCTAGGGGCTTAAACGCTCAGTAGCTTACGGTTCTGGAGGTCAGAAGTCTGACACGGGTCTCCCTGGCAGGACTGTGTTCCTTTCCGGAGGCTTGGGGGCAGGGGTGGGGTGGGTCCATCTCTTTGTCTTTTCTATCTTCTAGAGGCCACTTGCATTCCTTACTCGTGGCCCCTTTCCTCCATCTTCAAAGTCAACACTCACACCTCTGACCATCTTTCCATAGGCATATGTTCCTCTGACTGATAACAGCTGGGGAAGATTCTCTGCTGTAAGGCCTTGTGTGATTAGATTGGGGCACTGGATAATCCAGGATAATCTCCCCATCTCAGGGTCCTTAACTTTAATCACATCTGCAAAGTCCCTTTTGCCCTGTGAGGTAACATAATTATAGGTTCCAGGGATTTGGATGTGGACGAGTTTGGGGGCCACTGTTCTGCCTGCCACACCAGGGCTGACATTGGTTCTTCCCTCCGCTCTGACTGTCCCGTGCACGGGGGCTCAGCTGATCCACGGGAGTCTCTGGGCATCCTTTCTTTGCGGGGAGGGGGCAGGGAAGGAGGGAGGGGAGCTGCTGAGTGTATGACTGAGGGTCTTCAGTCCAGGGCTGATAGGTAAGAAGGGTAAGAAAGTACAGCCCGCTTTCTACCACACTGGATGACTGTTACAGAGCAATGAGCAGAGAAAAGTCTTATTTCATTTTGAAATGAAGAAAAGCCAACATGTGGCTTTGTTCTGTAACTGTTTTCGAATGTTGATATCCTAGGGTTGATTACAGAGTTCAGAAGCACAGGTGCAATTCTGTTCCATTTGTACCGAAACTGGGGGCTAAAACAAAATCATGTTGAAGGTCAGGGGGCACGAGGCACACGTGGATCCAGGCTGCAGTGAAAACACCAGTGTGTTGGTTTCATTCGTTCTGCCGGCTCGAGTTTACCTACTAGCCGCTTGCTCCGGCTGTCCTTGCGTTTAGCCCTTCTGTGTGCCTGTTGGTATTAAGTGCAGTCACGAGCCTGTTGGCTGTGCACTTCTAAATCAGAGCTCAGCTGCAAAACAAGGGCTTGGTCCTAGGCTTTTTGCTCAAGCACAGCGTTTCAGTCTTCAGCTTGGTGGAAAGCTTCAATCATCAGAAGCTTTCTCGGCAGATGAGCAAAATCTTTGCTTTGAAGTCAATTTTGGTTGACATTGTAGGGATTAACCCAAGATTTAATACCTGCCCTCTCCCCAGTGGTCATGCATTTAGCTGTGTGCTCTTGGGCAAGTCACTCAACCTCTCTGAGGGCAGCACCGCCTCTCTTACAGCAGGCGTGTGATGATTGGGGAATGAACTCTGTGGTTGCCTGAAGGCTGGTGCGGTTGGGGGTTAGAGGCTTCTTCATGTGCAGGGAGGGGGGACGTGGGAGCATGCTGGTACCACAGTGGTTGAGGCCTCCCCTGGTCTGGATCAGGAGCAGAAGCCCAGGAAGTGCAAGGTGAAGGTGCGGAGGAGCAGAGACCGCGAGCCCGCTGCTGGGCTGAATGGGGAATCGAGGGGACAGAGAGACACAGAGAGGCAAAGAGGGAAGGACCAACCACTTGTCAATCCCGTGACATCAACCCCCCTTCCCTTGGGCTACCTGGACTGATTTTCTGTTTCTTGCACCCAAAAGATCTTTGTGTAGGATGCTTGGGAATGAGCACTGCATCCTGTAAATCAGATCATTTTTAATACTTCCAGTATTTTTATCTCATATTTGCCTTTTGTTTCCTGTTAATAGTATGAGTCTCTTAAATTCTAAATTTAAAAGTCTAAATCTAGCCGTGAAAGTCTAAATTCTGACGCAGCCCTCCTAAGGAAACGCGGGGAAGGAATCTTCTGAGCCTGGCACGTATGAGCAGAGTTTCCAGATTTCAGGGACTCCTGCCTGGCCAGCTTCTTCCCAGCCCACACCTCTCCTTGGAGTGCTCATTGTTGGTAGGCTGGGCACTTCCTGTAGAGCCTCATTTCCTCTCTATAACATGTGGGACTTTCTATGGCCCCAAGGCTCTGTGATCCTGAGAAAGCAACACGATCCCAGTGACCCTAAGGTGGGCACTGGAATCCACTGAGGACCCAAGACTCCAGGAGAGGGATCAGATACCAAATCAGCCAAGCACTGGCCCTTCCTGCTTTTCATCTTCCAGAAACACAGGCCCCACATCTGCCTCTACTTCTGCTTCCTCCCCTTTCCTGCCCCACTCCCTCTCTCTAGATGCACTAAGACCATTTGGTAAAGAAAGGATTGAAGGGAGCCCCCTCAGGAAGGAAGCCAGGGGGCTGAAATCAGAAGCAATTTCAGCTGGGCACACAGATTTCCCTTCCACCTCACACACACTTCTTATACCGCCCTCCAATTTATTGTGTTCCCCACATTCCACTAAAGGATGCATCACCTCCGTGCAACACATCATGTCATTACTGACCACGCCACCTAACTGGAACCAAGGCTGGAAGGAAGGGAGAGGCGGCTCGTTTAGTCTGTTAGCCCAACCTTCATTTATTGGGTGTCTTCCGAGTACAGAGCCAGTCACTGAATCACAGGACATCAGGGCTGGTGGCACCCTAATAAATCATCCCGTCCGCCCCCAGGACTTCACAGATGGCAGCACTCACACGGAGAGGTTAAAGCACCTGCTTAAGGTCACACAGCAGAGCTCAGGCCAGAATTCAAGACATCCTGTCACCAGTTTGTTGTGCTTTCTAGCCCACCCTATGGCTGAAGGAAGGTGCAGATGATTGATTCGCTTCTATGAGTACATAAAGTGAAGGAAAACATGCAATTTCTCTTAAGTGCTCCAAATTAATAAGGACCCAGGATACAGAAAAAGATGAATAGCAAAGGCATTTTTAGAAAGCGAAATTGGAAAGCATGGAGGTAACTCTTCTTCTGCAAATGGTGATCACATTAGGAAAACGTGGGGGGAAATAGTTTTCTGGGGGGAAGGAGCCTTTATTGAATTGGTTTTCCTTCCCTGCTACATTTGCTCGTTCATCCGCCTTCCCACTGGCACACAACACTATTCTTCCGCCCATTTTTCTTTCCCCTGACATATTTATTACCTTATTTTCATATTATACTATAACCCTTGGTATACACAGCTTTTAAAGCAGCTATTTTTAATGCAAGATGACGCGCCAAGCTTTGAACCCCCCAATAAAATTGACCGGGGACATCTGGCACTAAAATGCTTACACTTCCTCCCTAGAGAAGCCTGCTCTCCGTTTGCTATCTTTAAAAAGTAACGTAGGAATGAAAATAGGTTGACATTTCGAAAACAAAACAATGACCAAAAAATCTCATTTTTCTATTTCAAGTTAAAGTCTTCAAGATAGATCCCTTGAGAGTTGACATTTGACGCAATTGGTTATTTTCATATATTTGACTCTGACTATATACAAGGGCCAGGTAGCTCATCTACTAATTTTTCTTCAGAGGAATACAAGATAGTACTAAACGTGTCATTGGAATTCAATGTTAAAAGTACAAATGCTATAAATTTATGAAAACAAAGGATTTGTGATTATTTCTTTTGACAATTGAAAAATAAATATTCTAAGGTCTTTGAGATAACAGCCTTGATTAAAATACAGCTCCTGGAGATCCTTGGGGAATTCCAAAGGATCTGGAGACCCTCTGGTTGTTGTCAGGTACATATGTTTTTACATTTTAGGTGCAGAGAAATTAAGTCGTGACTGAAGCTTCTGAGCTACAGGCACAGAGGTCTGTGTTAGTTTCCGCTGCTAAGGTTAAGCCGTGGGTCTGCGGGGAAGAAGGGGTCATCTTGTGTCTGAGAGTCCTTTGTGGAAAGGGAGATAACTATCCTGCCCTTAATGGTTTCTGGTCAAAAGTCCATCTATTATTTGAGATTTGTGCTTGTTCGCTCTTCTGATCGTTTGCTTATTGCCTGTCAATATCTGTATATCTGCTTCAGGGAGAAGTAGGTTTCTCGTATTATAATGAAATAAGATGGGCTTATTATCCCAAAGAAGAGAAGAGGTTGAGATTGGATGTCAGTATGAATGCTTGATTTCTACCCCAGCTAAAATAATAGAACGGAATGGGGACAGGCACCTGGTGCTCAGCTGACTGACAGACCACTCCCCTCCCCGCCCATTCTTCCCCATTGCCTGGTGAGCTCTTCTGGTACCAGTGCAGAGGCCTAAGGTCATATGGAGAAAAGAGAAAGGTCAACCTAGAGCACCGTATCTTCTGGGCATCTTACCTGTCGGTGTGCAGGAGTGAGCACATGGTACGGTCCACCTTCCTCATCTACAGATGACAAAACTGAGGACGAGAGAGAGGCGAAGGCCTAGCCTGAGGCCACGTGCTTGTTGTGGGCGGAGCGAACACTGGATTCCAGCTCTCCTCCTTCCCAGATAAATATCCTCTCTACCAATCGGAAGTGCAAATGCCATTTACTTCCAAATGTTCATTAACCTGTCCTTCCCTTCTGGAAGAATCAGATTTCTTAAATGGCACCTGAATTGCTTCAGTTTCTTTCACTTACATTTGTATTAGGGAAGACATGAATTTATGCTCTAGGATGCGTTGGTATTATTTGTGGCACAAGATTAAGTATGCGACGCCACTTGGTTTCACAGCACTTACCCATACTGAACGATGCCCATCAGTGGACCGGCAGGGCCAATGTCAAGAGCTTGGGCAACATCAGCCAGGAACTGCTTTTGGATTCGGAACCGACGTTTGCCAATGCTTGAGCTCCCGTCAATTACAAATGACAAGTCAATTTTGCAGTCTGAGGAATGGAAAAGGGGTCTGTTATTCTGATGATCTCTCATTGCATTAACCTGGGCATTCTCCCCCTCCCTCTTTCCCCATCAGAGCCCGCCCCCCCCGATAATCCAATGAAAAGAAAATAAAAAAAAGTGGCAAGATGCGGGGTATATTCACTTATTTATATTCCTGACAGATTTTCACTGGGCCCCAAGGTCCGGGACACTTGGACTAGTACTTATTTCTATAAATGTTTTAGAATTCTCTGCCCCAGCCACACTGATAGACTTCAGAAGCAATGACCTCCCATTCAAGTTTGGGGAAATCCTGAGGATGGTTTCCTAGGCTCAGACCATGTAGGTTCAGACCCCTAGATGTAGAATTCACGAAGACTGAGTCTCAGGAGCTTGTGCTAACTCTCGTCTTAATTTTGTAGAATTATGTGTTGGGTCTTTATAAAGGCAAGAAAAAATCAGCAAGGCCAGTGCGGAGGGGAGGGCAGGAATAGTAGAATGAGAAATTAATACCAATCTTCTCGTCATGTCCCTGGGTAAGGCAACCATAGAATTAACCATAGAATTATCTACACCTATCAGTACTTGTTTGTAGCAGTCTTTGAATTTTTCCCTTTCTTTTAGTTGTGATAAAGACTGGGACATTTTTCTGGCTAGGATCCCTGGACTTTCATGAATATATGGAGGTTATGTTGGAGGTGGGGGCGAAGAGCTATTCTCGGCCTCTCAAATGCTGTAGAAATTGGTGGAAAGCCACATAGGCTAATAGTGTCTTCTTTGCTCTCGACTGAAATTGCATCACCTTAGTATGATAAAACTGATTATTCAAAGCTGATCAGAAGTTCTTATTGGGAGGTATGTATCCCTTTGATCAATAAAAAAAAAAACAAACAAACGGGGAGGGGTGCCTGGCTGGCTTAGCTGGTTAAACGTCTGACATCAGCTCAGCTCACGATCTCATGGTTTGTGGGTTCAAGCCCCACGTCAGGCTTTGCACTGACATCTCAGAGCCTGGAGCCTGCTTCGGATTCTGTGTGTGTGTGTCTCTCTCTCTGCCCCTCCCCTGCTTGTGCCCTCTTTCTCTCTCAAAAATAAAGAAACATTTAAAAAAATGGGGAATGAATCGTTTAACAACTGCAATTTGGGAGACAAAAATATTTCAAAGCACAGTTCCACGTGGAGAAAAAGAGAGGGGGACAGTAAAATTGGGAATTTCTGGGCTGGAGCATCCACGAGGACACAAGGACCAGTGATGCCCTTTGTGCTTGGTGGCCGCAGCTGCCTGAACAAGCCTGGATCTCTTTAAGCTGCCATAGGATCGCCCATGAGGCCACTCTCAGCCTTCTCTTCTCTCCAATGCATGTTGTATTGCTTCCATGCGACTGGGGTCTTCCCTTCCCCAGAAGGAGGTCGGTGGGCAGGGAGGGATATCCATCTACCTACCAATCAATCAAAGTATATATATATACATATATATATATATGTATATATATATACACATATATAATGAGAACAAGAAATGGACATGAATTGACACAGTTTTAAGCAGATTTGATGAGAAATACTTATTAAAGAGTGATACTACGGAATTGGCAGATTAAGGGAAAAAAGTTGTATCTGAGAATGTGCTTCATTATCTTGCACTGGTGCATGGCAATGAAAGCAAGGGGAGAAGTAGGCGATGACAGCGACCTCTCTGGGACTGGCTGACTCTGCTCCATCTGGAATCAGTGCCTTGGCTCATTAGTGGATCTTGCAAACTTTTGCTTCCTGTCTGCCTGGACATTTAGTGCCGGCCAACTCTTCTTTTTCTGCTGGCTTCCCCTGTCTTTGCTGCCCCCAAACTGCCTATACCCAAGCATGATCCTTGAGATGAATATTACAGGAATCAAAGAAAATCAAGAAGTGAAGCTTAAAGATGTCACAGAAGCCTGGGAAAAAGCAGAAGAGAAGCAGAACAGTTCTAGGGCTACTGATGTACCCCACACAGGGGGGGCCCATTCTTTCCTATGTCCGAGCTTGCAATGAGAATTGTTGCCAGCAGGTGGCAGTGGTGTTCTTCAGGGCTTGCCGCTCACCAGGCAGGCACCTGTGGTTTGCTAGAAATGAGGACTCCCAGGCTCCACCCAGATCTACAGAATCAGATCCCCATTTCAGCAAGAACTCCAGGTGACCTGTGTGCACATTAAAGTTTGAGAAGCACTCCTGAACAGGGCTTTTTCTTCTAGATGTCAGTAGATTAGTTCAATATGCCTTTTAAAATGAAAAGTCTTTTTTTTAATAACTGTTAATTAGAATAAGGCCCCGAAGTGACTTCCTTTCTTTTTTTTAAAGAATGTTTATTTTTGAGCCTGGGAGGGACACGGAGGATCCTAAGTAGGCTCCTCACAGACAGCAAGGAGTCTGATGTAGGGCTTGAACTCAGGAACCGGGAGGTCATGACCTGAGCCGAAATTGGATGCTTAACCGACTGAGCCCCAGGCACTCTAAGGGTGGTTTTCTTTTTAAATAAATAAAGCCCACGGGGCGCGTGGCTGGGTCCGTTTGTAGAACTTTGAGTCTTGATCTCAGGGTCAGGAGTTCAAGTCCCATGTTGGGTGTGGAGCTTACTTAAATAAAGCAATGAGCCTCTTCTTCATGGACAAATTTTTTCTCATTTCTTACAACTTGAACCTTGTTCAGGATTCAAGTGTTCACTTCATAGCTAAGCTTTAAAGAAGTTGAGATGCTCTCTATTTGCTTAGGTCTCTTTACTACTACCTGATGGCTGACATTGGAATCACCTGTGCTCCCCATTGCCCAGAATGCTTTAATGATCTGGCTTTCAGCTCTGCGCATGTGCTCACTGAGACACAGCGGCTTTCTCGTATTGAGAGGAAAACATGCCGATATGTAGATGGCATCACTACTACAGGATAGAACTGAGTTACTAAATGTTCAGCATGAACAATTTATTACGGTCACAGAGGGCAGAAGTTGGAAGACGAGGAAGAAAAGGTAAGATATAGTGTCTACGGGAATCAATCTACCAATTTTCTTAATTGCTTTGGTTTTCTCCAACATGACACAATTTTTATAGATTAATGCTTTGTGTTGTCTCATACATTAGGCCAGTGCTTCTTAACCCTGGATATATATCAGAGTCGCTTATGCAGCTTCAACAAATAAGAATGCCTGGGAATCTCTCTGGGCTGTGCTTCTTAAGGTTTGATGTGCAAAGAAATCACTTGACTCAGTAGGTCTGGGGTAGAGCGTGGGATTCTGCCCTCCTAACAGGCCTCCAGGTGATGCTGATGTGGCCAGACCATACACTGAGTAGCAAGATCTAGGGTGAGTGGGATTCAGTAGGTATGAGCAGGAACTGGACATCTTGAGTCTTCAGGTGATTCTCACACACAGCTGGGTTGGGGCTCACAGCGCCCTGGTAGCTGACTTCCAGCGACTTTCTAGGGGAATCTGTGGGTGCTCCCTTGGGCCTGTAGCACTCACCTGCCTCTCGGTTTTCCTCTTTCCCTCCCAACCCCGCCCGGATCCCTCCTGTCTGGTATCCTCAGGTGGCTTCTCCACCTATTTAGTGCTGAAGTTCTTCAAGTTTTTTCACTTTTTAAAAATGCATTTATTTATTTTGAGAGAGAGTGGGGGAGGGGCAGAGAGAGAGAGAGAGAGAGAGAGAGAAAGAGAAAAGAGAATTCCAAGCAGGCTCCACTGTGTCAGCACAGAGCCGAACACAGGGCTCAATCTTGCAAACCATGAGATCATGACTGGAGCCGAACTCGAGAGTCGTATGCTTAACTAAGGCTCCCAGGCACCCTGGAAGTTCTTCACGATTAAGCCCTCTGGTTTCCCTAGGTCACCTTTCCTGTTCTCATGACCTTGGTTTTAAACCCTAGCTCATCATCTTCCAACTCTGAATTCCCAGGGGGCTCCTCCTTCTCAAGTCAGATCTGGGGAGTCAGGCACCTACTGGACCAAATGTCTTTCAGAAGATGGAAGACAGAAACCATCTGTGGACCCCTGTGGACCTCATGGCAGTACCATTATCCCAGCTGCTTCCTCTCTCATACCTCCCCCTCCAAGCCTCTAGATTCTTCCTCTCTGTTTCCTGTTTCTCTCCATTTCCAGTTCCAGCTCAGAGCTCTGTCTGCCCTCATGCCCAGTAAGCCCCTGGCCCTGCTGGCAAGCCAGTCTCCTCCTCTACCCCCCTCCTTTGTCTCCCTTTTCCATCCCACCCTGTTGCCATAGTGATGTTTAAAAAATCCGATCCTCTCCCCTTCGTGTACACAGTTTAAATCCTCCATAAGCTTCCCTTTCCCCTTAGAACAAAGTGACAGAAGAGAGGAGATCAATAGATCCAGGGTGGGAAAGAGGTGGGTTTGGGTGGGAGTAAGCGGGGAGAGAGGGAAGCAGATTGGATGTCACGGCCACTATGGGTTTCTAGTTGTCAGTTAACTTACTTGGATCTCCCTGGGATAGCGGCTCCAAAGCCTGTGTGCTTAATTCTTCTTTTGGAACAAATCCTGGAAAGAGCAGTAAAACTTTTGGTGACTTACAAGAACAGGAAGCATCTGGCCTTACCCCAGGGATGGGGACATAATGGATATTCACACCCAGCTGCAGGGCGAGGGGCTTGGCTACAGGCTGACTGTGTTCTTCTCCACACCACCCCCACCTTGAGAGATAAGACTGAATTACTGACAGTCTACAAAAGACATGGCAGCTTATGGGTGCTCAGGGGTCTGAAGTCAGAAGACTTGAGTTCTGTTACCTACTGCCTGTTAACTGAGTCTGTCTGAGCCTTAGTTTTCTTACCTGCAAGCAGTAAGCACTTTGCCAGTGTGAATTATCCCTCTGTAAAACTCTGAAAATCTCAAGGTCAGGGCATGTGTCTTACCCATCGTATAAACCTTCATGGTGCCTATCACCATAGGTCCTCGGTCAACATTTGGTGACTGAGTCAATGCACGAAGATGGGTGAGACACATGGCCAGTCTAAGGGGGGGGGGGCGCAGATGCAAGCTGCAGGGCAGGAGATAAGACACCAGCAACTCCAACAAGTGAGAGGGTCTAGAACGCAACCCCTCCCCTCCACAGCCTGAGATTAGAGGGGAAGCTACAAAAGGGTTTTGTCCTTTTAGTGCGTGTGTGTGTGTGTGTGTGTGTGTGTGTGTTGAATTTCAGCCTTGGGAAAGTGCTTTAGAGCCATTTACATGGAAGCCAAATTCACACATGTATGATATAAGGGAATAAAGACCATCAATAAGATGGCCTGGGAAGTTGGTCTTCCTATTTTCAGCATGCCTGGAGTGTGGGGTGCCCTCCCAGAGGCTCCGTCAGAGGAGGGAAGTGCGGGGGGCTCTGCTCTTGGCTGTGGTGAGCTTTCTCCAGGCTTGTTAGTTTTTCCAATTTGCCAAGCACATGATTTCATCTTTTCATGAAAGGTCAGTCTGCTCATCCCACTTCCTCACATCATTTTGAAAATTCACTTTGGGTGTCTAACGGCATTTCTCAGCCAGGAGCCTCTCAGGGAAACTGTCCAAGGCTCCATGTTGGAGGGAGGGGGGAAGAAACGTGAGGCCAGAGGCCTCTCCTCCACCCCGTCGTTCCCTACCAGTAAAATCTACCCTCAGACCGAGAGCCAGAAGGCTGTGTTTGCTGTTGGAGTTTCAGACCCTTAATTCAGTAAACAGTAAACAGCGAGCAACACTCATTCATGTCAAGGGCCAAGCTGAATACCACTTTGCAAAGAAGGACAGGGCAATAGAGGGAAGTCAGAGTGTGCTTTGAGATGGAGTGAGCCTCTAAACCTAATTTTGGGGTGAGGAACTCACTCCCTTGTACGTTCGGGTCTTCATGACTCTCACTTCCCTTTCGTTATCCGGTGGACAACAGTGGCCTCTGTGCCACCAGCTGGATTATCAGACTCTCGTGATTCTGTAATCCTATGTCTCCATCTAGTCGTGGCCAGGGGGTTGGGCTGTATAATTACCTGCATCTAAAAGGACCGATCCAGGTTTCCACAAGTCCATTTCCCCTGATTTTCAAAATTAAAAAGAAGCAAACTTGTTATTTAGGTGAAACCAGCAGAAACTTTCAAGTGAACTGCCCGGATGATAACATTTTCCACTTGTGGCAGAGAGTTCAATAAAAGAACACGGGACCAGACGTTAGGAAGATACCACCTAAAACCTACAGCGTTTTTTCTCGTGGGAAGCTCTGAAAACCAAAGACAAAAACATCTTTGCCCTTTCCTTTCTTTTACTGTGAACCAAGAATCATGGACTATAAAAATCCCGGGATTCAAGGGGACCTAAAAGCTCATCCAATCCAGACCAACCTCCCCAGCATGCTTCCACAACATCACTACCAAGTGAGTGGATGGCTGGTGCTTGGATACCGCCAGAGACAGGGAACTCATTACATACCCAACCAAGACAGTACATTTCTTCTCGGACCGTTGAGACTGTTAGAAAATTTTTCATCGTATTGATCGGAAATCTTAATCCACCCCTCCATCCACACTTACTAAGCGCCCAGCATATACCCAATATCATTTCAGGTACATTTGACTCACCCATCTATTTTATGTTCTCTTCCTTAGAACCACACAGAACAAATCTGGCCCCGTCAGGGAGTGGGCAGTCCACTCATTTCCTGGGGCTCGGCTGCTCATTGTGTGCCTCATGCAGAATAAAGCAGAGTCACCGGGCATTTCTATGTGCAGTAAAATGTTTAATGCCCCACTATAAACTGGGGTTGATAAGGTGGAAAGCGTGGTCAGGAAGGGAGGGGGATTCTTACCCAAAAGTCCCTGACGTCTTTTGGAGAATCATGGCCAGGAGGGGCTCAGAAGCAGCACAAACGTGTTATGAAGCCTCATAAGGACACCAAAATAGCTGTTTCTCTTCCTCTGTCCCTTCCTTCTGTCCCCACCTCCCCAGCTCAGAAAGTGTAATCAGCCCATCAGCTTTGCGGCAGGCCGAAATGAGTAACACACCCAAAAGAAGTGATGTTTTCCTTCATAGGATGAAGGTGCCCGGCTATTTTGAAAGGCTGTCTGCGTTTGTGCACATTCTGATTTAGTGGTGAGAACTGAGTTTAATCTGGCTCAGCCATTAACCAGGTGTACACCTTAAACAAGTCTCCTACCCTCTGTGAACCTTAATTTCTCTGCGAATCACATTAGCAGGTTGGGTGAGATGATCTCCCTGTTCAAATATTTATGACTTAGAAGTTTAAACGGTCGGCTCGTCTCATTTCTCTATCGCCACCTACTGGTAAACACACGCACTTCACCCTTTCCTTGAAGAACGAGTCTGGTAGCATCTCAGTTTTTGCCCAAGGCTTTCAGCACCCTTGAATGCTACAACGAATTAGAATTCTGGGCATACTTTAGCAAGAGAGAAACAGTTCCCTGACAGTAGGGAACCAAGCCCTTCCTCCTGTCCTGGGAGCCTGTCTTTCTGTCGGTGCCACTTATATTTGTTTGGGACAAGCATGAACCAAATCACTTATCCAAAAGCTGGAGGCTGAAAAATATTTGGACAGCTGAGACTTGGTGTTTTTTGGACTTGGTGGTGATGGGAAGGAAGTCTGTGAGAACACTGACTTTCTGATGTTGAAGAGTAACCAGGTGATGTGAGGATAAAAGGCACTGGAAGACCCATCCTCTGTCTACCCAACCTTGGCCGGGGGGTTGGGGGACTTGCCTACCTTCTCTGACCTCAAGTTTTCTCCTGTGTAAAGCTGAGGTCATGAACACCTGCCTTGACCTGCTTCCCACAGAGGTTAATGTGTACAAAATCACACTGCAAAGTGTAAGCCAGTCTTAAAAAACAAGGACTTATTTTTTGGGACGATACTTGCTTGGTCATCTCATAGATACAGTCAGCGTCTAAGGGAAGAACTGGCTCTGAAGGATTTCCATGGAAAAAATGTAGATCTGTTAACGTTTACTAAGAGCGCGCTTGGCGTCAGGCACTGGCCAAGCACTTTGCAAGTTTAAGTCACAACGGCCCCGTGAGTTGGGTTACGGCTGCGACCTCACGTTACAGGTGAGGAAGCTGAGGCACAGGGAGAGGTCGAGCTGAACTTCGAGCTCAGGCTCCAGAGCCTGCACTTAATCACCCCCTGTTCATCACACGTGCGAAGTCACTGTCACGTTGGCATCTCAGGGTCATCTTAGGCCACTGAAGGACACACAACCTGGCACACTCCCCGTGACTCACGCTAAATGTGGGGGACCCCCATATCCCTGCTCTGAGACCCTGGTGATGACCTCTGCACTGGTGACAGCTTCCGTTCCCTGCACATCTGGAGGTGACCAGCACAGGACCCAAGCGGGAGCTGTAAGACACGGCCCTTAGGGCTGTAAAGTTTTATGGGGCAGAAGCACAGTTGGCCCTTCGCCCCCCCCCCCCCCACCGGGTTCTCCCCAGAGAGTCCCCTGGAGTGTGAGTATTAGGAGGTGGCGGTCTGAGAGGCAGCAGGCCTCCGGAGCTGGGGCACCCTCGTACCCTCCTTCCCTTGGCCCGGCTCCCTGCCTGGAGTCGCACGGTCCCCGTGGACAGCTCCCTCTTGCTGTAGTGAAATGGCACGCACTCGCAGAGCCGCTGGCTGGGCCAGAGAGAGCACAAGGGCTATCAGAGCAGGCTGAGGACAGTCCAAGGTTCTAGGCACTTGATCTGTCACCGACGCATCCATAATGCTCGGTTTACAGACGGGTTGCCCTCCCAGCTTGGCGTGGGATATTGGTTTGGGACCTGGCAGCCTTTTCGCGTGCAGACAACATTAATTCCATGGTTGGGTTTCCAGGCAGGTGAAGCCTATTGGATCGAACATGGTAGCCTGAAGCCAGACAGCAGAAGCAGAATGGTTCTGAGGCAAAGTCACCGAGTTCTAACTGAAATCATCAGAAGCACCCTCCTTCCCCTGGAAATACAGCTGGCGTGGCCATGCTAGCAAGGTGGCTCCTGTCCCCACTCAGAGGGTGCTGGAAGGAGGGGCAGGGCCTGGCAGTGGAGGCCAGAGGTGGCAGTGGCCTTACGGATGACTCTGAAGGACCAGGGTGTGGGGCCTTCTACCTGTGGAGGCAGAATTCCAGAACCTGAAAATATCTTAGTTGTCTTTGTAGTCCTAATGCAAAGCACAGTGTCTGACATCTAGCATGCTCAGGAAATAGAATTTCTTTTAATTAAAGAACAGTTCCTCTGCAGTGGGGATGGTGGCTTAAATTGGGGAGGTTGGGCAGAAGGCATGGTGGGAGGTGGGTTTTAAGTCTGGCGTCCTGTGGAGGAGAGGATGAACTACTGAGGCCAACGACAATCTCATGAGGTCCATGTATAGCTGTCCGCGTCTGTTAATGGGTTGCCTTAAACACAGGTATTTAGTGGGGCTCTGAGATTTGGTCCCATGTGGTATAGATTTGTATCAGTGATGAGAAAAGAGGCAGGTGGCACATTAATCAATTATGCGGATGACAGAAAAGTTGGAAGGATAGTTAATACACTAAATGACAGAATTAAGATACAGGAAGATGGCAAGAGACAAAACTGAGGAATTTCACAGCGATAAGTGTGATATTCTAAGTTGGGTTCAAAGACTCAATGGCACAAAGACAGGACGGATGTGACCTGCTTCTGTAGAAGTGCAAGAGAAAAACACCCTGGTGACTTGAGTTACTGAGTTATTGCCATGATGGAAGCAGAATATTTAGGCAGCGAGAGGCAGTGCCCTGGCACACACCCCTCGTGGGTGGCATTGTGTTCTGGTCTGAGTGCTCTGTGTGAGTCTTTCAAGGACTGTGGTCACAATCTGCCAGGTCACAGAAAGACCTGTGGGAGGAACCGGAGAAATTTATCCTAGAAAAGATGAGACGTAAGGTGGATGTGAAGGCTCCTTTTGTATATTTGAAAGGCTCTCAAATTCATATTCTTAAAAATGATTGAAGGGGCGCCTGGGTGGCTCAGTCGGTTAAGCATCCAGCTTTGGCTCAGCTCATGATCTCACGGTTCATGAGTTCAAGCCCTGCGTTGGGCTCTCTGCTGACAGCTCGGAGCCTGGATCCTGTGTCTCCCTTTCTCTTTGCCCCTCCACCTCTTGTGCTCTGTATCTCAATAAATAAATAAATGTTAAAAAAAAATTATCAAAGACCCCAAGGGGTTCTTGTTTGTGTGTTATCCTACTAAAAATCAAAATGCTCGGTCATTTGAAACAGAATGTTAACTATTTCACCATTTATTATGCTTTTTTTTTTAACACGAGAAATAGCTATTTTCCAAAATAATTCAGTGACAAGGGTGACAAATTTCTTCAATGCCTGGCATAACAGAAGACTGTGGGAATCTGATATCTGTTCCTCAGTCTGTTGGGACATGTTTCGGTTGAAGGACGAGAAGAAAGTCTGGCCTCACTCAGTTGTGCGGTGGGAGCAGGGAGGACATCCCAGGATCCCCATGAGCAGGGTCCTCAGGCTTCACTCTGAGACACACTAGTTTAGCCAAATTAGGATCAATGGGCCTAAGTTCTAGATAGTTACGTCTAACAGTGAGAGGGCTGGGACCCCTCCTGACCGCTCACTCAAAGGTATCTGACGTGGGGCAAAAGCCTTTCTCTGGCATATTCGGTGGGGAATCAGACCGGAGGCAGTTTATGCAATTCATCCCAATTCCATGTCTCAGTGATTTTCTAGCTGAAGAACTGGGCAACTTGCCTGATAGGCCTGATTACCTCTGAGGTGAGAGCCTGACAGAGGGTATCTAAGAGCCCCAAACGTTCTGACCTGCCTTTGCTCACGGTGTGCGAGTGGCTTCTGCCCACAGGCAGGAGCCCTAACGAGGCTGCGGGACCGGTGAGGCCTGGGTGCCCGTGGGCTAGGAGACACTCCGAGGCCAGGGCTCTCTGGGGGTGGGTGGGTGGTTCAGAGCAAAGTTCCAGGGATGACGGTGAGGGAAGGAGCCGCAGAAATGGGTAGGATTTGAGGATACAAAGGCAGCTGGGCGCATCTGGAAAGTTTAGGAAGATGGAGCATAATGGCTGGGAGCATGAAAGAGAAAGGCAAAGGAATGAGGGCTCAGAGCTAGAGAACTAGAGAGGTAGCATTAGAAAAAGAGAATGGGGTCAATCACTGAAAGTAACCTTGGATTCTTGGGAGTCAAAAGTAGGAGCTTGGAGATCAGGTAATGTGCCTCATTACCAACCACCCCCTGAGCCGTGTCTGATTTGTGGTGTATGTGAGCTCAATCAATCCCAGAGGCGGGTCCTGGGGTGTGCAAGGTGGGGGCATAGGCCGCCCAGGCGGGAGCCTCTCAAGCAGACCCAACCCATGAGAGCTACTGGGTGTCTGCACGGCTGGAGATTTTTCTCTTTGACACACCAAGAACAGACAAAGCAAAGAGACGTTTTCTAGAAGGTAAAATGCCTTGGCATGCCCACAGACTCTGACCATGTGGCAGGGGCCAGCAGCCAGTGCATGGGGAGTAAGGTATTTGCAAGGGTGCTGGAGCACGGCTGGTGAGCAGCGGGCAGCTTACCCTGGCTGACCTGTGCTCCAGCAGGCTTCTGGAAAGCAGCTCTGGGAGAATCCTGACTTTGGATACCTGATGGGATCACACGGCATCAGCTGATTCAGGTGCAACCAGCAGTCTGCTCTCCTCCCGTAATTTGCCCCCTAGTATAAGTGCCCCCGGTTCAGATCTTCCTTGGAGGTCAGCCAAGCTGGCTGAGCTTGGCTCTCCTTCTGGCGGTGGTGGAGGAGGCAGAGATCCTAGCCAAGGGGACAGGGTGTGGGAGTGCCCCGTGCCTGGCTGCCTAAAGGGTCCCGGGGGCCTACTGAAGGCTAGAATGGCCTTGGAACCCTTGCCTTGCCCAGAGATCTGATTCCTAAAACCCTTTGTCCAGGACAACAGCATGTGCTTTGGCAAAGGTACAGTTGGGCAGCAACTAGAGGGGGACCACATGGAGCCCCTGCTCTGATCCAGTATCAAAGCAAAACAGAACCTACAGTCTCTAGGAATCTTTTAACATGCGGAGGACAGACTGGTATCCCCCAGCAAGAGTAAAACCTGGACTCTTTTCCTTGGGAGACCCAGGCCCCACATGGCAGTGCCCTGTGGCTGCAAAAGGCTTTGTGTCCCTGGATCAAGTGGATCAGCTTGTGGCCCAGGCCCTGAGCACAGTTTGTAGAAAGCACCCGGCCCTGCTGGATTTTTCTTTCTAATCTCTGCAGGCCTCCAGGGCATCACAGAGAAGAGAATTACTTGCCTCGTCCCTCTGCCATCCCAGGGCTTGGGCCAAACTTTAAGGGATCCACACAGACGTGAACAAAGGGTTGCTGGGAGTGTCATAAGTCACAGAATTCCTGGAGGAGAGAGAATGGGCTTCTATTCTCCATATCATAGAATTACCCCAGCAAGATCGGCTCTGCCCTTCCCTAGACAAAGCCACAAATTTTTCTCTTTCTTTTACCCTAGTTCCTCAAGCATAAACCCCAGAGAGTATCCCTTTTCAGGTTTACAAGAGCCTAGTTACTGAATCCTTAGGAATTTCCATCATAACCTGCACAAAAGTGCCTTGAGGGAACAGCCATGGGTGAAAGCTTTGCATTCCTTTCAAGTTTCCTCACAAGCTGGGCCCCTGAGCAGTGTCTCCTGTTGGCATCACTGGTTTAATGCCCTCTGTCCAAATCTAAATCAAATGGCAAGGATCTGGAATGACAAAGCTCATGTAAACACGCTTAACTTCCATCAGTAGCTGGAAAGGTGAGTTCAGGTTCTTACCTGGATCCGTGCGGGGGCTGTTTTGGCCGCTTGTGTAGGTGCTGGTGGCCCAGAGATCTGTAATAACATTTGACCGGTCAGAGCATGAATTTTCATTGAACTGTTCTCATTCTTTCCATGATCCAGCCTAGCAAGACATTACCAAGGTCAGAGCTAAGGTAAAGCTTTGTCCTTGGGCGGTCTGAACCTACCCCGAGGAGGCACTGAAATGGAAAAAAAAAGTCGGGGGGGGGGGTGGAGCAGGGATTTAACTCAAAATACTGACTGAAAATTCCACATAATAATCACCCTTGTATTTCACAATTGTCAAAGTATCTATCTTTTACTAAAGTGCCATATTTTTTTTTTATACTTTGTTATTCTTACAATAATTCTCAACGGTGCCACTCCTGAGGAGGTTAAAGTAATCCTTCAATAGCAATGTCACTTAACATTTAACAATTTGCTTAAATGGCGTTAACAGGGTATTGACTCAAATAGCATTAGCTTTCAGTCATTTTAAAGGCACACGAAGGGTTATCCTTAATTACTTTATGAGAAAATCAAATGCAACTTCGGTGTTCATTATTTATTGGGCAATTGCTCTGAAGCAAGGCTTTAAAAGGAAGGAGGGGGATTTTATAAAGAGGGAACCATGGGAAATGAGCTGAAAGAAGGAACCAAGTTTCAGGGAGGGGGAGAGAAAAAAAAGGTCATGGAACAATATCAATTTCTCTTAAAACCCAAACTGTCCACAAGTCAACGTTTCCCTCCCTTTGACTCTGTTCCATCCGTCTGAATACAAACTCTAAATAACTTTGTTTTCTGTCTCATTGTAACGATAACATGTGCTCACTGTGAAAATATATGCCGTGTATAGCAAGAACCCACATGCAATCTCTCTATCCTCCGGTTGCTGGTACACAAAAGTGAGATCAGCACCCGTGCTGTTTTGTCGACTCCTTCCTTGAGTTAACAACCCACCACAGGCCAGTCTCCTGCCAGGAGGTGCACATATTCATCAAAATGATAATAGCTGTGTGCTAATTGCTTTAACCATTCTGATGGTGGACAATTAAATCGCTTGTACTTCTTTTTCTGTTAGGAACAACATCTGTGTCCAGGCTCCTTGTCCCCCTCAGATGACGTTACCTCAGGATACATTCCAGTAAGTGCAAATTCTGGGTCGTTTCTCTACACTTTTGCCCAAACCACGTATCCTCAGTTTCTCATGTGAATTGGTGAAGAAGGATGTGGTATAGCTTAATTTGCATTGATTTGATTCCTGGGAAGGTTGAACATCTTCTGCTCTATTTATTGGTCATATACAGTTCTTCCGCTGTGGCTTGCCTGGTCATGACCTTCACCTATTTTTCCATGGGAATGTTCATCTTTTTCTTACTATTTGTAAGACTGGACTTGAAGACCTAAGTTTTCCAGATAAACTTAAAGACAGATACGCTTTCAGAGAGGAGATAAACGGCGAGAAGGTGAATGACCACGGCTGCCCGCATGTCTTGCCACCAGGCGGCGCTCTGCTCCCTTCCTTGGTTTACCCTTCTTCGTGGGCACATGTAATGTTAGGTCTCCCGAGTCACCTGTGGCACTTCTTGAAAGGAACCCGACTAGGAAAATCATGCCCAGCAGAGCCACCCCACCCTTGTAAGCCTGCGGTAGATTCAGCTGACCCTGCAGAGCAGGCCTGGAGGGATCTTCCATCTTTTCCAGAACTCCTTCCCCAGCATATCTACGGATCTGGTTCTACTGGCTGCCCTCTCTGGTTGTGGGATGTGGCTCTGTGGTGCCCGTGTAGTCTGGCTTCTCTCATGACGGACAGCCTCACTCCTGTCCCTCTGAAAAGTCTCTGTTGCTCTGGCTCTTGGCTCCCTTACCCCCAGCCTTGATTTGTTCCTCACTGTCTTGTTAGGTTTGCCTATTCACGGGTCAGTTAAGGGGTGTCCAGACCCATCCTTTTTCTTCCATCTGTATCAGCTCCTCTTCTTGGGCTGGGAGAGCCCCTGTCTTTTCCTGCTACAAAGTTTCCACCTTCCGCAAGACTCCCTCCAAGTTCCTATGTTCCGTCTGAGAGGCAGCCTTTTATCTTATTGTAGAGCAAAGATACTCGTTGATCCCAGAGGCAGATTGCTCCTGTTCTGGTACACACTTTTAGGTGTCCTAAGCTGAAGGGACCCGTTGCAGGGATCTTGGTAGGGTGTGTTCACGGGTGTAGCCCAGGATCTCAGGGCAGTGCCTGACACATAGCAGGCTCTCAATAAATATTTGTTGAATAAACAAATAAATTAGGTTTTACCTGGACACCCCATCTACAACACACTTCTACAATCTTTTGACTCTTGTCAATACAAAAGAGGAGAAAACCCTTAATAAAGGCAGTAACTTATCTATCAGCAATAGGAGAGTTGCTCTGTTAGAGCTGGCAGAACATTCTCAGTTGATTTGAAGAAAAAAAGGAATTATCTGTGTACTGATTATGACTTAATATAGTTGGGCTACAAGATCACAGCCAGCTACCTATAGCCATACATGAAAACAGGCATTCGTGAAAGTAGACTTACGGTTACCTGGGGCTGGGGGACGGAGGGATCAGTTAATGGGTACAGGTTTCTTTTGGGGATGATGCAAATGTTCTAGAATCGATCGTGGGGATGGTTGCCTAACTCTGCAAATATACTAAGAACAACTGAATTGTACAATTTCAATGGGTGAATTGTATGATATGTGGAAAGTATTTCAACAAACTCTTCTTAAGAAAAGAAAAAGACAGAGGCCTTCAAACATCCATTTTCACTTCTCTTCATTCCTACAGCAAATCCTTTGAGTGGGCAACATGGTTTCTTCATGCCCCCTCTCCCTTCCTCCCCTTCCAGTCTGGCCCATTTCTTGGCAGTTACCGTGGAGGCGGCATGGAGCGCTCCTTCTGAGTGTTTGCCTGGCAGGCTGTGGGGCGGCGTGGGCGCTGGCCGAGGTTGAAGAGGGAGGCGGCCGGGCTGGGAGGCTGCTGTCCAACGGCCCCTGTCCCCCAGCCAGGAATAATGAGGCTTTGCCAGGTCAGGAGCCACTACATCAAGTTCCTTGAGGTTTCCACCAGCACAGGCCCAGCCTGTCACAGGATTTCCAAGCTCCCAGTGTAGCCAGATAAAAATGCCACATGTTTAATTACATGTGTTATGTAAAAACTGACCTCCTCCGAGGAGACACCAGGAGCAAACAACTTACTCAACCACTCAAAAGTCTCTGAGAGAATCAAGGGCCCCTAAAGTCAAGAGCCTGAAGTTATGAAGAAGGAAAGCTTGTGGCTTGAGGGTCTCTCCCACCCAGGATCCTTGCTTCCTATTTCTCTTGCTGTCAGGCATCATGTGCCTGTGCTCGTGTTAGCCGGGGTTCCACAGGAACAGGATGACGGGGGCAGGGACGGGGGTCATGTCCTGTGTATCCCGGCAATTATTTTTATTTGGGTACTTTCCATCATCGATCCTTCCAGGGGTTGTTCATCCCATGGAATGAAAATAACCCTTGTTTCATAGAGTAGTTAGGAACATTGAGTAAAGTAGTGCACACAGGGTGCCCAGCCCAGGGAAGCATTGACTGCGTGCTCCATTGTTATTCTTCACCTCAGTGGGCGTTGGGGGTGCCTAACATCCTCTGGCCTCGCTGCCCCATCCGTGGCAAGGGCAGGTCAGGCCCCTGCTTCTGGGATGGCTTCATTCCTGCCTGGGGTGTTCGTTTATGGCAGGGATGCCTACTGCAGGACAGTCAGGGGGGAACCCGGCTGCTGGGGTGCCATCGTGGCTCTGCTGTTTCCCAGCCGTGTGACCTGGGCCAGTTTCCTCACTGCCCTTCTCTCTGGTTTCCTCATCAATGCAAGGAATTAGTGAAATCAGAAGTCGTAGATCTAATTACGTAGCTCGGTTATGAGGATCTCATAGGCTAATTGTAAGGTGCTTCGAAGTGTCCAGCATGTTGCAAGTGCTGATGTTATTTGTTAGAAAAAAGGACGAATGGATGGCTGGACTCTGATATGGAACAGGCAAGGGCCCTGCTGTGTGGCGGGAGGTGAGGCTGAAGGAACAAGTCCTGGGCACGTCCTCCTAGAAAGAGAAAATGGCTCTAGGTGGGAAATATTTAGAAAAACCTGCTGTCACTCCTGCTGTGGAACGTTCCGGACTCTTTCTAGAAGACCTTTAGAAATGAGATGGTCTTGTTAGCCTAGGATGGCTTGCATAAAAACCTGCATAGAAACTAGAGACTGAGTTATCAGATGAGCTCTTGAGGTAATACCATGTAATACCAAGATTGGTTAAATCTAAAACACTATTTAAGAAATGGATACATAAAAAGCAATCAGAAAGGGAATAAAAACTTTAGCTGTCTGGCTTTTCCTATAGTTTTGTTTGTTTGTGTTTGGTTTTGGTTTTGGTTTTGGTTTTGTTTGCTTCTAATATTTGAAGACTTCCAGGAGCATACGTTTGTCCCTTAAAACAAAACGCAACAGCATTTACCTTGAAGCCTACTATCCCTTCGACTCGGCTTTTGCAATGGGAAAGTTTCACGTAACGTCCTACCTTCCTAAGTATGGTAACAGCAGTCACACTTCCGAATTTGTCTTAAGCCCCTTCCACGTGGGTCGCTTAGCTCTTAGCTTGGTCCTAACGTGTATCAGGCTCAGATTTACCCCTGGAGTCTGGAAGGACACAACCACGTACTTCCGGCCCAGGTCTCGGCGCTACTCCTCAGCCAGCTCAAGAGGCGGGACTCCGCACGAGCATTCAGACAGAGCTGTTACCCCGGAAGCCCCGTCTCCTACTTTCCTAGAGCATGACAACACACAGTCTACCTACTGACCCAGCTCCCCGCTCCTGAGGCCCACGGGCTGGGGTCTGAGGCTGCTGCTGGTGGAGCCGGCCGATGGGGACGGCTTTGGCAGGCTGGCGTGGGCGGCTCCAGTCACAGTGGCTCCCGTTACCTGCGTCAGGGTGACTGGCTGTGTGGTTGTTCCTGGAACTGGTGGCTTCTGGTAGGCTTTCGTGGCCTCATCTGTAAAAAAGACGAAATTATACTGAGTCCTACCAATTGGCTGGTGGGCCCGTCAGGACAGAAACGAATGCTTATTGAACACTAGCTTTGGGCAAAGATCTCTGCTAGCTGCTGCGGAGGAGAAAATCCACCCGCCCGAAAGGAATGTACAATCTGGAGGGAACAATGAGCCAATAAACAAACCAAAGACTAAATAACAATAAAATATTTAACTTTTTTTTACGTATTTTTTGAGAGAGAGAGACAGAGCGTGAGCGGGGGAGTGGCAGAGAGAGAAGGAGACACAGAATCCAAAGCAGGCTCCTGGTTCTGAAATGACAGCATGGAGCCCGATGCGGGGCTCGAACTCACAATGTGAGATCATGACGTGAGCCGAAGTTGGATGCTTAACTGAGCCACCCAGGTGCCCCATAACAATAAAATATTTAAAAGTTAAATCCTACAGCAACACTGAGAAGGCAGAACATGATTTACTGCCAAATTAATTTGCCAGACACCAGAAGCAATGGTTTATGAACCTTTTTCTTTCTTTCTTTCTTTTTTTTTTTTTTTTTCCTGTGTCAGTATTGACCTAGGGATGGAAGGAACTTTGGGGCTTTCACTGTGACTTACTCTCAGAGAATGCATTCTAGATGTTCTAGCTTAGACTGGTTCATGACTAGTCAAATCACTCCTCTGGGCCCCAGTTTTCTCATCTGTAAAATGGGGTAATGGAAATAATTACATGGTAAGGATCACCTAGATTCTACTAAATTGTGCTCTTCATTCATGTGTAGTGATTTACATTGTTTCCATGATTTAAAGAAATTTTTTTAGTTGGGGCACCTGGGTGGCTCAGTCAGTTGAGCATCCAACTTCAGCTCAGGTCATGATCTCACTGTTCGTGGGTTCAAGCCCTGGGTCGGGCTCTGTGCTGACAGCTCAGAGCCTGGAGCCTGTTTTGGATTCTGTGTCTCCCTCTCTCTCTTCCCCTCCCCCGCTCATTCTCTCTCTCTCTCTCTCTCTCTCTCTCTCTCTCAAATAAACATTAAAAAAATTTTTTTAAGTTTTATTTATTTAGTTTGAGGAAGACAGAGACAGTGTGAGTGGGGAAGAGGCAGAGAAGGAGGGAGAGAGAGAATCCCAAGCAGGCTCCGTGCCCGATGTGGGGCTTGAACCGTGAGATCATGACCTGAGCTGAAATCAGAGTCAGACACTTAACCGACTGAGCCACCCAGGCACCCCTCCACAATTGTAAACAAGTCTTAATGTGTTAGTTCTCTGGGGGCCCTGACAGTTTTTCTGAAGGTTTAGGGCACCAGTGGCTATCCTCTGGGCATTGGATATTGTATTGACAGCCATGGTCTGTGTCAGAAGGGGACACAAAATGGTCCCCAAACTGAACAGCACCCCAGTCCTGGGAGGGACCAGTTACATGTGTCACCTGAGCCCCCCCGCAGGGACATTAACTCCTATGCCTGCTCCTCTGTATTAGTGTCCTAGTGCTGCTGTCATAAATTGTCACAAACGCACAAACTGGCTTAAAACAACAAAAATCTATTCTCTCACAGCTCTGAAGGACAAAAGTTGGAACTCAGTGTCACTGGGCTGCTGTCAGTGTCGCTGACCTCAAGGTGTCAGCAGTCAAGGTGTGAGCGGAACCTGCTTTCTGCCTCTTCCATTGTCTGGTGGCTGCTGGCATTACTTGGCTTGTGGCCACACCCCTCCAGTCCTCAAGGCCAACATCCTGAGTTTCTCTCTGCTCTGTCTTCACATGACCCTCTCCTCCTTGTGTATCAAATTTCCCTCTGTCTCCCCCTGCCCCAGATAATTCAGGATAGTCTCCCCATCCAAAGATCTTAACCTAATCCCATTGGCCAAGCACCCCTCCCCTTTCTTTTTTTGCCGTATATGGAAGAATTCACAGATACCAGGGACAAGGACGTGGGTATCTTTGGTGGTGCTGGGGCATTTTTCAGCTTACCACAGCATCGTAGCCATAGCTTTTTTTTTTTAATTATTATTAAGTTTATTTACTTTGAGAGAGAGACAAGTGACAGAGCAGGAGCAGGAGAGGGGCAGAGAGAGAGAGGGAGAGAGAGAATCCCAAGCAGACTCCATGCTCTCAGCATGGAGCCCGACATGGGGCTCAATCTCATGAACTGTGAGATGATGACCTGAGCTGAAATTAAGAGTTAGATGCTTAACCAACTGAGGCACCCAGGTGCTCCCCGCCCCCAGCTCTAGCTTTTAACTCTGCTTAGGGATATGCATCTTTGGTACATAGAACAGCAGGCCGAAGGGACAGCATCTGAGATTAGGTGCCGTGCTGTTCCTGTGAACCATCCATCTTCCTCTTTGACATCGTACAGCATGCTGGGAAAACAGTGTCAGCACCATGACCTTGGACCGGTCACGCAGGCACATGTGTGCCGGGGCATTTAGACCCATCACCCAGCACTGGCATCTGCTCGTTTCCCACCCTGCCGCTGTCACCTGTCAGCACTGACTCGGGAGAGCATATCAGCATACAGTGCCCCAGACACAGGTTGGAGTTTGGCCATTCAGTCTGCTCTCGTAGGCCATCCAGGCTCTCCTTTTCCCTGTTGTCGCTAACAGTAGGTCACCTTCAAATCTGCCCGGAGATGGTGGCAGACGATTGCTAAAGAGCTGGCAGCAGCTTTGGGGGGGTCAGCCAGTCTTCACGCCGTCCTTGGGCAAAACCAAACCTGCGTGGTTTATGAAATTTCCGTGACTTCAAAGGAACTGAGCCTTCATGACAAGTCCTAGGGAAGTTTCTGATTTCTCCGGAGTAGTCTTCTGTCTTACTCTCTGGTAAATGCTCCGAAGCATTAGCGTCTTGTTAGGGGGATGTGGGCCCAGGTAGGACCCGCTTCATACAGGGAAGAGCCATTTAATAGAATAACATATATATTTTATGAAATAGGATAAAAGTATTAATTTGGAAAGAAAGATATAAAACCTACAGTACATTTTACTTGGAAATTGTTAATTAAGCCACAATTAAAAATAAAACTTCTAGCAGTAATGAATTTTGTCACCTTACACTCATGAGATATTGAAAACATGAAATGTCTTTTTCTCACACCGTTGGCTAATTGTGAGGTTTCCAAGCACCCCCAGTCTTCCTTTGCTAACATTGATGGCTGGAGAGCAGATTAAATATCCTGATGGCAGCCAGTCGTGTTAGCTGCTTAGGACACAGATACTTTCAAGCAAGTCATAAATTCAACCAAGAGATCCATGTGTCTGGTTTTCCATGGTCTTCCATGGGCTGTTGTTTCCACCTGCTCTCCTGCCTGGAACAGAACTGTCTTTAAGATGAAGACAGAGAAAGAGCTCTTCCCCAATTGCTCCCAATTCCTTACGGAACATAACGCCTGATGTGACCCAAAGTGAATTCCTCATTGCACCAGGTTCCTTTTGAGCAGTTAGAAACGAAACCATTAAAATGGTTTCTTCATACAATGTCAGATACACAGAAGCCTCATGGAAATCTTTTCAAAGATTTTCATGGGAAAACGTGAAAATTTCCTTTAGGCTCTTAACATATTACTCTATGGACAAGGTCATGTAGTGTTCTTTTTTTTTTAAATTTTTTAAGTTTAGTTTTAAGTTTAGTTGTTTATTTTGAGAGAGAGAGCAAGTGAGCATGAGAGGGGGAAGGGCAGCGAGACGGGGGGGGGGGGGGGGGGGGGGGAGGGAGGGAGGGAGGGAGGGAGGGAGAGAGAGAGAGAGAGAGAGAGAGAGAGAGAGAGAGTTCCAAGCAGGCTTTACACCATCAGCGCAGAGCCCGATGTGGGGCCCAAACCCACAAACTGTGAGATTGTGACCTGAGCCAAAATCCAGAGTTGGACGCTCAACGAATGGAGCCCACCCAGGCGCCCCAGGTCATGAACAGTTCTGAACAACCTGCTCAACAGCAGCGGGAGGTCCTCAGAGCTCCCTACACCTGACTCATCATTGAATCATAGCGACGGCGTTAAAATGCAGACTCCGGGGCCCTAATCACATAGATTCTGATGCGCTGCATCTGGGACGGACCCTGGAAATCTGATTTGAGAACCGTCAGCCAGCATCAGGCTGGACTCCTGACTTCAGGCCTCAGCAGCTTGGCCACTACCGTTCCTTTGCTGTAAAACGGGGATGGTCAGACCGACCTGACAAGGCCGGGTCCTAACTAGGCACCACGTCTGTGAGGGGCCCGCACAGTGCCCGGCACATGGTGGGCACTCGGCAAGTGGCAGTAGCTGACACTTATCGTCGTGTTGTGTCACCCCTCCCCTTCCCCCACTGGAGGACAGTGCGGACACTGAAGCCCAGTTAACAGCAGTGTCTGGAGGTCAGGGTGACGAGGGAGGGTTTGCTCTTCCCGCCACTGAGTCAGGATTATACACGAGGGCAGGTAATCTATTCACTAAGCATCTACTACGTGCCAGACGCCGTGAAGGCCTCTTTGACAGAGGCATTCACATTGCATACCAGTCACAGTCCCGGAAGCCAAGCCAAGAAGAGGTCTCACAGACAACAGGTGGCAGAGCCAGGATTCGGACCCCTATTGGTTTGATTCCAAATTCCGTATGTCTTTCCTCCAAAGGGGAACACGGTGGAAGGCAAGTCAAGAGCCTCGAGATTCCTGAATGCGGTTCCCACCAGAGGGTGGCCCAAGGTCTCTCTAGAGTGGTGGTGGAACCTGTCTTATTCCCAAGACGGGGGGGGGGGGGGGGGGGGGGGGGGGGGGGGGGGGGGGGGGGGGGGGGGGGGGGGGGGGGGGGGGGGGGGGGGGGGCGGGGTGGCCTTGGTGGGTACAGGCTGTGAGGGCAGGAGGCTCTGCAAAGTCAAGTGTAATGGATTTTGATTTTCCTCTGGGGGGTGGGAGGGGCCGGGGCACGTGGCCAAGGGGAAGCAGGAGGGGGCTCTCCGGCCACTTTCGCTCAGAACCCTCTGAGAAGCATTTCCTTCCCTTTCTCTCGCTGTAGTGCCAGCGATGCGCCTTCTCGGGTTTGGTGAGCTTCTCCGAACCAACACTTACCTGTTTTTACTTAGTTCAGAGTAGCTTGAGACTCGAGCCCAATACCAGCTGCCTGCCTGACGGTTGCTGCCTGCCTGGGGAAATAGCATTTAAATCAGAAGGAGCTGCCCCTGGCAAATCAAGGTGCTTTGTAGTTTTTTTTTTTTTTTTTTAAGATGTTTCCTATTTGTTGAGTGAGCTCTTTTCCCATGGAAGAAGGCTGCTTTGCTGTGAGGGGGTCATCCTGACCTGATTTACCTGTTAACTCACCGTCTTGGAGGGATTAGGAAGCCTGTTATCCGCACATGCCAAGACCAGAGCAAGTGACTGCTGGCCCCCATATCTTCATCTCATCTGCTTCCCCCCATTTCTATAGGAATTGTGTCATCGGGATAGGAAAAAAAGGGGACCCCCCCCCCTTTTATGGTTCTCACTGGAATTTTTTTAATACTTATTTATTTTTGAGAGAAAGCCTAAGAGCGTCCACGAGTAGGGGAAGGACGGGGGGTGGGGAGGGGGGACAGAGGATCTCAAAGCAGGCTCTGCACTGACAGCAGAGAGCCCAACATGGGGCTCGAACTCACAAACCATGAGATCATGATCTGATCCAAAGTCGGATGTTTAATCAACTGAGCCACCCAGGCGCCCCAATGCTTTTTATTATTTTTAAAATTTATTTTGAGAGAGAAAGAGAGGGAGCCAGTGGGGGAGGTGCACAGAGAGGGAGACAGAGAATCTCAAGCAGGCTCCACGCTGTCAGTGCAGAGCCTGATGTTGGGCTCGAACCCACAAACCGTGAGATCACGACCTGAGCTGAAACCACGAGTCAGACACTCAACTGACTGAGCCACCCAGGTGCCCAGAGACTATAACTTCAAAGAGTGCCTCCTCTAGAAGCTGGGCAAGACCCCAAGTGTCCCTTTTGTGTTTATGTTGGAAAGGGATGTTTATCCCTTCTCTTTGTGTGGGAAATCAAAGTGCCCCCAAAGACACAATAACGCATAGCCTAGTTCTCCCTTGACACAAAAACCTAGAAAAAGGTATTTTCCTGACCTGAAGTCTATCTGTGCTCCCTTTGTGGTTCACATGACGCACAACCTCATAAACACTGTATCTTTGGCTTGGGTTATTTCTATTAGTTGTTTTCTGTTAACACCATCCTTTTTGCTTCCCTTCATTTCATACCTAGTAAGAGGCAGCTTTTCCCCTTTCATCTGCCAGGGAACATTTCTAGACAGAATGTCCTGTCATCTTCTAAAGTAACAATACAATTCAAGGCAACAACCATTGTGAATGAAGATTACAAAACATAGAGATCATCTTGGAACTCGAAAACCAAAACCAAAAACTGAAGCCTTACTCTTCAGCCCCAGCCATCTGATCCCCTTGATTTCTGGGGCCACGTTTCTGGCATTGGTGAAAATATTGCTAGCATCAGTGGAGCTTGACCAGATGTTAATTTCTACACTACCTCCTAAAACACGTGTTTACAAACTCAGAATATTTAGATGAAATCACATATGAACACTTGCCTGTTTTCGCAGCAGGGCTTTTAGATGATGAATATGTGAGCGCCGATGGGTAGGTTACACCCTTTTGGGGTTTACCTTCTGCAAAAAAGAAACAAATAATTTATTTGTAGAGCTAGAAGTTTTAGATGGTTCTATTCTGGTATGCTGATTCCCTCTTTCCTATTGATCTCTCTTGAGTTCAATAAATCCGTGGTCTCCCCCACCAAGCTGAACTGCTGATTACAATAAGAAAGTCAAGTGAGGTTTTGTTTTCCTGTATAGCCTGTGTTTTATTAATATTAGAAAGGAAGCAATAATATCTCTGTGACTCAGAGTTAACATTAGCAACCCTCGTTCTGCCCATGAAGATGTGACATGTGAGCTAAGGTTTTCATATGTGTGGTGCTGAATGTTTAATTAGGTCAGTAGATGAATGTAAAAGCACTCCCCGTGCTCTCCTTCTGGATGCTCCAGAGCTCTGGTCACAAGCTGGCTGTGCATGAATGGCTCTTTCCCCCTTTCACGGACCCTGTGGGATCCATTTGAATTCCATGGCACTAAAGAAACCTAGAAGTAGTTTTCAAAATAAGCATTTGTTGCCCACCTAGGGAAAGAAAGTTTAGAGGCCAGGTGAGGAGAAGGAATGTTAATATGTATCAGGGAAAACAAAGGAGGCATAAAAAAGAATAACGATGAGGTGATCGGAGCTGGGTAAGCAAGTACCAAGCCTGATAGGACTGGAAATTGCCCGGGAAAGGCTGTTGCGTCTAAAGCCTTCCTCCGCCAGGAAATGATGCCTAGAATTCCACACAGGAGTTTTGCCCCGCAATGAGGTGGACAGTGTCACTTGGAAGGTGGAATCTCCCTGGAGACTGGGGATTTGTCTCACTTGGTAACCGTTGAGACACCGCCTCAAGCGGTGGCTGGTATGTAGGAGATGATCAATTAGTATTTATTCGATCATGCTTAGATCTCTGTTACAATTTCAAATACCCTTAAGAGGGGTCCTACCTGGTATCTAATATTTGCATCGGACAGTGAAAGAATTTTAAATCTCAATCTAAGGAAATAGTTTTATAGGACGGGCTTGGGGACGAGATGGGGAGGAGTACTGAATGGAGAGCCCGAGCGGCAGAGCAGAATCTAGTGCACGATTCTTGCCAAAAGCCATACTGACACAAAAGGTTGTAGAGCCGTGAAGCAACCAGAATGATGGGGTCTCAGAAAGGACCTGGAACTGGGAATGAGAACATCTACGTTTGTGTTTGTATTTGCCATGTATTCTCTGCCTCAACCTCTGAGACTCTCATTTTTCTCATTCAGAAAATAGGGACAATGATATGGACCAACTTACTATATATTAAGTTGTAGGGGCCTAATGAAAAAAAGAGGTTAAAATGTTCTGGAACCATGTATTACCAGAGAGATGCAAAGGTTCTCTGCTGGTATGGTCTATAAATATCACTCGAAGTGGGGATGAGGCAAAATGTTTGGGCTGACTGAGTTATTTTATCCCATTAAAGTCCCCTGGGAACAGAGTTTTCCAGGTCCCCTGCCCTTGACTGGGCCTCTTCCAAATTGTGATTGAGGTTATTTCGGGCCCAGGGAGGGCCCTATGGCCGTTGGCCTCACTTGATCAACAGAGGGGACTGCACAGACATGGTCTTCATCGGTTTACTGTTCTCACATTTAAAATCCTATGGCTTTTCCTGCTTCTATTCAGAAGGAAAAGGAGCATGAGCTCAGTTTTCTGAAATGTGGATCAAAGAACAAATGGGCAGTATTAGGCAGTCCCTCTCTGACCATTCCTATCCACGGACCGCCAAAAGACTGTGCTGACCAAAAAGGCATATCCTATCGTCTGCTTCCATCCCAGCCCACCAAAGTGAATTAACTAAAGGAGCACAGCGATGCGTGAAAATTAAAAATAAGAAGGTCATGGAGGCACCGGAGCCTTCAGAGGAGGATTCTGACACCATCCAGCTGAAGTTGGTGGCCTTGAGCTCCCAGATAGTGGGGAGCGCGGCTTGGCTGCTGGCCAGTGTTGCCCCCCCAAGTCACCCATTCGAAAGAGATTCCTACTCATTGCAGAAGCACCAATGTTTGTTATAATTGGCAAAAAGTGTTTTGGTTAAATGTCACTAGGTGAAATGAGGGGACATGGAAGTTGAGTTTGTAGGGAATAATCTCAGTAGACTGATTTTCATCTAAAAAACCCAAAACATCTCTACTCTCTTGGAGTTAATTTTTCCTTTAAACCTCTGTTGGGGATTCTTGAATTGCAGGCTATGCATTTAAGATGGAAACACTCTTATTTAGCCAGGAGCTACCTGGTAAACACCTATGTGGGGATTACATTTCTCTATATACTTGACAAATTTGTAGTCTAGCTATTAGCATTTTCATATGGCCCCTGTTCTGAATTCTCACGGCACTGTGGTTGATGACTTTCCACTACCTGACATAGAAGCCAGTTTAATTTGAACCCTAGGCTGCAGAATTCTGCAGGCAAGAGGAAACAGGGATTGCTCAAGTTGTGAAGAATCCTAAAAGGTCTGTTTGTAGTTCTATTAAAACTCTGAAAAAAACCAACTCTGATCAATGGAGGATAGTAGGAGTTGGGGCATGGGATGCATAAAGGTACCAGAACACCATCCAGATGGGAAGACCTACTATATTATGAAACATTTTTCTTTTCCTTGCTTTGGGTGGTCTTCCACAGGTGGCTCCTCAGGAGAGTTTCAAGATTCCTAATCTTGATGGCATGCCAGAAGCTTTGCTAGAATATAGTTTAAAATCATGTGAAACCTCTTTGAAGAAAATGGGATATGCAAGGCCCAGCATAAGGCCAAGTACAACACAAGGATAGAACACTATGTTGTGCTCAAACACCAATGAGGACGTGCCAAAAAAGCCCAAAGGGCTCCCACTGGCTGAATTTGGAAAACTTGAGCATCAAAAAGAATAATGATAGCCAAATTATGGAAAGAGCGCAAATTTCCATCAATTGATGAATGGACACACACATACATACACATATACATACAATGGAATACTACTCAGCGATGAAAAAGGAGGAAATCTTGCCATTTGCAGCAATGTGGATGGAATTAGAGGGTATTATGCTAAGTGGAATAATCCAGAGAAAGATATCAGATGATTTCACTCACATGTGGAATTTGAGAAACACGACAGATAAACATAGTGAAAAGGAAGGAAAAATTATATAAAAACACAGAAGGAGGCAAACCATAAGAGACTCTTAAATACAGAGAACAAACTGAGGGTTGCTTGAAGGGTGGTGGGTAGGGGAATAGATTAGATGGGTGACAGGCATGAAGGAGGGCACTTTTTGAGATGAGTACTGGGTGTCATGTAAGAGATGAAACACTGGGTTCTACTCCTGAAGCCACGACAACACTGTATGTTAAATTAAGAAAATAATAATGGTGATAATGGATTATAACATATTTTCAAAAACAATCCATGACTCCCTGGTGGTACTTAAAAAAACAGGTGTGCAGAGAGGGAAAAAACCCTCTTCTTTATGTAAGAAAACTTGCTAACAAATGTGGAAGGAATGACAGAATTAGAACAATTATAATTTTGCAAATTCTAGTGTAATTCTTGCTAGTGCCAGGATCATCAATGGATGTTAAACCATTGGATGAATTTGTTGGGGAATGAGCTATTCATGCTGATTTGAAGTATCTCCCTACAGATTGCTTATTCGTTACAAAGTATCTCTACCATGGAGAGATACTGTAAAGTATCCAAGCAGTCCAGTTTAGCATCACCGACAACTGGATAAACTGACATTATTGTGTTTTCTGATATGACCACTGTGATAAAGCACAATGCATATGCTATGATACTACCTATGTAGTAATCTTGGCAAAATATGTAACTTGAATCCAATCATGAGGACATGGCTGGACATGTTTGTGGTCGGTCCAGACTGGGAGACACAGTACTGGACAACTGGCTGGAACTTCAAAAATGTCACTGTCATTCATGACAAAAAAAAAGGTAGTGTGGTGGTAGATAGTTTTAGATTATTGGAGAGTTAATAGACATGACAACTAAAGGCAATGGATGATTTTTATTATTTATTAGACTGTGGATCTGGAAGGAAGGAAGGGAGGGAGGGAGGGAGGAGACAGGGAGACAGGGAGACAGGGAGGGAGAGAGGAGGGAAGGAGAGAAAAGGAGGAGGAGGAAGAAATTCCTATGAAGACTAAGATAACTGGATACTGTTGAGGAAGAACTATTTGTTAGATAACATAATTGTACCAATGTTAATGTTTTAGGTGTGGTATTGGTATTGTGGTTATTAGGAAAATCTTGTTTTTACCAGATGTGTGCAGAAGTATTGAGAGATAAAGTGTCATGATGCCTGCAGCTTATTTTCACATGGTTTAGAGCAAAATGTAGATAAGTAGGTTAATAAAGCAAATGTTGCTAGGTGAAGGGAATGTGGATATTCATCGTACTATTCTTTCAATTAAAAAAGTTTCAAACAAAAGGTTGCGGAATTCACAATAATAGGAAAGGGAGGGTCATGATAATACAGATACTAGGTCACCTTTTTTCCCGTGAAATCACACTTGTCATTAGCTCATTGACATTACCTCATTGGAAGAGGGAGGAAAAGAGTGAAAATGTTATCCACAAAAATCCTAAGGAGCTAGATAGCAAGGACCAACGAGTGAAACAATCAATTAAATAAAAAGAAATCTCAAAATTGCAGCTCAGTTCTATAAGAGCCTATATCCCTTTCCATTTACCACAAATATCAAGGAATGAGGTTCTAGATATGAGACATATTTGGCCTAACTAAAGGAGTAGTTCAAAACCGAAGTTATTAAATGTAATTCATTTCATTAAAAGTTTGATTGGATTTATGGATAGCTGCAGTGTGTTTAAAATGAGAAATTGGAGCCTTTTAATATTTCCAGACTTTGTAGTGATTTATCACTGTAATTATAATTTATTGTTTCATGATCCTAATTATCAGAAGAGATAATGCTTCAGACTTTTATGAAATGAGTTGGGCCATAAACTAAAACCAATAGGACATTGAAAAGAATACATTTCATCCCATGAGGTCACTTAAGCCAAGTGCCTGGGTAGGGCTGTGTTTCTCCAGTGTGTGGGCGTACCTGAGACAATGAAGGACTCTCTCCAGCGTGGCAGGGACAATGACTGGACACCATTGGAATAACTCCCCTTATAGCCAGATTGCCCGGCAACTTTCCGAACAAGTATTTTCCCTCCTGAATTATCAAGCACACCACTATGAAGAGAAAAAAAAAAAATTGAAGAACAGAAAAATATTCTTTGACACAGTCAACAGACTGATATCAAAGTAGCCTCCATCTTTATTTGAAGATATGAAAGAGTGAGATTAAGAAAAGGTTTATCCTCACCTTCAGTCCATCCCCCAAGAAGGGTGCCTTCATCCCATGGCCCAGCATCTGACCTCCCAGGTCAGATATGCTTCTCTTTCTTATTACAGAACCTGCTTGTTCCATTGGGCAGCAATTTCTGTTTGCCACCATGCCTCAAATTTCTCTTCCTTGGTTTGCTCATTCTAACTAGATCTTTTGAGTAAAACTTCTGACAATTTCCAGTTTGGTTTTGTGACATCACAGAATGAGTCCAGTTGTTTCGGAGGGTGGCCATGAACTTTTACCAAGCAAATTATTCCTTTTATTTTGAGCAAGGGAAGGAAGGTGCGTGGCTATACTGAACTCACTAAAAAGAGTCCTGAAGGACTAGAAATTGTTTCTTTAATTTCTAGGATTTTGAAGGTTTTAGATCCTGATGTAACAGTGACTGACATATATACCTCTTGGCTTGTATGTGAAGCAGGGGTCCCATTCTGCTTCCTCGGAATCACTTCACATTGTCATTTCCTTGCCCCAGAGCCAAAAATGGCTCCTGTGGGTATCTGTGATTTATGGCACAGAGGGAACTAAAAAAGCACTTAGATTTGTTCTCATCAACACCCTCCCTTCCCTCCAGGAGTTAGAGTTGCCATTTCCTGCCCTCCCACCTTCATGAACCAACAAGTTTCAAGACTTACCTGCTCAATGACCCAGAAGGAAAGATAGTGATAATAGTACTTGACATGTGGAGCACTTAATTGATTTAAAATCATTCTCATGTATGGTATCTCACTGGGTCCACCCAGCAAACCCCTGACTTGTGGCATAGAGGCAGTGCTGTTGTTCCCATTTCACAGAATTGGGCTTGGACCAGCGGAGTGACTCAGAACAGATTTTGTAACTAGTAAATTGGCAAGGCAGGGATTTGAACCCAGGTCTCGCTGACCTGGAATCCCGGGTCGGTCTCGCTTGGTCACAGTTGCCTCTGAGAGTCCAAAAGCACAGGCACCAAACTCCTCATCTTTCCAAATCTTTGCAACCCTGCCCTCCTTTCTCTCCGGGGCTCAGGATCTGTTACCTCACCAATTCCAGCTGTGGCTAAGCTGGTCTCGGCTCCCCGGACAGAGCACCTGGTTCCCACTCCCCTGTCTGCTCCTCCTGCTCTTTTGCTCTGGAAAACCAGCTCCCACTTCCGCCTGACAAGGCCTGTGTTGCTCAGTGCCCAACCCTTTCTTCTCTCCAGAGATTCTGGAAAGACTTTGCGGCATCCCTTCCTAACGATGCCTTAGAATCTTGTCTCACAACCGAGACTCTGATCGTATTTGGTCTTGGGCCATCTTCTAAAAATTTCTTGAGTTGCTTTTGTCTCCCAACCAGATTAGAAATGTTCATATGGAAAAGGCAGTGTTTTAGGCTTCTGTGCTGGAAGGCCTGTCAGTGGTGTGCCACTAGGAAAGCCAGTTGTTAACTTTTCAGGATCGTGGGAGTTGGTTCGCTTCCCACCGTAGCTTGACTCAGCCACAGTGGGAGTATTTATGCCACAGAAGCTGGTAAAATCAGAATTACCCCTGCGTTTGAGGAGCTGGTTGTTAAACATTTACCAGCACAGCTCTGGTGCGGCTGAAAATTCTAGTTATTAAAAAAATTATCCCATGCTCCTTTTACTTATAATTAATGAGGGAATTAGAAATCACAATAACACTTATGTTTTTATTTTCTTCCCAAGAAATTATTCTGCCCTTGGTTTCATACTCCAGTGTATTCAGGAAATGTGTGTGTGCGTGCATTTGCTCCTGTTTAAGAGTCAGAAGAACAGGGGCACCTGGGCGCCTCAGTCGATTGAGCGTCCGACTTCGGCTCAGGTCATGATCTCACAGTTTGCGGGTTCGAGCCCTGCATCAGGCTCTGTGCTGACAGCTCAGAGCCTGGAGCCTGCTTCAGATTCTGTGTCTCCTCCTCTCTCTGCCCCTCCCTCGCTCACACTTCGTCTTGGTTTCTCAAAAATAAATAAATTTAAAAAAAAATTAAAAAGAGAAGAACAGTAGCTGCCACCTAGAAGTAAGGGAAGCAAGCGAAGGGGGGGTCTGTGTTGAGCTTCCCTCAGGCTGTTCAAGGAGATGGGAAGGGTGGGGGCGGGGGTGGTCTCAAGCTGGACAGGCCTACTGATATCCCTTGTGAGGGTGAGGTAAGGCTGAAAACCTAGACTTTGGGGAAGATGTGATACCCAGCTAGGGTGTGTTCCTGAGATTTCCCTGTTGCAGACCAGACTGATGCCTGACCCTGGCAGTGGACTTAACTGGAGGATGTGGATCTTCCCAGATATTCTAGAGAAGAGTGGATACCGGAGAGGTCAATGGTCTGTGAACTACAGGTGCTAGTAGTCCACGGAGATGGAATGCACTAGAGACTTGACCACTGTAGGAGACACTAGAGAAGAGAGACAGCCTGAAAGAGGCTGTGGTTTTGCTTATGAAGCAGATGGGAGTCATGGTACTTTGGAGAATTTATGTACATGTGCCCTCATTTCTATCCTCACTCAGAGATAGGCACCTCGTAAATATTCTCCAAAAGAGCAAAACAGTTTTACTTCTTTGCATTCCTTAGATGCCCTGCATGGTACTGGGCATGGCCTTCTCTTCCCTATCCCTGGTATCCAGGGATTGGGCTACGCTGAGGGTCAGCTGCGTGGTTCAGAGAAAAGGGCCGTTTTGAACAGCTGCCATTCTCAGGGCGGGCCTCTGGTCAGAAATCAGCATGAAGAGGGGCGCCTGGGTGGCTCAGTCAGTTAAGCGTCTGACGTCAGTTCGGGTCATGATCTCATGGTTCACAAGTTCAATCTTCGTGTCCGGCTCTGTGCTCAGAGCCTGGAGCCTGCCTCACATTCTGTGTCTCCTTCTCTCTTTGGCCCCTCCCCACTCATGCTCTTGTCTCTCTCTCTCTCTCTCTCTCTCTCTCTCTCTCTCTCTCAAAAATAAACATTTAAAAAAATCAGCATGAAGAGTACTCTGCATGGGGATGGCCTCCTCATCACCCCATTGGGCAGAAATCTTCCCCCTCCCTGGCACTTGGTCCTACTCTATGTATAGAGGTTAGTTCGGGACAAGATTGAGCCGAAATATGATGCCTCCAGTGTGTTCATTATCCCTTTGGGTTGACAGAATCAAGGGAGCCATTCATAATAAGACATCTGATTATGATATATTGTATTAATATTAAATTCTAACGCTAAATCTGAATTTCTAAACCAAAGTATGCTCTCTCCAGCTTCCCAGTTCTGACCGTGGGGACTCTGAAGGGATAATATGGGAGGACCCGTGTGTACTTTCTACTCATGTTCTAGGTCCTAAATCCTGCCTTATGAAGACAGACTCATTCTGTTTGTGAAAAACAAAACTGAGAGTATCAAAAAACTCCTATCTGTTCTCCCTTAAGGTCTCCATTCATCCTCCCCAGGGACAGTTTCTGAATAGTTTCTGAGTAGTTTCGCACTAGATCAGACACTGGTCCAGAAAACTACAATGGCACTCGGTTCAAGTAGCAAATCTTGTGTTCTGAAACATTCAAGCTCTTCTCCTCCGCCCCTCTACCCTCCTCTGTATTCTCTCCCCACGTTCTTTCCTACTCTCCAACCCCCAAAATTGGGATTGCTGAGTCCTGGTCCTTGTCAAAACCCTTCTTATTTTCTCCCCAGTGGGGTCTCCATCCATCATAAAGCCATTCTCAACTCTTACTGGTCCAAAGTCTACATCTACCTCACATCCTCACTTGTACATTAAGCAATGCTGGGACCCCTGCCCCTGTTCTTATGTACATATGTCACCTGGGCTCTGGACTGGAAGTCAGGGGACATGAGGTCTAATCCTGAATTAGCAACTAACTAGCAACTTAATTAGCTTCCCTATTTCTCAGCTCCTCTTGTAGCAATTGGGGATGTTAACCGCAGCCTCAGGGTCGAGATGATGCTGGAAGGAGGGAATCTTAGCGCAAGGGATTACTGTGATTACGATGACATCTTTGTGAGGTTGAATGAACTCGTGTGACTCTGTCCTGCATGGGAAGCATGGAAAGGCAAGAGAGATCCAGCAAATGCCAGAGGGAGCAGAGTGCCAACCATCTGGATCACAGATGGGAAAATACAGGCAACGCGAAGACAGGCTCGGCCTCTGCAGCGGACCCTGTGTCCACACAGACACAGCCTGGAGAGGGCCAATGGCGCTGGAGCTGACTGGGCATGCACGTGTGTGGGGATGTGGGTGTGCATGCACATACGTGCAAGCACACATGTTGGAGCACGCACGTGTGCATTCATGCATATGCATGTGTGTGTAGATTTGTGTGCCTCTTTTTGCAGGAGATTTATTTCAGAGTGAAAGCGAAATTTTTTTTTTCATGGTCTGGCGTTAAGAAATAGTGTTTGGTGTAGTTTCTGTCCCTTTTTTTTTTAAGTTTATTTACCCATTTTGAGAGAGAGAGAGAGAGAGCAGCATGAGTGGGGGAGGGACAGAGAGAGAGGGAGAGAGAGAATCCCAAGCAGGCTCCGTGCTGTCAGCAGAAGGAGCCCCACGCGGGGCTTGATCTCACGAACTGCGAGATCATGACCTGAGCTGAAATCAAGAGTCAGACACTCAACCGACTGAGCCCCCCACGCGCCCCTGGTATTGTTTCTCTTGAATGTTTCACTAGTTCTCCGTAATAGAGCGTTTGTAGTCCTTTTCCCATCGGAAAATCAGCTCATCATCCCCCCGCAGTGGCGGGGAAAAGAGGCCAGCCAACAGACTCTTCCAGTAATTCTTAAGTCTTATTTTACACATAGACTTTGCTTTTGCTGCTTCCCCAAATTTCTGAAAAGCTGCTGACGACACACCTTCAAAGGGAGTGAATTTTACATCTTTGCCCCTCTGTCTGGCAGAGATACGACGGCACTATCACCTGACCGGTGTGCAGGAAGGAAAAAGATACAGAAGCCTGACTGATTCAGAAACTTCATCCGGCATCCGGTGGCCGAGCACTGACTCAGGGGCCGCATCTCAAAGCAGTCTCAGAGTGGTAGTTAAGAGCTGGACTTAGGTGCCAGTCCCCACGCGGGTACTTTCTAACAGTGTGGCTTTAGAAAATCTAGTCTGCCTCTCTCTCTCTCTCTCTCTCTCTCTCTCTCTCTCAAGATGTGGACGGTAGTAGCAGCCACGGCGTTGGGAACTGTGAGGATTAAATAAGGTGACACAGGTGAGGCGCTTGACCCAGACACATTGGCCTTTTTGTCAAAGGCGCTGCGTGGACACGCATTCCCCTGTGTTTGGACTCGCAGCCTGAGCAAAAGAGGTTACGAGCGTTTCGGGGCGCCTGGGTGGCTCACTCGGTCACGTGGCTGACTCTCGGTTTCGGCTCAGGTCATGATCTCACAGTTGGTGAGTTCCAGCCCCACGCGGGGCTCTGCGCTGACAGCACGGAGCCTGCTGGGGAGTCTCTTTCCCACTCTCTCTGCTCTTCCCCTGGTTGCGCGCGCGCTCTCACTCAAAATAAACAAACTTAAAAAAAGAAAGAAGGATGAGGATTCTGTGAAGGTCACTTTTGCCTCTCCTCATTTAGGCAGTGACTTAGTTCAAAACATGTCATGCTTCCTGTCCTCCTTCCTGGAGGACAGTTGACCAAGCAGTGCCACCTGCCACCCTCCTTCTCACGTGTCCTGTTCTACTTGTCTCCAGGCCATCGCCACGGCTGTGACACTTCTTCTCTACACTTCTGTGCCTTGCTTAGTCCCATCCCGATTATTGCCTTGTTCAGCACGTACAGGTAGAAAAAACATGCTTCACGTCACCGAGAACTGTGGCTCCCTTGTCACGAACGTGAGAGAGTAGAATTCTCCCCGTCCCATGAAGTCAGTTCTTTTCCCGGAGGGCTGTGAAAGGAGACTTGGGGCCATGCTTGGCCTCTGCCTAATCCCAGGGGATAGGGTTGCCACACGAAATACAGGATGCTCGGTTACATTTGTAGAGTCTCGTTTGCTAAAGCAGGCGGCCCTGCATGGCAGGGGGTGGGAGGGGTGGGGGGTGGGGGGGAGCCCTGCCCACAGCCTGGGTGCTGGTTGTTAAGCCCCGTGGAGCTACCCACCTGTGAATCGCAGCACTGCACACGCTTGAGTAAGATGCGTAGATGTCCGTGCCATAAACGTGGTATTTGGGGTCTTGGCACCCTGCTGGGCATTTCACAACGAACTCAGGATTGATGATCTTTCCGGCTTTGACATCACAGTTGATCTGAGGCACAGCTGGGAAAGCAAAATGAGGCCAAAATGACACCTAGGGGTATCAGCTTATACACTGGGTGGCTCTGTCAGGTCATACATGATCATTTACTTAATCTCTAAAAGCCAGGGCCTGGGCCGACCCCGGGTCCTCTCCATATAATGAAAGCAAAGATATAATTAGGACATTCCTCAGGCTAAAAGAACAACAGTGACCATCCACCGCATTTAACCTGCTGAGAGCAAAAACAGAGGTGGATTCTTGTGCTTATTCAGACAATTGAAGAGGAGAACTCTGGGAAAAGACCCACCTCCAGGGTGGGGCGGGGGGGTCAGCAATGTCATTGTGGGTCCATGACTGGGGAACACTGGCTTTTCAGATGCTCTGGAGCTAGTTCGGGAAAAGAGGGAACTGTCAGACGACCTTTCGGGCCACAGGGAAGGTATTTCAGGGAGGGTAGATGAGGGAGCACGGGCTAGGGCCAGGCGGCCTGATGCATCAGAGGCTCTGTACTGGAGCCGGGTGGGAAGGTGGGGATTGGGGGGGGCGGCGCTGGGCCGGGTCAGGAGGCTTGAGGGCTTGTGTTCTGTGCAGGAGGTGGGACACAGTGGAAGGTTTCTGGGCAGGGGAGACAGATAATGGAAGAGATCTTAGGTCGTGGTCCTAGACAGGGGTCCTAGGTCCGGGCTCAAGATGATAGTGATATTTACTCATCTGCCTCAACACATGATGGAAAACTAGGATCCTCCCCCCCCCCCACCCCAATCCCCTCTGCAGAGCAGCCAGGGGAAGCTCAGTCTTTCCTGTCTCCTTTGTCCTTCTCTGGCTTTGTGACAGCCATTGCCAGACTAGCACCATCCATCAGGCAAGTGTTCTAGAGCCGAAAGCTTGTCTGGGAACGAGGTGAGGTAGGTTCTCCAGGGGCAGCAACTAAAAGGGGATGTAGCTGCATCTTCCTTGGAGAAATTTCCCTCAGAAACTCTGAAGGACAAGGTCTCCTGGATGATACTATACTGGTGCCCTTGCAGCTGGGAAATGTATTCCGTTCAGGGCCCTGGTCCCCAGAAGGGATTCTGAAACACGAGCATAGTTCAAAAAATAGGCAGAGGCTCAGGAGGTGTCTGTAAACCATCAGGTGGGAGGGCTGGCTGGCAGAACGGGTTGTCTGGCCACAAGAAGGTGAGAATTCGGAGGCGACAAGTGATTGCCGTCTTCACATGTAGGGCTGGTGTGTGCTAGGACACCAGAGGACCAAGCTAGAACTGAAGGAGCGACTTTCCATAGAGGCAAATTTTGCAAAGAAGAACCTTCCAGTGATCGAGGCTGTCCTTGAAGGAATGGGCTGCCTTGTGAAGCGGTGCGTGAGCTGAAGTATACAAGCAGGGACTAAAGAGTTGAAGACGAGATTTCTCCATTGGGTGGGAGGTAGAATCAAGCCCCGCCCAGGGCTAAGAGTCGGTGAGGACATGCATGGAGCCAGGATCTCTGCCAGGCCACCCACCCTCTCCCTGGGTTACTGAGATGGTCTCAGAGTTGTTAATGGCTTCCAGCTGTACCCAAAACTACCCCCCCCCCCCAACTCTCTCTCTTTTAACCCTTATGTACCTGAATGGAGCAGAGTTGCATTTCTCTCAGACTGAAGAGAAAACTGATGTTAGAACTTCTGCTCTTTTCCTAAGCTCCTCCCAGACGATATCGGAAGCCCTCCTCCCCCGGGGGGTGGGGGGGCTGAGTCTGATCACAGGCTAAAACAATTTGTGGTCTAGGTTAAGAAGCGGAGTGCTGTGCTCAGAACAGCCTGTGGTTTTCTTCTCCCTACCACAGGTTGCCTCCTCTCCAAAGCTATTTTCCTTTTATCTTTCATTCTCTTAAATCCCGATACTCAAGTCTGAATTTACTATTTTGAGTCTCAGAATATCTTTTTTTTTTCTTTTGTAAGCAATTTGAGGGCTGAAGACGCCAGTGTAGTGTCTCCTTAAATTAGTTAATTGATCCCTGGGCGTAAGTGGACGTGTTCGGCTCTCCTCCCTTCCGCACACCACTTCCCCACCCCCAAATGCATCTGCTCCTTTGCATGGACACAAAACCGAAGCATGCCTTCTTGGTTCTTAGGGATTTGAACCAGGAGGTGACCAGCTCTGCGAACTGGGATTTAATGTGGATGTGACTTTGGCTCTCCTGTAGGCCAACCCAAATCTTCTGGAGTGGAATAAATGGGGGTATATCTGGAAGCTTATTGCCTGAGTATTACACAGTGATCAACGCTATTGAAAGACTTTAAGGTATACACAACACACGCAAAGGATTTTCCATGAAATAGTTGTTTTAAAAAGACAAGTGGGGAGGGGGGAATGTCACATGGGAATATTTTGCTTCCTGCTAATCAAGTTCCCCTTTCCCTCAAGGGGTGTTTGTTTCATTTTTTACAAAGGCCTGGAAGTGCCCTAAATAAGCTCTGTTTTAACTGCACCCAATTGGATTAGCAAAATCAGTGAATTAACTCAACCCATAGCAGGGAAAAATGAAATCAAGCACATATGCTCATGTACTTTGGAAAAACAGAGTGCAATGGCAAAGTGTGGCTAAAGGTCAAATATTTGTTAAATTTGTACAGAAAATTAAGCTGGAGAGAGTGAGCTAATTAAAAGTAATTGCCCAAATCACTGGGAAGTGTAATGTCTGAATCCAGCCTCAGGAAGAAGCGGCCATTTGCATTTTGGGGGCCACTTTTCTTTGAGTATAGAAACCACAGTTTGGTTCTTTAAAGTATTCCCCCAGTTATTTGTGAAGTAGTCTGTTTTCTTGTAACCTCGAAGAATCTTTCATCCATCCACTTATAGCCCAAAGGAAGTGATTTCTCTTTGCATTTCCTCTGAATACTTTTGAACCACTCTGATCTTACAGCTTAGGTTTTCCTTTCCTTTTTCTTTCTCTTTTGTTGTTCAGATTCATTTTCGTATCTCCCTTCACCCTTCTCTGGGTTTTATCTCAACCGTGCAGAACTAAGACTTCCTTAAGAGGACAAGACAAAATTAAGGCAGCTCAGGAAGTATCATCCTCAGGTCTGAGGGGAGGAGGAAGACCTTTGGCAAATGCCTGGTGAGGGGGGTTGGCAGTGCGCGCTGCTTCCCCACTGTCAACCTCAGGGGATAACCTAGAAGTCATCAAAAGGTTTACTGCCAGCAACGTTTGAAGAAAGCAAGACGAGAGCCTCTCCCGGTCCTTCCAGAGTAGACAGGTGCCATGGTGGTGAGGGAACCCGGGGCTGAAGCCACAGAGATGCTAGGATTGTCCAGAACTGCTTGGGTGGAACCTTTGCACAGAGACCTGTTCCTTGGCCATGTACTCTTCTTCTCCCTAGTAGGATGCCTTTAGGTTACCTTGCTTTCTCATGGTCACTATCACTTTCACTGACAGAGCTCACATGAGAGCATTGCAGAATCCACCAAGATTTCTTCCTGGAGGTCCTTGGCACCAGCCATAGGCAACAGGGAACCGCTTACAACCCAGATGATTAGAACTGAGAGATGAACTTTAGTTGCTGCTCACTGAGGTCCTGTGTTTGCTGTATGGATCTCAGCGGGTCCCTGGGCAAAACTGGTACTGTCTGAGTCACTATTTCATACAACACAGGAATACTAGAGGTAGGTCTTCTGCCTGATCTAACAACGGATCAGGTGATGGGTTATCAGACTGGGTAATATCGCATACAATACACCAATCACATAGCAGACCAAATCAAACGGAATACTTGTTTTATATTCATCTTTTCACTGATCCCAGGTGAGCTACATTGCTTCTGGAAAACAGATAGGTTTCCTAATCAGTTAAGAGAAGCCCTTTGTAAGGTTGCCTCCTGGCAGCTTATGAGGAGGAATTATTATAACATAAAAGCACTTATGTATAAACAGTTTTGATGTGAAATTTGATTTGTTAGAAATTTGAAACTGAATATGAAATTTGTTAGACTGTGCTATTGAACTCAAGCAAAGTCCTATTTTTAAGATCATTATGCAAAAACATTAATGAAATAAAAATGACCTTTAAATAAAATTTGAAGATGAACTGTCTCCTTGATCCTCATGCCCAGTGACCAGATCATGTGCATCCTTCCTTGGTAGTGACTTCTTTTGCAAAGCATTCTTGCCCATTTTTCTTAAACGGTCCTTGACCACCTTGAATCTTTGGGCAAAAACCATCAATACTATTTTGCTGCCCGTGGACAAATTTCAGAATCCTTAAGCCCTTTCCCAATCCCCTCCACAGGACTTCTGGGCTCGCCAATATTGCTCCTGGCACTTTTCAAATGCATGTCATCTTGCAAACTTGGCTTGTATCATTTCCCACACCCGGAACCCTCTTTCTTATATCTGTGTAAATGTTACTACTTGTCAAGGCCCCAGTTTCAGTCAGATCTTCATCTACCTCCTGGAATATATATTCCACAAAAGTAGGGATTCTTGTCTGCTTTGTTTACTGCTGATCAAAAATGTCTGCTGAGTGAATGAATGGATGAATGAATGAACTGGTCCATTAGCAAATCTTATTAGTTTTATTTCCAAATCTGCTATTTCTCTCTACCTCCATCTTGGTCCAAGTCACCAACATTTCCTGTCTGGACTATTAACATAATAGCCACCTATCTTGTCTTCTTCCTTCCATGTTGCCCACCCTTTGCCCCAAGCTTTCCCCATTGGAGACTCAGGGTGATTCTTAGAAAAAAATGTAATCACATTTCATCAGTTTCCTGATTAAAACCCTCATTGGCTTCTTATTGCCCTTAGGATAATGTCCAAGCTCCTTGAGATGGCCTACAAGGCCCAAAGGACTTGGTCCCTGTACTCCTGTCTACTTAATCTCCTACCACTGTTACTCGGTGATGAGAATGTGCTAGGCAACAAAAGCCTAGAAGAAGGAGCCTTCAGACAGAAAGAAGAGCCAGTACAAAAACTCTGATGTGGGAATGGGCTTGGTGGTTTGAAGAATATAAAGGAGGCCAGTGTGTGTAGAGAACAGTGGAGGAGGGAGAGAGAGATCTCTGATACAGACTGGGAGGTCAGCAGGGGTCAAATCACATGGGGACTAGATGAATTAATAATCCTGCCATAACCAAGATGTCATAAATTGTTTTTGCTAGCCCTCTTTCCAGGACTGTACAATAGCTTTTTTTTCAGAAGAAATTTATTGATAAGCCTACTCGGGATAGAGGCTGAGCTTCCAAGGACCTGTGTGTGGGCTGAACTCTTCAGAGAGGCAAGGAGAAGCATCTATGTGTAAAAGGGGCTTGAGAGGGAGGTAGGGGCATGAGATGGTAAGGGAGAGAGAGCGAGGGTGAAATGAGGTGTTAGCAGAAAATTTTATGCTCTACAAGATGACCCCTTCTGTTGATCCTGGAAAGTCCATAGTAAAAGCTCCAAAATATGATAAAACATCAGATGCAGGGAAGTTTCTTGTACAAGTTAGTAAAGTAGCTGAATCACAGGGCAGGGTGGAACAGGAAGGCCATTGCAACACAGGAGTGACTAGGTAGAGAAATCAGGAAGTTCATTGCAGATTCTCCAGAAATCATGGGGAATGCTCCAGGATTTTTAAAAGATTATAGAACTGGTATTTATACAGGTTTAATCTGGCATCTGAGGATCCATGGTGGCCAAGCTAACACTGGGACGACATCACTCTAGATGATGGAATGACAGCATTAGTTAGTGGTGGGGCTGGATTTGAACTCTAAAATGTCTGATTCTAACACTATGCCACATTTTCCCTGAGACAAGCTTTTGCCAAGATGTAAAGCCTTGGGGTTAAAAATATTTTCCTTTGGTCATAAAAGATTCCTTAAGAAGACTATATCAAGCGACACTGGAGGGAAACATAAGGCATGTGATGGAAATTGTTTACAAAGGCAAACCCAGTAGAGAGCATGTGCCTCAACAGGTAACTCCAAGCTCAAGCTTTAAGCACTTCTTAAGAACTCTGTAAAGGTTGGTCCTTCTAACCAGGCTTCCATATTCTATGGAAGGACAGTGATGAAGGAGTGACTGGAGAACAGAGGTTAATCTATCTGTGGCAACACAGCTTTTGGGCAGCTGCAAAAGTTTGTGTCTCTAAAAATAACCTATTTTTAGTTTTCAAAGGACTCTAATACACATTTTTTCTTTCACTTGAACCCTACAAAACCTTGAGAGGTATATTATTTCTACATTTCAGAGAAGTGAGTTGACTTGCCCAAGCCCAAGTACTAAGTAAGTGGCAGAGGTAGGACCCGCACTCAGGTCTCTGGCTCTAAAGCCAAAGTTTTGCCGCTTCCACCTGTTTACTTCTTCCGTAACTGAGAGAAAGAATTAAATTACTCTTCCCTAATCTAATCCTAAGGGTTTTCCTGAACTCAGAGGTCACTGACAACCACCAGTGGGTGAATATTTCTTGAAAATGTGTGTGTGTGTGCGCGCGCGTGCGTGCGTGCACTCATCTGTGCATTTATCCCATTGTTTTCCTGCTATTTCTGACAAGTGCCATGGTAGAGTTTGCTCAACTAAAAATCTGCAACACAGAGAGTGCACCTCCCTTCTCACTCCCACCTCAGAAGGAGGGCTAGAAAGTGAATCCTCTTCCTGTTTCGTGGTCTGAGAAAGGGCGCACACACCATTCTGTGTGGAGAACACACTGGTGTTGGTACCAGGTGTCTAAGAAGCAAGCAAGCACTGAAGGTTACTCACAAGTTGCTACAGCTAACAACACGTGAGCCTACTCGGGAAGCTGTGTGTGTGTGTTCTGCCCAAATCTGACAACCACCCAGAGCTGTCTCTTCATCAGTGTCCAATGCACTAAATAACCAAATCCCAGAACAATTACCTCTTCATGCCCAAGGCAGTACCTCTGGGAATCATCAACCTTTCAAGGTTGATTGCAAAAATCTTTCCATGCCTTACAAGGTATTAAGGTTAACTTATTGGAAAGAACCACGTGGATTAAAGGTTGTACATTTCACTGCAAGTTAAGACTATTTTAACAGACTCAATGTAATGGAAATATTTCAGAATGTAGCTTTACTGCCCTGGAGAATATCTCACTGTTACTTATCCTACTGATTGTTGTCTTCATTGTGTAGACAGCTCAGGAAACTCTGAGGGTCCCCATCATCTAATGAATGGCAAAGAACAAAGCTTCTCCACCTGGCCTTGTCTAGTCCTAACCCATTTCCCAGCTGCATCTCCCATGACTCCCCCACACTTAAACCGACCGCATCACTCACTGTTTCCTGACATCATCTTCCACTTTTTCTCCAGGATGTCTGGGCTTAGTCTACCTAGAAAACCCTCCCACATACCTCTGCCCTACTTTCAGTTCGTGTCCTACCTCGAATGCTTCTTCATCAAAGCAGTATGAATCTTTTAAAAAATTTTTTTTAACGTTTATTTATTTTTGAGACAGAGACAGAGCATGAACGGGGGAGGGTCAGAGAGAGAGAGGGAGACCCAGACTCTGAAACAGGCTCCAGGCTCCGAGCTGTCAGCACGGAGCCCGACGCAGGGCCTGAACTCACGGACCGCGAGATCATGACCTGAGCCGAAGTCGGACGTTTAACCGACTGAGCCACCCAGGCGCCCCAGTATGAATCTTATTCATACATCCCTTGTTATTCTTATGTAATCATTTGCCACATTTTGCTTTATTTTATAGTGGGTTTTGGATGTTGTTTTTGTTGTTCATTTGTCCATCCATTCAACAAATACTCAATGAGCACTCAATGAGTCTTCATGTTGCTTTTGATCTAGATGGCAAGACAGACTCTATAAAAAAGCTCTTCTAAGAATGTGGGATAAGTACAGAGCAGAGGAAGTGTAGTGCACATAGGAGCCATATAAACTCGTTTAGTGTGTGTGTGGCAGTGGGAATTAGGTCCAGGAGGTCTCACCTTTGCATAATTTAATTTTATCTTCTACAAGATTGGGTGCTCACTGAAGTCAGGGACTCTGCAGGATGGATGGCTGGTAACATGTTGCATGGAGCTGATCATGGCTCTCACCTGTGTGATACCATCTCGCCTGAACCCACTTTTAACGGAAGCCATTGCTTCTGAGGCTCTTCTGGGGCTTCCTTACAGGTAGAAAAGCCATGGAGGAGACTTGATAACTTAAAAGATTTTTTCCCTCCTTTACAGACACTGCCTGGCAGGGATTGTTCCAGAGATGCTGGTGGACATAATTTAAGGGGAAACATATGATGTGTTTGTTACAGTGTGGCCTGAAATGTTCATGAGTTGAAGACTAGGCTCTTTTTTGAATGTGGAATCTACACATAGATGAAGTTAGCAATTAAAATTCATAAAGTACAGTGACTGCCTTAGGAGAAGAGTCTTATGAATATACCCGAACCCTTCAATAATTATTTGTAGCCTACAACAATTGAGAAAAATGCCCCCACATTTTGGTCATTTGTTAGCAACTGCTTGAATAGGTTTGTACTGACTATGTCTACCACTGAGGTGCCTCTAAGTAAGGTCAACCCATGGCTCCAAAACATATCAGGAAAATGAGAACCTTGAGAAATCACCTCTAAAAATAAACTTGGTGAAACTCTCATTGCATATAGTGTGGTAAGCTTTACCATGGACTATACAGTGGGTTGATTTATTGAGACATTAACTTAGGTTTATTCTGATTGTATTCCCCCCACCCACCCCCCCCTTACTATTCTAAGAAGGTAGTCAGGCCTGTCTTCTCCCACCTCTGGAATTCAAGGTTGCATGAGAGAGGGCAGAGTTGCCCAAAGACAGCTCTCCCTCACGCATTGGGAATTCGTTTCTCCAAATCCCCCGTTTGAGAGCACTGACCTTGGTCAGCCCAAAGAGTGATGGAGAGGAAATGATCTTCCAAGACTGGGAAGGTGGGAGTGGGCAGGTAGGTCTCGGTGGGGGAAATGTCTCTGTTCCCTAATAGCTGCCTTGGAGGAAAATCATCTGGGAGCAATACCTGGTGTGGTGCCCCTCATGGTGAATCCTTAGTCCTGGGACTGCCGCCATCTTTCCCAAGATCCCACATTTCAGAAAACAATGGAGTGCCCAACTTCTACAGATAACACGGGCTTGGACACTGAGCAGGGCAGGGGAGCTCCCTGAATACTGTAGATTGCATAAGCCTTCCAGGGACTGGAGCGGGGAGGGAGGAAGCCCCTGTAATGATGAAATTTTAATTTCTCAGCCCCTGGAAATTGGCAGTTTGGAGTCAGACTTGATTTGATTAGAAAATGAAGTGATGTGATAAGCCAAGCGTGCTGAAATTACATTGTGCCTAATACAATTGTGTACATGAAAGCAAAATATTATCTTGAAATGAATGGTCATGCATAAGAGCGAGGAGTAAGTTTGTAAGAGCTTCTCCCATTTCTTTTTTTTTTTTAACCTTTGCTTTCCCTTTTGTAAGACTCCCATGCCAGATTATTTTCAACATGTAATACCTTCTTGGTCTGAAGGGCCCCCAACAGAGATAAGTGATATCCATGAGGGCCTCTGGGGAGCCATAGGAAGACCAAAGAAATGGAAAAAGGAAAAGGAGATGAGAAGAAAAAGAAATGATAAAGAAGACGAAGGAGAGAAAGCAAAGTCTACATGTAGACAGAATAGATGCACTTGTATGGCACATGGCTTCTGGCCAGACCAAAGGAAGACACCCACGGTGGTTCCTCCTTTTCCTGTTCTCTCCACATCTCTTCTACTTTATTTCCTATTTGGTCAGCCTGTAGTCATCCCACACCCCTCATCTGTCTCCAGGCAACAGATATTTCGTTCCTAAGCCCTGGCTGGCTTGGCAGAAGGCACTAAGAAAGCATCTGGGGTTGAACCTCACACAGACCTGCATTTCCAATCTGGCTCTGCCAGCCTGTGGCACCAAGTCGTGGGCACTGAGTCAAGAGCAGCGCTGCATGGGTTGTAGGGGTCAGTGTCCACTCACCAAAACTCTCAGATTACTTTCTTCTTGTTAGCCTTGAATGGGCACTGGTGCCAACGGAGGGCTGGCCCCAAGAGGGGCCAGAGGGCACTGATGAGTACCCATGGTTTTACAATCATATCTGAAAGTACCCCTGATCTGGGATGTCTGTCTACTTCCTGGGTTCTCAAATTTCACCAGGCATTGGGATTACAGGAGGGCTTGCTAAAACATGGATGGCTGGGACCCGTCGTTCGCATGTCTGATGTCAGCAGCCTGGGCGGGGTGGGGCAGAAGGTCCCAGGTGCTGCTGGTGTGGCTGGTCCAGGAGCACACTGTGAGCATCACTGACCCAGTTCGTTCTCACACTGAGGCCAAAGTGATTGGTTTAAAGTCTTGCTTTTATGATTTCCCTTTTCTGCCTAAAATCCTTCAGTAGCTCCCTACAAGATACATTTTGGGGTGTCAGCTGAGCTGGAAATGAAACAACATTTTCTTTGGGGAAGAGCTCGGAGACCACCTCCTCCCCACCTCCTCCTTTTTGAGCGTCTCCTGGGAATATGGGCTCCAAAAAGGCCCACCTTTTGATCTTATGATGCAAGGCCTTCAGCCTTCTGACCTGTGGATCCGTAAATACTTACTTCTAGAAGGAGCTCGGGGCTGTCCAGGTATAGGGGAGACAACCATGGAATCCATGCATTCACCTCTCAAGGAGATGAGAGAAGATGTAATTGTCGTGCCTCCTACTTCACTGTAGACCTTCGTGTGAAGAGCTGGGCAGACTCAGTAGATGCTTTCACTGTACCCGTACATGCATGTAAATCCGTACCCTCACCAACAAACTGCATGCTCTCTCCTCTCTCTCCATTTGTCGGCAGAAAGAGTTTTGTGTTTTTTCAATTTTTTTTTTTCTTGGCAGGATGGTCTTATTTCCCCAGCACAACCCTAACTACTTTATTCTTCTCTGAGAACCACCCTGCAGCCTGGGATGATGCAATTAGGTTCTCTCTCCCAGGAATGTGGAGTCAGTATTGACAGACACCTTGTGCACAGAGTGGGTAAAGGGAGGGGGAGAGGGAGGACCAGGGAGAGAGAGGGAGAGGGAGACAGTGAGGCAGACATGCATAGAGAAGCAGAGGTACTCATTCTTGGGGCCTTTTCGTTTGGGGTGTGGTTCCAGCGAGTTCCAGCTACCAACCCCCCACCCACGTCCTGCCAAAAATCCCTTTTGGAGTTATGCTGATTGCAACCAAAATAATGTGCGCTGAGATATTCCCATAGCCCTCATAAGGAAGTCCAGATTCCCGGGCACGGTAACAAAGCTCTCCACGATCCCACGCCTGTTTAGTCCTTCACCTCCTATCTCAACACCTTCACTTCCTACTCTATGTTTCAGTCACATCAAACTACTTTTTAGCTCTTTCCACTCTCCAGGCCTTAAGCGTGCTGTTTTCTCTCGGCTCGCATCCCTCTCTTCTCACCTTTGCCTGGTCTATACCTAGTCGGTCTTCACATATCAGTATAGTTGCGGTGCTTCCTCCAGGAAGCCCTCCCAGATATACAGCTCTTCTCCACATTCTTGGAGTACGTTTAGCTGCCTGGTGACTTGCCTTTCTTTCTCCCTAGATTTTGAGCTCTGTGAGGGCAAAGACTGAGTCTCAATCGCTGTTGTATCTGGGTGTCTAACATAGAAACTGGTACTTGGTGGGCACTCAATAAATACTGATCAAATGAATGGAGTGCCTCTTTGCCATCAGTCACCTAACCCAGTGGCAGACTGACAACAGCGAAAAGAAAACATGAAAATGACTTTGGCCTCAAGCCATATAGACTGTCATTTGGAAATACTCCTGAGGTAAAGAATCAGACATTACCATGGTTTGGGAATATCCTATTACCTTCACTGTATCCCCATCTCCCTACCCCCCTTATTTCATCATTGTGCCAGGGTTTCCAACTAGAGAAAAGGCCTCTTGCATGTATTGATTCAAATGTGCTGCATCACCAGGGAGATTTCGAGTATAAGGTTAGAATTTAGCATATCAGAAATCTAATCCATTTGAGATCTCTCAAAGAGGTTTGCCTTTGGGTCATTTAGCACAGGCTTTCATAGTCACTGACAACTGTTGTCATGGTAATCATGGAGCCTTTCATGATTTTTGTAGATGAGTTAATGAAGATACTGGAAACAGCCCAAAGGAATTCATACTTGGGTGTGCGTTTGTCTCCATATTAACCCAATCATTGTTTTGAACACACATCTGCCCCTGGGCTGATTCTCTTGGCTCTTGGTACCGACAGGAATAAATAAACAACTGATTCCTTTTTAGGATTTTAGGCTGGAGGCTGTGGATGGCTGCTCTTTTGGTCTCGTTTCAACAGGAAATCCCACATGGAGGGTTTAAAGGAGCAGAAGGGAAAAAGAATGGTGTGTGAAGCAAATATCTTTCTTTTATTTCAAATTATTAATGTTGCTGATTGCCAGCATCTAAATTTAATGCCTGTGAAGAAGTTTCAGTTGTGGGAAGCACAGAACATTGACTATATCTACAGCATTTCTTTCATGGTCCTTTATAAATGTACCTTCACTTAGGCCTCCATCAAATGCACAAATTTAGATCCAGATATCTGAGCGTGTTTACAGTATTGGAGTGTGAGATTTTCCATCTATGTCCTGTCCTGCTAGTGATTTCCCAATATCCATTCTTCCTTCTTTCCTGTAATACAATCCCTTACTTTTAGCTAGGCATGTGGATACTTGAAATGAAGACATTTCCCATTCTTCCTTAAAGCTGGCCAATGACATTTAAGTAGAAGTGGTGTATTTAACTTGCTGGACTTATCTTTAAAGGGGTGGGTATGTGTCCTTCTTCATCTCTTCCTGCTGACAGGAATGTGGATGTGATGGATGGAGCTGGGGCACCCATTCTGGGCAATGAGTTGAGAGCCATGTTGAGGAGAGCAGAATGACAAGACAGAAGGGGTCCAGGTCCCTGGAGACTGTAAACCTTCCATAAAAGCCCAAACTGACTATGTTTACAGGAGAAAGAAGCTTTGCTCCTATTTAAGCAATTGTTATTCTGGGTTTTCTGTCATCTATTTTAACTGATCTATTATCCAAAAATGAAATTTATTTTTCCTCTTTCCACTGATTAGGTGTGAAACCTTATGCGCTTTTCTGTGAGATTTACCTTCTTATCCCAGAGCATGCTGGAAGGTGAACATGTTTGCATTAGCCAGACTCAATTTTCTGGTATGGAGAATTGAGACACCATTTCAATGGCAAGAAACTAGCTACTCCAGCTTAGCCATAGAGACTTAGTGTTGCCCGGCCTTTGTATGTACATTTTGAAATTTTCCAATATGATGGGACCACGTATCTTTTACCCCAAAATCAGTGCTCCTATTTCAGATGCTTTTGTGGAATGAAGTAGGTGGTAAATAATAATTACTACTAATTAGACTGAATGCAAAGTAATTGAAGGAAGACCAAGAAACCCCAAACCTTCCAAATTATCTGAAACAAGCATAACAGCCCAATACACGGGAGATACAAGTCTTATGCTAATAAGGAACTGCAGTTTTACTTACTTAACTTGGGCCTTTTAATCTTCTTTGTCATGTCTTTATTTGAGTGTATTCCAGTCGCCAGCAAAACTACATGAAAAAAAAAATTGAAGAAAACCTAATCAGTATCACTTTACCTAAACACTTTCCTTTGACCCTTATCTTTGCTTCGATCCCATGTTAAAATATTCTCATCGGTGAACTAATTTTCCCTTAAATGAAGGTCGGGGAAATAAGACGATTAGTTTGTGTTTTTGTCCTCCGCGGAAACAGACCTTTCAAAAACATCTCTTGGATACCTGCCCTTTGCTTTTCTTCACATTTCACCACATCAACTCCCCTCTCTCCAATTTCCAAAGGAGGAAATGTGGGCCTGGAGAAGTCTACTCTTTGCTTGGCGCAGGAATAAATGATGGAGGAAGGATGAGCACCGAGCTCTTCTGGCGCTCTTTCCTCCGGTCCACACTCAGTTTCCAAAGGGCTAATTCCCCGCTAGTCGGAGAACTCCATGCGCATGCGCATGCCTGTGTGCTTGTGTGCATGTCTGCGCATGTGCATGCGAGTGAGAAAGGGAGGGCTGGCAGGGAAAGGTAAACTAGGAGGAGGGGGGCTGGGGAGAAGAGGAGGACTGGTCGCACGGTCGTAGGTGTGACCTGGGTGTCCCCTGTTGGTGCAGCACCTGGTTCTGTGCCCCATCAAGGCCGACTGCAGGTAGGTGACCTTTCCCCTCAGAAACATGAATAGAACAGCTTTTGGAGACGGCTGTCTTCAGGAGGTGTAACACCAGAGGAAGGAGGGGGAACTCTCTCCTTTTTAATTCGAAGTCATGTTACCAGTTTGAGCCTTGTGTTTTTAAAAAATAACATTGGCCAGTTTTTCTTATTTCCGAAATAGTACACGTTCCTCACTGAAGGATGTAAAAAACACAAAGAACAGTAAGGAAATTATAAATATAAATGAACACAAGAGTATAATATTTTTGGTTTTTTTTCTATATGTGTACTTATTCATGCAGGTGCTCAAACAAACCTTTGATCATGCTCACACCGTTTACAATGTTTTATAACTTATTTCTACTTGAGGATATATACAAACACTTTTTCATGTCATTAAGTGTGCCTCTCACAATAATTTTAAGTGTGGGCAAGGTATTGCACTGTATGGATGTATCAGAATTTAGCTAACATCTGATTTAATATAAATTGCTTCATCTCCACACGGATCCTTTGTTATTTCCTTTAAATAAATTTCCAAACAGGATTTCTTGTCTGAGAGACATGCCCACTTAAAATTTCAATATGTATTGTGAATATTTCTCATAGCATTTTTTTTATTAGCAGTGTCTGAAAACGCTCATGTCTCTACCAATGCAAATTCTACCTGCAGATAGAAAAGCAATGTTTTCCCTTCAAAAGGCTGGTCAATTCTCCATTCTCCTTCCTTCCTCTCTAGGCCTCCCTTCTCCTCTACCCACCCAAAGCTGGTACTGTTTCACGTGTCTCTATATTAGCCACGTTTTTGAGAAGCTCACTTTGTGGGTGGGGTTGGGACTCCAGAGGTAAACATGGAGAGATAGAGTAATCAAAATAGGCATTCTACTTCCTGCCGTGTGTGTGTGTGTGTGTGTGTGTGTGTGTGTGTGTGTAACACAACTCAGATGCTCAATGTAAGCATACATGGACTTAGGAATTCTTGAATTGGCAACTACCTTTGAAGGAAAATGTCACCAGCATTCGTTAAGAAAACTTTGTATTTATCTTGTGATTAGCTAGTCTGCACCAATGGTACAGCCCTTGAATTATCCCCAGTTTCGACCTGTAATGTTAAGCAGAGGCCTGGACAGTTGACATACCATATCCTGCAAGAACAGGCACATGAAAGAGAACTGAATGAGACCCAGAAGTCGAGCCAGGTGGAATGAAGGCAGACATTTTTTACGTGTTATTTACTTCTGGGGTTTGGGTGGGTGTGAGTGTCCTGGAGGTCTAATTTTTATAGTGGTCTCTGTGTCATTTAACTCTGTGCAAAGACACATCTTCATTTTATCCACGAAAACAACGAGCCCTAGAATATTAAAAAAAAAAAAGCAAGTACTAAATAAGTATATAGAAGAAAATTAAGCAAGTAGAAGGAGTAAATGAAATAGTAAGTAATACATTTGGGTATCAATATTTGTGGAAAACCAAATACTGTCCTCCCAGGTCTGTGTGCCTGTGGCAAGTGGTTTACAAGTCTCTGTATCATTAGGACTATAAATACTTCGGTAAGACCACCCCACCACTCGCATTTGCTCCCCCATGACCCTCCAGGCTGAAAACATGCATAACTGGGCTCAGTTTTACCACAGTGGTTAATAAAGTCATTATTTTCAATGGAACGCAGAGGCCCTCTCCTTGGCTTAGATGCTTGTTAATTAAAACTCTCCAGAAACCACTCCTCAAGGGGGGGGGGGGGGCTGGTCAATAAGGCTGCAAATGTGCTTGTGCCCTGGAGCAAGTCTTCATTCCTCATATATAAGGCTTCCCTCCCTGCACTGGAAATGGTGAATTAACTGTTGAATTTGGGAAAGAGAAAAATCAGTCTTGTGTTGCCTTTCTTAGGAAGTCAGGCAGAGCGCGGGGGTGGATGACCAATAAGGGATGGATGGCCAATACTCACTTCCGAGGACAAAGTGGACCACAGGTCTGAAAGCCAATCCCTTCTGTAGGAGTAGCTAGTCACCAGGCTATGGAGGCCATTAGTGTCTAGAAGGCCTGAGGATGTTAAATCTAGAGGCCAAAGTTCCAAGGCAATCATGGTTTATGAAATTTGTTGCAATACTTCTCAATTGTTGAAAATTCAATATTCTAGTTTTGAGTAGCGTTGAATAAAGGGAATACGGTTCTCACCTTTTGATAGTAGTGCTTGAAATTACCAAACCAACGAACTGTTGATATTACTTTTTCAAAGAAAAGATTTCCCCCCACTTCTCACTCTCTTCCTCTTTAGAGTAGCCATGAGTACAGTTGAGAGGGCTGAAGTGTGATTGTTTTAAAATTCAATTTAAATAAATTATCATCCAGATAGCTTATAGATAAATACAAATGAGTTGGCTTAAAATGATGTTCAGTCTCATTAATGACAAGAAATGCAAGGTAAAGCCAAACATGATAGTTTCTCTTATCATGTCAGCAAATATTGAATACAAGATTATACTTAATCTTGGCATGGATTTGAGATGATGGCATTTAGGTACACTGCTGGTGAAGTCTAAGCAGGTGCAGTCATTCTGGAAAGCCATTTGGCAATATATGTCAGTAGCCTTAAAAATATTTCTATTCTTTGTCCTAGAAAATATGCCCCTAGGAATATATCCCAAGTTATAATTAGAGATAAAGATAAAAAGTGAGGTAAACAAATGTCCATTACAGCATTATATATAATGGCAATCTGGAAATAATGAAATGTTGGAAATATCCCAACAATGGGGGTATCCTGAGCATTTATTACAAATGATGTGTTAAAGAATATTAAACGGCAAGTGCTCAGTTCTAAACTTAAGAATGATTCTGACAAAGTTAGAATACATGCAGAGAGAAATAACATAGCAAAATGTTAATGATGGAATTATCATTTCTATTTTCTATATTTTCCCCATTTTATAGTGTATTCCATATATGTATTCCATATTTTATATAGAATATGTTTCTTTTACAATTAGAAAAAGGCAAAATGTTTTATAATTGGGTCATGTTGAAATCATATAGGCTTATGATAATGCAAAGTCCATTCCAAAATCATTGGTATGATTAATAGGCACTTGTGTCCCAGTTCTCCCTATCAATAATGCATTATAATCAGAATTCACTTACTTTCAAGAAAAGACATGAAGGGCCAGAACATCTAATCAATGACCAAATCAGGATGTACTTACTGAAAACTTATTATGTGCCCAGAACTTTTATGGAAGTGCCTCGTTTTAGCCCATAAACTTTTTGATAGATCCCTTCAGGACCCTTGAAGACACTAACTCCGGTGATGTTGACAAAAACTCTCTCCTTGACCAAACTTTAATTCAACTCCTCCAGACCCTCTTCCCAGCTGGCCTTTGACCGTGGGCTTCATTGTCTCTCCTTGTTGATTCTGCATCACTCGGTTTTAGCAAGAATCCTGTTTAGAGAGAATCCTCCACCCTTGATACCTGATCGCCCTGGTCTGCCTTTAGCAAGAACCCCCCACCCTTGATGTCTTCATTCAGTAATTTCCATCCACTGACCCATGCGACTTGCTGCTTGGATAGAAATCTCCATGTTCCTTGTTGTATTTGGATTTGAGCCCAGTTCTATAGTGCGATCTCCTCTACTGCAATAGTTCCTGATTACAATCTGTTTTTACCTCTTTAAACACTATCCAGCTCTGGTTCTCTTTAAGTGTCCACAATGCCTTCCTGAAAACTGATTTACGAGGCAGGTCATTTTAAAGCAGTTCAAATTTCCCCCATGCTTTAATTTGGGATTATGTTCTCAATGAAACATCTGGCATTAAATAAATCAGAGCTTCATAGCAAAGACAGGACAACTAACTCTCTACAATCATATAAATCATACAGTTATGCTTCAGATCACGAATATTAAAGCTGGGAGGAGCTTTGCAGGTTATCCTTTTATTTTATAAAAAAGAAACAAAGTTCAAGGTTAACACCTTGGCTAAAGCGGCAGTTATTTGGGGGCAGAAGTTGGAACCAGAACAAAAGTTTGCTGGCTACTGTCTTAGCCCATGTATACCACTTGCTCCCCATAGGTGCAGTTGTTGAATTTGACGCCATCTTCAGGTAGGTAGAGTCAGAATTGAGTTAAATTACAGGACATTCAGCTGGTGTTGGGGAATCACTTTGTATGGTGAAAAAACCCACACATCAGAATTGGGTACAGAGTTGGACTCTGATACCTTAGAAATCCAGCATCCCTAAGGAGGACAATTTATTTCACGATTATTCTTGAGTGCCGGTGGGATGTGTCAAGCACTGGCAATGCACCAGCTCTTGCCCGCAATGAGTTCACAGCTTTGGGGGACCTGGGCTAGTAGCAAGGCAAATGCCATGCAGCTATGATGGAAATCAATACAGGGTGCAATGGGACACTTAGAAAGATGGCCTGATCAAATGAGGGGCTGAGGGAAGGTTTTTGAGGACCAGTAGGGCTTGGGGAGGTATGGAGGCAAGAGGAAGAACATTCCAGGAGGGGGAACAGCATGGTCAAAGGCCTGGAGGGGAGAAATGATGTGAGTCTCAGGGGAATGAGAAAGTCAGTACTTTTCAGGTCGCTGGAAGCCAGAGTGGACTCCGTGGGGAGCAAGGAGCACAGAAGACAGCAAGGGCCATATCAGTAAGGCCTCCCCAACAAGCAAGGCACTTTAATTGATATGGACCCCATCTCAAAGACAAAAGGGAAATACTGAGGAGTTTAACTCAAGAGTGGTGATCAGACATGGGCTTTAGAGAGATTGGGGTATGGTAGAGAAGGAGTTAGAGGGCTCAGGATTTGGGGCAGGGAGGCTGTCATGGGTACCAAGGAGCATGACAGGGAAATGGTCCTGGGATGGAGACCAGCAGATGAACAAGAGAGATGCCAGGGAGGCAGATGTGTGAGGACACAGAGAGGGGATTTTGTGACAGGAGTCTCCTTTGTCTACTTTGATTTCTCACTTTCTGAATGAGTAGCCCTGAGGGGAGAGAGTTTTGCAGAAAGGCAGGCTGAGTCAGGCTGGGACCAGGAAGGACAGTCAAGTCTTCCTTCTTGGTTCTCTGATGCAGGGGACATGCTGAGTATGAAATGGCCTCAGGGTTTGCTTGTTTTGTTTGTTTTACAGTCACTAAAGCCTTCTGATTTCTGACTCTCTACCTGCCCTAAATAAGAAACCTGCTAACAGGCGAGTGATTGTGGGAGGGGGCAGCCTCTCAAAGGACAAGGTCCAAGTGAAGGAGCCTGAGTTTCCCAGGTGAATATCCTTCAGCAGGTTGGTGGGGGAGTCTGGACCAGAACCCATGTGAACCCTCCGACTCCCAGTCTAGTCTCCTTCCACCAGGTGAAAGCCCTCTTGCCTTCTCAGCTGTGTTACCTATTTCTCTTCCATTTGCCAACTCTGCTGTGTAGACGCCCTCTGCACAGACCTTGAACATTCAGACTATGTTATGGGTTTAATTTTGTCCATCCTAGATTCATATGTTGAAGTCCCAGCCCCCAATACCGAATATGACCTCATTTTGAAATAGGCTGCTTGCAGATGTAATGATTTAAGTTCTGATGCGGTCCTACTGGACTAGGTTGGGCCTCTAATCCAATATGTTGGATTATAAGTGTTATAAGAAGGGGAAAATTTGGGCGCACACACAGATGCACACACAGAGGGATGTGACGTTAAGAAGTGCCAAAGATGGCCCGCAAACAACCAGAAGCTGAGAGAGAGGCATGGAACAGACTCTCCACCACAGCCCTCTGAAGAAACCAAGCCTGCTGACACTCTGAGTTTGGACTTCTAGCTTTCAGGACAGTGAGCGAATAAAATCTTGCCATTTGAAGCACCCCCCACCCCCACCCCCACCCCTGGTTTGTGGTATTGTGTTGTGGCAGCCCTAGTGAACAGATAGACTGCCTGAAAGGGCTTTGCACACTTCCGTGGCATTAGTATCACAGCCATCCGTGGGGTCACTCTATCCAACATGGTTGGGGTGCAGTGGGGTTGAAATTACTAGAAGATTACCCTTGGGCTTAAAGCTAAACCCATCAACCCTCTTCTCTCTTCTGGGCGAGCTGCTGCTCCTCCAGAGCCTACCCAAAATTGTGTTCCCTGCTGATAATGGGTAAGGGTTTCATCTCCAAAAGTATGGGTCACCAGTGGTTACAAGTAAGGTCATGTCAGTGATAATAATTTTTTTTTTTTTGAGGAATAAGAAACAAGAATGTTCCCAAATTCAGAATCCTTAAATGTGCTCTATCTGCAATGTTGGCTAGTTGCTGAAGAATGCACAGATATGTGCATATAAATGTGTGTAATATGTACAAACATGTAATACATACATTTGCCTTATACAAAAATATATACACACTTACATCCTGAATTTGATCCACAGTTAACATTCTCATTGAAACTTCCCTCCAAACTATGTATCATAAAAAGATACACTGTGCTGTTTACATGCAATGTCTTGGTTTAAACCTTTTCTTGGCAAGATTCTTTGGACTTTAGGAAAATGTTAAAAGTGTATCCAGATACACATATAAAAGTACTTACCAAGGAACATTTCAATAACAGATGCCTTCATAGTGAGGACAACAATCCCCATAAAAATCAAAATGGCACCCTGGAGAGGAAGAAACAATAACACCGTCACATTTCAGCCAAGAGTTCTGAAATTGGACGCATGGAGTGGGGGGCGGGGTGGGGAGGGCTGCCTCGTTTTGCATCGCTCCCTGGAGTCTCAGGATTCTAAGTGGCAGCTTGCTCTAAGGAGCCCACAGAGATGGCAGTGGCCAGCCTCACTGGTACCCAGAACCCCTGCTGGCCACTAGTCCCTATTCTTCACAGGTTTGGTCTTTACTTAGAACCGAAGACAAAGTAACTCCACAATTTCGGGAAGATGCTCAACCAGCCTTTAAATTAGGACAAAAGCTACACTTATGATATTGAGAGAACATTTTTGGATTACAAGTAAACAATGCATTCCTCATTCAATAAATATTGATTAAATTCCCATTATATGGCTAGGTATTATTAGGGAGGAAGTGATGGAAATGGAACTAATAAAGGTTTCTTAAAAGGCTTATATTTTAAAAGAAGTGGGAAGACATGTGTAGATACAAATAACCATAACGTTAGTAAGTGTGCCAGGCTCCATAAGGGAATAGAAGAGGCGTGTGTAGACCAGTGGTTCTCAAACTTTGCTGCATATTAGTATCGTCTGCGAGTTTTAAAAGGCCCTGATGTCTGGGCTGCACCTCAGACTAATTGAATCAAAATCTCTTAAGGTGGGATCTAGCATTGTGTTTTTAAGAACTCCCCCAGGTAATTTCAATGTGCTGACAAATTTGAGGACCTGTGGTTTAGAGCAAGACTTGCTAAATCTTACATGCATAGGAATTACCTGAGGTTTTGTTAAAACGCAGATTCTAATCCAGTAGGTCTGGGATACTGTCAGAGATTCCCCAGGAGGCCAGGGAATTTTAGAGAAAGGAGAGATAATGACAGCCATGGGGATAAGAGAAAGCCTCCTAGAGGTGGTAGCATTTGATCAACTTTGAAAGACAAACAGTTTGGACATGCAGAAATAGGGAGAAGTGACCCCAAGGTCACTTGGGGGAGGAACAGCACTGACAGGAGCTCAGAGGTTAGCATAGTGGATATGAAGATGCTATCGATCTGTACGGGGTTTCCTCCTGCTCTTGAGGCTATGAGGAAACTCTAAAAGGTTTGTTCATACTACCATTACTCATTACGTGGAGCACATACTCTGTTGCCTCAAATCTTCACGATAAGCCAGTGTGGCAGATTTTATGATGCCTTCAGGAAAGTAAGGCTTAGAAAGGTTAAATGTCACATCCCTGGTGACCAGGGTAGTCAGTAGGACCGGAATGGAGGTGGAGTAGGTAGGAAGGATCTGCCCTGGGCACAGGCAGTGAGGAAGAACGTTGTCTGAAAGAATTTACAGGCTTAAGGTTGGTCTGCTTTTTATTACCTTTATAAGCTAGCAATTCTAAGCAATGTCAGTGATAAAGCACCCCTGTCTTCTGGGGTGCATGGCTCTCTGCCCAGTGCCATTGCTGTGTGGCCTAAATCTGGCATTCATACCCTGCACTCTGCTATCCTCAGTGGTGTTATTCTCTGGGGCAGGGAGACAGGGAAAGCCCCTGACTTGTAGCGTTTGTTGATTTCTGTGTAAAAATTCCATGGCTGATGACGAAGCCACCAAAGTAGAGAATTGGAAACACCATCAAATACTAGCTAGGTCCAGTGCAAGCTTATACCCAATATTTAGATTCTGTACTATGCAGATTTTATTAACAAAAAGCAATTATCAAATTATGGTTGAGGTAGTAATACAAGTACCTGATGCAATTAACTTAAATAAAACTTTTTAGTATATGAAAGATTTTATTACAGACAATTAAATTAGGCAGCAAGAGTAACCTCAAACAGAACGGATTATTTTGCTAATTTCCAGCAACAATTGCAATGTGTTAAATTTCCCAATAAAAGTTGTTGACTACTGTTTACATAATAGGCAAATAACGGCTCTTAGCTTCAAAATAGAAATAAAATCATACATACAGTCAGTTTGGCAATTTGATGCTTAAATAGCTGGGTTATGTTTTGGAAATAGGGTGATAGCAATTAAAAAATTTTTTTCGCCTTTTACTATTTTGACTCTGAGAAGCTCCGGAGCCACTTAACATGTTTTCAGGATGAAACCATTAACTTTTTATGGAATAAATGCAGTATATCAAGCTACCCTACTGTACCGACCTAACCCTGCACCACCAGTTGGCTGTTACTGTTCAGCTTTGCAGATTTTATCAGGTCACCCTTGATTTCTGCTTCTCTTTCTCCACATCTTACCTATCAGCCAAGGCTGTTAGCTCTATATTCATAATGTATCCAGAATCTGACCATGTCTTATCATCTTTACTACTGCCATCTGCTCCAGGCCATGCCTCCTGTCACCTGGTTATCGCAATCAGCCTCCTTACTGGGCTAGTTCCTTCTTCCTCTGACTCCACAATCCTCACAGCAATCAGAACTCTGAAGTGGCTCCCCATGTTACTCCGAATCAAAGCCCAAGTCTTGACAAGTGGCTTACAACCCTATGTGATTTTGCACCATTGGCCCCCCTGACCTCATTTCTCCCCATTTTCTCCCTTACTTGTTAAGCTCTGAGTACAATGGCCTCCTGGCTGTTTCTAGCACACACTTCTCATCTCATGGTCTGTTTCCTCTACCTGGATGCCCCTCCCCCAAGATCAGAACATGATTTACTGCCTCATTTCTTTCAAGTCTTTGCTTAAATGTTACCTTCTCTTGAGACATCGCCTTACCACCCAACATAACCTCTGCCACCCACCACCAACTGGTACACCCTATCCTTTTCCCACTATTTTTTTTTCATGTTACTATTGCCACGGACATACTTTATTTATTTTACTTGTTTACTGTTTGTGTTCTCCACTAGAATGCAAGCTCCATGAGGGCAAGGATTTTTTACTCGATTTTTTTTTTTTTATGTGCCCGATAAATACATGTTGGATTAAGGAGTGAGTAGCTGGGGCTTTCTCCTTTCCCTGGGAAATAAAAAAAGAAAACCAACAATCTTGTGAATACACTATAAACTAGTGACTTGTACACTTTCAAGGGTTATCTTATGGCATGTGATTTATATCTCAATAAGCATTATTGATCGTCAACAAACTGAAGATGGATTGCAGAGAGAAATGCTCTCAGATCTGTGTCTTACAACTTGAGGAGACATGATGGACCTGACCTTTACGTGCTGGGACGGGTGGATAAAAACAAACAGGATTCCAGGAAACACTCTAATCCTGTAGGAGTTATCACCCAAATGCTGACTCATTCATCATGGACTAGAATCACTCTGGTCTCTTGGAATCAATGTTTTGAGAACTCTTTCTTACCACTTCAATTTCTCTCCTTGTTTGGCCCATTCACTCATATACTGAAAGAAAGTATAAATGTGCCTTTTTGAAATGTGTGTTGAAAAACCTCTAACCCTCTCTTAGCCATTCCAGAGGCCAGAAATGAGGATGGCTGCCACCGCTGTTAAGCAGTACTTGTAGACTGTCCAGTGCCACGAAACTGTGTGGTGCACAGTAATGTTGGAGCCCTGAATCCTCGTGTGCTCACCAGGGTTTGAACAAAACCCAGACAACTGGAGTTTCCAAAAGAATGTGTTACTGATTCATGAATTTATGGATTGCGCCATGAGATGGAATATGGAGTCCTGAACATGAAGTTCTGGTGAGGCAAATGAAGCCTGATTGTGAAATAAAAATACACACTAACGTAAGTGGAGTAGCCAGCCAACTTAATTAGACCTCTCGTTGCCTGGATTTAGAAAAGAGCGAGCTGGTAATAAATAATAACATCACCTTATATTTATACGGTTCGTCGGGTTTTTTTCCTCCAATTTAAAAATTGTGCTAAAATGCACAAATGTAAAATTTACTATCTTAACCGTTTTGTAAGAGTCTGAAATTCTACGCCCATTAAACAAAAACTCCCCATCTCTCCCTACTCCCAAGTCCCTGGCAACCAGCATTCTGCCTCAAGGATTTTGACTAAGTACTTCATTTAAGTGAATCATACAGTATTTGTCTTTTTGTGACCGGCCCATTTCAAATAGTATGATTTTTTCAGGGCTCACCCACGTTGTAGCCTGTCTCAGAATTTCTTTCTTTTTGGTGCTGGGTGATACTGCATTGTATATATAAACCACATTTTACTTATCCTTTCACCTGTTCATGAACTCTTGGGTTGCTTCTACACTTTGGTTATCATGAAAAATGCTGCCATGATCGTGGATGTACAAGTATCTCTTAGAGACCCTGCTTTCAGTTCTTTTGTTTATACCTCAAAGGGAAATCACTGGATCATATGGTAGTTTTATGTTCTTGTGTTTTGAGGAACCACCATACTGTTTTTGGAATGGCTGCACCATTTTACGTGGCCATTAACAGCGCTCAAGGGGTCTGGCATCTGCATGTTGTCACCAACCTTGTTATTTTCAGTTTCTTTAGATGGTACTCATTCTAATGGGTGTGAAGTGGCATCTCGTCGCAGCTTTGATTTGCGTTTCCCTAATGGTTAGGGATGTTGACGAACTGTTTGTGTGCTTGTTGGCCACTTGGAGATCTTCTGTGAAGAAATGTCTATTCAAGTCCTTTGCCTGGTTTTTTAGCAGGTGGTTTTCTTGTTGAATTCTTGGAGTCACGTATACTTTCTGGATATTAATCTCTTATCAGCTATGATTTGCAAATATTTTATCCCATTTTTTTGTACTTTGTTGACAGTGCCTTTGATGCACAAGATTTTTAAATATTCATGAAGACTAATTTGTCTATTTTTCTTTTGTTGTCTGTGCCTTTGGGTAGCCAGCCAACTTAATTGTTAATCCAAGAAATCATTAATCCAAGAAATCATTGCCAAATCCAATGTCATGCAGCTTTTGTCGTATGTTTTCCCCTAAGAGTTTTATAGTTTTAGGTCTCACATTTAGATCTTTGGTCCATTCGAGTTAAATTTTGTTTATGGTGTTAGGTGAGGGTACAGCTTTGTTCTCTTGCATGTGGATATGCTCTTCTCCCAGCACCATTTGTTTAAGAGTCTGTCTTTTCCCTATTGAATGGTCTTGGCACCGTGGTCAAAAATGATTTGACCATGTATGTAAGGGTTCATTTCTGGGCACTCTATTCTGTTCCATGTATGTTTCTGTCGATGTATGTTTCTCTGCCAATTCCACACTATTTTGATTACTATAGCTTTGTAGTAATTTGTTTTTTTACTTTTAGATCAGGAACTGTGTGTCCTCCAGCTCTCCTCTTCTTTTTCAAGACTGTTTTGGCTATTTGGTGTCCCTTGAGATTTCACATAAATTTTTGGATGCATTTTTCAATTTCTGCAAAGAACGTCATTGGAATTTTGATAGGTATTGTATTGAATCTATTGATTGCTTTAGGTAGTATTGAGATCTTTTTAAAAATAGACTTTATTTTACTTATTTATTTTTGAGAGAGAGAGAGAGAGAGAGTGAGCATGCAAATGCATGCAAGTGGGGGAGGGGCAAAGAGAGGGAAAGAGAGAATCTTAAGCAGGCTCCACCATGAGATCGTGACCTGAGCCGAAATCAAGTGTCTGACTTTTAACTGACTGAGCCACCCAGGTGCCCTGGTATTGACATCGTAAAAGTATTAAGTCTTCCAGAGGCACCTGGGTGGCTCAGTCGGTTGAGCATCTGACTCTTGATTTCGGCCAAGGTAATGACCCAGGGTCATGGGATCCAGCTCTGTATCAGCCTCTGTGCTAAGTGTGCAGTCTCCTTGGGATTCTCTCTCTCTCTCTGTCTCTGTCTCTGTCTCCCTGTCTCTCTCTCTCTCTCTATATATATATATGTGTGTGGGGGGGGGGTGTGTGTGTGTATATTATATATAATGTATATAATAAAGTGAAAAAAATACTAAGTCTTCCAGTTTATCAATATGGAATACGTTTCTACTTATTTATGCCTCCTTCAGTTTCTTTCAGCAATATTCTGTAGTTTTCATTGTATGTCTTTAGCCTCCTTGATTAAATTAATTCCTAAGTATTTTATTCTTTTTGATGCTATTGTAAATGGAATTGTTTTCTTAATTTCCTCTTTAGACTGTACATTGTTCATGTATAAGGATGCAAGTGATTTTTATCTGTTGACTTTGTATCCTATTTGGCTGAATTCATTTATTCATTCTAACAATTTTGTTGTGTAATCTTTAGGATTTTCTACGTATAAGAGCATACCATCTGCAAACAGATAATTTTACTTCTTCCTTCCATTTTAGATGAATTTTATTTACCCCCCTTGCCTAATTCCTCTGGCTAGAACTTCCAGTGCTATGTTGAATAGAAGTGGCAAAAACAGATGGGCATCCTTGTCTTGTTCCTGACCCTAAGGAGAAACTTTCAGTCTTTCACCATTGAGCAGGAAGTTTGCTATAAGATTTCATATATGGTTTTTATTATGTTCATGTAGTTTCCTTCTATTCCTAGTTTGCTGAGTATTTTTTTACCATGAAAGGGTGCTAAATTTTGCCAAATGATTTTTCTGCATCACTTGAGATGATGTTTGTTTTTTCCTCCCTTTATTCTATTAACATGGTATATTACATTAGTCGATTTTTGCATGTTCAACCATTTTTCCATTCCAGGAGTAAATCCCACTTGGTCATGTTGTATAATTACTTTTAATCTGCTTCTGAATTCAATTTCCTAATACTCTGTGGAAGAGTTTTGCATCCACATTTATACGGGATATTGTATTGTTAGGCGACACTGTAGTTTTCTTTTCCTGTGGTGCCTTTGTCTAATTTGGGCTCTGGGTAACGCTGGCCTTACAGGATGATTTAAGAAGCATTCCCTTATCTTTAGTTTTTGGGAAAAGTTTGAGAACGTTTGATATTGGTTCTTCTTTAAATGTTTGGTGGAATTCACCAGAGAAGCCATCAGACCCAGGGCTTTTTGTTGTCAGGCGATTTTTGATTACTGATTAAATCTCTATACTAGTTACAGGTCTATTCAGATTTACTATTTCTTCATAGTCTTGGTAGGCTTTGCATGTCTAGAATTTGTCCACGTCAGTTAAGTTATCCAATTTGTTGGCATACAATTGTCAATAGAACGTTCCTATATATATATATTTTTTTATCTCAATAACATTGATTACCTCAGAGAAAGAAAACCTGGTAAGTGGTGATGAGAGACAGAAGTGACTGTGACAGTTTTGTTCTGTTGAAATCCTTACTCTGTGCCCCTATGTAAATAAGTCAGAAATTAGTGAAACAGGCTGTTTGGAAGATTGAACATAGATAACATTGATATTTAACGAGAAGCTGCAGTCATCTCCCAACCCATTCCTTGCTCTCTGCTTTCTGCTCCGGGTCATCCTTCCCCCCAGCTGGGGAGGATCAGCTTCCCGAAGCATGGGTCCGAGTGTACATTCACCCTCTCAGAATCCTCCTTCACAGTCCACTCATCCTCTGTGGAATAAAAGCCTGGCTTCCTCAGTGAGGGATTTCAAGCCATCACACTGCAGTTCTTGTCTGTAACCCTCTCCTCGGACCCCAGCACACCTGGGAGTCAGAGGAGGGTTTTTCTCTACACGCGACACCTCAGCGTCTCGTCCTGTGAGCTTGCTATTCCTCTGTCTAGATTAGCTCCTCATCTGCCTTACACAAGCCTCTCCATCTCTCAACGTTCAGTTCATGAGCCACCTCTTTCTTGTAAATCTTTGTGACCTCCTCAAGTCAAAATTCATCTTCATTCGTGCATCCATTTAATCATCCAAAAAAATTATATGCTCCATGCTAGGTGGAGAGGAGCGAGATGCAGGTCCCATCATCAAGTTGCCTAGGGTCTTCTAGAAGGAGACTGATGTGCCCTCACCATAACTAACACAGACTGAGCACATACTAAGTGTCAATAATGGCTCATTTAATCTTTGCAACAACCCCATGAGGTGGGGGCTCCTTCCTGCCTTAATTGTAGAGGTCCTCTGCCCAAGGTCACAAGGCTGCGGAAGAAGAGCTGGAATTTACAGCAGGCATTCTGAGCCCAGAGCCCAGCATTTGCAAATCACTGTTTTGTAATAAGTATGCTTCCTTCATCTGTTCTGATGTAATTGCTCTGAGTTGGTATCAATATTGTTTTAAAGCTCCCCCGGTGACTCCCCTGTGCAGCCAGAAGTGAGAATCTCTGCTGTCAAGGATACGGTGATGGCAAAAAGTGTGGGTGGCCACATAGGCCTGGGGCATGGGGATTGGAAGGGGCTTGAACTCGTTTAACTGGCAGGTCGGAACACAATGAGTGACGAGGGGAGGACAGGACACGGGACTGAGTAGCTTCAGGAACTGGGAGCTGCTCTGAGAGGCTGGGCGAGAGATCAGACTGTTAGAGAGGAAAGAAGGGGCCATGTTGGCCTTGAATGTCATGCCTAAAGAATGTGCAATTGATCCTTTAGGCAATAGGGAGACATGGAAGACTTAAAAATTATTTTTGCATTCATCATTTTTAATAAGCCCCCTAGAGGCTTACTGGAGCCCCTCACTTGCAGAAAATCTGCCCTAGTGGGCGTGTAAGATTTATGCAGTGCTGGTGTTTGTCTGATCTATGATGCTACAAGGGGGAGCACCTAACAGTACTCTTTGTCCACAAGGCAGAAAGAGCCAGTGTCCATCTGGAAACGCTTAATAGTTATGAGAGGCTTGTGCTGTATTTCCAAAATGCCAAAAATCCCCCGAGGGCAGACATCTCTGAATGGGGAGAGGCTACATGTGCAGGCTTTTGCTTTCCCCATCTCTGCCTGATGTAAAGCCTCAGCTGTTTGTCAGTGGATGTGGGTTGATCTAGTGAGGTTGGAAGAAGGAAGACTGGTCCTAGGAGGGGTCTTTTCAATGTGGAGGTGGCCTCGATCTGCATATAAACCTTTACATAGATCCTATTCCTCTGGGCTGGGCCTGAAACACTGCATTTCCTGTTGCCATGACACCAGCAGTCACTATTACAATCCCCCAGGATTCTGTGAAGGAGAGGGAGAGGGAGGGAGGGAGGGAGAGAACACAGGAGCGAGCCAGAAAGCATGGTAGTTTTTCTCCCTTTCCTTATTTTCCTCTTCTTTCCAATCCCTTCTTCTATCTTAAAGAAATACCAACAGAAAAGTACAAGCCAAATAGGCAAGGAAGGCAGGGGAGAGTTTCCCTTTTCTCCATGTTGGCTGCTAAGAATATACCAGGCTACTTGAAGATGTGCTCTGAGGCAGGCTTTGCGGACAGGACGCTGATGGTTGCCTAAGCAGAGCGACCTCTTCTCCACTTCCTCTTTCCTAACACAACCCCAATTTGATAAAAAGAATAAATGCACACAGATGACTTAGAGGAAGCTGCTCTATCCCTGCTCCTGGGGTGGATCCTGATTCCAAGTCTAAGCCAAGGATTGTTATATATACTTTCTCCCCCTTGCTGGCGATTGCTTCAGAACCCCAGCCTTGAGCCTATCAACATGGGGCCCCCTCCAAGCGATAGCGCCTAGTTCAAGGGCGGGCTGTGTCCTGAGTTGTGTCAGACACACCGAATGGAAAGACAAGTCTGTGTTTTTCAGGGAGAGAGGTTGCCTCCCTTGTTGGTCTGCTGGCAGCCATCTTGTGACCACGAGACAAGTCAGTGTGAGGAAAAAGTCAACACAAAAAAGGAGGAGGACAGCCAAGTGAATCACAGAGAAATGGAGCTGGAACTCTGTCTTGTGCCTGGAGGTGGGGCCCACCTCTGGACCACCTGACAAGTGAGATAATGTGTTTCCTTTTCAGTTGGGCTTGTAGCTGAGGAATGATTCCCGATACTTTCCTAACTCAAAGTACCTATCTTTTTAACTACAGAAGACTGTAACAATGACAGAGTCTGTAAGAAGCTTTCTCAACAAATCTCTCTGAATCACCTAAGAACCTCTTGATGTAGAATGGCCATTATTATCCCTATAATTCAAAGCAGTAAAGTGACTTGTCTAAGGCCAGGTCTCTATTTTAGTCCCATGCTCTTTTGACTATATCAAACCTCTCATGTAACTGTTACTGTAAATAAATCCCATGATTTATTATATATTATTATAAAATAAAAACTCCACTCATTTGTATAGTTCTTTGCACATTTAAATGCCTGGTTACATCTAGGGCTTTAATCTCAAAAGACCCCTGAAATGAATGTCTCAGATGTTACAGTCAGACACAGAAATAATACATGCTAAAATTAAGTGATACAGCTGGTCTAGCAGGAAAAGATAACCTATGCCAATCAAGATCCCCCTTGGGATTTGGAGTTGGGACCCTGAATAAGATATAGAGATGAAGGCCAAAGAGAGGAGAAGAGAAAGCCTATGGCCCCGAGAGAAGCAGGGGGAGAAGACACCTTGGTTTCTGGACACTTTCCAGTTCCCATTTCCAGTGTGACGGAGGTCCAGCTGGACTGGGTCTCCTGCTCATGACATAGATGTTTCTGGGCCCTTTTACTCCAGCCAGTTGGAGTCGGTTTCTATTTCTTGAAGCTTTGATTCGAACCTCCCCTTCTTTAGTTTGTTTATTTACTTTGAGAGAGGGAGAGAGAGAGGTGGGGAGGGGCACAGAGAGAGAGAGAGAGAGAGAGAGAGAGAGAGAGAGAGACCCTAGGCAGGCTCTACGCTGTCAGCACAGAGCCCGATGCGGGGCTCCATCTCCCAAACTGTGAAATCATGACCTGAGCCGAAATCTGGAGTTGGATGCTTAGCCAGCTGAGCCACCTAGGCGCCCCCAAACCCTTTTCATCTCGTTTTAGTTATCTCTTTCCCTGACATGATTAGTAGTAAAAAATGAAAACACTTAAGATGAAAAGGGCCCTGGTGCCAGTCTTGTGGTAGCCTCAAGCAGGGGTTTGAGAGGCTGTATCCCAGTCTGGAGGGAGGCTCTGGGAACAAGTGTGACAAAGAATCTTACAAGCTGTGGCAGCACCTGAGGAGGAAGAACACAGCCTGCACCCCTGGGGTGCTCTGGGAGTGGGTGACCTTGAGCTGATGCTGTGAGAATGTCACCATGGAGTCTCCGATATGTTTAAGACCATGGTTCACGGGGCAACTGGGTGGCTCAGTCAGTTAAGCATTGGCTCAGGTCATGATCTCAAGGCTCATGAGCTTGAGCCCCACGTCGGGCTCTGTGCTGACAGCTTGGAGCCTGGAGCCTGCTTCGGATCTGTGTCTCCCTCTCTCTCTCTCTCTATCCCTCCCCTGGTCATGTTCTGTCTCTCTCTCTCTCCTTCAAAAATAAATAAATATTAAAAAAAAAAAAGACCATGGTTCACAACCAAGAGGATTTTGCCCCCTCCCCAAAAAGGTATGGTAGTGTTTGAAGACATTTTTGGTTGTCACAGCTTGGGGTGGGGCCTCTGCTTCTAGTGGGTAGAGGGGTGGGGGCGAGGGATGCTGCTGAACGCCCTCTAGCACATGGGACAGCCTCACAACCGTGAATTATCCAGCCTGACATACCAGTAGTGCCAGGGTTGAGCAACTGTGATTTCTGAGATTTTTTTCCCCAGTGTGTTTATAAGAGGGTTATGTTTACTGATGTTCCAGTCTAGGAATTTTCCATAAATATTATAGGTAAGTATTTTTTATAACCAAGGTGTGGACAACTCAGGCTCACTTCCCCAGGACCGCTTTTGATCACCACGTACAGTCAGGTCAAATCCCGAAGCAGAGAGATTTACTGGTGGGCAGTGGGGGACGAGAGAGGTCATCCCTGTGTTCGATGATGGAGATAGGCCTCTGCCATTAGGCTCATTGATCCATGTGGCATGTTTCTGCATGTCAGAAAAGCAAAAAGGGAAAGCCTTTTTTGGTGTGCGTGTTTCGGACCATCATTTTGTACCTCGTTAAGAACCTGACATATGGTAGTGCTTACCACATCCACAAAGGCTTCGACCAATAGTGATTTCTAGTAAGGTTGCAAACAGTAATTACGTTTCTAAAGTGGTAGTTTAGATCTTCTATTGCCAGTAGGAAAAAAATACTAGTTTGCAGGCATGCCCCCAAATGAGCTCTAAAGAACTCCTTCCAAGAGTTATTTATCTTCCGTAATGGAAGGGCAGTAAATCTGGGGGAAGGGCTGAGGACCTTAGTAAAAGGCGAGGTGGACCATGACCGCTCCTTTCAGTTACTCTGGCAACTGTGTGCAGTTAAAAGATTCTCGTGGAGCTTTGGAAGATGAGCTTCTCTCATCAGAAGCTTCTTTACTTAATGTGTTTGACACTGTGGATTAGCGCTGCCTCCTCCCAGTGGGTTTTCTCCTTTGGGCTCTGAGGTTTGTGGTTGCCAAGGGCTGTCCACTGTGAATGTGGAGCTGTGTGCTTGGATCCGTCCAGCTGTGATCCCCGGAGCCTCGACTGGCCTGAACACTCTGTGCTTTTTGGTCTGCCTTCAATTCTGAGGCACAGAAAAACATTTTCAGGTCTTGCCTAGCCTCCCAGCTGGGGTAGGAAGGAAGATGAGGGTGATTCTGTAAGATCCATAGCATCTTCCCGTTGGCCTCCTGGTAACGTGTGGGTTCCTCTCAGATGAACAGGGTCCTGGGTCTTCCCATGCTGCAGAGAGGCAAGCACGGGGCTGTGGGTTAAAGCGCATTCTTGAATCCCAGCAACCAGAGGCTCCTCGAGGTGGGAGGAGGGCAGTCACTGCGGCTGGGCATTTGAGGTGATGGAGGCTTAAGTCCCAGACATCGGCAGAACCAACAGAAGGAGGCATTCTGAAGCAGGAGACCCAGGTCTCCAAAGCCATGTGGCGTCCTGCTCCAGGGGCCCTCTCCAGACCATTCTCAGCTCTGATGGAGCCTTCCAACCGTCCTTCGTGTCCATCCCGACAATTTTGGCCCAGCTGTCTAGTGCCCTGTTACATGAGATGGGATTCATTTCTTTGTTGTTCTTCATGGGACGTTTTCGAACCTGAGAGCCCACTGGGATCATAACAACTTCATTTGTTGAATCCCTACCGAATCTCCACACCGCACACATACCATCTTCTTTAATTATCGTGGCGGTCCTACGAGGTAAGTCCTACTATGCCCACTCTTTAGAGTAGGAAATTGAGGTTTAGAGAATTTAGGGAGCTGTCCAAGGTTGGAATGAATGTGTGGCAGCACCAGAATTCTGCCCCAGGCCTCACTTTATCCCCGCTTACTGCCTCATTCTACTCCTGCAGGAGGGTTTCACGTTCCTCTTCACCTTGACACGTATGTCCCAGGTTTTTTGAAATATTCTGTTGACAGTAGTTAAGATGCACACTGTAAAATGCATACGTTGTGTAATAAAATTGTCTTGGTTGTGAGGTCAAGGGATTTTTTTTTTTTTTGAGTCCTATCTGGGCCTGAACTCACACAGAGCTTTCTCTCTCTCACAAACGCTATTTAGGGTAAAGTGATGCACCAGGCATATTTTTAAGTTTAACCAGGCATAACACACCCATCTAAATAAACATTTGAGTGTATTGTAATTGACTGTGTAATGAGATGTTAAAATCGGATGACCCTTTGTCTTAGCTTCAGCGGGGACTGGAGACTACATGAGAACTCATTGCATGTTCCAAAGTGGTCTCCCTGACGGTCCTCTTCCTGCTGCCTGAAGTGATGGGGGTGGGGACACGCCCTGTTCCCCTCCTGCATCTGGAGAGGGGGGCGGGGGGGAATGCCAATAACTTTTCCTACAGCCGTTCCTGCTCTCTGGTCTCCAGCTTTCCACTCGACTCCTATAACTCTGGTAGTAGTCTGGAGGGAGGCGGTCGGCCACACATCCCGGCTCTTGGTCACCTCCTTTGGAAGTCCATCTTGGATGTCCTGTAGCCCCATTTAAAATGACCGACTGGTCTTGGGGGTGCAGTGGACGGGTGTCTGGCTCATGATTGAGACATCTACATCTACCGGAGAGAGAATAGCTTGTGGCAAAGCAGACCCTGTGCAAGAGTCAGCCTGGGGTCACTTCAGGTCCTGCCCAAGCCAGGTGCACGGAGGGCTGAGGAGGCCACAGTGGAAAACATAGGAGATAGACTGCCGGTTTTTCAGAGGCTGAGCAAGGAGCTGTAACACAACCCCCTCCCCCGCCCGCCCCTGGCCAGAGCAGATCCGTATGCAGTGGCATCTGGGGAACCACGGCTGAGGCGTTCCCAACAAACTGGTAGCATCTCCCAAGAACCCACAGAAGTGCCCCATGCAAACAAGAAACACCTGCACATGCCTGCCAAACCCAAGGAACCCGGATGCCAACTTACAACAGAATCCGCTGTAAGGCCCTTCTGTCCTCTTACCTTTCCTCTCTGTACCCACTTCAACTCTGGATCTGAAGGTACTGTCATTGGCAGCTAAGTGGAAGGTGGGTAGAGGCACAAGGCAGAGAAAGAGAGAATCTGGTAATGCCTCCTTCTCCGTTGCAGCAGTTAGGCCTGGGGTGGGGGTGAAACTTTAAACTTAAGCAGTACTTAGTATTACATCCGTATTAATGACTAAACTGATTGTCTGGAGGTGTAGTGTGGGTAAGATCTTTTTAAAAATTCTTCATGTGGCCTGAGATATTAAGGGACCTACTCTGATTTCATCCAGGGCAGAGGCAAGAACTGCGGCAGAGTATGTGAATCGGCGGAGGGGTGGAGTGGGGGGGGGGTGCACCTAGGGGAGCTTGAGAAGCATTAGGATAGTGCCTTCCATTCTGCTTGTCCAAATGCCATGACATTACTTTTCCCCCTCACCCTTCGGCTCCAGATCGTGTGGTCCTTGCAGGCATGGTGCTACCTCAGGGCCTTTGCATTTGCTCTTTTCTCTGCCTGGAATGTTCTTCCTCCAAGTGTCCGCATAGATTGCTCCCTGGTTTTCTTCACCTCTCTCTCTGTTTAGATGTCCCTTTATCAGACATTTTATCTAACCATGCAATGCACATCGTCATCCACGTCTCACTGCTCTGTCCAGTCCCCTTATTATACATTCTTAGGTTTTCCACAGCCCATAATACCACCAGACCTCTCATGTGGATCTGTTTATTGTGTGCTCCCCAGAGCAAGCTCTAGCAGAACAGAGACTATTTTCTTCACTCTTCTTCCCAAATGCATGGAATTATGGATAGCACATGATTGTGGCCCAATAAATATTTGTTGTTTCTGTTGTTCAGTGTTATCTCTGCTTCCCCAAATTCCTTTTACCTTTCGGACTGTAGATTCATTCACTCTATTATACAAGCAAAGCCAGTCTGGGCAAGCTGACTCACACCTTTACTTCCAAAGCCTGTTTTCTCTGTCTGGGACACAAAGGAACCCGGAGGAGGGAATTCACTTAGCATTGAGATGCCAGTGACCTGATCTCTTGGAAACGATACATTGGGTTCCCCTGAAGGAATAGTTTCTCTCTCTCTCTCTCTCTCTCTCTCTCTCTTTTTCTTTTTAAATCTGAGAAGAAAGAATGCAGAATGAGTCCCTTCTCACTATAGCCCGAAGGGTGGTTTTTATGAATTTTTACCACATGTCCACACAAAACTTTAGCCTTTCTCTCACTGAAGGAAAGAATGTGAGAAATTTTTACTAGAGTCTTGTCCGTGTAGAGACCCTTATCAGGGAAAGTGATTTTCTGAAGTGGCCTGAGTCATTAGGAAATAGGTTTCTTTCTCTGACTCGCAGCTAACTTAGCCCTCGAGCGAAGATAAAGGACTCCTTTTGGGGACTGGCTACTCACAGGGCTTGATAATGAGGTCTGCTCCTTGGCCTTCCCCTGAGAATCAGGTCTTCCCAGCACACCTGACAAGTGTTCTTAAATCAGGAGCTCATCTAAGAATGACAGAAATAAAAACCTCCCTTCCTGACAGAGCTTCTCCGGTGAGATCCTTACGTCTGCTCCCCTCCATCATTATTACCCCTGTGTCTACACTTGCAGGAAGGAATTTTCTCTGCAATTTCTCTGAAATTTAGTTGGCTTGAAAATGATGTTTTCAGGGATGGCAAAGATTAATTTAGTGCAGTGACAGGGAAACCAGGGCCCTGTGTACTTGCTGCCTGGCGGATTAAGAATGTGAGCTTTGGAAATAGACCGCGTGGGTTTGAGGTTGAGCTCTATCACTTACTAGCTGTGTGACCTCGGACAAGTTACTTAACTTCTCAGTGCCTCAGTTTTCTCATCTGCAGAATAGGAATAGTAACAACCTACCAATATGGTTGTTGTTAGGATTAAATGAGTGAATATAGGAGGAGGGCTTAGAACAGTGTCTGGGCACATAAGAATAGCTGTGGAGGTGTCGGCAAATATTATTTTTGTTCAGTGGTGGTCAATCGTGATTATCGTCATTATCCTCATTGTTTTATCTCCATCCTCTTGCAAATGGGGCCCATTTATTTATTTATTTATTTATTTTACATCTAAGTTAGCATATAGTGCAACAATGATTCAGGAGTAGATTCCTTAATTCCCCTTACCCATTTAGCCCATCCCCTCTCCCACAACTGCTCCAGCAACCCTCTGTTTGTTCTCCATATTTAAGAGTCTCTTAGGTTTTGTCCCCCTCCCTGTTTTTATATTATTTTTGCTTCCCTTCCCTTATGTTCATCTGTTTTGTCTCTTAAAGTCCTCATGAGTGAAGTCATGTGATTTTTGTCTTTCTCTGACTAATTTCACTTAGCATAATACCCTCCAGTTCCGTCCACGTAGTTGCAAATGGCAAGATTTCACTCTTTTTGATTGCCGAGTAATACTCCATTGTATATATATACCACATCTTCTTTATCCATTCATCCGTCGATGGACATTTGGGCTCTTTCCATACTTTGGCTATGGTTGATAGTGCTGCTATAAACATGGGGGTGCATGTGTCCCTTCGAAACAGCACACCTGTATCCCATGGATAAATGCCTAGTAGTTCAATTGCTGGGTCATAGGGTAGTTCTATTTTTAGTTTTTTTGAGGAATCTCCATACTGTTTTCCAAAGTGGCTGCACCAGTTTGCATTCAGATGGGGTCCATTTAGACTCTAGTTGAGGACTTATGAGAGGAAAAGTAGCCAGCTGAATCTCTCTCAACAAGATGCTGCTCAGATTAATCATGGCTTGATTTTTTTCGGCTTGTTGGTGAAGGAACCACACGGGTTTGTGACCCCCATTGAGTTCTGTTCTTCTAGGGCTCCAGAAAGGGAGTGATTCTACACTTGTGTTCCTTCCTACTCTCTCAGATTTATAAGGATCATCACCCCATTCTCATGAAAATCTTCTACATGACTGTAGGGCAATCGAACCAATCAGATGGCTGAGGAATGATACCTAGCTTTTTAAAAAGAATTGAAGAAAGCCTCTAGTCGAGAAATGGGAAGTAGAAGTGAGCCTAAACATTTTTTTTAATTGTATCACCAAAATAAAACACAAACACCAAAATATTCTCCAAACTGGATCTAAACCAAACTAGTGTTTCTTTTGTTCCAAGATCATGGCTTGTAGATTTGAGGAAAGGATTTTGGCATCCACTATCTCAGTTCACCTTTCTCCCTCAGGATATTAGCACTGGAATGTGGCAGCGGATTTCAGCCGAGTCACAACATCTGCATGGGGGATTTGCCTTTTGCAGGTTGCCACATGATGTGCCGCGTTTATAGGTCTCAACTCAGAGCATCACCTGGTACCTGCTTTGTACACATCCCAGGCAGCCCCGAGCATTTCACATGGGCAGTCTCTAAGGATCTCTTCAAGCTTTGCAGTCTGTTGAAGCGGAAAGTTTTCTAGCTGATTAAAAACAAATTCTAAATCTAGTATCCACGACTGTTTGTTTAACGGATGAGGTAACCGTAGAAAAATGCAATAAACAAAACTGAAATAGTCTTTGCTCCATTGTGAACGTGGGGCTCTGGGAATCTTGCTGGATTTTGGTCCTTCCTCTCCTGTTCTGCAAACAGGAACTTACCTAGAGGATCACAGACTGACTTAAGTGTGTGTGTGTGTGTGTGTGTGTGTGTTAATTAAAATTTTATTCTTCATTGTGGAATTTCTTTTTGGTTCTGTTTTATGTCGTCTAGGTCTTTGTTGAGCCTATTTTGTTTTTGTGTTATTTTCCTGGTGTTATTATATAGCTGCATTGTAGCTTTAGAACAATTATTTTGAATTCTTTGTCAGGTAGTTCATGTATCTCCATTTCTTGAGGGCCAGTTTTTGGAGATTCACTGCGCTTCTTTGGTGATGTTGTTTCCCTGTTGCTTCATGATCCTTATACCCTTGTCCAGTGTCCAGTTACCTCTTTTGGACTTCGTGGCCTGACTTCAGTAAGGAAAGGTGACTTTGGTAAGGTGACTTCACCTGTGGGTCGAGGCATGATGGGGCAGACTGCAACCCTGGGTCTAGTGGTACAGGGAACCAAGTGTAGCGGCTTGTGGTGGCTCTGGGTCCAAGGACGTATGATGTCTCGACAGCTCAGGCTGCTCGGGTCCATAACATTGACAACTGTGTAGTCCTTGGTGAGAACTTTGGTGTATCTGCAAGGGCTCTTTGGGTCCTTAGTGATGCCTCAGGGTCCAGAGGCTAGAGACCAGGGAGGGCAGGCAGTGGTGATGGCTGGAGCTGGCGTCGTGCATGCAGGGGCTGCCGTGGTCAGCTGCAGGTGCCTGTGTGGTGGCAGGGGCCGGTTGCGGCACGCCTGTAGTGGCCGGGGTGGGGGTGGGGGCAGGCCCAACTGCTGGTGCATTAGCAGGTGCCTGGCCCCTGATTGTCATTATGCTCTCTTGTGGCCTCGGGGTCTCACCATGGGCTGTGCACAGCAGTGGAGCCAGTGATGGGAGTTGGGCCAGCAGGGCACAGGTGCACAACTGGAGTGGCTTAGCTGCAGGTGAGCTCAGGGGTGCGGGCAAGTAATAGGAGTTAGGGCTGGATCTGAGCTGACGAGCTGCTATGCGGGCCCTGGCTGTTGGCATGCTCTCCTGCCACTTAATTAAAAATTAACAACCAGCAGCACCTGGGTGGCTCAGTTGGTTAAGCGTCCGACCCTTGATTTCAGATCAGGTCATGATCTCATGGTGTGTGGGATTGAACCCCTGTCGACGGGCTCTGTGCTTACGGTGTGGAGCCTGCTTCGAATTCTCTCTCCCTGTCTCCACTCTCTCCCTCCCTCTCTGTCTGTCTGTCTGTCTGTCTGTATGTCTGTCTCTCTCTTTCTCTCAAAATAAATGAACGTTTTAAAATTAACAGCCAGCACTATATCAAACGGTCATCTCTGATGCCTCACCTAAATTTGCCCCGGTCTGTTGCTCCTTCCTTTCCCTCTTCTCTGCACTAACTACGTAAGCTGCTCACTGCCATGTGTACAAGGACGTTTCGTATATGTCACATGTCGCAGGCCCCCTTTGCAGCTCTCTAGCTCACACCATGTATGTTCAGAGGGCCAGGAATTCCATGCCCTTCTGCAAACCAGAGGGACACATTCTTAGGCAACGAGAGAGGGCCTTTGGGGTTTCTCAAATTACAGACATCACAGAAGTTGCCTCTCTTGCTTATCATTTGCTGACTGATTAATTAGCTCATATCCTCTGGATGAGGAAATGGCAACACATTTCTCATAATTATACTCATATCACATAATTTCCTAAGTCTAATTACTTAGGACATCCACAAGAGTTAATGGCTAAAAGTTTGAAGAGTATCACCATCAATGTGTCTCACAGCTGATCTGATTTCTTCGTTCTAGTCACATGCAATAAAGAGAATTTGGGGGCATCTGGGTGGCTCAGGTAAGTGTCTGGCTGCAGCTCAGGTCTTGATCTCACAGTTCGTGGGTTTGAGCCCCACATCGGGCTCTGTGCTGACAGCTCAGAGCCTGGAGCCTGCTTTGCATTCTGTGTCTCCCTCTCTCTCTGCCCCTCCCTGGCTTGCACTATGTCTCTCTCTGTCTCTCAAAGATAAATGAATGTGAGAAGAAATTTAAAAAAATTTTTTGCTGACATTTGGGTGCTGATGGTATATCAAGCACCAATGGAAGCTTTTTGTCACAATCCTAATAGACACTAATGATAGATGCCTTTTACAGATGAGAAAACCGAGGCCCAAAAAGTTGAAGTAACTTGCCAAGGTTAACACGTTTAAAAAGAGGCAGATCCTCCTGCCAGACAAACTCCCACAGGATCCATACAGCACAAGGGGGCCACTTGAACTTGGCCTTGCATGCAAGGCCTTAAATTTAGGTATTTGACATTATCTCCATATGAGGTCACACAGTCATAGAAATGCACTAGAAAACTGAAGTAGGTCTGGCATACAATTTGGACCACACTGTCCTCATAATAAAACTGTTATATATTATACACACACACACACACACACACACGTTTACATACATATAATTATGTAATATATAATAGTATATACACATACACATGTATACACAGTTGGGTTACATTTCTGTAATATGCAACTACAGTACATTTCATTTTTGTGTGTGTTAAAGTCTTAGGTAAACACAAATATTTTAAATATATCATAGGTTCCATACTTCTTTCACTTTGTAATATACAGAGGCCTGGCCATGTCTTGACACGGGACAGGTCCCAGTGCACAGAACCATAGCAATAGGAGGGAAACTTAGAGACTAACTATCTTGTCCAACTTTTCATTTCATACGTGAGGACATGGAGACACAGAGATGTCGAGTAACCTCCCCAAGGTTACACAGCTAGAAGGCCCTTCTACTGACGGACCTGTGTGCTCTGTCCTGCACCCACTGCTGCTGCTGTAGCTGCTGCTACCTGGTTCATGCTTCCAAATAAGCAAGGAGAGGTTACGCGTATGGGCACAAGTAACATTCTGGAAGCCTTGTAACATTTCTTTCCAGGCCAGTGACTCCCTCCAGTGTAATCTGTTTTTGCATATGGGGGGAAAAAGATTACATTTCCATGGGACTTTGCGCATTTCAAAACCCATTTGGAGCTGAGAATCAGCAGTGGACCTTGTGACCACCCTGGGAGGGTGTGTGCGCAGGCATTGCTACTTCTGTTTTTCCGATGGGTAAACAAAAGTCAAGAAATGTTGCACACCTCTCCCAAGGTAACACAGCCAGGTAGTGGCAGAATTGTTACTGTAATTTAGGACTCCTGGCTTAGACCGTTGTGCTGCACGCCGCTGCTTTTCTGCGTGCGATACGTCCTACAGGAATTACAGAGGAGAGAGCACAAGCATTTTTGTTTTCCTGATGCTATTCATAAACCATGTTAAACCCAGTGTATTTTTGTCTGAAAGAAACTATTCCTCATGTAATCAGTAACCTGGCAAAAAAGATAACTAGATCTTCTAAACGATATTCATACAGTAAATGCTATGAAGATAGATAGTAAGCATTTCCAGTGTTCCTTAGGTGTTTCCTTTCAGTGGTGAGGTATAAGATATATTTAAATGAAGCTTAGTCTGGGAAACCAGCACATTGCAATTAAAAATGCAGCCCTTTAGTCTTGCAATTCTTTGTCTAAAGCCCTTTTACAAAAGAGGGTATTTTAATTCAATAAATAAAAGGCACTTCCAGCTTTCCTACTGGAGGAGGAGGAGGAGGAGGAGGAGGAGGAGGAGGAGGAGGAGGAAGCTTAGCTACCACTTGCAACTAACACACATAACAGAGGAAACACACAAACAAATAGCATTTGATCTTGCTTTGCTGCAGGGCGTTTTCATCTTTCAAAAGACGGAGGGAAAAACAACCTCAGAACTTTAACCACCAAAGCTTCCAAATTTATTGCAACACAACGTAATGGCAAAATGCTATTTTCTTAGCGCTCAGATTTTTTGAATAACCACCATGGCCAAGAATGCCTGGTTTTATTTTTGCAATACACCCAAAGAAAATCTGGAATTCTACTCTCGATTTGGGGATGGCAGAGATGCCTGGGTTTTTCAGAGCAAACCATTGAGTCTAGTTATTCGATCTTATCCTCTCTGTTTAACCTGTGCTTGAGGCATTTATTTCATGTTTATACTAGTTTGACACAAATCATGCTTAAAAGAGATTTCATACCCTGTCTCCCTCTGCAAAGTTGGGCTACAATAGTAGACTTAACAATGCCAGCCTTTTCTTGGGCTTATCAGTTAAAGAAGCATTCAGCCTAAGAAAACGCTTCCAGTGGAAACAGGATACACAATTGTACATCTAGCCACATTCCACCGAGATTTGTGTGAGCAGAGAGAAGTATAGATCTGCACTAAAAAACTTCTCTTCATTTAGCATCAATGTGTCCATTTCTCATACTGCTTTTCATACACGGTTGGAAGCAACTTGTTACAATTCTGTTACATTCGGTATAGGAAGCAAGGTTTAAAAAGGGCAGGATAATAAAGAGACTTAAAGCTACTTCAAAGTTCTACACAAATGTCCTACTTTTCAACTTTTTTTTTAACCATAATTAAATCGGTTTAAAAATACAGTGAAAATCTTGTTCTAATCTTATCTCAGCACAATTTACTTATAGTTGATATACATAATATTAGTCGTTTACAAGGATGTCAACTACCCCCACTCCCTCCCAATTCTCCTGAGACTGAAATTTGTCCAGACTGATTACTTGGTCAGGGTGTGTATTATAGTTTCTTAATGAGAAATACATTTTAACATTTTTATAATAAGGTATGGAAAGAAAACTATCTACATAGCTTAGTAATTCATCAGACATACCTTGTTTGAAGAAAGCAATTTTTTTTCAAAAATTTTCCACCACACAGAATGGATATCCTTTTTTCTTTAAGCTTTTCTGCATCACAAATCCCATCCAAATTATTCTAAAGAAGAAACAAGGAGAGGTCCAAGCAACTTTCCTCTTTTCTCAGAGGAGCTAATCAAACATTCCCATCAACCTCTCAGCACTTTGAAAAGCACATTTTAGCCACACACACACATCCACACACGTACATGCTCACGCACACACACACACACACACACACACACCCTCACACACTGCTTCTCACACTGGTTTTAGTGCTGAATTAGGCGGTCCTCTTTCAAATTTCCACTCCCACTTGCTTTTCTTTGGGGTAAGGATTTCTAAATATTCTTCTCTAGCCTAAAGCACACATTTTCAGTAAGCAAATTCTGTAATTAGAAATTCTAAAAAGTAGAAGAGAGGAGGCTAGATAAAATGGGAAACAAAAAGTATCCTTTAAAAAGGTTGTACACGGGGCAATTAGATTTTCTCTTTCTTTTTCAAATGCTACGAAACAGCTGGTTAAACTGCATAAGGAAAGACTACTGTGCCAACATGACCAACCTGATTCTACCGGACTCTCACTCCTGGAGTCAAAAGCACTTTTCCTACATGGTAATGCTATTTTTTTTTTTTTAATTTTTATTTTTTAGCTCACTGTGGTCCTTTCTGCATTTTGGCAAGCTTAATGAAATGACTGTAGTCTATGTTGCTAGTAACAGGACACAAGATAATAATAGTGGGAAGCCAAACCTGACTCATGTTTCGAAAAACTGATGGTGGCGAGCTCACATCATCAGTGAAATCTGCCGATTTTAGTTATTATTGGTGTCATCAGTTACATGAAAGGAATGCAGACCCAAAACATGCACAGGCATTAGCATATCACAGCATTTTAAACAGCACACCGTGAGTCCATCTGGCACTCCTTGAGATTCAAGTGTGTGTCAATATGACGAGCATCTTCTCTCCAGCAGGGCAGGAGGTAGCACAGAACCATTTCTCCTCCTGCTGGGGAATGTGCACTCACGCAGCCTGGGAGGACAGTCCTCCCCCCAGCAGCCTTTCCACCCTATCTGTTGCTCTGAGGTTGCCCCTTATTTAAGATTACGGTTGGAATGCTATCGAACTTTTTCCCGCCTCCATTTGGTTCTGCATTTAAGTTATTTCTTAGTCCTGTTTCTTCTTCCACCAACCCCTGAGCAAAAACCATTGGTAGTAAGAATGGGGCTGCCATCATCATAAGGATGGCTTGTCCCACCATCAGGGTTAGGGGAGGTTCAGGTGAAATGGCTGCCCAGGGCACCTGGATGGCTCGGTCAGTTAAGCATCTGAGTCTTGATCTCGGCTCAGGTCATGAGTGCATGGTTTTTGAGTTCAAGCCCTGCATCAGGCTATATGCTGATAGCACAGAGCCTGCTTGGGATTCTGTCTCTCCTTCTCTCCACCCCTCTCCACCCCCCTCAAAATAAATAAACTTAAAAAAAGAAATAAATGACATTCCAACCTGAATAACTGCTGTTTATCAAATACTTACTTTCGCTAGGAATGGTGATAGCCATTAGATAGATCATAGATCATAGGTCATCTCATTTAAAACTTAAAAGAATCTAGAGAGGCCGGTACCATTATTCCCATTCCTCAGATAAGAGAATTAAGGCTCAAAGAGATTAAGTAACCCAGACAGAGAGGCAAGAACTGGGATTCAAATTCAAGGCCATCTCATTCAGAGGCAAGTGTGCTGTGTTAACTTCTAATGTTAGTCTGGAGCTTCTTCTCTTTCCCTGATTTGTTTTCTTTTGGTGAATAAGGCAGAATTAGATGTAAAGGTACTGAGAAACATGTGAAGAGATGCTCAAAGAGAAATGCCAATTCAAAGCAACTATATTTGTGGTGATGAAAAATACTGTGGTCACCCCATATCCTTGGAGGACATATTCCAAGACCTGTAGTGGATGCCCGACACTGACTATAGTACCGAACCTTATCTATACTATGTTTCTTCCTCTGAACCTTGTCTACACTATGCTTCTTCCTCTGCATGCATACCTACCTACCATAAAGTGCAACTTAGAAATTAGGCACGGTAAGAGATTAGCAACAATAACTAATAATAAAATAGAACAATTATAACAATATACTGTAATAAAAGTTATATAATGCGATCACTCTCTCAAAATATCTCATTGTAGTGTATTCTTGTGATGGCACAAGATAATGTAACAGAGTGAGGTGACAGACAGGCACATTGTGACACAGCGTTAGGCTACTATTGACCCTCTGGCAATTTCTCGGAAGAACCATCTGTTTCTAGACCAGGCTGACCATGGGTAAGAGAAACCACAGGTAAGGGAGACTACTGTAGATACTGATGGTTGTTCATTATGAATATAATTAATGCTAGTGCATTAATGAACTTAAAATGGTTAGACTAGCAAGTGTCTTGTTATATACGTTTCATAATAAAACAGAAATTCCCTTTTGGGAAAAATAATAAAACCTATATAATAACATCATGACAAGGAAATTAATATTCGTAAAGTTCTTGGAACCTTACCTATGTGAGGCAAATATGATATTAGTGTTTTTAAAATGAGTAAAATGTACATCAGCACTACTGCGATCATTTTCTATTGTGGGTCACAAATGACCATACAGTCAGTGTCTTAAAACAACGCCCGTTTCCTGTGTCCCAGTTGTGTGGGTTGGAAGTCCAGGTGGGGCATGACTGGGTTTTCTGCTCAGGGTCTCACAAGGCTGAAATCAAAGTATCAGCTGGACTGAGCTCTTATCTGGACGCTCTGAGAAAGAATCTACTTTAAGTTTGTTCAGGTTGTTGGCTGAATTCAGTCCTTTGTAGTAGTAGGATTGAAGTCCTCATTTATTTTCTTTCTTTCTTTCTTTCTTTCTTTCTTTCTTTCTTTCTTTCTTTCTTTCTTTCTTTCTTTCTTTCTTTCTTTCTGTTTATTTATTTTGAGAGAGAGAGTGTGTGTGTGTGTGAGCAGGGGAGGGGCAGAGAGACAGGGAGCAAGAGAATCCCTATCCGTGCGGAGCCTGATGCAGGGCTTGAGCTCACGAACTGTGTGTTCATGACCTGAGCGGAAATCAAGAGTCAGACACTTAACCGACTGAGCCATTCAGGTGCCCATTTTCCTGTTGGCTGTCAACCACGGGCTGCTCTGAACTCTAGAGGTCACTCCACTTCTCCCCACATGCCCCCCCCCATCTTTAAGCCAGCCATGACATGTTGCATCCTTTTCATGCTTGGATTCTGTCTTTCTCTTCTACAACAAACCAGAGAAAACTGCCTATAAAGGGTTGTTGTGATTAGTTTAGGCCCACTGGGATAATATCTTAATGTCGACTGATTAGTGACTATAATTACATCCGCAATGTTGTTTTGCCGCTTAACTGTGACATAATCATGCCCCAGGGGCAAAGATCATCTTAGAAGCCTGCCTACCTGCTGCTATTCATCTCAACAATGTTACTTTGAGGGAAAGAAAGAAGCAGAATGAGAAACAATACAACATCGGAATGGTTCATTGTTTGTGTCAATCTATGTGTCTAGCTTGCTGACTGCAGACCCCAGATTTCTCAGTCACCATGTGATCCAATTTCTCAGCAAATCTCTCTCTCTCTCCCCTTGGTTCTGCTGCTTTGGAGAGCCCCCATGACTACAAATGCAATTATGAAGATTAAAACGATGCACATAAAACTGCAATATTCATTTTGCAAGAACACTTATCAGTCAATGAATATATACGCAGCAGATCCCTGGTGCTTCTGAGCCTGGTGCTTGCTGTTGCTGACGGCTTCTCTCGGATCCCTGTGTGGATCACATGCTCATCTTCTTTGCTCAAATATCAAGATGTGAGTGAGGCCCTGCTTGGACACCCTGATTTAAAATGGCACTCGCCTCTCCCCCCAGCACTCCCTCTGTTTTCCTCATAGTGCTTATTGCATTTTAATATTTACTATTTGTCTTTTCATTGTGCATCCTCCACTAGCATGTAGGCTTTGGGAAGGCAGAGGTCTTTCTCTGTTCTGGTCTCTGACATATTCCTAGTTCTTTGAACTGACACATGATAGATATATAGTAAGTGTTTCCTTTTAAAGTTTTTTTTTTTCAACGTTTTTATTTATTTTTGGGACAGAGAGAGACAGAGCATGAACGGGGGAGGGGCAGAGAGAGAGGGAGACACAGAATCTGAAACAGGCTCCAGGCTCTGAGCCATCAGCCCAGAGCCTGACGCGGGGCTCGAACTCACGGACCGCGAGATCGTGACCTGGCTGAAGTCGGACGCTTAACCGGCTGCGCCACCCAGGCGCCCCTAAGTTTTTTTTTTTAATGTTTGTTTATTTTGGGGTCAGAAAGAGAGAGAGAGTGAGCGCACTCTCTGGGGGAGGGGCAGAGAGAGAGAGAGAGAGAGAGAGAGAGAGGGAGGGAGGCAGAGGATCCCAAGCAGGCTCTGTGCTGACAGCAGCAAGCCAATGCGGGGCTCGAACTCACGAACTGTGAGATCATGACCTGAGCTAAAGTTGGACGCTTGACCGTGGGAGCCACCCAGGCACCCAGATATACAGTAAGTCTTAACTGCATGATTACAAGCACATTAGAATGCTTGCCTGTAGGGAAAGGGAATGCGAGTGGAGAATTGGGATAAGTGGAATAAAACACATGACAGCAGAAGGTCCCAGAGTCTTGTGTGGACCAGTGAGGAGGGTGCCGGGAATTGACTGGACCTTCCACACCTAAAGGCTGGCCGCAATAGTACCAGCTCAACCCTCAAGCTGGGAGCCTCAGGGAAATCTTTTCAACGTTTATTTATTTTTGGGACAGAGAGAGACAGAGCATGAATGGGGGAGGGGCAGAGAGAGAGGGAGACACAGAATGGGAAACAGGCTCCAGGCTCTGAGCCATCAGCCCAGAGCCTGACGCGGGGCTCGAACTCGCCGACCGCGAGATCGTGACCTGGCTGAAGCCGGACGCTTAACCGACTGCGCCACCCAGGCGCCCCAGGGAAATCTTTTGACTTCAACAAAAACAAGGTCACACCTTCCTGGTAAGTGGCCTTGAGCTTGCTACTTGGCATAAACTGAACTTTTCGATTGTTTCTAGTTGAGAACAAAATTTGTGGCGTTCAGTTTTTTCCTGCATTACTTCTTGAAATTCTGTTTGGCTTATAAATCACCTGTGGTTGCTTGAAAGCATCGGCTCTTTCCTAAATAACTGTTTGTCACTACGTAAACGTAGTGTCCCAGTCTTTACTGTACCCAGCACAAAAACTCAAACCTCTTTTAGAACATTTTCTATTAAAAGTTTTTTATTATTGTCGTAAACATTGAATTTGATGGCTCTTTAAAATACTACCTCATTTTTTTTTCCACTCCAGAGATAGAACTCAGGGAAATCAATGCCCTCTTCATATCACAAGTCCATTATTTTATGTGACTTTTAAAAATGCAGGGTGGCAATTTAAGAGTAAGTAATGAGGTAGCCTTTTCAGACACTCCTGATACCTTTACTGTGAACAGGTATAAAACGCAAGAGTTACACCTTTTATAACACAAGCTCTCTGAAATGTCTAAGGCCGCGTCGTGTTTGATGCTCCATCAATTTTTCATAGAAATATGATTTGCCTTGAACTCCTCTACAATAGTTTTGGGACTTTTTTCCCCCTTTGGTAGAAGCTTACTGCAATGATCAGGTGTTATTTCTGTTTCCTGGACACTTTTGAACATTGCTGCTTAAGTGCACCTGTTCTGTGTACTGTCAGTGCGACATGGGCAATTTGCTACCATAATTAACTTGTGTTAAATTTATGTTACCGCTGTCTTTCAGAAGCAAAGGGGTTATTACAAGAGAAACATATCTTTTAAAAAATGGAAGGAACCAAACTGAGGGTGTAATAACTTATAGACTATGGGTAGCCAAAAGAGATTTTGCCACAGAACATAAAAGAACCTCTGAAACTGGAAGGAAGGTTTGTTTGGAGTATATCAGAGGGAAAAATTGATTAGAGATTGGACAGGAGTTATTGATTATGATACAAAAGATAAACTTAGTGGTGCAAAGGCGATAGTGAACCAATAGGACTCATCTTCCTCAGCCTTTTTTGTTTGTTTGTTTAAGGATGTTAGAAAGATTACTACTCCCAAATGCTTCCCTGAAAGAAATAAGCTGAAATCACTGTATCAAATATTGGACAACCCCCACAATATTCCAGGCCAAATTGACAAAAAAAAAATAAATGCAGATAAATCACTGTGTGTGCAATAGCAGAAAAGAGATTCAAAGACCTACATGATGATATTTGGAACAGGAGGCTGTAATGTAGATCCTAGCATTAAAAAAGGCTGCTGGTCTGGCAGATTCGCAAAATACAAAAGTACCTTATTCAAAACAAGGGCTCGAAATGTTTGGCAGGAGATCATAGGCCTTATATCTCCCTTTTATGCCACGTAAGCAAATGGAGTCTGAAATAAAGGACTGGTTCATTGAACACTGGCCAGCTGGGGCTCTGCTGATCTAAGCTGGTCGCGGCGTGCTATGTAGCTCTCTTCTCACTGCAGGTCTGGGGGTTGGCTGGCGGGGCCTCCGTTCTACGGGTATGTATTTTGGCGCCTATGCTGCCGGGCAGCAGCTATACAGGGGAGGAGCTTCTCACAGCAATGGCAGAGTCATAAGAGGGCAACAGGAAATGTGTGAGGAGTCTTAAGGCCTGGTCTCAGAACTGGCACACTGTCATGTCTGGCCCATCCCACTGGCCAGAACAAGTTTCACGAGCCAGCCCAAAGTCTGGGGTCAGGATACAAGACTCTACCCATAAAGAGGCTATGGCAAGGGTGTGAATGAAGAGAGGCGTGGAGATTTTCATAGTTGATACACTGGCACACTTTATCAGTGTCCGTGTTTGCCTCTGTGTCTTTCTTCCCATGCCTTCTTTCTGGATTCAGGTTTCTTCTTGCTGATAAAAGTTTTGAAGAAAAGAAGAATTGGTAGATACTTTAACGTGATAAAATATATCTGCCTTAGTCCTAGAATCCATTCTCTCATTTAACGGGGAAACTGTAGAGGCATTCCCACTAAGATCAGCAAGGATGCCTACTATCTCTACTACTATTCCACTGTACTAGAGACGTTAGCTAATGCAATTCAACCAGAGAAGTCTATTAAAAGAAAGAAAAACTAGCAACGAAAGAGTAGCACTGTCTCTATTTACCAATATAGAAATTTACGTGAGAGAGAGTGTGTGTGTGTGTGTGTGTGTGTGTGCGCGCACATATATCTTTGCCTCCCAAGAATGCGTAGAAGCAATAAAACCTCATTACCAATGAGCATATGTAGAACAAAAGCTTGGTTTCTAAATATCATTCTTCAATAAACAGAATCAAACATCCTTAGAAAATACTTGATTCTCGGGCTCAGGATGGGAAAGTACAAGATGTGCCTGGAACATTTGGGAGCCGGTAAGTGAGAAAAATGATGGCGACATGTCAAAGGATGCACGAGCTGACTGGAGGAACCCTCCATAGCCAGATCCGGGACAATTTGGACAACAGACCAAATAATGGTATTAATGAATTAACACATTAAATAAAATCACAATTTGGGGATTTGTACTAACATAAATAATTAATTGAAAAAAAATAAATGCAGGAGAGGAACAGCTTCTTTGTACAAAAGAATTCTAACTAATAAAGGAAGAACGATGGGAATAGAAAACCATTCAGCAAATAGCACAGTAGTCGGTGAAAAGATGATGAGAAACAGGATATTTGCAGAGCCTCAAAGTATCTCCCCAGAAGATATTTATTAATTAAGTAGGGGGAAATAATATCTTTACAGTGGAGAAACCTGGAAGATGCCACTTAACCCAGTGATCCCAATTGACATCATTAGTGTTTAGACAAATGATACTACATGCTCCTAACAGGATGTCCTGAGAACACAACATTACTTCTGTGGGATCCTTGCCAGAAATGTGTAACTGACATTAATCATGAGGATGCATCAGACAAACCCAAATAGAGGAACGGTCTACAAACGAACTGGCTAGTACTTCTCAAAAGTGTCACAGTCATGAAATGTCATTAAAAGAGAAAAAGATGGGACAGTGAAAGCAACGTGTGAGTGCGGATTTGCTCTTGGACCAGAAAAAGGATATTAATGGGAAAATTGGTGGAATTTAAACGAAGTCCAAAGATTAGCTAATGATGTTGTACTAATGTTAATTTTTTGATTTGGATAATTGTAAGTATGTGAAATATTAGTATTTGGGGAAGCTGGGTAGAGAGTATACAGAAATTCTTTGTACTATTTTTACAACATTTTTGTAAATCTGGAATTATTTTAATATGAAGAGATACATTTTATTAAAAAAAATTTTTTTAACGTTTATTTATTTTTGAGACGGAGAGAGACAGAGCATGAACAGGGGAGGGGCAGAGAGAGAGGGAGACACAGAATCTGAAACAGGCTCCAGGCTCTGAGCTGTCAGCACAGAGCCCAATGCAGGGCTCGAACTCACGGACTGCGAGATCATGACCCGAGCCGAAGTCGGACGCCTAACCGACCCAGCCACCCAGGCGCCCCGAAGAGATAAATTTTTTAAAAGGAAAAAAGGTACCGTATGAATGGAAAATTGGATTAAAATTGGATAACAAGTTTTAGTAGAAATAACATCAGATTCGTACCAGGAGACCTGTATTTGTATCTTTTGGCTCCTTATCCTCAAATGAGTTACTTGGGCAGTCAGATTCTTCATTCTGTAAAATGAGGAAGATAATTTGCATGATCACTATATCAAGGGGGTAAAGTTGATTGAGAAAATACCCCGTAATCTCTGAATTGCTGCACAAATTGTTATTAATAATAACGATGATACGGCCTTGTTCTGGACAAGATCAGAGACAGTATTCAGGAATCAGATCCTTTCAGTAATATTCATAACTGCTCTGGAGAAAAAGTGCATAGCAAACATTAAGGTTTTCCAATGACCCCCAACTGTGCCAGCTTGTGAATCGATGTGGATGTGAAGCAGGGGGAAGCCAGGCCTTGGTGGGGCACAATGCAAGGGGCAGCACCTGGAGATGAACCAAACTCCTGCCACAAGCAGAAAGGACAGGTTCAGAGTGCCTTAAAACAGTAGAGAAAAAGGACCTGGGTCTCTTTGTGGAAGGGACTCCAAGAATGCCTGCACAAAGCCCAGGTCACACAGATCAATATGCTTGTCATGGGGCGCTCGGGTGGCTCAGTTGGTTAAGCCTCCAACTTCAGCTCAGGTCATGATCTCATGGTTTGTGTATTCGATCCCTGCATCAGGCTCTGTGGTGACAGCTTCTCCCCTGCTTGTGCTCTCTCTGTCTCTCTCAAATAAATAAATATATTTTAAAAATGTATTTGTCATAATGTTTGGGTCTTAATGTAGAAAAAGATGGCAGGTTACCACTTGGAAAAGCGCATACAGGTGATCTGCATCTGGATGGAGGTGGCCCAAGTGGTGGTAGTTATGCTATGGGAAGGTGGCCCCGGACATTTCCATCAGCAGTATAATGAATAGAGCTTCTGTTTGAAAGAGCCAAGTCTGAGATGTGACAGGATGGGACTGAAATGGCATGAAAGCCATGGAAGATATCACAAAAGAAAAGATTGATAGGTTTAACAGCATTACCAATAAAACTATGATATGGTTTTAAAAAATCCACATGCATGCCATGAAGGAATTAAAAGACCAATGACCAAATGGGTGGGAGAACATATTGGTAAGAAATACAACAAATGGGTAATATTCATAAAACATAAAAATACTTAAAATCGGGGGCACCTGGGTGGCTCAGTAGGTTAAGCGTATGACTTTGGCTCAGGTCATGGTCTCACAGTTCGTGAGTTCGAGCCCCACGTCAGGCTCTGTGCTGACAGCTCAGAGCCTGGAGCCTGCTTCTCATTCTGTGTCTCCCCCCACCTCTGCCCTTCTCCTGCTCATGCTCTGTCTCTATTTGTCTCTTAATAATAAATAAATGTTAAAAATTTTACAATAGTTGAAATCACTAAGTAAACCTCAAAAGAACCACCAAATGGAAAGAGAGGCCAATGACATAAAGACACACACACACACACACACACACACACACACACACACACTGTAAATGGACAATAAACACCCATTTACCTTATCTGGACATTCAATAAATACAAATTAAAATGATACCGAAACACCATTTTCAGCCTGTCGACTTGGCACAGATGTGTTAAATATTCGACATTCGTATGGGTATTGCTACTCAGAGCAAGCAGTAGAATTGGTACAACCAAATTTGTTGCACTAATTTCAGAAAGCGATTTGGCAAGCTGTTCCATGAAGCGGAAAAAAGTGTGTAATCTTTGACTCAAGAATTCCCCATCTATGAGTGTATCCTAAAGGGAAAACTAGAGATGTGTTGGTCATATCTAGGAGCAAGGCAAATAAACAGCATAATTTATGCTGCTTCCCTGAGCGGCTGAAGCTGCTTTCCCTGCAAAGAACTTGGCTCTCACTCGGGTAGGGAGATGGGCAGGGCTTTGCCAGCAAAGAGCACATTCTTCATTTTGTACCACCCAGCATCCTCCCCAGTGCTCACTAAGGTCCTGGGTTGTGCCCCAAACCTTGTTTGGTATTGGCTCAGTGGCCCAGTGGAAAGTTTCAGAACTTCTTTTTTAATTTTTTTTAAAATGTTTATTTTTGACACAGAGAGAGAGAGAGAGAGAGAGAGAGAGAGAGAGAGAGAGAGAGAAAGAATGGGGGAGGGGCAGAGAGAGAGGGAGACACAGAATCTTAAACAGGCCCCAGGCTCCAAGCTGTCAGCACAGAGCCCAACAAGGGGCTTGAACTCACGGACAATGAGATCATGACCTGAGCTGAAGTCAGACGCTCAACTGACTGAGCCACCCAGGCGCTCCAAAGCATCAGAACTTCTAATCCTAGTTATTATGTATTATTTGAGAAGCTTTGCCCTTCTGTGCCTCTGGTCTTGAGAAACATTGATAATGATGGTAACTACAATATTAATAATATTTGTCCATCAACTGATGAATGGATAAAGAAATTGTGGTTTATATACACAATGGAGTACTACGTGGCAATGAGAAAGAATGAAATATGGCCGTTTGTAGCAATGTGGATGGAACTGGAGAGTGTTATGCTAAGTGAAATAAGCCATACAGAGAAAGATAGATACCATATGTTTTCACTCTTATGTGGATCCTGAGAAACTTAACAGAAACCCATGGGGGAGGGGAAGGAAAAAAAAAAAGAGGTTAGAGTGGAAGAGAGCCAAAGCATAAGAGACTCTTAAAAACTGAGAACAAACTGAGGGTTGATGGGGGGTAGGAGGGAGGGGAGGGTGGGTGATGGGTATTGAGGAGGGCACCTTTTGGGATGAGCACTGGGTGTTGTATGGAAACCAATTTGACAATAAATTTCATATACTGGAAAAAATAATATTTAGTGAGCATTTACTGTGTACCAGGTAGAGTTCTTTTTTTTTTTTAATGTTTATTTCTTTTTGAGACAGAGACAGAGCATGAACAGGGGAGGGTCAGAGAGAGAGGGAGACATAGAATCTGAAACAGGCTCTAGGCTCTGAGCTGTCAGCACAGAGCCCGATGCGGGGCTCGAACTCACGGACTGTGAGACCATGACCTGAGCCAAAGTCGTACGCTTAACCTACTGAGCCACCCAGGTGCCCCAATACCAGGTAGAGTTCTAAGCACTTTGCAGATACGAATTTGGTTAATCTTCAAGCCACCCCAGTGAGTAGCAATCATTTTTGAAATGAGAAAACCCAGGTAGAGAGAGTGACATACCCAGGGCCAAATAGATGAAGAAACAGGGTCAGCAGCCTCTCCCCTGACTGTGCTGTTTCTACCTACATTGCTGTGAGGATCAGAACAGAAAAATATGTAAAAGAGATTGTTTAAAATCATAAAGCAGGGCTTACATGTAAGGCCTATTTACTGCCTGAAAGATAATAATAAAGGAGATACTGTGGAACACTTTCCTTGGCAGCATTTGCTGATAATTCCACATTTAAAATTCAAATAAAGAAATCCCGACTAGATATAAAAATGAGTATTGAAAACCCTTTTTATTTTCTTAGACTGTAAGCTAGTTGACAAGGGTTCCCTTGCTAACTGAGGGGGGAGGTAGGGTTCGGAGGAACTTTCTTTTCCAATTTTCTGAATGCAAAATTTAATGCAGACTGGAGAGTCTGTTTTTCAGCAAAGGGAGGTTTTCTGTGGCCTGATTTGTCTGGCTGTATTCCCCCCCCCCCACCCTTTTAGATAGAAGAAGCTTAATTCAATGGACTTGTAGGAGAAATGTTTTGTTTTCCCATGTTTTGTGAGATACCAGTGTAGGAAAAGATTAATTAGCATAAAAGATTAATTACAAAGCACTTGAACTAAATGGATTCTCATTATGATGAAAGTCGAACATTACCACTTCATTAGCAGAACAGGGAAAATGCAGATGGCGAGGTGAAGAGGTTATGACGTTCCCAACCAGGTGAAGGGGGAGCACCGGGCAGAAGTGGGGGAGGGGCATGTCCAGCTCAGGCTCTGAGCCCCAGGGCCACCACAGTCTTCCCAAGTCCGGGGTGGACACACCTGACCACCACATTCCCTGATTTATCAAAGTCAGGTATTTAGAGATGCTCCCAGTATTTTGAAACACTTGAGTTAGTGATATGACTGGACTCCGTGGGTGTTAGGGTACCTATTTACCTTTTTCTTTCTGACACCTTCTTCTCACCCTCCTTGGAGGGCACCTCTTCTGTCCGTTCCTTCAACACGACTTCCCTTCAGAGGCCTACCCCCAGCCTCTGCTCTCTTGGCCCATGTGCCCATCTTAGTTTGTGGTGTCCACTTCCACGGATCTAAGTACAAAATATAGGCTGAATTCTTTCAAATCCTTATCTCCGGACTCTCTCTCATGACTTCCCCTAGCTATGGTTCATCACCATCTTGATACTTCACCGGAACCTCAAGCCAAAATGTCCAGACAGGGGCTTGTCATCCTTCTGAATCTCCTGTCCTGATTTGTGGTGGCCCCATCCACCCAGCTCCACAAGACAGAATCAGGGAATCGTTACCACTCTCGTTCCAGCCTCATTCTTTTTCCTAAAGAGATACACATTTTTTTTTTTTATTGAGGGGCAATTCACGTCATAAATTCACCCTTCAAAGTGTACAAATCCAATGGCTTTTAGTAGATTTACAGACTTGTGCATCTATTACCACAGTCAATTCTAGAACATTTTCATCATCCCACCTCACAAAGAGCACCCCTTCACCCTTCTCCCCATCCCTCCACCTCCCGACACCGAACCTACTTTCTACTTCTATGTATTTGCCAGTTCTGGACATTTCTCATGAATGGAATTATGGAGTCTGTGGCCTGTTGTGATCGGCTCCTGTCATTTACCATAATGTTTTTGAGGCTCACCCATGTTGTAGCAAATCCTGGTACTCTGTTTCTTTTTATGGGCTAAAGAATATTCCATTGCACCCATTATTTTTTCTCTGGACAATTACATAAATTCCTAACTTGTTCTTTTGCTTCCAGGCTTATTCATCTCCCCCATCCATTCTCTGCATTGTTTCCAGAGGAATCTGTAAGCATAAATTTAATGACGTCCTGTTTAAAATCTTTGGGTGGCTCCCCACTCCTTGAGGAGGCCTGAACTCCTGGGCATGGCATGTGAGTTCTAGGATGCTTCCACTGACCTACTCAGCTTGTTTCCCACCCTCTTCTCCTGTTCCCTGGGTGCAGCCTGGACACGACTATCTACTCCATTTGTTTTGTGTGAGATGACCCCTTCCTGTGTTTGTAGGTGTAGCCCTTCTGCCAGGAATGTCCTTCCTCCCAGACTCTGCCCAGCGCACTCCTGCTCATCCTACTCTATTTCTGTATCATTTCCTGCTCGTGTTTCCATAGGTTCTAGAAGACATTAGGGTATGTGTCTCTTGCTATAATTATTTGTGAATATCATGAACTTGAATCCAGGAGCTAGCTTTTGCTCCTCTCTCTAATCTTAGGGCCTGGTACAGAGCCTGAAATACAGGCAAAAATTGATAAATGTTTGTTAAATAAATAAATTCTTGGAGATAGAGATATCATATTTTAATGTTCCTGTTTGTAGCTTACCAAATAATCAACAACGTTAATATTTTTGTCTGAGCACATGTGTAATAAGTGGGGTTTACTAAACACCAGACTGTTGTGCAAAAAGAAGAAGAAAAAGAAGCAGCAGCAACAGCAAAGCTGCCATTAAACAGAATAGAAATTTTATTGCCTGGGAATGGCTTAATTTACTTATCAGAGCTTCACTAGACAATTGCTGACCGCTTCCTTTTACTCTGACACGATTAGCTCGATTAGCTCGAGGATCTCAGTAAATAACCAGTTTGTAGAAAGAATCGGTTTTTGAATTTGAATCTGCAAAGGACCTTTCACCCATAAGCCATGGATTTTGATTGTGAAATTCTTGTAGTAACTGAAGGCGTGATCACTAAATGTAGGTATTTGTTTCTACATGCGAAACCTAAGAAGCCAAACTAGAATTTCTTCTATTTCGTGAAGTGAGCGACGGACTCACTGAATCGACCAGCAGTCTACTACATGTTGTTCTGCTACGGAAGTTAATTCCTTGGTTTGTATTTGGTATTTTTGAGGATTTAAAAAAGACTTCAGTTTTGTAGAGTTCTCGCTCTCTTTAATTCATAGCAACAGTATGAGAATGTACTTGCGGAATTCTCAGTTGATGATGAAATTGTAAAAAGTTAATTGACTTGGCAAACAGAGTCACAGGTATGTAACATTCAAAGGCAGATTATATATAGCCTTTGTGTGCCAGAGCGTAAGAAGTCTAAGTGAAGCAGTGTTCTCAAGAACAAGGTTGGAGGACCAACTACCTGACTTCAAGATTTAGGATAAAACTGTAGTAATCAAATCAGTGTGCTGTTGGCAAAAGAATAGACAAATAGATCAATGGAACAGAAATAGACCCACATAAAGATCCAACTTTGATCTTAGGCAAAAGAGTAAGGGCAATACAATGGAGAAAAGGCTTTTCAACAAATGGTGCTACAATTGGACATCCACATGCAAAAAAAAATCTAAACACAGACTTTACACCTTTCACAAAAATCAACTCAAAAGGAATCATAGATCTAAATGTAAAATGCAAAACTGTGAAACTAGGAGGTAACACAGGGAAAAAAATCTGGATGTCCTTGGGTAAGGCAGTGACCTTGAAATACAACCCAAGGCATGACTCACTGAAGAAAGACTTGATAAGCCGTACTTCATTAAAACTAAAAACATCTACTCTGGAGAGACAGTGTCAGGAAAATGAGATTAGCCACAGACTGAGAGAGTATGTTTGCAGAAGACATACCTGATAAAGGACTACTATGCTAACTATAGAAAGAACACTTAAAACTTAACAACAAGAAAGTGGACAACCTGATTAAAAAAACAAATGGGCAGAAGACATTTCAGACATTTCACCAAACAAGATATATGAATATCGTATAAGCATATGAAAAGATGCTCCCCGTCATATGTCATAAGAGCGTCTCACATTATAGCAACAATGAGATACTATTGCATACCTGTTAGCGTGGCTAAAATCCAAAACACTGACAACAACGAATGCTGGTAAAAATGTAGAGCAACAGGAACTCTTACACATCGCGGTGGGAATGAAAATTGGTACGGTCACTTAGTAAACAGGTTGATAGTTTCTTACAAAATCAAAAATACTCTCACAAATGACTCAGCAGTGGTATTCCTTGGCATTCACTCAGCTGAGTTGCAAAGTTATCTCCACACAAAAGTCTGCACATAGAGACTTATGGAAGATTTATTTATAAGTGCCAAAACTTGAAAGCAACCAAGATGGCCTATAGGAGGTAAATGGATAAATAAACTTTGGTACATCCAGACAATGGAATGTTATTCAGCGCTAAAAAGAAATGAGAAAGTCAACATGCTATATAATTCCAACAATCTGACATTCTGGAGAAGGCGAAGTTATGGAGACGGTAAAAGGATCAGTGTTGTCAGGAGTTAGGGAGGAAAGATGAACAGGGGAAGCACAGAAGACTTTTAGGGCAGTGAAACTATTCTGTATGGTACTCTCTGTCTTACTGTATCAATTTCTCTTTTTTCTGAGACATTCTCATCAGCATACTAACATGCTCTACAAATTCTATCTGGAAAAATAGCCAAAAAAGAAATCTTTCTCCCATGACTCAATATTCCCACCTAGCTACTGCCTCAAAGCTTTGCTCCCCTTCACATGCAAACTTCTTGAAAGTTGTCCATCTTTACAGTGCCCACTTTCTTTTTTTTTAAAGGTTATTCTTTTGAGAGAGACAGAGACAGCGTGAGTGAGGGAGGGGTAGAGAGGGAGGAAGAGAGAGAGAATCCCAAGCAGGCTTCCTGTTGCCAGCGCAGGGCCTGACTTCAGCGCGGGGCTTGAATTCACAAAACTGTGAGATCATGACCTGAGCTGAAACCAAGAGTCAGACGCTTAACCAACTGAGCCACTCAGGTGCCCCTATCGTGCCCACTTTCTTATTCTCTCCCCCACCCTGTAGTCCCTGCTAGTCTTCTGAAACTGCTCCTCCCCAGGCCACCTGTTACCTCCACAAGGTCAACTGCAATGACCACTTTCTGGTCCACCTCTTCCTTGACCTTTCAGCGTATTCAACATGACTTCCTTCGGGAAATATTCCTATTCTTGCAGCTACCCTGATACCATGGTGGCGTCCTTTCTGGTTTTGTTCCACTTCACTATTACACCTCACCACAGTCCCACCTGACTACTCCTTCTCCATCTCCTTCGCTGGCATTTCCTTCTTTGCTTTCCCTGTATTTGTTGGTGTCCCCAGGGCTCAGTCCTGGGCCCTTTTCTCTATTTTACACCCCTCCTAGGTGAACCATTGGTTCCCATGGTTTTCTCTTCTCCCATATGCCAATAACCTCTTTTCTGCATGTGAGGGTCTCTGACCCCAAGCTCTAGACTTCTGATAGCACATCAGACACAGGGTAGGCATGGAGTGTGTCTCTTTTTTTCCACAGCAATGGCTATCCTGCCTGGTTAGCAAATTAAGATGCGTCTTGAGACAAAAAAAAAAAAAAAGTAAAATGTATGATTTGGAAAGACTATTATCATTAAAGAAAACTTCTTTAATGGTAAATTATTTTATTATTTCAGCAGAGGAAAGCTTATTTCTTACCACAATAGCCAAACACATTGCAATTTGTTTTATATTCAAGCTTCCTGGCTCTAAATATAAAAGTGAACTCAAGTCAACCAGGGTGCAAATTTTCCGTGTGTGGCCTGCCTTCCCTCTTCCCCTAATTTTGTAGTTGGAAACACCTTAAAAGGGAAAATAACCCCCCTTTGGGCAAAGTGAAACAAAAATGTAAACCGCATCTTATGCTATCTTGAAGAAATGTATGTTTCCCATCATTACATTTCGTGGTCGGGAGTAGGCTCTTGAGAGAAAATGGGGGAAAGAAATAGACAAAATATCAAAGCACATGCATAAAATCATAAAAATAGAAGAGACGGCTGTGTGAGAGCTTACTTTAAAAAACAGTAAACTGATTATTTAATGCTCATGCCAGCTGAATTTTTAGCATCTCTATGAATAGGTTGGTAAGAATAAAAGATGGGCTTTCTCCATCAAGCTTCCCAGTCTCTGCTGAATTCAGGTTGCTATTTACTCTCCATCTTTTTTGGACAATTGGTTCAACCCCTAATCCGGTCCTCCTATCTAGAGAACTTACTCCTTCAGCAAAAATTCCCTTTACTCACCACTGTATGATCCCCACTCAGCTCCCACCCCTCCCCCCGCCCCGGAAGCAAAGGAGATCTTCTGACCCCACCCCCAACCCCATCTATCCCATTGCCTAGTCAATACTCTGGGAATTCCTGCAGAAGTGTCCATACATAGAAACTATGAACTTTAGAAAAGCTATAATTATGAATCAGTGTGGGGTTACTAGTAGGCTTAGGAAGGAGCAGTAAGGAAGAATATTTCTGTGGAAGTTATTAATGGGGACAAAGAGCTGTTTTTATGCTGTCTTCTGGAAAATGTCTCCATTATGCCTTATTCTCAATTGCAGAGGGGAGTTTGGGGGTGAAGAAGTGAAAGAAAGCGTCTTTCTTAAGTAAGATTATACAATATGCATTTCATTGTCTCTCAAACAACTGGTCCTATAAGTTTATTGTTCAAGTTTTGTATTTTACAGCCATAATTTGTGACGTTACAACCTTTGAGCTATAGGCAAAAGCATAAGAACACATTATGGAAAGATAAAAACCTCCCTCTTCCTGCTTTCAAAGACGTCTGCAAAGGGGCAGGCAGCACAAAGAAAGACATTGTTAAACAATGAAAGTCTAAGGGGCACGTAGTAAATTTTTCCGCAGAGCAAATAGCGCACGATCAGAAAATAGGGTAATGAGTAAGATTGAAACTGGGCGAACCAATGCTGAAATCAAGAGCAGGAAGGAAAAAAGAGGTTGGCGGAAAGTTAGCAGGCACCGAATTCTTTATAAGCTGTGGGAATTTGGGGGAAAGTGTCAAACTATTATTGAGCCAGAGAGAAATTTGGCTATGCCTAAGAATGGTAATGACTGGAAGGTGGAACTGATAAGAAGGATGAGGCATGTAAGTTGAAGTTCATATTCTTTTCTCTTTTTTTTTTTTTTTAAATTTTTAACGTTTTTTATTTATTTTTGAGACAGAGAGAGAGAGACAGAGCATGAACGGGGGAGGGGCAGAGAGAGAGGGAGACACAGAATTGGAAGCAGGCTCCAGGCTCTGAGCCATCAGCCCAGAGCCCGATGCGGGGCTCGAACCCACGGACCGCGAGATCGTGACCTGAGCTGAAGTTGGACGCTTAAATGACTGAGCCACCCGGGTGCCCCTCTCCTTTTTTTTTTTTTTTTTTTTTGAACAGCTTTATTGAGATATAATTTACATGCCAGAAAGTTCACTTGCTTAACGTGTATAATTTGATGGTTAATGTGCAATCATCACCATAATCTAATTTTAGAACATTTTTATCATCCTCCAAAGAAACCCCAGTATCCATTAGCAGTCACTTCTGTTCTCTCTTCCCCCCAGCCTCTGTCTCCATGGATTTTCCTATTCTAGAATTTCATATGAATGGAATCATACAATATATGGTCTTTTGTGACTGGCTTCTTTCACTAGGCTTCACATTTACAAAGTTTATTCATGCTGTAACATATGTAAATTCTTCATTTCTTTCATGGAGAAATAATATTCCATTGTATGGACGGACATACCACATCTTGTTTATAATGTTATTAGTTGATGCACATTTGGGTTTCCACTTTTTGCCTAGTGGGAATAATGCTGCTATGAACAATCGTACAAGTTTTTGTGTATACATATTTCTTCGTTTCTTCAGGGTAGATACCCAGGAATGAAACTGCCAGGTCATTGTATCTCTAGGTTTAACATTTTGGTGAACTGCCAAACTATTTTCCAAAGTGAGTGCTCTATTTTACATTTCCACCAGCATTGTGTGAAAGTTTCAATTCCTCCACATCTTTGTCATCACTTGTTATTGTCTGTCTTTTGATGTTAGCCATCTCAGTGCTTATGAAGTCGTCGTACCTTATTGTGGTTATGATTGGCATTTCTATGACTAATGAAACTAAGCACTTTTTAGTGCAGTCATAAGCCATTCTTCCTATCTCCCTTGCTACTACATGTTCATTTATTATCCCTCAATCTCCCGTCCTGTCCTTTCTCTGGAGATATGGCAAAAAACCTGGATACGCAGGACCTGTATTTTCTGTGCTGAAGCTATCTTTCAAGGAAACTCCAGGACAAGTTCATTACTATTGATTCTGGACAATTGAAATTACTAAATTTGGTTTAATTGAAGCCGGTAGACTTTTATTAAGTGCTTTGGTGGTATTTATGTTTGAACTACTGAATATTATGCGCTTAGTGACTATAACTCTTGCAAGTTACTAGAACTGTAAGTCCATCAATAAGTATAAAATAAGGAAGAATTAAGTAAATTCATAAGAAAACTACCAAAGTGTGCTATCTATGACTGAAATGAAAACCTTCCAATATACTTACCCTTGACTCAACCATCCACTACTAGAAATCTATCCCAGGGAAATGATTGTTATAGTTCCACGAATGTTTGGGTATAGTGATGTTTGCCTGAGTGTTATTTCTAATTGTACAAAATCCAGTAGTTTGATAGGTAGGTAAATAGATTATGACATATCCACCCAGTAATTATGCATTTATTTAAAATGATTTACAAATATGTTTGTTATATACCATGCAGAATGTATGGGAAGTCTCCAGGGACAAGAAAAAAAAAAGGCAGAAAGGAAAACCAGAGCAGTAAACAGGAAAGCTGGTCCTGCAGCAGACTTGGGGAGAAGGGGCTGGGGAGGGGCTATTAGATTTAGGTTCCTAGGGATTTGGGTTTTGATATTCACATGGGGACAGGAGGCAAGAGCTAGGGTACCTGACTGTGCAGCATAAGGCCAGACTCCTTGAAGGACTACAACCAGAGAAGGGGGGCGATTTGGGGAAACTCTCTTCTGCCGTAGAAGTCACATGGGATTCTGTCTGTCTTGGCTAGTCTCTGGGTAGAAAAAATAAATATATTTTGAAATTTTGTAATCATGAACCCGTAACTCATGTAGGATTGGGACCCAAATTTTACTGCCTAAGTTCAAGAGGAACTTGGCAGGAAATTAAAAAAAAAAATGTCTTCTATGCAGGGCCCCTAGGGTACCTGTCAGAAGACAAGAGAAATACACATGTCAGCAATGCAGATTGCACAGGTCACCAACAGATCAAGTTCAAGGAAGAAAAAGCACATAATCCACAATTCAAGGTCAGTTTCTTCTACTTCACAGATTTTTTTTTTCCCCTACAAGATTCCTCATTTTTCAAAAGTCAGAAAAGAAGATCCACACTAATTCTTATCACTCTCATCTTTAAATGTTCCTTCTCGTTTCTTTCCGGCAGCCTGGAAATTCTGCCTTGGTTAAAATGTAAAATCGTGACAAGCTAATGTCAGTGAGGATGATTTCTGAGTGGAACTGAATGGGATCTTTTAATTTGCTGAATAATTGCCTGCCAAAATTATCCATCAGATCAGAAAACAGTTTTCTGTTTTGCTTTTTAAATGTCCTCGCTTATGCTTTCTTCGTGGTTGGCATTTTGTGATTATGCCATTGTTTGCAATTGTAGGTATGCATATTTTGTATCAGCTTCTTTGAACTGTTGTCATCTACTTGATTCATTGCACCGCGGTTTGGTTTTGTATTGTAAATGCTCACCAGTGTATCTGCAATACTTTGCAACATTCACTCAACTTTGTCCCAGCTCCCTCTCTGCTCTCAGTTTCTCCTTGGTATTTACAACTGGTGCACGTTCTTCAGGTATCAGTGAACATCCTGCTTCAACTATCAGTATTCTTTTATTTTTATTTATTTATTTTTAATGTTTATTTTTGAGACAGAAAGAGACAGAGCGTGGGGGGGGGGATGCAGAGAGAGAGAGGGAGACACAGAATCTGAAGCAGAGCTGAAGCAGACACAGAATCTGAGCTGTCAGCACAGAGCCTGACGTGGGGCTCAAACTCATGAAATGTGAGATCATGACCTTAGTTGAAGCTGGACGCTTAACCGACTGAGCCACCCAGGCAACCCTACCATCAGTATTCTTTTAAAGGAGTTAGTGCTATTTACTTTCTGACTTGTAAAAGGTATTATTATTATTGTTACAACAATCCCACCACTACTCTGGAACATTCCACTCTAGGTTTCTGCTGACTCGTACTTCCTTAGTGACGGTGTAACTAACATATTTGAACAGAAACTTTTTTTTTTTTTTTGAAGACATGTTCATTGCTTTAGAAACGCATCTGGCTGGATATTCTTGTTTTTGTTCTTTCAGATGATTTTAAGTTTTAGTTTAAGCTTGCAGGCGGCGTCCTCCATGCAAGTGGCCCTGTAGATTATAATGAGGACTGGGTGAAGCAGGGAAATGTCTTGTGAGGAGCTGCTTAAGCTTACAGAGATAATTCACCTAAACACAGAACACCCAGGAAAGTCATAAAACGGTCCCCAGACATTGGGATAATGGGGTCGAGGGAGGAATAATTCAGGAGGGAGCTGTAGTTTCACTATGCAGAGGAAAATGTTAACCAGAACTGGGCAACAACTAGATAGATGACATTGCAGATGAGTGGTTTTTGTTAGTGGGGTTTGAAGGATCAGGCATAAGCTTCAAGCCCGGACCCAGGGCTTCACTCCCTTTTAGGCTTACACAATACACATTCCATAGTAGGAAGAAAAAAATAATTGTGTGAATTATATACACAGTTCTCTTAAAATTTAATTGATTTAATTATGAGATGAAGCTTGGAAATAGGGTGTCATTATATTTTATACCCTTTTTTGTCTCTTACCTTCAGGGGAAGAGAATTTTGTGATGTCTCTAATATTCTTTTTATGATTTAAATGTCCTTCCCCTTGGGGCATTGTGTAGAAAAATAAGACAGCACTTTGGACAAGTAGCTTTTATTTTCTCTTTACTCTTTGGAATAGTCATTAAAGTATACAAGTTAAGAAATATGAAGGGTATTTTGTTCCTAAGAAATATAAAGTCACCTAGGGGCGCCTGAGTGGCTCCGTCGGTTGAGCGTCTGACTTCGGCTCAGGTCATGATCTCGCGGTCTGTGAGTTCAAGCCCCGCGTCAGGCTCTGTTCTGACAGCTCAGAGCCTGGAGCCTGATTAGGATTCTGTGTCTCCCTCTCTCTCTGACCCTCCCCCGCACATGCTCTCTCGCTCGCTCGCTCTCTCTCTCTCTCTCTCTCTCTCTCTCAAAAATAAAATAGGGGCACCTGGGTGGCTCAGTCGGTTGAGCATCAGACTTCAGCTCAGGTCATGTACTCACGGTTCATGAGTTTGAGCCCTGCATCAGGCTCCGTGCTGATGCCTCAGAGCCTGGAGCCTGCTTTGGATTCTGTGTCTCCCTCTCTCTCTGCCCCTCACCCACTCATGCTCTGTCTCTCTCTCTGTCAAAAATAAATAAACATTTAAACAAATTAAAAAGAAATACAAAGTCACCTAAACTACATATATTAACGTACTCATGGATATGATCGGCTCTTTGCTTTTTTCAACTCCTAAGGAAATTTAGTTATAGGTTCTAAACTAGAGAAAGTTCCTCTTTTAAAGAGAAATCCTTGTAAGAAAACAAAATAAAGCAGAAAGAAAAATGGCAAAACCCTGAGAAGTCAATTGTCCCATTGTTCCACAATGGGGCACTCTTGAGTTTTGCAAGTTGCCCTTTTAATGGGCAGAAAGGGAACCGTGATACAAATGATCACTTACAAGGTAGTGCTTTGGTTTCCTATGATGAGTTGTGTAATGTGTATTTTTCTTAAGTGAGGATTACAAGTCCTCACCAAAGAACTGAGTATATATTTGTATAATTTTCCTTGAAAAGTGCCACCATCTCCTGTTGAGTGGTATCGTTTGGGTCTGAATTCTTTGAAGATGTGAACAAGCGTACAGATATTTTTAAATTTGCAAGTGATGTGCTAGATTGAACTTTTTCTTCTAGACTTTGCATTTGTGAGTAGGGAAAAAGCTATTTCAGTCATTAGACTATTTTTAGGTATTCCAAAGGCCCTAAATCCCCATTAACTTTTGGTCTTTTCAAAAATAAACCTTAATATTAGGTTGAGGTGGTGTGATATATAAATAACCTGTGAGTTTAATTCCTCGGTAGGTAAATCACTGAAATGACAGTCTGGTTATTTGGCATTGTATACATAGACCAAATAATTAATGTATTGGTTCTATTTTCGTTTAAAATTTTTCTTTTGCCATCATGAATGAATATAAGTAGGTATATATTTTTCTTACTAATGTTTTTGTTTCATTTTGGATAAAATGGCTCTTGTATAAAAGAACAATTTTGAAAAGAAAGGGAGGGGGGGCGCCTGGGTGGCTCAGTCGGTTGAGCGTCCAACTTCGGCTCAGGTCATGATCTCACGGTCTGTGAGTTCGAGCCCCGCGTCGGGCTCTGTGCTGACAGCTCAGAGCCTGGAGCCTGTTTCAGATTCTGTGTCTCCCTCTCTCTGACCGTTCCCCATTCATGCTCTATCTCTCTCTGTCAAAAATAAATAAACGTAAAAAAAAAAATGAAAAGGGGGAAAACGAATCTGTATATAAACCAAGTTTCATATCTATGTATTGCTTAGAGAGGAGAGACATGTACTCTGGTGGCACCTTGCTCTACTTACCTAAGCCTGTTGCTAAAATCATTGGCTCAGTGCTGAGCTCTTTGGAGAAATACATGGTACATTGAGGTAGGAGTAGAAAATGAATGGAAATCTGTTCTGAGAGATAGTATGTCTCACTTCCTCTCAGTTGTCTCTTCTGACCCTCCCAGTCCTTGCTGCTCTTATAGAGGGGTGGTCAGGGGGATGGTATTTAAAGATGGGAGAAGTTTCAGAAGATACTCAATCCACACTTGCATCCAATGGGGTCTTAAGTATCCCAGAAAGAAAGACATTTGGCTTTTGCGTACTTACCTACATCCTGGGAAAGACAGCACTCTGCCTGCCAGGGCAATCTCTTCAAATGGTGAATTTGTAAAGGTCTTGTTCCTGTGGCTTTGAAAGGTTGTGTCATTGTTAAGTTATTTCAGATTTGCTGGCCTCTGAGTGCCCTCATAGTTGCAATAGTGCATACCATCTGTCTCTTTTCTGTTATGTGACCTCCTGTAAGAGAGGACAGCACTGTAGTCATTGTCCTGTCCTTATCACAATGCCTGCAGAATTATAGCCATCGAAGAAATGTTGATTGCTGCATTAGTATTTCTGGGGCCTGGAATGGCTTATGACTCCAGCCTCTCCACCATCGCGTTATTACTCTTCTCACCTGAGCATAATGGAACTGGTCCTTAACACCTATCATGTGCATGGAACAACTAGAGCTAATTTAGTGGGTAGAAAGAGAGCCAGAAATCTTATGTTTGCTGCTTCATTTTTTTTTTCTGATCACAAAAGTAAAGTTGGTTCATTGACAAATGTTTGTAAAATACAGAAGAGTACAGAGAACAAAAGAAACAATCTGTATTTGCATCCCTCAAAGGATTCCATTTTGCTTGTATGTACGCCTGTGTGGAAGTGTCTGTAAAGTGTGTGTGTGCGCGTGTGTGTGTGTAAATCCTGAGAACATGCCTTGCACCTCTTCTGGGATATGTGGACCTTTGTCTTTCTTTGGGGGACATAGAATGTGAGGCAACATAAAAAAGTCCCACTTAATGTTCTGTTTTCATATAAATATGTTATGATCTATACTTAATATAATGGAATGATAATTTGAAGCAATAATTGATTTATTTTTTCTCCCTGTACTTCCTGCTTCCCTTGTTACCTTTCCTCAGATGGGTCAGGTGACAGGAAGCCTCCTTTCAAGGGAAGCTGTGATGGTGGAACCAGATCACAAAGGCTATAATTTCTTTATTTTTAGTTTTGAAAACCATAATCCAGCTGTGAGACCAATGGATCAGGAAAAAATATGTGATCAACTGAACTCTCCTCGATACGTTTCCCCCCACTACAAATATGAGGAACTAAGACAAAGTTATGTTAGGAAGTATAAGAAAGGAAAGATGTTAATCCAGCTGTAAACATAAAAAAAAATTGTAAAAAAGATTAGCTTCAAAAGAAATGTACAGGACTAACATACAGAAAATTAATATAAAAATAGCTCTACTGAGGGGTACCTTGGTGGCTCAGTCGGTTGAGTGCCCAACTCTTGGTTTCAGCTCAGTTCATGTTCCTAGGGTCATGGGATCATGCCCCATATCAGGCTCTGTGCTGAGTGTAGAGCCTGCTTGGGATTCTGTCTCTCCCTCTCTTTCTGCCCCTCCTCCACTCATGCGCGTGCGCTCTCTCTCTCTCTCAAATAAAAAAAAAAAAAAGATAACTCTTCTGAAGGTCAGGAAAGAAAATAGGAGTAAATGTAGAGACATGTTTTGTTTTTGATAGACACACTTAATATTACAAAGATGTTAATTCTCCCAAAATTACTTTATAGAGTTCATACATTCCCAGTCAAAATCCCACCAGGATTATTTGTGGAATTGACAATATGATCCCAAAGATCAAATGGAAGAACAAACACGCAAGAATATTTGGGAAATTCTGAGTTGGGAGGGATGAGAAAACGTTCTCCACCACACATTAAAACGTATCATGGAGCGGTTAGAAATGTTTTAATTGTGCTCCTGATGGGGGAATAAAAAGTCGGATCAGTGGAGCAGAATGGAGATCTGAAATAGAGTTCAAAGTGTATGGGAGTTTTGTTTCCCCGAGTGTATTACAGTCATTTCCCAACTTTCCTTATTGCGGTCTTCCTACTTCTTTTATTAGCCTCTTTCTATCCTTTCTCCTCAGAACATCCAGAGTCACTACCTAAGAGCATAATCAAGTTATGTAAGCCTTGACTTAAAAGCTTTCAGCGGGTTTCCACGCAGTTGGAATCGAATCCGTATTCCTACCCTGAATCTCTTGATCCAACAGACCTGCTAACCTCATCTCGCAGCACACCTCTCCATGCTCAGCATGTCTCAGCCACACTGGCTGCTTTCTTACCTTTAAAGAGCCAAGATCTTTTTCCATGGAGCCCATGCACCCGCTGCTCCTTCCATGGGAGTCAGGGGTGCTTGTCCCCTGGCTCTTTTCGGGGCTGACTTGATCTCATGCTTTGAGCTCTGGCTTAAATTCAACGGAACTTCCTTCAAGCAGTCTTTAAGAGGAAGGTGCCCTCAGCTCCACCCCATCATTCTTTCTCTGTACTGTGTTCGCTTCCTTCTCAGCACTTTGCAAATTGTACTTACTCGTTGGCCTGCTTGTTATGGTCTCCTCCACCATACTGTATGCTGCAAAATATGGCGGTACATGACAGGGACTGTGCTTTGCTTATCACCCTGCTTCCAGCATCTAGCACGGTAGGCTTTCAATTGATATTTGCTGAGTGAGAAAAGGAATACATGCATAAATGAATAAAATCGGTGGGCTATTGAAGAAAGGAAGTTTGGGCAACAGGATAGCCTTTTAGAACAACAACAACAGAAATAGCATGAACTCTTTATTTTCTTACATAAACATAAATTTAAGGTTGATCAAAGTTTTAAATTTAAATTGTGAAACCATAGCATTTTATAAATAAAACATAACAATGTTTTCATGTATTTTGAGCTAATACGTAAGTATGATTCTTGGAGAATACATGAATGTGAGATATCCTGGTGATGTTTAAGAAATTGCTTTTGGGGTGCCTGGGTGGCTCAGTTGGTTAAGTGCCAGACTTCAGCTCAGGTCATGATCTCGGTCCGTGAGTTCAAGCTCTGCATCGGGCTCTGTGCTGACAGCTCAGAGCCTAGAGCCTGCCTCAGATTCTGTGTCTCCCTCTCTCTATTCCCTTCCCTTACTCGCGTTCTGTCTCTCTTTCTCTTTCAAAAATAAACAAACATTAAAAAAGAGAAAAAAGAAATGCTTTTATCTTACATTAAAATTTTAACATTATTCTATCTTATGTTAAAATATATTTTGCATTCATGTATCTAAACCTAGAAGCAACATCATTGTCCCTTGTCTTTCAGTGTAAGTTGTTGTAACAGAGACCCACCCCAAAGGCAATGGTTTAATCAAGATAGCAGCTTATTTTGCCCTTAAAGAGGTTACCGAGATAAGCAGTTCAAGGTTGGTGGGTGACTCGGTAGTCTCGGCCTGCACCCCCATCTCCTAGCCAATGGGAAGAAGGAAGGGTAAAGGGAAATACAGGTTATTTTATTCTATGGTCAACCTAGAAGTTAGTTACATGGACATGGGATGCATCTTTGGGTTCACATTCCACTTACTGGAACCTGGCCATGCATAGCTACCATGGAGACTGGAAAATGCAGTCTTTAGGTGGACAGCCTTCTTCCAAGCTCCGATTCAGAAGTTTCATTACTGAAAGACAGGGAGAATGATAATTGATGGATACCTAGGACTTCTTGCCACAAGGAGGCACTTGACCTACAATACCACGAAACTGACTTTTTCCTTCTCGTGTTTTGCCTTATATTTGTTTTTACAATTAGTTTTATCTGGATTTTCCCCTTTCTTAAACTCCAGCTTCAAAGTTTACAGACAGGGTTATGCTCTTCTGGCCATTGTCATTTCCCCCAGTCACTGCAAAAGTTTTCCACTCCATCTTGTGTTAAGAACCCCATTGTCTTTGAAATATGGACTGATTCAGCAAGCCAAACCAGATATTTCAGCACATCTATGTTCAGCTATTTGTTTTCAAGATCCTTTTCCCTCTCCCCAAATCATGTCCATTAACCTGATTTTGAGGATCCAGGGTCAGCAAACATTTCCTGTAAAGGACCAGATAACAAATGTTTTAGGCTGTGTGGGTGACACATACAGTCTCTGTGCATAAATTTTTGTTTGTTTTATAACTGAAATGTACAATTATTCTTAGCTTTCAGACTGTACAAAAACAGTCGGTTGGGCTGCTTTTGGTACACATGCCATAGTTTGCTGACCCCTCTTGTACAACAGTGAATGACAATGGGTGTCTGTATGTCTCTCTTAAACAGTGAGGGAGTGGCAGTTAGTGTTCCTGCTCTAGATGATATATATCAAGGAACTACAAGGAATATCTTGCTATGTTGGCAATGACTATAACTCTGACATAGGTATGTCTTCTGCTAAATAAACACTGGCCAAAAATTATGATATAGTCAGTATCATAAAGCTTTATGCTCTATTTATGTCATCACAAGGATGAAAGTCACAGTTTGTCATATATATCTCAGTGCCTTTTTAAATGTTATAAATGTCAACCCATCTATTCATATCTTTGATAGAAAGATGCTGATGAGACCCTAATAGCTGACAATATATAGCTTAGAAACGATTTTCTAATTCCTAACTTAAAATGCTTACAGATTGCATTCTCTCTGAATGTACATTAAGCCATTCATAATACGATTAATCAACAAGTATTTCTCGAACCGCTATCATATAGTAGGCGCTGTACTAGACTCTGGGAATGCAACAGTGAACAGATAAAGTCCCTACTCTCCAGCAGGGGGAGCTCACATTCTAGAGACAGGCAACAAACAAATAAGCACATTCATTAAACATGCAGGATGCTGACAAGTGCTATGAAGAACTATAAAGTATGGAGGTAAGGATATAGATAATATTTGAAGGAGCTATCTTAGAGTGGTCAGGAATCGCCAAAATGAGATGAGAGTTGAACTAAGTCAAGAATGCAGTCGGGAGCGTTATACAGGTTCCAAGGGACCACGTGCAAAAGTGCTCATGAGTACTCAGGACCAGGAAGGGGCCAGCTGTCTGGGGAGAGTGGAAGGCAGGGTGTTATACAGAAGGTCAGAGGGCTAATGAAGTCAGATAGCACAGGATGTCGTCCTGTGGGTTTTATTTTGAGTGAGATGGGAAGCCTTGGGAGGGTTTTGAGCAAAGAAGGGTTTTGATCAGACTTAGGTTTTAAAAGGACCACTCCAGCTGCTGTGTAGAGAACAGACAGAGGGCAAGAGTGGGAGCAGGGACACCAGGTGCCAGGTTATTGTGACTGTGCAGGTGAGAGAGGACAGTGGTTGGACAGGCTGAGGGTAGGAAATGTAACTGTTTTCATGTGGCTCAGCACACATGAAGTAGGTTTGCTTTAATTGTATTTTCTAATCCTGGAGGAATCCAGTACCATCTAATTGTCTATCCCAGGATGGGCGTTGGTAGTCAAGGTCTCTTTCAATGGAAAACAGGCTAATTAAACGAGGATTTATTATGGCTTACTTATATCTCAAAATCTAGACAGTGCTATATTATGATCACTAATAAAGAGTCCTGGCTATAAATTAGGATGAGTTCATGAGGCAGTGCTTCCTTTAATATCGGAAGAGATGATGGAACGCTATTTAGAGCTAAGTTATGTAGAACACTAATCTTTCAACGATGGCTTGATTTTCAGACCTCTATTTACATCATTGCTGCAATAAGGAATGAACACAAACAAATGTAACTCTACGCCTAACAATGCAAGGCACCAACTGCATATAAACAAAGCTAAGCTCACAGTGGATCCCCAGTTAATTGTTGTGAATGACAACTGAGTGATGCATTTTAGCATTTAAAAATTAGCACACTATGATGTGCTGAGGACATTATAATAAATGAGAGGACTATAAATACCTTCCAAGTCAACACTTTTTTCTCATTTACTGCCAGGAAGTAGGTGCAGAGTAAATGAAGCCTTCCATTCTCTGCCATATTTTGAAGATGACTTCAGTGCTGAGTTCGGAATTTTTTTTTTCTGTCCAGCATTCCCCAAACTCACTTAACTAGTTGATTTTGGGGTGGTAGCTTCTCTCAAAAGACAAAGAGTATGTTTTCAGTGCAAACAGGTCCTTTTGTTAAGACTGATCGATATTTTACTTTTTGGATAGTTGTGGCTTCTATAAAGGAAAGTGTATAGACTGAAATATACTATACAGCTTAACTGATTTTCACATATATGTATACACTCATGTAACTACTGCCCGGATCTACATGTAACATATTTACAGCGTTTCAGATAACCTTTGCATTTCCTACCAGTCAATACTCCACCAATGGAAATCATATTCTGACTTCTGGGTCCATAGTTTTGCCCTTTTTTTTTTGAACTTTGTACAAATAATATTATATAGTATGTATTCTTTTGTATCTGGTTTCTTTTACTCAATACTGCATGATATTCATCCAAGTTGTCACCTGTAGCAGAAGTTCAAATTTTTTTTCATGGCTGTTTAGTATTCCATTGTGTAAATACACCACAATTTATCAATTGTACTGTTAATGGACTTCGGTAGTCTCAAGCTTTGGGTCAACATGAATAAAGTGCTATGAATACTCTCATACATGTCTGATAATGAACATACATACTTGTATATGTTGTCTCTATGTCTAGGGGTAGAATGCTATGGCAGAGGGTCTATGCAATACTGACTTGCATCAAACAGTGTTTTATTTTTTGGACAAGAAAACAAATTAGTTCCAGAGAGACAACAGTGTTTGATTGTCGTATGAAAAGAATTTGATAGAGTGTTTAATTGGATTACTTGGAATTATTTGCTTGGTTATTTTTCTTTTCATAAAGATAAAAAGTGAGGAGTCACATTGATATATCACCCCACAACCATTAGGATGCTCACTATAAAAAAACCCAATAAATACTTCTGCAGGCAACTTTTCATTCACCTTTTTCTGCATAGAGGACAGAAATTGGGATGTGTGATTAAAATCATAATAAAATTTATTTCCAGTTATTTAAAAAAACAGTAAATAACAAGTGTTGGCAAGGATACGGGGAAATTGGAACCCTTGCACGCTGTTGGTGGAAATGTAAAACGGTGCAACCACCATGAAAAACAATATGGAGGTTCATCAAAAAATTAAAAATAGAATTATTGTGTGATCTAGCAATCCCACTTCTGGTTGTAGTCCCCAAAGAATTGAAAACAGGCTTTCAAAGAGATATTTACACACCATGTTCATTACAGCAGCATTCACAGTAGCCAAGAGGTGGAAACAATTAAAATGCCCATTGAAAGATACATGGATAAAGAAAATGTGGCATATATGGGGGCATCTGAGTGGCTCAGTCGGTTGAGCATCCGACTTCAGCTCAGGTCATGATGTCATGGTCTGTGAGTTCCAGCCCGCATCAGGCTCTGTGCTGACAGCTCAGAGCCTAGAGCCTGATTCAGATTCTGTGTCTCCCTCTCTCTCTGCCCCTCTCCCACTTGCCCTCTGTCTCTCTCAAACAATAAATAATAAAGATTAAGAAAAAAAGAAAGAAAATGTGGCATACACACGCGCGCGTGCGCGCGCACACACACACACACACACACACACACACTGGATTATTACTCAGTCTTTAAAAAGAAAGAATCCTACAACATGATTAAATCTTGAGGATATTATGCTAAGTGAAATAAGATGGTTACAGAAACACAAATAAAGCATGATTCTACTGATATGAGGTAGTTATGAATAGTCAAAATCACAGACACAGAAAGTAGAACAGTAGTTACTGGCAGCTGAGGAGAGGAGGGCAAATGAGCTGTTGTTCAATGCATATAGGGTCTCAGTTTTATGAGGTGAAAAAGTTCTAGAGACCTGATGAACAGTGAGCATATAGTTCACATGAGTGCCCTGGACATTTAACAACGTTTCAGGTGGGGAACAAAAAAGATGGATATTATAAAGACCTTATAGCTTTGGCCGAAAAATATCCCTCTCTGCTTTCAAGCAAACATGTCATCGAGAAATGAGATGTTCGTAAGATGTTGTAGAACATAACTATGTTTGTTCACATAGGCTTCTCTGCTCCCCTGTTGCCACATGGATAGTTTGGGAGGAAACAAGGTCCTTGATACTGAATAAAATTATAAAAGTAATTTTTTGCAAAGCAGTGAGGAGTTATTGCTGATTTGTAGAGATTAATAATTTACAAGTACAAGATGGTTATTTTCTAGTTCTCTCTGATTAAATGAATCTATTTTTGTACTCGCGATCTTTGCATGAAACAAAAAACTCTGGAGTTACAGTGACTCATAAATAACCTTAGTGAAGCATTCAGTCCATGATCTAGCCAGTTGCAGGTTGTCGATAGACGTGATGGAGTGTAAAGGCCTCTGGACAACAGCTGTGCTGGAGCTCAACGCCTACCCAGGCAGGACAGACAGACGCTGCCTCCTGGTGGGCATGAGGGTTTTAGAGCAAAGCTGAGGCTTTCACAAGACGTCATAGCTTTCCCAAAAGGGTCATGAATTTAGGTAAGCCAGAGAGTATGGTAGGCACAAACTTGTTGATGAGGGCAGGCTTTCCAGTCAGTCAAGGATATTATTGTCCTAAACTCAGCTTTCTGAGTTGACCTTACTTGAAAATCAAATGGGCTATTCAGTTGCTCAGAAAAAATAACCATTTATTTTTATGGAATTTCTGAATATGTTTTTATCTCTATCGGGGCATGAGCCTTTGGCCATGGGGCCTTGGGCCTTGGGCCACATGCTGCCTGCCTTACCCTTGCCATAGGGCCCAGGATCTAATTTCAAAGTAAAAGATTGGAATGCTGCTTCCATTTTACTATTTCCTGAATAGACCCAGAAAATAACATTGTAATGGCTAAAATAAGCAGCATTATTTTTCTCACCAGGTACTGTAACTTTCCATACGGCAGATCATCTAAATTGTAGAACTATAATATTATACATTTTTCCCATGGGACTAAATAAAATTATTTTCATTTAGAATTTTTTAAGTATGGTAAGCATTTTACATTTTTCCCCCTGAATTTATTTTTCTCCTTTCCCCTTCCTTCCTTCCTCTCTGTCTCTGTCTCTATGTCTCTGTCTTTCCCTCTCATCCTTGTTTAGATACCAGTTGAGTCAGTTTGGAATAGAATTTGAGCCTGAGAATTTCAACAGGGATTTTCCTAGCAGAGTAAATATACCCCTCAAGCTATCTGTTTCCCCTCTTATAACATAAAGATAATAATAGTATATCCTTTAGGGTTACTCAAATGATCACATGAGACATTTTTGCCTGGCTTGGTAAATGTTAACTACTATATATTATTAATATATACTATATGCTGTGTATACTACATAACTACTATATAATATCAATCTGACCATATAGTATACGCAACATCAAGAACACTGATCTGGAGCAACAAAACAAAAAGGAAAATCTCTTAAGAGCAGTCCAAAAGCTAAACTGATGGCAAAACTGATGAAGGAGATCTTGAAACTCTGCAAATTAGATACACAGAAATAAGAGAGAATTAGGAAAAATATATGCTTTTAGTCAATGAAATAGCAACAATAAGATTGTTGCATTAAATGAACAAAACTTAGTTCAGGCCATCAGCTAAGCAAGAAGTTTTTTTTTAATGTTTATTTTTGAGAGACAGAGAGGGAGAGACAGTGAGCAAGTGGGGGAGGGGCAGAGAGAGAGGAAGACACAGAATCCGAAGCAGGCTCCAGGCTCTGAGCTGTCAGCACAGAGCCCCATGTGGGGCTCGAACTCACAAGCTGTGAGATCATGACCTGAGCCAAAGTCAGACGCTGAATCGACTGAGCCACCCAGGCTCCCTGAGAATTTTCTTAATCATGATCAGCATTTATATTGATAAAACTGTTTTAGGGGATGATATTTCTTTGAATTATAGTGGAGATGAAAATAACTTCGAGCTTACAGATCTCTCAGTCCAACTTGGTGATTTCATAGGGGAAGAGACTGGGGGTTCCAAGAGATTCAGCCCCTTGCCGAAGGTTACACATCTCCTCATGGCAGAGCCAGACCAGAACATGGGTCGGTCCCCTGATTGGAGTCCAGGGGGATATCCGACTGGAGCACACAGCTTTTGAATTGTGACAAGGTAAAAACAAACAAACAAACAAACAAACAAAGTTCATGCTGGAGTGAGAACAACTTTACCTTCATATCAGGGATCATTTTTTGCACATGGAATTCAAAGCATTTTGAAGAGATCTCATTATACCTGTTTCTAAATGGAAAAATAGAAACAGAGATAGGCTCTTGGTTGACTGGCTTTGTAGCCCCGCCTCAGGCACCATAAGTATATCCCTCATGCCCATGAATGCTGGTATGTTAACCTGCTATAGGTACCTGCCCCTGATGCTGGGACACCTTACACCTTGCTTTCTATTGCCTACTTTTATAGTCCTTTGTCGTAATCTCCTTTCTGCCAAATGTAAGCCTCCCAAAAGAGTATTTTTTCCGTTGTTCGTAGATAAATCTCCAACTTCCTGAACAGTGCCCAGCATACATTTGACCATCAGTGGGAGTCATGCCATTTCTTGAATGAATGAACAAAGAATTGGCAGTCTTGGTTTCTCTATCTAGATACTTGAATTGGCAGATGAATTTTAGGCCATATGTGTAGGCTCTTATTTTGCAACCTCTCCTATATTGCCCAGTTCCATACCCTGCAACCATGGGTCAAAGGAGCCTGCCCTTGGATCATACCCTGGATTCCGGGACACAGCATACTGAGCACATTCTGTGCTCCACTCAAGACGGACAGGAAAGAAGACAAAAACAGGTATAATCCAGAAGACTGGACTTCTATGTTTCGGAGGTATAAAAGGGAATCCTCCAAAACTTGTGCATGGTGACAACTTGAAGCCAGTGAAGCCACCCCTCTGGGAAAAAGGAATAAAACCAAACACCATGTATGTAAGCCCAGTGAAGCTAAGCAAGGCCTCCAGTGGAATCAGCCAACCACCATTATGAAGGTTAACTCACCCTTCAGACTGGGTGTACAAGGTTTCCTTTAGCTTCGAATTGTACTTGACTTTCATTTGAAGCATGCCTCACCAGCATAACCAGACTGCTTAATCACTGCTGTCAAAGACTTGGGCAGCAAAACAGCGTTAGGCTTTTGCTTTGTTTCATTAAGCAAAGCAGCTTCAGTCTCTGTGGTGAAAGAGTCCTCTATCAATGACTTCCAGTGTAAACAGGAAAACCTCCACATACACTGCCTTTTTGCAGAACTGCTACATCTTCTGACCACCAGATGTTGTCTACAGGGTCTTATAAAATCCCCCAAGAGGTCTGTTCTGGAGAAAAGGATAAGCGAGCCATCCAGTGGATCTTCAAGATGGGCAAGCACTTCTCAGCCTTGGGGGTGTTTTCAATGTCCTCTGTGTCAGCCTTCTTTCCTCCAATTTTTATGCTGTCATGTGATTAACAATCAGATACAAGGTTTAGCAGGAAAGATGCTATTAAGTAAGTTGAAAAGAGAAAAAAACCAGCATCCACAACACAACCACTCCATGCACATACCTGACCAGCTCTCCTGACAGACACTGCACAGGTCACTGGGAACACCTAATTGGCAGACCCATCAACATACCTTGCCAGATCCTTGGAGGGGGGAAGGCCTTAATTTATGACCCCAAGACAAGATAATCATAAGGTTGGGAGAACCCTTCTCTTGTAAACAATCCTGGACCCTATGCAGCTCTAAAGACAGCTGGAATATGTGTGGACAGCACTGAATTACAATAATACCTATTGATTGAAGAAAACTGTTTTGTGGCCTTAGAGTATTGGGACAATATTTGTGAGGGACGTGGTCATTATCAAAAAAGGAAGTTTTAAAACTAAAGGAAGCAGGAGTGACTTTTGTGGCTTTGGTGAGGTTCCATTTCATTCTGTACCTGTTTCCCTGGTGAATCATTCCAGTATGCACTGGTTCCTACACTTGCTGAAAGCCACGGTGAGTGGGCCACCAATGAGTCTCTAAAGAGAAGACCAATATGACTCTCCCTTCTCTGCCTGGCCTCCCCTAACATGGCAAAAATTCAGATTATTCTACAGGTCATCAGGCCATGTAGGCTTAAGCCAGGAAGTCTCAAGAATTGTTTTTGCAAATAGCTTATTATCAGAGGAAATGTCAGCTGAGCCAGGAGCATTATTCTTCCAACGGACCTGGGTGTTGAGGGATTTAATTGGGGTGAATAGTTGAGCAAGACAAAGATGGCTTTTCCTTGGGGACCTGTGTACTCTATAAAAGGGCTAAAATAGAAATGCTTACGCAATGACTTTCTTCCTAAAAATTCAGAACACTTCAGAAATGCCCATTAATTGTATTCTCGGCTCAACTCTGAAGGTTAGCAGACTGATGATAAAATAGATGTTCTGGGAAGTTACATATATGCCCGTAACTCCTTGTTTTTTTTCTTTTTTAATGTTTATTTATTTTTGAGAGAGAGAGAGCAGAGGAGATCCAGAGAGCGAGAGAGGGAGACAGAGGGTATGAACTGGGATCTGTGTTGACAGAAGACAGCCCAATGTGGGGCTGGAACTCACAAACCACAAGATCATGCCCTGAGCCGAAGTCGGACGCTCAAACAACTGAGCCACCCAGGCAGCCCTCCTTGTATGGCATTGTACACTCATCAGAAAAACGGACGATTGATTGAGTACTATCACCAAATATCATCAAGGAGTGCAAATTCCAACCGTGTGTGGAGAGAGGAGAGTTTGGAGGCATTTGGAGGGCTTACAGAATGATCAGCCCACCAAGTCTCCCTACAACTTATATTATTCAATTTCAGTGCTCAAGCCCTGGCTATTTTCACTTGTTTAATCTTGTATGGAGAAATTTGATTCCAAAGTCTATTATAGGGGACTTGCGTCTTTCCATCATTTCTGCTTTGGGAGGGTACATGCTATGTTATTTGGTGCGTAGATGTTCATGATGACCACACCTTCACTGTGATTTGGAGTCTTTAACATAATAAAGCAGCAGGAGCCAGAAGAGTATTCAGTGATGTCCACTCGCTTTCTGTGGTATCCAATAGAACTTTTGTGACAATGGACATGGTCTCTGCGCTATTTAAATTGATTAGCTGAATAAAATAAAAAAAAAATTCAGGTCTTCAGTCACATTACCCACATTTCAGATGTTCAGTAGGTATTGTTGCTAGCTGCGGCAGGATGGGCCAGCACGGTTATATAGTATCTTCTTTGTCTCGCTTACTACTTTTTAGCTTGAATTCCATCTTGCCTGTTATCAAAGCCTTGACCCCTGTTTTCTTTTTGTTTGCCTTTGACGGGCACAATTGGGCTAACATTTTCTTTTTAACCTTTCTGGATCACTTGGTTTTAGGCAAGTGTCTTGTACAGAGCACAGAGCTGGATTCTGCTTTTTAGCTTAGGTTAAGCCCATTTGCACTTATTGATATGACCTCTGTGTTTGATCTCATGTCTTTCATTTTTTTGTACGTATTGTAAATGCTAGTAGTGCCATCTCTTTTTAGTTCATGTGTCCTGGCTGCATGCTCTGAGCAAACTAAAATTAGCTCGCATCCTCCTCTTTCTTCTCTCATCTCTCGTCTGCTTTCCAATTTTAGTCAATAATATCTTCCTTAGTGTTTACCTTTGTAGTCCTAGGCTTCTACTATTCAGCTTGTCAGCATTAAATGATCTCCTATCACTTCCTCCAACTGCTCATGATGCAATTAATATTCTACTTACCACATTCTCTCCACTCCTTTTTCCTCCAATATTTTATTATGAAAATTTCCAAACCTACAGCAAAGCTGAAAGAATTTTCCCTTTGAGTACCCATACACCCACCGGCTACATGCCATCATTAACATTTTACTATATTTGCTTTATCACTGTGTCCATCCTTCCATCCATCTGTCCATCTCATTCTTTTCAAAGAAAATTGAAATTCACTCCAAAGTAAATTGCAGACATTAGTACATTTACCCTTAAATACCTAGGCCTGCATATCACTAACTGGAGTTTAAATATTTTTTTTAAGGTGTTTTCCTTTAGTGTAAAATGTACATGTTGTAAAGCACCTCAATCTTACGTACACCTTTGCTAGTTTTGAAAATTGCATACATCTGTGTAACCTGACCCCCGTAACAAGATATTGAACATTACCATTGCCCCCAGAACATTCCCTGTCCTCGTTTCATGTTAATCCCCACACAACAACCAGAGGCAAACTTCTGATTCTTTGCCACCGTAAATTCGTTTTACCTGTTTTAGAACTTCACAGAAATAGAATCAGGCAGTATGTGCTCTTTCGGGTAAGGTTTCTTTCACTCAGCATCATGCCTTTGAGGTTTGTTCAGGTGATTTAGTCCTATTTATAGCTCGGTGCTATTTTACTGTAAGAACATATGGCGTTTTATTGTATATTCTCTTATTAATGCTTTGTTTCCATTTGGGGGCTACTATGAGTAAAGCTTCTATGAGCATTTTTGTACAAGTGTTTTTTATTAGCTTTTCCAATTTCTCTTTGGTTAATACCTACATGTAGAATTCCTGGGTATGACACAGGTGTAGGCTTAGTTCATGAGAAACTTTGAGACAGTTTCCCAACCAGTTTGTATTCACGCCAACAGTGTATAAGAGGGCTGTTTTCCCCACCTCCACACCAATATTTGCTGCTGTTAATCTTTTTAAATTTCAGCCATTCTGGCGGATGTGTACTGGTATCTTTTTGTGGTTTTAATTTGCATTTCCCTGATGACTAATGATGTCGAGCACTCTTCATTTGCTTACAGGCCACTTACATACTTTGTTTTTTCAAGGGCATATTAAAATATTCTGCCCACCTTACAGTTGGGTTGTTTGTCTCTTTGTTATTGAGTTGTAGGTTTATTTGTTCCAGTATGCTGGAATCCAGTTACTTGTCAGATGTATATTTTGTGAATATTTTCTTCTAGTCTGTGGCTTATTCACTTTCATAACAGTATCTTGTGATGAGGACACATCTTTTAGTTTGATACACTTAACTTTTTATTTCAAAAATGTTATAGTTATTGCTTCCAGCATCCTGTCTAAGAAGCTTTTGTCTACCTCTCCTTCAGACTGCAATCTGGGTTCACTGGGGGTGGGATCTGCCTTAAGCTCACCTCATGGTTGTTGGCAGGAGTCAGTTCCTTGTAAGCTGTGGATCTGGTTCCTTGCGAGGTGTTGGTAAGAGGCTGCCCTCAGTTCTGTGACACGGGGGCCTCTCTGTAGGCCGGTGTGTTTCATCAAAGCAAGAAGAGAGTCTGCGACGAGATGGAAGTCACTTGCCTTTTATAACTGAATCATGGAAGCGACACCCCATCACCCTTGTTGTGTTCCATTGGTTGGAAGTGAGTCGCTAAGTCCGGCCCACACTGAAGGGAGGGAATTAGAGAGGCCTGAACACCAGGACACGACTTTGGGGGCCACCTCAGAAACTACCTAATATCCCATAAATCCTCTGTAGGCTCCCCCCAAAGACAAAGTAAAAGGGCAGGTGGATAACCAAGATGAGAAAGGGGTGTTTTCTAGACAGCACGAATCCGCTGTTTTCAGTTAGGATTTCAAAACCGGCAAGAGTGTGTAGGAGAGCTAAGGAATTCAAATTTGTCCTGCAAGACAAATGGCCAAAATTAACACAGTGGACAATGCCAAGTGTTGGTGAGGCATGGAGTCACTGGAACTCTCATTTGTTGTGAGTGAGGGGGTGCATTGGTACGAGAGCCTCAGAAATCTGCTTGGCTGTATCTGCGGAAGCGGAACCCAGGCCTCGCCTACCACCCACAATCTCCACTCAGGGCGTTTACACGACGGAATGAGATGCCCTGGGACAGTACACAAATGCTTCTTAGTACTGGGATGTTTTCTTACGCTATCTTCTAAATGCTTTATCGGTTTAGCTTAAAATTTTTTTTCTGATGTTTATTTTCAAGAGAGAGAGGGAGACAGAGCACGAGCAGGGGAGGGGCAGAGAGAGGGAGACACAGAGTCGGAAGCAGGCTCCAGGCTCTGAGCTGTCAGCACAGAGCCCGATGCGAGGCTCGAACCCACAAACCGCGAGATCATGATCTGAGCTGAAGTCAGATGCTTTACTCATGGAGCCACCCAGACGCCCCTAATTTAGTCCTATTTCTAATGACTTTTATGCCCCCCAGCCCCGCCATCCTGTTCCTTTCCTAGATTTCCCCCAGTCACCTTGTGGTGGGTAAAGCTTGTCCTATAGTAAGTTTCTAAAGAAGGGTGCCTGGATCCAACAATCTCTGATTCTTAGACTCCATACACAAGGGACAGTCAGGATTGGTAAAACATCTTTGGTTCACACTTTCTTGCTTTGATTAGTATTTTAAATATTAGTTGTTTTCCATTATTTATTATTTTCTATAGGCACAGGATGAGAAATCCACTTGTTTTAGACTGTTTTCTTAAGATCTCCATATAGCCAATTTCACATCGACATTGTCTTCAGGGCCGTGTAGAGGGCTGCCTTGTGAACTTCTTTGTTACTGATGGTCAGTATGGATGTCTCCTTTGTAACATGGGTTTTTGTGAGTTTTGAATTTGCATGTACCTGGGAAAGTGTATAGTAAATGTAAGGTACTAAGCAAATATATGCAACAATAATAATGCCACTCTTTCCTATTTTTGTAGCAAGGGGTTTATATCTAAGAAGGCAGAGGTTTTTCTGTTTTAGGACTAGAATTTTCAGCCTAGAAATACTGAAAATAATTTATGAGGTTGGTAACCCAAAGTTTAGATGATTCAGTTTCTTGTATAAACTTGGGACTCCAATGTCCATTCCATCCTAATTACTGACTCTTAGGAAAACTTTTGAGTTGGGTAACAAAGCTGAATTAATGAGGCGTATATTTTTTCCTCATTAAATCTTTCCATATTTGATCCTTCCTTACTTAGCAAGTCCATATAGGAGTATACGAGGACTAAGGAGCCCATTATCTCAAAGTACAAGAAAGGTTTTAAAAAATCTCTTGGGAAAATGCAAGCACAAGATACTAGCATCTGATCTAAGTGGGTCAAAGTGAGATAATCCGTGAAATTCAGTATCCTTCTCTATTTATGTAATATGAATATCGCAATATGGTTTCCAAACACACCTTACTCTGTTTTTATAAAAACAAAATTATGTAATAAGACAGAAGATGGTAAAAAATGAATATGTAATTTATGATATGCTGGAATTCTTAAACGTTTACTTGTGTAAAAACGGTTGAATTCATACAGCGCCATGTTGGCAACTGATGAGTCAAGAAAGAATAAGGGATTTTTGTACCTTTCACATGAGGCAAGGCTTTTCACAAAGACAGTAAGTCCCTGTTCACGGGGGCAAAAAATACTATAATCAAATCTTTGCCCTCCATGGAAATTTTAATTTCAAAATGAAAGTATTTTTTCTTATAAAAGAAATGCCTGCTTCTAAAATGTAAAAAATACAATTGCATATAAAATAGAAAGTGATGGGGGTCCCGGGTGGCTCAGCTGGTTAAGCGTCGGACTTTAGCTCAGGTCATGATCTTGTGCTTCCTGAGTTCGAGCCCTGCATTGGGCTCTCTGCTGTCGGCCTGGAGCCCGCTTCGAATCCTCTGTCCACTTCTCTTCCTGCCTCTTCCTACTTGCGTGTGCTCGCTCTCTCTCTCTCTCTCTCTCTCTCTGTCTCAAAATAAATAAACATTAAAAAATATGTATAATGGTGAAAGCATTTTAACTACTTCCACGACTGTCCCTGCTAGTGATCTCATGCTACAGAGACATCATTAATATTGATAACTTAGCATTTCAGACATTATATAAATATATACCATATATGAAAATTTATAAATTGTATACTTTATAAATATACGTTTTTGCCTGAGTGTAATCTGTAATTTTATATTTTTTCATTCAATACCATATCTTGGATATGTTCCATATTAGTTCATATAGATCTACCTTATTTTATTTTATTTTATTTTATTTTATTTTATTTTATTTTATTTTATTTTTGTTATTTTATTTATTTATTTTTTGTTTATTTTTGAGACAGAGAGAGACAGAGCATGAATGGGGGAGGGTCAGAGAGAGAGGGAGACACAGAATCGGAAGCAGGGTCCAGGCTCTGAGCTGTCAGCACAGAGCCCGACGCGGGGCTCGAACCCACAGACCGCGAGATCATGACCTGAGCCGAAGTCGGATGCTTAACCGACTGAACCACCCAGGCACCCCAATTATTTTATTTTTTAAAGTTTATTCATTTATTCTGAGAGAGAGAGAGAGAGAGAGAGAGAGAGAGAGAGAATCCCAGCAGGCTCCACGTTGTCAGCACAGAGCCGGATGCAAGGTTTGATCTCATGAACAGCATAGTGAGATCATGATCTGAGCTGAAACTAAGAGTCGGACGCGTAACCTACTGAGCCACCCAGGCACCTCTGCCTTCTCCTTTTAAATGGATTTATCACAAATATATTGTATGAATGTGCCTTAACTGAGTTAATGAATTTTCCTGCTGATGGATAAATAGTCAAGTTGTCCCCAGTTTTTTAATATGATAAACTGCACTGTGGTAAACATTCTTATACGTACGCTTAGCTATTAGGAGAATTTATTATATTTTTTAGAAGTGAAATTTTGAGATGAAAAGGAATGGTCATTTTCAATTTTGATATATAATACTAGATTATACTTTTGGTTTTTTATAGACCTCAGGACTTTGCTTGGCTTGTTAGATGACCAATAATAGAATAATAGAAATTTAAGATATAGAGGCCACATTAAAATTAGTATCTATTATTTTTGTTGTGAAATAGATAAGAGGGTTGATGAGAGGATTCAAGATTTTGACCAGTGGTTGTACAACATGCAGGGGTAATGCAGTGGAAGGGATACCCTTACTTTTTTATAAAATGGCAATAAAAGTACTTACCTCATAGGGCTAATGTAATGATTCAAGGAGATAATGGTTCTAAATCTCCTATACTAATACTGTTACAAAGTAGGTGTTCAGTAAAAAATTACTGGTATTTTTATAAAAAGAAGTTGTTCTCATAAAAGAGCCTTTTAGCTTTCATGATCACATTTTAAATAATTCCTGTTGGCTTCTGTTTTCGTCAAGTATGAGACATTAGTAAATACTTAGTATCCTATTTAGTATGAACAGGAAAAAATTGTGGAGTCTTTAAAAATGAGTGATCGAATTTTATACTACAAGATATGGGATGTTGGGGCACCTGGGTGTCTCAGTCAGTTAAGCACCTGACTCTAGATCTCAGCTCAAGTCATGATCTCACGGTTTGTGAGTTTGAGCCCTGTTGTCAGGCTCTGTGCCGACAGTGTGGAGCCTGCTTGGGGTTCTGTCTCTCACCCTCTCTGCCCCTTCCCTGTTTACTCACTCTCTCTGCCCCTTCCCTGTTTACTCATTCTCTGTCTCTCTCTCTCAAAATAAATAAACTTAAAAAAAAAAGTTACGGGATGTTAGGGGTTACTAGTCAAGGCAACACCTTGGGGCCAGGAATATCCACCATATGCCCAGGGTCAGTGCCTGCAGGGTGCAAGGTAGCAATGTAAGCTCAGATGTCAGGAAGTGAAAGCAGGCCAAGAGTCAAAAAGCAAGATGATTCACAGGTAATAGGACACCCAAATGTTGGGAGTCATGAGAAGCTGGGAACCTGGCTCTATAACCACAGGAAGGCTCAAGCTCATAGCAGACTCAGGCCAATGCACAATCTGAAGTTTTAAAGTTCAAGGTAGCCAGCCAGGGGCCCAAGGGGACCAAGGCATACCTCCTTGCCAAGGAGACTTGGCTGATAGCTGTTTCTAGGTTCTTACAAACTTGTGTGGGTCGGAAGTCAACCACAGAAGACCTTGTCTAAGTTTTCTAGGGCAAGTCCGTGAATCGGGCAGCAGAGAGTTAGATTACATATAGGAAGAAAGAGGCAATAAATAAATAGAAGCATTAGAAAAGCTACCCATGCTTGCATTAGCAAGCCACACATCTGCTATCATCCCTTGGGAAATGGAATGTTGCTATGTTCTTTCCTTTGTGTTTCTTTTTTTTTTTTTTTTAATTTTTTTTTCAACGTTTATTTATTTTTGGGACAGAGAGAGACAGAGCATGAACGGGGGAGGGGCAGAGAGAGAGGGAGACACAGAGTCGGAAACAGGCTCCAGGCTCTGAGCCATCAGCCCAGAGCCCCACGCGGGGCTCGAACTCACAGACCGCGAGATCGTGACCTGGCTGAAGTCGGACGCTTAACCGACTGCGCCACCCAGGCGCCCCTTTCCTTTGTGTTTCTAAAACAATTAAATACATAAAATTCTTACAGCTCTGCTAAGATTGAAGCAACTATGGCACTAAGCCCTCCATTATGTTCCGTCTGTGTGCTATCCTCACCTGTGTCTTCCTGGAAGAGGTCTGGGGTGATGTTGGAGGGAGACATTGCTATGTGCTAAGAAGTAGGTGGGGACGGGAGTAAGCCCACTATTTTAGAAGCCGCACTCCTATACGCAAACCATGCTGTACTGGGAACACTTTATTGGGAAGTGCAGTCCCATGAAGCAGGACGCAGGCAAAGAAGGAAGGGGAGCAAATACCAAAGAGCAGGTTATGAAGCTGGCCACAGCTTGATTGTAAGTGCTGTCGATTGCTTGTTCTCACATGATGTCTTCAGAGAGATGGTAGTAAGCTGTTACATCTCAGTTCTGGGGAGTGTAAGGGAGAAGAATTATCCTCTGATTTCCATTTCCAACTGGTCACAGTTTGCTCTCTGGGGCGTTACTGCCCCACACTTCCAGGTTGCACCACCTGGTCCCTCCATCAACAGCTGGGGAGGGTCAATCCAAGGGAGCAACTGTGGCATCTGCAGGATAAACCCCTTTCCTCAGGACAAGCCATAGTGTAGGCAAGAGTCACTGGCATTTCAAACACCCCTGTCTGTAACACTCAGCCCCACAGGTTCCGCTGGATGGGTGCTCAGTGGGATCCGAAGCATCATTTAACTCAAAGCCCAAGGTCGAGAGGGAAGTCCAGGTAAGGCACTGGCTGGTCATGCCCACAAGTGATGCCCCAGCCACAAGAATGACACAGGCCAATGCTTCAGACCACCTTGACCAGAATGCAAAGCATGTGTCCAGATCTGGGGTGACTCATCAACTGAGTTCAGTAGTATTTCCATGCTGCTGGTCACACAATAACTAACACTATTGAGCACTTACTGCCCAAAGCACTTAATATATAATCGAATGTATGAGTCTCATTAATATACATTGTTTTATAATCTATTTTTTCCATTTAATTTTCTGTAGTGAAGATTTCCTCATCTCATTCAATATTCTTCAAAGGCATTTTTTCTCTGGCAACAGCATATTTCATAATATGGCTGTATAGCATTTTATTTCACTTTCCCATGTTATTGAACACATCAGTTGTTTGTAATTCTCTGCTTTCGTAAGTCATTCAATGTGTGCAAGCCAGATTTGTCTAGTCTATGTTGTTAAAACAAACAACTCTTAAATCTTGGTGGCTTAAAATACCAGAGGTTTATTTTTCACCCACGTCGGGGGTTAGCAAGGGATCTCTGCACATCATAGTCACGTACACACCAAGTCTAACAGAGAAGCATCATCTCCAATGTCATTGGTTACTGTGCCAGAAGGAAAAGATAACTCTGGAGAGATTCATGTTGGCAATTAAATGCATCCTGAAAATGATACATGTCACTTCTGAACTCATAGGTCAAATCTGTTTGCAAGGCCCCACCCAATCACAGAGGGGCCAGAGGGGAAAAAGAACAAGATGAGGCAAGTACTACTCAGTGTGACACCATTAGGAATGTACTTGTGCCTAAATTTTTTGTGTGTTTTGCTACTCATTGTTGCTACTTATAGTGTTTTGATACAAATTGTTGTAAGAGACAGAGTAAACATTTTTATGTTATTGATGCAAGCTCTGGTATTTTATGTTTTGACCTGTTCTTTTATATTCTCCTCTGCACCGGGGCCTAGGAGCCTGCAAACTACATTTCCCAGGTTCCTTTGCCAGCTGGGTAGAAGCCATTTTTTTTTTGTTATTGTTGCTTCTGGCTCCATCAGCAGTCATGGAAGCCAACTGCAAGTGATTACAATCTCTAGCAGCAGCAAGTCCAGAAACAGCAACAGAATGTTGGCTTTCTGCTCAGGGTTGGTGGTGGTGCTTGTGGACTCTGGGTGGTACCCACCTTCTCCCTTTTGCTTCTTCAGATCATGAGTTAGCATTAGCTTCCTGCAATTCATTATTACCTCTAGGTACCATCATCTTCCCCCTTTGGTTCTTCCAACTGTGCTAACAATTTTCTAATCAACGCCTGTATTAGATTTCCCCTGCCTAAAATGCCTAATGGGATACCTACTGATATAGTATATGTGCCAAATTGTCCCTAGAGATTTTGTGCCAATTTATACCCAGTCCCAAAGGGATACCTCTTCCCTTTAACCTTCACCATAAAAAAATGTTTTATATTTTCATTTAGAAATTACCTTTGGATTGTATAGGCACTGAATATTTTGTTGTTTTAATTTGTATTTCCTTGTTTGCTGTCGAGACTGAATTTTGTAATTTGTTACTTTCTTTCACAAATTGATCACTCATAATCTTTACCTATTTTAGGGACATGTCTACTTTTCATTGATTTGCAAAAGACCTTTATATGTTAAGGACTTTCATCTTTTCTCTCTCATGTTTCAGATACAACCCCAATTTTTCATTTGCTTTTTAGTTCTGTTTATGGTGTTTTATAACATGGAGAAATTAATTTAAAAGATTGAATCAGTTCTACTAATTGTTTCCTGTGTGGTTGTTGCCACAGGACTGGGTTTTAAAGACCTACTTGAGGTTTTAAAATTTCCTTTCTACAATGTAGTTTTAACCTCTTATCTATTAGGGTATAACAGATAATAAAATCAGAGGTGTGTGGCTTCTTAAGATGGTTTTATTATTTCTCCTTCTTCCTATCTCTTCTTATCCAGACAAAGAAAGGGCTGCACGAAGGGCACAGGGGATGGTTCAGAGCCACTGCAGTGAAGTGAGATTCTCTCCACAGAGATCGTGGCAGCTCTGATCTCACTGGCCAATGAGTCCTGCCCACAGTTCCAGTGTAAAGTGGTCTGTGAAACAGCTCTTCTGTGGATACAATTGTGACATGAGAAGTAATGGCCAGAAGCTCAGACCTCCAGTCCCAGCTGTCTGATCCTCCTCTTTTATCAGGACAACAACTTCCGTTATCTCTATACTCCAGTCGCCTGTCTTGAAGAGTGGTTTTTGATTAGTGTGCAGAGATTTTTCGGGGCACTACTTTATATCCCAAATCATGCTCAACATTTTTAGCTAATACCCTCTCTGTTGGTCTTACAGGTGGTTTAAGGAGATGAAATTATGTGTTGGGTAGATATGTATCAATAATTTACGACAATTTCTATTCAATATTTCACTGAAGGATGTAATTTTTCCCCTCTGTTGGTTCCTGTCTTTGCTTTTATGCTTAGAAAACATTTTTACATCTCAAGATCAGAAAACCATTGATCTTTCTTTTCTGTTTATTTGGAGATAGTAGAGTACTTTACCCTGAACAGTAAATAGTGGTTGAGCCCTAGAAATATTTTACAGCAAAGAGCAGTAGCTGGTATGCAAAAAAAAAAAAAAAAAAAAAAAAAAACAAAAAAAAAAACATATTTGCTTTTTCTTTCTTTTCTAAAGATTTTTTTTTTCATTATGAAAAGCATAATTTTCCAACAGTCTCTTTCACTTCATTTCTTTCCCAGGGACTGGTCTATGGGCTTAGGAAGAAAAGGGAGCATTAGAGATGATGCTCATGACTTCACACTTCTCAGGCAAATTCTGCCCCTTCCTCATAGCCTCACAGCCCTATCTCTCTAGTCCAGGAGTGGGCATACTTTACCTGGAAAAGGCAAATAGTATATCTTTCAGGCTTTGCCAGTCTGTGGAAACTACTCCATTCTGTTGTGGTGGGAAGCAGTCATTCACAATGTGTGAACTAATGAGCATGTTCTAGTTAAACCTCACAGAAACTGCAAAAGCTGTCAACGCCTAGCCTCCATGCTGTGGAAGAGGGTAACCGGGTAGGTGTGATTAACGAACCCTTCAATTTTTGCTACTTTGTGTTCGTCAGGAATGTCAACCAATTTGAATCTCACAAGTTTGTTTAGTTTGGATGTTGTTAATGCCATTAGATGAGACCACTGTGACCGGTGTCATCTGGGCCTCCTTCCTCTTCCTTCTATAGAGTCGAGTTCACTGTCTTTCAGGTGCGTGGGTGGTTTCTCTGACCGTGAATTAACCACAGTACCATTTTGTCTTAGAGGAGATGTGGGGAGCAATCATGAGGCAGGTCAAAGGCCTCGCCTGAGAAGTGGCTGCTTGCTTCAGCCCACACGAGTCTGTTCATTATCACGGGTGGAGGCTGTCAGACTTATACCACTAATAAATGTGTCTGTGCCTCCTGATGTCCCTGTTCTTTGGGAAGGTACCGGCGACATCCTGACAGGCTACAGGAGCCAGCCCCCTGCCCCTCTTTTAAGTACTGTACCTTAGTATTCTACACTCACTATGTCATTTTTCACAAAAGAAATTGCTTAATTTTGCCCTGTGTGTCCATCGTTCAAAGCTCCTTCTGTGTTATTGACCATCTTTACTCTTCACATTTTTAATACACATTTACTCGGGAAGAGGAATACATGTAAGAATGCCAAGTTAAAAAAATCATTTTAAAGCAACAGAATTGGAGTCAGAATCAGATAAATTAAGCTTAAATCTTATCACCTATTTATGGGTTTGGATATAGGCTAGCAGTATCTGTTACAGATACCTTCCTTGCTTGGCTTTAATAAAATCTCCCTGCAAGACACATGTGCATACTGAAGGATAACCCAGTCACTTGAGGTTTTAACTAAAGCTCTAGAAATTGTATATTCATACACATTTAAGTACTTGCAAATACTGGTAGATGTCAGGCCATACCTGTCTCACTCAACCCACCTCATTGGCAGAGGCCACGTGATTAAGGGCTGATTGAGATTTTGTGCACTCTGAAGCGTATATATAACTTGGTGGGCTCTGTATTTAAAAAAAAAAAAAAGACAAAATTAGCTATCAAAGCAAATATTTCTTTAAAAAAATTAAAAAAAAATTTTTAATGTTTTTTAAATTTATTTTTGAGACAGAGAGAGACAGAGCATAAGCAGGGGAGGGGTAGAGAGAGAGGGAGGCACAGAATCCGAAGCAGGCTCCAGGTTCTGAGCTGTTAGCACAGAGCCCGACGCGGGGCTCAAACTCACGGAGTGTGAGATCATGACCTGAGCTGAAGTCGGACGCTCAACCGACTGAGCCACCCAGGCGCCCCTAAAAATTGTTTAATGTTTGTTTTTGAGAGACAGAGAGACAGAGCATGAATGGGGGAGGGGAGGAGAAAGGGAGACACAGATTCCAAAGCAGGCTCCAGGCTCCGAGCTGTCTGCCAGCACAGAGCCGGACTCAAACTCACAGACGGCGAAATCATGACCTGAACTGAAGCTGGACGCTTAACCAATTGAGCCACCCAGGCGCCCCGCATATATTTCTTTAGGATGAAAAAATTTTATAACAAATAATATATTTTCTAAAAAGGTGACAAATAGCACAAACATCATAAAACCCAGAAAAATAACATAACACTTTAAAGAAATTAACTTTCTTTTTAATTTTTTAAAAAATGTTCATTTATTTTTGAGAGAGAGACAGAATGCAGGTGGGTTAGGGACAGAGAGAGGGAGACACAGAAGCAGAAGCAGGCTCCAGCCTCTGAGCTGTCAGCACAGAGCCCGACACAGGGCTCGAAGGCACGAGCTGCGAGATCATGACCTGAGCCGAAGTCGGACACTCAACCGACTGAGCCACCCAGGCGCCCCAGAGTAATTAACTTTCTAACACATCTCTATAATACCTTTCCCTTACATTTTGGCTGTTGCTCTTGAATTGCCTCCATCAGACTGCAATTTTGTAACACAATCATTTTTCATAAGCGACAGAAAGAAGATTCAGTCTTTCCTCTGACATAGTCAAAATCTTCTTCATTATTGGTAGTTTAAAAAAGTTTCAGGTTCCTGACTTGTAAGTAATACTGTCAGGTAAATGTGTTAGAGTATAGTCAAATTTAGAAAAGCTTTTCTCAAATTTCTTAAATGAGTTCTCAGATTTCAGGGCAATGCAAGTGTTTTGTGCAGCGATTAATCTTTAATATTGCATGAACTGGCAGCACTTGTTGCTTCTCCCAGGGTCTCGGGAGAGTTGTGCAGGTGAGGGTCCCTGAAGCTTAAGCTTCCTTGGCTTCATGGTAAATTCATTCTTGCACCAGATCTTACAGGAAAGTTCAGTATTTCCTCATTTTTTTAGACCAGTCATGACCCAGAGAGGCTGGCTAGTTGCCAGAAGACTACCCTAAACCTCATCCTATTTTTTTGCCTGGATGAGTCTCTAGGTATTGCCTGTTCCTGGATCCCTCATCATTGTGCTTTGTTCAGTTGTGAGGCTAGAGGGCCCGCTGAACCTGATATAAGTTGCTATAGAATCCGTGTTCACTGTTTTGTGAACATTTTGCCCTGCCACTAATTTGAATGTAGCCTCAAGATCGGCTGTAGGGCCTGTCCCCCACCCCTGCCCAGGCTAATCCAGTTCCAGTGGCAGACTTAGCTGCAGATGGGCCACCCTCCCAGTGTGTCCTTCCTGATAGTGTCCGTGATCACTGGATATGACCATGAGACAATGGTAGGGGGGATCATAGGTGGCTTCTTCATCCTTTAGGAGCAGGCTTGGGTTGGCCAGAAAAGACTACGTGGATGGGAGTTACAGATGTCTTTCTGAATGACCAGGAAAATATGGGAGTAGCTGGAGAAAATATTCACGTGTTCTAAACATATACATGGCTTGAGTCCAAGTCCCATGCAAAAGATGGGCAGCGTAGAGAAAGTTGATGGGAGAAAGTGAAGAGAATGAAAGAATGGAGGAATAAATGGTAAACTAGAAAGTGATTAAAATAATGGTAGATAAGGAAGGCTACAAATGGAATGGGAAAATTTGAAGGAATGGGGATAAAATAAGGTATGTCTGCACGGGCTCTGAGTAAGGAATGATATTTGAAGGCAGTAGCTGAGCCGAATGAATGAATACAAAGATTTAAAACTCATGTAACAGCATTTGGTGGCATACATTACCTATCATTTATTTTGAAACCAGCTATTTTCAAATTCTCAGAATGAGCAATGTAACACAATTATCAAGCACGAGAAAGAACTTTCTGGCTTCAGAGAACTTCAAAGCCTAGTTAGAAGCTCTGAGGATATAAATGAAAATACTATTACTCAATGAAACCAATTACAAGTAAATTTTATTTTTCAAAAATAATTTGATGCATGTATAACCGTCATTATTTGCAAATAAAATATGTAGAAGTTAGTAATTTGGTAATCCTTCTTCACTCTTCTGACACTTTTGGAAGATGGAAGTGCTATATTTCCTTATAATAGATCTTCCATTAAAGAGTTTAATTTCAAAGAACTAAATATTGTTTATTTTATTAGACACTGGAAATGAATCTCTGCTCCAGGGTCATTTAAACATTTATTATTAAACACAGATAAGATCAATGCTTTCTTCAGGGAGTATTAAAAGCAAAGTCTAGCTTGTGTCACCCTTTGCCTATGGGCAACTATTTTAATGCCACTTTTATATATGGAACAAACTTAGAAACAAATCAGTCTTCAAAACAATTCATAGAACTTCCACTTTATAAATTATTCATAGGTAGGACACTGCCCATAATAATAGAGGCTTATCAGTCTCTCCTTTGTTCTATGAAATCAATGCTATTTCTTGTCTATGCATTTTACTAGGAGAATGGGAGAGATATTTTCAGTTCTCTGTAAACTAAAATATTTCTTGGGTGCTAATGACAGAGGAAATGGTCTCTGTTGTCTCTTAAATTTTGGCTGTTTTTATTCCGTGAGGGAAAGATTACTGAATAAAGAAATGCAATCCTTTCAGGAGTCAGAGGCTTCAGGATCTTCTGACCTATTATTCCCATCGTCCCCCGCCCCCCCCCCCCCCCCCCCCCCGGCTTTTTTTCCCATTATTTTCCATGGGTGTGTACAGAGGCATCCCTGTGTGGAGTGCTGGGAAGTTGAGGCTTGTGACAAAGCAAACTTGAATAATAAAAGTGAGAAAATGAATAATGTTTAAAAATTTGACAAATAAAAGTGAGGCTGTATTAACATTAAGCCAGCTATTTAGCAAAGGAGAAAGAGCACTTATGGGTCAAACACCAAAGCCCTAAATTTGTTTCTTAAATTTTTATTTAAATTCTAGTTAGTTAACAGTCAGTGCAATATTGGTTTCAGGAGTAGAATTCAGTGATTCAACACTTACATACAACACCCAGTGCTCATTACAAGTACCCTCCTTATTACCCATCACCCATCCAACCCATCCCCTGCCCAGCTCTCTCCATCAATCCTCAGTTTGTTCTCTATTGTTAAGAGTCTCTTATCCAAAGCCTAAGTTTTGGCGTAGAATGACGTGCTGAACCATATCAAAGCATCTCACAGCAAAAGGTAACATTGTCTCTTTCACCTGAACTGCACTTTCAAATTTCCTTTATTCCATAGAGCCAGTGTCTTTGGTCCCCTGTGATTTCAAGTAGTGAATATCCTCCATCTATCACTCTTTTTATGATCTTTTATGGACCAGAGATTTGGTGGGTTTTCCCCTTGATCTGTGACCTACTGAAGCAACTGCATTTCATCTTTATGCAGACTTCACTTTTGGAAGACTATTCATTAGAGGGTCCTCATCTATACTTTCATCATCTAGTACCTATTTCTACCTGGTATTGTCTTTATTTGGTGGTTTAAATGTAGATTAATTACTGCTATAAAGGCGACAGGTGATCTCAGTCAAGGTTGAGTCTGACTGCATTGGGGTAGCAAACTCCTTAAGCATTTCTATTTGCATGAGTTGATATCTACTGGGACATTGTTTCTTGTTAAAAGAAAATGAAGGGGCTTTGTGCATGGGCAAGGAGCGGGAACCAGCCAAGAGAGATGAGAACAGAGGGCTGGCATGGTGTCTATTTAAGGTGGTTACAGCTAACGTTGTTGAGTCAATGTATTGAATGGGTTGAATTCGATTATGTACAACATGAAAAATATTTCCTTTCCCCTGATCTCAGCCTGTAAACATGCTCTGTCCAGTGTGTCCTCACCACTTCTGGCTAGCATGTTGGCCAGATTCCACAGCTTTTTAGTCACTTTGACAAATCAGAACAGTCTGATTTTCAGGTATAAAAAGTCTGACTCCATGTAAATAACAATTTCCATTTTATACTCAGGTCCGAACTCTCCCCTCCACCCCTCGTCAGCCTCCCTGCATAGGCCAACCTGGAAGCCAGCAGGGGAGTGGCTTTGGCTTGCTCTTTCGCTGCCTCCATCAAACCCCCTTCTTGCTCTGTATCCTCTCCTCTTCCTAAGCTGAGGTAGTTTCCTTCCGGGCTCATCAAACCCGCTCACGTTTTTTTATGGGACCCTTTCAAGTTGACTTGAGTCTAGCTACCTTCTGGCATGAACACTGGGTCCCCAGGGTAAAGTCATAACCCTTGCCCAAGAAATGGTGAGCTGCCCCTCTGCTGCCTTCTCTCTTGGCCCCAACAAGACAGGCAGCTCCTCTGTCCTCCTGGCTTCAGAATTCTCTAGGTAATAGGAAGCCCTACTTCTTAAGTTCACATATGCCCCTGAACTCCAAGGAACATACATTGGGTTCTTCTAAGAACTGCTCATAGTGGCCCATCCTGTGGCCATGAGGGTACTGGGGTCAAAGTCCTGCATCTCAGTATTCTCTTGCTGGAGGCAAAGACGCTGGTCACCCTTCGTGCAAGCTCTGGACACTCTCTGGCTTTCGGGAACCCCTCTCTCTTGGCTTGAGTCAGGGCACCCCAGCCCCTCTCTATCTGGCTGGCAGCTCTGTGTCTCAGTGACACTAATTCCTCTTTATCATTTCTAGTCTTGTCTTTTGTAGGTGGGTAATAGGGTACAGGGAAAGTTCTGGCTTTGTTCTTTATTAGTAAGTCACCCATTTAACATCTAATTACTGTTATTTCTAGGAAGGACCAATAGTCAAGGATGACAAGGAAGCCAGAAGAAGGAACAGGATCATTATCTGTCCTGAAGTGAGGTGCCCTGTGGGGACTCTCAGAAACCACTGGGATGACTTTGGGAGGTATGTTGGTTGTTGAGGGCTGCCATAACAAAATGCCATAGGCTGGGGGACTTACAACAGCAGAATTTTATTTCCTCACAGTTCTGGAGGCTAGAAGTCAAAGATCAAATTGTCAGCAGGTTTGGTTCCTTTTGAGGCTTCTCCCCTTGGCTTGCAGATGGCTGCCTAGTTGCTGTGGGCATGGTCTTCTTGATATATGGATGTGCCCCAGGGGTCTCCTCCTCTTTTTATAAGGATCCATCAGGTTGGATCAGGGCCTCACCCTAATGGCGTCATTTTAACCTAATCACCTCTTTAAAGACCTTATCTCTAAGTACAGTCAGATTCTGCAGTACTGGGAGTTAGAATGTCAACATAGAATGTTGGGGGAGCCCTATTCAGCCCGTACTAGGAAGAGAAGGCTGAGGCTGGGATTTTCTGGCCCCGTGGGTAGATGGGCACAACCTTGAGGGTGCTGGCCTTCCCCAGCACACACTCACCCAATGAGCTTCCAGGTGGCAGTTCCTGGAGTCCTGCAGGCTGACCAGAGGGGATGACCAAGCTCATTACATTTAGGCTAATTCAGTGCATTGGAACTCCCAGTTTGGTGAGACTTGAGGACTTTGAAGGTTTGTACACCTATCCAATCTTCCAAAGGGCAAATCCGACCTTAAGAGTTAGTTACTTTCTACAACATTTAATTAACCTTTCTTCTTTAAAAAGTAACAAGGAATTCCCAAGACAACTAGTCCTAACCATCTAATATCAGATTAGAAACACGCTTACTTCTGTGTCTACCTTAGTGAAGTCAAGTAGAAAATTGAGCAATTACGTGTGTGTTTGCTTAAATTATAGAAACAATTATCTTAATAGGCCACATTGTTTTGTCTTTGTAGATCCAACAAGTGGCTTATTTATTTAGATGCATAGCAGTTAAAATATTTTTAATTGAGTTTTTCATTTTAATTCCAGTACAGTTACATACAGCATTATATTAGTTTCAACAGTGAGCCAGTTCTATATATTTCAGTGCTCATCATGTTAAGTGTACTCTTCAATACTCATCACCTATTTAAACCATCCTCCCACCAACTTCCCCTCTGGTAACCACCAGTGTGTTCTCTATAGTTGAGTCTATTTCTTGGTTTGTCACTCTTTTTTCCTTTGTTCATCTGTTTTGTTTCTTAAATTACACATATAAGTGAAATCATATGGTATTTGTCTTTCTCTGACTGGATTATTTCACTTAGTATTATACTCTCTAGCTCCATCCATCTTGTTGCAAATGGGAAGATTTCATTATTTTTTTATGGCTGAATAATATTCCTTTGTGTATATAGGCCACATTTTCTTTATCCATTCATCCATGGATGGACATTTGGGCTCTTTCCATACTTTGGCTATTGTTGATAGTGTTGCTATAAACATGGGGGTGCCTATGTCCCTTTGTAACAGCACACCTGTATCCCTTGGATAGATACCTAGTAGTGCAATTGCTGGGTCATAGAGTAGTTTTATTTTTCATTTTTTGAGGAACCTCCATACTGTTTTCCAGAGTGGCTGCACCAGTTTGCATGAGGTGCATACCTACCAACAGTGCATGAGGGTTCATTTTTCTCCACATCCTTGCCAACAACTGTAGTTTCTTGTGTTTTTGACTTTAGCCATTCTGATAGGTGTGAGGTGATATTAGATACATAATATTTTGATGACACTATTTAGATGCAGCAATATTGGCATAACTCTTTTGATGACAACATTTTGAGCACCCTTTAAAAAAACCCCGTTAAACTTACAGCTTTAAAAATTATAACATTGGGGTGCCTGGGTGGTTCGGTCGGTTAAACATCCAACTTCGGCTCAGGTCATGATTTCACAGTTCGTTGGTTTGAGCCACCCATCAGGCTCTGTGCTGACAGTTCAGAGCCTGGAGCCTGGTTCAGATTCTGTGTCTCCCTCTCTCTCTGCCCCTCCCCTGCTCATGCTCTGCCTGTCTCAAAAATAAATAAAATAAACACTAAAAAAAATTAAAAAAAATAAAAATTATAAGATCATGTGTAGAACAGACATTTAGTCTCACCCATCACAACCCCACTCACAATAAGATTTTCCTTCTCCAAAGAGAGCAAAAGAAATTTTAACACCTCTGGAAAGAAAACCATAGAGGGAGAAGAATGAAAAACAAGAACCTGAGAAAATACAACTCCAAAGAAGTAGGGTATTTCAATTTTAACACTCATTCTTGTAACACCCTCATCTTTGGAAATTTGGGGGGATTCCTCTGGTTCATTTTGTGGAATATTGCTGGATGTTATGGTTCCCTTGTCCTAGCACTCTTGAGTCTATGGACAATTTGGGACAAATACCCCTAGAAGAAATTTGTATTAATAAGTATACCGGAAAATAGACTGTAATGCATATGGGCAACATTAAATGTGTAACCTGGATCAGGCAAAAAATAAAATCATTTACAGAACCAGTTTATCTCATCCAAATGTGACCCAAGCTTCCTGGGAGTTCTCTCTCTCTCTCTCTCTCTCTCTCTCTCTCTCTTTTCAAACTCTCCTGAATTGTTTATGTCTATTTCTTTCTACAAACTGGTGGAGTCTCTTGAGGCCACCTGGTCTCCTGAATGCACCCTGTCAGTCTTCCATAGAGTCACCTTCTGATCATGTGTCATTGTGCTCAACAGAACTTTCTTAGTGTTATTATTATTATTATTATTATTTACTAATTTTTCTCCCAACTCATTAGGAAGTGGACTTTGTGTTGTGGAAGGTTGGCATCTTTTTCTCTTTTCTTCATCTTTTTTCCTGCATAGGCCAGAGAGATTTTCTGCCTCCACTGAATTTCTTCTCCTCCGAATGAGGCCCTCAGATTTACATCTTCAAATACCAGTCTATTTTATTAATCTTGCATTACTTGCTAGTGAATTTATATAATTATAGTATAAAATATAGCTTCCATCAAACAGTAAAGTAAAAGAGATAATCAACAAGTTAGCAATTTATCAATAATTACTATATACAGTAAATGAACTAATTTTAAATGTCTGATTTGGATCCACTTTTAAGCAGATCAGATGTTAAGTAAACAAGGCACATCTGTATAGGGCAGTTCTAACAAGGAATTTAATAGAGCCACACCTTTTTAGAAAAAAAATCGTGGTTAAATATATATAACATGAACATTACCATTTTAAGAAATTTTAAATGTGCTGTGGCATTAAGTACATTCATGTGTGACTATCACTACCATCCATCTCCAGAATTTTTTATCATCCCCAAAGGAAACTCTGTACCCATGAAACACTAACTCCCCATTTCTCTCCCTACCCCCAGCCCCTGGCAACTCCATGCTACTTTCTTGTCTCTATGATTTTGACCACTTAGGTACCTCATACAAGAGGAATCATACAGCATTTGTCTTTTTGTGTGTGACTTCACTTAGCATAATGTCTATAAGGTTCGCAACCCTTGGTTTGCAACCCTCTTTGGAGCTTCCCAGGTGTAATCTGAAATCAGCCTCCTAGGTAGAGGGCAGGGAAAGACCAAAGAAAGCAGCAGGCCACTCCAGGATGGTAGGTTTCAGTTTTAATAAGCAAAAGGAACTTACACAGGAGGCTTGCCTTTGGTGACAGCAAGACAAATAATCCCCACACCCACCTGCCAAATCTTCAAAAGTTTATTAAGAGGCCTAACTGGGTTCAGTCATGGTATACCCCGCAGGTGTTCTCAACACCACATACTATCTGAAGGCTCTGTCCTTGGAGCACTTCTGGGAGCAGGAAAGGCAAGTGGAACCCACATTCCAAGGACAGGGGAGGGTGTGAGACTTCCAGTGCCTGGGTCCAACTCACGGGTCAAGTGGCGGTCATGTCTTTTCAGTTACCTTCCCCAACACTGTTCCAAGTGCTTTGCAAATATTAATTCACATAATTATTCATCTTTGTATGTTCCCCAGGGTCTAGAAAGTGCTTTGCGTGTGTTAGACATGAAATATTTGTGGAATGAATTTTGGTAGGGCTTAAGCATTTCCAAGTGACTCTGCCTGCTCTTCTGGTTGGAAAGTTAACAAAAGGAGCCGGTTTCTTCTGGGTCATAATCTGACACTAGGTCGCGAGTTTAAAGAAGCCCTTTATTTTAGCCACCACATTTAGGCTAGTTTCCCACTAGGGAAAGGTTAAGAGGGTAGTCATTCCTGAGTGATAGAAACTGTAGGAAGAGACTCAACGTTAACTAAAGGTTTCCTTTCTACGGGGACAGCGATCCCCTCGGGGAAGCCTCAGGAAAAGGGAAGACCCCGAGGCCAGTTGGCTCTGACAGGTACCCCGGTGGCCGGACGGAGGAGGCGGGGCCCGAGGGGGGGCGGGACCTGCTGGGTGGGGCGGGGCCTCGGGCGGGGCCTGTGGGGCGAGGCCTGTGGGGCGGGGCGCGCGACTGCGCCGGGCGGCGATGGCGGCGGACGGGGACTGGCAGGATTTCTATGAGTTCCAGGAGCCGGCCCGGAGCCTCCAGGACCAAGAGAACTGTAACGCGAGCCCCGAGGCCGGGGCAGGGCCGGGCGGGGGAGGTGACGGCTTCCCGGCGCTGGCCTGCAGCTTGGAGGAGAAGCTGAGCCTGTGTTTCCGCCCCTCGGGTCCCGGCGCCGAGCCCCCGAGGGCGGCCGTGCGGCCCATCACCGAGCGCAGCCTCCTGCAGGGGGACGAGTGAGTGCGGGCCCGGCCGGGAGCGGGCGGGAGCCCCCCCCTGCCCCTCGAGCTGCCCTCGTCCAGCTCTCGTCCAGCCCTCGTCCTGCCCTCCGGCCCTCGGTCCGCAGCCTCGGCGGGACTCCGGCCACAGGCTCCTCCCCGCGCCCTCCTTCCGCCTCCACAGACTGGCGAGTCCCCGCCCTCCCCGCGCCCCCGCTGGGCTCCCTGGGGCTTTTGGCCTCCGGGCGCTCAGCTATTTAAATCCCCGCTTCTCGGCCCTCCACGCTACTCTCTCTCCGCTACTGCCCTCCTGCTCCCTAGAAACCGACCCGGGTCTGTTTGGTTCGGAGAGGAACCTGCTTGCCCGGAGCCAGTAGTTAGAGACAGCACCTCTTCGGGCACGTGTGTAGCCACTCATTCATTCAACTAGCATTAATTTAAGCTCTCAGTGCCAGAGGCTGCTTCGCCCTGGGGATACCAAGGTGACTGAACATACCCCTGTCACATAGGGCACAATTTAGGCCGGGGGGTGGACTTGCAGACAAATATTTGTATGGGTGTGACATATTCTCCTGGACGTAAGTGCAAAGTATAGGAGATTTTTTATATAGGACATGTGGGAGAGGCAGGAAAGGCTTCACGGGGAAAGAAATGTGAAAACTGGATCCTGATTGGGTGAGTGGGAGTTTGCCTGGCAGATGAAGAAAGGTCTAGCCATACAGCTCGCCGATATGGCACGTGCAAAAGTACCAGCGTTAAAGCAGCATTTGTGCCACAGAATTTATTGGCTCCATCTGAGAGCCCAGGTGGAGTGCACATCACCACAGAGGCAAAAACGAAAGGAACGCACTGGTTACTAACGACAGGGATCTCTTAGTCTGGTGGGTAAACACGTACATTAACAGGTCATTAGGATGGAACCGTCTAAGAGCCATGATAGGAAATTCATAGGGATTTGTGAGAGCTGGTTAAGGGGGAGGCAGAGTTCCTGGGGGGCACTTCATTTAACTACGAGCCTAGCCTTAACTAGCCACTTAAAATTTGGCTAAGGGTTGTCGTTAGGTACCAGGGTTTCACCCCAAAAGACAGTAAAAGGGGTGGTGAGGGTGAGGGAGCTGAGCATATGGTATAGGTGGCTGGGGAGGAGCCCTGGAGAGGCTGAGGGTTCAAGTAGTGCAATAAACAGTGTGGACATGGGTGGGGTGGGTTTTTAGAGCCCTGATGGAGTGGAGAGATTAGAGGTTAGGGAAGGATTCTTGAGAGATGGAGAAGGATCCACAGGCACTGAAAGGGCCTTCCAGCCTGATTCCTCTGTGAATAAGGTAGGAAGCTTGAGAAGGATTTAGGAATGGGGGCCTTTAAACACTGCCTTGGCAGTGGTTCGGGCCCAGCTATGCTGGGGACCACATAATTTCATTGACCTGCCCGGTGTGGAGGGAAGAGTTGATGACGAATTTATACACGCATGTACATAGCTTGTAGCAAAAGATGACATTTTTGAAAGTCTGTTCCCAGAGAAGATAGTTTTATATATGTGTAGATTTATATATTCTGAATCACAAGGACTCAGGACATATTCTGGATTAAAAAAATGATATTTTGGGTTTTGGGTTTGTCAAGAGTGACTTCTCAAAACAGATGAGTGGTTTGTACACAAATAGTTAAGGCTTCCTATTCTTGCTTCACCTGTACTGTCTAGAAAGTAGTTTATTTTAGGGGCACCTGCGTGGCTCAGTCAGTTAAGCGTCCCACTCTTGATTTCGGCTCAGGTCATGATTTCATGAACTGAGTTTGAGCCCTGCATTGGGCTTTGCACTGACAGCCTGGAGCCTATTTGGGATTCTCTGTCTGCCTCTCTCTCTGCCCCTCCCTGGCTCATGCTCCATCTCTCTCTCTCTCAAAACAAACAAACTTAAAAAAAAAAAAACACTAGGGGCGCCTGGTAGCTCAGTTGATTAAGCCTCCGACTTTGGCTCAGGTCATGATCTCATGGTCCGTGAGTTCGAGCCCCGCGTCGGACTCTGGGCTGATGGCTCAGAGCCTGGAGCCTGCTTCCGATTCTGTGTCTCCCTCTCTCTCTGCCCCTCCCCTGTTCATGCTCTGTCTCTCTCTGTCTCAAAAATAAATAAACATTAAAAAAAATAATAAAAAAAAAACAACACGAAAGTAGTTTATTTTAGTCTTTGCTTAAATCTTAGGTTGATGTAAAACTTAAAAATTTTTGTTACTCTTGATGATGGTTTTTAGTAGATGATATGTTGGTAGTAATGCATGATGCTTGATTTGGGAATGCATAACAAACCTCTTTCTCTCTTTTCAGGGGCTGGGGCTGGTCATCACTCACTCACCCCTTTCTGTTGCATAAATTTCTCCATTTATGGAATCCAAAATGTCCATCCCTGCTCCTCAAACTAGAGAGAGTTGAGAATTCTTTCACTTAGATATTGCCTTGGCTTAGGGCACTTCGTTTAACTTCTCTGAGCCCCACCTTTATTTTTGGCTACATATGGATTGTACTTACCTGCTAAGATTTTCCTTTAGGAAGGGTATCATGTAGGATTCAGTGTCACAGGATTTTGACCTCCTTTGACTTTGTCCTACTGGTTGTTTATGACGGGTTGTAATACTTTATGATAAGGATGAAGGCAATTCATGTCTTGACTGGAGAATTCTAGAAATCTTCCACTTAAGTCAGCCCTGTGTCCTTCCAACTACAACTGTTGTGACCTTGGTGGAGAGAGAGTACTGTTAATTGTCCTTCACTTTCTTGGAAGATCAAATTCACCCACAGTCTCTCTTAGTGGGTGAAGTATTGCACTCCACTTGCCCTCTTACTCCAGCCTCATTTAAAAAGAAGCAAACAAGCAGTCCCCAAAACTCTGGACTGTCTTCACCTACGAGAATATCCTACTTGAGTTCCTAACCAGCGTTAGGTATATAGTCAGTTATTTGGTATCTGAAGTGCTTTTACCTAGGAAGGTGTGGGTCAAAAACTCAGCACGTTTAACAGTCCGCAACTGTTGCCTCTGATTTGAGCACTTTGGCATTGGAGAAGGTTATGATTCGAACAGAGAGGAGAATAGGAATGAACTATGCATTTGGGAGATGTGCAGGGTAAACAGGCCAGTTTCCTAGAGCTTTTGGGTTCATGTTTTCATTGAAGCTGATGTGCATTCCAAAGCCAGACATCATTTTGGGATTTTATGTTTTTTTGGCAGTTACCATCCCATTGCTTCTTCTGTTTAGCACCAAATCCCAAATTCATTAAATCAAGTATGTTCCTTCTTTATTTTTAAGCTTGCATTCTTATTTTTATGCCTCCAGTGGTCTTGTTTTTTGTCTCTTTAGTGGCTTACACATTTGGGAAAAAAAACCCACTCAATTGTTTAATGGCTTATTCATGATTAGATATCTGCCATATATTTTAGTTTTTTTTCCCTTATGACATCTGTGTATCTCTGCCCACTAAGTCACTTATATATGTAATGTTTAACTTACCCAATTAAATTTCATCTCATTTATATCTCTAAAGTCATTCATATTTTTCATACAATGTCATGTTTGATTATGCTGATATTAGTTTGGTACTGAAATCTGAATTTTGATCATGAAATTGGAGTTTGCTGTCCTTGTCTGGTGTGGCTTGGGACTTTCCTCAGCACGACTCATGTGAAATAATGCTTGGAGTAATAGAACTGGAAGGAATATCTGGTATTCTTGTCCAAGCTTCTCATTTTATAGAAGGGTTGCTCATACCTAGAGAGGTTAAGGGACATAGCCAAAGACTCATTGTTTGAGAAAGAATGGAAACAAGAGTCTATGTTTTCTGAATTTTAGTCAAGCACCCTTTCATTTTACTGTTGCTTCCCCCAAATGCTGTCTGACAATAAGGAAGGGTAATTGCATTGGATGTAACCTTTGTGCATTTTATTGTGAATTCCTGTTTCTTCCCCCTTCATTTATCTTAGTCCTTAGCCTGTTATATTACAAAATAGATATTAAACCCTACCCTCACACTGAGACTGAATCCTTTCTCTAAAAAGGATAAAAAATTTTGGTTAGAGAAAGATGACTCACCCTATGAAATGACCAGTATATTAGGAAGTTATTGAAGAAAAATAAATGTAAAACATAGTGTGTGTACTACTTGTGTGGCTCTGTAAACATTACATAAGCTGCCTGTGTTTTAGTTTCCTCATCTGCAAAATGGGGATAATTATGATTCTTCATAATATAGTTTGTGAGGATTAGATGAGTTCATATATGTAAATTGCTTAGGACTGTGCCTGGCACCTAGAACAGTGGGAATGTTAGCTGTCAACTTTGAAAGAGTTTTTAATCACTTGATCTTGTCAGCCTGATTAGCTGATTTTCATTTAGTGCTATTTAGGAGGCCCTTCTTTTTGGTGTTTTTCTGGAAAACAGGCCTTCTGTTGTTTTGCTTTGTTATTTTTTGTTGCATCTTTCACTATAGTATTGCATGTTTATTTAATAAAAGATAGGTAGGATGTTAACCTTCATTGATTGTGGTTTTCTTCTTTTTAAGGATTTGGAATGCCCTGACCGATAATTACGGGAACGTCATGCCTGTAGACTGGAAGTCATCCCATACTAGGACCTTGCATTTGCTTACACTGAACCTCTCAGAAAAAGGGGTAAGTTAAGAATTGAGCTGATAGTTTCTGACTAGCTGATCCTGAGGATGGAACTAAAAAGTAGCCTTTCTGTTTCACGCATGTTCATTGGGTTGCCTCTTATTTCCAAGTTTCTAGCAATTGGAGTGGCCCACTGTTGCCATCTTGGCTCCACTACTGTCAGCTTGCTAGCACTTTCCTCCAGTTCTTCCCCTGCACACACTCACTTTTGTATGTTTAGCCAAATCTTCATTACCTGTGTATGAACACCAGTGATGAGCATTTTTCTCCTGAGCTTAACTAGCATAACTTTAGTATGCTGAGAAAACTCAGTTATACATTGAGGGTACTGGAATATCAACATAGAGTTAACTTTCTGATGAATTTAAGGACTTGTTGGACATGACATGTTTTCGGAAGATTCTGTTTCTGTGAGTATTGGGGAACCTAAAAGACATTACAGTTCAGGGCACCTGAGTGGCTCAGTCAGTTAAGTGTCTGACTTTGGCTGTGGTCATAATCTCACAGTTCCTGGGTTTGAGCCCCATGTCGGGCTCTGTGCTGACAGCTCAGAGCCTGGAGCCTGCTTCAGATTCTGTGTGTGTGTGTGTGTGTGTGTGTCTCTCTCTGTTGCACCCTGCTCACACTTTGTCTCAAAAAATAAATATACATTAAAAAAAAAAGACATTACTGTTCTTGGCTAACTGAGGCTGCTTAGGATTCCTTGGTATTGTAATGTGAAGATGTCTTAAGTGTGATCACAATTGATAGGCCATCTGGGGTGGGAGTGTAGAAAAGGGAAGATAATTTAATGTTTATTTATTTATTTTTGAGAGAGAGAGAGAGAGAACACGCAAGTGTGGAGGGGCAGAGAGAGGGAGACATAGAATCCGAAGCAGGCTTCAGGCTCTGAGCTGTCAGCACAGAGCCCGATGAGGGGCTCGAATTCACCAACCACGAGATCATGACCTGAGCTGAAGTTGGAAGCTTAACTGATTGAGCCACCCATGTGCCCCTAATTTTTTTTTTAATGCAGAGATTTTATTTTCTCTTTTCCTCTCCTCCCCTCCCCTCCCCTCCCCTCTCCTCTCCTCTCCTCAAGTTTATTTATTTTGAGAGAGAGAGAGAGTGCAAACAGGAGAGAGTGGCAGAGGGAGACAGAGAATCTCAAGCAGGCTCCATGCTCGGCGTGGAGCCCGTTGCGGGGCTCTGTTTCACGAACTGTGAGATCATGACCTAAGTGGAAATCAAGAATCAGATACTCAACTGACTGAGCCACCGAGGTGCCCCAGGAAGATAGTTGTTTTAAGTGGAAAATCACATTGTTGGTTTATCTAAAGGTGATGAGACATGTAGCCAAATTATGTTAAGTTTCCGGGCCTGACTGTTTGAAGTTCCTTATCATGTAACAGTGTAAACTCATGCCAGATTTTTTGGCACGCTCTGTATTTCATGAAGTATAGTTGTGTAATTGAGAGTATAATGCAGTGGGGCTGTCATTATTTTAAATAGTATTGCTAATGTTTTATGAAAACAGTTTTCTTAAATATATGATTCAGGAAAGCCTGCTGCTATTATTTTCTCGTAAAATACAGAATTTTGCTTCTATTTCCTAGTATTCTAGTAGATACAGAAATCTTACTGTATGTTCCAGTTATTAACCCCACAAAGCTATTTTGTTGACCAACCTGGCATATGTTTAGTGAAAAGGAATAAAACAGCATACCTTATGCTCTATCTTCTGTTTATTTAGACCCTAGCTATCATTTTGGGCTTAGTTCAAGTTTCCCTTCCTCTCTGAAGCTTCCTATTACTGTTTTAGCCTTTGCTGATCTCATGGAATTATACAATTTTAGAGTTGGAAGCGACTTTAAAGGACACTTAATCCATCCTCTCACTTGGGGGGAATCCCCATCTACAGCATCTCTGACAGATGGTCATTTAGCCATGGCCTAAATCCCTGTGCGGGAGGAAAATGCACCTCTCTCTGTGGGAATCGGTTACACTGGTGGGGTTGTGAAAATCTTCAAGGACTTATCTGTCCCACAGAGGTTAGCCCCGTTGTCTCCTGGGTACTAATCCTGACAGCACATTGTTCATGTTTCTAACCATTACTTTGTTCTCTTATTAATCATATGTTTCAGGGTCTGTCATTAGATTGTGACTTGCTGGCAGGTGTCTTTGTAATTGTGTTTTTAGTAGCTATCACTGTGCCTGGCACATAGTGAGTACTAGGACAAGTTATGTTGAGTGAACGAATGTATGATCTCGTCAATGAGACCATAAGGTCAGAGACCATGATGGAAAGTTCTTTTTTAAAAAGTAGCTATTTTTATATTATTTAACATAGTGCTAAATCCATGATAGCCAATTAATGAGTAATTTTTTGTTTGGCATAATAAAATATAGCATAGAAGAGAGCCTTTCATAGTTTCAAATGGAAGTACATTGCAGGATGAATGGGACACTCTAATTTAGTTTCATTGAATAAAATGTATGTCTTGTATAGTTCTTAGATTGCACTTTAGGAAGTCACTCCCTTTTTCTGCCTTTTGGTTGTTGTTTTTAATTCCAGAATAATGGTATGGCTGAGGGTAGTTGATTAGTAACCACTTGGAGTTTAGTACTAGTAACTAATCTTAATTATAAAAACCTTATCTGGAAACCTCATCAGATTAAAGTGGACAAGCGATTATCCATCTGTCATCTATCTGTCTGATGAATAGAACTGACATTAGAAATTAGAACTCTGTTTCTCAGGAAGGAGTGGCACACGTTAAGTTCCTTAAGAACAAGTGGGCAACGCGGAACTGTATAAGAAGCAACCATCTCATTCCATTAGATAGCATATCATTACATCTTTTTTTTTTTTTTAATTTTTTTTCAACGTTTATTTATTTTTTGGGGGACAGAGAGAGACAGAGCATGAATGGGGGAGGGGCAGAGAGAGAGGGAGACACAGAATCGGAAACAGGCTCCAGGCTCTGAGCCATCAGCCCAGAGCCTGACGCGGGGCTCGAACTCCCGGACCGCGAGATCGTGACCTGGCTGAAGTCGGACGCTTAACCGACTGCGCCACCCAGGCGCCCCTCATTACATCTTTTTTAACCTGAGTTATCTTGTTTAGCATTGCCACCTGTGCTCGATCCTTCCCGTGACTGAATTGTGTTAAATTTGCCTTTTGGAAGCATTCTTTAGTTTATTCCAATTGTAAAACAAGATCTATAGGAATTTTTTTTTTCCTTGACGAAGGGAGAAGACATTTCTTTTGCATTAGGCTGAGGAAAACCTTTAGGAAAACCACCATTTGCCAGATTTCAGCTTTTGATTTTTCTTTCATTGAGGTTTAAGATGTTTAAGACGGCATACTTCTGAATTGGATGAGTCTTTTCTGGAGTAAGGCAACTAGTACGTTCCAAATTCTTACATGGGCACATTTTTTCCATCCGAAGCAGCTTCAGTTTCATACAGGGCAGTAGAACCACCGGCTGTGTGTCTAACCTGGCACAGGAAGGAGTGATGGGAACGCTTGGCAGAGAGAAGACACACTGATGCCGAATGGGAGAGTGAATAATGACACCCATGACAGCCAAGGTTAGCTTTCAAAGCCCGAAAGGGGTTCCAGCCCTTAACATATGCCATCTCTGTGGGGAATGGACTTGGCTCAGTCCCGGGAAAGATGATCTGGGATCATTATTTCTGTTGTTATGGAAATCTATTCTAATGGGTTACTGGTATCACTTGTGTATCTTGGCAATAGCTATGAAAACGATTTCTAAATCCAGTGCCGGTTTTGAACATGCTTAGATGATAGAAGGCTTCGGAATCACATTGCTTTAGGAACCTCTCCTGTGCCATCTTCCTCCTCCTGCCATGAGCATTTTTTCAGGGACAGGGAACGTTGTTGTATGCACCTTTTCATCTTCAAGAGTAGAAGCAGGAAGAAGATGATCCTATCTTCCTTAGGGGTCACTTCAAAATTAAAACTTTGTGAGGGGAAAAATAAATCTGTGGTCCTCAGATTATAATGAAGATTGATTTTGGGAAGTGTTAAAATTTAAGGACCTGTGGAGATAATTGTTAGGTCTCCTCTCCATCATCCCGTACATCCTTACGACTACCGAGGCACATGTCATCTCCACGTCTATAATTTTGAAGTCAAACATTCTCCCATTTTAGTTGCTTTTTTTGTTTCTTTCCAACTTTAGACTTTATCCATTTACTTTACATCCAGAGGATGAGGGTTTGGGTCTTTCTCAGTCCTCTCTCCAACCCCCATCACCAAAACTTTCCCTTCCCTTGTCTTTCCAATATAGTTATATTAAGATATTTGGTTAAGTTAATTTTAATCATTTACATTGACTGTTTAAATGTTCACAGTTGACCCATTTCCGTATATCATGAGAAATTTCCTCTTGTAATTTTTTTTCTTAGGGTAATAATAATTGCCTTGTGTTTTATTTAAGTTACCATTAGCTCACAGATTCAGCTTCAACAGAGCCCTGAAACTCACTTTAGTAAGTGACATACACCAGATAATCTGTTAGTGTCTGTCTTTCTTCCTCTTGTGCTTTTCTTAACGTCCTGTGCAATAACCATTCTCATCTGACCTGGTCACTCTCTCGTTGAGCATCACAGCCAACATTCTGGGATCTTTACTTCACTTTCATTACGAGAATGCCCTCACCTCTTTCTTGTATTAGATCCCGTGTCTGCTTCCTTTCTGGCTTTCCTCCTGGTTTTAATGCAGCATATTTTGCAGTAGCTGTCTGAGAAAGGGTGTATGAGGTCAAATACTTTGAGAACTTGAATACTTGAAAATGTCTTTATTCCAAGCTCCCATCTAATTGTTTAGCTGGAGATAGGATTCTAGGGTGGAATGTATTGAAACATGGAAATAATAGTAATCGTTTTCTGGCTTCTTTGGTTGCTGTTGAGAGTTCAAATGACATTTTTGATTCTTGATCCTTTTAATGTGGTTTTTTTTTACCTCTCTCTGGAAGCTTTTAGATTCTTTTTTTCATACACAGTCTGAAATTTCACAATGGTACGCTGAAGGCCACGTGCAGGCCTTTCCTAGGCCGATGGTCCGGGAAGAATAGAATGGGGAGCCATGTCATCACTGTGGTGCAGCATGGAATTGCAGTGTGTGGGGGGAGAGACCCTGGAGCACTGGCGTTGCTCCTCTCCCTGCCTGATGTTCTGAAAGGCAGCCCACCAGCGGTTCCTTGCACTTCTCACTGTGGGTTTCCTACTGGGTGGGTTGGATTCACCCTTACACTTCGGATGCTTCTGTATGAGGAACTAGGGAGGCAGTAGGGACTGCCCTGAAGTCAAGGGCGTGCTTTGATTTAGGCCATAAACTTCAGCCTCCTGAGGCCCAGAGCAGAGTGGAAAATGGCAGTGAAGCAAACAGAAACTTCCAGCACAGTTAGGTTGAAAGATCTTCTTGGAACCTAGAGAGATTTTATTTTTGGAAAGAGAGATGTTCCACTGTAACGCAAAGTATGACCCCCGTGGACAGTGCCAGGGAGTGATTCTTGATATTTTACCCCGAATATTAGAAGTTAGTTTGCAAGTAATTAACTTTATGTCATCTGTGTAATTTTAACATCTACTACTTTTACTATTAGATTGTTAACTAAATAACATTCGCTGCTAAACCCGCCTGTTGCCTCCTTTGGGTGTCTCTATCATTCCCTACAACTTCCTAACAAATACTGTGTAAAACATTCTTCTCCATGGAAAAAGCAGCTACGTGTGTGTCTGTATTGGGCAGTAGGGGTGCAGGCAGCATTCATGCAGGCAATTTCATGTTTCCATTCCCCTCATTTGTGTTTGAGGTGAATACATAAAGCACTTCGTACACTGTCTAGCGCACAGTGATTGGAGTCATTTCTCCCTTTCGAGGGAAGACTCTTTACCCAGACACTGTGACTTTGTTGTGATCAGAATTTCCTGCTTTTAACAGTGGGTTATTTTGCTTTTAGATAAGTGACAGTTTGCTCTTTGATACATCAGACGATGAGGAGCTGAGAGAACAGCTGGATATGCATTCAATCATTGTCTCCTGCGTTAATGAAGAGCCCCTCTTCACTGCAGACCAGGTATTGTGGAGAAATTCATCGAGGAAAGGAAAAGAGAACCTCGAGCTGAAGGACAATTTCTAACTGTGGCAATAAGTGACAGGTTGTTGGAATCTACTGATTTTTCCCGCATTTTCTGTTTATGTAGGCTTATCAGTTAACTCCTCCACTGAGAAAAGAAGAAAGTATATGTAATCCGAAGCAGATGGGATTATGCTAGTTGGGAAGATTCTTCAAGATAGGCAGTTTTCCAGTATAGACCTTGTTAAATCAGTGCAGCGAGTTATTACTAAGGGAGGGTTATTGCTTAACCTGAAATGACAAAAAATATTGTGAGTTTGGTACTTTTTTTAGGGTTGGCAAGACATGGCCAACTCTGATGTATCTGTGTAGAAATTGCCCAGTTCCTCTAAAAGCCTGTGTAAAAATCATTAGTACTTATTAGAAGTGCGTACTGTGAACCCGGAAAGAAGTGAGCTTTATTCCTGTGGCGTGCTCTCATAATGTCAACTCTGTGTTCATGTAAACCGCTTGAATCAGCTTTCTCATTGTCTGAATACTCTGCCCACTGCTGTTGTGTTGTCAAAATGTGGTGTAAGAACTCCTTCCTGAAATAACATGCTTGTGGCTGCTCTGACTGTGAATGCTACCACATTACATTTTTAGGCTGGAAAGATGAGGTCGGGAAAGAGATATGTTATGGCAAGGATGGGAGGAGTCCATTAAAATGTGCCATTTTGATGCTCCTTAGTCATATTTGTGGTTAGATTATTGTAGGCCTGGGAAGAGTGTGGTGCTTAAAATGCCAGATAATAGGTTAGAGGGCTGTGGGAGGTTGATCATGATATCTCAGGGAAATACGTGACCCTGTGAGTTCACAGTCTCCTCAGTAATCTATCTGCCTGAATGCCGTAAACTGTTCCTGCTTCTGAGACTTGGAGAAATAGATTCTGCAGCCTCCTCTGGCATTTCATTGTACTGTTTTATAATGCCTATTTGAGAAAATCTTCTTACTAATTACCATAATCCCCACCTCCTTCAGATTTACTTTTCTTTGCCCTTAAGCTTACTGATTCATCCTGAATGTTTTCTTAATAGTTTCTTTTTTCCTTTTTTTTTTTTTTTAACTCTTAGACCTATTTTTTCTAACTGTTGAGTAATTTTTGTGGTTTTACATTCTCACTGACTTCTGTATCCTTCTCAACTTTTAAAAAGTGGAGCAGGACAAGGTACTGTTGGAAGATTCGAGCAGCGTTGCACATGACAGTAGATCATTGTCTGAAAGATGGTTCTGAAATTTTCGTGTTTTTGTGCAGCTTCTTTTTTTCCCTTTAAGCTTCTACATGTCACGTCATTTTTGAATATCTCTTAATCTTTCACGGAATTAATATATGAAATTCCTTTTCTGCCATTAAAGGGAAATTTTACTGCTATAAAGGTAATTTCTTGCTTTATTTTTTATACTGTTGTATTTCAAAAATTTTATGTCAGTTTGATTAAATGGCTTTCGATTGATTACTTGCATGTGTCATATGGTGAATTTTCTGTCATTTGCTTTCTTTTGACTGTAACGATGATCTGGTTCTAGCATGTGTAAGGTAAATTGTACCTGTGTTTTGCACCATTTCTCAGACCTTCAAGATCTGATAGATCTACTGAATCATGATGGGCATATTAAATATTATTCTGTTTAATTTTGTGTTCAGCATATTGTAAATTTTATTCCCTTGATAAACCATGTTCACTCTTAACAGTCAAAATTGTGATTATTCAGAACACCAACTCCTGCACAGTGTTGGTTAGTGGATATTTCAGTGCCCTTCTTTTCCGGTTGCCTCATGAGCGCCATGTTGCAGAGAGATTGTTTTTCCCAAGTATATCTGATTAACAGTGGTGTGTGTATTTTGGAAGGTTATTGAAGAAATTGAAGAAATGATGCAGGAATCTCCAGACCCAGAAGATGACGAGACACCCACGCAGTCAGATCGGCTGTCGATGCTGTCCCAGGAAATCCAGACTCTTAAGAGGTCCAGTACTAGCAGTTATGAAGAGAGTAAGACACCCTCCTTCAATCCATGCTCTTTAGACTTCCTGTGCATCTCAAACCATCTCCAGAAAGCTTTCACTCCAAAGGCTAAGTTATGCACCCTTCTTCAGCCCTCTAGTAATACTCGGGCATATCTTTATCATTGCTTAGGGACTTTGTCACATTCACCTTTGAATCCTGTACTAGTCGGCTTGGGCTGTGTAACGAAGTACCACATGCCGGGGGCTTAAGCAACGGGAATTTATCCTCTCAGAGGTCTGGAGGCTAGAGGTTCAAGATGAAGGTGTTGGCAGGTTTGGTTTCTTCTGGGGTCTCTCTCCTTGGCTTGTAGATGTCTTCTCTCTGTCCTCCCGTGGTCTTCTCTTTGCATGTATCTCTGTCCTAATCTTGTCATTTTATAAGGACACCACTCACACTGGATTAGAGCCCACCCTAACAACCTCATTTTAACTTAATTATCTTTGTAAAGACCCCATCTCCAAATACAGTCACACTCTGAGGTCCTGGGTGTTGGGACTTTAGTGACATCATAGCCTCACATGAGGAGAAGTGCTGAGAAAAATCTGAAGTGGGCTTTAGGGAGTAGGCCTTCCTTCTTTCTTCCCAGTCTTCAAAAAAATTCACACATTGGGCCATATGTGATTAAATATGTATTTAGTTTAATTGTTTCAAATCGACTTCTGTCTTTTGAAGTGTGCTAGAACCCTGCTAAGTTGCTTGCAGTTTCTTGTCAGCAGGTAGTTTGGGTACTCTCCCTCAGCTTTTGTGTTTGTTCTGTTTCTTGTTCAAGCTTTTTTTAGTCTTGACTGGAGTGCTGTTGGTGGGATGATTGAGTTAGACAAGTAAAGAATGTTGTTACACTTCTCAGCCTCTTGAGAAGTAACTTTGCTGCCTACCCCTGCTCAGTCCTGCCCACCAGAAGTTTGAGGATTATGAGAAGATTGTGAACAGTTTCATTGCTTAGAGTATGGTGTCTGCTCTTTTGGCATGAAACCCCCTGTTGTGCTCGTCTCCCGAAACATTTTTGTCTTAGTATCTGCTGTGCTTTGCTTCTGGCCGCAGGAGTAAAAAGGCTCTCGGTATCTGAATTAAATGAGCTACTGGAAGAAATTGAGACTGCCATCAAGGAATACTCCGAGGAGCTGGTGCAGCAGCTGGCCCTGCGAGATGAACTGGAGTTCGAAAAGGAAGTGAAAAACAGCTTCATTTCTGTTCTCATTGAAGTGCAGAACAAACAGAAAGAGCACAAAGAAACAGCCAAAAAGAAAAAGAAACTCAAGAACGGCAGCTCTCAGAATGGGAAGAACGAGAGAAGTCATATGCCCGGCACAGTAAGTGGTGTTTTGCAGGAGTCCTTGAGCACTTGGAAGCTGCTTCCGTGGTGGTCCCAGCGCTCCAGGCCCCAGGCAGGCAGGCGGTGCCTACGCATGCGAGTGCTTCTCACCGCGGTACCCACAGGTTCTGGTGGAGAATGCCACTGTGCTCAGCAGTTTCAGAAAGGGGTTCTCTGGGTGAGGACACAGTGGTTTTCTGGGTATGGTCAGGGGAGAAGTAAGTGGAAGGAAGAGGAGGAAGAAAGAAGGAGGGTGTCTTAAAGGTATCAAAGCATTAACGGTGATTATTTATGTTTGGCTGGTGGGCGTATGAATGGTATTATTTTCTTATTTTTGCTCATCTTGCAGGAGTTGTATAATAAACAATTAAAAGGGGGTGCCTCTAAGGGTTGCTGAACTGTGCTGAGCCTGAAAGCACAGACTGATTCACAGTCAGATTCCTCCTGATTTATCAGCGAAGTTGGAACATGAAGGCATTGGAGGCAGTTATGTGACATCAGCCATTTGCTTGAGTGTTTGGCAGATTAGAATATTTCTGACCGGGGACAAAAAAGTTGAGAATATGTGCATCTTTGACTCTTCATGTAAAATTTCTTGTTTTCTGCTTTTTCAGTTTTCTTAAGTGGTCCTCTTAATTTCACGTGATTAAAATCCATCATAAACATTAATTTTATGAGATGTGTTTCTTTATTGGTCTTAGGGCCATTTCATTTTTTTTTGATCATTTGAGGCCTTATATGTTGCCACCTTCGTATTATTTGTGTGTGAAGAAATGTCAGTTTTGTTTTTTTGGACTATAATGGTTGTCCAGAGGGATCCAGTTTTCTAAGACGAATGTCCCTTTTTCATTCTTGATACTGATAACCTGGTAATACGAATTATCACAAACTAGCTATTATGGTTTGTAATAATGTAAGTTCTGCCTTTAAGTCTTGATTTGTTTTTTTCTAAAGAATACTTATATCAGAGAAGTAGTTCTCACTAACCAGCCTCTCATGGAATCCAGGAAAGAGAATGCAGTTCTGGGTTGCTGGGTCACCAATGAGCAGTTGATACAAACAAAGAGATCTCGCCGTTTAGCCCATTCATTGTCTGCTTGGGCCTGTGAGTAAATACATGGTCTTAGTGTGATGTCCACTTGTGTATAGAAAGGACATAGCTTCAAAACATTTGTTTGAATATACAGTTCTGGAAAGTGTGCTTTAAATTTCTGGAGCAAAATTTGGATGTCATATTTTTAAAAACATTGCACCTTTAACTTGCCCTATTATACAAGTGTGATTAAATGAAATGCTTAGTCAAAAAGTCATAGCGTGGTTGGTAATTTCTGTCTGTCTGCTTTTAGGAATTACATGTAAACCCTCCATTTATTGGTGTTAACACTTGGCTGAGGAAAACAAATTTGTCCCTAGAGGGGTTTAAAGGCTTCTTTTTGTAACTCCTGTATAAAAAGGGTTAGAGTGGATTCACTGTGTAATTGTACATGGCATTTATATTGAGAAATGGATTTGGCAAGGCAAGATTTAGCTCTTACTCGAACCTTTATGAGTCATGAAATAGATTCATAGTAAAAGTCCATTTTTTTCACAGTATTTGGACCTGGGAAGTTGCTTCTCGAGTCCTGATCTACTATTTGTAACAAAACCTTTAATCAGGTTACTGATGGCCTTGCTGAGCTCGTGGTACTGGTTCCCTCTAAGCTGGAGAAAGACCATCCCATCTGTGACTCAAGGAGCCTGAAACCTATGATTCTGAAAATAGTGGTGGGTGGCTCAAAAGAACCTTAAAGTGAAGTGGCCAATTGGATAAACAGATTGCAAAGGATAGTACCTTGTTAGACACTTTATAGAACACGTGGTTTGGGCAGAGCCTGACCTCTAAGAGTTATCAGTGACACAAATTTCTAAAAATTGGTGACCTTCTTACAGATACCATGTATTACCTGCTTTCTAACAACATTGGTCGCGTTTTTCTTTTTGCCATAGATATTTTTGTTTTATTAGCAGGACGTGGTTTTCTTTCCTTAAGCATGGAGTAGCCTTCCTTCCATTTTTCCTTAAACATGTTTCACTGAAACAAAACATCAGTTTGTAGTTGGTATAACCCTCTATCCATGTTTGCTAGCTGTTTGTTTTGGTCCAAAGATACTGTAATGAAATATCTGGGTGGGACTAGAGCAGAGTTAAACTATTTAGGTGTTAATTTTGGAGACATTTTGTTTCAAACATTTTCTGTAGGGAAAAAAAAATTGGGGGCTGAGGGATGCTATTTAGATTGAGCACTAGACAGTTTTGGGGAGACAATTGGGGAGGGGCGTAGAAATACTATTAAATATAAAGTATTGAGTATCTTATACAAGTGAAATCTTATCTGGCTTTGTTTTAATTTTTAAAATCTGCATGTTGGATAAGACAAAGAAATATCCGTTCAGCAAATGAATGACTAGGAGTGTAAGAAAGAAAGACTAGAGAGTGTAATTTCTGGTAGTAATAAATGCCACCAAGACAATAAAAGGCTGGGTAAGGCGGTCGGTAGCAAAGCTGCCGGAGAGCTGTTTTCTGTAGGGTGGTCACTATGTCACTGCTCCTCCTGATGGGCAAGGTCGGTTGTCCTGTCCTTTTCCAGGTCTCTGTTTGGAGAGGAGGTTAGAGGATGGTTCTTCTCTTTAGGAAATGAGACTTAAGAGAGCAGAAAACTGTATCTCCTATGTCCTGTTGTTCAGCATCAGGAGAAAGAGAGCGGTGGGAGTGGAGATTGGAATGGTTGATGGGTACTGTCTGTTAATCACTATGATGACCTGTGTGCATTTCTTTGAACTGACTGTGCTCTTTGGGCCTTGGTGCTTTTATACGTGCCCTTTCCTTTTCTGGAGAGCCCCGCTTTTCCTGTTTCCCCCAGTCCACTTGGAGGACTTTTTTTTTTTTTTAAGTCGACCTTCAAGCATTGTCTTCCTTTCTTAGAGCCTTCCTCGGTGACTCTTCCTCCAATGCAGAATTGACTAGTCTCTCCTTTTGGGGTTAGTATTATTCCTCGTGACTGTTTCTTTTGTCACGGTCACACAGGACTGCAGGTTTTTTTGTTTTCATGTCTGTCTCTGTCAGGTTCCCTAAGGATAGGAAATGTAACTTTATCTTCTTTTATATCCTTAAGTGTAACATTAAGTACTCATTTTTCTGCTGAATAAATGTGTGAAAGAAAGATAAACTTGCAAATCTGTATTTCTACCTTGGAATTTTCTGTCAGGTGTCAAACCCGTGGAGGCTGAGTAGCCTATTGATTAAGAACTTTGGGGGAAGAGCTGTGTTTGAATCCTGCTCCTGTCACTGAGTACATCTATCTCCCTTTGAGTTTTGGGAGGACTAAATGAAATAATGTGTGTTAAGACTAGCATATATCCTGAGTAAATGCTAGTTATTATATGTCCAACTGCCTACTAGCTAGTTGTCTCTGGAATTTATCAAACTAGAGTTACCATTTTCCTAAGGTTGAATGTAGTTCTTATATATTTTTCTTTTGGTTAGTGGAACAGTCTACTCATTCACTGATATCCATGGAATTTCTGAGTCAAAGGATATACAGTTTTGGAGCGTTTTCCACAACCAACTTTTCAAATTGTTCTACAGAAATGAACCTAGTAATAGTGTGAGTGAGCGACCATTTCCCCACACTTCCAGCCAACAATGGATATTATTAGCCTTTCGATCTTTTGTTGATCTGAAAGGCAAATAATGGTTTGATCCGTTGACTTCTGTATTCTCTTGTGAGTTGCCTATTAAGTCACGTAAGAGATGTTTTTCATATTTATGAGGTACACATACTTTTAATCTCATAGTGTCATAATTTATCATCATCAGCCTTCCCAAAGGCTCATTCACATTGTTTCATTGTTCAGCATCTCACCTAATTTTTGCTACTTTGCACATCACGTAATGCCTGTTTGTTGAATTGAAACTTCACTATAAAGGAGATACAATCCCAGAGGATTTGGAGTTGTCATATTTGAATTATTGTTCTATCAGGTGGTCTTTTAAATTTTATTTTTTTTGCCAATCTTCTGTTTGTATTGAATAGAGTCACAGATTATTGAATTTCAGTGGCAGTTCCCATGAGTACAAGAACAAGTCCAAGTATACCAGTTACATTTTGTTTTTTAAATTTTATTTTTAAAAAGTATTTATTTATTTTGAGAGAGAGAGTGGGTGGGGGAGAGAGACCGAGAGAGAGGGAGAGCGAGCGAACCCCAAGCAGGCTCCACACTGTCAGTGCAGAGCCTGATGTGGGGCTTGAACTCATGAACTGTGAGATCATGACCGAACTGAAATCAAGAGTCAGACACTCAACTGGCTGAGCCACCCAGGCGTCCCACTAGGTATGTTTTAATTTAGCAGTGGTTGTCACCTAGAGTTACCTGAAGTTGTAAAGATATTAATGGGTACTCGCTTGACATCATACCTCGGCATATGGATGAAATGGCCATATTTCCTCCTTTAGAATCCAGTAATGTTTTTAAATTAAAAGTCACATATAAGGTTATGTATTCTAAGTCTAGGGTTGCGAAGATAGGAATGAATAGTTTTCTGTTTGCCATAATCACATTGAACTTTCAAGAGCGAGTTCTCATGTGTTGGACTTAGCACCAGCAAAAATGTATAATTGCTTCAGTATAACCCGAAGAAGTTTATTTTGAAAACTCATGGGGTATTAGGAATCAGTAACTCTGTTGTGAAAAGAATCATATTGCCCTGGTCTATTGCTTTTGGGGGTCGGGGAGATAACTGCTTCAAGATGGGGGACAGCTAGGGCTTGGATGATAGATACTCTTTCTTATATCTTTCTTTCACAGATGCATTGCTCTGTATTTATGAGTCATTTAGCTCAGATTATGATGAATAGTCAAATCTATTTTGTTTCTCTTTTGCATGCAAAAATGCACCAGTAATAGTTTTCATTTAATCTTCACCAAAGCTGACTTTAAGGTAAGAGAAATTTATTTTCATTTAGATAGCTCCTATTAGATTGTTCTGAAGTTATTCCAAATTGTGCTAGCTCTTAGCTTAGAAGGATCTGTTCTGATACCCTACTTGAATTTGGGGCTTTTGTTTATAATAAGGTACAACTAGCATTTTTTCTTCCCTTTTTCCTTCTTTCTAATTTGGAATTTTTAAATTTCACATTTGCTAAGATGATACAGACTGAGGATTGACAAGGCAAACTACTGCCGGAAGGCCAAATTGGCCCTCTACCTGTTTTGTAAATAAAGTTTTATTGGAATACAGCCATGTCCATTCATTTCCATATGGTCTATGGCTGCTTTGGTGTTACAAGGACAGAACGGGATAGTTGTGACAGACACTGTGTGGGCTGTAAACTTAAAATATTAACTCTCTGGCCCTTTATAGGAAAAGTTGGCCAACTCCTGATTTAGACTAAAATTGAGTAAAATTAAAACTTTGAAGAAAAAAAGATGCAAACTCCATTTAAGTGAGTTTGTATAAAAAGATCACTATACTATGACTAAAATTTATTATAAAATGTAACCTTATTTTATCTGTGTGTGTTGAGTTCTCCTTTCCTCAGAGCCCCATCCAGCAGCCTGAGTTGTGCCTACATGTGGTGATGCCTTGACCAGTCCATCTCCAAGCCACATGCCTAAGGCAACCTGCCTAGCAATAGACCTTTGTGTCAGATTCCCAGTAGCTAAGTGAAGAGAGCCAGCGGGTAGACCAGTTGTCTTCTAGATTTGGGGCCAAATGAAAAACTTAAAAATGTTGGCAGTCCTTTGGGTACATTGTATTTATAGACAGCAATAAATAGTAGTTTAAAGAAGATAGAATAGAAATGGAAAAAAGGACTGATTCCCTTCCCCCACTTTTTCTAAGTAGTGGTACTTGAGAAGATAAAGTCTACCCTATATATGTGAATGTAAATATTAATATATTTTTGGCAGTAATTTGTTGGTTATATTTGATAGCATTTCTCTGCAAATTTCTTGTTTCTTTTTTAAAGTATAGTTGACACAAGGTTACATTAGTGGCAGGTGTATAGCATAGTGATTTGGCAACTCTATACATTATGCTATGCTCGTCACAAGTGTAGCTCCCATCTGTCACCATACAATGCTATTACAAGAACACTGATTATATTCCTTATGATGTACCTTTCATCCCCGTAGCTTACTCATTCCCTAACTGGAGACCTGTACCTCCCACTCACCTTCATCCATTTGCACCCCCATTCCCCTGGCAACTACCAATTTGTTCTCTGTATTTATGGGTCTGTTTCTGGTGTTTGTTTATTGTTCATTTTTTTTTTTTTAGATTCCATATAGAAGTGAAATAATATGGTATTCGTAGGACTTACTCATGTAGCATAATACACTCTAGGGCCATCCATGCTGTTGCAAAGGGTAAGAACTCTCTTTTTATGACTGAGTAATATTCCATCGCGTGTGTATTGATGGACATATCTTGACTATTGTAAATAATTCTGCAGTAAATATAGGTGGTGCATATATCTTTATGAATTGGTTTTTTTGTTTTCCTTGGGATCCAGTCAGTAGTGGATCATATGGTATTACTATTTTTAATTTTTTAAGGAGTCTCCATATTTTTTTTCATGGTGGTTGCACCAATTTACATTCCCATTAACAGTGCATGAGGGTTCTCTTTCCTCCACATTCTCGCCAACACTTGTTATTTCTTGACTTTTTTGATACCAGCCATTCTGACAGGCATGAGGTGATATCTCATTATGGTTTTGATTTGTATTTTCTTGATGGTTAGTGATGTTTGAGCATCTTTTCATGTTTCTGTTGGCCTTCTATATGTCTTCTTTGGAAAAGTGTCTACTTAGGTCCTCTGCCCATTAAAAATTTTTTTTTTGTGTATGTTTGAGACAGAGAGCATGAGTGGGGGAGGGGCAGAGAGAGAGGGAGACACAGAATCCAAAGCGGGCTTCAGGCTCTGAGCTGTCAGCACAGAGCCCGACACAGGGCTTGAACTCACAAACCCACAAGATCATGACCTGACCTGAAGTCAGATGCTTAACTGACTGAGCCACCCAGGTGCCCCTATTTATGGGCTTTCTAACTAGTTCTGTTGATCTGTATAACCATTTTTGTGCCAGTACCATACTATTTGATTATTAGTTTTGTAGTATATCTTGATATCTGGGATTGTGATACCTCCAGCTTTGTTCTTTTTCAAGATTGCTTTGACTATTCGGGTCTTTTGTGGTTCCGTACACATTTTAGGATTATTTGTTCTAGTTATGTAAAAAATATTACTGGTATTTGGATAGGGATTGTGCTGAATCTGTAGATTGTTTTGGGTATTGTGGACATTTTAACAGTATTGATTCATCCAATCCATGAGCATCTTTCTCATGGTATATCTTTCCATTTGTTTGTGTTGTCTTTAATTTCTTTCGTCAGTGTTTTATATAAGTTCTCAGTACAGGTCTTTCATCTTCTTGGTTAAATTTATTCCTAGGTAATATATTCTTTTTGATGCAGTTGAAAATTGGATTGTTTTCTTTATTTCTCTTCTGCTACTTTGTATTAGTGTATAAAAACACAACAGATTTCTGTGTATTAATTTTATATCCTGAAACTTTACCGAACCCATTTATTCTAGTATTCTGGTAGTCTTAAGAGTTTTGTAGATATACTAACATGCATTTGCAAATAGAGTTTAACTTCTTCCTTACCTATTTGGATGCCTTTTATGTCTTGTCTGATTGCTGTGGCTAGTGTTTCCAGTATTGTGTTGAATAAAAGTGGCAAGAGAGGACCTTGTCATGTTCCTAAAGCTTTTCCTTAAGAGTATTGTGTTAGCTGTGGGTTTGTCATCTATTGCCTTTATTAGGTTGAGGTACATTCCTTCTTAAACCCACTCTATTGAGAGTTTTTATCATAAACACCTGTTGAGTTTTGTCAGATGCTTTTTCCTGCATCTGTTGAGATGATCATATGGTTTTTATCTTTCATGTTGTTAATGTGATACATCACTTTGATTGATTTGTGAATATTGAACCATCCTTGCATCCCTGCAATGAATCCCACTTAATTAAGGTGAGTGATTCTTTTAATGTATTGTGGAATCTGGTTTGCTAATATTGTGTTGGGGATTTTTGCATAAATGCTCATTAGGAATATTGGCTTGTAGTTTTCTTTTTTTTGGAGTGTCTTTGGTTTTGGGGTAATGCTGGCCTCATAGAATGAATTTGGAAGCGTTCCCTCTTTTTTTTTTTTTTTTTTTTTTAATAGTTTGAGGAGGATAGGTATCAACTCTAAATGTTTGGTAAGATTCACCTGTGAATCCATCTGGTTCTGGACTTTTTGTTTGTTGAGAGTTTCTGATTACTGATTAAGTTTTGTTATTAGTAATCGGCCTGTTCACATTTTCTATTCCTTCCTGATTTAGTTTTGGAAGATTGTATGTTTTTAGGGATTTATCCATCTCTTCTAAGTTGTCCAGTTTGTTAGCATATAATTTTTGATAGTTTCTTATAGTCTTTTGTATTTTTCCTTATTATAATAAGTATTCCTAAAAAATTAGCATTAGGGCCATAAAATGGAAGGTCAGTGTAGGATGGAGAGAAACTTGGATGTGTATTATTTATTGTTTTAATACTGCACACCTATGAATTATTAGTTTAGATGTAGAACACATTTATTTTATGAGAAATAGTTCTGCCTAGACAAATGTATGTCACTACCAGTTTTTGTTAATCATTATCTACTATTGATTTTTTGCAACTGTCTTTTGGTGACTGGTAATAGTGAGCTTTCATGACACAGCAGTTAACTTAGTAAAAATCAGGAGTCTATTCTTGACTCCTTATGCCTTGGAGAGGTTTGCTAATTGTTAATATAACAGAAATTCACATAAAGCCTTGATATGGTAGGAAATTGTATTCTTTCTTTTTTCTTCCAAGATTTTGTTTAATTCCAGTTAGTTAACATATAGTGTAGTATTAGTTTCAGGAGAATTTAGTGATTCATCACTTACATATAACACCCAATGCTCATCACAAGTGCCTTCCTTAATGCCCATCACCCATTTAGTCCATTCCCCTACCAACCTCCCGTCCACCAACTGTCAGTTTGTTCTCTATAGTTAAGAGTCTCTTGGGGATCCTGGGTGACTCAGTCGGTTAAGCATCCAGCTCTCGATTTAGGCTCAGGTCATGATCTGACCGTTTGTGAGATTGAGCCCTGCATCGGTCTCTGTGCTGACAGTGCAGAGCTTGCTTGGGATTCTCTCTCTCTGTCTCTCTCTGACCCTCCTGCCTGTGGTCATGCCCTCTCTCTCTCTCTCTCTCTCTCTCTCTCTCTCAAAATAAATAAACTTAAAAAAAGTCTCTTATGGTTTGCCTTCCCTCTCTGTTTTTATCTTATTTTACTTTTCCTTCCCTTCTCCTATGTTTATCTGTTTTGTTTCTGAAATTCCACATGAGTAAATCATATGGTATTTGTCTTTCTCTGAGTTATCTTGCTTAGCATAATACACTAGTTCTGTCTATGTCATTGCAAATGGCAAGATTTCATTCTTTTTGATCTCTGAGTAATATTCCATTGTGTATGTATATATACACACCACATTTTCTTTATTCATTCATCAGTCAGTGGACATTTGGCCTCTTTCCATGATTTGGCTATTGTTGACAGTGCTGCTAGAAACATTGGGGTGCATGTGCCCCTTCGAATCAGTATTTTTATATCCTTTGGGTAAATACCTAGCAGTGCAGTTAATTCGACACCCAAAAAATTAATATTCCAGCTAAGAAATGGGCAGAATATATGAACAGATATTTCCCCCAAGAAGACATACAAATGGCTGACAGACACATGAAAAAATGCTCAGCATCACTCATCATCAGGGAGATACAAATCAAAACCACAATGAGATACCACCTCATACCTGTCAGAATGGCTAACATTAACAACGCAGGAAACCATAGATGTTGATGTGGATTCAGAGAAAGGGGAACCCTCCCACACTGTTGGTAGGAGTGCAAACTGATGCAGCCACTCTGAAAACAGTGTGGAGGTTTTTCAGAAAGTTAAAGATAGAGCTACCCTATGACCCTGCAGTTGCACTACTAGTTATTTACCTTATTATATACTTAGGGTATTCGTAAGTATCAGGAAATAATGTATAAAATTAGCAGGGTTAATTATTTTACCCTAGTTTCAGTAGCTTTGAAAATTTTTGCCAACACTTAATTACCATATTAATATTAAATTACTTAAAAATTTAAAAAGATCTTCAAACAGAAAAAATTAAATTGATACTGTTCCATTTAACTCCTAACTTAGAAAATCTTCATACCATACCTTTCTGTTCTGAGAGTGAAATTCCAAAATAATAGTGTAATATTCAAGACATTTTCAAGTATTTATCTACTTTGGTTTAGTTCATATTTTCTAATTTACTTGGATCTGCTTTTTCTCTACAGAAAGTTTTTCACTCTAATTTGCATTTATAACTGCTTTGTAATTCACATGAAAACTATTTGATTTGAGGGGCACCTGGGTGGCTCAGTCAGTTGAGTCTACACCTCTTGATTTCTGCTCAGGTCATTATCCTGGGGTTGTGGCATCGAGCCCTGTGTCAGGCTCTGCGCTGGGCATGGAGTCTGCGTGGGATTCTCTCTCTCCCTCTGCCCCTCTCCCCTGCTTGCACGCTTACTCTCTCTCAAAAAAAAGATTAAAATATTTGATTTGAAGAAGTGTGAACACAAGCAGACTAAATTTTTACACCTTAGGTAATACCTTAATTATTTGAATATCTGTGCTTTCTAATTTTTTTTTGCATGTAACTATTGCTTTCAATTCTGTTTTTCTTTCTTTTTTTTTTTTTTGAGACTTTATTTTTTTAAATTTACATCCAAATTAGTTAGCATCTAGTGCAACAATGATTTCAGGAGTAGATTCCTTAGTGCCCCTTACCCCTTTAGCCCAACAGAGTCTCTTCTGTTTTGTCCCCCTCCCTGTTTTTATATTATTTTTGTTTCCCTTCCCTTATGTTCATCTGTTTTATCTCTTAAAGTCATCATATGAATGAAGTCATATGATTTTTGTCTTTCTCTGACTAATTTCACTTAGCATAATACCCTCCAGTTCCAGCATGTAGTTGCAAATGGCAAGATTTCATTCTTTTTAATTGCCGAATAATACTCCATTGTGTGTGTGTGTGTGTGTGTGTGTGTGTGTGTGTGTGTGTATACACACACATATATATACCACATCTTCTTTGTCCATTCATCCATCGATGGACATTTGGGCTCTTTCCATACTTTGGCTATTGTTGATAGTTCTGCTATAAACATGGGGGTGCATGTGTCCCTTCGAAACAGCACACCTGTATCCTTTGGATGAATGCCTAATAGCGCAATTGCTGGGTCACAGGGTAGTTCTATTTTTAGTTTTTTGAGGAACCTCCATACTGATTTCCAGAGTGGCTGCACCAGCTTGCATTCCCATCAATTCTGTTTTTCTTATGTTTTGTGTTTTGATTATTTTAAGAATGTGAAATTAAAACTATTGTTCTAGAAGTTAATATTTGAAAATTTTGTCATTTAAACTATTGCAAATGATGTGATTTATAAGGAACAATAATTATGTTTGAATTTCACTTCCTTTTGAACCTCCTGAGTAAAAAGAATATTAATGAAGTCAGAGCATAAGTTAGGATATGAGTCCGAAATAGATGAAAAGCATTTCTTAATTGCTTTTTCTAACCTTTTTTTCTGACACTGAGCTTTGAATTTGGGATTTTTAAAGATTTCCTGCTAGTTAGAGATCTGTGCCAGTGGGTGTCAGATGAGGCTTAGAGAAAAGTCTGATAGCAGGAATTAGTTTGAATTTCCTGGCCTCCTGGTTAGTTTCGCTCTTCCCTGTCTTGGATCCTGCTTTCTGTGAAATTAGTTAAACTGGTGAATGTGTGAAGAGAATGATTTGATATATTTAGGACTCCAGAGAAGGATTAACAGACCACATCGCTGTATCCGATTCTTGTTGCTTGTTGGTTTCCATAGTGTTTTCTAGCTCTTTACTTTTTTATTGTTCAGAAAGATCTTGAGTTACCCGCAAGTGTAACTTGTTTTCTGTTTAAGCTTTTTGGATGATTTGTATATTTAGTCATAGACAGTAGTGTGTTTTCTTTGTGTTGTCTTAAGTCCTTTAAGCTAGAGACTATAATCAGGAGTGTTTTATTTCACAGTGGCCATTTTATTTACTTAAGGAGAACTTAGACTGCTCATTACTTGTTCTGGAGAAAAGTAGAAAGGTGTGGTTACTTCTTTTTGGGAGCTGTGTCCCAAATGTTATTCTAGCCTTTTTAGAGGAATGTTTTGAATATTTTTGGATATCTATATTTGCTGAACGCTTTGCTAAGTGATTCCCATGGACTCCTCACAACGACCCTATAGATTTTGTTCATATTTCTTTTGCTCACAGAACCCATGTGCCCTGGCGCGATGATGTGCAGTTATGCAGAGACGCGTGCAAGGGACCCTTGGCCCTGCGTTGCTGCTTCTGAGCTGTGCAGACATGCTGTCTGCGGGCTTGGGAATCTTGGCTCCTTTCTTCTTTCAGATTTTTATAATTTTTGTTTTTAATCTCCTCTATCTTGTTTATACTTTGTTGCTCCTGGTTTTGTATGGGAAAAGATTCCAGAGAATGACTGATTTTGAGACTTAATACATACTCATGCCAGGGAAGGAAATGGTCATGAGGCAGTTGTGAGTGTTCTCATTGTAAATCATGTGAGTGGAGCCCCGTATTGAGTAAACTTCTTCCCCCGTCCTTACCAGGTTGCTTTGGCACTTTGTCAGCAGTGAGGGAAACAATAAAGTAAATACTGTAATGCTTAATCATTTTCCTGCTTATAAATGGGCTCATATAAAAAATTCCATTCTGAGAAGCACATTTTACAGAGCTATTAACTCCTTTGTAAAAAATACGGTGGAAACAGATGGATAGATTGCAAAATAACTTGAGACTCCCAGTATCTTCCTTAGCTCTTCACTTTGAATTTGAACACTTGGATCCTTCAAATTTGGAAATGGTAGATTAAGTGGAAATAGGATTGAGCTTTCTGACATAACTTAATATTGCAGTTGTTTATTTCAATTAAACAAAAGTAAGAAGTCTTTAATGTCCTTTATGTCATTGAGCATTCCTAACCTTGAGGCTTCAGAAAGTGCTTTGACATGTCGGTAGTACTTTTGCCATGAGAAATGTTCAACAAAGCAATGCTTCTCTCCTCTTCTTCCTCCCCCCACCCCCAATAAAATTTCAGCGTCAACAAAATCTTCCCTCTGGCCCAGTTTAGTACCAGAAGCACCTAATCACACCATGTCTGCTCTCAAGGTCATGCATGTAGTGCTTCTAAATGAGGTGATGTTTACTAAAAAAGTAAATTTAATCTGTCTCTGAGGTTTTATCTTTTTAAAATTCATTTTGCCTTCCAGAAGAGTGTATTGTTTGGAATTTATAGGGCAATTGTAAAACCATCTATCGTGTGCTCTGTGGAGCTCGTTTCCTGTTTCTTCCTTGTCCCCTTGCCTGCTCTTTCTGTTCCTTGATCCTTCTAGTTCACTGATCTTCTCCTGGCTGCTCTTTTGTTATCCTAGGGGCTTTGTATTTCTTAGTCACCCCATTGTTTTACAAACCTTGTCAACAAGATTATTTATCTTACTTTATTAATCTCACGTTGACTTCCTAGACCAGGTTCTTCAGTGGACTTTTTCAGGGCTCCGTTGTTGACTTCTTTGGCAGAAAACTTTCTATCTTGTCACGTCATCTTTCTTCTGTTCACCTTCAGATTATTTTTGCCTCTTAGCTCTTCAAAAAAATTTTTTTTCTCCTGCAAAAAGTCAAGAGAACAAATTTGTCTCCTCATGCTGTGGTTGTCACAGGCTCTAAGCTTCTTGGGCTGTGGTCTTAGAAGTGTTAAACTCTGGCTTAGCACACATCTATAAATGCCACTGCAGTAGATAACTCTGAATGTATCATCTGGGTGTGCATTTCTGCCATTCTAGAGCACTTATAGCCTTATGTGACCTGTCAGTCCTGTGCTGTTGTGTGTTTATGTGTGTTTTTGATTTTTGTGTGCCCTCTTAAAGAAACCATGTGGCAACTTGGTTGAGATAATTCATAGATTCATACAATTTACGGGTAAGAGTGCTTTAAAATGATATCATTTCATCACCTATTTTACTGGTGAGGAAACAGACCTCAGTGAGTTCAGGGACCGCCCTCACGTCAGACGTTAGTGGGAAGCCTGGGAGAGAATACCCATCTCTGCTTTCTAGTCCAGCATTTTTCGATCCAAGTTGACTCTTGAAAAATTTTCTCATTTCAAATACTTTTGATTAAGGTGTGATTCCTAGTTTCATCCCCATGTCTGGAAGTACGTCACTGGCATAGGTAATCATTGCTAAAGAATTCTGTAATTTATGCCAGTGACTATCGATCAAGTGCCTCCTGCATGATGAGGATGCGTTTGTGCTTTGTTGGCATACAAAAGAAGTATCTGAGGTTATTTCTTCCCTCGACAATTTTGAGAACGTAGTTGAATTTACTAAAAATTAACCCAAACTTTCTTTTTTCTTTTTCTGCTGTTTCTTTATATCTTGTGCTTCACCCCCACCTTAAAACATATCTTGAATATCTACTCTTACTGCTGTGAGACAAACATACATTGATCTCTAATTGTGTGTCAGGCATGAGTGTTTAGGATGCAGAGTTAATCCCAGCGTCCAGGGACATGCTGCCTGTGGGCTGGGGATCCAGCTCACAAACCATGCAGTGCGCTTTATGCAGTGATTCTCAACCAGGCCAATTTTGCCTCCCTGTAAGGCATTAGGCAGTGTCCGAAAACGTTTGTCCTTGTCACACTGGATGGGGTGGGGGCAGTGCTACTAGCGTTCTGAGTAGAGGCCAGTGATGCTCTTCAACATCCCACAGTGCATCAGACTGCCCCCCCCCCCGCCTCCACCCAACCAACAACTACCTGACTCCAAATGTCAGTACTGTCAAGGTTGAGAAACCTAGGTATAGAGTGATCATTGCTATATCCAAAACAGCTACCATGTTCTTGATGTGTTTAGTGCCTGGCACTGTCTCATGATACAGGTGTGGATACGTTACTAGTGCCCCTGGGTTGGTTTGGGTGTCTGGGAAGGCTGAGTTGAATCTGGAGGACAAGAAGAAAGGACAGGAAAGGTAAGCAGAGGGAGTGGCGTGGGCAGCCATCTAGAGGTAACAGGGCCATCTGGGGCCCTGCAGGTTGTTCATTATGGCTAGACGTTGAGAGAGAATGCTGAAAGCTAGAGAGAGAGGGAAGAGAGAGGGAGAGAGAGAGAGGGGGAGAGAGAGGGAGAGAGAGAGGGAACGAACCTCAAGAAGAGGGTGAGGAGGTAGCAAAGGAGAGCCTGGAAGTGGTAGCCTTGTATGTCATGCTAAGGCATTTGGGTCTTTATGTAAAGGCTGTAGGAAACCAAAAAGAGGTTTTAAGTGGATCATCACATGTTCAGATTTGTCTTTTCGAAGGGCAGCTTCAGTGTTTCAAGGAGAACTAATTGGAAGGGAGCAACTAGAGATAAGAAATTGACTCAGAGACTGTTGCACTCATTCAGGTAGGAAATGAGCCTAGACGTTACAGTGGGGGTGGGAAAATGGTTGAATTTCAGAGATACAAGAGAGGTTGAATCTATTGATTGGGTACCAGGGAAGAGAGGATCAAGCGCCGGGTCACTGATCCCTGACTTGGGCAAGCGTAGCTAGAACACACGTACCCCTTCCTCAAAGGGAGATGTACAGGTCTGTCAACAGCAACCGCATCGGGCTTCAAGCCTGGCATCTTTGGGGAACGCCTGCCCTTCCTTTTGGCGCTGGATGTAACCCCTGTGATGCAGAGGTGAATCTGCCGTGTTAGCACATCCACCCACAACGATGGAGTGAGAACAGGGCCGCTGCGATAAAAACTTATGCGAAGGTGGGGAGAGAAATGCTCAGTAGCTACTATTTCACATTCTGTTGCAGAAGCATAACAGGACCCCTGCGCACTGGCTGCAGAGCCAACTCTTTGGTCGGCCAGTTGGGCTGCTTTTGGTTTTGTTCTCAGAGAGGAACTCTTTTGTCCATTGCCCTTTGTGGCTCATCTGGGAGGGTGTATAATTCATGTTTCAGCTCAGATGTCACCTCCTCAGCTTTTATTTGACCTCCCGATATAAAATAGGCAGCCAGTTTTTAATTGCCGCGTTGTAGCTATCAGCTGGACACACATTATCAGCAATGATCTAGTTCATTTACTTGTTTTACTTTTTGTACCCCTTTTCTACTGGAATATCAGGTCTTGAACGGAGGAGGGGATTTGGTGGATGTGTTCATTTTGAGTCATTAATACCTGCAGTGTCTGGCTCACCATGTTTTTTGAAAGGATGGACAAATGAATGAGAAAGATACAGAATGCCAAAAAAGGAACAGGACTTAAAGAGTGGTGTGTGTGTGTGTGTCTGTGTGTGTGTGTGTGTGTGTGTGTGTTTTACTTTTGGTGAGAGAGAGGAAGAGGAGTTCAGTTTGGATGTAATGGGTTTTAGCAGTATTCAGGTAGAGATGTCCAGGAGGCTGCTGAACACACAAGTGACGCTCAGGAAGGAAGTTGTAGTATAAAACTGGCTAATGTTTACTGAACCCCTTCCTCAGTGCCAGGCGCTGTTCTCAGCCCTTTCCTGATCTTAGGAAAGTGGAGCTGTGTGTACATTTGTGGAAGCAGAAGTCTAAAACGGTGGAATGGGAACATTCGGAGAGTGTGCATGAGAAAAACAATAGGGACAGAATCCCAGGGGACACGGGGCATATGAGAGCCGAGCAGAGAAAGAGGCACCTCTCCGAAGGAACCACCAGAGGGGCAGGGGGAGCTTAGGGAGAGGATGGCATGTAGGAATCCAGGGGAGGGGGTGCAGGGTGGAGAGCTCCCCGTCTGTCTCACAGGGATCTGAAAAGTGTCCGTAGACCTCAGGATCAGAGAAGTAACCTGGGGAGAGCTGTTTGAGGAAACCCTGGGGGAAGCAAATAGGTTGAGGGAGAATTTAGTACATGTGCTGCTGAAGTGAGCCCAAGGGTTGGAGAACTTAAAGTTGCCCTTGAGAATAAGCTGGTAGGAGGAAGAGTTTGAAAATGCAGCATGGGGAGGAGATGGCGACTGTGTGATTCTGAGGGTTCGTTGGCGGGGTGAGAATTGATGGCAGCCAGAGCAGTGGTGGAGGAATGTTCTCAGATATATCTTTTAGCTGCTTTCTTTGTATTTCCTGTGAACCTTTTGATTTTCCTGTTCTGTCATTTTCCCAGCAGAACGGGAGGCAGTAGAAGCTTACCAGCTGCCACACTGCTTCCCTGTTTAGGGTGCGGTGGCAACTGGCCACAGCTTCCATCAGCCCAGGAGCACGGGTTCTAGGGAGAGTCCCTGTATTTCTTTTGCTGGGATCAGCCGTTAGTTTTGTGGTTTTCCTGGTTACTGTGGCTTCACATGATTACGCTTCCACTTATTTCTACCAGGCCTGAATTCTGGTTGCATGAAAGCTATCTTTCAGAAGCCATCAGGCTACCAGTAGTTAAAATGGCTCAGCAAAGTCCACAGCGGCACACTTAGTAAGGAAACCTGAATTACATATGTAACTTGGGAATTTAAGAATGTACATCAATCTTTTTTTTTTTTTTAATTTTTGCAGTGACAGCCATTAGGTTTCCAACTGAGGAAGTAAAGCTAGTGTTTTTAGAATATGCTGTTCAAATATAAAATATACCTTAGTTTCTTGATGCATGGATGCTAAAACTGTTCACCTTGCTTGATAATTTCTGAATCTATATTGAGATATAGATAATGGAGTCAGGGTATATAGAAAATTATTTTCTAAAATAGTATTTTAGAATAAATACTATTTATTTAAATTTAAAAATTTAATTTAGAATAGAAAAGTATTTTCCTCTTTGTCGCCTTTGAGAGAAAATACATTTGACAGAATTAAAAAAAAAATGGCTCCAGACTCTGGAGCCTAAGAAGTTCGTCTCTTTTGAGAATCTGCTTAAAAATGTGAACAAATCACATGAGAGCATGTGAAAAATCTACAAATACAAAAATCTACAAAGTAGTTCCTTGTAGGTTTTCTTTTAAAACTAGCCTGCTCCATCAAGGGTAATAGTTATGCTGTCAGCAGAGTGAACTGTGTTCCATCAGGGTGTCTGGACCAGATGTTTGATTCTTGCCAGAACAAAATGGCCTCCGATCTGGGAAGGACCAGGTGGGGAAGGACCATTCAGGAGGAGAGGGTAGTTGTGCATGTTCTTCAGAGATGGTAAAATTTGGTACTCAGTTTTCAGTAGTACCATTGAGTACATGACGGATAAAGAGGCACTTCACTCCCTCAAAGAATAAACCTCTTGGTGTTACTCAGGTTTTTGTTGTTAGGGCTTCTTCATAATCTTAAAATTCTTTGAAGACCTCAAAGAGCTTTTTGTTTATATAGGCTATATTGATTGATATTTGCTAGATTAGATAGTAGATTGATGTAGATTTTGATATTACATTGATATTTACTACATTGGTAAATGCACAAAATTTACCAATTCGTCTAAAAATACCAATAAGAAATTCATTAATGCTTACACAACTAGCATGTTTTTATGAAAATAACTATAGTTTTAAAAATTTAGTGAGAAAAAATGGCATTGCTATGCATTTTTGTCAATCTTGTTATAATATCTCAACCGAAGAGAGATTCTTAAATCTGCTTCTGCATTCAGCCTATCATTTGGGATATTTCACTATAAGTCATGAAAGAATGAACGTGAAGAAGGCAAATCATGTCTTAGTATTTCTGAGAAAGTAATGTTCAGCTCATGGACCCTAGAAGTGTTTCATGGACCCCCTGGGGGATCCCTGGGCCACGCTTTGAGAACCACTCAGGTAAACAATATGTTCTTGAAAGCAAAGACCATTGCCTTGGTTTCCTCTTCTATTCCTCGGGGTCTGGTAAATATTTGTTGTATTGACTCCTCAAATGTGTTTACTGTTTCCACTCTCCTCTGTAAAAATCCAGAGGAAGGACCCAGCTGGTGAATCAGGATGCCTTCCTCCTTAATTACTCACAGCATAAGAATCCATCTCAGGCCTTTGACTCAGCAGCCAGAGAGGTGCCACTGGACTCTGTTCCCTGTGTCTGATGACATTGCAGGCTGGTTACAAATCAAGATAAGTAGTTTAGGGAAAAAATATTCCCTTTATAGTACAGTGGGTTCTAGGAAGTCTTGGAGGTTGCTGGGGGAAAGAAGCTAGAGTTGTTTCCTAGGAACAGTGGGAAAGTCTCTGCGGAAGTGTTAGGGGCCTGCTGGCGCATGGGATCCACTCTGCTCTCCAGAAAGCATATGTATGTACTCTTCCAGTTTGTAATTTCTGCACCAAGGCAATGGCAGGTGGCCTGAAGAGCGAGTGGGAAGCAGTAATCAGCTCTCCAAGTAACAGCATTCTCATTTGCCAAATGTTATGTTAATGTTTCTCCAAACTTGTGGTAGAAATATGCAAACTTAGACTGAAAATATGCATACTGTTAGTATTAAGTTTTCAGACTTTTGATAAAATGTAGGTAAACAATATCAAAAGGTATCTTAAAAATTATGTAGTAAATTTTGCATAAAACAAATATGTGTACCACTTAGGATATTTACATTGGAGCCAATTTATTTATCAGCTACGTGAGGGAAAATCTTTATGAATATGGTAGCATAAAAGCAGTAGTTTTTGCATTTGACTTGCAAGAAATGGAAGCAGAAACATTTTAAAAACAGCATGATTTTGTTTGCTTTATGTGAATGAGCAGTGGCATTTTCTAACTGCTTGCCTCTTGGGCACATAAATCATCATGGTGCGTTCTTACTAATAGTCTTTGAACTTCTTTCTCTGTCCTTTTCCTCTGGGCCGTATATTGCTGCCTTTAGCGCTTCAGCATGGAGGGGATCTCAAATGTCATTCAGAATGGCCTCCGCCACACCTTTGGAAATTCAGGTGGAGAGAAACAGGTGCTCGGTTATCCTTATTTTCCTCATTCTCTGCTTTTTCATTCCCTGTGTAAGTGAAGATCCTGAAAGCTGGCACTTGTACTAATTTACTAAGACTGTTGCTTAAAAGGGAGAAGTGAAAGTTCATCATATCTCTAGTCCTGATAATACATAGGATTTCCCTTTAGGAAACAGCACTTTTCAAATTGGGCAACAGACTAAATGCATTCTTAGTACATGTTTTAGAGCTCCATTTTCCACTGCTGTTAAAGAAATTGCATTGACCTCATGAGCTGCATGTCTAGAATATATAACTAAACCAGAATATGCTACTGTAATTCTAAAAGGCTGAGAAACAAGATGTCATTTTAGGGGGAAGAAAGCTGATCTCGGTATCTTTCTGATTAGAGTTCTAGGTCAAACAGGTTGATAAGAGTATATCCTACCTCCTTTTCAATGAAATTCAGGTGCTTCTAAGGTGTATTGTGTAGCAGCCAACTCAGTTGTCTGCCGAGTGAGGCACGAGACGTGATTTATACAGAATTCTACATGGCTGTAAATACACCCTCAGTCAGATGTGTGGCTGTTTTGTATAATGACTTAGGGAGGATCATGAACACAGGAAACACATCTACATTAATGAGTGTGCTTAAAATTACTTTTCACAATTTGAAATTTTCACTTCAAAAAGGAAACCTCTCACATTAGCTCAAGCTAATTTGAGCCTAGGATTTTTACTAAAAGATAATTTCTGTATTGCTCAAGAAGGGAAACAGTCGATATCAAATAATCCTTCACACTGACATTTACAGCTCTAGTGAGGGATGGTCGAAATTCCATTTTTCTTCTGGCCCCTCTCACCTGTCTCAGATGCCCAGGACGGCAAAGTAACTTCCAAAGTGACCCACACGTGGGAAGCCCGAGAGCGTGGTCAGAGAGCGTGCTCGAGGGGGCGCAGCTCCCTGATGCTGTCAGAGTCCCGCTTCCCTGACGCGCGCTGTTCGTGGAGCCCAATGGGGGCTGGCTTCCTGCTTTCTGTGTATTCACGAGGAAACATTCAGTTCCACAACGGGGTATCAGCTTGGAGAAGTCTACAACGAAAAGTTGGTGGGAATTGTTTCCTAAACATGGAATAATTCACTTTCCTACTTCCCTGTACGTAGGGAGCCAGTTCTTACTAAACCATTTTACCTTGTTTTTTGATTATAAGATCACTCAGGGGTGAAATCACTCAAGGAGGGTTAGGACTAGAGCTGAGATTTAGGACAAGAACTAAATAATGGGTGGGTCTGAAAAGATTCTAAGTGAGAACAGTGGCTCTCCAGATGAACACAGGCAGACCACACTGAGGTAGATAGTTTTGGTAGAGTGGCCAGAATAGGGACATCTGGACAGTAAATTTTAGATTGTGCTTCCATGGGATGTAGCTACAGGCCATAACTGGTACTTGTGAGCCTTCACGGGAGTGAATGAGGCACTTTGTCTATGTATCAGACGTGAATTTTCATTATTCACCAGGCCATTCTCTCCTTTCACTTTTCTCTTTTCCTTTAATGCCTTTAAACTTTGAAACTACTTACAAGTAATTTGAAATAATAATAATAATACACCTCTAAAATCATTTGGGTACGTGTGTCTATGTCAGCTTCTGGAAGAAGCTGGTGTGTGTTTTTAAGTTGTCAAGTTATCCACGTGACCATTTTGTTCAACCAGAAAAAAATGGTCTGAAACAGAATTATTTGGCTGTTGGGAATTATTTGGTCATGCAGAACTGTTGCAACTATGTCTTCAGTTTTAAATTACTCTTTTCCAAGTATGTTGGAAATAATGCAAGGAGATTGTTAGATAAGGCTTCACTTTAAAGATGAACAAATTGTAAAGATCACCCTCAGGCCTACTTTTGTGAAATTTTCAATACTTGAAAGGTAAAAATATGTTTATGTTAATGTTGGGTTTGTGTGAAGCAGATGGAGGTAGGCAAAAAATACAGAGACAGCCGAGATAGTAAGATACCTGTGTTCCATACTAAAGAAGCTCATGTTTCATGTTACAAAATAGACCTGTAGTAACTGTATCGAAGTTTTACAGATAAGGTCATTCTGATTTAAGTGACATTTTTTTTTTTTTAACTTGGCAGTACTTGACGACAGTCATTCCTTACGAGAAAAAAAATGGACCACCATCTGTTGAAGATCTTCAGATATTAACAAAAAGTGAGCAGAGCCAAAATGAAACTGTTACTTTATTTACTTTTGCTGATTCCGAATACTGATTTTGGTTGGTTGATTGTTGCTATGTTTTGTTTTGTCAATTGGGGATAGTAAATGACAGATGTCGTCATTTATTGAGAATGAGACCATAAATGCCTGTACCATCAAATGTGACATTGAATTCCGAGTTGATTTGTACTTTTTGTACTTTTTCTTACCTTTTGAAATACTTACAAGCTGAACTTTTGAGGAAAAAAGTGTAACTTGATTCTCCATCATCCCTTGTATGTTTAAGAACATATCATTTATCAATAGATAAGGTGCTTCATGGATCTTATGTAAATACGACTGTCAGTAAGTCAATAGGAAAGATTTAGAAAGTGGCCGAAAATATTCTCCTTTCTTAGGAACGTAGAACCCAAAGTAATAGTCATAAGCAGAATATAAATCGATAGTAATATTTTAAGAATATTCATTCAGCAAATATTAAAAAAGGCCTATTCTGTGCCAGGCTGTGTTCTGGGCATTGAGATACTTTAGTGAACAAAGCAGACAAAAATACTCCACCTTCAAGAGGCTCGCATTTTAAAACAATTTGTGAGACCTAAATATACATTCTACTGATTCTTTCTTACGATAGCCATAAATGAGCAATGAATTCTGGTTCTATCCTTGTCATTTACAGTAACGTCCTTGGATGTTACTTATCCCTCTCTTGGTCACAATGAAAAACAAAGGTAAACATATTTGCTGTGTTTCCCTCATAGTAAATAAATTAACATATGTGTGATTTGGGATAAGTCAATTACTGAGCTTTGTTTTCCTTGAAGGGACTGGATTTGCTGCTCTGTTAACTGTTGATTAAAGAAGGAACCAAAAAGAGGGAATCACAGGAATGCCTCTTGTGACCATACCTATTTTGGAATTTAGGGATATGGAGGCGTGGTTGTCATGAGCACAAGCTGCCTGCCTGTCTCCTTCTACCTGAAGTTGTTACTCTTTCCTTTGGTGAACGATACTTTCAAAACATTTTATACTAAGATACAGGTAAATCAAGTGATGCCAGCCAGTCTGAAATAGAAAATGAAGAAATTAACTGGGTGGCCTGCCCTCTGATTTTCCAGACCAACCCATGAAGTTATGAGTGTCCAAGATCACACAGGGGAATGCTTAATTACAGGGCTGGGTATTTTAATTCCCAGTCCACTGTACTTTTTAAGAATGTTAGCCTATGGCACGTGATTTTATATAGAACTGAAAACCAATCTAAAACACGATGGGAAGCAGGAATACTGAACACAGTTGCCCTCTGAGAAGGGAACATAAATATTGCCTGGACGCCAGGAATTACTGAAAGACCTTGGATTCTCAGAGCATGGACAGACTTGGCCAAACGAAAGACATCATAATTCCCACATCAGAATGTCTTCAGGCTGATCCTTAGATGATACCTTTGTAGATGGCACAATTTGGAATCTCTGAGTAGACATGTAGGGGGTGTGAAGGAATGCCCAAGTTAGTGTGAGTTTCCCTTTGAAGTAAAAGCAGTTAGCTCCTCAAAACTTGGGGGAGAACCGGAGCCTCTACCACTGCCGCCCGTCGATGTTCACGGCGGAAGCCCGGGGAGACGGTTGCAGCGTTTATGGTTGTTCAGCCTTCCTCATGAAAGCTCCTGGAAGTACAGTAGCAACAGTAATAAGAATCAGAATACCGTTAGTTGTGTTAATAATAATGGCTAATGCTTACACAGCATATATTCTGTGTTGGGCACTATTCTCAGTCCTTCACGTCTGCATTAGTAACTTGATAATCACAACCAGCCTTGGGGACTGGTCTGATGACTATGCTCATGTTACAGATGAGGAACTTGGTGCACCGACTGGTTAGGTAACTTGCTCAGAGCGCCCACAGCGGGGAAGTGGTAGAGCCAGGGTGTAAGCCCAAGCAGACGCCATGTTGTTCCGTCGTATGTCTGGGGAAGCAGGGCAGCCTTCTCCCCCGGGTGCTCCGGGGACAGTTTGAGGTGGCAGCCTGTGAAAGTGTAGCATTTGTTCATGTGTTTCTGTACCTGCGTGGTCGAGATTTTTAAGCCCCCCAGCAGCTGATCTTGCTATTTGGCTTTGCTTGGAGATAAAATTGTCCAAGATGCCCCTTGAGGATGAGGTCGATCCACCGGGCTTCCTCTGTAGTACAGGGGCAGGCAGCGTGGCTGGGTGCTGCTTCAGTGAAGTGTGCTCTTTATTTTGGCCTTTGAAAGTTTCCAAGAAGGCTGACAGACATACTCCTTGGAGAAGGTGGCTCACTAGTCATTTGAGAGTTTCTCCCGCTTGTGAGATGTGCAGACTGAGGGTCTCCTGCTCCCCAGAGCTCACGGAAGTGCTCATGGTGGTACCTCGCTTTCCAGTATTTATTACGACAGACTTGAGGCTCTGGGTAAATAGCCCAATTCTTCTTTGCTGGTTCCACTGTCTGGATGTTTTATACCCGGGAGAAGTCTCCGGTAACAGCAATGTTCTCACTTGGATAAGGGCTTACTCAACGACAGTACATTCTTGAGCATTTGCAGTTGTTGTTTAGCGTGCAGAAAGTAATCACTAATTTGTATGAATTGATTATGCCTGATAATTAATGAAGGCTACAGTGTAAATGAGATTTGCTCTCTGAGTTTGAAATTGTTGCCTTGTCTTTCTCTCCTTCATTTTCCAGTTCTTCGTGCCATGAAAGAGGACAGTGACAAGGTTCCGAGCTTGTTAACTGATTATATACTGAAAGGTGAGTTTTATAATGGTGTATGTGCGATGGTTGGGAAGTTCTGATTAGTCGATAAATGCATCATCGTCTTGTTAATAGATAAGAAAGTAACTTCCAAATGCACTTTTATCATTCTCATTTGTGCCGAGTGAGGATAGATGCCTGGCTTACTTATGCTACTCACATTATGAATTATGGTTATATAGAATGCAACTTTTATTTGGGATCTTGAGCTGGAAGTAATTTCCACAGCTCAGCTTTAGTAAGCACGGAGACAGGCAATGGAGGAAATATGGAGACGTTCCCACAATTATGTGTCTCAGGTATTGACTGACACAGGGTGGGGTTCAGTAGGGTGGTGTCTGCCATCGTGGGGACAGTAGAGAAGGACAGATCATGAGGATGGATGAAAGAGGGGACAGTGAAGTCAGAGAACAGTCCCTCAGGGATTTGTTGTAAGGGAAAGGAATGGGAGGGAGAGAAAGAATGGATTTTCATCAACTAGGACAGTGAAAAATGAACCATAAATTTTAGTGAGATCAAGATCACAGGTTGGGAACAGTGATGAGGCAAAGGAAGGTCATTCGAGAAGTTAATGAGGTTACTAACTTTGCTGAGGAAGGAGCAAAATTTGGATAATAAAGAGGGAACTGAGGAGCTTATTTAATTACAGGCAAAATTAACACTTTTCAGTGAAATTATTTTTTATAAAGCAGTAGTTATTCAGGTGACATTTTCTAAGCATCATGAAATGCATCCTATAGTATATGATCCAATATTGAGAGCAGTCCTCTTCTGGGAACATTTTTCTTTGGGTTCTCTCCGTCAGTGTTTCTGGCTGAACATAGGAAGGTTGGGATTTCTGAGATGTTAGGTAACTCAGATGGCACATTTCTTCAACCACAGCTTCATAAAGAGGGAACCTCAGTAGAATATACTGGGAGCTCAGAGTGAGTGACACATTAAGTGTCACCTGTGATTGAAGTGGAGCCAGTTATTAGTAGGTTAGGGGTGTGGGGGAGGGGTTGAAAGAAGAGATTGAAATGTTTTAATAAGCCATGTTCTTCTGATGGAGGGCTTTTACTTCCTATTACATTACAGTTTCTTTCTTTTTCTTTTTCTTTTTAATACCTGACATCTTTGTTTGCTTTTATGTTGTGCTAGCACTGGTATGAAAGCTGGATTGTTCTGAGGTTTGTTCTTGTAGATGTGACACAGGAATGAGATGAACATAAAGAACATGTCTCAGGTTTTAATTATAGCGGGTCCCTGGGGCACTGCCGTGGGTGCCAAAGATAGAACGAGCTTCGGAAGCATTCTCTAGCTATTTTATCATTTGACCGGCATGGAAGAATTTTATGACCCAGAGAACAGAGTCGTCTGGGGGCAAATGATGTTTAAGTGCTTCCTCTGAAAACCCAGGCCTGTAACTGTGAACCTATACCGCGTGTCTTAGGGAAGCAGCACTTACCTAATTCTGTTCCTCAGGCTCAGGCCACAGGCTCCAGCCTGTGAGCCCAGCCCGTCTAGACTGTACCTGTTCTCCGGAGCTGCTTGTGTGCATGTGTTGTGGCTTTGCCTCGGCTCTACGAGGACTGGGTGGAAAAGAAGCGAGGGTGCAGGCCACAGTGGTGACTCCGCACCCCGGACAAGTGAATGGGTGTGTGTAAGCTCAGAGGTGTTCAGTCGCGTGGGAAGGTGTGGATGGGGGGTGATGGAAAATGCTCTCTTCCACCCATCCTGGAAGTCCACAGCCGGTTAGCAATTGCTCTACCCCGAGCGCCACTAGAACACTGGCCTGGCAGTGGTTTCTGCTCAAGGGAGAACTTTCCTTCTGCTTCCTTGGTGGGACTTCCTCATAGTTGTTTTTACACTGAAGACTGTGGCTTGGCTGCTGAATATACCAGCTTAATTTAAACGCAAAGGTCTGAAACGAAAGAAGGTGCAAAAGTGGCCTCATTTGGCCTAAGAAGGATGGGAGGGATGCTGTGTGGGCTCCCGAGGCTTTTCCTCACACGTGCTTCTTTACCCTGCCCTCCAGGCTCTGCCTGAGGCTGCATTGTGGGCGTGGTTGCGCATGCGGAGGCTTGAGCCCTTCTTTCACTTACGGGGGAGCCTCTGCTATGGTACAAGCCGGACGGTATAGGGCGAATGTTATGGGCTCTTCGCTCTACGTGATATCCTGAGAGACATGGCCTTTTGGTATCTCATTTCTGGGCAGTTTTAATACATGTGTCATGAGAGAACTCTTCTCTGTTGGGTGTAGCCTTCTAAAAAAAAAAGTTGCTACTGTAGATCCTTGCATTAATATTGACTTCTCATTATTTGTGTATTTTTATATACATATAAGATGTATATAAAACATGTATGCATCTTGTGTAAATGTATGCAAAACCTACATTTCTGTTTACAAGTTCTTCTTCTTCCTCTAGTTCTGTGTCCTACATAAGGCGTCAGGCCAGGAGCGGCTTTCCCTTTCGTGGACCACAGGCTAGATTTCCTATGGCATTGTTCCGAAAGCTGGCTACCATCCCCTTCCTGCTGTTGGAGACTCCACACACGCGAACTTGGGTTTGTGACTCAGTGTTACTTACTAGATCACGCTTTCACTAATTCTTTATATCACGAACCAAGAGAAGTATGGCACGGTTTTGAATTCTAAGGGTGTTTTTTTTTTGTTAAATGCTAACGGTTAGGAGCTCTTCTCTCCTCCGACTTTGTAGAGGAAGGGGGAGCAGTATCTGCGCAGGTGCAGTCATATTTTTCCTGAACTGACTGTAGGCCCAGCTGAGTTTTGCGGCTTTCTAGATCTGAACTGCACCGAAGAACTTGTTGAAAGCATGGAGAGAGTCCTACTGTGGCCGTTCTTCAGTGATGGCAAGAATCCACACTGATCTTTCTGAGGGAACTGTGAGGATCAATCTTACCTACTAGTATTGTCCAGGGAGACGGACGCTGAAGCGTGGGCTGTTCTGGGAAGATGCTGTGGCGAGCGTCGCTGGGCCCTGCTGGGGAGGACGGAGGCAGCCGCGCTTCACCACTGTCCCAGCTGTAACCATTAAGTGGCCATTCGCTTTCAGAATTTTGTGTTAAAGATACAAGATGCGTAAATGTTTTGCTTCATGTGTCTGTGAAGAAGTGTCCTTTCAAAGGAGGTTGTGTCCTTTAAGGTGCTTACCTGTGTGCTGCAGCCTCGCCCCGCTCCCACTCCGGTTGTGTTTCACTCACGCCTGCTTGTCTTCCTGAAGTCCCAGTTCTGGAAGCAGCGCCTCACCCGTACATCACTGGTCACGAAACACTTTGGCCAGTTCCCACCAAGTCATTGCCATTTAATAAATGTTGGGAAAAAGGGTGATACGTGCTTGAGAGACAGTTTTTATTGTATTTCTTACAAGTCTTCTTCCCTTGCAGGGCTAGATTCTTCCCTTTACCGTTCTACATATTGTCACTACAGTGTGTGAGCTGGCGAGACCCTGATTAGCTTCATGATGGTGAGGAGGGTTGAGGGCGACTTTTCCAGATTGTCCCAGGCTGCTGTGGAAGGACAGAAGTTCTGCTCATTTCCTGGGTCTGTGAGGCATTCCCAGCAGCTAAGGTAGCTTCCTTCCTTAGGCAACACGAGTGTAGGAAGAGTTAGAGAGGCCCTGTCAGGGGTCTTTAGAATTCCACTTACACGTCTGTGAGCATATGGGCCCATCCATATTCCTCAGTCCATCCGGTAACTGAGACACCAGAGCTGCAAAGGCGGTAGCTCAGTTAGGACTTGGATGCCAGCTCGGCATCTCAGCTGTTACCTAGGAATGTGCAGAACTCAACCTGGTTCCTTTTTTTTTTTAAGGTTTTAAGTAATCTCTACGACCAATGTGGGGCTCGAACCTGGAAATTGAATCACATGCTCTACTGACTGAGCCAGCCAGGTGCCCCGAAATGGTCCCTTGTTTTATTAATGCTTTGATAGTGAATATGTGAGACTTACTAGCTCCTTGCCCTTGAATTGATGAATTGCATACTTATATACAGTAATAACCTAAATTGATCCAAATTTGTAAAAACTTTACCTGTACTTAGGAAATACCACTTTAGAGGGCATACTACAGAGTCAGAAGTCCTTGAGGATGTGTTTTTTGGGAAGAGATTCAACAATTGTCTTTTTATAGTTCATTCTTAAGCTGATCCTTCTGAAGTGTATGAAAAGATATTTTTTCAGCTCACAGTCCCCTTGTAAGAAGATTTCTCTGATTTTGCTTGATAAACTCTTTCTTCTTCAGTGGTAGACTCCCAATGTTTCCCACCTCGACCCTTCTCACACCCATGATGAGATGATACCAGTGAGGAGATGAACACATTTCTGATTTGTGACTGGCGACAGGTAGGTTTCTAAGTCTCCCTCAGAGCAAGTGTCGTGGGCCATAAACCCCAAGGTGGGATTTCTTACAAAGATTCCCAGGGCAAGGCCGCCCTCTGAGGGCAGGCCGGCAGCTGCTTGGGATGCTGGAGAGTCAGCCGACTGACTGACTACCTTACCACAAAAGGACGATTTGTCCTTTGGGTGATTTAGATTCAGAGTGTTTACTGTTGCCAAGAACCAAGTCGCAAATAATTCCCTCACAGCTTTGGTTTTTGAAGAAAAAAGAAACTGTAGAACCACAGTGCACTCCAAGTGCCATAGATCTATTTTATTTTTCAGGAAATTAGATTTGTTTTTCTTTTACAAGAGCACAACAGGAACCAAAGTAAAAGAGTAATAGATACAGCACTCAGGATAAATCATATCTTTAAAATAATAATAAAAAAATTTACACCTTGTCCTATATCCTGTTAGTATTTTCATAATATGGCCATGATTGAAAAAACAAAAAGCAAGCATTTACAATTTTTTTTGATAGAGATTTTTATGCCAGGAATGGATTAAAACTTTATACTAATCAGGCTGATGTAAATCTATTTTGGTAACATCGTATCATTAACAAATTTATTTTGGAAATAGATAAAAATATTGCCCCTTGATAATAAATCTTTTTTTTTCCTTTGATGCAAACAGCTAGAACACCTTTTTCTTTTCCTTTTGATATTCTAAGACAAAAAAAAATGGTTAATCTTCAGATTAATAAATTAGGTCATTATAATAATAAATTAATTTTTTTTTAAAGTTCAGCAACCTCTGTCCAAGTATTTACAACAATACTTGAAAGTTCCTTTACAAAACAGAACACATTTTCTTTTCACATTAAGCATACTGGGTATCTGTGTCTTTCTCAACAAGCATTTTAAAAAGAAAAATCAATGCACAAATGGGTAATTAGTATAAAAGTGCTGAGAGCTGTTTGAAAAGTTAACACTATAGGATACAGTCAGTTATATTTGAGGCAAACTACAACAGACTTCCAGCTTATTATGGACAATATTCCAGTAGTTGTTTCAAACAGTTGTTTGAAGAAAAAAAAAAAAATCCAGGAGCTGATTAGTGATGCAGATAACCTGCCGTCGATGTTTCTGGCCAGTGAGCAAATTGAAAACCAACGGAAAGCAGATCCAAATGAGGAAGAAGATTTTAATAAAGGAATACCTTCTCCATTGCAGGTGTGATGCTGACTGCACAAGGCATGTGCACACTCACTCACACACACTCAACACACACATCTTTCTTCCCAGTTAAACTGCAGGTAGAATAAAATTTTGTGTTATTAAAAATTTGTAAGTGATCAAAAGCATTGATATGGAATGCCTGTTTGTCTTTGTTCTGGTTAAAATCTCATAAAAATACATTCAACAGGAAAACATAAATTGTATGTGTATAAATATATATGCATATATATATTATATACACACGCACACAAATACTTTTGTTTTTTTTTGAAGCATAAGATAGTTACATAAATATTCCTATAATTGCTAAAGTTTAAGGAGGCATATTTTTTTTCTGAGCTTCAACAAAGGTGCTTGAATAATATACAATTAAAATGAAGTAGTTTCTATTTTGTAGAATCAGTATAATAATAAGGAAAAAAAAATCCCCAAACAGTCCTTTTTAAAAGTTTCTTCTTAAGCTAGAGCTTCAACAAAAACTATGAACAACCAACAACAGAACAAAGCAACAACAGACAGTGAAGTACAGCCCCTGCTGGAAAGACCTGGCGCCTTCGCCCTCACCCTCCTTCCCGCCACGCCGTGGTGAGGGGCTCCAGTGCTCGCGTCAAGAAACCGCTTCCGTTGTGTTCACTCGCTGACTCTGCTAGGAACTGGCTGATTGGCTTGGAAGAAAACAAAAGCAGCAAAAAGTCTAACTGTATCTATCCTTAATAACCCGCGTCAGAGAAATGCCACGACACATTTCTCTCGCCTCCTCCCCGCCTACCGTGGCTGTGACTGTATAGAAAAGAAACTCGTGGCTTTAGACCAGGGATGGCTATCAAAAGGTTCTGGTGTGCTGTCTGGCAGTCCTAAGGTGGCTACGGCAGCTGGATCACAAGGCCTTTGTCTCCCGCTCATTCGGGCCTGGGCTTTGCCGCAACCCGTGGCAGTCTTCGGAGCGAGACTTCGGAGCAAGCATCCTCTGGGCCGCTCAGCTGCTTTTATTACACTGGGTTTCTCCCCGAGCCAAGCTGACCAATTTGCCTTCCCAACACCACCCTCCCATCTCCCCAACCAAACTCGCTGTCCCCCGCCCCCAAACACCTCTACAGCTAGATTACAAGCAAATACATCTTAGCAACTTGAAAAACTTTGGTTCTAAGAAAACACTTGGTCAGTGATCTTGAGGAGAGTGGGAATGTTTGTTCTGCACACTGCTGAAGACAGAGCCCGTCCCGGTAAGTTCTTAGCGCTGTATGTCAAGTCACAATCCAAAATGATCCACTAAGCAAGTGCACAAATTCTAGTTTACTTTTCAAAGCAGATTTAGTCGTCGTCTGTCTTTCAAAACCTCATCCGCATTGCCTTTCTTCACACTGTCTGGTAGAAATTATCTGCCTGGAGGTGGTTCTGTTTCTGCATGCTGTAGAAGCCGCTGAATCTTGCATCTGGTTCGGCAATCCTTAGCATTCTCTGGGAACTGTCCGCTGGGACTCTGCTTCCTTTCTTGCAGTCCACAGACACCAGCTGATTATTTAAGGAGGAAGGCTAGTTGATGAGAGGAGAGGAAAAAAAAACCCACAAAGAATTAGCTATTTCACAGATCTTCCATTAATAAATTTCGTACCCGATTCAAGGGAGGTAACAGCTTCGCGGGACGCTGACGGGCCCGCTGGCTGTGGGGTTTATGCCCTGTTCTAGTACCAATGGTAGTTTCGTGACGGATACTGACAGACTGTGTTTAAAAGTGAAATAGTCAATAAATTACGTCAGGCTTGCGTCACAGGAACTGAGAAGAGAGTCTGGTGAAGCGACGTAACTATTTTCAAATCTGTAAAGCGCAGACTCATGCTTAAAAGGGTTGAAGAAGTCGTCACTGGCCAGGCAGATTTTAAGATAAACACATGATTTTAAATCACTTGCTGGGTAAAAGCATCATCACAGGCTGGGCCAGCCCCATTCTGCATCCAGCGGCTCTACGCACATTATGAGCTAGTCTCTCTTCCCAGCTTTGTACATTGGGGACAGTATCCTGACCCCGCGTGTGCCCAGCAAAGGCTGTGCCCAACATGTACATGTTGAAAGAAAGGGGCAGAAGCATCTGATGGGAATTTCACATGGACGAGTTCTCTAGATGATTAACTGGATTAAAATAATTATTCAAGGGGCGCCTGGGTGGCGCAGTCGGTTAAGCGTCCGGCTTCAGCCAGGTCACGATCTCGCGGTCCGGGAATTCGAGCCCCGCGTCGGGCTCTGGGCTGATGGCTCAGAGCCTGGAGCCTGTTTCCGATTCTGTGTCTCCCTCTCTCTCTGCCCCTCCCCCGTTCATGCTCTGTCTCTCTTCTGTCCCCAAAATAAATAAACGTTGAAAAAAAAAAATTTTTTTTAAATAATTATTCAAGCTGTTTTTTCAATTCGTAAGGGTGTAGGAATTTTTTTTTCTTCTCTTTGGAAAAAAACAATGCAAAAAGTAGACTTAGGGTTGGAAAGAGTCCTTATTCTTCCTTTAATGAAAATGAATTTTCTCAGTCTTTGAGATAGGCTAATTTGACAATAAATATTCTTTCTCCCTCAATATGAAATGTGTCTCTCTCTGCCTGGTCTGGTTAGTAGTAGTTACAGTCTCTTCAGGATCTTCTGCTACCTTTCCCCTCTGCGCTTGCCCTGGACATGTCTCCCTGTCCTTTGGAGTTCTGTGTGCCCTCATGACACTCTAGTTTCCCTGTCGCCCATGCCTGAGAGCTGTCACCCTCTCACCAGGACTTCTTTCCCAATTCTAAGTGGATAGACCACTGAGAAGAAACTCAAATTTTAATTTCTAATACAACAATGACTTAGGAATCAACCTAGAAGTGTTTCTTTTTTAAAACACTTTAAATCCAGGAAACTGGATGTGTGGAAGGTCAGGATCCATTAACCAGTGGTTGATGGGTAATTCATCCAGTGACTGCTCCAGCCCGAGGCAAGTACTATGGCCACGGCTTACTGTGTGTTTGAGGCTACGAAGACCAGACCAAAACTTTCGCTGGCTAATACAAAAGACATCAAGCAATTTAAGCAAATGTGAGCATGCAAGCTTTCCCAGTTCGGTCACTTAAGACAGACTTTTTCAGGACAGTACCTTAGTTGGTGTTCGATACCAGCAAAGCAGTGGTATCCACTGTTTCTTCTGGTTGAAGAAAAGGAATGCTATTATAATAGAGAGGCCAATTACTATGGGAACCACAACTGAGGCGATGGAGTCCAGTGAAGAATCTTCGCCTGGATGCGGCCTGTTGTTATCTCTGTAATCTACCTGAAGGTGACCCATGTCTAGAAGGGGAAAAAAAAATTACAAGCATTTATTACCTAAACCAGAATTTTTAAGTATTCTAATAGTTCCACTGCAAACAGATCAACAACTTGGTTTCATTGCTTCCCAGTACTTTCAGGCTAAAACATGACTCAAGTCTAATGATCTGAAGAGCTCTGATGAGACAGCAGAGCTCTCAGGGATGATGTGAGACAGGAAATATTAGGGTGAAGAGGTTAATAACTGGGCAGGAGGAAGCTGGTTCTAGCTAGCCAAGAAAACAAAATTGTTATGTAGACGTTACAAAAGTGATTAAAACTAGATTACTAAAAATATTTTGATTAACCTGTATGGTCTAAGATTTTGAAGCAGAAACATTAGTTTAGCTCCCTCTTTACCAGCAAATAGGAGACTAGGACAAAGTATTTTTGACTTACTAGAGTAACAGTTAAGACTAATTGCTAGTGGAATAGTAAAAACTAAAGCCAGAATCAAAGAGTTTGGTCTTTTGGTTTACTGAGCTCTAAGCAAAAATGCCTCCCTTGTCATAAACTTGTTGAAAACTCACTAGGCCTACTAGATCATTTTCCTGCCTTCGTTTTAATATACTGTATAGGAGACATTTAACTTTGTTCGTTTGAATGAAGGTCTTTCTATTACTTTAAATCATCATGCTTGCCATGAATATTGCAGAGATAACAAGGTTAGTAACTATATACCAATCAGGAGAACTCCTTGGAAGTTTCTTTACTTTTATTTTCTTTCAAATAAACCACTGTGGGGGCGCCTGGGTGGTTCAGTCGGTTAAGCGTCCGACTTCAGCTCAGGTCACGATCTCGCGGTTCGTGAGTTCGAGCCCCGTGTCGGGTTCTGTGTTGACAGCTTAGAGCCTGGAGCCTGTTTCGGATTCTGTGTCTCCCTCTCTCTCTGACCCTCCCCTGTTCATGCTCTGTCTCTCTCTTGTCTCAAAAATAAATAAACGTTAAAAAAACCAAACCACTGTGGTCGGCCTGTCCAAATGCATCAAAGACCAGGCTAGTGAAAGATGCAGGGGTTACACATTCAAAAGGAGTTGCTCTTAAATGATTCTGGAAACCCGTCTCATAGCAGTACAGTTCTGTGATATTAAGACAGTTTATGGTTTAAAAGATCAGATTTTTGTTAATATGCTGCTGCTTTTGTGTGTGGGAAGAAGAGAACCTTCCTAGTCATTCTATCCAGTATACATACAACTTTATAGGAAGGTGGAAAAAATCCTACATTTATCAGCATCAACAAAAATGCCAAAGGTAAAAATAACATCTTACTGATGAATTCAGGTTTTAATGAATGAAGGAATGGATTTTTGCCTTATCATATTCCAAATGATATGGCAGATGGTTTTAGGAATATATGTCATACAAGGAAATTGAAAAGTTAATTAAGGAAAATCTTAATGAAAGGAAAATAAAGCTTCAGTTGAGATCTGTTTATAAAATTCAGTCCTTAAGTTCCATTTTGATGCAAAAATCAGGCCACAAAGTTTAGCTTTGGGCTTCTTAGCAGCCAAAGCAAAAATGGAAACAGGTATCATCAATAAGATTCACAATGTCTTCAAGATTAAAAATAATCAATTGCTTAGGAGAAGTGTAAATTTTCCTGCTATTGACACAGGAAATTTCTTCTCAGGTACTTTGTTTTTTTTTTTTTTAATTTTTTTTAAATTTTTTTTAACGTTTTTTATTTATTTTTGAGACAGGGAGAGACAGAGCATGAACAGGGGAGGGTCAGAGAGAGGGAGACACAGAATCTGAAACAGGCTCCAGGCTCTGAGCTGTCAGCACAAAGCCCGACACGGGGCTCGAACTCACGGACCGCGAGATCATGACCTGAGCCGAAGTCGGCCGCTTAACCGACTGAGCCACCCAGGCGCCCCTCAGGTACTTTGTAACAGAGATACTGTGTAATGCATAGGTCTTCAATATACTACAGCAAGTAAGGCTGTCGATATGGCCAAAGTCCACCATCTAGAACAGTGCGTGGCACAGAGTAGGCACCAGTATTTATTGATCGAATGCAAACGTAATGATAAAGCACAATTCAGTCACAGCAATTACACAAGGAGCCAAAACACTGGAGCCAGGAATTTGGCTCTCTGGTCAACCGGCTTGATCTAAATAAGCATAATACTCAGAACATCTAGGGTAACAACAGACCATTAATCTCTCAAGCAATGAATATTGCTTCCCCCAAAAGAAATAATATAAAAATTGTATAGCAGTGATTTTGAGAATGTCCTTGGAGTAGACGGGAGACAGTCCTGAGTCATGGCTAAGCACAGGTTTATACTCTTAATCGAGACATCTACTTTTATAGAGAAGGCAATACTGACAGGAACTCTGCCTGGCTTTATCTCTTAACTACTGAGAGAGGGAATAATAGGTCTATTATACACAACTGGAAGGACAGAGCTAGGGGAAAAACAAAACGAAACAAAAAACATGGAATATACCCGATGAGTGGAAAAGTCAGCACATGTAATAAATTGAACGCTCATGGAGTGAAAACAGCCTGGAAGCAGAGGGTAACCTAATGCATAAATGCTTAGTCCAGAATCCACAGGGACTGAATAATTTATTATTATTCCACTTACATATGTACAAATATGAGTCCTGGCTTAGAAATTGCAGATACCGAGCTATTAGGACAAGGAACATATTTCTTTCCATCATCATGAAGTCTCTGAGCACATGAGGCCAGAAGGAGGCATGTTATCCAGTTACCTGCAGACTTATTTTTATCATTCTGGTTTAAATATGTTATAGTCAACAGGTCTCCCCTGGAGTAGTTATTTGAACTTACTTACCTGCCATTTAAAAAGGTACTCGAAGTTAAAATTAAAAAAAAAAAATTAAAAATTAAAAAAAAAATTAAAAATTAAAAAAAAATTTTAAAAAGGCAGACCATATATGTGAAGTCTACAGAAATCTCAGTCAACTTTGCACTTACCTCTGGGGAGATGGATAATGTCATTTTCACTGGGTGTGGGCCACAAGGGAACCTCCAGATCAATCTCTCCACGATGGTTTGTTTTCTCAATGGGTATATTGGTTGGTTCTGGCACATACATTTCTAAAAGAAAGGGATATTTCTCATAAGAGATGATGGAGGGGCTGCTTACTGCTGACTTTGGTCTCTTCAATCCCAATGGATGGTGCATTCAATTCGGTACAATACTGTCCTGGGGCACGAAAGGTCCAGTTTCTGCAATTGCATCATTACTACTAGACAGTCACTGGCTTTGCAAGGGTGGGAGGCGTGTCATATAACCATATTCCCCCTCAACCCCCCCCCATGTAAAAGTAGTGGGGGAGAGTTTTCTCCACCAGGGTCAGAGGCTCTGCTTTTTCATGTCAGATGGTGTTGGCCCTGTAGTTCTGTGCAAACTGACAGGGACTGGCTGAAATGGAAGGATTTCTTTTATTTTCCATCAGCTAAATACTATATACCTTAATAAGCTGCTTCTCTTTAACCCATGAATGTTGAATCACTTCTATAAAATAGGTCCTAGGAAGTGAAAAAGCTAAAGCATCTTTCACTCTTATTTCTTTGTCAATTCCCCTAAATGGGAATAGACTGTAAGCAGACCTCCTGAGGTCCGGCCTGGCTTAAGCATCACATGTCTGTTTTATCACCAGTGGAACCATGTGGATTGGTAGATGATTTTCAGTAAATATGTTTCCATGATCTAACTTGATCATTTGGGCACTTGGATCAGTAAGATACTATAAATGAAACAAAACTAAGAAGAATAATATTCTTTATCCCAAATTTCTTTTTCTTTTTTAATATTTCTTTTTTGTTTATTTTTAGAGAGAATGAGAGAGAGAGAGAGAGGGAGAGAGAGAGAGAGAGAGAGAGGAAACACAAGTGGGGGAGGGGCAGAGAGAGGGAGACAGAATCCGAAGCAGGCTCCAGGCTCTGAGCTGTCAGCACAGAGCCCAACATGGGGCCTGAACTCACGAACCATGAGATCAGGACCTGAGCCAAAGTCGGACGCTTAATCGACTGAGCCACCCAGGTGCCCCTTTTTTTCCCCCGCGTTTTAAAGCTAAATTCTACAAGGGACCCGTGAAAACAGTTGAAAGTTTTTCTTGGCTACTACAAATATATTTATATATCCTTTCTTCATCTGGCTAACCAGCCCAACATTTTTTTTTTTAAGTTACTATTCTTTATTTCAATAAAATTCCGTATAAAAGGTACAATCAAACGTTTTCTATGTCACTTTATAACTGTTGGAAATGCTATACTTTTGAACTTTCCTGGGTTGTATATATAGACAGCTGAAAGCTCTAAGTCAGTATGTTTCAGACAAACACACTGGACTATATACCCAGACACCTTTTAAATAGATGAGGCAACAGTAAGGATGTCTCAACATGCTCTAAAGAAGTAATTCTTGAGAACCCGTATTCTCAAAAGGCAACACAAAAATCTGCATCAACTATATGTCTCCTTTTGGCCAGATCCTGCCGTATTATTAACCAATTTTTATAAGGTTACTCAACATTGGTCATACTAAATATTCACTAATAGCCTAATTTAGTCCAAAATAAGATACATAAAATGCAAGGTATAGAAGTTAAAATAGAACTAATATCCTCCCTGCTTACAGTGATTGGTGTCTACCCCATAGTCTCCTGGCTTTCAAGATGAATTATAGAGAGAAGAAAAGTGACAGGGAAGAGAGTATTTGCTCTGCTCATAACACCGTGTATTAACGGAGTACCCTGCAGGGAGGTAAAGTCAGGTTAAGTCAGTTACCCAAGATGACGCATCCAGGAACTGGCAGAGCTGGGATTCAAATCTGTTCTGTGATGCCATGGCCCAGGTCTTCCTGGTTGGTGCCCCCCAAGAATAAAGTTATTTTGGCTTTTTGTCCCTCAGTCTTGTGCTTTCTTACTTAAATACAGGTGACCCTTGAACAACAGGGGTTTGAACTGTGCAGGTCTACTTATACATGGATTTTTATCAGTACAGTGCTGTAACTGTATTTTCCTTATGGTTTTCTTAATATTCTCTTTTTTCTAGCTTCCTCTGTTGTAAGAATATAGCATGTAATATGTATAAAATACAAATACATGTTAATTGACTGTTTATGTTATCTGTAAGGCTTCTGGTTGACAGCAGGGTATTAGTATTTAGGTTTTTGGGGAGTCCAAAGTTGTAGGGGGATCTTCGAGTGCATGGGGACTGGTACCTCAGACATGACCAGAGCTAGACACGTGAATACCTGAAGACTCGAATTAAAAAGAGAATTTACTGAAAATACTATTGAATTAAAAGGAGAATTTACTGAAAATACTATTTACAGAAGCAGGGGCCTGAGTACAACCAATGACTCAAACTTTTCTGTCCTATCTGAATCACCTGAAGAGCTTATAAAATGTGCTGCATCTCAGGGGTCTGATTCGGCAAGTCCGCAGTGGGTGATTCTGGGATGGGTGTGTCAGACATGGGGTCTCATTTGCCCACTGACAAACCCTGATTGTGTGATATCAATTTCCTGGAGGAGTTTGAAAAGAAAAGTGACCTTGACATTTATGTGACATCTTTCTATGCCACAGCATGTCTGAGGGCCTCCCCTGTGGGTCTAGCACACAGCACTGAACCTTCCCATCATGCAGGGGCCACTCTACCGCTGGCACCTGAGACCTCAGTAGAGAAGGCCACTGTGGGCTCTATTCCCCCAAACCTGGGAATGTCAACGGCTAAGTAGCCAAACCGCCCCTCCCCCCCCCCCCCACCAGAGGTCCCCAGAGAGGGGATTGGTTCAGTTTCACGTCAGGGTTTTCTGGGGGAGAGCACCAGGAAACAGTTTTGAAATCCTTGTGCCTTCTAGCTGCATATGCGTAGATTTCAAGTGAACCCCCCCCCCCCCACCAGACAGTTCAAACCCTCCTCCCACAGATGCTTCGGAAGGCTCTACTTGGCATCAGCGGGAAAGGGAGAAGGGTGTGCCCTGGATGAGGGAGAATGTCTTACAGAGTGATTAATTCTATTACCACTGTCCACAAATACTTCCTGAGCACTTCAGTGGTCAAAGTTCTGGGAGACAGCCACGAGCAAGACCAGTCCTGCCCTCATGGGCGTCTCATGACAATGGGTGTTTCTCACTGTTGGGCAGCTCACAGCCCGCCTTCCGTATGGGTTTGCTCCCTGAAACTCAGTACGGCTAGGATGAAAATCTACCTACACCTCCTTCCATCGTCACCAAATACTCAGCGCTCTAGTTCAGAGCCCTCATGTCCATGGGGAGAGGGTCATTTCCCTTTAACGTGAACTTACAAGGGAAGCAGTCTCTGAGCAGTTTTGCCAAAAAGGATAAATCTTTCAGCAAAAACCTACTTGGACAAACAGAAGTGTGGGAATTACTGCATTTCCATGCCTAGAGCCAGGCCTTCCACGGCCAAGACCTGTGACTGACCCCAATTCTCACATACAGCCCTTCTGGCATTTACTAGAAGAGCCCTTGACAGCTGCTTGCACTGCAGACACAGAACTACAAAAGGCTAGGCCACGTGGATCATGGGCACGTGGTCACAGTTAAGAATTACTCCCGTGGTCATATCTGATCTGAACTTCAGAGGAACTCAAGACCACTTACTGTGGATATATTTTACTTTCAGAGGCACCTGGCCAGTTGTAAGACCCACGGTTCCATAAAATGTCCTTTTCTGGAGTATGGGGACAGGATGCCAGAAGCTCACAAGCTGATGCACCATTTTTTTTTTTTTGGGGGGAGATGGAACCTACAAGTCAATTGGGATCAGAACTCCCAGGTCAGCCAACTAGCTGCAGGACTGTGGATAATTCACTTAAGTTTCCTGAGGCTCAGTTTCTTCTGTAAAATGGGACAAGTCCTAAGCAGCTACCCAGCCCATGGGTTTTGTACTCATAAGATGGCAGAGGGGGACCATGCTTTGTAAAGGGTGAGGCTATCCAGAATGGGAGTCGGTATGGGCAGAGGGCAAAGCATGGTATCAGGAGTTATCTAGATGATAAATGGAAGCCTGGAACTTTAGTGAGGATTCCTGACCAAGATCACACAGTGAGCCAATGAGCGAACAGGACAGGAATCCAGCCTTAATCAAATGTAAAGTGGCAAAGCTCGGCTGATTGCCATTTGCTTAGAAGATGGAGAAATGATCCATCAATAATACATCAGACGCAGAAAGAAGAGTTACAGAAATTTCCATCCAACAGTAAATCCTGAGAAGTCACTGGAGAAATCTTTCATAATGAACAAGGATGTTATTGGCAATATATGCACTCTCTCCTTAAACTCACAAGCCAAGGAGAGTACCTCTTTTACTCTGTTCCTACCACCATCACCTGGATTTGGGGCCTTGCTGTCACCACCCGGGACGTCTGCAATGTGAGTTACAGCTGTCCTGGCCTCTGGTCTCCCCTCGTTTTAGTCCCTCCTGCACCCCACCCTGTTAATCCTCCCAAAGCACCTATGTGACCATGTCATTCACCTGCTCAAAAATGAGGCTCCCATTCCCTACAGAGGATGGTATCTACATTCTAAATTTGACAAGTGAGGCCCTGAACATCCGGGCCAAAGCTATCTTTTTTGTCCTTACCTCCTGCTACTAGAACACTCTATTCTGGGGACACTGGGCCTTGACCTTTCCATCTCAGGGTCTTTGGTCAGATTACCCTCTTCCCTCCAACAGAGAGGGCCCACCTGTCCTGCAAGGCCACTCTACCTCACAGCAGAGTCTCACTTGTGGACCCTACAGCAGGGCTGATAACCAGTATCGCCAGTCACCCTCCCCTTCTCTTTTGAGCCCCCCTCTAATTAGACTTAGCCTCCACCGCTGTACCAAAATGGCTGTGGTCAAGATGATTAGTTAGGATCGTGCTAAACGCACAAGGATTAGTTTCCCCGTCTCTTCTGACTTGACCTAACGGCACACCTGCCCCTTCTCCATTTGTCTTCTGGGTCATGGCTCTTGGTTTCCTCCCGTGTGGCTGTGGCTCCTCCTCTGTTTCCTTTGCCAGTCCCCCTTGCCCTGCCCGGTCTCCCAAAGTTGGAGGGTCTCTGGGCTCCGTCCTGGCGCCTCTTCTCTATCACGCCCACTCCCTGGGGGATCTCCTCCAGTCCCAAGGCTTAAAAAGAGACTCTTAAAAACTGAGAATAAACTGAGGGTTGATTGGAGCGGGGGGGGTGGGAGGGCAGGGAGAGTGGGTGATGGGCATTGAGGAGGGCACCTGTTGGGATGAGCACTGGGTGTTGTATGGAAACCAATTTGACAGTAAGTTTCATATTAAAACAAATAAAGTGAAAACAAAACAAAACAAAAAACCACCTTGGTTTTTAAGCCGACAACTTTCAAATGTACAGACCCATTTCCGGTGTCTCCTGAACTGCAGATTACATGCTCACTGTTCACTCGCTCCACTTGGACGAACAGTGAAGATTTCAAAGAAAAACTGCCGCCAACCAAACTGCCTTTACCCCGTGGCTGCAAATTCGTGTTGTCATCTAAACACATGAGAGTCACTCACGGCTTCTCTTCCTCTCTTCTCACAAGCGCTGTCTTCAAATCCTACCGATTCTCCCTCACAAAGAATCCGAGCCCGACCCCCTCTCCTGCCTCCAGAGCCACTGCCCCGGGTCAGGCCACCCCTGGGCTCTGGCCTGCATTGTTGGGAAAGCCTCCAGACTGTCTCTGCTTCCACTCGTCCTCTCCACATCCCCCAGTCTACGCCTCAACTCGGCACCAGGGACGTGTTGTGAAAGGGAAGGTCACCCAGCTTCCCTCCTTTGCTTAAGACCCTCTGAAGCCTCTTCCCCGCCCAACGAAGACCCGCAATGATGCGGAGATTGCAGCTTCCGGCTCACGACAGCCTCTGTGCTCGCCTCAGCCTCCTGCTCACCGGGCCTATCCACCAAGGCCTCCTGGCTGTCCTTGAACATGCACAGCGTGTTTCCACCGCAGGGCTGTGCCCTGCCTGTACCCAGAGCGTTCTGCCTCCCCCCCCCCCCCCCAAGTCCTCAATTCTTCTGGATCTCATTATAAATGTCACCTTATCAAAGTGACAGATCATCCTGCGTGAAACAACCCAGCCTGTCCCTTCTTCCCCTTTGCCCCCTGTCTGGCTTTGCTCTTCTCCACAGTCCTTAGCTTCACCCTGGGTGCGGTCTCTTTATCGCTTACTTGTTTCCTGCCTGTCCCTCCCACCGAAAATGTAAGCTCCCCGAGGACTGGGGGTGGGGGTGGGGCTTTGTTTGATTCACTGCTGTCCCCCAAGGGCCTAGAAACAGCGCAGGTGCATGGCAGGCACTGAGTGAGTCTCTGTTGAAGGAAGAAGGTCAAGTCTCACCATTTTGATCTCAGGAGCGTGTTACTGGGGAGATGGATGTGGAGCTCGTGAGGCACAGGTGGTGTGGAGCAGACAGACTGCCTCCCGGGGGAAACCCGCGGCTCCCCTTGTTCTCTGCATGGCCCGCAAGGACTTCATGTCCCCCGTGTGCAGATGGTGATAAGACGGCAGAGGGGACCTCTCACTCCCCATGTGCACCTCACACAAGGCCCGTGCGGCTAAGCTGGGAAGGGTACCCAACGGTAGGCTCTGAATAGGGTTCAGCCTCCTGACCTGGCGGGACGTCCCATCCATCACGTGGGATGAATGGACAGTTGTAGAAGTGCTCAATCAGGGCTCCGCTGCTGAACAGCTAAACAGACAACGAAACTGGGTGCTGACCATCCCATCTCACGACCACACAGTACAGATGCACGGCCGGCAGGACTCCCAGCTCACCGTACTGCACGGCCAAGGTTCTCTGACATAACGCAGCAAGGAGACACGAGAGTCAAGGTGAAGGTGGAAAGGATCCTGACTCCTCCCCGGAGTGCGTGTTCTCTGCGGTATAGACCGTCTGAGGGGTCTGTTTAGGGCTGGAGGTCCGGAATGCTCCCCGGAGGCTGTCCTGCTGGGGGCTCAGGCCCTGCGTTTCTGGGACGAGGGACAGAGGACGAGGGCACAAGACACAGACGTGGAAAGTAGGAGGTGGCCTGGGGGAGGATCTGGGCAGCTGTGGGGGACGGAGGCTTGCGACTCGGAGGTGGGTTTCCGAGCTGACACAGAGGGTGGGTGTGGGGAGAGGCGTGGGCGGGGGGCGCCACAGCAGCCAGCTGGGGCCTCCGCGGGAAGACACCAAGTTGGGCACACGGCTTGGGAGCAGGCCGCAGGGACAACACGGGTGCTGCTGGGACTCGGGAACTGAACACAGACTGAAATGCATTCTTTAACCATAACTCCTCCATTCCGGTTCTGATATATATTCACGTTGCAATGGCTGTGAAGCGATCCCCTAGCGGGTCCCCTGGGCCCTCTTCACCAGGCCGGTCCAACGCCACACCAACACTGCGCGACCGGCCAGGGCACGCGGCACTAAGAGCCTGTTCCACCCGTCAGGCCGTGCCGCCACGAACACTTAGAGCACGCAGATGAGAAGAACCAGAGCGAGTCTAGCATGGGACCCAAATCAGGCCCTCACCCTGATGGCAGTCTCTCCAGCCTCCCCCCACCCCCAGCCCCATCTTTGCGGCGGAAGACCTGGGCTGGGCCCACGGCCCGCCCGGGCCCCGTGTACCAGCGGCCCGTTTCCCCCGCAATCACTGTGACGGCTCGGGAACCCTGGCTCAGATACCTGGACACATCGGGCAGCAACTTCCTTCCACGTTGATGGGCTCCACGCAGGGCAGTGGGGGGCAGCTGACGGTGGAGCAGAGGGTCTGGCCCTGCAGGCAGTAGCAGTGCGTGCAGCTGTCGATGTCCCAGCGCTCCTCGTCGGCGTAGGCCTTCCCGCTGAAGTGGCACACCGCCTTCTTCGGAATTGCGTCCTCTAGCGAAAAGAACAGCACAGGGTGGAGTCGCTGGATGTGACAAAGCACCGCATCTTAAGACACCGGACATGTAAAAGGGCAACAGCCCTGTACGGTCACCACGTCCTTCCCACGGTGACTTTCCAGCATGTGGCGAAGCTTCCGCCTCCCTAGTTCCCTGCTGCCATTTTCCTTGGCACAGGAGAAGCTTCAGAGCACTTGTCTTGGGGCCTGAACCTGACCAAGGGCCACGGAGGCCAACACAGGCTACTAACTGCTACGGCCAGGTAGGAATGACACCCGCTGGGTAAGTGTCCCTGGATCGTCACTGAAGAAAATACAGATTTAAGCACATTGGGTGGCTACTGAACGTACTACATGAAGAAAAAAAAACCAAATTCAGACACAAATAGGTAGGATGCATTCAGAGGTTTTATGTGGGAAGAGATAAAGTCCAGCCGAATACATTTATAGAGCCATTCACGAAACTCCTAATTTCAGTTAATCCTGCTGTAAGTGACACAGGGGAGGGGTCAGGAAGGATGGCGGTGCGTCCCGGGGAACCCACGGCTCTCCTGTGCAGGCATCCGTGCTGACAGAACCACTTCCCTCATTCTTCGGCGATGCTGGGGGGGGGGGGGGGCTTCCCTGTCATCAACAAAGGCATTCCTGCTTTCAAACCCACCTCATTTCATTTCAATCCATTTTTTTCCAGCAAACTATGGTTTTTGATAATCATGTATTTTTAAGAGTTATTTTACGTGTAAGAATTTACAGCTGTTCTCTTTCCTCCAGTCTCCCCTGCCATCCTCATTTCCTTCCTCCCCCGACTTTTTCCTAAAAAGTCCCTTTCTCTTGGGACTCATCGCCTCCTCCTGGTTCACCTGAACTCATTTACAAGTGGGCACATTTCAAAGCCAGTCTGTCTCCCGAGAGCTCAAGAACGGTGGCTCAGAGTGAGGTCCCAGTGACCAGCAGAGACAGGGCAGGTCAATGGGGACACGGGGGGGGGGGGCAGCACTTCCTTGTCACTGGACAGGCCAATAACTGGGTGACTCCTACTAAGCTGGGGAGATTTTATGGTCAGATTCTAAAGGTGCCTCCACTTACCACTGGTCACTGATAACTGAAAAACTAAAGGAATCTGGTAGGAAAGCAGTGACGTCAGGGGCTCAGGGTTCTTCCTGGAAGACATCTGGGAAGCTCCAACAGAGGCCCCGACACAGAGGATGGAACCAAGAATGCCCGAGGGAGCGATGAGAAATGTGTAGGCAACAGCAGCCATATTCCTTGAGCAACTCCCAAGGCAGCTTCTAGCTGCTCTCTGTGTAGACCCAGCACAAGGCTTCCTGTCGGGCTTCTCTGGAGGAGGCTCACACAATCGGTGTCCACATTCTCTTCTTGCCTAGACTAGGATGTGTTGTATGTCCATAGCTAGATCTCAGGCCATGGCAGAGGTGTATGAGAGAGCACAGGAAGGAGTCTGTGTCAAGTGCAAGAATGCACAATCTCCGTTTCTCAACATGTGTTCACAGCTTCTCTCACTATTTCTGCCTAAGGCTCAACAAGGGATGCGGAGGAATCACGGAAAGCTTAGTTGTAAACAGAAAGGTTTTCTCACTCTCTAATAAAATGTATTTCATTGTATTTGTGAACGTTCCATAGAAAGTTTTCTGGTGTGCTGACTGTTAAGCTTAAAACCTTGTCTGGAGGCTTTCAAACCAAACCCACGACAGAAGTTTTTGCTAGTCTAGAATCCTTAGGGGAGGCGACTTTATTAAGACATCTCAAATGCACATGTCAAATGGCTGAGTGGAATCATTTAATGAACCTGATTCGAGTTATATTCTGACCTCCAGCCAACTTTTCATTGAGGACATTAGATTTGCCATCAAATCTAGAGTCTATTATGCAGAGAACTCTTTATGAAAGGAAGCACCTCTTCACGAAGCAATACTGCTGATTCTATTTTACACAGACCTTATAACAGCTCATCGGATGGACCAGTATCACTGCATAAAATGTGAATAATGAATTATTGTGCTAGGAGCTTCGGAAAGAGAAGGTCAAGCTCCTTGCCCACCTCATCTAGCACATTCTCTGTGCTTTACCTCCTAAAGGCATCTTTGCCAGTTCCTCTCAGAGAAAAGGAGGGAATGAACTCAGGAAGGACTTTGTAAAAAAGAGATTCGAATCAAAGCCAAGCACAGGTTTGTTATTTTCTCAAGATCTAAGCAAAGGCACTTTTTAAGATATTTAATTAATGCTACAAAGCTAAAATGGTCTGTTAAAAAATTACATTGAGGACGCCTGGGTGGCTTAGTTGGTTAAGCATCTGACTTTGGCTAAGGTCATGATCTTGTGGTTCGTGAGTTCGATCCCTGCATTGGGCTCTGTGCTGACAGCTCGGAGGGCACTTTCTGTCCCCCTTTCTTTCTGCCCTCCCTGGCTCATGCTATCTCTCTCTCTCTCTCTCTCTCTCTCTCTCTCTCTCAAAAAATAAACATTTAAAAAATAATAAAATAAAAATGACACTGACATTAAAAAACATTACATAGTAAACATTATAAAGACATTCACTCACTGATTCTACACACTTTTCTCATCTGTGGGAAAGAAGGCATGACCACGATGACCCTGACCCGGAGGACGGGAGAGAAGTAGTCGGACAGGCCTGGGGATGGGACTCCTCCCCACAGCACAGCAGCTGCTGCCTCCGTGAATTTAACACGGAGCTGCACACCATGGAGGGCGAAGCGACTACCTGCCGGGGAACCGGGGAAGGCATCGCTCGGGACTTGCGGTTCGTGTTTTACTTGGAGGGAACAGCAGAAGGTGAAGAAGGTGAAGGAAGGGCACTGCGAGTGGCGGATGGCGTGTCCAACAGTGAGGGTGTCAGGCTGTACAGAGTGCGCGTGTGTATTGGGGGGGGGGGTGGAGAGTGTGCATGGGTGCCCGCACCGTGGCTGGAGATGAAGGTGTAACAAGAGACCCACTGAGATTCCTTCCCGGAGAGGAGGGGAGGGGCCGTACCAGCTGTGCTGGGAGGACGACTCTGCAAAAGGGCCGTATGGAGGGCTGGATGGGGAACTGGATGGGGCAGGAGGACACTGCTCACAGAGATGTGACGTGGGCCAGGTTAAGGCGGCACGGATGGACGCGGACAGACAGGCGAGGCTACACTGGAGGTTTCTGAGAAACTGTCAGGATTTGGATGCTGGGGAGGAGGAGGGATGAAGGGCTGCCCGGACTGCATGGGGGGCCAGGCAGAGGTAACTGCAGTACGGGAATCATTTCCCTGCTGTAACAAACAAACAGCTGGGGAGTTGGTCAGGGACCCAGTCAGGCCTTATCAGATCGCCCAGATACTCCAGGGGGCCAGTCAGGGCTGCAGGGATCGCTCCTCAAACGCTTAAGCCTCTCTGCGTGATCATGACCATGAAGCTGCCGCCAGGACAGAGCCAATCTGGGGTGCAACAAGGTAAAAGAGGACAAATTTCGGTCACTGGGAGCTTCAGGTAGGAAAGCACCCTCGCAGTGTGTGGGGTAACAGGCAAAACAGGCAGTACCCTTCATGGGACTTTACAGAGTTTATACCCCTTTGAGCCATTAATTCTTCCAAGTAATCCATCCCAAGGAAATAAGCAGAAAACGCCTAAAGTAAGTGTTTTCTGGTGGATGTTCATCACAGTATTATTTATAACAGCAAGAAGTCAGGGGAAAAACCTGTGTCTGATGATAAGAGAATGTTTAAATGACTCATGATGCAATCGTGAGAGACAGTACCGTGCAGCTATCAAAAAGCACCATTTGGGTTTAAGCTCAATCTGTAAGGAGGAAAATTAAAAACTGTCTAGAAAGAAATGAAAATGTTAATAGTAATTGGTACAATCGGGTGAATTTTTCTCTTCACTTTTTTTTTTTTTTTTACAATGAACATCAGTTACTTTTGATAAAGAGACAGCAATATATGAAATGGAAACCTCAAACACACAGACACATAAGCATGCGTTATGCACGTGACCCCCCCCCCCCCCCCCCCCCAAGACACACCCGAGAATACTGAGGGGGAAGAGCTGAATCTGAGCCTGGTTCTAAAGAACCTGGCCACGCGGTATGGTGCTTCCTGGATGCTACTGGCCCACACTCTGGAGAATTTCAGCAGACTGTAGGAAAACCAAGCCATGGAGGAAATGCCAAAGATCAAATCCTGAGCTACAACATCAGGCAGGACAATGAAGGCGATCGTTGTCCAAAAGAAAATTTATAAAACGGTATGAGAGCAGCTACTCTGAACGCCTTGGAGGTGATGGGTTGAACCAAGAACTCTGACTACATAGTGGGTGAAACTGAAGTTCTTTGATTTTGTAACAACAATGTATCTTTTCCTAAATTCAATGAAGATTTAGAACTCAAAGTAGCAGTGTGATGACAGGGCAGGCAGTGAAATGCATCACACCTTCTGGCTCAGAGAAGGGTTCAGATGGGTCCAGCGTCTCCGGGCTTCAGCGGTCACAGCAAAGCGGTTCCCTTCAGGGAGGGGGCTGACTGCCATGGACTGAATTTTCAGGTACTTTCACCATTTTCCCTCTATTCCACTTAAGCTCTGCTCATCACAGATTACCTCAGAAGTATCTCGCTTTCGAGGTCATTTTCACCTAAATTAATTCCAATTTGAGATTACGAAGCTATTTTGCTAAGTCTACAGGGCACCTGGGTGGTTCAGTCGGTTAAGCGTCAGATTTTGGCTCAGGTCATGATCTCCTGGTTCCTGAGTTTGAGCCCCACGTTCGGCTCTGTGCTGACAGCTTGGAGCCTGGAGCCTGCTTCGGATTCTGTGTCTCCTTCTCTCTCTGCCCCTCCCCCACTCGTGCTCTGTCTGTCTCTCTCTCTCAAAAATAAACGTTAAAATAATTTTTTTAAAAGTAAGCTATCTGGGGCGCCTGGGTGGCGCAGTCGGTTAAGCGTCCGACTTCAGCCAGGTCACGATCTCGCGGTCCGTGAGTTCGAGCCCCGCGTCAGGCTCTGGGCTGATGGCTCAGAGCCTGGAGCCTGTTTCCGATTCTGTGTCTCCCTCTCTCTCTGCCCCTCCCCCGTTCATGCTCTGTCTCTCTCTGTCCCAAAAATAAATAAACGTAAAAAAAAAAATTAAAAAAAAAAAAAAAAAAGTAAGCTATCTTCGTAGGTCTAAAAAACTGGGGGTGCCATGTTCATGGCAGCATTATTTACAATAGCTAAGACCTGGAAACAACCCATTCATCGATGGATGAATGGACAAAGAAGTTGTGTTTTATACACACACACACACACACACACACACACACACACACACACACACAGGAATATTATGCAGCCATAAAAAGTGAAAAAAATCCTGCCACTTGTGACAACATGGATGGACCCTGAAGGTCTTATGCTAAGTGAAATAGACAAACACTACATGAACTCACTGAACTGTGGAATCTAAACTAACAAATGAAACACAAATTCACAGAAGAGATCAGACTTGTGGTTACCAGAGGTGGGGGGTGGGGGCAGGGGGAAGTGGAGAAAGTGGTCAAAAGATACAAACTTCTGTTATAAGATGAATATGTGCCAGGGTTGTGACGTACGACACGACGACTACAGCTAACTAGACTGCTGTGTGGGAGACGGCAAAGTTGTTAAGAAATAAATTCTAAGAGTCCTCATCATGAGGAGAAAAAAATTTTTTTAACTGCATCCATGAGATGTTAACTAAATCTGTAGTGGTAATCATTTCGCAATATACGTAACTCAAGCCATCATGCTGTATGCCTTAAACTTACACAGTGATCTACGTCAATTCTTTCTCAATAAAACTGGGAAAAAACCTGGGGGGGGGGTGGTGGGTAGGATGGAGAGATAGATGCCAGTAGACTGGTAGCTGGTAGCCCCGCCTCAAAGAAGGAGTCTCTCCTTGGGGGTGGCAGAGAGTTAAAAGGGGCCCAGTGCCTCAAAAAAGACCCTGGAAGGGACTTGGCCGCAGGACTGAGGGACCTCAAAGTCTGCTCAGAAGTCCAAGAGATCTAAGAACCGAGCGACCAGCACTCTCAGAGCTGACCTTCTTAAAGACTGAAGGTCAGAAGAGGCAGATGGCAGAGATAAAGAGAAACACCGGATGGTTCTGAAAGAAGGATCTAGAAGCCAAATACTGAAGGACCCAAGAGCACCTGCCGAGCATCCATGGTGCTGAAGGGCTTCACGCCATCTGGGCTCGCGGAAACCCCGAGAGGTAGGGCAGTCTAGTCTACTCTTGGGGAAACACAGATTTAGAGGGCGGAAGGGACCTGATGTAACCAAACCAGTAAGTGGTGGAGCCCACATACACCCTGACTCCATCTGACTGCAAGGCTCGAGTTCTTTACGAGGTCTACTTAATGGTTGGATCCTTTCCTTCTATTCCAGAAACACACAGAACCTTCTTCATGTGGTCTCCAATGTGCCCGGTCCTCTCTGGAAAGAAGACAATGCCTTCAGGGAAAGGCCATGCTGGTTCCAACGTGCTGCCTCGGGGTAAGCCACGGTTAGCTGTGCGTGCATCTTGCCAGGAGTGGCAAGCTTGAGGACAGGCACTTCAAGCCACGATTAGAGACCCATTTCAGAGACAGGAACGGGGAGACACTTCCCCTCCACTGCTTGCAAGGAGTGGTTTTCTACGGTATCTCCACAACTGACCAGTTTGAACACAAAATCGATACATTTCGTCTGTTTCTTCAAACACATTTTAAAGCGAAGTCACCTTTAAGACTCTACTGAATTTTCGGGTGAAATAAATGAAGGATTCTTGGTTTAGGAGGGCCCTGATTAATCGTTTCCAGGGTGGCTGCTACGTGGCCCAGATTAATCAACTAGAGTTTGGTTAATGAGGCTTTATACAAATATTTCTGCTTTTGACTACATGTCACCTGAAAGACAAAGATCTAAACAGAGGCCTGAGAGCATGGAGTCATTTGTGCTGGCTGACGGATTCTGGAGCCTCCTGTTTCTTACAGGCCCTTTCTTTTCCGGGTTACTGGTTGTAACACCTCCTTCCACGGCACATTTGGGTGAATCTGAGAATGGCCAGAGAGTTTTAGAAATGAGTCGGTTTACAGGAAGACGTGGTGGCCGTTCTATGTAATTTGAGGTTCTAACTCATAAAGTCGCCATAGTCTTTTAGGGGAAAGAGCACAGTCTAGTTGGAAGTACATACAAAAGCATTTTAAGCACTTTGGCTGAAGAAGGATGTAGAAACGGAGACATGGGAACCTTCAACTAAAAGTGGTCTACACAGTTTATATTTGGCTATTGAGTGGGCCATGCCATTTGACTGTTCTATTTATCACTCCCACTGGTTTGTTTACACTGACAATGACATGATTTTTATTCTTTGATATCCAATAATAGTAATCCATTTGCTGAATGCCTACTATGTATGGGCCACTGTGCTGATTTATATGAGCCAGTTCCGTTTTGATCTCCACAGCCCAAGGGGACAGGATATTACCCCCATTTCTCAGAGAAGTGAGGCAAGGGGAAGTTACATGACTTGCCCAAGACACATGGCAAGGAGGTGGCAAGGCCAGGACGGGAACATTGTAGGTGCGGCTGCATAGTCCCCACACCTTCTGCCCACCATGTACCCAGTAGGATAACCTCAGGGAGGATACCTCCTTGTGTCAGACACATGAACGTGGTTATGACTTACTACCTAGCAAATGGGCACTTTTCCTACCCCTTACATTTGTTGGGGCTTAAGGTTTTTGTCTTCAAAGGTAATCTACCTTTTAACTGACTGCCTCACGTATCTGGCACAGTCCTACAGAGGAACAGAGATAACGAAGTGGTTACTGAGGACCCATGGCCTTTCTCAGGCACATCTCTATTTAACATCTCTCTCGGAAGAAGAGGATTAGAGGAGAACGTTCCAAGAAAAACATGAGATATGACACTAATATAATCAGGTTATTTTTAGGACAAACACATCAGGAGTTATATATCCAAACAAATGTGCTCCTCTTCTAAGCAGTCACTGCAGAGGGCTATAAACGTATCCCAGCAATACTGCCCTTGCCTCACACAGCTCTGGAATTTTCCTTTGGCAGAGACGTCCACGGCCAGGTTTTGACCCATGCAATGAAGACAGTTACTATTTTATGGCCACTCCTTGGTTTAGAGCAGCTCTGGTATTTTGTTTCCTCGGCTCTGGCCTCTCTCATCCGTGAGACCAGGCTTGGAAGGACTTTGGGCCTCCTTCAGAAACAAAGTCTCTACTGTAGGAAGGAGACCTGGTGCTGGAGTCCTCACCAACGCCGCATCAGGCACCCGGAGAACTCGTGCACAGCAGCTCCTTCTGTGGGGTCGTGTGACTCAGCGCACAGACACGGGTCTTGTCTCTTTTGGACTCAAATATAAGCAACATTATATTGCATCACGGATGACTACGATAAAAGTATGCCATGTCTTTCCGTGGGGGCAGTTTGGAGAACTCTGCATTTTTGTTTTTCTTTCCAGTTTCCCTGATTCTGGTTCCTACAAAAGGGGAGGAAGAAGCAGCAAAGGCCTTGAAATGTTAACTCCTTTCAAGCTGACTTCTCCCACTGTTTAAACTTCACCATCTCACTTCTTTTAAAGATAAGAAGTCTTAACAGGCTGTTAAAGTTGGGACTTTGCTTTTGCTCTCAAGCTATCTTCCCATTACACCATAAAGCTAATTAACAGGTGGGGGAAACCCCAGAATGCACAGCTGTGTTGTTTGCTTCCTCTATAAAGGTCCATTCAGTGTTTCAGAAGCCCCCGATATGGGAGCTCAGGCCTTGCTCTGCCTCTGACCCTGACCATGATGAGGGATATACATTGGCCTCTGAAAAGGAAGCATCTCCTGGTTGTTTCCCCCACTTGCCTCTGTGGACGGATCTGAAAAGTAAGATGCCCTTGAAACTACACTCTACTCGACTCTTCAACTGCTGTCAGGAGACAACTTTCCTGTGTAGACACTGGAGGTTCTAAATGCGGGTGTGGCAGTCCTGAAGGCAGAGTGTCAGTGTGGGAGTCACTTCCTGGGAGGAAAGCAGGTGGGTTTACCAAAGGCATCAGCTCTCTCCAATCTCCAGGGTACTGTTTAGAGTCCTGAAAAGTAATTTGCTCTGGGATCCCAGGCCAAGAAACTAAATGCAGTTCTGACTCTCGGATTAAATACTACTGCAAAGTAATCCCTGGCAGTAGTGGAGAGGGGTGCTTTGTCCTTTTGCCACACTGCTGTGCACAGCACGGCCCTGAACGCTGGCACGCTGGAGACGCAGCGGTGCACAAGGCAGATGAGGTCTCCACCCTTGACGAGAGGCTCCTGGATCTGGTGGATCTCATCAGCTTCCCAGGTTCCCAGGTCCAGACCCACAGGCCAACTGCAGGCCATGCTAACAATGTTATACTGCTATCTGGTATCCTAAGTTTGCCACCCAGGGACTTATAGAGAGCGTTAGTGTGATCATTTCGGCAGGTGTGAGAAGCCACAGGGCACCCTACGGGGAACAGGGGATTCAGACAAGGGAGTGGAAGAGGCAGTCAAGAACCACCAGGGACGCAGCTGACCTGAGGAAGTGCCCGGGAGGTACTTTCAAACATTTTAGCTTATAAATTTAACGTGGCACTGCAGCGACCTTTCTCTAACTGCCGCAGAGGAAGAGAACGCTACTATTATATTTTATCTTCTTTTAGCCAGTAAAATACCCAAATCCCCTGCTTGTGATATCCCCTTCATTTCCATATCCCAAAGGTGGGCACATGCTGGGCATGAACTCTCCCTTTGGAGAAGAGATCGATTGTGTGTGCCTCCTGTTTGAGAAACCAGCTTTACTTTTGTTTACGTAAAGAGGAAACAAACCACAACGCTGAAGGAATCCGAGCAAATAATTCACAGGTCACTAAGCGACTCACGGAGGCTGGTGGGCACAGATGAGGGTGGAGTTTGAACGTGCTGGCCCGCTGGGCCTTACTTGACTGGAAAAAGAATGGAAAAGCAGAATGCAACTGATGTCTTGCTAAAATCAGATGCAGGTGGTCTAGATAATTTCAGAGAGGCAGAGATCTAATACATTGTAATCCTATCAGCACATGATTAAATGTTTTTGGCTAAAAAATGCAAAAAATATTTATTGATTTGACTCAAAACCTGAGTACCTTATAACATTTGGCTTCTAGTAAATAAAACATCTGCTCTTAACTCATTTTTGTAAAAAAAAAACAAAGACCAAAAAACCAAAACAAACAGAAACCAAAACCTGAGACAAATATTGCCATGTAGGCAAACACTTACCTCTCTGTATGTCTTAAAATACTTTGAAAGCAGACCTGACAACCATTTTAAGACCCTTCTTGGAAGTCCATTTGTGTTTTATTTTATTCTGTTTCTTGGGGTGGGAGTCTAGGTGCATTTATAAAAGCCAAAGAGGCCTTTCAGGTTTATTCAACATACTAGAGAAAATAGGAAATAAAGTTACTGGAAAAATTATAAATTTTCCTGAGTTCTACGAACAGAAACCTCCTCAAACTGGTAAACACGAGGACGTGTGGCTGATTCCCACAGCATGCAGAGGACAGAATTTTTCAGTAATGGGACTTAATCCATGCATTAAGTGTCTGCTGTGGGTCGATTAAGCACTTCATGGATGGAAGCTCAAGGAAATATTCCATTTTCAACTTGAACTGAGGTCCCATCTCTTACAAGGCCTACAATCCTTCATGGAGATTATATACAGAAACCATTTTGAAAACACATAATGTAGTGTAAAAGGCAGAAACAATGAAAAATGAAGATAAGGAAAACATAATACTTGCTTTATGACCTAAGGGAAGCTTTCCATGTAAAAGAGTACAGAATTCTGTTACGCAAACCTTGAGGAGGAAGCCACTGGACTACCCAGAGCGGGTCCTGCCGTCACAGCCCAACGTCTGAACACCCCGCCAGCAGCCTCCAGAGGGTCTGCTGAGTGACTTCAGGTCTGAATACATTTCCTTATCAGAAATAACCTTCCATATTGGGGGAAGGGGGGGGGGGTCTTTCCCCCAACCACTCGAGAGTCCAAAATCAGGGTTGGTCTCCTGGACAGAAACAAGAGGCGAAGACACCAGTGCCAGGCTCCCTTCTGTGCAACAGACCTCTTGAAAATAAGACTGTGCTGGTGCCCAGATAAGGACAATGCCACTTGGAGGTTTACCCAGCTGGAACCACTGGAATTTCTGTTTACACAGCTAAGGCCTAGGACACTGAGGTGCAAAGAGAAAGCTGCATATGGCATGAGTAGGATGAGGTGCTTCCCAGGGTGCAGGGTAGACCAGCTGAAACCAATCACTCTTTACTTCTGCTGCGGCAACTTGAGACCCATTCCAAAGTCAGTACAGCACGTGACAACCAGAACGTCTGCAGCCGTTCACCCTCTAAACAGCACGCAGAAAAGCATCCGGCTCCCCTTCCCTTCTGTTTAATCACATCGGCACCTTCTGGGACCACCTGGGTTGCCGTGTTGGGACCTCAGGAGCCCAGAGCTCTGAAGGGTGTGCGGGAAGCAGACGGGGCTCTTCCTGACGGTGATGTGCCCTGATGACAGATGCCATGGGCTCTGTTTCTGGACTCGCGGTGGATTGTGCACCGCAAGTTCACGGACTCCTCAAATGGGCCTGGCCTCTCAAAGTAAACAAAAACCAAAAGAGCTGCATTTTCTCTCCCCTGGCGACACCCGGAAGCATGAAAGGGACTGGGAAGCTCTGAGGTGTGTGGGTGCCACACTGCCCCAAGCAGCTGTGCTACGGGGCCTTAGAAAGTACGCTGTCTCCACACGGACCACAAATGGTGATGAAGCAGTGGTGGGCGATTAAGGTAAGAGTGCAGGACAAGGTACACCACCTCTTGCAGAAAGGCAGGTGCCATCTTTCAAGGGAGCGATCAAATCGATTTGGCATGTGGCCCAGATCAGCTGCACTCTGTTAGAAGAGCTATAACTGTACTGACCCAAGTGAGCGCTCACGCCGTGTCGACTTAAGTACCCTCACCAGTGTGTGTGTGTGTGTGTGTGACTTAACTTATGTCTTAGAGATGAGGAATTAAGTATTTGCTATGTTTGATTCCTGGGCGGAGTTAAATACACAACGATCAACAGATGTTCCAAAGAGATACTATTGATATTTGTAATCTCTAAGGAGAGATAGCTAAACAAGTTAACATTATCATAAACAGAAAACTAAACAAAATGAATGCTGTATAATAGACTGACTTGATAAAAACTATAGATAGCGCCTCTATTAAGGAGAAACATTATTCATCATCTTCTAATTGAAGATCACAATAGAGAGGAAATAGAATGATAACCATCGCAACCAGTGAGTGTGCCAAGCCACCTTGATTCCACATAAAAGCTCTACCTCAAATATTTATATATAATAAATATAAAAATAGCTAATCTCTAATCAGTCTGCAGGAAAATCATTTTCACAGACTCTTAAAGATACAGGATACTTAGCAACACTTAGAAGATACTAGACTTAAAGATATATAATCGGGGTATCTTAACTTTGTTCACATCACACGTACACATTTTATAACTTGTATGTACACTTTCATAACATACAAATACACAATTTCATACCTCTCGTATACAAATACACGCAATACACAAACACACAAATACACAAATACACTCAAGCGACTAACCTTTGACAAAAACTTCTCAAGTGAAAAAGATGCACAGACTCACAGATTTCCAGCCAGCAAACAGGACTTTAAATATCTGACCTCAAATATTTTCTAAAGTAACACATGGTTACAAAGAAATAAATACATAGCTGCCAAATCCTGAGTTTCGAGACGATATTGTACGCACTAAGTAATAACAGGACTGGGCCAACACAGGGGCTGCCTACCCGAGAATGGTCCCGTTCAGACTGGCTCGATCGAGGGGCACACCTGTGCATCTTAATGTCCAAAGTCAAGAGCAGGCATGATGCTGCAACAATATAGGCTTGGAGACCCCATGAGCTGAATTCAGAAAAATCTTCATGATGAATGTAGCGCTCTTTATAGTATTTGCCCGGGAATGACTAAACCCCTGCACGTGGTTGAGGGTCCACTGGAATGCTGATGGTGCCCCGCACAGAAGCTGTCTGGCTCTCGGCAAAAGCATCACCAACACGAACATCAGAGCAGAGCGAGGGGGATGCATGGGGTCAGGGCATCACCCTCAGGGCAGGCATCCCCACAGGCACTGACTGTGTGAGGGCTGGATTGTTAACTGTCATGGAGAAGAGATGGAATAAAAACCTCACTGGAATTCTTTTTGCTCTAGGAAGGGTCCGGAATGGCATGTGGGATACAGTCAGTGATAAGGCCACGTGTGCGTGGTGAAGTGTGTCACGGTGAGGGCATCTGCTGTTTATGAGAAACCACGTATCAAATCTGCCATCACACATTACAATTCCCACCACACCTTTTATCTTCACCTGATTTATGCGCTCAGCTCATCTTTTGATTCTTGCTCCCCCCATCCTGTAAGCCATCGTAACAGTCAAAAAGCCTCTGAAAATAAAATCTAAATTCGTGTGTATTTGCGTAGGAAACTGGAATATAAAAAAATTAGGGAATCAGAAAATGTTTCACTAAAATGATTGGGTAATTACTACTTAGTTTCTTTCTAGTACGAGGATGAATTCCCAAATGATGGGTATTATCGTAATGAGACAAAGCTGTTCACTTCTCAAAATTAATCATCAATCCTATTAATTATGTCTGTATTACACATTCTATTAAATTAGCACACATAATATGAGGCCTTCACACATCAAAAGAGAAGCATTATCATTGCGCATTAGTGACTTGATAATTTAGCTGAAAAGAACACAAATATTCGTAATTATAGTACTTTTCGTAGGATCACCACTTTTCAATTCTCTTACGGTAAGAGAAAAGGATACTTTGCAAGGTGAAGGAAGCATGCTTTTGGTTAGGGGTTTTATCACTACAAAAAAAGGTCAGATTAAAAGCAGGTTTGAGGTTTTTGGAAATCTGTATTTGAGAGATCTAATTAGTACACTCAGGGACCCATGGCCATGGTGAGGTCAGCACTGCAGGCTGGGTGGGGTGAGGCACACGTGGCCCCGGGAACAGATTATCTACGTTAAGAAGAGCTGGTTTCAAACAGAGAGAGCCCAAAGCAGGAGACTGTGCAAGCACTGGTCCTCTGCACCTCCTGGACAAATAACGTGGTGCTTTAGGACATGCAAAATGATGGCCTGTCTTTTTCTTTGGTAGTGATCTCTGGATGGTGATGCAAGCTTTGCCACTGAGGCACAGCCGGTAACTGCCTGCGGGGTGCTAGTGCTGCCGGGCTTGGAGCCCTTACAAGGGACCAGGCTGACGGGAAGCTGATAAGAGAACAAGCCTGAAGAGGCCAAGGGAGCTAACTGGAGAGTCAGATAGGGAATCTCCATATCACAGTCAGGGACTGAACTTGACTTTGTAGGCTTGGACGTAAGGGGGAGAAAGGATGAAGACTAATCCAATAAGGCTACTTGCAAAATATGTATGATGTATACAGAAGGGGCTCAGTGACTATTTTAATAATAGAACAACATGTATGAAGCATTAAGATGAATGAATAAAAGTATACAGTATTACTCATCAAATCTTCAGTCTCCCCAATTTGTTCTCCTGAAGATAAGCCTTAGATTTATATATAATACAATTACACCTGCCACTGAAACACAATTTCACTTTATTATTATGAGCTTGTATGAACAAAAATGTAGTGAAAGTGCTTGCAAACTAACTTAAAATCAAAGTAAAAAATGTGGACCAAAGTGGCATTTAACTGTCCACACTAAAGAAGAATGTACAGTTTAAATCATGCAAGAATTGGAAGAGGAAATATGAAGGCCAAAGAAACAACCAAACAAACCAATCAAAAACAAAAGCAAACCCCAAAGCCCCACAAATAACAAAAAACCAAAAACCAAAAAACAAAACCGAGAAAGACATAGACTACTCTTGCTTCTAGGTTTCTTTTCATGAGTTTAAATTTGTCACATTGGCTTTGAAAAAGAAGTGATTTCCTATTTATTATATGCAAACAAATGTACTAGTTCAGTAATTTACTAATTACAAATTTACCGGTTAAGCAGCAAAACACAAGAACTTTTTTTATCTAAACAAAATAATCTGAGAAGTTTCAACACACAAGAGACTCACTGTCAGATCTTTCCTCTGAAGGTAACATGGAATTCTCAGCCTCCTGGGCCCTGGTTTCTTTTCTAAGTATGATCCAAGTGCCCCTGGTGGATTCATAAAACCCCTGTACTGGAGTTTTGATATTTAAATATGGTAGTGGCAGTTGTAGTGGTTGTACATTTCTCCTTTCTGCTAATCCCCTAGCCTGAAATGGTGGCCTAGTTACGCCTTTTATTTATATCTCACCAAAGGCAGTGCCATTTTTTTTTTTGTCTAAATTCCGGTCAGCTCTTTGAAAAAATAAGCAGCACTAAGTTGGATGTATGACTTGACACATTGTTTTTGGCTCCACTTGGGGGCTAGGAAGCTTATGGGTATTACAGAAGAACCCAATGTGTTGGTCACTAAAAGGTAGGGCAACCGTAGGTCCTGATCTGCTTCAGATACTCCTGGTCTAGAGCTGTTGTCCCATCATAATTAACAGCCCCTGTTTCTCTCTCAAAAGCATCATGGTTTGAAGAATAAATTACATAAGTGGTCACTCTATTAAAAAAAAGGAGGGGCGCCTGGGTGGCGCAGTCGGTTAAGCGTCCGACTTCAGCCAGGTCACGATCTCGCGGTCCGTGAGTTCGAGCCCCGCATCGGGCTCTGGGTTGATGGCTCAGAGCCTGGAGCCCGTTTCCAATTCTGTGTCTCCCTCTCTCTCTGCCCCTCCCCCGTTCATGCTCTGTCTCTCTCTGTCCCAAAAATAAACGTTGAAAAAAAAAATTAAAAAAAAAAAAAAAAAAAGGGAGTCCAGCTTTCAAACATACATTTTAATACTCTATGGCCATTATACTGAGAAAAATCTAGCTGTAAAATTCCTGAGGGAAGAAATTGTGTTTTTAGAATCTCTGCATCTCTTATATACCAACACACAAAATAAGACTCGGAGGAAGTGGCCTCCTGTTGTGGCCAGAGGTCACACAGTCAAGGAGAGGGAGCTGTCCTGATAAGCTTGAGTTGTGGCCAACAGGTACCTGAGTGCCATTCATCGGTTCTCCTTTGGAAACTGGTACAAAGCACTGTGGCTAGATCATCTCCTATTCCTCAAGTATCATCCCAAATATACAGAATTACTTGTATCTGGAAAGCATGCAAGACTCTCCAACAGTAAATGCACAGTACATGCAATTAATACGGCTTGCCTAATTTTTCACCTGCTACTCTGATTACACGTTCATTACTGGCTTGAGAAGCATACATTGTCTTTCACTTGACTTCATGAGCTCTACTCAATACAAAAGCAATGAAAGAGAGTGAGAGCCTTGGGAGTGGGGACTGTGCTTTTATTAGAGTTGCCAGCTGTCTGAGCCTTGCCTTCTGGACTCCAGAACAGCATCTGGCTTATATCCATAGGACTGATTTCAGTATAGACGTCAGGGGCAAACATACATATGTCTCCTGCTGAAAAGCTGTATCCCCATGGGTCATAAGGAGAGGATTCTGTCAGTTTCTCAGGCCTCACTTTGTGTCCCGAAAGCCCTCAACATGGACAACTGCTTGGTTTAAATGGAATCAACTAAGTGTCAGCAGACAGAGGAATACCAGGGACACTAAATCAGTATTTGGTATTCAGTTGATGTCAAGGCAGCAGCGAGCTCTATGTGCTAAGTGTACCTTAATATGGGACATGGTGTTTCTCTGTGAACAGAAAGACCGCTGTAAATAACAGGGTGGAGAAAGGGAGCTGAATATTGAAAATCCTGGAACAGCAAAGGAGCCCAATAGAACATGACAGTGCTATCACATCATGGCATTCTGAGAGAGCATTTCTTTATTCTTAATATGTTTTACCTTGCGAACACGTCTTCCCCATCACCCTTCTGAAACTAGCGCTTTGGCTCTGTGTGACATGTCAGAAACATTAACTGATCTAGGCAAATGGCTGTCAATGTAGATTTAGTGGCCAATGGTAGAAACCCAAGATTTTTTTTCGTGGTCTTACCTATGCAGTAGGGACAACACTGGCCTTTCCTCAAAACAGGTCTTTCACAGGATACTGAAGGGCAAGACTCAGAGTAACAGCTAATTACGCTATCCATGCATACACAGCTGGTACAAACGTCAGGCTTCCAGGACTCAGCTGCCAGGAATATATCCCCTTCATCATTTTTGCAGTAACTAGGCACGCTCTCATTATGGGATGAGGAAGGCTGAAGAGGTTCATCTGGAAAAACGAACATAAGGTCAGCAGAGAAAAGGAGATGCTATAGGCCACCTGTGCAACATAGCGAATTTCACCGTGTCTCATAAAAAGCACACTCAGTCACTGTGGTTTGGTGTGCCTCCTATAAAAGTGACTCAGGAATGAAATGGCAAGTCTGACTTGGGCAGGGTCTTGAATTTGGAACGCAAGACAATAAGGACCACAAAAGACCTGTTACCAAGATTCTGTTAGTTGTCTGTACAACATCCTCTCTACTCTTCCTCTGTAGTTTACCCAAATCCTGGTTTTGGGGGGTGGGGTGGGTGGTGGAGGGTTTGGATCACAACAGGTGTAAGTCAAACAAGACGATCCTGCTCCCTGCTTTTCCAGTCTCCCCTGCAACTAAGGGTGGCCCTGTCACCTGGTTGTGGCTAATGGGACTTAATGGCTAATGGAGGGATTTCTGGGAAAGCTTCCGCTTTCCTAATAAAGCGCAGATGTGGTGCAACTCTCACATTCCTCCCGCCTGGAATATGAGTGTGTTGTCTGTAGCTGTAATATCCTTATCGTACCTGTAGAAGATGGACCTCTACGTATCTAAGACAATGATCAATGCCGATAAACACCTGCCTCCTCACTTCTTGTAATGTATGTAAAAGAAACTTCTATCTGTCTAAAAAATGTACCTGGGTTTCTCCTCTTACATGCAGCTATGTGCAGTCTTAACCAATCGATATCCAAACAGACCTTCACTGCACCTTCAAAACACCCATTTGTAACATCCCAATGTTCAGGCATTCACGTTAATGGCTAAGAGATAATGGGAAATCTAAATTACTCAATAAGGAGGCACCCACATCATCTGCAAGTCGTCTGTGCCTTTGTTAAAGACTTTGACCAGAGGGTTCTCAGGTCAAACTTGAAACAGAAAAGAATGTTACCAGAAAACCCAGTTATCTCTTTGGGTCTTGGCATCCATTGAAATCACAAGAAAAGCTGTAACCTCAAGCAGAAACCTGACTGGGGTAGAACAAAGAAAAACAGGATAGTGAGGTTCCTAGTTCAGAAATGTGACAATGCTGCTAAGAGAAAGCACTTGCAACCACCTTCACCAGTTAAGAGCTTGGAAAAAGCCATGATGTCCTACCTGGCAAACCTCTACATTTTCTCAGTGGCCACATGGTCAAAAGAATGATCATATCCTCCTCTTGGAATCAGTCTCACGAAGTCTGCTATTTTCAGTCACAAAACAGAACTAAGATAGGCAGTTATCACAGTGGTGTAGAAGCTCTAAATGTCACATTCTCCTTCCATCCATCTCAAGAATACGTCCTACAGCCAACACATTCTCCTTCCATCCACCTCACGAATACGTCCTACAGTCAACAAGTTTGATTTGACAAGAGCCTCTCTGAGGAGCAAGGCAGTTGCTTTGTTTTGGGCAACAAAACAAAACCAAACAAAACAAAACAAAAAATGGAATGGGTGCCATGCCCTCTCCTGGAAGTGATGGAACCATATCTCCTACTGCCAGTCCCAAAGGTATTCCCAAGTGAAAAAGAGACATTGGTTCCACTGCTCCAAATGTGCTCTCGGTCCAACTTTAGGGCTGGTTCCATAGATGAATTCCATATGGGTTAAAAATGGGGGGTTTGGGATTCCCTTCTCAGTGACCTTTTCAGGGTCATCCATTTCCAGGGATAATTTTGCCCTGAGGGTCCTCTGGGTTATGACAGCTTAGCTCTTGCAAGCAGTATCCACCCTCATGTCTAAAAATTTAGAAGAGGACAGGGACAGCAGTGATGGAGCTAAGAAGTACCGAGTGAAATGAATACTCTAGAGTCTGGAGGCCTCTTGTTGAGGCCTAGAGAAGACCCTGGGGGACACTGGTAGCTGCTGTCAGTGCTGGAACAGGAGCCAGGGCGGAGATGCAGATTCTGGGGGCTCCTTCCCCCGGGCAGGAGACCCCTAACCAAACCCTAGCTGACCAGGTCATCTGGGAATCTTGCCCATGGTATCTTCCTTCTTTGGGCCTCTCTTCCTATTTTCCTCCCGCTCCAGAGACCCCATCTTTATACTTTTGATTACAAATACTGACTCCTAAACTTCGTTTTTACCAATTCCTTGGTTGGCGCTCATCCATTCCTTTTATTTCTATTCTACCTCCCTCTCTCTTCTGTGCTATGCTTCTTTCAAACTCTAAACAGTAAAGGATGAAAGAGAATTTAATAAACCTTTAAAAAGAAAGAAGTGTTATTCCATTCTCTTTCTTACTTTGGCGAAGAATTGCCACCTGCAAGGATGCTCGATCTTGGTGAACCCATTTGTTTCCAGACCTTGCTCTAAACCCAGGCTAGAGGAGGGGGAAAGTGGAAGGACAGAAGGCATAACAGGGCACCCTGGGGGAAACAATCATCAGGAGGGACACAACTCTTCTAATTGTACATATGTCTCCTTTCTGGACTACGTTAGGAGGCAAACATCCTAAGATTAGGGATGGTCTTTTTCCAGATGTGAAATACACCCTTTATCAACACTACTGTTAAAATTCACTGTGAAGAAAATGATGTTTTGCATTTTAAGAGTCTTTAAAATTGCTGCAACATAACAATGAATGGAAAGTTCAGGAAGATCAATTATGGGTCAGGTGACTTATTTTAAAATAATAGTATTCCAGAAATGCTCTTATTCAAATATAAGAGGAATGTTTGGAATACTGATATATAAAGCAATAAATCCTAATGTTTAAGAGGAAAGCTATCACTGAACTCTCTCTCAGGTTGTATGTTAAGAAAAGACAAGCCACCCAGGTGTAAGTTAATAAACGCAAAGCCAGTGCGCAGGGGTGTCTATTCCCCTTAGGAACTGAACCGAAAAACATTATAAGGGTTTGAACGTGAATAAAATAGTGATTAAAAAACAAAAAAGTAATGAGGGGTGCCTGAGTGGCTCAGTCGGGTAAGTGTCCGACTTTGGCTCAAGTCATGGTCTCATGGTTTGTGAGTTCGAGTCCCACATCAGCCTCTGTGCTGGCAGCTCGGAGCCTGGAGCCTGCTTCGGATTCTGTGTCTCCCTCTCTCTCTGCCCCTCCCCCGCTTGTGCATGCGTGCTCTCTTTCCAAAATGAATAGACATTAAAAAAAAAATGAAAAAAGAAAGTAATGAAACACATGGGTTTATGTTTTACTGAGTAAAACTACTCTTAAGAATGTACATTTAGAAGGCAAATGGTTATTGATTTAAATGGAAGAGACCAAAAGCTAAGCAACAACAAAATGAAAGTAGCTGTGCTGTCCACTTTGCGATGTTATATATACAAATTACCTTCTGGGAAAAAGGAATATACTCTGGTGTTAACTACGAGTGCTACTTTAGTCATAAAACCAGTAACTTACGTTTAAAATCTTGACAAAATTTCATCACGTTTGTATCTTTGAATCATGACCATGAATTTACAAGCAAAGGCAGGTTACCTGAGCAGTAAAAACACTACTCTCTGTGCACGTGCAGTGCTAGTCAAGTTAATACTTTTGGATCGTAATTTATTTGTCACTGCAGATTTGAGGGGGTGAACATGATGCATATTTTATCAATTCTCTGTTTAACATTCCACAAGTATCTCCACCACCCTTCCGTACAAAGAATTTTATTTACATTATTTACCAATAACTGCTCTTCACATTTGTTAAGGACAAAGATGACTTTCCACATTAGCAAAATCAGCTGGAATAATTTGTTGCAGCAGGGCTGTCTCCCGAGTCTGAGATGTAGGGTTAAGAGACAAGAATGGCAGAAAGAAACAGTCTCTTTTCCCCCCTCAAAGTCACCTCAAATGCAAGGCATATTAATTACATAAATATACGTGGCTGATAGAGGGGAATGAATTTAGGAAGCAGGCTGCCAGCTGCTCCGGCCTGGGTGACTGGCTCCCGGGCTTGGCATGCTGCCACGTGGGGCTCAGCCCGGCCTGCTGGCTCTGCGGAGTGACAGAGCCCAAGCTGCAGGCTTCCCCAGCGAGCACGTCCCAAGGCACGGCGCAGTTACCTGTGCACTGCGGGCAGCAGGAGTCCTGGGTGCGCGAGGGGTTCTGGCAGAGCAGCGGTGGGCACACCTCTGTCTCACACAGCACCCGCCCGCTGTGGCAGGTGCACTGCGTACAGGAGTCGATGTTCCAGGTTTCTCCTTCCACAAAGTACTCTCCTCCGGGGGCGTGGCAAATGGAGGGGGTGCTGAGCTCTGGCTTTTGCACCACAAAGTCATCTGGGAAATGACAAAAAAAAATCAAGACACAAGAATTTACTCAACTGCGGTCTTGCCAACCCTTGGAGAAGCTGGTGTTATCTGCTCGAAGGGACAGAGAAATGGTGGTAGAGTATCTCACTCTGTTCTCAGCGAGACGACGGTGAAGAAATATTCCATGCACAGGAATAGAAGGGGACGGTGAAAGAGCTGGTTTCCAGAAGAGAGGTTCAAGTGGTTCCAGTGTGTCAACAGTAATGACAGAATTCAGTAAGGGAATTAAATTACCTCAAGAGGGACTCTTCCTGTCAAGAAGAGAACAGGGCCTCTTAAGGGATCTCTGAATGTATAGGAAGTGTCTAGAATAACAATCTCTCATTTACTGAAAGCTTACTGTGGCCCAATTTCCATGCTGTTTTATGTGTGTTGGTTCATTTATTCCTCCCACCAACCTTGTGAAGTAGGTACTGGGATCCTATGTTACATATGAGGAGCAGAGGACTCAAGGTATTCAGGGCAGACAGGGAATTTGCACCCCAACTATGTTTGTTTGGATCATGGATATGCCTCCAGATTAAACACAACTTCCAACCCGGTCTGTGCCCCATCCACTTCATTATCTCTATGATCCGATCCTGCTGTCGAGCAGGCCACACCCCTAGACTAGCTGGCAGCAAACGGAGCAGGAATGCTCTTTCAGAATCAACAGTCTGGAAACCCTCACCTGAGACTAAACATTTGCTTGGCAATGTCATCATCAAGAGAGGTAAATGCCCAGAAACTGATGATAACTATGATTTCTTGCCCCAGAAGAGAGGCGATTTTGGTGTCTTGGTGAGATGATAATGACAGAGAGGGAACTCAATGTTGAAAAGGTCTGCAGCGGTACTGGGAGTTGCCCTGAAGTTGTGCTGAGGGAGACGAGAAGTATGAAGACATTAACCAAACTTGTGTCATCCAAATGCAACAAGGGTTTCAAGAAGGTGTTGACAGTGGTGAACCCTGCCGAGAAGCAGTCTGGAGACACCACGGCTAGCTCATGCTTGGAGCTCAGTGGAAACTGGGCCCCAGGACAGCTCCCCTGTCTGTGCAGAGATGCTCAGAGCTGGAATCTCTGAAGAGCTCCCATGCTGTTACTTTCAAAGTGATGGTCAGCGTGAGAGTCCACAACTCTGATGAGATACAGTGCTGTGGGTGGATTCCCAGCTAAGATCGTAACTACGAACACAGCTTTGTCTCAGGGGCACTAGGAAAGACTGGAGCTTTGCCCGAGTGGACCGATTAGGGAGAAATGACACACTAGCCAATGCTTACATTCATAAGCCACCAGACCAAACTCTCCAGTGATGAGACAAGTGGAGAGGATAGTAACTAGAACGCAAGTGAGGGGGGACGAGATGGTTTCCAGAGGAGACAAAAACTTTTCCAAAGAGTGGCAATAAGCTAATGCTGGAAAAGCATGACTGCCTTTCCCTTACTGCCTTTTCCTTTCCAAAATGACATAGAGAGGCTTGCCAATCACTGCCCTTCTCAACGCTGATGCAGAAGGAAGTGGTTGGAAGAAAGCAAGGCACGTTTGCAGATGTCTTGCCAGCTTCTCTGCCGTACTCCGTGCCTCAAGGAGAACATTGTGAGTGGCAGCAGAGATGGGGACAAGAGACAAATGGAGAGGCAGAGGGAGAGGAGGAGAAAAAAACCTGAGAAACAGTATCGTCTGGTGAATCTTCTAGCAGGACAGTTTAGGAGCTACCCCCGAAAGGAAAACAGCTGATCCTTGAATGGGAGAAAATATTTAAAATAGGGGTTCCCGAATGCAATACTCCTGGGGTCTCTCATCAGGAGAGTCCAGAAGTGGTAGCCCACTTAAGATATTTGGAGAAAAATATACCTACATACCCACATACACGCATGTTTTTATGCATGTATATCTAGACATTTGCAACCCACAATGATACGTCAATTACTCTGTGTGTGTTTATAGAAGAGTTTTCGCTATCTCTGTAACAGAGAAAATTCATTTTAGTCCCACTGACTTTCAGTTCTTAAATCAATGGTCTATTCTTACTAATGTCTTCGCATTTGAAGCCCTCTGGCTCACTTCTTCACGGAGTACAAGTGGGGCAAAGACGCAGGTGTGTGGTCCATATTCCATACACTGATGCCTAAAATTAAGGCACGGCGGGGGTGGGGGGGATGTGGGGAGCCTGGGTGGCTCAGTCTGTTAAGCGTCCGACTTTGGCTCCGGTCTGATCTCACTGTTAGTGAGTTCGAGCCCCGTATCGGGCTCTGTGCTGACAGCTCAGAGCCTGGAGCCCGCTTCAGATTCTGTGTGTCTCTCTCTCTCTCTGACCCTCTCCCACTCACACTCTGTGTGTGTCTCTCTCAAAAATAAATAAACATTAAAAAAATAAATAAATAAAATTAAGGCACTGGGTCTTCATTGGAACAAATGATTTTTTTCTTCCCCAAAGGGTCAACAGAGTTGTCTCATTACACTGCACATTGACCTTCTGTTTGAGTGGACACTGGTGGTTTTTCATATTTAACTAGCAAAACACATGAAAAAGGAAACTTTCGATATAGAACACCTAAGACTCATATGAGGACAAGACAATCTGGTTCTCTACAAGGGTGTGGAGCTGTCTGTCACTCTGATACCTTAGTTACCGAGGGGCCTAGAAGCTCAGAGCTAATAGGGACTCCCCTGCCATGGAAGGCGAAGCTGCCACCCCTCCCCCTGCCCCCGCCCCCCACCTCAGGCTGTGCCTGTCCTGCTGGAGAAAGACAGGTCTCCGGTTCCTGACTCCTGACTGCATCCACGGCATAGGTGGGTCCATCCACAGGGAGGGATGGGATGGACCGGACGAGAAGGTATCCCGACTCTGAAATCTGACAGGACACACATTCCAACATTAAATGAAATCAGATGCAAGAATCGGGAGACTTCATTTCTCCGTGGCCTTCTGACACTCTATTTTACTTCGGGTAAGAGAGTTAGTATTTCTGCGTCTGTTTTTCAAATGAAAAACTGCTTGAGTGCATTTTCCCCTAACTCAAAGTGGCCTGTACTGAGAAAGAAATAATAAATATAAAACTACGTTGAACTCTTTGGATGAAAGGCACTAGATGCGCTATTATGGTAATAATTACCGTTATTGACAGCCATAATTCAGACGCCCATGAGTTATATAATCTGGTCTGTTCTTCTAGCAACTTCTCTTGATTACCAGCATTATGATTTTAAATGTTTTGGATGTGTGGTCACTCTAAATATCTCCATTTGGCAAGAATACCACATAGCCATTAATTTAGAAAAGGGCAATAGCCACAGACTTCGCTAATCCTCTCCCTCTCAAATAGTCCTTTATAAATAATATGCTTTAATGGAATGAAGTTAACATCAATCCCCTCCAATTAACTAAAGCACTCAGCCTCAATACACTATCCATAAAATGGAGAGCTGGACTTTAAAGGACATCAGGTCTGCAAACCTTTTAAAAAAAAATACAGTTCAAAGACCAATGTAATTGAGTAAACCATTAAAAAAGGAGGACAGTAGTTTTAGGGCTTTTGCTTTTTCTCTGGTCTCTGGCTAATCATTGCTAACACCTGGCTGATTTTGTGGCTGTTGTTGACAAAAGCCACAGAGAGCTGAAAAGTGCTCTGGGGGGTCATCCCCGGCAAGACCCCCCACACTCAAAGATGCAATGAGGCCCTGCAAGGCAGAAGTCATTTTGCTGAGGGAGCGCACAAGATGGCAGCCAGCGTTTACCTGAACATGACGGGCAGCACTGTCCCGGATGAATGGTGGGGTTGCCACAGGCAGGCACCGGGCAGGTGATCAGAGCACACATTTCCCGTCCATTGTGACAGTAGCATTCCCGGCACCCGTCATGCCAGCTTTCCTCATTTTTATGATGATGGCCATCCATGGACAGACATGTGCCTGACAGGACAGGTGGCCCGGCTGAAGCAGGGACCTCTGGACAGACAGAAGGCAGCCTGGTCAAGCAGCAGCTACGGCACAGGAGAAACAGCCTGCAGTGTCCTCCCAGGTAATGCTACCCAGCCACCAAAAGTCACGTGTACAAAGGACAGCTCACGACACGGGAAAGGCTCACGAAAAGAATGTAAGTCAATATGCTCTCAATTTGGAAAAAAAAGAAAAACAGGAAAAAAAACCTGGCAAATATGTTTCTCTATTGGCGGGATTACAGTTATTTTTACTCCTTTCATTCCTACTTCCTCATGTTTTATGCAGTAAACGAGCACTGATTTCACAGAAAATGGTATATTATATTCCATACATGCCGAATAGCCTCTCTAGAAGTCACCCAATGGGGAAATCCTGGGCCTCTTGAAACTAACAGATTTTTGTTCAATGGAACAATCGAAGCAGTGACTAGATTTCTGTTTACTCTGATCCCTTAAGAACACTGTTAAGGTGGTAACTGTCTAACTTTGAAAAAAAAACACACAACAAACTTAGGGATCTTTTACTGCTGAGTATGTGGATCACGCAGACAACTAAAACATACCGGAGTGGGTGCTGGGCTATGGGCAAAAGCGGCGGTCAGCGTGCATGTTCACGTGGCTTCAGGGACATCCCGGGAATGGGAAGTCTCAGGCAAAAGGTATGCCCAGGCTTCATGCCTATCTAGAGGTGTAGGCTGGCATGTGCTTATTCAGCACGAGTTTAAACTGTCATCGCAAACCGTGTTACCAGAAAACACACAAGCAGGCTGCTTAGCCACACCCACCCGCATGGGCTCTGAAAAGGGCTCTTTGCTGCATCAATTCTATCAAGCCACTGCTGGACAGAGGCAGCCTCTATGGAGGTCAAGACAAAGGTGCTTTAGGCTAACGTTCCTAAGATGAGTGAAACTGAAGAGCTGAGAAGTCACTAATTTGGTGCAATATGCTTGGCTATTAGATGTTTATTTTAAATTCTATTCTGAGCTCTTATTCCAATGAGACATGAGGAAAAGGGATAGTCCCATGGACAAGTGACATTTGTATCTGAGTAGACCATCATCACTGAAACTGTTCCATTTACATCATGTCCTCCTGTTCTTTGTTTCTGAGTCCTGTCTGCTCGGGGGGGGGGGTGGGGGTGGGGGTGGGGATGGGGGGGTGGGGAGGGAAGGAGGGTCATGCGATCGCACTTACCTCTGCACTTGCAGATAAGACAGCCATGACTATCCTGCTGGAAACCCAAGGGGCAGATTTTACTGCATGGGAGCTCGGGGCATTTCTTACAGCGACAGATATCACAGCCGTGCTTATTCTTCCTGGGTAATTAAAATTTTGTCAGAGGTCAGAAAATCCAAAAGTCTCAAATGATGCCCAAATGCTCCGATCAAGGGTCACTGAAATGATACTGCTATGAAGCAGAATGACTTGACTTACGCTCTCCAAAACTCATGGAGTGATGTGTAATTGGCTCTCTGTGGCTGTGACCGCCACCCACCCACGGCCAAGGTTTAGAATTGCCCAAGTACTAATGTGCTTCTGGGATGTGACCATCAGAACCCCAATGACATGACTGTTGTCTTAATTAGGAAAAGGAGTACCATGATATGAAAAAGACGGATGCATAATGCCATGAACAGGATGGTGAAGGATATATTGTTGGGCACTGCTAGAGGCCAGCACTGGGGCAAGAGTCCTTGGTTTGTCAGAGTAGGCCTTTCTCACGGACCACAATCTCTGAGAGATCTCAGACACCAGTAAAAATAGTAATGAGCGCTTCACTGAACTTAGGGAAGTCAGAAGGAGAACGTTATGGCTCCACAGACCTGCGGATACTATAGCCAAGCGTGAGAAAGAATCAAAGCTTTGAGAAACCCTGCCATCAGTGTCCGCTCATTGTTTCACTCATTAGAAAATAATACCGACTCAGCAGTGCTCCGTACATGGGGTGGGACGGAAGCATGCAGGGTAAAGGAAAAAGACTGCATCAGTGATCTTTTTCCTTTAATAGAGTGCCTGAATTCTGTGATCAGAAAGATGATGTGAAATAAATAAATATGTGTTTATGAAATACATCACAGCAGTTTAAGGGGAGGTTTTTTGAAAAGAAAAATTCTTAACAACCATTCCTTATTTTCTCTGAAAGGAGAATGTCACTGTCTATTACAGAGGAGCTCACTTTGTGTCCAACCAGCCACAGAAGTGAGTCTTCTCCTAGGCTCCACATCTCCTCTGCAGGCTCTGCCCTACTTGACTTAATGCGCCTCAGACAAGGAGGAGTTACTCTGTTTACCCTCAGGTTTCATCCCCATTAGCCCTAAGTGGCAACAGTGGTGTCCAACTAAAAACAGAAGAAAGAGAAAAAAAATTCCTGTCTTCATCTTGGATAAATCAAGGAACTCCAAAAGAAGACAGCTCCATGGGAAACCCTCAGTATACCACTGCCCATATGACAATTAAATTACAATCTGCTAAGTGAAATGAGAACCGAACACTAGGATCTTATTTATGCCACCATAATGAGACCAATGAATTAAATGAATTATTCATACTCATGTCAGACAGCATGCCACTTTTTAAGTTCTATTGAGGCTTTATCTGATTTGTTTGTTCACTCCTTTATGTATTATTATCTGTCCATCTACCCACCCAATCCTTCCGTAAGCCCTGGCTGCACACAGAGAGTAACAATCAACTCAGCAGGTATGTATAAGGGGCACTGATGGCCGCCTTCTTCCTAACGCTCCCACATGGTGTCTGGCCAACGTTCCTCCTTCAGAGGGTGTCCTTGAAACACATGTTCTAGCTGAGGCAGTACTCATTTGTCTCTGCTGGTCCACCTGGTCTGCACTGAATGCTCTCACTGATAGGAACATGAAGTGGACCCCACAATCCTCTAAGAGATTTCTCTTCAAGGGGAAGGCTGGACTTGAATGCAGCCTTGGTTCTGAGCTGTCATAATACTGCAGCAGGTTGGCTGTAGTTACTATTACGATAATAACACTTTATTCTACATTAGCAGTGAAGCTAAGAAATAATTATACTTGTGCTGGTATCACAGTCACATTTTAGGATTAAGAACAATGACGGTTTATTTATTTGGGGACTTCCTAAGAATAGTGAGCACTCCTAATTTAACTATCTGATTAAAATTAGATTTAAAATTCTCCTAACCCTGCTAAACTAGAATTTCCAAGAGAAAGAATAAAAATGGTAACTAAAATGCCAGGCAAGAGATGATGGGTCTAAGTCCCTTATAATTACTAGCAATACACAAATATACCAAATTGGAAAGGCAGAAAGACAGGGAAGGGAACCAAGGGAAAAAAATGATAAAGCAAGATTATGACAGGTAAGTTTTTAGGGAACCAACAAAGCTATAAGGGCAGAAAGAGACACTAATACAGACACTAAACAAATGTGAAGTGTCTTTATCTCCTGGGATAATCTAAATTTCCACGGGGTTTGACTCAACAAAGAATACTTGAAGATACAAATCATGGTTCTTATCTCTAAAGAAATTCATAAAATGTACTGGTCCTTAAAGAAAAAGCAGGAACTACAGACCAGAACCAAGATAAAATACTGAGGCGTGGCAAATAAGCATGCTCCATATTGCCAACGAGCGGCTGTCCACTGAACTTAAAATACACATTAAATACATTATCACAAAATAGTCACTGGGGCAGTTATGAAAAGTTGTGGCACGTGTAATACTAGGACCTCATGACAATTCCCCACCAGCAGCGTCCAAAGGCCCTTGCTATGAGGCAGTCTCAGAGAAGAGGCCCAAAGGATAGTGGCCAGAAAGGCTCTGGTCCCTCTGCATAAAAAAGCAAAACTTGAGTGTTTTTACCCCCTTTTTACTGTTCTCCGATTCACATAACAAAGCAAGCACAGATATTCTGGACTCGCAGCATCACTGATCCACACACACACACACACACACACACACACACACACACGAAACAGCTAACAAAATAAGTGTGCACGTTTCATTAAGTTACAGATAGTTAAGACTAGATCCTCTGAATTAAATACTTACAGGTATCCAAATGGACAATACTTGTCACAGATGATGGGTCTGCACTTCTTGGGGCGTGGGCGGCACTGACAGATCTCACAGCTGTGGGCATCAGTCAGGAAGCCGAAGGGGCAGTCCAGAGTACACCCTCGCTTGAGCCCCGAGCACCGCTCTTCCCCTGTGAAGAAGCACAGAGGCCGTGAGGTGTTGCAGGACACACGGACACTTCTATACCTTCCCTAATCTTCCAGTCTCGCTCCACAGGTGTAAATGTCTCACGTCTCCCGCAGCATGAGGAAGTGGTTAAAGGTTACAGACCTGCTATTTCATGGTTCTCCCAACAGAACTCCGTGCAATACACAAAATGAAGCCCAACTTTGAACAATAGATTTCTGAAGCGCATTCTGATCTGGTGCTGAAGGGCAGGCTGGTAACCACAGCCTGAGGTGCAGGTGAAATGGAGTGTGATTTTTTTCACGAAATTTGTTCTTATATTATGAATTACCTCAAACTACTTACTGTTTACCGTGTATTGTTAAAAGGTGAGAAGTAGAAACTTACACCCCAAATTTCATTATAATTTTTCTCCTAGTAAATGCTCACAATAACACATGTTCTTCAATGTTCATAGAGTGTTTTCTTGACGCATAGAGCATTAAGAAATGTTTTCTCTTATGAGTTTTAGATATTATCCCATGATACTGCATATTACATGTAGCCTAAAGGATTTCGTACCCTTTCTTTAAAAAAAAAGCCAGTCTTACCACATGATATAAAGTGAAACAGTCAGTGTTTCATTTAGGTATTTTTTCCCTACCATTGACAAATATCCAGGTATTAGGATAAGCTTAATTGGACACTAAAAAGTGTATGTGGCAAAAATGTCTACATTAATGTTTATTCACTATTTGAAATGTTCAAACTCTCCTCTGTTAGCAGAATTTGGAGTGATGTTTAACTGTCCCCAGTTAATTATAAGATTATTTTGGAGGGTAAGACACTATGGAGATTGGCCAAAGAAGTTAGTGGAGATATTAGCTTTGTAGAAGTCTTTTTTTTTTAATTTTTTTTTTTTCAACATTTATTTATTTTTGGGACAGAGAGAGACAGAGCATGAACGGGGGAGGGGCAGAGAGAGAGGGAGACACAGAATCGGAAACAGGCTCCAGGCTCTGAGCCATCAGCCCAGAGCCTGACGCGGGGCTCGAACTCACGGACCGTGAGATCGTGACCTGGCTGAAGTCGGACGCTTAACCGACTGCGCCACCCAGGCGCCCCTAGCTTTGTAGAAGTCTTCTAAAAAGATTTCAAAAGGTGTGAGATAGGACTTCATATAGGGAATGAAAATGTTCCAGTAAGAAAAGCATGCCTGGGGGAGCACTAAGACAACCTGACGCCTCTTTGTATTGAATGTAGTCTGAAAGTCAACCGAATTTAAAGAGGCTGAGACAGTGATGGCAAAAGTACAGCAACTTTGGGGGCGCCTGGGTGGTGCAGTCAGTTGAGCGTCCAACTCTTGACTTCAGCTCAGGTCACGATCTTACGGTATGTGAGTTTGAGCCCAGTGTGGGGCTCTGCACTGACAGTGTGGAGCCTGCCTGGGATTCTCTATCTTTCTCTCTCTCTGTCCCTCCCCCCCTCCCCCCCAGATAAATAAATAAACATTTAAAAAAAAAAAGTACAGCAATGTTTGATTCCTGCTCTGCATGGACTGGCAAGATGGGAAGCAGAAACTATTTTTGTCGGAATAATAAATGAATCTGTATTTTATATGGACACCTTTTAAGCATAAATATTGTAAATAATGCATAGGTTACTAAGAAAAACAGATCATGTGACCCTCTGCAAACAAATCTTGTAATCTAAAATTAAACCTTGAACTACAATTAATAGGTGAGATGGGTTCATGTTTTACATAAATATTTTAAGATAGAATCTTTTGTGAATCTTAGCTGGCAAAACGCGAATATTTAATTTGCTATCTTTTATGGAGAAAAATGTGATTTATGGTATAATTTTCTACTTTGTCCTGATCATAAACCTTTCATTACACATATTTAATATAACCCCGTGGGTCTGTATCATACTGCGAAGCAACTGATTACTAATTTGCATCCTTAAAAGTGAAATTCTAAATGGCTCATTTAAAAATTTGTAATTATAGGATTTGAAAGGTCATCAGTTTTCATCTGTTTCGATCGTTAAGGGATGATGAAAGAGAGAGAAGACTTCAGAGCCACATTTCTTTCTCTGACAATGAAGTAGAAGTTGTGAGCCCATTTTTCTATCACATGAAATTTTAAGTCATGACACCAAGCAAATTATGTTGGTATGAAATAGAGGAACTAAAAACGCTCTGAGAACGTCCCAGAGTCAGAATCCCTGGGGATTCAATTCCTTTGAACTTTGGATTCAGTGCATCTTTGTGCCTTAATATTTTTCTGCTCCTATAAAAAAGATGTTTTTCCATAGATTTCAATCTAGACTGGTTTTCACTCTTTTTTTTTTTTATTTTTAAAAAATGTTTGTATTTACTTTTGAGAGACAGAGTGCAAGCAGGGGAGGGGCAGTGAGACAGGAGAGTGAAACACAGAATCTGAAGCAGGTTCCAGGCTCTGAGCTGTCAGCACAGAGCCCAATGCGGGGCTCAAACCCACGAACTATGAGCTCATGACCTGAGCTAAAGTTGGATGCTTAACCAACTGAGGCATCCGGGCGCCCTAGACTGGCTTTCACTCTGAAAGAAAGTTGTTCACCAAGCTGAAACTAACCGATAAAAGCTACATCAGTCTGGAACTACCTCTGCTCTGCAATGGAAGAGCATTGCAAACAAAGGCTGCTATGTTTACACAAACACACAGAGAACTCACAGACAGGAGATGGGCTACGCCACCTAGGGCAGGATGCTCTAATGTCGCCCTGGCTTGGGACTGCTCACTGGCCTGTTCTAGACTGGGTCTGTCTCGCTTCTGTTCCCCTAACAGAAGGAGGCTCTAGGGTGGGGCCCTATTTTCTTACTTCTACAGCCTGGGTGCTACGATGGTGTTTAGAATGGAGTGAATGAACATGAATCGATCGATGTTCTTGCTATTTATCCCTCCACTCTCATCAAGGCTGCCATATTAAGAGAAAAATAAACAGGTCGAAAAAACTTACTCTGCTAGTATTTAAAGTCACCTAAAATACCGGCACTTGGTAACCATCTCAAAATACCATCTTCTATTATTTCTTCTTCTCAGAAAGAAAGAATATTAAAGACGGTAAGGTAGCCCTAGATCCATGTATCAATTATGGACTTTTCTTATTAGAAAGGTACCATCAAAGCAAACTTTTACATAAAGAGCAGAACAAAGTACAAATATCTCATTTATGAATGGGTGGGGGGGGAGGGTTCAGTTTGCTTGAAAAGCTTTAGTACATCACTTGAGGCAACATGAAAGAAAGAATGGCGGCTTTATGTTCATAATTTTTCAGCATTATGACTTTACTATGATCTAAAAATGCTTTCTAATCCATAGGGGAAGATTCCTGAAGAGAAAGTGATAAATGATGGTCAAGTACAGAGCCTGTGCATTACGGCTGGTCGATAACAGCCACGTAGGAAACTCTGTTTACTCTGGAGAAAAAGCGCTGTTTGTTCCCGGGGCCGAAACGTGACACCACTGAATCGGTTCTTTATCACAACTGAAAACCACGTAACTGCATGTAGCGCGCCACATGACCATGACCCTGGGGCTGTGCTGCACTTCTCTGTGGCAGCTCTTCACACTCCTGGATACCGCCAACTCCCACTAACCTACCAGTTAAGGGCACCGTGAAGCCCCTGAGACTATTAAATAAAGAAATGCAACATGACAAACAGTTGTGCCAATCTTGACTTTGGTCTTTAGTTATTACTTTGGTTCTGAGTTACAATGAAAACATGGAGACTGCTTCCCTGTATTTAATGCTACAACCTTTAGATATTTGATTCGGATATATATTTCGTGAAAAATACGAAGCCTTTTTCTTCTTGCTAATATTCTATGCCTGCATCAGTTTCTGAATAAAAGCATTATTAACTCCTAGAATTACAGAATGTTAAAACTGGAAGAGAAATTAAAAATAATCCAGTGAAAACCACTTGATGTAAAGACGTGGAAAATAAGATGCCAAAAGATGGATGGCATTTAATTCATTTGCTACATAAAGTTCATATAGTGAGCTGAAGTGTACTGTGTCTATGTGACAGCAACAGACATTTTTGGTTAAAAAATAATGTTATTAACAGCTTATACCAATAAGTGTTAGGTTACTAATAGCACATCTAAATGATTTCGGTTTTAACTTCTGTTGCAATAGTACTTAAACATTTTCTACCATATTTCTTGTCCTTATTCTGGATAGGAGAAGATGAGTCGGGGATCATTTAAATTCTCTGTGTGCCTTTGATGTATGACTTTGTTGAGCAGTGTTATAAGAATATTATCTGTTACAGGTTAACATAGCAAAGCTGTAGTGTGTTCAAACAACACAGTATTTGGTCCTATACCTTCCATGAACTTTTTGGAAGACTCGTTACCACCGGGTTTTGATTTCAATGGAAAAGTGGTTATGTATATAATATGCTTGGTTATGTTGCACTATCGTTACAGCATATTGGCATTATTACTAACATTAGTCGAGGCTAAGGCCCATTTTTATCTTTTCATATCCCTTGGCATAAGATGGGCCATCAACAAATGCTAGATGAAAAAAGAATGAACGAACAACAAAGCAATGAACAGGGGAAAATATTGATTTGGCACTGGTCTTATTTTAAGAAATCCTGATGCCAGGGGTCTATATAAACAAGGTCTAATCCCTAACAGAACACTTAGGTATGAATGGTTGGGGCTACTGCATGTGAAACAGGCTTTAGCGGGATGCAAAATAAATAAATAAATAAAAATAAATAAATAATAATAATGTAAGGGAGAAATGCAAACAAAATCAATACTTATCAAGTAGCTGTAATGGAAAAAAAAAACACACTTATGCCATCTTTTACTACAAGGAAGATTCCTTTTTCTAAAACCAGGTGAAAGAGAATGAAAATATTCAACTGCTAAAATTAAAAGGTAGAAGAAAAGCTGTTTGTGTGAGTGTCGTCAGAGGGCAGGAAGAACCAGAGCCAGGTCTGTGTTGGAACAAAGGAGGGGAAGCTGGGGGCTTTCCACTTCAGCTGGCTTGGGCTGACTCAGAAATGGATCTGTTATAAAACAGCTACCATTTTCTGTAAACAGAGTAACAATGCCCATATGCCAGCGAGTAAAGCTAGCTTTGCATTCACTGATTGATCCGGTCCTCAAAACAACCCATTAGTTAGGTATTATTATCTGCCTTCTACAGATGAGGACACAGAGCCTCAGAGAAGTAAAGCAACTTGACCTGACCAGCTAGATGCAGGTCAACCTGACGCAAGAGCCTGGGAGGACAGCTGGGCATGTACGGTCACAGGAGTCTGACAACTAAGGGTCTGACAGTTTGGTTTACTGTGACTCACATCTAAAAGGTGTGGCTCCCTAAGGTGTCAGGATTGCTAACGGGAGGGAAGTGAGAACAGAATGTTCACTCTAAGACTAGACTTCTGTATGATATAGACAAACTGACAAATTCTACTAGGTGTCTGATTATGGTCTTAGGTATATGGTGGCAGCAAGTGAGATAGCAGAAGAGTGACCTGGGTCAAGAATCTTGGTGTGACAAAAGGGATACGTGGTCAGAACAGCAAGATCTCAGAAAGGGATCTCAAACAAGAATGATGCCCAAAGGCATCCCCAATTCTGATGGCTCCTGGCTCGTTCACTCAAACACCCTCTGCTGAGTGTCCAGTGTGGTCCTGGGAGATGGGTCAGTTATTTCCCTCCTCTGGTGTGGGCATGTGCCTGGGCTCTTCTATAGGACCAAAGCTTCCTCTTCATCGGACCTACTTTTTTAAGTTAAAGAATTTGACTTGAAATGGTGATATTTCATTAGTGTATTGGTTGTAGGTGGTTTCTTCTTAGGGGTGATCTTGCATTTTACTCATGTTTGTGGCATTAACACCTAGAACTGTACCTAGAACTCAGCAGGTGCTCTATCATATGAGGCAAAGGAAGAAAGGAGGGAGAAGGGAAGGAAGAAAGACCAGAGATCCCTGCAAGCAAACAAAATTTGCAAATAATGAACAGCTGATCAAGATTTCTACGTAAAAAAATTGTTGACACAAAATGGAACACTCTCCTGTACATATTTCTTCCTCCACGTTAATGTGATGGAGGCTCCCAGCAAGTAGTATGCACGCATGTCCCTGTTACAAAGCCAGAAGATGACACTAACATGAAGACAGGCAGAAGAGAATTTTCCTAACAGTCTCACTTTGCAAAATGCCAGTGATCCATTTTTAACTTGCTTCAATGACAAATGAAGGAAAATGGTTTCCTTGGGCTTAACTACAAAGGGTTCCTTATGAAGGGCTGGGGGTCTTATATAAGCATAACCATGTTCCAAACAGCAAAGCCTAGATGAAGGCGGTAGGTGGGGAGATCAGGCACAATGAAATCTGTATTTTTAGACTTCAAAAAGTTCAGAAAAAAATTTAGGTATGCTCCCTTGATCACAAAGGTGTGCAGCTCAAGAGAGCTGAGAAGTATTAAAATATGAACTCTTCATAATACAATACCAATGATCTCGATGTTAGGAAATCTACATTGGCCAGTGAAGCAAACACATGTGAATGTCAAGGCAGCTCCCTAATGAACTCAACTTTCCAAAGGGAGGTGATGAAGGCAGGACAGCCCCAATGAGTGGAGGCTTCTAGGACATTTAAAGGTGGTAACAACCACAATCACAACAACGGTTCTGTAAACTGCATTTTAGCACCAATTCCATCAGGCAGGCACAGTGATGGTAACACTGACAACTGAAAAAAACTGAATTACTCAACTGTGATTTTCTGTCTTCCTCATCAGAAGTATTCTTATAGAAGAAGGCGTTGAACGATTAAGGTTAAGAAGACATAAAGCCCAAGATAACTGATAAATCAGAAAGTGAGCATCTATATACGTTAAATAATTCCAAGCCTCTGAGCTCAGGATAATTACACCCAAAGGCTCACGGAGAACCTGCTTATTATAGAAGTATGGTCTCTGTTTGAGAGATCAGAGAGCATGGAAAGAGATTTCAGAAAACTAAAGGAGGTCACCAAATGTTAATTCCAAAGGGACAGAGGAGGGGTGCCTGGATAGCTCAGTCGGTTGAGCATCCAACTCTTGATTTCGGCTCAGGTCATGATCTCAGTGTCGTGGGATCGAGCCCTAAGTGGGGCTTTGTGCTGAGGGTGGAGCCTGCTTGGGATTCTCTCTCTCTCTCCTTCTGCTCCTCTCCCCTATTCATGCTCGCTCTCTCTCAAATAAAAAAAAAAAATAAAAGGGACAAAGGATTCTAAAACTACAGAAACTAAGCTTGACATTCATGACTGAAAATTCTGTGGAAAGAACATATGATTTGTGATATTTAGAAAAGAAAGCAATGACCACCGGTAGCCAGCATAGGTTCATGAAGAACAAGCCAGGCCCCATGCACTTCATTTTGTGTTTCAAACAGAATTTCCAGCCAAAGGGTGCTGCAAATATAATGCGCTTTGATTTCAGGTAAGATACAGACAGACTGTTTCACGAGATGATCGGACATGTTGTTAGCTGAGTAACTTCACTGAAAGAGTGAGGATTAGGGTTCAATGCCATTCTGCAGGAAGGTCTTTAGTGCTGTGTGGCTCTGTCCTTGGTTCTGTACAGTTTATTCCAGTTTGACAGTTTGCGTGAGGACACGTAAGCTATGCTTATCACATTATCAAGATTCAAAAATATTCCCAACAGTTGGAAAATGGTTTAAAACTTTCAGGATAATTTCTTATTTAATTTGCCCCTATATTTGTATCCTTTAAAAAAAAATCAAATATTCAAATGTGGAACGCATGGAGAGCCAATGTAAAGGACACCGAGTGGTGCTCGCTAGCTATACTTGTAAACTCAGTATTACCCAACAGTGTGCAATTCAAAGAGCTAATGCAAACTCAGGCCACACAATAGCACTGCATGGATCAGACCACATTCTAAAGTGTTCTATCTGTTTCTGGGCCACACACATTTACATAAGGAAAATGACATATTATGTCAAAAGATGGAAAGGACTAAGAAAGTTCAAAAACCCGTGTCACGTGTGGAATGGCTGAGAAGACTGAAAAGGCTTATTCCACTAGAAGAATCAGGAAGATTAAAAATCATTTTAAACAAGAAGGGCAATTTTTTCCCCCCTCTGGAAGCAATGCAATATACTTACTCTCTAAAGTTTTGGAGGTCACGCATGACCTGGAGGCGTGACTGGAATCTACATATGAGCGAGCTGGGATCAACAGTGTGAAGCATATTCTAAGAATTATGGCTGCCACACACGGACAGTGTCACCCTTTGTGTGGGTGACCGCCTTGTCATCGCATGAGCCCAGCAAAGGTGTTACAGAGACAGCCGATAGGTGGTCGGAAAGAGGAAAGCCGTACCCCAAAGGCCTAAGGGCTGCACCCATGATGCAGCGGGACATGCAGAGTATCTGAACACAATGAAATGGGAGTGAAAACCAAGAGAAAGGAGAACCTCTTTTTCCCCAAATGACTGTGCATCTGTTTAAGTACAAATTTTTCTTTTCTTCTTTCAGGTTGCTAAGGGAATGCCTCAACAGGAATGAAAGAGATATTCAATCACCTAATATGCTTTGACAATATCACACGAGGCTCAGAAAAAGTAAAAAGTGCCGTCTTCGGCCGTCTACTTACTGTTTTTACACTGACAGGTTCGACAACCATTGTGATCAAGTTTGAAACCGTAAACACAGTCCTTCTCCGTCAGCGTGCAGTTTGGTAACTCCCCACATGCAGGTGGATCAATTGTGATGTAGGTTGGTTCTAATAATAATAATAATAATAATAATAATAATAATAATAGAAAAAATCAATGAAACATATGATTACCTCTTAGACGCTATTCAACCTTTGAAACCACACACTACTGCAGTTGCAAAAAGAAAAATCAATAATTTTCATCAAACCCTAAGCTTTCACACTTTCATAATGTTCGTAAGCCCTGAAACAGAAAGATTTTTATTTAGATTTTTGAAAATTCCCAAACTTTTTTACATTTGAACAATTTATGTATTTTTTGGTACCCTTACATAATACTTCCCAGTGGTCACCACTACAGAAAGCAGAGGGGAGATGTTAAATCAATTCCATGTAAATTGTCAACTTTTCTTTTATTTCTTCCTGATGTTTTCTGAACGATCTATAAAAAATCAGGACATAGCTTCCAACGGTCCATCAGCTCTTCATTTTGCAACACTTCTGAAATCTGGATTTCCTATCATTTATGTGACACTTCTTCAATTATTACAAATGATATGATGGATAACAGGGACTGAGAACTTATCCTCGGGGCCCAGGGCTTATGGGAGTGGCAGAGTTAGACACAAGCAGTCAGCAGGAAGAGCGAGCAGCCCTTCTGGGAAGAGGTGCACAGAAGGAACCAAGGCCAAGGGTGAAGCTTTACCTTCCCTGCCATGTTAATAATGAAGAACTGTCCTGGGTCATAAAAGTAATTATACACTTATGTAAAGTGCATAACGGGTCTGTACAATGTTTGCAATGAATGTTCTTCATAAACGCCTTCAAGCCTCATCCCACTCCAGGGAGAGGAGCGCTATCGTTTTCCCCACTTTATGGGTGTGGAAATCTAGGATGCTCACATGTCCCAGATCACAGAGTAAGTGATGGGCCCAAGACTCGAACCCAGGCATTCTGGCTCCAAGGTCACAATCTTGGCTTCTGTGTAATACAAGGCCCACTGTAACGGTTCTTGTTTTGCAGTGTGGATAAGGGGCAATTTATATAACGTAAGATTTTGGGAAGGGTACTGACAAAGGGAACAGGGCCACAGACATAGTTCTGTATCCTCTTTTTAATCAAAAGATACTATGAACTTCTTCAGAGTAAGCGGGTTCTCACAATCTTTGTGAAGAGCTAAGTACGGAATGTCTGTACCTATGTTTCCACAAATGGAAAATATGAGGTGCAGAGAGGGTGACTGGCTTATCTAAGTTTACATAGCAGCCCAGTAGCAGGCTGGGAATAGAACAGAGGTTCCTGACCTCCTGTCCAACACTCTATCCATTAGTTCGCACTGTCTTCTCAAGTTTCATCTCCAGTTACCATGGAAGAGAGACTAAAATAAGGGTTTTAGCTGCCACTGCTAAGATCAAGAGTTCTAAATTTTTATCCATCTGCTAAAAGAGGCCGATGATTCAGCGCTTCACAGGTAGCGGGCAACTCTGACTTACACAAGGGATGCTTTGATCGGCATTCTCCCAGTACAAATACGTATGAAGAGGGTATAGCACATTCTCTATTTTTACTGCAACATGGTTTGAAGCACATCTCCCTGAAATTTTTATATAAACTTTCCACTGCCGTAAAACTTCTGGTTTCCTTCCATCACTAAAGTATCCTTTCTCACAGGTAACTATAAACATCAAAAAGTAGTTCTAAGTTGAGGCAAGTTTTAAGATACAGTGAATTAATTACAGCTGTGCTGCCTTCTTACATTCTTTTAAAATTTACTGTAAACATCTCTGGTTTTCAAAACTATATAGTTTTTTTTTAATCACTACTGTTATTAGTCACCCCAAATAAGGATTCCATTTCAGCTTTCAGCCACAAGACATCCAATGTTTTGTCAATATCATCCTGACCACAAACCTAAGACAGAACAGAGGAACTGTATCACCTGTAAGTAATGATGCTGTCGATTATCCCACAGAAAAAGGGGTTAGGTCTATGTTCTAGGGTGATGAGAGCAAAAATCAGGGCTGGATCCTGAACTCTCTGTCCAATGCTTTAGGGAATGGCTGATGGGCACGAAACGTTTTGAGCGTGTCTACACGGGCCAAGCAAAAGCTTGTATTCTTTACTGACACTTAAGTTTGTGAAAAACTTTTGCTTTAGAGAACGTATTATGGAAAAGCATATATTTGGGCAGATTACACTGAGGCTGGAAATGCATCATGGAATTTTACTTTCAGTGAATTTTAGGGATTTATTAAGAGAATTAATAGTGAGGTACATGCTATTTTTGATACTTATCATGATTAATGGATGAGATCAGAATTGTGATCTGTGGCTAGAAAGGAAAAGGAAAAAGTAACAGAGTTGTTGGGGATCAGAACAGCAACACTGACCTGAACAGTCCCACACCTTATCTAAATAGCTGCATCAGCTAGGGTGTGTGTGTGTAGTCATGGATGTACATCAAGCACAAATTTCTCCAGGAGAGGAAATACAACATTTCCCCTACATGTTTCCCTACAACATTCAGGATAATAGCTTTTGCTCAGTTTAATAAGTTAAAAGAAAATGCATAGAAGGGCTGTTTAGTAGGTGCTGGTCCTGAAATGCTGCATTGTAAATATTTCAGATAAAACAAGTCCTACTGGATGTCTTCCAGGACTCAGATAATATGGTAGAATGCAAGAAGCAAAAAATTTTCTGCCTTTAACATTGTATTTCCCCTTCATTTATGATGCATTAGGTGGAAGAAATTGGGAAGTATATACATTTCAAATTATGTCTCCCTCAATATTTAATATTAAAACACAGAAAAACTCAACAAAACCATTTACTCATGAAAATTGTCAATTTACTTGAGAGCTATTCAATTTCCACTCAATAGGCTAGGCTGAATACAACAACACTCACTGTGATATATTCAATACAGACAGAAGTCTAACTGTTTTTAGAAAGCATTTTAACATTTGTCATCTCGTTTCAGGACATTTAACAAGTAAGTAGTGTTTTCCTGTTCAAGTACAAACTGGAACAAATTTTAAAAGCCTTTTGAGGGTGGCGATGCACGATTCTGGGGGGTACTTACTGCTGGTGTCCTAGGTCACTGGAGGAAATGGTGATCTGTAAGAGACACATGCGTAGACAACTAGCTGTCTAACATTGCGTCTGAAGTCATGCATTACCGTTCTATTAACTTCCATCATTCTCTCAACATTTTAGTGCCTAGTGTCCTACCCTGTGGGCCCTCTCTATACTAGAGTTCTGTAAGAACAATGTCACAACAGGAATATGCAACTACAAGTTAACTAGCAAAAAGTCTGCTATCACCATAAACGGATCTGAGAGTTTTCTCTCAGTCAGTCCAATACACTCACATGTAATCTCTGAAGTGGTCCTATTACTAACACCAGAGCAGTGTTTTGAGAAAGAAAGACTACTGCAATTCAATTTCTTATTCCAAATAATGAACCCAAAGGGAGACCCATGGGATACCATCCTGAATTAGAGCGTTTAAAATCAACGTTACATTTACAGTCCTTACAGGGCAAGATTGTTTGCAAAGTTCCTATCCAAGGAAGTTCTTGGTGTGGGAAGAGGGAGTTTTAAAGAATCTAGAATTGTGGTATCATAGCATGATTGTTTCTAATCCATATACATCAAGAAGCTCGAGGAGGTGTTAGTGAGGTTTGGGAAACGTGCATGCGGCTTGTTAGAGCATTTTTAACTATGTGTATCAGGAACTGCTATTATCTCCCAGTTTCTCTGAGCAACAGTGTTCTCAATATGGAGGATATCCTGATGAGTCTTGGCCCCAAGACCAGAAGATTCTCATGTAAATCCTGAGTGTCTATGCTCTTATATGACATGGGATACGGTATTGAAGTGATAGTCCAGAACGTACGTGCCTTTCTAGAAGGATGATGGCGATGCTGTACCCTCGGCAGGTTTGGGGGTTATCTGTTGAACAGAGTCTTGCTAAGACTTTTGGAGACACTGATGCATCATGGCAAATGATGCCTGTCACGTGGAGCAAAGAAAACTGTCCCCCTTCAAACCCGTTGGGCGGAGATGTGTTAGTGGGCCCCTTTCACAGGAGAGCAATGGTCTTGGGTCTCCTCACTGAGGAGAATGAGAAAACACTTGCACAAACGTGGGTATCTGGCAAGGGGAAGTTCAGTGAAGTACTGCTTACAGGATCAGCCTGAAATTCCATCTCATCTTGTATTGAATCAGCTGAGGAATTAAAGAAATACCTTAATGTCCTCCAAAGGAAGAAGGCTTGAAACAGCAGGAATTCATTGTCTTTGGCTACAACTATTTCTAAAGGGAACCCTGGAACAGCTTCTTTGTGGAGAAGAATTCTAGAAATATTTTCTGAGCCTAGAAGCAATAAAGAACAAAAATGGGTGTTTGTTACATCTACATCCAGTTTGCTTGCTGTTTCCGACCCCGCATCTGAGTGGGGGTCGCTGCTCTCCTCAGCCTGTTTTCCTCAATGATTTTCAGAGTACCTCACACTGTCCAGAAGAGCTATTTTTACAAGAACCCTTGGGGTTGTGTCAGGAGTCCAGATGTTCAGTCACCAATTCTTATCCTAAGTCTTAGAGAACAAAATTCTGGAAGGAAACTTATAATATGCAGTAACATAAACACATACTGCTTTTTAATTTTACATTTACTTAAAATTTAGGAATAGCTATTTTTCATATCTCAGGAAGCCCAACAAAAAAGTCCTTTACTAGTAAAAATATTTCCAGGAAAACATTCATATTTTTTGAGATTCCGAGAGCCTCACCAACTAGGTTTCTGAAGAACACCACCAATATTTTACATTGATGTTCAAGTATTTCTTAGGAGCAATTTTATCTACTCAGTGGACATGGTAAGGCACTGTGGTCATAGTTAATCCGATCAAGAGTACAAAGTTAAAATAAAATCATTATTTTAACTCCTAGGCCATAGTACTAGACTGTAAAATAATTATATTTGATTATTCAGGAGATACAAATGTGTTAAGCAAATCTAAACTCTCCACTTTTTTGCTTTTTGTTATTTTATTTTACAGAAAATTCTCCACAAAGAAAAGGAAGAAGATGAAACCAATTTAACCTTGTAAGATGTTGATATAAAGTTTTAATATCAGTCCTTTCGTCCTGTCAGATACTTTAACATACTCAGGACAGCAACAACAAAAGAATATATTTTGGCCTTCCGTTATTTTAAAACGTGTAATAATCATGTGAATTTGCTCCTGAAATAATTTATATAATCGCTAGTTTGTTCTGTTTCGAGCAGCTATAGGTTAAATGAAAATGTTAACAGATGCTTTTAACTTGGTGTCTAATCTGTATTACTCCACTGAACGTCTGGTTTTGAAATAATGCATACAAGGCTCTTCTCATTACCTTGATTACTACGAGCTGTTTATCTCCCGCAAATAATACTAATTATCTCCATTGAGAAAGGTGTGAAGCACTCTTTCTGATTAGCAACCCTGGGAAGGTGACAGCCAATTAGTAGCTCTTGAGTCTGGGCAGGTGGGTGACCGGAGAAGGACACTTGTGGAAGACAAGCAGAGCCATCCCTTCTGGGTCTGTCGGAAGCACCGCCTTGGACACGGGGTCATTAGCTCTAGCTGCAGATTTCAATCTTCTCTAGGAGTCCTGCCCCACCCTGCTGCGGTCCGGGTGCGAGGCAGGTCTGGGGGCGCCTGGCTGCAGGCAGCAGCTGTCTGCCAGCACCCTGGATTGCTGCGAACACATGAATGCATACATGTGGGTGTGCGCACATGCTAAGAGAAGTCTTTCTGGAAAAACGTCAATACGGGCAAATTTCTAGAGAAAGTAGGTTTTTTTTTTTTTTTTTTTTAAGGTAGATTCATTCTAACATTTCTTTTGTAAGCTAAAATTTTCAAGTAGAAGTAACAAAACAAATGAGGTTTATTCCTGTCTCTTATTTACCTTTCCTTTCGGACTTTAATGGCTTGCATAATGTTACATGGCTCTTGTCTGTAAATTCACAAGCCTGCTTATTCAGTTGTGTGGCAAAGATGAACAATGAAGTTATCTCTGCAGACCTACTTCAGGTATTCTCTTCCTTAAGATTTTTTCAAATTAATTTAATTATTTACTTATTTGGGGCTGGACTTGGTTAAGCCATGTGAATATCTAATGAATGTGGGAAAATTCCAAAGCTTCGCTCACTTTCTAAGGCTAAATATGTCAGGTCTCCTATAGCTACCAGTTGCTGTTGGCCTGGCCAGGGCCATAAAACTGGAGATAAAGTTGGACAAGACAGAACCAAAGAAGATAGCTTATCTGTTTTGCTGTGTCTTCATATGTCATTCTGTTAACCACAGTCGCTTTTCAAAGGTGACCACAGTCAGAATACCAGTCCAATAAATCACCAAATTGTCAACATAATTACTGCCTGGGAAGAGAAGTACAGTAAAGATGAAATTTTCCCAAATGAAGCTGCAGGGGAAACTATTAATGTAGACAAGAAGAAGAAAAAGATTGAGGATACAAAAATTCCCTCATCTGGAAGGTGGGGATTTCCATGGGGTATGAATGTGTATTTAGGAAAATCTCATTAAGTCATGGAAAAAAATCTACAACTGGAGTTTTCAAATTCTTTCAGCCACTACATACTTAGTGATCCTTTTTTCTTTTGTATATATTTCTCATAACAACACCTACATCCTTGTAATTTCTAAAGTACTTATCACAAAGCAGTTTCTTTATTTTAAAATGAATGGTGTGAAAATGTTCCCAAGATTCATATTATTTTAAGGTCAGATAGAGAAGGGACCATATATTTACTTTAGACCTATTTATTAACTTTGTATGCTTTTTCTCAGTGTCTCAGCACTGAGAACAGAGCCAGGAGCTGTTGGAGATATTTTTCTTCCTTTATCAATCTCATGTTTAATAGGAAAAGACAGTAGTATGATTCTGAGGTTATTATTAAAAGACCACAAAAGACAAATCAAAAAAAAAATTTAAACAGAGCGGGCTATCTTTTTCCAGGAATTCAACTTGAGAGAGCTCGTAAAATGACTGGATTCCAAGAATAATTTGGATCTTTTATACTAGTCTTATATTTTATTATTATATTACTTTTATTGTTCAGTTTCCTAGAGAACGTATCTTGGTAATCTTTAACCAGAAATAACATGTGACATTTGTAAATACACTTGTATATGTGTGTGTATACACACATTTTAAGAGCTATATTGAACTTGGGTGTGTCAGGCGGTCAGAATTTTGGTATCTTAACCCAACCCTCTGGGAAATGGCCAAGGACCAGAGAGGAAAGGTCCCTGCATTAGGAGCAACGGTTTATTCATGGCTTATAACCTTAGCACCAAGCACAGAACTTGGCCTACAGTCGTGCTAAATGAATGAATAAAAAGAAAAAAAGACATCTGGGCACTGAAAGTCAGAGCACATTTTTTGAGGAAGAAGGGCTCCCACTCAAGATTGTCCTTAACAAGCTGAATCTCTAATTTCCTCCTACCTTTTGGAGGACTGGACAGGAAGTTCCTTAGGATCCTCATGGCTGTGCTGGTCCCTTACATAGGTACTCAATAAATGAGCTTCTCTCAAGCAGCAAGCTAGACCAGAATGCTGCTGTGAACCAGACACTCTAATAATAGTGAAACCAGAGTGAAAATCCCCAAACCCAAGCAGTCTGAGAAACCCAGTGATGATACTCCATTGCCTAAAATAGGTTAACTTATGACCTGTACCTTTGGCTTGAGAAGGCACACAGGTATACAAAGCATTGTAGGTCTCCCTTCAAAATTCTTAACATAAAATCTGACACCCCAAATTTCGCTTTGCTGGAGAATTCACGTCTGTGACTACCTCAATTCACTGATGGTGCCAAATGAATGAAGTGCTACTAAAATAGTCCTGAAAAGAGCTGGGCACGCACTCAATTCAGCAACACAACTAGCAGGGGACGAAGGGCTCAGCAAGAGTCAGAGGGAGAAAAGAGACAAGTCCAAAGCTGAACGCACAAGGGCACTGATGATGTCATCCCAGTGCCTGGCACCTGGAGGGGGCTGAGGAGCCTATTTATTTTACTCCGTGGGGATGTCAGTGCCACTGGTCAGGGCCCAGTGCCTGGACAGGAACGAGGCTGGGCAGGCCTGGGTACAGAGACAGCTGGGGAGTGGCTCGCATGCCCTCTGGGGTGGGGGGGAGGGTGCATATCCCTCGGCAGCGGCAACAGGCTTTCCTGGAGGTCATAGAGCAATGTCAAAATTCCTGAACCAGACAGAGGCTCAGGAAAACAAACAGGGTCAAAGGCCAGGCCACAACAGGTCAGAATCATAGTCATTGGGTCTCAGCACTGAGAACACAGCCAGGAGCAAGAATGGCTTCTGAGTCTGAGCCATCATGGTCGAGTCCTTTCATATTCACCATCTTACTTTCCTCACCCTCTCCCTTCTCACGATGGGGTCTAAGGAGAAGCAATGCCAAGGACGTGGACTTGGAGTCAGGAGATTCAGCATGAGTCCCTATGCTCTTATTACCTTACATGCAATGCTGAACCTCTCTGGGCTTGTATAAAATGGGAATATCCATTAATTATTCCGACCTCACGACATCACTGCGAGGCTCAAGTAAGATCACAAGGAGGGGACAACAAACTCTAAGGGATACACGGTTATTACATGTTGCTATAATTACTGTTGTTAATGACTATCCTGCCTGCTTAGAGCTAGAACTGGTCTCAGATGATGGCTGAGTAAATGCATTATGTGCCTCTTGCAGGCCTTAAATGTTTGGCTGATAAATGGTGCGACAACTGGTTTGGCATTCTGAACCCTGACCATTGTAACTTAAGCATCATTTTCTATCTCCAGCGATAACATGAAAAGCATCTGGGATGTGGGTCGGTCCATGACATCCTTTCATATGGTCTGGTAAGCTTTGGAGCGTGTTAGTGACCGGCCACTGGCGCCTTTCACGTTTGCTGAGTAGCAGTCTGATATCATTGTTCCCCATTTTCACTGTGTCCATGGTGTCTCGAAGAGAACAGAAATCTCTTCATAATCAGCTTATCCAGTGTGAGTTGAGACAATGGTTCTGTGCGCCTGGCTGACCCCGTTCTTCCTCTCTCATGATGGGGGCCTTGCTGGATCCTTGGGGAGGAGGGAAAATTCATTACACTACAATATGGAGTATCTGCATAGCTTTGCCAGTGGTTTTGCCATTTTTAAGTTGCAAGAGGATACAGAAGACCCATCTCTAAAAGCTGCCTTTGATGAGCAAATCTTCGTTTGATCAATCTCAGTGTGATCTAAGATATGTCAACAGTAAGAAACAGTTCAACCAGTACTTTCTTAACAATGACACTGGGGGCGTTTCACTCAAATAGCAACACGCTCACTGTCTCTCTTACAGGACTGTAGAGCAGCCCTACTGAATTAATCTGGCCTAAAATCTCCATGGAATCTTTCTAAAACTTGGTTCCCAGAAAGCATGAAAGAGTCATGATCTTAAAAAGATATGAACTTGCTGATCCTTCTCAATCTGCAAGGCTTAGAGCCACCCCAAACTGTTTATTATTATCTCTAAGCATTTTTTTCGGTAAAATTTTTAATGGAAGAGAGACTCCTTAAATTGGTTTAGAAAGGGAACGGACATGCAGGGCAAGAGCTTTCCAATTGAGATGAAAAAGAACACCATCTCGTCTTCCCACTGACGTCCAAACCAATGGTTCCAGGGCCACAGGGCAAGACAGAGGCGCAGGCAAATGGCAGGCACCGCATACCTAAACGCGCATTCAATACACCTAGCCGATCCCAAAGCAGATCCAAAGCGGTCTCAAGTTATATCAAGCATGTATGTTTTTAAAGTGAGGAATGGAGGGCCAAGGTAAATTTTACGTAGAAAAGAATTTCCTGCAGCCAGGGATGAGGTCAGCACCCAGAGAGCATGCTGCGAGGTCCTGCCTGGTTGAAGAGTCACGTGGCTCACAGACTCGGCTCTCCGTGTGCCCTAGCAGCCAAGGCGAAAAGTCAAACCCAGGGACCAAGTACTTGTTGGTGTCAGAAGTTTCGTGGGGATTCTTGGTTGTGTTTCACAGCGGTGATGCAAAATAAGAGCTGGAGCTTTGTACTGACTCTTATTTTCGACTGGTGGCCAGCTAAGTGCTGGGGTCTCCGGTGGTCTGCGCGTGCGTGAACTGGCTTCTGTTTCAAAAAGACATGATGAATCCAGCTAGGCTCTCAGGCGTGAAGGTAAAATTGTATTGTGTAAATTTTATGTGTAAATAGGTATTCATTCTGCAGCCAGAAACGGTAGGTAAAAATTTGGTCTAACTGCTAATAATTCAATTCAAATTAAAACAAACTGTGTGACATGACAAGGCATCACCATCCCCCGTTTCTGCCAAATTTCAAAAAAGTACTCCACGTTCACTATGGCTTATCGCCAATGGAATTTAGATCCAACTGATGGTAGGACCCCTGGACCGAAATGTGGCAGTGCTGGGTCCCCTGGTAACAGATTTCCCAGTCTGCACGCTGACGGATATGGGGAGTACCTGGGGGGTGAAATGAGAACATGTGGGTGTGGTCTGGACCCCTGCCTTCTCAGCAGCCACCTCTCCTGGAAGATCCACAAATGGCCAGAGGACATTCTTTAATTTTTTAGTAGACATTTTCACTCCTGCAGGGTTTTTTTTTTTTTTTTTTTTTTACAATAATATTGCAGCATTTTATACACTTGAGTGACATTTTATCTTCAAAAATCAGACACAGCACAGCGAATACTTCTAAATAGGGCCTCTAGAACAATTAATTCACCGGGTAACTCACGATCTCTACAGCTAACCCTCATGTATTAAACAATGTGAAATTGTTTTGTTCTTGTTAAGATAAACTTGAGACCATACAGTGACACAGTTTAAAATGGTCCAATCAGAAGTGGAGTTAGAGAGTTAGCATAGGGATCACTACCTCTTTTAAAAGAGTTATTTCTATAGGGAAACTATTTTAGTCTAATTTATTTGAAAATATGTTTGAATGGAGCACCTGTAACTTCAGAAAAATGTAATATATGACCATTTAAATAAATGCTTCTAGCCCCTAGAAGTCATAAAATACTATGTAGTAAGTGAATTGATTTTTTTTTTTAATAAACACACCAGGAGTTATACTTACAAATAAGTGTTATTGCTAAAAGCCCTCACTTTCAGAGGCTATATGCTTGTGCTGAAATGCTATTCATGTTAAAATTCTATTTGAAACTTCTCTTCGGAGTTGCTTTCAGAGCAAATTACTATGTCATAGAAGACAAAGTGCCTTTATTTTACTGTCACTTTTTGCTTCCTCTGAATGATTTTACCCAGGTAGATCATCCACTTTTTCTCACCAGACTTAGACGTGAATGACTCTGACTATTTCCTAGAGTCTGATAAACCTTTGAAGTCAGGGGTCTGTGAAGCTAAAGACGTTCAAAAGCCTGTGCTGCAAGCCCCAATGCCAGTTTCAACAGAAGAGTACCAAAAATATTCTGAGCGACTATATTTCTGCAGGAACTGTACAGTTTTCCCACAGAACTATTCTGAAAGGAAAAACACTTCACTTGGATGTGTACATTTTGCTACACTGAAAAAGAAGCTCACTACTCTATCCTTGGACCTTGTATTGGTCTTAACAAGCAAGCTTTCACATGAAAAGTGCTGTCAGGTGCTTTAAAACAGGTGTGTCGAGGGGGCGCCTGGGTGGCACAGTTAAGCGTCCAACTTCAGCTCAGGTCATGATCTCACTGTTTGTAGGTTCAAGCCCCATACTGGGCTCTGTGTTGACAACACTCGGAGCCCGGAGCCTGGTTCGGATTCTGTGTTCCCCCTCCCTTTGCCTCTCCCCCACTCACGCTCTGTCTCTGTCTCTCAAAAATGAATAAACGTTAAAAAACAAACAAACAAACAAACCAGGCGTGTTGAGACCAATCCATTCCCTAGAAAGGAGGTAAACAGTTAAGTGCAGCAGAAAATCTTCAAAAAGCTAGACAATGTGATTATTACTTAACATGGTGAATTCTATCAACTGATAAAAAGCTAAAAGAAAACCAATTCTGCTACATCAGGGTCAATGGCCGTGTACCATAAAGAAAATGGGATCTTTCTTTTTAAAGTCCATGAGCCTTTTCTGAAGGGCATGTTTCTTAATAACCTTCATTAACTTCTGTTTGGTTGCCTAAGAGTTGTCTCTTATCCAAAAAAAGTTTAACACAGTCTCAGTAGAGATTGTGTTTATTTAAGCTTGTTGGAAAAACATTCCTATCATTTCAAGAATGACTAAATATTTTTCATTCACATAGTTAGCATTCCAGACTATGTTTTCCTGCCTCTGTTGATTAGATGAAAATTAGCAGGCCCAAGTCTGAACTATTAGATTCAATTATTATCTACGCAGGAAAAGGATGAGACACCCAGCAATAATGCCCTTTTAGGTATGGGAAGCGGAGAGCAGAAGACGCGAAGAACAGCCCCTGGCAGGGAGCTTCAACAGGAAAACGCTTCATAGCTACGACTGCTGAAAAAGCTGTAAAATCAGAGGCAGAGGTTTTTCTAATCACGCATTTCACAATCAGCTCCGAACAATAACATTCTAATGTTATTTGAAATACCTAAAGCTATTTTAAATTACCAGAGAAAAAATCACAACACTATGAAATTCATCCAGGAAAAATTTCTGATGCTTTAGGTTAAATACCTACCTAGGTCAACACACAGTCATGTTCCCTGCATCTGTTACCCAACATACGACCTTATTTGGTCAATAAAAAAAACAAAAAACCCCCCCCACACAAAAAAACCCCAACAACCCAGACTGTGCTATGTTTTAATTTCCATTTATGGAACTAGTTTCCAGGACACTTAAGAGTTAAAGGATGGAAGAGCATGCCTAACAGTCTTTGAGATATTATGAGTATCTTATTATTCTTGGCCTACTAATAATAGCATCGTATATGGCACTGAAGCAATACCACCCATAAACTGAGTTTTGATCCTTGTTTGATGTATCAGAATGTTGATATCATGTGACCCTGTGGCATCTTTGACTTCGCTGCCTCTTGGGTCAGCCAAACTATGTTTGATTCCGTGCCACAGAAGCAGTAGCTTAATCATCTGAGATACTATTCAGCGAGGAAGTATTATGGGCAGGGCTGGAAACATTTTTTCTCGTTTTAAGGAATTCCCACCCAGATACGTGCCTGGTACAGACTTTTCTGGCAGCCCAGTAGAAATTTCACTTGAAGGGTGGCTTGATTCAAAAGACACCATCAGCATTTATGGGAAAGAATATAGTGCTCCTATACAATTAGGATTGACGAGGAGGCTGTTATGTCTGCTAGCTCACTGACCTCCAGCCCTTTAGAGAGGAACACAGCAGGCATTCTGGTGGGTGAGCTGACGTTGCAGTGGCTTACTCCATCCACACAGGTCAAGAGAAGCCTAATGCTCTTCAACACTGTCTCAAGTAGGATCAGGATTACCCAAGTAAGAGATCTAAGAAAGCCAGGTACCAGGGAGAAAGATAGTTGACTGTTTGGCTCAATCACATGTTATCCCAAGTTCAGAGAATTAGGAAGAATCAATGCAAAGTAATCTCTTATTCTTCCACTAGAAGAGCTGGCTTACTCCAGGTAAGCAGAATTATTAGGTCTGGCTGAAACTCAGCTCAGTTTCACATAATAACTCTGCAAACAGCACTCATTTTAAGTTTTTATTATGGAAAAGATTTTTTTCTGTTAGTCCTGAGGTAGACAGAGTAACAGGACAGACCCTTATGTACCCATTATCTAGCTTTGATAAGCTACAAATAACTCTTTGATATCCTGAGAGAGGAAACAGATTTGCTCTTGTTTCAGAGAAACAGAAACAGTAGAAAGAAACTAGCCATTTGCCCAACCACAAGGACAAAATGTATTTACTGGCAACCTAAGCCATAATGTTGAATATTACCTTATAAAATATTACCTATGCTGTTCCTGATTTTTGATAAGTGATACTCTGGGTGTTGGCTCTGAAATCCCCCAGGTCATCAAAGCCAACAAATCCTCCCAGCAGGAGACTGTGTACGTGGGGCCTGACGGACACTCAGGTCACAGAGGCCACCTGGGTGGGGTCCAGCCATAGCCCAAGATGAGACAGCAGACTGGGCCCCACATCAAGACTTCGAAGTAACAATGAAATTCTTATCTCTTGCATCAGGTGGGGCAGTCAGGCTGGCCTCATTCATACCTGTTCACATGTCTTGCATTTTTCTTATTGGGTCATCAAGTGCATGTCATATATACCTTGTAGCCAAAATTTCCCTCCTCAACACCTATCTTACCTTTAAATATAAAACAGATTTTTTTTTTTTAAACGGAAAATGGTACTGTGTCCTTAGGGTCCCTCTGACATTAAGAATCAGCATAGGCACCACTTATATCTGATATTACTGGGAAAAAGTTGAAGTATTTTCAATATTGAATTGCGACGTTAAAAAAAACCGTAGTGAAATAACAAGGCAGGTCTTAAAAGCAGTACATTCAACTTGCCAGTGAGCATTAGCCTTGTGGGACTCTGGACACAGGGGCTAAACTGAAGAGGGAATAAACCACAGTTTACAAACCAGTGATGAAAGAGCCCTGTGGCTGCCCTGGGAGGGAGTCGAGAGCTCCGTGCTCATCAGGAGGACGCGTGGTCAACTTGAAGCTAATGGGTCCAGCTCGCCTGTAGACATCTGGGCCCATCGTGTGCCAAACACACTCCATCTAACACTCTTGCTTCCTACTCTCAAAGTGTATTTTCAAACATAGGCATTCTTTTTTTTTAAGTTTATTTATTTTGAGAGACAGGTAGAGAGCACGTGGGGGAGGGGCAGAGAGGGAGAGGGAGAGGGAGACAAAATCCCAAGCGGGCTCTGTGCTATCAGTGCAGAGCCGGATTCAGGGCTTGATCTCATCAACCGTGAGATCACCACCTGCGCCGGAGCCAAGAGTCAGATGCTTAACTGAGCCCCCCCAGGTGCCCCTCAAATATAAGCATTCTAACGTTGCTCTTTCTTCATCTGCTCAGGGTCAGCATGTGAGGCTCTGGTTACAGAAACCTCTACCAGGGTCTGCCCAGAGTCTTCCTCCTTCCTCAGCTCAGGAGGAGGTCTGTAAGAGGAGTTTGCTTGATTTCCTACTCCAGGCTCTTGCTCCCTCCCTGCCTCACTCGCTCATCATTTATTCATTAACAATTTCTGAGCACCTACTTACATGTCAGGTGCTGTCTTTTGGATTTACAAAATATGATAAATTCCCGGGTCGTCGGGGAGTAGCCTCTTTCAGGCTACTCATGGACCTGGAGCGCCGTGTGCTGTCTCAGAGGCAGCACTCCTGAGCGGTCCAGAGCCAGGGCTCTGGGAACACACTGGCCAGTCAGTTTCAAGCTCTACGACCTTGGGCGAGTCACGTGACCTCTAACTTTGGATTCTGTGATGATACATTAGGATGGTGCTAGCAGAGGGAAGTTGTGAGAATCAAAGGAGCTGATGCCCTTAAAACAGGCTGTCTTTGTCGGTGTGCAAGAAATGTTAGCCACTGTCATTAAGGGCTATAAATGAGAGGACACAAACGGTGCCAGATGCCGAGGAAGCCCTCACTCTGCCACCTTTTCTGTTTTCAGTTTTTAAGGAGATAAGGACACATCTTCTATCTGTACGCTTAAATTGCATTGCAAACTTCATACGCTATTCCATTCTCTTCTATCCTAGCTCTTTAACAAGGGCGAGAAAACTAAAATCGTGTGATTGAAGAATAAGAGGAAAGGAGGAGAAAAGCCAGCAGAGCAAAACCTGAGAATACAGTCAGTTACAGACTCACACAATGGGATGGCTTATCTGTATACCTGAATTGGGTGTTGACAATAACTTGGTAAGACTCAATCATGAGAGTACTTAAGTGCCAATTTAAAAAGCACTTAGGGACTTGTGAATTGAGTTAGCTATCAAGTAACAGCCTAGTCTTGAAGGGCCCTAGTTCCCCTGTCCTCCAGGAGTAACCAAGCACATGGCATTGTCACTTGGAACGTACGGATCTCCAGTAACAACAATGGTCACAACAATGTTTGTCCCAGCTGTAGGTCCTAATACACCATATGTGGAAGTCCAGTAATCTATTTAGAAAGAATCTCAAACCACAATCCCTGTGTGGGCTCTTTCATCTAATTTCAGGCTCTGAGTACCCTGGGACTGTAGCTAATAGGGTGAGGGCCAACATTTGTTATGCAATTGTGCACAGAGGAATTTACTGTGTACAAACTGCATAAATACCAGTGTTCCTGGTTTCTCCAAGTAATCGTGGCTGATTATTACACATTAACACCTTCCCTTTTTCTTACTTCATCTAATCTTTTTGCTATTCTGAGATCACTTGAAATTCTGTTTAAATATGCTGCTGAAAAAAATTGTTTTCAAATAGTTCCGGAGACTTTCTCAGGTCCTATAAACTAAGCAATAAGTTTCATTTGCCTTGTATTATTTTATAAGTTTATTATTATTAATATGTAACCTTCTGGTACTCGGTCTTAAAGTTGCATGCTCTTTTTTTTTTTTTTTTTTTTAATTTTTTTTTTTTTTTCAACGTTTATTTATTTTTGGGACAGAGAGAGACAGAGCATGAACGGGGCAGGGGCAGAGAGAGAGGGAGACACAGAATCGGAAACAGGCTCCAGGCTCTGAGCCATCAGCCCAGAGCCTGATGCGGGGCTCGAACTCACGAACCGCGAGATCGTGACCTGGCTGAAGTGGGACGCTTAACCGACTGCGCCACCCAGGCGCCCCGCATGCTCTTTTTTGATCCCATAACGAAAAGAATCTGTCTTCCTACTACACCTTAAAAGGAAAGTTATTGGACAGCAAGCATAATCTTATATGAAACTCACTACTGAAGTTAAAAACAAGAAACTCAACATAATCAATCGAGTTCTCTGAGGACTAGAAAATGGAGCATGGTGAAGGCTGGATGAAGAGAGAAAAGTGCTGTAAGGAAAACCAAGGAATTGAGGGCAGCAGAGCTGAGAGCTTGAAATCAAGGTGCTGAGTTCCGGGAAGGAGACTATCTGGACACGAGACTTGGGAAGGAAATCTGTTGTAACTGTCAAAGGCATCCTTCTCCTGCCCCCCACCCCTGCCCGAGCTCTTCAAACCAGGGCAGGGGAGGGGGGCAGGTGGGAAAGGGTGGGGTAGGAGGGGGGTAGATGGGTAGGTCCAGAAACACCCGGAGTAGATTTCAAACCACAAATGACCTCCTCCTCTGTCACCCCACTCCCCCTGACATCGGGCCAAGAGCCAGAGATGAAGAGAGACGAATAAGAAAAGTGGCAATAGGGGCGTGAATAAACAGATGACATCTGGGGGCGTGGGAAAAATGATGGAACGCAGCCGAATCTGACAGGACTTCTGTGTATCCCATCACTGTTACATAACGGCAACTGACCTTGGAGGGAATTACCGAAATCTCACTCAACCTTTATTTCTTCATCTTTAAAACACAATGATGTGGCCTTCAGCACAGTGTTGCGTGTGCATTAGACGACATCAGGTACTTACCGCACAGTACCTAAATACGGGCATGCCTTTTCTCTTGGTTTTGTATAAAACAGCCTAAAATATTTTCTTTGACCTTAACGAGGAGTTGTCTCTCATTTATCTTTGTGTCCAGTGCCGCATTTGGACAATCAGAAGTTCTTAGTAAATTTTTTGGAATTAACGGCTGACCAAAACTATCACTCTTTTCTCAAACAGTGGAAGGTTAGATCACACCTCCACAGAGATGTGAGATCAAACTCTAACATTCATTCCCTCTCCAAACATCTACATGCTGTACAAATAAATCAGTCCTTTTCACACACACAGATATTCCCAGTCACTAACAGTTTCCCTTCTCTGTCACTATGGTAGGTATGCTAATGAATGCAAAAGGGTCTGTCTTCCCTTCATTTCCTTTTAGACGAAAGACCCTATTTTTTTGTTGTTGTTGTTGTTTGTTTAAGAAGCTTTTTAGTCTTATTTTCAATTTATAATTCAGGACTCATGAAGTTAACCGATTAGTGTTTGTTAATATATTTAGGCTTTAAATTTCTCTCAATGCTACAATGCACATATATGTACTTAAGGATTTCAAGTCAACAGCGGACTGTCCCAAATTCTCAGGGAAAGGTCTTCCCACCTCTGTTTCAGCCAGGTGCCTTTTCTCACAAAGCCAAACCATATACCATCACACGTATTTCCGTCCACTCCTTTTTCCGGTGCTGAAACACCGCCTTCAGGGGATGGGAGGAGTGTATGTGTGAGGGGTGGGTGATTTCCACAAAACTGGTCATCTGGAAGCTATAAACTTTTGGAGTGTGGCAGCTGCATTCTGAGCAGAATAATGGTGAGGGAACTGTGATGTCAATAGACCCAGAGTCCTCCCCTTAAATGTTTGTATGATTTTTAAGTTCTTTATAATTCTAAGCCCTCAGAGGTTAATAAAGCTGGTCAGGCAAACTCTGAAGTCTGAGTTTCTTACAATCTGGGTAGAAGCAAAAGACTTCTTGATACAGGACTTAGTCAACTTAACTGAATTTCTGAAAAGACCTGTCAGTTCCTTAATAGCTGTTTTAAAAAATTCCAGAAGGATCCATCTTCAACATGATCCACTTTAGTTCATTTTTCTATGCAAATGTGCTTCTTAATGATGGATTCTCTCTATTGGATCTGTCAGTATAAATATTCGCTCTCTTGTCTGTACTAACAGATACAGACAGAGGATTAAAGCTACCTTAAGGGTGCAGAGAACCTTCCCAGGATGGGGGAAATGGACTGGAACAGGGTTTGGGGAAAGACCGTCCCAGAATGCCTCGGGCTCCTCTCCATTAAACAGGATGAGTGAATACAGGCAGCCAAGACCGAAGTCAAAGCCTCAGGATACTAGAAGCAGAATGGATGCTCAGAAGAAAGGCAGTGAGGAATGCAAGTTACCTTTGATGGTTGCAGGCTTTCCTTCTAGCCATCAGGACTCTTGGGCTCATGGAAGCATCATAACTCAAACACACTATGCTTGAGTCACGGGTCTTATCTCCCATTCTGTTTTATTGCATTGACCTTTGGATGGCTAATTAGGCTTGAAGTGAACTGAACTGAACTGAAATGTATATATTCTTATATTGTAAAGAATCGAGATAAGCATATTTGCAGCAGTAAAAAAAGAGAGACCAGGCCATCCTCATTGCAAGTTTGCAACACTTGCCCCCAAATGATTAGTTTGGGCCCGTAGGGGGAAAGAAAAAAAAATTTATCTGCAACTGGTAACAGCATGAAGTAGACATTACGCCCGAGGAAATAAAAAACAAACAAGAACATACTGGCAGAAGCTGACCCAACTGGAGGCAACCGCCAGGGACTCAGCAGAGTCAACAAGGCTTACCTTCGCACACAGGGCAACACTCGCCGGGCACTTTGACGGGGTTCATGCAGCTCTGCCCGCAGGCTGTCGCCACGCAGTGGGGCTCCCCATTGATGCACTGGCAGAACGTGCAGTCGTCTTCCCGCCACCGGTCTCCGTGAGCGCGGATCTGACCGCTGGCGTAGCAGCCGGCAGGATTATTAAAAGGATACACTGGATCTAAATCAAAATGTGAGCTCAGAGTGAGATGGAGGGCATTCTAAATCTTATCCCTGCCTGCACCTGGAGACATTTTTCCCAGGTGCTAGTCATCAGCAGTTCTTTTCCAGCTGTGATCAGCAGAAGCTCGGGCTGCATAAGGGGTCTCCAGGGGGGACATGCAAAAGAAGCTGTCATACCGAGTTCATGTCCACCCATCGTGACACTGCAGACAGGGCAGGGGATCTGTGGTGTAAAAACCAACGTGCAGGTGTTACCACTACATAAAGTTCCAAAACTCGGTGGGCAGAGCTGGGGGTTGGTGACTGCAAAACATAGGTCCATTTTAGGCTCTGACAAGGTCTTCTGAGTTGTCAGCTTTAATGTTTAATCATACTTCAATTTCACCACCTGTAGAGTGGGGGAAATAATGCCCCCATCCAACTCAGAGCGATGCCATGACTTCTAGGATGGACTGAAGTCTATCTCGGGGTGCCTGGAGGTCCACGTGGACAACAGTGAGGAGGACAGCAGGAATTTGCTGTGGCCTTGTTTGAGACGAGGCTGGTTTAGACATACGGTGGGTGGCTGTTTGTGCCCTGGAGGAAAGGCTATGAACTTAGGCTATTTTTCTCCCTGTGAGCTGGGTGGCCAAGCAGCAGCCAAGGATGGGGAACAAAAGTAGCCAAGGCTACTGTTAAAAACTAAAAAATGTTTTCTGACGTTACTGACCAGGACATAAACACTGCACACAAAATCCCCAACTACTATCATAACGAGAGCAACCAGATAAACCACTCAATTTTCTTTTTCAGAAACATGTAAAACCTGGCTTCAAAGAGTAAGGGCTGCTGAGTGGGGAGGAAAGACTAGGCACTCATGAGTTTGGTCCTCTTTAGTCTAAAGAGGTAACAGGGCGTTATAAGAAAGTCAGAACGCCGAAAGTTAAAATCATGCAGTCACAGCTTTAGAAAGTCAGCCTGCCAGAAAGGGAAGCAGCCAAGAGACCTGAGCTAGATAAGACTTTATAAATTTCTTCATAAAAAATATTACACTGCATACTTCATTTCTACTCTGAGCCTGGATCTGAATTCCAGGAAGTGAGACATAACCGGATCTGTGCCCAGACCTCTCATTATGATTATTACACAGAGGTTCCTATCTGTGTTTTTACACCACCAACTGCTACGTAGTTTGAGAAACTATTACAAACTGGGGCCAGCTAGGGAACAAATCATTTGGGAAGGTTAAAAGTTTGATGTGACTTTTTAAAAAAATTAATCCACAACGACACTTCTAAAAAGTGAACCACCTTTCTCCTATGTCGGCTAAAATAATTGCTAAGACGGGAAAGAATTTCCCTGGTATAAACAATTGTTCAATGTTAGGAATGTAGTTTGTATACTTTAAACATTTTCAGATCTCCAATATTATGTGGTAAATATAGCTCAGACAGTGAACAGGACCGTAGGAAGACAGAAAAAGGTACAGAATGTGGCGTGGCATTCTGTCCTCTGTTTCCTGTGCACAGATAAAGGCAGGGTGGACTTTAAGTTTTTTTTTTTTAACGTTTATTTTCTTTTTTTGAGAGAGAGAGAGATAGGGTGCACAGCGGGGGAGGGGCAGGAGAGAGGGAGACACAGAATCTGAAGCAGGCTCCAGGCTCTGAGCTGCCAGCACAGAGCTCGACGTGGGGCTCGAACTCACGAACCATGAGATCATGGCCCGAACTGAAGTCGGACACTCAGCCGACTGAGCCACCCAGGCACCCCAAAGGGAGGGTGGACTTCAGACGCAAGACGGAAACGTCTGATTCCAGACTGAGGATCTGTGACCCCGTCAGTCCAGACAAGAAGGCCCACGTCACCTTGGGCCTGAGTGATGTGTTCACACCAGAGACACAATCAGGGGTGGGGGTATCATAAACTTAGACAAATGACTCTATCTTTTGAACTTCAGTTTCCTAAACCTTAAAATGTGCGGGCCATAGTGAATGGATATTCAGAATCATTATTCTGAAATGTTCACTATTTACAAATAGCAGAGGTGGGAGAGTAAAGCCTGTTGGAGAAACATGAAACTATTACTTCTTAGAGGGATGAAGGGATACAGAGAAAGCAGACCCTGAGAGCCTTCTGCCCAGGGCCATACCTGACACTTGGCTGGGCTTCAGCTGGTGTCACCACCATGCCACACAACCCCTCTCTCACCAAATACATATTTTCAAGGAGTAGAGTCCTGACCCGACCTGCAGGGGTGTGGGTGTGGAAAGGAGACAGGGCAAGCTCCCCTCTGAGCTGACTGGCTGAGATGGTCAATGATCAGGGTTGGCTTGTTCCAGCTGAACAATCTGAGGAAAACAGGGGGTGAACTCTGACGTCCCCAGATCTTGCTGAGGAACTTCTGGAATCAAGGTGGGGGGGGGAATGGATAGCACTTCTGGGAAATCTCATGTCGACCTGTGTAGAGAGGTGGCCCACTTTCTACACCCAGGGTATAACTTCCCTTGGGGAGGCATCTCACACACTCCTCCTGACATGATCAAAGTCCTGAAAGATGGGCCACGATGTCACAAAAAGGGAACTTCTTCAATTTTCTTCTATTTTTGGGTGAGACTGAATTGTGTTGATTTTGGTATTAAAAGTCTGAGCCATGTATATGCTTATTAACCTTAATGAGCACCTTCTCTTACCCTCACACACTGGGCAGCACTCTCCTTCGGGCACATAGTACCTCTCGCAGTTCAGCTCACCACACTGGGCAGTGAAGCAGATGGAAACACCCCCTTGGCATCGACAGAACCGACAGTTGTCCATTCGAAACATATCTCCGTCATTATATTCCACGTTATTGAAGACACAGGCTGGCTTTGTTTCTGAAAGGAGTTAAAGCAAACAAGGCATATTCAAAGTCATTTCTGGGTGGTGCCTTTTGTTCTTCAATCAGCCTCTAGAAAATTCTGACAGAACGTTAGAATTTGATAGAAATTTACCAAATTGATATGATTTGTACAATGAAAACAGTAAGGCAATGCAAAATACAATTAAACAAAGTCAGTTATCTTCTTGCCCCAAGGAACTGAAATTCTCCTGAACAAAAATCTACACCGACTTACCCCTACTCCAAACAAACAAAGGTAACCATTTGAGCATGAAACTCACATATCTGATATGTACTTTAAAGACATTATGTGTGTTTTGCTAAAGAATTCTCTACGTCAAATAAACGATCTTGCCTCCACATTAGGCTCTGCTCTGCCTCAAAAACAATTTACTTAAGGTCTTTTGGAGGTGATGTTCTTGTGTTCTTTCAGTGTTCGCTCCTAAATTATTTCTTCTATCTGGGTTAATAATCCATAGTTTTAATAGTACCTGGACTTTAACAAAACACCATTCCCTTTCTTGGAAACAACCTAAATGTCTATGAACTGATGTTATGAGAAAACAAAATGTGGTATATCCATACAATGAAATACTTCTTGGCCATAAAATGTATGAAGTTTTGATACATGCTATAATATTAATGAACCTTGAAAAAATTACACTAATTAAAGGAAGCCATTAAAAAAAACCCCACATATTATATGATTCTATTTATATGAAATGCCCATAATAGGGACATCTATGGAGACAAAAATTAGATTAGTTGTTGCCTAGGTGTGGGGGTGTTGGGGGCAAATGGGGAGTGACTGCTAATGAGCTGGGAAGTTTGGCAGGGTCGGTGGGGAGACTAATGAGTATAGTAAAATTGATCGTGATGATTCCACAACTCTGTGAATATTCTAAAAACCACTGAACTGTGTAACTTGGTAAACTGCATGATATGTGTCTCAATGAAGCTGGCAACATAAAAACATTCCCAAATTGAACAAAGTTCTCCTAGGCTGAAGTACCCTGTTTAATAAAGTGGGGAAAGCTAGATTATGATACAAGCATCGTTCACGGGCTCCTCTGAGCTAACATCATTTGATATGTCACCTTGCATGTTTGAAACTTTTAAAGAGACTTTCACCGCATTTTAATTTGAATGTATTTGCACCTGGTTTATACCTAAGGACAATGACTTTCTCATTCGAGTTTATATTAGTGCAGTGGAGAAGACAGAGCAAGTGTTAATATCCATTTCTTTGATTAGGAAAATGAAACTTAAAGAGATTAGATGACCTGCCTAAAGTCACTTGACTGGTGTGAGGCCGGCTGTGCATCTGTGTTTACACAGGCAGCAAAAGTGCAGGTCTGAACCGAGTCCCCACTGCTGGCTGTATATATGATTTCTTTTTCCAGAAAACTAATATTGTGTTACAAAGTATCATCTCATTATAGCTCAGAATTCTTCTATATGCTTTCAGCCAACATACTAATCTGAGCAGGGAATAGAAGGAACTGGGCAGTGAGACCACAAGTTCCAAAGTGTAGAAAATGGGAGCACTCTTGCAAATCAAACTTGCATGCTGTGCAGTGAGGTAAAATACTGTAACAAAATGCTGAGCACCCATTCAAAATGAAGGGAAAAAAGTATAAACCCATCAATATGAATTATTTGGTTACATTAATCAGCCAAATCCACCATCTGCGTGAAGCTACAAATCTTGGTGCAAGATTTGAAGAAAGTGAGGAGGGAAGAGTCTGGTTATGAATAATGCCGCTCCAGATGAACCAGTATTTTTGGTAGGGTGTGCAGAAGCTTAAGCGGGCGGGGACGGGGTTGATGAAGGATTTGGCAGTTAGGGTTCACTAGCTAATGCACAGAGAACAAGGGGGGGTGGGATCTAGAGAGACGGGGAGTCCCCCAAAACACAGCCTAGAAAACATAACGAGTTCTCTAGGATAAACACCCCACCTCCAGCCCCCACCCCTGGCCGCGCGCGCGCGCGCACACACACACACACACACACACGTGTCTCATAATGAAATCCCTATTTGATGCTGAGAGAAATTTATAGACGCTCTTCAGAAAAAATACAAGTAAGAAGGATGGCAGTGATCTTTGAAGAGCAGTGACCAATTACTTCCTCACCTGTAGGGGATATAAATGTGACTCTCGGAAGCGTGTGGAGATTACCACTACCTCTCTAAGGAACAATTTAAGTGGTTGTGGAAATGAAAAATAGTACAAAGAAATAATTTACTATGGAATTTATACTTCTCAATGCAGAGATGCATAAAAGTGTCTTGTCAGTGATTTTTTTTGTGTGTGTTGTTTCATGTCTGCCCAATTAAATTTTATATTTCTTAGTTCTGGAATCTTCCCTTTTCTCTTTAATATAGTCCAGAACTCCTGGAAAAAAAAAAAAACCAACAAAACCTTATAGTTGGTTAATAACCTTTACTGCCTGCCAAATTACAGTGATTGGCAGATGGTGATAGGAATATAATTTTAGTGAAAGAGAAGACTAAAATGTAGAACTTTTATATCAAATGTGAAAGTGGAAGAAAAGTCCAAATAGATACACTTTTGTTGCTTTTTCCCTTCAATCTCTCAGTAGGAAAAGGCTAATATCTGGCCTCTGGTCTCATTTCCCTGGCGGTGAGTTGCGTAGGAAGGCCAGTGGGCGGACCACAGAAGCCAAAAGAGAGACAACCACACGTCAGGAAACATCTGAAAATCTCCTCATATGTCAACAGCAAACTGATGGCCCACAAAGACAGGGTACATGGGGTTCTACAATACTGAAGGGAGAAAACCCTTTTCCATTGGGAGAAGACGTGTGTGTGCCAGAGCAGGATGAGGAAAAGGGAACCACCCTCATAAGGGAGTGCAAAAGGTGGGATCATCACTCTTAAGGAAGAGCAGCTTGAGAAGGCCCCAGGAACACAATGGGTGCTCAATAAGTGCCTAGTAAGTGAAATACTTATTCTCTGAATTACGGTAGAAGTAGATATTATACCTCTAGAAACATTACTGAGCATTACTGCTATACAGACAGTGGGTTCTCAATAGATGTTGTGTATTCATTTTCAACTAAAAGACTGCAGGTCTGAGATTTTTAGACCCAAATTTTACACAAAAAGCAAGCCAACTCTGGGTATGGCTCTCCCACGACTGGCCAATTTTATGGTTTACTGTCTGATGCTGGCAGAGGCAGTTACCGGCTATGATACTCAAACCAAGATACTCTATTTTATTCAGATATGCACATACGACTGATCATATATCTGAGCAACCTTCCACATTCTATGCTTGAGATTTCAAACCCAAACTCCTCTAAGCATGAGGTGGGGAGGGGGAGGGTGCTCGTGTGAGACGATAGAGTGCATTACAGCAAAATGGAGAACACGCACTCATCAAAAAGCAGCAGAGGCCACCGCTCAGTTCCAGCTGACTGAAGATAAAACTTCTGTCTGTGGGCCCGAGCAGGCCCAGAGCTGCTTCTTGAAGGAGACTTGAGATTACTCCAGGCCTGGCTGTGGGTCATAGTTCCAGGTGATGAACTTGATGACTTCTAAGTTCCCATCAAAGGAGCTCAATCATACCACCTGTTCCTTTGGTTTCTAAACAGGGCTCTTGTTCACCTAACACCTCATAAGTCTTACTTTTGGCTCTCATCAGAGAAGGCATCACAAACTGTCTCAATCTGGTTTGCAACTCTCTAGTCCCACCACCGAAACCAAACCAAATCAAAGAGAATGTTTGTGAAGAATGTTCTCTCCATCTATTCATCCAGGCTGATGTTTTCAAAACTTAGGAGTTTGCAAATTCTCTGTGAATATTTTCCATCTTGTGTTTTCACTTTAATACTTAATCTTAAAACACACACACACACACACACACACACACACACACACACACACACACACACGGATTACCTAGATGGCAGCTTAGGAACTGAGTGGTGACATGCTGTCTCCATTTCCATACGTGGGGTTAGGTAACATTCAACCCACTGTCCCCTCAACTGGGGTTTCTAGAACTATTCCTACATTGTGTGGGGGGGGTTCTCAAAATCTGGGAGGCAGTGCTCCAGACATCTAGATTCCAGCTGTGTGCCGAACTCATCTCTGAGAACTGCTTTCGCTGAGTTGCATTTGAATACGTGGCTTTTGCTCTGTGTTGAGAAGAGCTGTCGCAGGAAACCCGTGTCTGTATTGGTGGTATGAACGGGACTGAGGACGTGACCTACTGCATCAGCCAGTGCCTTTCAAATTTCCAGGTGAGAATAGAGTTGCCCCCTCCAGTAGGTTCTTTCCTCTAAAAATAAGACCTGCGTATCTAACTCTATCTCCTTTTTTCCACTTTGACGGCCAGAAGTTGGGAGACTTGCTAATGTTTAACCCTGGCAATTATGCAGACACTTAACAGCCTGCACACCTGCGGGCGCTTTCTTCTTTTCGGTTTTCACTTTCAGCATTTGCATACAACTCTATGGTTCTCTCTTTTCTCATTAGTATTTTTGCGTTATGGCTTTTGTTCTTGCTATGAAGGTGCCTGAAATCCTTTGTGGATAAGCAAAGCTTTATATAAATATAAATAGACCTCTGCTGTTCTAAGTGGTGACAAGGAGTGTTTGATATGTGATATCCTCTAATGATGGCCTTATGACAACAGTAAGATTTTCTCAGGGCGCTGGGGGTGGGGCCAAACACACACACACATGCACGTATCTGCGTGTGTGCATGTATGTACGTACACCTTAAAAGAGGTAAAATACAGACTTTTAAATGTTGTTGTGTAAGCTTATGAATCTTCCCAGCATTAAGGTTTCTAGCCTCATCTACAACTGAATGACTAAGACAGTAATAGAGACGCCAAAACAGGACAATGAACAAAAAAGCAGAGATCACCCAGGTTTGTGGTGGCAGGCAAGCGTCACCCCCGGAAACACTGAGCATGTTTTGTCATCTCTGCATGGTCTTGTGGCAGATGGCAAGTCCTATTCCTGGAATGACAGCTCTACAAACAGCGAGGCTATAAACGAGAGCGGGCCCCAAAGATCCATCCGCGGCCGCTGAGGTGGGGGGCAGCCATTAGCCGTCTGGTCACAGCACACTGGGTAAGATGGAAGCTTAATGTCCTGGTAAGAAAGACACGACGCTGGATTTCTACAACTGAGATGCAAGGAAAGAAGAAAGGCACTCCTCTTCCTCGCCCAGAGGACACGACAGCAAATGGTATTTCCAGGGGACAAGTGACTTAAAATTAACGTCCAGGGAGGGCAGTGAAAGATGGAGGGTCCCCACAAAGGAGCCCCTCTCTGGGCTGGTATTTAACAGCCACCTCTGGAGGGAACTGATATGACCCGAATCTGCTCGCTCACTCCCCCAAGACAACCCGAACGTTAACACCCACAGACACAAGGACAGACTCTCTGCAGGTTCAGGCTGGAGAATGAGAGATGGACATGAGAGGACTGGCCGAGTGAGGAGTCCTAGAAGGAAGCACATCTGAGATGCTAGGAGCCCAGGTGAGGAGTATTTGTGCCAAATGGCAGAAGAGTTAAATACTTGCAAAATGTCCCCTACGATACGTAGCGGTACCAGAGAAGAGGCTTTGCGGTTTGCTGGTGTTTAACACACACGACTAGAAGTGAGGAGAAGCACTGAGAAGAGGCTGCTTTCTCCACATGGAGCTTTTTCTACACCTGTGCTTGGATTCGTGAGGTCTGTGAGCCAGGAAGCTCATCTTGCCTTCTCTATCCCCTTGGAACGTCCAGACCCGGGTCTGTGGGTGTGAACGGGAGGTAACACGCAAAATAAAGACTATTTATTGCAAGTGCTTCACAAGGGGAACCTCATTTAAGTGACTGTTATTCACTCCACTTGACAGATGTGGAAACTGAGGCCCAGGGAGACCAAGCGATGCCCAAAGTTACACAGCCGGTAACTGGGGGAACCAATTCTCAAACCAAGGTCGTATGGCTCCAGTCCACGTTCTGTCAACCACGAAGCCTGATGCCAAGTGTCTACTCAAAGCAAAACAAACAAAACAACAGGCGGCCACTGGACTGAAAACCAAAGGACGCAAGGACTCAATTTTAATACAGCCTTTTCATATGGGGAAGGGCCGGCTTGAGGGAGGGCAGACATTCTTCTGAACTCTGATTTCTTAGAGGCAGCAGTTAATAGGGGGGTTTCTGCAAGTGCGATTTTGTTGTTTTTGTCCACATGCGCTTTCATTTTCCTCGTGTCTAGGCACTGACTGAATAGTGCTAGAACGACTGACATTTCACTTGCTTGACTTTTATTCTGTTTTCCTTCTAAACATTCCGAGGGAAGGGCGTGTCTTAGGTTCTCCTCCCTTTCTAGCATCTAAATTCAATAAACACCATGTCACCAAACACCAAGCCCTGTCATGAAAGGTGAAAAGGAGAAGTGGATTCTATTCGAAGGAATCTTGTGACTGCAGAATCCTTTTTCAGGGCCATAAGGCTCGAATCAAAAGCGGCCAATAAGAACGACCTAGCACCAGTCAAAGACGTGCTCTCTACGTAGGAAAATACTCGACTAGAGGAACGATGCCTTTTCTGTGTCAAGTTGTGGTGGCTTCAATGTGGCATCGGCTACACAGACTAGCTCCTGACAGCAGTGGTAGTGTGGTCACAGCTTCTGCGATCCTTTTCCTGAACTCCTCATGTTTCTGCACTACCGAAATACAGCCGAATGTGACAGCTACAGACAATCTGTGCTTCCACTTTCAAAATTCTCTTTCTGATGGACGGAATGAGGATCCCCTTCTCCTGACTCCCTGTGCGGCTCTGAGAGATCTCAAGCTGACCCTCCTCCTGAGTGAGTGGCATTGAGTCCCTGAATGTATGCCCCGCCTTCCACAGGGCGGAAGCGGCCAATGGAACCCTCCCTCCTCCTGCACCCCCACGTACCATTAACACATTCAAAGACATCACAGCACTTTCCGGGTGTCCCATCTCCACGAGAGACTATGCGAGGGGTGGATCCCACCTCACACACGGGGAAACCACATAAGCCAGAGAGACACTCGCATCTGAAACCAAAGAAAAAGGGAAGGAAAACCCCATGAATAAACAACAACATAGAAGTCGGGAGACCACAAACAAAGTGGCAGTGGCTGTGGCAAACGACACTGTCTTGCTTAACTGGGGTCACTGGGGGATGGGGACCGGGTGCTAACATAATTTGCATTCCAAATAACTGAGGCTCATCTCCTTAAAATACACCCGTGTTTTTAACTGTAACCATTTTGACAGAAATATTCCTAAAATGCATTACGTCATTTCTTCCTTAACCAGACCAGCATAACAAGCATTTCCTTGATGACGCAGGGCCGTGTTTATGTGTGTACATTATGGTGTTATTCCATAAACCAGCGATGCTCGCATGGGCCAACACAGAAGGGTGCTCCCGTGTTAAATGGCCCTGTGTTCCTGCTTTGTTGCTGTTGACCTTTGGGTGTTTTTCTTTTTTTTTTTTTTTTTCAACGTTTATTTATTTTTGGGACAGAGAGAGACAGAGCATGAACGGGGGAGGAGCAGAGAGAGAGGGAGACACAGAATCGGAAACAGGCTCCAGGCTCTGAGCCATCAGCCCAGAGCCCGACGCGGGGCTCGAACTCACAGACCGCGAGATCGTGACCTGGCTGAAGTCGGACGCTTAACCGACTGCGCCACCCAGGCGCCCCCCTTTGGGTGTTTTTCAGAGATCTTTCTGACCCTTCTTTCTGCCATTAAGTTAGTAGCTCTTGAGTCTCTTTTTGTCAGTGTGACTGGGTCTCGGGGTACCCTCATCTTTAGCCACATTCATTTATAATTATGCATAACACGAGAAACGGATGCTGAGGGAAGACTGAGGAGCTCTTTACAACGGGCATGAGCTTTAGTAGGGGGACCTGTGACAGTTACTTGAAAGCTGAAAGCCTCATTTTGGGGGATCTTCTAAGCCACTACATGCCCATTTATCTCAACATGCATGAATGAGGTGTTCAATGAACTGCAAGCCCACTCTGCTGGCTCTCACCTTACTTAAGTTCAACTCTGCTGTGAAACCAGTCTAAACGTAGTAGAAAAGTAAGAGGTGGGTATATGTATGAGGTGAGCATAAGAGGAGAAAAAAAAGTCTACTGCTTGCTGAAGCCTGTTACAAAGAACTAGGCAGGGAATGAGCAGCCTAGGGCCTTAGAATACAAATGGAATAAAAGGAAGGAACAGCTAGCCTCCGGCTCTCCCCCACCAACCCCCCCCCCCCCCAGGGCTCCCCTGGGGATGAAAGGAGGGGTCAGAGGGCAGAGAGGATGACCAAGGAAGTTCCCAGGTTGATAGGAATAAAAGGAAGGCATCCTAAAAAGAGACATCCTCACAGGAAGTATGTGGGTACTTATGTACAGTGTGGGGTCAGGATGGGGGGGGGGGACGCTCCCAGCAGGGAAGAGCGATTAACACACTTGTTAATTTCAGTTTTTGTTTCCCCCCCCACCTTCTTGCTTAAGCGATTGTTTTGTTCTCCTATTGTTCTTTGGACCCGTAACGAATTCCAGTATGCTCATAGTCCACAAGTACTTCAATAATCAGGCCCAGAGGTTTAGTTACATTTATAATCAACTGCAGAACTAAAAGGGAAACAAATATAAATTAAAACTTGCACCAAAGACCATTAAAGCCACTGGAAAGGTGTGAACAACCCCTCTGGAGGTGGGCCCTTTCAGGCTTCTTCCATATGGGGTGACGGTTATATCAGGGGACCTGGGAGAAGAGGGGGTTAGGTAATTAAGGTTTTGCTGCAATGGAATCTCTCTTTTATGGTTTCAGATAAACATTTGCCTCTTCGGTGTGGGCGGATCTGTATTCCTATAGGGCAATCAACTTCCAGGGCTGAACTGCAAAGGTTATTCCACAGTCTTTCATTTCTGTGTGCCTTGTTACTACAGTTGTAAGCAGATAATCATATCCCTGTGATACTACAGTGATGACGTATTATTTCCATTTATTCTGGATCCTCTGTACAACTTCAACCCTTCAGCCTCTATGGATTAATGGGGCCAGGGCCTCATGAGGCCACACCCTGGTTCTGGTATCTGCATGTGATTACGATGGAAACATATCCTACACGAATAACTGACTAACCTTTTCTTCCACATCTTCTGGGATCCACATTCTTGCCTACTGATGTGTTCCGGGGAATCATTCTAATTCAAACACCAGAGAGCATACGATGAACTGGAAAATACCTCTTCGGATATCCTTCAGGGACCTTTACTGAACACGTATGTGCACTTAGGTGCCAAGCTCTCTGCGAGGCTGTCAGAAATCCCACCAAGCTGAAAACCGTAGTGGAGTCTGCCCTACGGCTTCTTGAGTCCCCTTTTACATCTGACCTGTTTCTCAACATTTAGATCTCTCTCGCGCTTTTGTAGTGATTCACAGAGGTTGTCTGTAGTAGGTTACAGAAGGTCTAAAACTGCACACAACTGCCTAGTAACCCACTTACCAAAGAAAACCCCTGATGCTGAATTTTTGCTCCTATACCCAGAATGACTATATGTTCAAGTTCCAAGGATTCAGGTGCCCTGGTTTGGGCTGGCTGGTCTGCTCCCAGCTCCTTTCCCCTTCTGGACCAGCCTCTTGGCAAGCCCTCCCCACCTCTTGCTGTCTTTTGATTTCACATGGCTTCCTTTGAACCTAAAATTAGCAGGTGTTAAAGACCATTAGCTCCTTAATAAAGAAGGAACTTCCTGAGAAACCAGAAAAGGTGAAAACCTGGGCCCACATCAGATATCTATCCAGCAACTATTAGGTTGAAACTTTAGGACAACTGTCATTTTTTTGTAAGTCAAAAATAGTCAAATGGCAATCTCATACAGTTCAACACGATACAACTCACATGGGTTATCTTTTGACGGATGTGTTTACGCTCCCTCTCTCATGTAATAAATGGGGGACTCGTCAGGACCCTTGTCTGCCAAGGAAATTTATTAGGTCTACAAATTACGTAAGTCTTACATAATTTTAAGTCTAAGTTTTTAACTTTAAGTCTAAGTTTTTAAAAAGTTCTTTAATATGATAGAGATAAAATACCTGGTTTACCTACAGTAGAGGCAGGTATTCTTCCCTTTTACAGATGGGAATAGTGAGGCGCACAGCCTAAACCAATGACCTGAGATTACATAAGGCTTCCTGCCCTGCACTTGCCACGAGAGGCTAGGTTTCCTTCCGGTGAAAAGGAAACGCTGAATTACAAAACAACTAAAGGATGCAAATTGTTATTTTTGTCCTTACCCCCTTTTCTCTCCATTTTTGTTCTTTTTCTGTCCCTTCTCCCATGTCTTTCTTCTACCCTTTACCCCACTGCCTGGATAAAGAGCAAGCAAGAAAATGGAGAAAACGTGTGGAATAGCGGTAGAGGAAATAGACACGGAAGAGATGCTCATGGCACCAAGGTCAGCACTTACCCTCACTTCTAAAACCCCCTCCCTCCCAATTTCCAGGTTCTCACCTGGCCTCCTTCAACTGACTCTCTCCTCCCAACCCACACCACAGCCCAGTTACTGCACTTCCAGCGTCCGAAGTCGTCAGCTGCCCCTCACTTAACCGATCGGCTTCTCAGCCTAGCATACGACACTGTAAGTCCACGGGCCTTTCCCCCAAGTCTCCCCTGTGGTCTTTCTCTTCATTTTCCTTTGCTCTGGTCACTCCTCTGTTCTCCACACCAGCTCTCATGCTGCTGCCTCTGCACTGTTCACCCCTGCTCTCTCCGGAATATTCCTCATCCAGCTGTCTGTGCACATACTATCTGTCCTCTTGGGCTGACCTCAAATGACAGCTTCTCTCGGAGCCGCCAGATACCATACGTCGCTTAAGGCTTCTCTCATTCTATTTTGTGGTGACTTGAGTGCAAATCTTACCACCAGCTCTCCTTGCATCCACTGTGTGTAGTCACTAACAAATACTTCTTAAGTGCAACAGAACTGGAAATACACGAAAGAGGAATAATAGTAACTAAAAACAAAAGTACAAAAGAGAAAGTGAGAAGCACAACACGGAGATTTCTACACCATGAATTCAAAATGGCTGCTTCAGGTAGAGCTGTTGGCAGGACACCTATAGCAGAAATGCTAAGGGCTTTTTTTTTTTTTTTCATAAGTAAATAACAGCTTTATTGAGATATGATTAGCATACCATAAATTTCACCCCCTTTAAAATGCAATTCAGTGGTTTTATATTCACAGGGTTGTGCAACCACTACCACTACCTAATTTTAGAACATTTTCATCACCTCAAAAAGAAACCCTGTACTTGCATTTCCTCCCCCAGCCCCCTGCAACCACTCATCTGTGCTCTGTCTCTATGGATCTGCCTGTTGTGGACAGTTCACATAAATAGAATCATACAGTATATGGGCTAAGGGCCTTTTAACTTCAAACAAGAAGCAACCTGTATGTGCAATTTGCCGCAAAAAATCAAGCCTCTACTGTTATCCTCAGTATTAAGATAATGATCAATCAAGACACCACATTAATAAATTTCTGCATAATGTAATCACAGCTGCAGCCAGGTGGGTTGCTTAGGCTGTCTTTTTTCTCCTGAGTAGGTAATGGATTCGGCTTAGTGGGCATCTGAGCGCCTGAGCACAGTGATGAACAGCACTCAGAAATCATCTAAACCCCTAGAGGGCACTCCCCTCCTTAGGAGGACCAGGCGGGCCTGTTGTGTTGGCTGAAGGGCAATGTGTACTGATGCTTTCTTTCCCTTCTTGTCCTTTGCTTCCTGGACCACACAGTCCCAGGCAGGCCAGAGGCCAGGGTCCTGGCACAGCTCACAAAGTACCTGCCAGTCTAGCCTCTACTTCTCTTTTTTCTAGCTTCCACGTTCTACTGGTTCCTCCACATGCCGCACCTGGGCAACAAGGGCGACTCCCCATTCACCAATCCACCCACCCAACCCTTCTCACTCAGGGCCACAGCTCAGGTGTGCACTCTGCCTCAGCTCTTTGGCTGCTGGTAAATTCCACACAACCTTAAGACCACCCACCCTACAAGGACTTCCCTGATCAAACAGCAACCAGGATTACAATATGTGTTTAACTATTAGAATTTAAAGAAAAACCTGAAACTTTTTTTTTTTTTTAAGGAACCAAGATTAATTTTCTTTCCTCTGACCTTCCATAGTACACACGGGTGCTGAATTCTTGGGACTGTACATGCTCATCCTATGAAATCAAAATCTTACTGCCTCTCCTGTGAATTCCCGTGGTGCAGGGGGCATGTCTTATTTGTCTTGTAAATGAAAAAAATGAAGGACAAAGCCATCAAAGCAATAATCTGGAATAAACATTTTATCCATGGTTAATAAATCAGAGGTTAAACTATGCATTGTTTCTATAGTTTTTATGTGTATAAATGTTGGACTGAGAGCTAATAGGTACAGCACTTTTCAAAATCAACGTGTGAAAGGAAACACTATGGAGTTTGTCTAGAAAACAGATTCTACGGTGCCATCCTCCAGGATTATTGTTTCTGCAAGTCTGGGGCAGGCCTCAGAATCTGCCCGCATCAAAAGCTCTCCAAGAGACTGCACTGGATGCAACCTGGGACCTACTTTCTGAGAAACTCGCTCCGACAGGTGCAGGCTCTCAGCTGCTATGGCTTAGTTTGCACTTTTAATTTGGAAAAAGCCAAGTACAACTAGTCCTATCATTTCAGTGAGAATGACAATTTGCAGCACTTGCTGTCAATCATTTACAAAACCTCTTTCCTGCCTGAATATGGTGGCTTAGGAAAGACACACAGGGTGAAGACAGGATCAGTACGGACAACGCAGCACCACCGCCACCAGAAATCATGTGACCACAGCAAGCCACTCTGGGATGTGGCGTTCTCATCCACCGAAGGAGACGGCTGGTTCGTAATGAGCTTTCTTCTAACTATAAAATGCTTCTATTATTGCCATTCCCATCACTGCAACAGTATGACCCGGGTTCATCCTTCCTACTGCTTCTCCTGGCCTCCACCCTGTCCTTGGAGCACATCACAGCCTTGCACGCCCACACTCCCTGCTTCTCTCCCTCCTCCTCCCCACCCCCTCTCCTTGCCAGCACTCAACCATCAGGCCCAGCTCAAGATGCGCCTTCTCTCCAAAGCTTTCTTGGGTGATCTTTTTTTTTTCTTTTTGGACAAGGAGTATACTTTTACGACTCTCTCTTTTTTCCCCACTAAGATGACTAAGCATCACGGGAGAAGACACGATATGCCTGATGCTGGTCCTCACAACTTACGGCTTCATAACTTAGTTGAACAATCAACAGTTTGCTTCACCAGAATGACTGGAGACACTGTAAAGGACACCAAACTACAGGAGGTCAGAAGAGGCCTCAGGAGGAGTCCTCCTGTCTCTCCCACAGCCGCGCAGCAAAGCACAGGCGTGCCCTGCGGTGGGCGCCACGCAGAGGGGAGGCCAAATGTTATTCTAACATTCCCCTACAATAAACTCCCGCAGAGGAGGAAATGTGGAAGCAGCAGACCATCCAACTGCTCATGTTCCCCAAGCAGAGGAAAACAACTCCGTGAGGCCCTCTGAAAACAGCACCTCCCCAAACTGGATTTACTCCACACCTCACTGGGCGCTGGGGCCCTTCAAAGGGGGGAGAATCATGGTCTATAAATAAAAAACAACTAGTATTTATAGGTGGGAGGGAGCTCTCCCTTTAGTTAGGAAACGAGAAGAAATGTAGAACTAAAAGGGCAAAAACCTTGCTTGTACTACTAGGATTCCACTCAGTGCATCAATGAAAGAAGTGTCAGGTAATGGAAATTCTAATGACACATAAAACACAGCTCTATTCTACAAAATGTAGCTGCAGGTTTAATTAAATCTGATGCACTATCTTTGTAGTGATTATATTTCTTACCTCTTTCCAGAAATGCAGAAGTTTAATAAAAAAAAAAGAGAGATACTACAAATAAAATATCCAAAATAAACGAGTTTCCCTCCCGAGGGCCCAACTACCCTTATGGAGAACTGTACTTGTTCCTAGGGAAATTTCCTAGGGTCACAATTCTTCTCGTGTCTCACCAGAAGAGATTTACTCTTCACTCGGTGACGAATCCTTAGTCACCCTCTCTGACGCTAATTCCTACATGATCTCCTTGCAGTGCCAACCCCGGGCAGTTAGACACACACGTTAGCAGCAGCGAGCCCCGGGCCCAGCTCTGAGGATGCTTCCTTCCAGCAGTGGGTCCAGGGGCCACTCCTTTCCACAACCAGAAACTCTACATCGTTCCCCACTTTCCCTTCAGAGACGACAGTAAAATCACTCTGCATTGTTTCTGTTTGTTTTGCTTTTTTTTCTGTGGGGAGCAAAGGATGTGCTCCAATACAGAGAAGACGTAAATTGAGAGCAATGAGGTAAAATATTCCTTTGCATTTCTAATATTGGTAATAATAACAAAGTCCACCATAAAACCTTAATAAGTAGTCACTGTAGCCCTTCTCTTCTTGGCGTTCTCAAGGGGCAAATGATTAGGGCTCCCTCCTCCAAGGCTGGCATGTGGCTCAGGAAACTTATCTTATGGCACTAAGTTGAAAGAAAAGTGGTATAAATTATAGGAAGATGGTATTTACAAGCCCGCATGGCTCCTGTATGATTGATAAAGTTATGTTCTAGAACCATGCTCCACAGTAAGCAGGTGGGGTGAGGAGGCAATGGCACTTCATACACATCACCACCTCAACGTGACGGCTGAAGAAGAGAGTCGGGGAAGTTCCAGAGGGACTCAGTCCTGGCAGGAGAGGAACCAGAGCACAGACACAACTGGAAAGAATCCCCGGGGCATGGGCCCCTAGTGAAACATGAGAGCTGCGATCTGGCAGGCATCCTGAACCACACTCAGGTTAGCTCAACAGTCTGGAAACGACCAAGTCCCAGGAACGGAAGGCTCTTTGCCTTCACCTCCTTTGGTCTGGGGGAAAGACGATGGCATTTGATTTCACGGAGGGCAGGATGGCCTCAGAGAGCCGAAGGGCAGGAGTGAGATATGCACGGAGAAGCAGTGAGCAAGAGTGAGAGGGGAAGCTGGCATAGTGCACTCTGGGAAGGAGGAGGACTGGCTTTGGATGTGGAGAGTAACATAAGGTATTCCCATTTCAGAGCTGGAATCACCGACTGCATTAGAAATGGATGCTGTGGAACATGGAATCAGCCTACATGTGAACATACAATTACTTCGTAACTATTTGTTGAGTGAGTGCAAGCAGGAGGGTACTCAGCTGGGTGGGGATGGGGATACACAGGATTCTGGCTCTTAGCTTAGGGGTTTAGTTTAGGAAGGATTGGGATATATAATCACAAATTCTCACACAGTGGGATGTGAACCATTCTATTTCCTCTGTGGAGCACATGAAGAACATCAAAGACGTCAGGACTGACCTATTTGAAAACCTGAGTGGCCTGGGCTCCGATCGTTCCTTCAGGCCCCCAGAGCCACCTGGGGCTGGAGCGGGTGCTGACACAGCATGCGTCTTTAAGCACGTGTCTGCCTGGACCCCTGTGGGCTGTCAATTCCCAGACCTCTCATCCTTGTCATCAGTGCAAAGTGCACGATCCTCTGGTCGCCTGTCCTCTGGGGGAAGTGCATCCTCACAGATAGTGTTCTGCTTCCCCAGGGACTCCTTCTTCCATACCCATCTCTCTGCCTTCCCCAACCTCCCCCTTGCAGACAAACTCTCTCGGCATCTGCATGTGACTACAAACCGTACTACTCAAATCTGTTCCGGCACTTACCCGGCTGGCCCCCAAATGCTATTTCCTTACAACTGCCTTTAGTGAGATGGCGAATTCCCCACACTCACCTATTCACCTGGGTTGGAAGGGAGGTCAGCATCCTCCACATTGTCACTTTCCTCCCTCATGCAAGCCCTCCCTCTCTGTGGCCCTGTCTCCTATCCATTTCCTAAGAGGGGTCAGAGAATGCACTTGGACATTAGGACAGTCTTAGGTTTGAGTTCAGGCCACTTAGGAGCTATATGACCTTGGGCAAGTGACATCGTTTCTCTTAGCCTCACCTGAGCCATATGTAAGAAGGGGAGGATTCAAGTTCCTTGTATCTCCTAGGATTGCTCTGTGAATTAAAGGAACAGCTGTATGAAAAGCAACCTAGGATAGTATCTGGAGTACAGAAGTACCCACCCACTGTATGCTAGGTAATAATTTGGAAGGCCTCCCTGCTAGGTAATAATTTGGAAGGCCTCCATGTCTATGTGGATGAAAACATCACCCTGAGCTCACCTGATTGGAATCTGAGGATCCTTGCTGCCCCTTTGCATTTCAGGCACTTGCTCCGGAGGCCACGGCTTCCTAAAATCTCTGAAGCCAAACACCTTACTCACTGATCCCAATGGTTCACCCGCCCAGTTCTCCCACCACCTGACTCCTGCAGCCTCCCTGAGATAGCTGTGCCCCAGAGAGCTTTTGCTCTCTTCTCTAGCCTGGGCCTTGTCCTGACTGTGCCTCCCTAACAATACAGCCCCAGACCCATGTTCTTTCACTCAAACCCTCATCTTCATGATGCCTTTAAACTTCTTGCCCTTTTAACCTCCATCCACATCTGGTCCCCTGACACCAACCCCAAGTTAGCTAAACCCAGAAAGGCCAAAGCCAAATGTCTTCAGGAGTCAGGCAAGAATCCTGAAAGAGCAGAGGGCTATTGTAGATGACTCAAGACGGTCTGCTCACTATTCACTCCATGACAGAACGTACAGTCAATGTCACTACGCCTTCCAATTGCTCAAAAGAAGCTGCATTTTTACATGAAGCATCCCAGCTTTAAAATGTTAATGGTTAATTTAAAGAGGAGGAAAAAAAAGTGAAGCAAAGAAAATACGTCTTGGGGTCAAATTCAGCCCCAATGCTGCCAAATGCAAACTGTAATATCAACCAACTATCTCCCTGCTCTGTGCCGATACCCCACCCATTGATGGCTGCTGGAGAAAAGCACACTCCTGGCAGTAGCTGTTCGACATTTTCAACACTGACGTCCCTCCCGTGCCTGACAGTCAGTCCTCCATTCACTCCAAGAATCCCTTCGTCCACGATGCCTTCTCTGATGGGCGGCGCAAAGAAAAACAGCTGATGCTGTGCGTATGCATCTGTGAAGGCAGGCTGTGAGTGGGCACAGATTGTTAAGTGTCTATCGGGCGTGGGGGCATGGGGGTGGAGGTAAGGACATTCCGGGAAGAGGGAAGAACTTACTCAAACTTGCAGAGGCAAGAAAGAATATGGTATATTTAAGGCTAGAGCAAATGGTTCAGCCCATCAGAAGCACATTATGCACTGGGATGGGGTGTGGGGGATATACTGTAGGGGTACCTGCAGGGGATAGGACTAGTGAGGAAGCCCAGGGCTGGGTAAGAAGGGGCCCTGCGTGCCACACTAAGAAGCACCTTTAACTGAAAGCAATAGGAAAGTAATAAAATATCTGAAACAAGTGATGTAGTCTTGAAAAGGGGTGGTTATATGAGGGAGGGAAAAATCAATATTGTCATGAATTCCATTTTTCTCTAATCATAAAGATAGATGGGATGAGTGATAATGTTTCAAGTTGTAAGACACATTAAAAGTTTAAAAATCAATGACCACAACAGCCTAGAATGCCCTTTCCTCTTTCTCCAGCTGCTGAACTCTGACTCATTCTTAAAGACTCAGCTCAAAAGTCAAATCCAACATTTTTCCAAATCAGAACTGGTAGCCCTTTGCTCTGCGAGTGGCTTTTTTGCACGCTCCAACTTCTAAAGCACACAGCACTTTAAACTGTAATGATTTATAGGTGTTTGCCTTTAGACTGTAAGCTCCTGAACATCATAGTCTACGTTTTATTCCCACCAGGTAGCACGGCTTCCAGCACTTGGTAAACATTCAAATGTTCGTTCCCTAAACAGATCAAAAGAACATAAGGGGTTTTAATGCTAGGACTTGCCACAGATCGACTATCTCTAAACTTAATTAAAAGCAATTATTGAGTATTTATTTACCTGTACTTGGCACTAATGACAGAGAAGGACATGTTAAGGTGTATCCTTGCCCACAAAAGTACACCATCTAATGTCTCAAGAAGTGTCATTAAGAGTCTTCAGGAATCCATGACCGAGCCATGGTAATCAAAGCACTTGATCATATGCCCACAAGAGCCACAACATAACAACTTCTCTCCCTTTCAAAAAAAAGGCACAGTCAGGAAACGGCAACTTAAGATGCACCTGTCTGTGTGACACATTCACAGATTAACTGAGCGTCAAGTTCAAGAGACACAAGTTGTCCTCACCTTCATCTTAACTGCAGTTAAGCAGCTAAACTGTCTACTGGACAAATATAACCCTGAACTCTCTGCAAACTGTCGTCTACACAACAATGAGGAGCCCTATCACTTACACCCAACTTACAGGTGCAAATGAACAATAAGAAATAGTCCCTGAGATTTGTGGTTGCTGTAGGCGTTTCCAGAAGAAGAAGGATTTTTACATTTTAGATTTGCTTATTAGTTATGTGAATAGCTTCAGGAAACATTTTTCCAAAACTGGAGCTATTCTCTTTGTCTGTGTCATGAGGAGGATACTATGAAATGCGGCTGGGTGGGGACAGTCCTCTGAGGTTCAATATCATCCATGCAGTGGAGCCTGCTTTCCAACTGTACTGAAAGTCTTAGGGAATTCAGTTGAGTTCCTTTCTTTCGGTGAGAGTCAGAGGGCCAAGGATTCAGGGTCTGGTGATGGCCACTCTGACCAAACTCTAAGCCACTCAACAAGAGCCTTGAACTTGGTTTCAGGACTTAAACAAATGTGAAATAAGACTAGATACACTTTCATGGAGACACTCAAAAGGCGTAAAGCACTAGTATAGGAAGAGCAGGGCTTACACATCTGAAGCGAATTATTGACAAATTAAACTCTCTACTAGGGAGATAGTTCATCTCCATGGACAAGGGCTTTACTTCTAGGAAAGCATATTTGCTTCAATCTGGGGATAAGTCCAAAAATAACATGGAATTCCTAAAATTATTTTGTTTTAAAAACATCAGAGTTTAATATAGACTCTGGCTTTTTTAGTTATGAGTTGACTCGCTCTTTTGGGCCAAAAATTACTGTGGCAGAGGGCAACAGAAGAGCTGTTCTTTTCTTAGTTGAGAAAGAAGGACTTCAAATATATTTCCAAATTTTTTTCGGGATGTGTTTAAAAACACAGAGAATGCTACCATGATAGCATGTCAGGAGTCAGGAATGTTTTAAATCTGCACTATGCTAATGCATATTTTACATACTGTATAATTTAATTTTATTTACTCTCAAAAAGCAGCTGGATAAATTATCCAAATTAAAGAGAACATCCAAAAAGTGAACCGAATTAGAGAAATCTGTCCTAACAGATGACTCCTACCCCCAAAAAATGTTATTAAGTATCATCTTCTTTGAGACAATGTCTTGGGAACAGATGGATATGATAATTAATTACAACGCTCTTAATTTGATGAAGTCCTTTTGAAAATGCCTATGTGGGGGCAATTTCCACTGGCTAGCTTGAGTAGGTGTGATACAAGCAATTTAATTACCTAACACCATGTTAAAAGCACATGCAGCTGCAATAAATACTATTTGATCATCTAAAGAACTTAACGTGGCCTCAGAGAAGAAATAAGGAGGGCTCCCTGAGCCCTGAGAAGGAATCTGTCAGTTCCAGGCCACCCTCAGGAAGTTTCTGGCCTTGACATAGGAGTCTGGCTGGGCTAACATGTCCTGTGTTGAGAGTCTTGCCCTCTGTGCTCCTGGCCTTGTCTAATCCTCCCACCCCTCATCCCCCACCTCGCCCCTCAAGACTTCGACCAGCAGAACGAGAGACTGAGGCTCTGGAATTGGCTGAAGAGCTCTAGAGAGTTCAACAGCCCAAGTGTAAGTATTGGAGCAGAAGACTCCTGATACTCCAAACCTATTACTAAAAAGTGGACAGAGGAATAAGAAAATCCACTGAGTTCCCAGGGAGAGGGGAGCTGTATGATCGCAAGACTTAAAACTGCAGGCAAATGTGGAGAGCTATGAAAAATCACAATCAGTTTTTCTGTATGTGTGTGCTTTTTGAAGTCCCTGACTTCTGAGTTCAGATTTAAAGCTGGCAAATTATGTTACAGCTTTTTCTTAAATTCAGTTTCTATTATTTGGTAGAAAGTCTATTAGTCGATTCATATATATATATATATATATATATATATATATTTTTTTTTTTTTAATGTTTATTTGAGAGGGAGAGAGAGTGCAAGTGGAGCAAAGGCAGAGAGAGGGAGAGAGAGAATCCCAAGCAGGCTCTGTGCTCAGCAACAAGCCCAACATGGGGCTTGAACTCACAAACTGTGAGATCATGACCTGAGCCGAAAGCAAGAGTCAGACACTTAAACAACTGAGCCACCCAGCCGCCCTTGATTCTTTTCTTGAAGGCAGATCACTCTCTATGTGTTCCCTTCTGACTACCTTCCCAAAGTCTGGAACATTCTCGAAACTGCCAGAGCTGATATTTGTAAGGTGTTGAGTTGCTTCACCTGGGCCATATCTTATTCATCACCGTGCCCCACACCAAACCAAGCCCAGTGTCCTCTACCTTCCATGAGGCCCTCAATGGGTCTTTGACATCTCACTGACATTTTCAAAGCGGGACCTTTTTACTCACTGCGTCTTTGCGGTTAATTTTTATTTAACTCAAGTGCTTCTGAAGGGAAGGGACAACCTGCCAAAATTCCATTCTGATGGACTCATCTGGTGGAGTCAGTATCAGAAAAAGAAAGCTCCTTCTCTCAAGATCTACGTCTCTTCAGAAGAAACAGCGAAAGAGCAGTCGGCTATGATTCTCCTACCATAATACAAGGTAGCACTGGCAAGACGGACTTTCTTGAGAACACAAACCAGGATTGTGGAAGGGGGACTAAGCAGCCTAGATTCTCCACATGAAGCAGCTGAATACAAACACCCAGATGCTGCGGTGAAAAGTAAAGAAAAAATTCATGAATTTTGTTCTGGTCACGGGCTGTATATCTGACATATCCTTCAGATGCAGTGGGGTTGGCATCCTTCCTTTTATCTTACTTCCCCTCCCGGAACTGCAGTGTTTCAAGCTGTTATGATATGACAGAGCATGTGTGGGAAATTGTCTTCTGAGGTCAAGGTCTCATAAGAGAGAAATAAAACTGAGGATCAAACAAAGAAAAGGGAACTTAATTCAGTAGATTGTTTCCTATTTAAAGAGTCGTGAAGAGAAATGGTCCGCTCATAAAGTCGGGGATACAGAAGACCATGCTTCCACAAATACAATGCTGGGTGTGTATGTGTCTGCATGCATATCCAAGTTAGAGTAAAACAGAGAAGCCCAGGAGCTGAATAAAGAGTGGCAAGGAGGACAAAGACAACACCTCAGGGAAAGTGAGGCAGCAATAGCTGGGGAGAAACAAGTGAAATCGTGGGTCCAGGAGCCAGGGAGCAGCCGGAGACAGGGTGTGGTTCACACCGCTGGGTGTGCGACACAAACCACACATCCTACCCCCCAACCCCAAACCCAACAAGGCAGGCTGACAGGCAGAGATGTCCACATGCTGCTAGAAAGTGACTTAAGAGACTAAACTCTTTCCTTAAGATTCAGCTTTGGCCAGATATTCTCCAATCTGCTACATGAGGGACTATTTACGGTTGTTAAAAAACAAAAAAATACAACTAGCAATATTCCATTAGCCATGGACCAATAGGTAATCTACTTTACTGGAATATCACCCAGCTTTCACAATTCAACAAGTCTGATACCCAGATTTAAATCATTAGTCTTATAAGTTTCTTTTTTTTATGTTGCCTTTCCTAAGTTTTTAAAAACATTTAATATTTATTATTTTTGAGAGAGAGAGAGAGTGTGCACGCACGAGAGCGCACACGAGTGGAGGAGGGGCAGAGAGAGAGAGGGAGACACAGAATCCGAAGCAGGCTCCAGGCTCCGAGCTGTCAGCACAGAGCCCGACGTGGGGCTCAAACCCACGAGCTGTGAGATCATGACCTGAGCTGAAGTAGGACGCTGAAACGACTGAGCCACCCAAGCACTCCAGTTTTTTGTTTTGTTTTGTTTTAAAGAAAATGAAAAAAATAAACAATTCATTTATAACTTTGTTTGGACTCCCCCCACCCCCGCCATCACCACATATCTCTATCCTATTATCTTCTAAGTGCTGGAATTTTCTAAAATGTTCCTTCTTTCTCTCCTAGGAGTCTATCACCAACAGCTTGGGTTCTTCCCCCCTCTAAAAGGTTTGGGAAAATCAAAAACTTTAAAGGTAGAAGTTACTGCTGAGATCATCAAATCCCTCTTCCCCTTCTTCTCTCTCAGAAAAGAAAACAGACTCAGAGGATGTGACAGCCTTGTCTGAATTCCTGCTGAAGTGGGCCAGCATTCTAGCACTCGATATTTGGCTGTGTGCTGTCACTGCATGACACCAGGTCACGCGTGGAGGAGTATTCCTCAGCTGCTGGACAGAGTTTACTCATGTGCACACATTTGCTCACCGACTATTAACAAGTTATTATCATTATTATTATTAAAAAATTGACTATAACAAAGGGAAGTGTAGGACATGGCGTGTTAGGTCTCCTGAGTGGTGGAACCAGGGAGGGCTGGGTGGGGAGTGAGCTCAGGACCACAGGGGACAGTAAGCCTAGTGGTCTGTGCTCACACAATCTGGCTCTGACACCCACCAGGCAAGACCCTCCCCGGCTCCCCACGTCCCTCCATCCCCAAACCAGGGGGGCCGTACAACCTGCTGCCTGAACAGGAGCACCAGGATTCCTGTTTGTCTACGTTTCCAGTGGAACTGTACTTAGAAGGTAATGTGCTCCGGAGAGTCTATGAAACTTCTTGGTGAAAAACAAAGTCACATATTAGTCAACACTGGAGCTAACAGACCATCTAAAAATTTTAAATTATTTTGGATTAAGGAAAAAAAAAGTGAAAAGTGCTTCTAAATCTGGATTTAAAAATAAAACAGGTTTTTCAGGGTCTCGGAAAGAGATATAAATGTTCTGGATATAGGTTCTGGCAGAGAATCAGACCCGTTAGTCAGAGAGAGGCTGGAGCCAGGAGGGAGCTTGGGAACCTGGCTGGCTATACTGTGTACAACCTAGGAAAAACCCTATTTTAAGCCTGAACATCATAAACAATGACTTCATTGATTTTCACCTCAAAATACCCAGATTGGATTCTTCTCAATAACTTTTAAGGAATGCATATTTATAGACAGTATGGCTTCAGAACAAAAAGTTTGGGACAAATCTCATTAAACTAAATTTTGAATGGGTGACTGTCAATAACATATTACATTCATTCATCTTCTTAATAAAACTATGGAAGCAGTTAAGCAACAAGTCAAAAGGCATAAGGGCAATGAAAAACTCATTTGACTTACAATGAAAGAAAATAAGGTGGAGGATATTGTGGTCTAGATTTTTAACTAGTTAATGACTGTCCTAAAGCCTGCATCTAAAAAGATATGAAAAAATATAGAGGCAAAGGGAAGTCTCTGTAAAATTAGGCACATTCGCTGGATATAGCAGAGTGGAGTGTAGAGAAAAAAAAAAACTTGTGATCCAGGAGCCATCTTCGTGAGAAATAGCACAACCACGTGGAGGTGTGGACTGGCGGACACAGGACAACACGGGACGCACGGACCTACATCCCAGGCTGGATCGACCCTTTAGCTACAGCTGGTGGGTCCATGTCTCTCAGCCAACCATTCTATAATCAACCGTTACAGAGAAGAATTTCTGTGCAACATCTCTGAAAGGTTTTCTTTGTGTTTGTTTTTAAAATTGACCTGGTTTTCACCAGGCAGATCTCGTGGCATCCAAAAATGGCATTCTCTGCTAAACCAAGTTTTAACCAGGTAGTCACAACTTTAAGGAGGGAAGTTCAAAATAATGGTCAGCTAAATGATAACCCACGCTAAGGTGGTGCCCAGCGGCTCCTACATCATGGGTCTCCTCCTGGGTCAACTGCCCACTGACAGGAGGAGGAGGAGAGAGCAGCAGAAAGGTAGCAGACTGTGGGAGAACCACCTTGTTAACACACGCAGGCATGAGGAATAACAGATCTCTGTTGTTTTAAGCTACTACTATTGGGGGTGGCTTGTTGTGCGACAACGAGTAATGAAACATATGCACATTGTGTGAATATGTACAATGCTGAAATACGTACATACGTTGGTGAAATATAAATTCATAATCACTGATATTATTTCCTGGACTTTAAAACAACAGCAAAACACAGTTATCAAAAAACTGCGGTGGAGAGGACAAGGCTTTGGGATCAGAGAAGCTGGGTTGAAGACTCAGACCTGCTCTCATCCTTGTACCAAAGAACACATGACTCTGCACAGCTCACTTGTTCTCTCTGCCTCTGTTTTCTTATCTATAAATTCCTCATGGAATCAGAATGATAAAATGAGAACAACAGAAACGCTTTGTAAACAGTAAGGCACATTACACAGTTAAGCTGTCCTTGGAATCGCCACCTTCATGCTACTTCAATACTTAGTCCTTCCCCATAAAGGTATCATCCGGATCAATATATCAGACGTAACCTCCTCTGCTACAAGACTCCTTTTGCGGGCAGGCATTTGCACGCACACATGCACACGCAGGGCCTTCCAAGAACCACAGGTGTCATAAGCCCTGTGGACAGGGCTGTTTTTCCTTTCTGCCATCATCCAGTGTTTAGGCCCGTGGCCACTAACCCTCCTTCCTTTCACCGTCTCCTGAAAGGTGTGATGAGCTCACATCACATTCCAGGGCCAAGAGAAGAGAAAAGGTGAGAAAAAAAATTGGCAGGGTGCTTGGAAACCTAAAACCTAGCCGAGGAAAGAAGAATTAAAAATGGTTAAGAGTTCACTGTATTGCAAGCAAGAATGACGTCAGAATGGGATGAAGTTCAGGAAAAGACAGCCAAAGAGGGTGGAAACAAAGGATGGGCCATTAAGAAAAAGCAAAGATGCAGCAAGTAAAGAAGGAAGGACCTGTCTGTAGAAAGGGCAGGGGTAAGGTGGGAAAACCAGCACTCATTGGGAACAGAAGAGAAAAGAGATATCCACGCATGAAGAGACTATCTAGAGGGTAGAGTCTGTCACTTGTAAGAGCTCAAGTTATGCTTGACAAACAGATGAATAGCTGAAAAAAATAAAACAAAAAGTCACAAATTGCACAAGGACTCACACCGAAATAGGGCGGTGAGGGGCTGGAATGGGTGAGAGTCTCACTGGGAATGGGAGTTCCATTTGGATGAGAACAACGGAGAGAGGAATTTGTTCTTTAAGGCAAGGGGGACAAAGTCCACGAGCTCCTCTCCTCCTTGCTGAAAGTCCAAGACATCTTTACAAAAGAGGGGTCATTAAGGTAAATCTCTACTGCCAACATTTCTGATACCTTCACCCTAACTGTAAAGGGCTTTCCCCCTGAAATCTCCACATCGCTGGTTTTGGTCCAAAATGGCTCTAAGTTCTTAATAATGCTCTTTATAAATAAGCGGTAAAGACCAAATAGTTACAACCTAATTTTATGTATTCTAAAATGGTCTTCTGTGTATCTCAACATCATACTCTTAAAAACATAAATCACACAAAAGAATACAGTCATGTAGTTTTTTTTCTCTTGAAATACTCCTGCTATGACTCATGGTAGGCTCTCTTCTTTTTATTTCCATTTTCACATGATTGTTTGGCTTTTTATTCTCTTGCCAAAGTAGGACCTATCATCCTCCTTAGTAAGCGGGAACCCACTTAATATGCTAAACTAGGTTTTAACCACGGTCTGAGTACATTCTGCATTTACCGATTCATTCAGTATGAATGCATACAGAGGAAAAGAAAGAAGACACAATTCCTGACCTCTAAAAACGTCCTTTAGTTGGTGAGACAAGACTATGCGTGTAGCAGTGAAATAACAATGCAGGGAAATATGCGATTAGTTGGCAACACAGAAAAGAACACGTTAGGAGCTCCCAGGGCGTAGGATGGGTGTTGGTTGAAGCATGAAGACCTTTTGGATAAAGTGCAATTTAATTGGAGTCCTGCAGTGTGAACAATATTAGAAAAGGTGGAAGGGAGAGATAAAGGCTTTGAGAGGTGACCTTGGTGCTTGGAATGCAGAATTTCTGCAGTATGGAGAAGTGGGCCATAAAGAAGGGGCTTGGGGAAAAGTGCAAGGTTTTTAAAGTGAGCCGGGGAGTAGTATTTACTGCCCAACAGTGGGAGGGTAACAAGAAACTAAAAATACTCAGGCTTTCTTCTTCAAGAAAGAAATCAACATGGCTTAGCGTGGGCCTGCTCATTCATTCGTTCATTCATTCACCCATCAACAAACGTAGGTAGACACATTACAATTCCTATTCTAGTACTAGAGGCTATAAAATATTCCCTTGAGAATCACACAGAGAAGGGAATACTGACCAAAAGAAAAAAAAAATCAATGATATCAATGTATCATAAAAAGTGCTTCAAGAGACACATGGGAATTAAATTACAAGTGAGCAGAGGAGGGCACCTAAGTCATCCTCAGGGCTGAAGACTTCAAACACTTCAAAGAGAAGGAAATGCAGTCCCGAAAGGGGAGCAGAAACTGTAGGAGGGGAAGGTGCCCAGGGAAGCCAGCTGTCGGCACTGGCATGAGCATCAGCTGGGCATGGGCAAGTGAGGAGAGGGGTCTTATCCAGGCGGGAACACAGGATGTACGCGGACAGGGGCGGGGAGTACCATGGGTCAACGACCATCTCAAATACAGAAACTAAAGGGCTGTGAGAACTTATCCCTCCCCTGCAAATAATTTACAGTGGGATTTTGAATGACTTCCATCTCTGTTTTCAATTTCTTCGTTAGAGGCACCTTTAACTGACTGACCATTCTTGAGCCCTGGATGCCAAAGTCAAATTTACATCAACACAATAATAAGCATCCTAAGGTTTATGTTTGTAAGACTCACAGAAGCTTGGATATAAAACAGAAGACATCTAGCTGAACCTCCTTTCCAGTGTAACATTTCTTCTAAGCATTCCTGGCAGGTGGCCATCCAGACGGAAAGAAATCTACAGCTCTGGGGAGCTGAGGAAGCAGCCCAATTCATCACTGTACGTCATTAGTTGTGAGAAAATTTTTTCCTTAAACTGAGATTAAGTATGTCTTTTACCCACTTCGACCCCCTGGAGGGGCTGAAAATTCGCCTACTGTGCCTCCTACGTGCATATGGTGCCATGTTACGTTTATAACAGTGACTTGAGAATTGTCCCTCTTCTTCACTGAAGGACTTGTTAATTAACAACTGGCTTAGTTTTGATTAATTAGGTTCTCTAATATAATGTGCTACCTTCCTTTTCGTGAAGACCTTGAAGGGACATCTGTTACCGTTAATGACACTCCCTGTTCCTCCATTACGGATTGGTAATACCTCACGTTTGCACAATGTTTTACCCCTTTCCAAGTATCTTCACATAATCACACTGTAATGTCCTAAGAGGGGGCTACACACTGTGAGTACGTGAATCGTTGTTATCTGCTTTATGATACCATACAATGGATACAATAAGGGGTGTAACATGTGTCTGAGAGGTTCCTAGAGCTTCTGACAGGGCAAAGGTTAGGGAAAAACTAATGTCATTTTAAGAGAAGAAAAGAAATTATCAGAACACACTCTGGATGTCTACTCCAATTATGGACTACAAATCACTGGCACTTACCTACAGACCATATATATTATGTTGACAGGGCCATTTGGAAAATCAAAACGACTCCTCAACAGACACACATGGGAAGTGCTGGCACTGGACAGGGCAGACGGACAGTTTAGAAAGGGAGCTAAGGAAGGCCCGTTTCAACTGTGGATATTAAATGCAGAGCACAGGAGAAAGAAACGAGTTGACTTGGTCAAAATGATGCCTTAGTGGCCTGGGAAAGATGGAGGAGAGGTCATGGCAGGGAAGAGGGGAGGGCGTCTCAGCAGGGGAAACGGAACAGAAACCCCATGTTTCCAAGCACGGTCTCCCCCAAAGTCAGGTACGAAAGGCCGGCTCCACGGTGGTTCTCTGAAGACTGTCTAGGACCCGACCTGGAGACCCTCAAGTTCTGGAGTGAGCCTGGTCCTGGAGGGCTGAGTGGATGTCCTGCTACTATGACTAAAATGACAGGAATTTTTTCCCCCAACAAGGCAAAGAGGGCTGGCTTGTTCCTCCAGAAAAGCATCAGCAGAATTTAGACTCCTCTCTGCCTCAGCAATTAGCAGGTCCGGGTCGATGCGTGATGGCAAACGTAAAGGATTCCGTGGGAGCAGCTCCACGAGGCCTGCTGTGTTTCATCCCATTGGACACAACGGTTAAGAACCGGGAAGACTCACTGCGGAGGGTCAAGTGATGTGCCCGCTCTGATCAACACCCCGCTGCCTCCCTGGCTGCGTGCTGAGGGACCCATATGCCCATGCAGTTCCCAACCTGCCAAAGTGCACAGACACCCGGAAGGGAAGAACCTGTAAGGGTTCGTGACTTGATCTGATGACATCTGGCTTTGACCCAAGGAATGAGACGTGTAAATACCAAGTCACAGGAATAGTCAGGATTTCTCCTCAGAAACAGGAGCGTGTTAGGTTTCCCTGATAACCTGGGGAGAGCAGAGTGCGTGCCTGAAACTGTGCCTTCAGTGATGCTAACACACGAGACAGCGGAGAAGAGCTGACAAACTGATGACGGACCAACCTTGTCGGCAGGGTGCAGCAACCGTCCGCCGTGAGTCTGACTTGAGTTTCGTAGCTGTCCAGAGGGCACACGGCCTGCTGCACGGAGGGGCACTCCACGGTGCTGCAGTCCACGCTGAAAACTGGAAGGGGCAAACAGAGGCACCATTTACTGTTACATTTACTTGCACTGGGAGTCCCCGAAACGAAACACTGGCTCTTCACAAACGTGTGCAGTTTCCTTGTTCCCCAGAACCCTCTCGTCGCACTGACGTTTTCATTTCGGTCCACGTTAGAGAGTGGCAGTAGGGCCCGTATCTGCGCCAGGAAAGCAGGGGATAAGACCTCTAAGAGTTAGGATGAAGACACAGAGAGAGAGGGAAGCCAGCGCTGGTTATGTGGATGGTGAGGGTAAGCCAGACGCGTTCCTGGCACAACACTGCAAGAGATGGACAAGGGATTGTTTTGCTTGAGGCTTTTATCCAGCAGTTAAGACCAAAAAAAAAAAAAAAAAAAAGTCTGACCAATGGTTAGAGACTTGCAAAGAAGAAATCACTATAGTTTAGACCTGTTCACAGAGTGTATTAGAAATGCACAAGAACAAGGATGTTAGAAATACTGCGAAGCAATAAGTAGCTGGGACAGGACAACAAATCAAATGCAGCAAAGAAGGTGAGCAAACAGTCTGAGACCTAGCACATGCTCTAAAGCCTGCAGACGGATGGCAGGGAACTGGCAAGGAGAAAGACTAGGGCTGAGATTTTCGTTCTAACGCATCTGGTGGTTGGATGCATATTTACATATGCATCTTTCTGTTTACATATGATGGCTGTTTTTAAAGGTGATAAACTGATAGGTCTACCAAGGAAGGCTCTGACCTTCTTCTCTGGGGGAACGGAGCACAGAGCTACAGCATCATAAATTCTCACCCCACTTCCCGCGTCAAGCAGACTTTGAAGGAAAAGGGAGAGAAGAAAAAAGATGGTCCCTATCGGCAGGTGCGTGTGCACCAGCGAGTTGTCACCCTGCCCCTCTGACTAGGAGGTCAGCAGTGAGAGTGGCAGGCGTGCAGGGTGCCGGCAACAAAGCCCATCTTCCCCGGGAGGCTGGCAGCGGTGGCAGCAGAGGGGCCTGCGACCCTGGGCTGCAGAGAAGCGAGGCCGCCGATGCGACGCCCGCGCGTACCTGGTTTGCACTCATACAGGTCACAACACTCTCCCGGCTTCCCTGAGGCCTTGGACACTAGTATGTTCAGGTATCCCGGCTGGCAGACTTTGCGCAGACAGCCCGCAGGGTCGCACACGCAGCGGCTGGGTAAGGGGCAGCACTCCCCGGGGGGAGCATAGCCCTCGATCAGAACGGAATCTTCAGGACAACGTGGAGAGAACTGGACTTCACAGCGGGCCTTGGAGCAATCTGGCTTCTCTTCTAAATGGGAGAGAAAGAATTTAGCACGTGCCCAGGGGGCAGTGTGGGGCGCTGTTGTCAGACTCAGGGGCAGTCCTGAGGATCTATTCATGGACCGAAGAGGAGGGGAGAGAAAGAAACCAGTGAAACTGTCACACTCGGCTCAGCCGGCCATGAAAATCTCCCCTGAGATCTGCTCATGACATGGCGGGGGGAGCACAGTGGCCTTCTCCACCTCCCTGCTCACTTGTGCTGAAAAATCCACATTCCATGTGTCAACCAAAATCAAGAGTGGCACGGGAAGGTGCTTACGTGGGGTGCACGATCTGGGAAGAGGACTTCATCACTTACTGACCGAAAGCCTTTGAACTTAAAAGGAGTTTTAAGGCCTGCTCTTCGAAAACAGCATATGTTTAAAACCCCAAAATAGACCCACAAACAAATCCTGGCTACTTCAGGGACTGGACACAAAGGTATGTGATTATCAACACGAAAGAACTCTCTCTCTGAGCCCTGAATTTTGAAGAGATGAACTTATTTAAGACCATAGGATTCTATGACATGGAAGCTTCACAAGATGGAGAAGGAGCTAAATTGCCATGTAATTTCCCTAAACACCATCCGGCGTGTCTATCTCTAGCAGAGATCAAATGCCCCTCTCTCCTTCCTCAGGCATTATGTACTGACCACTGCTGTGCCTCCATTTTAAAAGAAAAGAAAACTAAATCGAACAAAGCCCTAGCTTCTGGAGCCCCAGTCCACAGCTGAGTCTCTGGGTTTAAACTTTTAAGAAACCTACACCAACATTATGTCCTTCAGGAAAAGGCTGAAACAAACCCAAGGCATGTCATCATGGCCCTGTGATCTCTTGGGCGAGGGGGGGAAAGGGGGGGAATGGAGGGGGGATGGAATTGAGAAAATGTTGGGTGAAAATGACGCCATGTGGTATTGGGGTACATTATCATTAGCTCCATGTTTTCTACAGTAAAACCCATCCAGAATCACAAAGCACGGTCAGATCCAGGTCACCTAGTTTAGTCTTCTCAACTAAAAATTAAGTTCAACTGATGCACGTGTGGTCAGCGGTAAAAGTAAAACAAGAATCCAGGTGTCCTCACTTCCAGGTTGTTCATCTCTTCCTGTTACACAAGTAGCTCTATTTCCAAAACCAAGTGCTCCTCAGGTCACTCCTACCTTGATGGCTGTATCTTTCATTTCACTGACCATCTTCCTTGTCTACTTCCTGTTTAATCAAAACGCCCGATGAAAGAGCCTTCCTACTCACAGGTGTAGTAAATTCATTAAAAAATATTTACAGAGAACCTGCTGTTCTAGCAGCTTGAGCTGTGCTGTAGGGAGAACAGGCATAGATTCCTGCCCTCATAGAGTTTACAGCACAGCGGAGGGTGACAAAAAATAAACACTAAACATCATAAATAAGCAAAGTGTGTCATAGTGGAGGGTGTTAAGTGCTATGGAGAAAAAAATGGAACAGAGCAAGGGGGAATCAGAGTGACTGGGGGGGCGGCGGTTATAATCTGGTCAGAACAGGCATCACTGAGAAACCAATGTTTGAACTAAGACTTAAAGGAGGGAGAGAGCGGGCCATGGAGATATCTAGGAGAAGAGCATTCCAGTGGCAGGAACAGCTAATATCATCCTGCATGTCCCAGGAGGGGTGGGGAGGCCAGCATGGCTGCAGTAGGCTGATGGAGAATGCATATATCCTATTTTCCTATGGTAACCCCAAGCAACTGCCCGGAGAAGAGAACACAAGAGGAACTCCAGTCTTGGATATCCATCAGTGTGGACAAAACAAATCATTAAGCTGGGGAGGAGAAAGTGAATCTTGACAGCATGGGGATTGATGGAGATGGAGTTGGTTAAGTACGTCCCGTGGATGACTTCTCAGGCAAACACAAACACACTGTGTCCAATCATACCACAAGCTCTGTGACTTTAACTGCAATAACACTTCATTCCTCCTCTTGTTAATGTGCTGTGATGAACTTATTCTGTGTCACATTCTATTCCATTCTTCTCCTGAGAAATACTTGTTATGTACAATCAGACTTTCCAAATATATGCTTCAATAAAACACGCTTTCATTATAACCCAACATATTAGATCTTCCTGGTTATTCTGCTCTTTATGCTTCACAGTCTCAATGTTGTCACCTACTTATGTGCTTTGCAGTTCAAGCCTTGAGAGATTTATTTACTTCTTAGAAACTGCCTTTGTGGGGCGCCTGGGTGGCTCAGTCGTCCAACTCTTGACTTTGGTTCAGATCATGATCTCAGTTTGTGGGTTTGAGCTCAACGTCAGGTTCTGCATTGACAGTGCAGAGCCTGCTTGGGATTCTCTCTCTCTCTCCTTTCTCTCTGCCCCTCCCCTGCTCTCTCTCAAAATAAATAAACTTAAAAAAAAAAAAAAACTGCCCTTGTAATACAAATGCCTTTGTAATACAAAATGTAGGTTATCACAGACACTGTTTGAACCACTATCCAAAGGGATTTAGGAATGTTAAAAATGAGGGTTTTTAAATCTTATTAAGTACTTTTTCAACTTTTCTCAAGATGACCATAGTGGCTTTCCCTGTAATTTATTATATAATCAATTAGCAGATTTAAAATCATCATTGTTTTCTTAGATTAACTGTATTGTTTCATTCTCTTGCCAGAGAATGTAGGCTGTACTACTTCGGTACTATTTTCTACTTCTGTTCATTTCTTGAGAGAGAGAGAGAGAGAGAGAGAGAGAGAGAGAGAGAGAGAGAGAGTGAGTTGGTAAATATGTGTGTAAATATGGCCTAAGGTCATCTTTAAAATACATGGCTATTTGAAAAAAACATGTATTTTCCCTTTACTAGATGTAAACTTGCAAATCTATCCAATCAGGCTTAATTATGACATTCAGACCACTTCTAGCTCACATTTTTAAACTAATTTCCAAGAAGGATCTATTAAAATCATCCACTATGAACCAGCAACTTCTTGTATTGCTATCAGTTTTTTACTTTAATTTTTTAAGCCTGTGTTCTTAACTCCATGACTAGTAGGCATAAGATTCAAGCCTATGATACTGACTTGGCAAGTTGTAAAATGATGCTTTTAAAGAATCTAGATTTCTAAGATTTGTATCTTTCTTTTCATCTTGTAATTGCTAACATTCTTAGCTTTTCTCTTCTTTTAACCCTCTATTCAGGTCTTGATGGATTATCCAGTACCCTTACTCACTAGCACCTTCCTCCAATCAGTCATGACCTGGGTACCCAACCATGGTTACCATGGCATCAGGAAGTGTCTTTCTGATACTTTCTTTTCCGACCCATTTCTAAATTAATTCTTTTAAGAGATTTCATTTATTCATCTACGTCTCCATTCCATCTCTCTTCCGTGAAAAAATAAGGAGAAAACTATAGCCACACCTGTATTTCCCATTCATTTAGAAGGTTTTTCTGATATTACCTCTGAATTTTAAATTTCATCCATTTGAAAAGAAGCCTCTTCTGACTCTTTCCTTACAGTGTCTAACAAATCTATATATAATAGTTAAGTTAATTAACAAGGTTTCAGTCTGGTTGCCTTGGCAACACTTTGCAACTAGCATCTTAAAAAAAAAAAAAAAAAGAACAAAAACTGCCCCAGATACAGAAAGATTAAAGTGACAGAATCAGTTGTAACAGAGGTGGTTATGGAGAGAAAATAAGCTTCTTTCATCATATTAATTATCTTCTTGTAAGAGGTTAGCCCTTAAAATATTGACAGGGTCACCCAGTATTAGAACGATTTTACAATAATAATGAAAAGTGCGTCTCAATCTAAGTCACTTTAACCTGTGTGACCACATGCTGGCCAGTTGTAGATCTTCTCCAGGTTCCTATATCAACAGGGAAAGTGCAATCATGATCTACAAGTAGCAATCGCACTCGAGAGTTTTAAATAAAACCAAAGCCGAAACGAAAACTACTAGATGGGAAGGGAAAAAAAGAGAAGAGAAAATGATATTGCCAGATTCTCACTATATCTGATTTTCTGCAGAGTCCCACACATCTGACACGAAAACTTTCTTCCTCTTTCAAAATCTCTGGAGATGGTCACTTAAAATGCTGCATACTTGTTAATGGAAAACAGGCAGCATGAAATGGACTACTGAAATTTAGACCAGTAACTAACTACAAAATCAACGCTGCTGGGTGCTCGGTCATTTTCCTGAAATCTATCCTGATTCTCACACACAACACAAATGCACACAGGCAGCACACGGTCATGAGACACAATCCTTGGGAGTTCCAACCACAGAGATGTTTCAAGAGACCCCCACGTGTGGACTGGACTTGATATCACAGAATTTAGCAGGTAGAGCAGGGAGCAAAGAGGGGAAGATTCTGGGACTTCCACCTCACTCTGGTAGTCCCTCCTCCCTTATAATCTCAAGTCCTAGAGTAGCTGTGGCATCACTGAAGCCATCACAGGGGCCACCTGGCCGTCCTGGCAGGCAAATCTCCTCATGAGAGGAGATTTGGTTTTGGAGGCTATGCCACTTGAGGTGGTATAGGTGAGGTGAAGTCGGAGAAATCTTCTCTAATCCTTCTCTGATTCATCCGACAAACATTTACTGAATGACTTCCATGTGCCGGGGGTTCTGGGCACAGAATTTAGAGCATAAAAGGAATAAAACAAAGTCCTTGCCCTCCTGGATTCAGAATTCTGGAGTGAGACAATAAACAAAGAGCTACACACCATGGTGCCTGGGGGGCGATAAATGCCCTGAAGTAGAATCAGCAACGTGGGTGTACCCTCTGGGTGAGGGCACCTGCACAGAGACCTGAATGAACGATAGAGGGCACGCAAACAGCAGGGCAGGATGTCTCAGATGGAGGGACCAGCAAGGATGAAGGTGCTCAGGCAAGAGCAAGCCTACCCTCCAAAAAGAAAAGTATACCTCACAGTTATGAAGAAGAAATCTAAACTAGTGTAACTCCCAGCTAGAAAATACCAATAAAGACTTACAAGAAAAAATATTTTGACATATAATGTTTCTCATTAAGGATTCAGTTCTCACGACTGTGCTAGGGAAATGAAGGCAATCTTTATCAGTGGGGTACCTTCTATGCATAACGCACCATGCCTCTCCTTTTCTCCTCCATTGGGAAAAGAGGACATTTTCCTTTCCACTTGGTAGAGGAGGAACTAGACACAGAGAGGTTAAGAAACTTGGCTAAGGTCACAAAGCAAGTGGCACAGCTTCCAAAGCCGACGATCTTCTCACTGGTTCACAATACCAAAAGCAAAAGGAACTTGAACTTTCCTCATTGGCTTTTCTGGTATTTGTATATTTCGTCAATGGCTACGGTTTCACTCACACACAGAATGCAAAATTAATTGGCAAAGATAAAGAAAGAGGTGCAGGGTCGTTGGTACTGTCCTCAACACTTTCTGGCTGGCCAGCCTCCCAAACTCATTTGCTCCTACAGACATCACATGATAAAAGGTAGAGGTTTTGGTTTGGTTTGTTTTTTTTTATCCAGTATTATTTTGTTCTGAAAACTTCTATTACAAACGTAAGCCACGTCATCCCTATATTTTTAAATTTAGAGACTGACTCCTTTAAAGTTACACTGTGAATTCTCTTCATTCACATTCCACGATTTTATCATAACCTTTTTTGGCAAGCTTCGCGGTGAAGACTCGTTCCACACAATCATAACCCTGAGGGGAAAAAATCAGGCTTGTTGATACAGTCCCAGAAATACTTCATATTTCGGCTTGTTCGGAAACACCAGCTGCACTTTCCCAGCACTTTCTTTTACTCTGAATTTAGGATTTAACAGTGAGGGAATCTACATATGCCCTTCTCTTGGCAGTGTGTTGAAAGTGCCATACTACATTGTTTTCATTACCTAATAAAGTTAGTTTGCATCCCAGAATATAAATTAGCCAGATATAAAGAAAAAAAATGAAATGATCTGTAAAGTTGCAACATAAGATACTTTAGTGCTTCTCATGCTGGCTGTCCATTACAATCACTTATCAAGCTTTTAAGACTACCACTGTCTAGAGAGGGAGGGAGGCAAACCATAAGAGACTCTTAAACACAGAAAACAATCTGAGGGTTGATGATGGGGGTGAGGGAGAAGGGAAAATGGGTGATGGGCATTGAGAAGGGCACTTGTTGGAATGAGGGCTGGGTGTTGTATGTAAGCAATGAACCACGGAAATCTACCCCAAAACCAAGAGCACGCTTTACACACTGTATATTAGCCGACTTGACAATAAATTCTATTAAAAAAAAATATACATATATCTCAAAGAAAAATCCTATAAAAAATAAGCAAATAAAAATCACCTAGGTGATAAGGCCTCTGGAGTTCCTGCATACTTTATCACATCATACATATGCATGGAAACATTCAGTGCTTTAATTTCTAAGGAAATAAAATGAACTTCAATCTCCTAAGAAAAAAAATAAAGAATAATGAAAAAATTTTTTCTGCACCAAAATACCCTTCCAACTGATGCCTGAAATTCCCTAAATAAAGATTAATTTATTGGCATTTAGTGAAAATTTTCCAGAAATGCAAATGTCTCTTTGTAGATAATAAAATCTGTACTTCGGATGAAAAAGAAAAAAAAAAAAAAAAAAGAATACCACTGTCTAGATGCCACCTTAAATCAATTAAATCAGAATTTCTGGGGGAGAAGCCTGGGAATTAATATTTATTTTAATAGCTCCCTGAGTGATTCTATTGTGTGATTAGAGCTGAGAATTACCGTGTTACTCCTCCAAGCAAACCAGGAATCTTTACAATGAAGTTCCTTACTGACAACAGAGCTTTGCAAAGGGTGTATTCAAACATCCTGTCAAACGGCAGCTGGCCAGATGCCAAAGAAGCACTGAGCCCTCCAGATCTCTGCCTGCCCCAAATGGTCCAAACCAGATGCTGAGCCCCATGGTACCTCTAGGACTCTCCCGGCCCACACATCTTTTCAATGTAGGATATTACTGAATTGGGTTGAAAATAACGCTTTACATTAGAGCTCTGCTACTCAAAGGGTGGCCTCCCTGGACCACCAGCATCGGCATCGGCATCACTTGGGAGTTTGTTAGGGCTGTACAGTCTCAGACACCTGGGCCAGACCTACTGAATCTGCACTTCAGCAAGATCTCCAGGTGATTCTGTGGTCTTGAGTATGGTTCTCAAACAGTGGGCCATGGACAAGCACTTCATCATCTCCTGGGAATATGCTAGAAATGCAAATTCTAAGGCCCCATATGAGGTCTACAGAATTAGAAACTGGGAGTGCGGCCCAGCAATCTCGCTGAACAAACCCTCCATGGAATTCTCATGCACGCGGTGGTATGAGAACCACAGGGCTGGAATAATGATTCTCAACCCTGGCTGCACACGAGAACCGCTGGGGAGCTTGGACAATCTAGAAGCTCAAGAATACACCCGCTTTAATTCTCAGGAACTCTGAATCAACGAGTTCTCTAGAGTCTTCTTGGAAGAGGTCAGAGCTCCCTGGGAGGCATGAAAATAGCTGAGAGAGGGGTAGAGGGTAGGGAGTGGGAGAGTCAGATCCCAAACGTGGCCTACGTACATCCTACTGAATGTTAAATCACAGTTTACCAAAGTTTATTAGAATTTTGAGTCCAGGGACGTTTTATTTCATCATCCATTAGTTCACACCACGAACACATATTCAATTTACTCCCAGAGGGATTTGCCATTCATATAATTAAATTTAGATATTTGTACACAGTAACAAACTTGCAAAATGTAACAAGGATTTTATTTTTAAAAACCGGCAATAAAATAAAGCCTCAGAGGATGGTTTGGATAAATGTACAAAGAAAATGGAAGATTTCTTTCAAAAAGACTAATTTTGCCTAACAAACTTCTCTGAGTACCTGGTTCCCTTTTTTGCCGTAAACACAAGCCCCCAGAAAAGGAAGAAAAATTACTAGAGAATGGGAAAATGACTAATGAGGAGAACTTAAATTAACTAGATTTGTGCAGTCAGTTCAGCAACATCTTAAGAGGAATCTTCATAACAGTTTGAAAATGTCAGAGGCATAAACCTTAGAAATGAAGAACTCCCCAGGGTGGTGTTGAAGCGGAAGGCAACGTCCATTACAGAAAACAAAGCCTCTATTTTGCTGAGTGATCCACATTGGATGGGTTGCTTTCTGCACTTCAAGTTTTCCTCCACTGAGGAAGGGGATGCTGTAAAACCAGGCTCTCTTTTTGTGAAATCAGGATCCGGACTTGAAAGGTGCGGTGCATCTGGAAATGGGGGGCTGGCCGTGTGGGTGTCTCTGTGGACATCCTTCAGCCAGGCCTTCTGTGAGCCCGTCCTCTGCAAGCAGGGCCTCCGGGAGGACCAGCAGTAACTGCTGAATTAGAGGAGGAGCCAGTCTTCCTTTTAAAACCCCAGTATTTGTTAACCACGTAGAGTTTTAGAAGTACAGTGGAAGAAATGAGATCTTACGAGACTTGAAGAAGGAAGGAACAGAAAACCAAGGGCATTGTCAGCAATTCTGTCAATAAAATCCCGAGTCCAGAGGTGGTATATGGATTTCAAAAGTCTTGAGGACTCCAAAGAATACTATGTGCTGATCGGAGGTCTTCAGAAGTTCCTGAAAGCGACTGTACTTATGTGATTAAAATGATAGATCAAGAATAAGGAGGGCGCAGACCAGCATGGAAAAAGGACGGGCGGAAGGCACCGCAGGACGCTGCTGTTGTTCAGTCTTTGCTGACAACAGCAGCCGCAAAGGAACAACAGCGGGCTATTTAGCTGTTCAACTGGTAGTTCTCATGAGGGTTTGCACATTCTGGCGGGGGCGGGGGGTTGGGGGACACAAAAACCGTGTGGCTAAAAATATGGAAGTAGATTTTTGAAAAAATTATCTTGGCCATTTATTTCTTCTTTCTCTTCCTCCTTTCTTTTTTTAATTTCTGTTTTACTTAAGACAAAATACTTGTTTGTACCAGTGGCTCGTCATTTAACAGAGGCTTCTTTTTAGCTACTTTTCTCTCTCTCTTGCATACATGGGAGTCAGTATACCTACTGGCTTACTACCAAGATTTGAGAGCCAGAAAAAAGTACGTTCAAATCTTGGCTCCTCTGAAACTATCTGTGTGATCTTGGACACGTTTCCTGACACTTCTCTGTGTCCAAGTTTCCTCGGGGTTGTTGTAAGAGTTAAGCGAGGTAATATATATTGCAAGCAGCCCTTTGCCTGGCGCATCCAAGTGTCCAGAAGAGAAGAGCTCTTATCACCATCATCAATTATTACAAAAAGTCTAGGCTTTGAGTCAGACTAACTTAACAATACTCAGTACAGTATACTCATGTGTTAAATGGGGCATCAAAATGCTTACCCTACAAGACTGTTTCAGAGATGAAAACAAAATGTATGCATTCGCTCCTATTGTATAAATATATAATATTTATAAAAGCTATATAAATATAAAAGAATATTTCATATTAAACATATACATGCACACGTACATCAACACATACATATACACACGCAAAGCATTATCCTAGGTGCTAATATTAGCTCACTCCTCCTCTCTGTTTTAAACCTAATGCCCAACACAGTGCCTAGGACACAGATGTGATCATTATATGTCTGCTATTACTGACAAAGGTGAAGCTGATTATGAAACACATACACACACCATATATCCCCACATACACACATCTCTTAGCGTGCTCCCTACAGAGTCATCTTAGCATGCTAGAAGTTTAACTCAAGTGCTGCTTCTCTGTCAACTTCCACTACTTTCTTTATTGATTTCTTAAAAAAAAAAAAAAAAAAGGCCACTTTTTTGAGAGAACAGTCTCTGCTCTGTCTGGAGAGCAGGAAGGAAGCTGCCTTATAGAGGTAGTTTTCCCTGGAGATTCTTCCCTAGCTATTTCTGCATTCAAGATGTGCTGATGGGACTGGCTCACAAAGTTAGCAAATTGACAAGATGGAATATAATGTTAAAGATTGCCTCCCCAAAACAGACACACAGAGGCCTCCTGACATTTATACCTACACCATTAAAGGCCCTCCCCAGTAAGAAAGTGCTTCCTCCTTGCAGACCACCTCTGGCGGTCAGCGTCTCTCAGAACAGCCTCATTCCCTTCCTACAACTCTTCCTCTGAAGGCCTCTCCACCCTCCTGACCATTCCTTCCTAATCAGCCTTGTGCTGGGCCAAGCCCCTGAAAGGGCCCCACGTTTCTATGCCGTCTTTGTATTCTTTGTGTACCCGCGGCGTAAACCCTCATCTACCACGACCGCCAAGAGGGCACCCAGAGACTACAAATATGTGAGCTGCAGCTGAGCAAAGGGACGTGTTTACTTTCCATCCGGAACGACAACTTGACCTGCAGCAAAAACAAAAATACTGCGATGTGTATTTTTTCCCAGAAATGATAATTATAGTACTCCAAACATTTTTCAAACTTCAACTACCAAAATGGAAAAGGCATTCAAAAATAATTTATTAAATAGCTTATATTCTTGGTAGCCCTTACATGGAAATTCTACTTCCCCCCTCCCCCCTTCATAGCAATTAAAGCGTTTGGCTCCTGGCTCAAAACCCTTCTCCAGAGCAAGGTGAGGTTCAACCTGCCGACCTGCCAGGTAGGTGGCTGAAGCGCTATCCTTATTCATCATAGTGTGGGTTTATAGCACCTTTTCCACCCCAAAATACCAGCGATTTAAGAATTGCAGTGACACAAAGGCAATTCTGCACATCTGGCTGATGAAACGCCTGAACCAAGAAGCAGAGGCCAGAGGGGCTCCAGGTACCAAACACAGAAGTATAGTATTTAGACCCTTCTCAGGAGCATGATGCGAACCCCGGCTTACTCTCACTCCTCTCTCTGAAGAATGTGCTTCTTCAATTCATTCCCCACCTGGTCGTTTTCCTCTAGCCAAAGTTCTTCTAGACTCCTTACTCCCATCGGGAAATGGCCCTTGTAACTACCGCTCTCAGGCTTTCCAACATTCTTTTGAAGTGGTTCTCACTTGAGTGTGTTAGACGGCTTTTTAAAGCATGGACTGTGAACCTCGCTTCCAGAGTCGCTGATTTAGTTGGTCTGGGTTGAAGCCTCAGAACATGCATTGCTAACAGATTCACAGGTTACTGATGCTGCTGTCCAGGCACCATGATTTGAGAACTGCTGCTTTAAACCATGTCTATTTGAAAATTTTTAACTCTCGTAAGCTCTATCATCATCTCTCCTCCTCCCAGGCAAAGCTGCTTCTCTCTCTCTGTAGATATGTACTAGAACTGGTGTTCGATGTAAAAGGACAGTACTGTGCTTGATGACCTGACAGGCCTAAACTCATCCTCTTCTACACTAAATAGCAGCCCACAGGGAGCTACCATCTCAGACCTGAGATAAAATTCAGAGAGGAGCTCATGGGGAGAACAGGCGCACATTCAGACCACTATATTAGATTTGCATGGAGAGGTCAGGGCTGTTGCCAGTGAACAGCTGGGGCTGCTCCCACATTTCAGGGGTATAGCATACTTCCAAATATTTTCAAATGCAGCAAAGGACATAATGACACCATAAATCAGTCTAACCAGAATGAATTAAAGGGGGCAAAGTAGTTAGTATATGATGAACCAACTCTCACAAATTCACCCTCTAATAATTGGGAATTTGTGATAATTTGGAATCAGAGTGTTATGAAATTTAACTTTAACTTAATGTGTGATGGGGACTAGACTCTACACAAAGTCACTAGGGACCTAAATTCCTTTCATTTATTTGCTCCTCAATACATACTGCGCAGCCCTCGTCCATCTAGTCTTTCAACCAATGGGAAGAGAAGAAAGTGGAAGGGGGAGGGCACAGCTCTAAGTGGCATACTGTGAGAAGCTGCATTATCCCTTCAGCTCCCTTCACCTGGCGCGGACTTAGTCACACAGCCACACCTACCTGCAAGGAAGTCTGGGAAATGTAGTCTTTATTCTGGGTGGCCATATCGGTAGCCAAAACTTTATGGCAGAGGAGAATGAACACGTGGATGCAGGGACTAGGAACCTCTACGATAATTTTTCTAAGGAAATAAACTCTGTTAATATGGAAGTATACTGCCCATTTTTTTTTATTTGTTAAAGTTTATTTATTTAAGAGAGAGAGTGCACGTGCCTGTGCATACATGAGCAGAGAAGGGGCAGAACGAGAGGGAGACTGAGAATCCCAAGCAGACTCCACGCTCACTGTGGAGCCCAACATGGGGGCTTGATCCAATGACCATGAGATCATGCCCTGAACCGAAATCAAGAGCTGGATGCTTAACAGACTGAGTCACTCAAATGTTTCATGTACTGCCCTTTAAAGAATAAAAGTTAAGTAAAACATTCTGAAGAATCACTTGACAAACACTCAAAGAAAGCAATACAGGTACGTGTTTCTTACCAAAGATCTATGTCTAGGTGTTAAACAGGCCTGGAAGATTATTATTTATTTATCAACTCCAAAAATATGTAATCATCAACTGCCATGTAAGAGACATGGTAACAAGTTGTATGTTTTTAAAAAAGCAAGCATATATATACCCTAGTCATCAGTGAGCCTAGATTTTCCATGCATACGAACTTTAAGCAGAAAGCTAGGTTTCTTTTGGAATGTTCTAATTTCAACAAATCAATCTAATCCTTCCTGTAATTAAGGTATGAAAAAAAGGTGGACTGAAGATTTGAATGTTTAATTATAAGAAAGTAGAGGAAATAAAATGCTTGACCTTGCATAGAAATGTGGGAATGGTTCTATCTACATACAGGACATCTCTGTCAAAGGAGAAGAAAATTTCTCTTAGCCAGAAATTCTTACATGTAAGTGGATAAAATGGTGGCCTAGCAAAACCAAATGACTTGCCCAAGGGTCATCTGGCTAGTGAATGGTGAGGCAGGGCCAGAAGCCAGGTCTCCTGGGGAATTCTACATTGCTTCCACCGAGAAACACAGTCAGTTATCATACTAACATTCTCACCCTTTGGTCCATAGTGTGCATCTTTCCCTGACAGTTACTCATCTTTTCTGCAATACTTAAAATTGCTTAGAATCTAGCTTAAAATTTTGATTACAAAGCTCCTTTATTATGAAATCAGTTAAGTATACAAACCAAGCCAAAAGTAACCCTTTATAAGTGGAGTGGCTAAAAAGGGTCAGAAGAGCAACCTCTGGTCATAAGGTGGCTGTGGTGCTGTCCACCACTTAGGTGCTGATAAGCTACTCATCCACACAGGCAGAGTCTTGTTCTCTGAGACATGCATAACAAATATGCTGGGGGCGGGAGGGTGGCATGACTGCCAAGATGGGATCTACGTGAACACCAAGGGACTTGGGACTGGGGACCTGGAAGGAGACAGCTCCCATGTGGCACACCACAGGGCTCCTCTGGAACAACCCAATCTCCAGGAAGTTTAGACCTCTTGGCAATTTCCCCCAGTCCATTCAGAAAACGAAGCCCAGCCACAGAAACGTAGAAACTCTAAGACAAGAGGAACTGGCAATAAATACCACACACATCTCTCAGCATTAAAGACAGGAAAAAGCCTGATGTGGAAGCTGAGAATCTGCTTTCATGATCTCGGCTTGGCATAGTGTCTGTAACACAGAAGTTAAGTTCTGAAAAGCCCTTCTGTCTGCAAAATCCCTCCGTGCTGCCACAGTTTCCTCACATTTTAAGCATGTGTTTCTTTGCTCTTCTCCCTGGTTTTGTGGTAGACTTGACTTATCTGGATACCTGCAGCTGGTGATGGCTGAAATCCTACGGATATGTGTGACCTCTGATATTCAGACTCTGTCCCGAGACGAGTGTAGGCTTCTGCTGGCCTTGTCTTTTCAAGGCATTGTGGATCCCTTGCCCAGCAAATGAGAAAGCCAGCCTTCCCTATTCCTTGTCCCATCTTCTCTCCCTCTTCTTACTATTTTCCTGCTGTGAAATCATAGCTATCCTTATGCTCAGAAAAGCCACTTTTTACAATTTAGGGTTTATGTTAATACTATCCTTTGTACATGTTATAACTGAGAATATAAAAACTTGCCTCAGAAGGGAGAAAGGGAACTTCCTAGGAGATCAGGTATAAACTAGAGGAAGCAGTAATCCCCAGGTTTTCTCTAGTGCTTCAGGAGCTTATCAGTTGGCTGTATGTGAATTTCTATTCTTAGGCATTTTGGGTTGTTGTTGTTAAGAAACAAAATGAACAAAAAAACAGACTCTTAAATAGAGAACTGTTGGTTGCCAGACGGGCAGTGGATGGAAGGGGGATGGGTGAAACAGATAAAGAAGATTAAGAGTACACTTATTCTAAGTATTTTTTAATAGAGTGTTTCTTTGAACCTGACAATGATTTTTTAAAATATTTATCTATTTTGAGAGAGAGAGAGAGAGAATGAATTCCAAGCAGGCTCTGCATTGTCAGCACAGAGTCTGACATGGGGCTCAATCTCACAAACTGTAAGATTATGACCTGAGCCGAAATCAAGAGTCATGCACTTAACTGACTGAACCACCCAGACACCCCTCTAAATATTTTTTAACAACAGATTAAGAAGCCACCCTAACTCCCTGACATATTGCCCAGTCTCAGAACTCTCGGATCTAGGGTGACTATTGTCCCAATTTCTAGTTATCCTTGGAGATACCACTTTTTCATTATCTTCCCTATTCAAGAGGATTTCCTCCTAGGAGGCTAACAGATTCTGATCAGCCAAATACTTTTTTAAAAAACAGTGTTTGATACAAGTGGCTACTGATATATGCTAGTTTTACCCGATCTAAAAGGCTTAAACAACAGGAGATCGGAAACATCTCAACACCTGCAAGATTAATGGTGTAATCTAAGAAGGCTATTCAGTCAACATATCATTACCGGGCCTCCCATTAAAAAAAGATGGGGATTGAGGAATGGAAATATAGTAGACTCAGGCTTTCCACAAGAGGTAATTCCTGAGGTCTTTGTACACACTAATTGGTGCATGATGCCACAGATTACAGTTGCCCCGGAAAGTGCAAAATTACACTGATCAGTACACTTGCTGAGGCATTTCTAGGAACTGCTCTTCCTTGTTTTTGTACCAAGCATTTCAGGGATTCACTCTACTGCCAAATATAGCACACCAGCTTTCTAATTTGTCCCAGATTTCTGTTTTCTGGTAAGGAACCATTACTTTCTAGGACTTCACTTTACTATTCTTCCTCCTGGCTTTCTTTTAGAAACAAAAAAAGTTCTGCCCAGTGCATGACTTCTTACATATGTGATAATGAGCTAAAAACAACTGGGCAGTTGGCTTATTACCAGCTAAACAACTTGCTCCTGCACAGGTACTTCAGAACACACCTGATCAAATGACAAATTACTACACATCACGGATCTTCTGGGTCACTGTTTCATGAATAACTGAATATGTGAAGGTTAAATCAATGAATCACAAGGGTCTACTGTGTTGGTTTCTGTGTAATGAATCTTGCCTAAGTCATGGCTGTTCCTGTTTAGCAATAACCTCATACCTAACTCTTCTACCCACTCCCCACTTAAGAATGCATGCAGAAGGCTCCACCTCCTCTGAATCCCCAATGAGGATGTTGGGGACAACGGGCTTTGTGGCCGGTAAGCCTCCTTTTGAGTCAGAGGAGGATTTCTCATGTAGCAATGACAAGGGCACTGTGGGATCTAATCTTCGTCCTTAATTATGTCACTGTGAAGCAAAAATTATTAAATTAAGAAAATGATTTTTTTATATTGGAAAACAGACTAATTTCTAATCAGAACTTAGAAATAAACAATCTAAACTGTCAGAAATATATCAAGCTGACTGAGTTGTTCAAGTGAGCTTTAAGAAAGGAATCTAACAGCCATCTTTAACAACATTCCTGGTGAAATTAACATGAAAACTGTCCCCTAGTTGTTCTTCTGGTACTCTTTCTGAACAAACGCATCTAATGGTTGAGGCCTTACTCTGTTTAATCGTCTACATACTATTTTATAAGTTGGGAACCACATTATCTTTACTGAATGTGGTATTCTATCCATTCTTTCATCTACAAATGTTTCATACTAAGTGTAACACATGGTTCCTCACCTCCACAAACTTACTACTGAATTTAGGAGAAAGCGGAGCACCAATCAACATGGATCAGGCTCTGGGGTAGACTCAGTCTAACTGCTTGTGTGAACCATACAATTCTTTAACCCTTTGAGCTTCCAATTCCTCTTTATCAAAGGGAAGGTTAGCAGAGGATTTCTGAGGGTCTTTCCAAAATAAGAAATCGGAGACCAATACAGAGAAAGGAGAGGGTACCTGCAAGGCAGTTGCTGGGAAAGCTTCATGGAGAAGTGTTGTCCTTATCAAGGTCTTGAAATGTGGGTAGGATTTAAAGCAGGTGTAGTGAGGAGATGGGGAGCAGGGACTACTCCTGGCAGGAGATATGGGTCCAAGTGAAAGGAGAGTGATGTGTGATGCAGCATGGCAGTCATACTCCCAACAAGCCACTTTTCAATGACACACCCACAGTGCTACCTCTGAAGAGCACACTGCGCCCCTACTTGTCTCCACGCTTTCAATGGGGAGGGGTAGAGGTGGGGAGGGAGAAGCATTTCCTCCAATACTCTTTTGCCACATATGCCTAGCTGGCCACACTGCCACCATCTATCTGTCCAACATTTCCTGAGCACTCATTACCTCCTGACACTTTCCTAGGAATCCGGGGACGCAAAGTTCGAAACGTATGGTCTTTGTCCTCTAAGAGCGTTCTGGCTGTGTTCAACGTCACCTCCCTCGGCTAAATACCCTTTCCCCTCGGTCTCCACCACAAGTCTGACTCCTTCCTTTAGTCTACTGTTACAGACTTCATGCATACATCTTTTTTTTTTTTATCTAAAAAAATATATTTTTAAGTTTATTTATTTATTTTGAGAGAGACAAAGACAGCGTGAGCGGAGGAGGGGCAGAGACAGAGGGAGAGAATCCCAAGCAGGCTCTGTGCTGCCAGTGCAGAGCCTGACACGGGGCTTGAACTCATGAGACTGTGAGATCGTGACCTGAGTGGAAACCAAGAATCGCAAGTTTAACCGACTGAGCCACCCAGGTGCCCCAATGTATCAATTTTATAAAAATGTTCACACTGCATCACTAATTACTTACATTTTGGCATTCCATGACCAAGTGTGCCTTCCATGAAGGTTGGGCTAGAGTCTGGTGCTTCTTTGTTTCTCTAATACCTAGCATAATGCCTACAACACAGTTGGCAGCCAGTGAACTATTACATCTCTCAGTAATAATATTCCCTTACTACTCTTAATGTTTCTACCTTTTCCTGTCTGCCTATCTATCCACTTACCTACCCACTTACCTATCTAAGTTCTACCACTCACTCTAGTGTATGTCCCTGGTAACCGCTCCTAGATTAGTTTCCTCATCTGTAAAATGAGGATAATAAAAGTCTCCACCTCACTAGCTTGTTGAGAGGTTGAGGTAATATATGTCACACTAATACCTGGCACATAAGTAAGCCGGTCTTGTTAGCTCTCAGTTCCCATTCGCTGCTAACTTCAGAAGAGTTACAAGAGGTTCTGAGATCTTTTCACAAGTCACAGAAACCAAATTTACAATGTCAAGTCAAAGAATCCAATGATATAAAGGCAACAGACTAAATAATGAAGAGCAACTGTCAGGTAGCCCCAACCCAAAGTATGCAAAAATGTACCAAATTCCCAAAGCCTATCTTAACTACACAACAGCAAAAGGTCCTTAACTTTTTTTTTAATATTTATTTACTTTTGAGAGAAAGAGTGCGTCCACATGCACGCAAACGGGGGAGGGGCAGAGAGCAAGGGAGACACAGAATCCAAAGCAGACTCACTGCTCTGAGCTGTCTGCATGGAGCCCAATGTGGGACTCGAACCCAGGAACCAACAAGATCATGACCTGGGCAAAAGTTGGACGCTCAACTGACTAAGCCACCTAGGCGCCCCAAAAGGTCCTGAACTTTTTAATAACCACGTAATTATCACTATTATCTTACTTTAGAAATGCCTACACACAATGAACTGTGTATTACTATAATACTGTATTGCAATCACACTGATACATCCTGTAAAGCTGATACAGTGCTTAAGCAGTTGGGCAGAGGGTGTATCTCATGGTGTAATTAACTTTATGGACTTTTCAAAGGTCTCCAGAACAGCAAGGTAATTATTTTAAAGAATTAAAAATATGCTCTACCAAAAGCCTTAAGTGGGCATGTGGTTCAAGAAGTCTAGGGGCGCCTGGGTGGCGCAGTCGGTTAAGCGTCCGACTTCAGCCAGGTCACGATCTTGCAGTCTGTGAGTTCGAGCCCCGCGTCGGGCTCTGGGCTGATGGCTCAGAGCCTGGAGCCTGTTTCCGATTCTGTGTCTCCCTCTCTCTCTGCCCCTCCCCCGTTCATGCTCTGTCTCTCTCTGTCCCAAAAATAAATAAACGTTGAAAAAAAAAATTAAAAAAAAAAAAAAAGAAGAAGTCTTGACTGACTGGCTCAGGACTCCAGTATGATACCAGACCTTATACAGTACAATGAAACTCTCAAAATCAGTTCTGAAAAAAAAATACCTAAATTTATTTGTAATTTTTAAAGGGCTATAGTGTATTGAGATGAATTCTAAAGTGTGCAAGAATCTCTGATTAGACAATTAAGAAATCCCATCATCAAAGTTGTAAAATACTCTAGCATGGAATTAATTCCTTTCTTACCCAGTGCTCTAAATATTGTTTCCATAATATATGTTATTTATAGGCTCAAATGCTCTTTTGCAAGAAAATTTTTAAAAAAGGCTTATACTGGATAATGTATTACAGGATTTTTCTTGTTTTTTATTTTAGAGAGAGTGAGAGAGAGAGTCTGTGTGTGCAAGTGGGGAGAGGGGCAGACAAAGAGCAAAGCCCAATGCAGGGCTTGACCCCATGATCATGAGATCATGACCTGAGCTGAAATCAAGAGCTGGGCACTCAATGGACTGAGCCACCCAGGCGCCCTGCATTGCAGTATTTCTGCAGCCAGTCCTTGGGGAGGACATATTGAAGGCAGCTGAGAAAATATGACAAAGAAAGACATAATGGACAAGCATCAAGGGACCAAATTTTTGTGTGAGCCCCATCACTGACTCACAGCAGTAACAGGCAGATCCTGGCAAGAACAACCATTTCCAAAGTATCAAAAAGAACATCTCGGGAGATGCAGGGAGAAAATCACAGGAATAAAAATGGCATCCTTAATTTTGGGGGGAGGAACCAAGAGAGAAGCAGTAGATAATTTAATTCATGAAGCTGACTTATACTAACTCATTTAAAATATTTTGTCTTGGGTATCATATCGTAGGTAATGTCACTAACAAACCAAACCTTTGGTATTATATAGCCTCAGGAACTGAGCTTACCCCTTTCCACATGAGTAAACTGCTACTTAAGGGTGAATCAGAAGAGAGGTAAGTAGCGAACAGAATAAACTCTGGCAGTTCCTGAGAGCAAAGCTTCTCAGACCGTACAGTTACCAGAATCCAACAGCCTTTTAGATATTCAGAATTTCAAAGAGCACTTAAAACCATTCATTTATGCATGGAAAAAAGTTTACCCTGCCACCTTCTATTTACTGGAAACTTTGTTAATTCCTATACCTCCACATATACAGTAACATATGAACTAATGTTTGAATTGAAAACTGAGAGCTATTCATGTATCCTACAGTTCTTCATGAATTAAAAAATATGAACTATATTTAGTGTATAAAACACGACAGCGAAATAAAGGGACAAAGCCCCCAAGAAACAAAATAACAGAACTTATTACATTCAAATCATGTTGTTTTGTGAAGTCACCTTAGGAAGTTATATAGTTATTCCAATTCTGCCATTTCTCAGCATGTTTCTATAACGTGCCTTTTGACGTTTTCTTTTAAAGCAGTTCATGAGATACACATTAAAATCAGCCTCACTGCCTAAGAGTTCTAGCTTATACTTTAGCAAAAACAGAATCCCCCAAAGTGCTCACCTATTTTATTAATCAGCTAGGACTCCATATGCCTTTTGGCTATTTTCCAAAAGAAAACCCTGCTTCAAAAAATGAGAGTTTGCCATTACCATTGGCATTCAAAAAAAAAAAAAAGTGCTACACACACTGAAAGCAATTAAAAACAAACGAACAAACAAAACCCCAAAAAAGGACAGAGGAGGGAGGAAGGGAAGGAGGAAGGGAAGGGAAGGAGGAAGGGAAGGGAGGGAGGGAGGGAGGGAGGGAGGAAAGGAAAGGAAAGGAAAGGAAAGGAAAGGAAAGGAAAGGAAAGGAAAGGAGGGAGGCAGGGATGGAAGAAGAAAGGAACGTGAAAAACATCCATCCTTCGTATTCAGGCAGCCTCACTGGGACAAGACAGACTGCCAGAGTGATGGTGGAAAGGAGAACATCTAGATTTTAACACTCATTTGATTTTGTTTTAAATAGTCCCCACCTAAGAATCTCAATCTCAGGTCTACTCTATTTCATTCTACGATTTTTGCCAGTTTGGTAATTCCCTTTCTGTGAATAGGCTAGGGCAATAGATTATGCAACCTGACTGAAATACTCCTAAGTTGCTAATTATTTTTCTGACTGAAAGTAGGAAAGAATGGGCTTAACATCAAAAAAATAATTGGGTCCGTATCTAGTCATCTTGTTAACACTAGAAAAATGACTCATAAAAATTTTTTGCAAAAAAAATGCCATCGAGAAAGATGCTGCTTGCTTTTGAAGGTTAATTTTAAACAGTAATTAACAGAAGTAAATAAACATTTTAAACAACACTGATCACAGCTCTTCAACAATATCCAAATGCTTCTTCAGAGCATCACTTAAATGTGCAATTTCTCAAAAAAAAAAAAAAAGTAAGTTTAATTAGGAGAAACAAACCAGAATTGCATAAAAGCCATACATTTAATCTTACATAAAAACTTCTTTGGAAACATCTCTGTATTAATCTTACAAGTTAAGAATGTAAGTACTGACATTAAGTTTCTGTTTATAGCTTTAGCTTTAATTTCATAGTAGTTATGCAGGACCAAGGATCAAAAGACTGTTAGGAAAACACTAGCCTTTACAACGCCACAGCAATAAACTGCCCTCTAAGCTGATCTGAGATACTGATGCTAAGCACCATGGAGCTCCCAGCATCTCCAGTGGCTTCCACGTAATGAGGCAACACCACAGGAGAGATTCAAGAAGGAAAACATGGTACGGTTACACCAGCTTCCTAATGACTGAAGACGAGAATCCAAACTCTTTACCATGGCACTCGAACCCCCTGGCATCTGGGTATCACCAATGCCATGCCTCATCGCCACCCCGTGACCCCCGTTCTCCACCATTCTAGGACCCATGCTTGCTCCAGTCACAGTGAGATTCACTGCTCCCTCATCCGTCCCATGCTCTCTTCTCTCATGTTTTGATGCTTTCTCTTTTCTCCTTTTAACTCACTCAAACCTCAGCTTCACAAAGGTGAAGACTTCCTTGAGTTTGGGAAAGATGCGCTGTCATATGTAGGTATAATGGAAGTACCCACACAGGCCTCCCAAATTACACTTGGGGTCCAGTACTGCAAGAGGAAGGGGTCTTTGCTACAGTTTTAGTGTCCGTGTGTCTAGCAAGATGTTGTGACCTCACTGGTGATCATTAAACCTTGATGGGCTCAACAGCTGAGGAAATAAAGTAACAAGAGTTGGCTGAGAATATGGGATGCAGAATGAGACCGTGTGGGTTCCAATCTTGGCTCTACCTGGCTGTGTGACCCTCGGCAAGTTACTTCACCCCCTTAATTTACTTCATGAGCTTCTTAGGAGTATTAAATAAAATAATCCATATAAAGTGCCTGGGGTGACATCTGGCACATGGTAAGCATGCTCTAAATGTTAGTTACTATTACATCATATTTTCCCATAGAATCCCAGTTTTCAGGAATAAGAGATCTGTTTTTAAGCAAATGAATCAAACTACTATAGTTTGCAGATGGGCAAGAGAACATTTTAACCAGGGAGGATCTGAAAGACAAGAGAGGAGAAGAAGAAAGAGGGCAGGAAGTTGGAGAGAGTAAGACTGCATGTGAATTAAGGCTCAAGCAAACGCAAAGGTAGGAAATAATAAGACTAAGAGGAAATAAGAGCTGGAAGTTGAGTGAAGCTTTGAAAATAAGCAGAGAACCAAACAGGATTTTAAAGCGGTAGGTCAGGAGAACAAAGAAATCCATCACCTCACTGGGCTCTAAGGCCATTACACCGGTACCAGTTACAATTACGTAGGAGCCACCATGGTTCCTCCAACTCACCACTGACCAGGACCGCTGTACGTGACTGCAGGCACCTTAGATGTGCCGCACAGAGAACTACCACAGAGTATCTCCTAAATAGAAGTCCTTCTTCTATTTATTTACTCGTGCGTTTCCCATCTTTCAAAAATTGGCTCCAAAGAAAAGAAAAATGGAACTGGATGCTCAGATTCTAACTTAAACTTCAGGGATATGGAAAGCATTGTTAAAAAAGCTGATTCCTCTGGCATAAGACCTCCTCAAAGTCAGTGCATTCTGTCTCTTCAACGTGATAAATAAGGTATGTGCACCAAGCACTTGGCACATTACAAGGAATGTGGAATGTGAATGGCCTGGTACAGCCTTAACCAGTATCAAAACTACCTATTCTGGGATGCCAGTGAATCCATTTCAAGTGGCAATAAAACATACGCTTATTAATAATGCAAATAGGAAACTACAATATTAACATACATACTTCAAGGAGCTTGTTATTTTTACTGAACCATGTGCTCGTCCCGACGGCAATCTTAACTTTTCCAAGAGGGACCAAAGTGAACCAAAAGGACACTATTTGATGAACCCGACAAAAGTATGTATACCTCTTAATGTTGCAGCATTAAGTCCTCCCTCAACAAAATTACCATGTCATCCAAATGGTTAACAACTGTATGGATGACCAGAACCTTCGTTTTCAACTTCGGGATACCTTCATTTTTGACATGAAGCCTTAGCTTTTTGCTGAACCATAAGAAAATTTCTTTAAACATGTTAGTGTTGAATTAGCAACATCCACTTATGTTTATGACAGGGACAGTCTCAGGATGAATCAAGTTAAGAATTACAGCAGGAGAGAGGAAGGGAAGTGTGGGGAGCAGAGGTGACAGAAGGGAAGGAGACTGGATGTGAATCCAACTTCAAATGGTACAGCACAGCGGCCAAGGACACAGTCCAGGGTCACCACCTTGTTTCAACAGATGAGGCAAAGAAGGCTCCAAGAGGTTACATGACTGACTCAAGGTCACAAGAGAATTGGAAACCCCACACCCAAGGTCACAACGGACATGGAAACCCAACAGAAAACAAACCTTTCCATCAAGACAGACCTCGGTTCTCTTAATTCTACCAACACAGTTGCAGTGTCCGAGATGTGATTTCCTATTGAGTGAAGGCAATTCTACCTCATTTCTGGGGCTGATTCCTTGCCTCAGCGGCTCTCCCACTCTGCACTGCGCAGTAAAGGGAGGCCGGACATGGCAGAACCAGAGCCGCCACACACTCGTGTGCAACATGCACGCTGCTCCAAGCTGTGCTGGAATCGGTGCACCCCTCCCCCTGCACATGAGGCTTCTCCACCCCCACCACCACCTCCTTTGTCCTTCTTCTCCACCTGCTGAAATCCTGTCCATCCTTCAAGGTTAAAATAAACCTGTTACCTTCTCTGGGAAGGAAAATTATCCCTGATTTTTCCGGTCAGAATATCACTTCTTTCTCAGTGCTCTCAGAGACTTCTTGTACCTCTGAATTATTGAAAGTACTTATTTCATTCTAGTTCCTATTCCTATTCTAGTAAACTGTGTTCATGTCTGTCTCCCCCAGAAAACTGGAAATATCTTGAGCTAGGACTAGACATTATTCATTATAATATATGAGAATGTTTACCACATTAAAATCTTAACTAAGAGTTGAACTGTTACAAATTTTTTTCTGCATTTTCCTATTATTGTTTTTAAGGTACTGTAGATACAGTGGAGATAGCTCTTTACCTCTGAAGACCCTACAAGGATCCTAAGCTCTTACTCACATAATAGGCCCCTGAAATGAAACAGAGTCTAGAATAAGGAAAATAAGAAAGAAAAGTAAGTTAAATATGTGGTCTGCTACAACAGGATTTTGTTATTTCAGGCTACGACGCTGTCATAAAGTGCACCTGAGTTTGTTCAGTGGGTAAATATATTAGGTTGGTTTAAAAAAGTGAGGTGTGGGGCGCCTGGGTGGCTCAGTAGGTTGAGCGTCCGACTGTGGCTCAGGTCATGATCTCGCGGTCCGTGAGTTCGAGCCCCACATCGGGCTCTGTGCTGACAGCTCAGAGCCTGGAGCCTGTTTCAGATTCTGTGTCTCCTTCTCTCTCTGATCCTCCCCCATTCATGCTCTGTCTCTGTCTCAAAAATAAATAAACGTTAAAAACAAATTTTTTTAAAAAGTGAGGTGCATTTATATTGCTGGACACAGGCCAACACACAAGGCTATTCCAGTGGAAAGGGGGGAAATGAGGTGTTGGGACGACAGAAGGCAAACAGAAATCAGAAGAGGTGTACAGGAAGAGATGATAGGAGAGAGAGAGGAGGGGTGAAGAAAAGAATGTCAGGAAAAGTTCCAGAGCAAATTAATCACTACAGACACAGGAGCTAAGGGGCCTGGACAGAAATCAAGAACGAAAGAATGAAGGAAAAACTGCAACATCTACCCAGGCGAACAGCTGAAGGGGACATGGTGTCCAACGTGAGTGAGTGAAGGGCTTCTGACTGGAGGGTGTGCTGTCTCTGCTCTCAATCGAAACATCTGAATGGATCTGGACGCTCTCCCCACCTCTTTGCTTTCTGACCACCGCATCTGACTTGCTGAGGGTGGAATCAGAAACAGAGCCCTGGCAGTGGCTTCAGCTGTGCAGCTGGCCATGTTCTGAAGCCAGGACAGACTGGGCTCAGGAAAGAGGCTTTGCAACTACAGAACAGATTCTCCCATTAATCAGCAATGGTCATGGGAGGAAGAATCTGAGCCAGTCAGCTACTGGTCTGGATATTGCTAATAATGTCTCTCTTTGGTTTCTGGAGGACCTGCGCCAGCGTTTCTTCCAACTGCATACAGCAAGTATGATTTTTGCCTTTGTTTTTGAAAAACGGGCGGCAATAACACCGAAATGAAATATGACCACAGCCAAAAGGGTGCACCTGGACAAAATTAGGCACAAGTAAAATCAAAGACAGGTCAAGAAATCCTAAACCCAGTGAGCCTCTGCCTTGCAGAGGATGAATAGCTCTCTATTCAGTATGAGTTACTGTCCTGTTTTGTATCATCTAGAAATCTCCAATAATTACATACTTCTCTCCTTACCAGGTCAATGAAAATTGATATTCATAATCACAACCCTCAAGTATTTCCAAATTCTGAACGTGTTTCATACTCACGGATGCTTTCCGAGGAGGAATCTGTGTAGAGTATCCCCTTATTACATCCTATTCTGAACCCTGCTGCTTACAAGCCTGTAGGGGATTCACAAGGACTACAAATTAAAGTCCAATTTTTCTTAGTGTATCATGAGTGACTTCATTGAATTTACTCTCAACAATCATGAGACATTAACTACCCGTAAGGTGCCAGGCCCTGTCCCTGCCTTCGGGGGATACAGGCAGGCACACAGCAGAGTAAAATACAGTGTTAAGTACACAGCCACGGAGGTCTCACTGACAGTCAAACAGAAGTCTGTGGTTAGGAGGTGGGAGAATGACTCAACAGAATAGGGCTTCCTTGTAAGCTCAGGAGTGTGCAGAAGTGACCCAGGACTTGCCACTCCCTCAGGTGGCTTGGGATTGTAGGGTATGAGTAATCATGCCTGAGAAAGACATGTTGTCATAAACTTGTAAAAAGAAATCCGTGAACAATTTTAAAAGGAAACTAAGCAAATCAGGGTATGGCTTTTGTTGAAATCCCTGGGGAAGAAGAAACAGAAGCATTCACCAAAAGTCAGAGAGAGAAACACAGTCTCAAACAGAAGAAGTGAAGGATTAAACCAGTCAGAAGACCAAGCTGAATAACCACAACCAAGAGCCACCAAGTTGGAATCTCTGGAATTTTACTCATGTGTTCCAGACAGTGTAATACTTTGGACTAATATATTAATGACTTAATTTCGAAACATCAACACCATATAAAGAGAAGGACTCAAAATCCTCTCTACCCTCGTACACTTGGATGCATTTCGAAGGCTAATTTGGATTCCGGCCAGTTTTTGCTCAGGCTTCCCCATCTCAGGAAATGGAGGCCCAGGGTCAATGTGAAGTTCACCTCCTAATTTGAGCCCCAAATTCAAGCAACTTGAGACTTGATAACTATACCTCTAGATGGCACACAGAACCCCTCCTTTCTCTCCAACTCCTCTGTCAACCTCTGGTCCAGCCGCACATCACTCCCCTGGCTCTCCTTCAGGGCCCAAGCCAGCCCCCTGGCTTTCTTCCAGCCTCCTCCTAGAAGACTTTTTACACAGAGCAGCCCAAGCTGATCTTAAAAAGGGCATCCTATCATCTCCATCGGAAGCCTAAAACCATCTAATGGCTTCTGATTGCACTTAGAATAAAATCCAAACTCGGGCCTTAGAGTCTATTTGATTTAGTCCTTCCTTACTTCTCGAGCTTCCCCTCGGGTTCCTCCCCAACCCTCACTCACTACATACAGCGCCGCCCCCGCCCCTACTCACAGAGCTCCACACCAGGTTGTCTAATCTGTGGTTTACTCTGCCCAGAATGTTCTTCCCCAGGCTCTTACACAGCCTGCTCCTTCCTAGCTCTCAGTCCAACCTAAACATCATCTCTTCGGAGACTTTCTCAAGCCATCCTCTCTTGGTCTTGGCATTCTGTTACCACTTACACACTCTCATTTATGACTTTTATTTATTTTTTCCCATCAGACTAGAAGCTTTGGGGGACTGGGACCCTATCTGTCCCATGCACTCTGTATTTAGCACAGCGTCTGACACAGAGCAGGTGCTCAATAAATACTTGCTAAATGAAAGAATGCATGAATTAGGGGAGATTACATAGGCATTTGCTAGGGGCAGATGACCATTCCCTTCAACAGGAGTTTATAGGATAAATACATTCACTCTATAAACCTCAGACAAAACCAGCTTTTGTGACTCAGATGGTTTTTGAGAGCGACTCTGAAGGCTAATTCTAAATCTGTTAACATCTGTGCATATTAGTATTACTTCCTAACTTTTTCGCTTCAGAACCCCTCAAAAAGCACACAAACAAACAACAGCAATGCCGAAGCCTGAGGGTCTGCAGCGCCGAGTGGCTAAGGTCAACCCCTGTCAGGAGGGGCATCTGCTACCAAACTCAACTCCTATGGGAAAGAACACCTAGGGGATGTTGCTTCCTGTTATTCAAAATCTCAAGAAAAGCTGACACACACACACACACACACACACACACACACACACACACACACAATTATTGGATGTAAAGCTGAGGGAATGTGTAAATGGGAAAATGTCTCCAGCTTACTGTTTTGATAGGAGTATTTAGTGGGATGTCAGAGGCCATTACTCCACTCCCTAAAGTTTTCAGTGACCTCTCACTAGTGAGAGTGATCAATGACAAATATGGCTGAAATACTTACAGAGCCAAAATACATACGCTTTACAGGGACTTCAATTAGACTAGTTTCCTGTCTCAGCTACAGAAGAAACTCTCGAAGAAATATCTTCAAGCAGCTGAAAAACCAAATGAAGATCCCCAAACCACACCCTCATGAAGTAACAGGAATACAGTAATGAAGACACGAGAAGTTCAAAATACTAGGGCATTGAGGTGCATTGAATTCTGAGTATACAGAAGTATGTTTCTGTGCGCATGTGCAGGTATCTAACTTCACAGAACATCTGTACTTGTGTGGGGCTCTGTCGGCTCTTTGGTTCTAGGCTCCCTGTGAAACAACAAGCCATTCAATTAGGCCCTGCCTCAGAGCTCAGGGCAGAAACCTATTGCTCTTGGCCTCATGACTGTCCTTCCCAGCTTGTGTGAAAAGACCATGTTGACTGTACTGGGGGAAAAAAAATTAAAGGAAAGAAAGCCCTACTGTTGTAACTGTGCCAAAGAAGTATAAAGAAACAAACCCAGATGCTAGAATTTAAGGCATTTCCTCTGTTTTGTGACTATGTCCTTTAACTGAAGGTCAAAAGAACATTAAAGGGTTTAAATATTTTAAAGCCCAGGATGGATATTTTTGTGGCCCTCTCAGTTTATGTGCACCAGGGACATAGATCTAGCTGACATTTAACAAGCAGGGTCTATCCAGCAGCATTCAAAGAAAACCCTGGTATCACTTGCAAACAGGATTGATTTGAATTTCTGGTACTTTACATTAATACCGATCGGTTCATTTCCCTGACAGCCTGAGCCCTTCCGCAATGCCAGTAAGAAAATCAAGTCATTCGTAAGCTCACTGTGCCTTAATCCCTCCGCATGTCTGTGTTCTCATTTTATAACTCTTTTTTCCCCCTGGGGACATTCATTTATTTTTGATGCTACACATAACAGTAAATAATGTGAGATATAATCATCTTATTTCTCTTCTCTTTAAGGAGGCACTTAAGATTTATAAAGACCTCAAATGTGTTTTCTGGTCATAGAAAACAGTATCTCAGCCCATGAGACATACAGCAAGATCAATCATGCTACATTATGTTCAGAAAACGTCCATCAAATGGGCTACCCCATGTGGTGATAGGACTCCTATCCCAAAGGAATTCTTTTAAGAGAGGACAAAAATCTCGATGGAAAGGTTAACAGGACTCAAGAATGGATGACACGAAACCATGGAGCATCAAGTTAGCATGTGACTTAATTAAAAATCCCTCTGAGTTGGGGCGCCTGGGTGGCTCAGTCGGTTGAGCGTCCGACTTCGGCTCAGGTCATGATCTCACGGTTCATGGGTTCGAACCCCCCCATCGGGTTCTGTGCTGACAGCTCAGAGCCTGGAGCCTGTTTCGGATTCTGTGTCTCCCTCTCTCTCTGCTCCTCCCTCGCTCGCACGCTGTCTCTGTCTCAAAAATAAACAAACGTTAAAAAAAAAATTGCTCTGAGTTGATGAGTGATACAACTAAAAGATACTAGAAAGATCTCATATCAACCAAGAGAGCAATAAAATAGAGCAAGGAACTCCCACGGCAGAGCTCTGAAGGGCTATATATGGAGACTCCTAAAAAAAACACCATTTCACTGAGGCTGGTCCAAAATAGCTTCATCTCAGAAATCTGGGCACCTTTATCCTATGTTGACTCTAACGTTCTTCCCCAGTATTCTCCTTGCCATATATAGAAAATTGAAACACACTTTGTAAGTTAACCACCACTCCTTTTTTGTTTACCAGAATTCTGGGTTATTTACTGGAATGTTTTAAATAATTCTGCTGGGAGTCATCATGGTTACTAAAGGACATACCATCTAATCATGACCCGTAGCAGCTCTTGTCTACCCAAAGGAACAAAAGCCTTCTGACTTGTTGCTCTAGAAATGTCAACAAAAGGAAAGCAGTTTTCAACTTTATCTCTCATACTTCCCTTGCTACTCAATAGGGTCAGCTTCACTAGCATGTAGGAAGCAGATAGACAACACGGTTTAATAGCAAAGTTGGGTGTGGTTGCTATGGCGATAAGGGAAATGAAAGTGGAAGAAGTTGGAATAATATTTATTTGAAGAGTCTTGCCTTCTCTTCCGTAAGCTAGTCGCAAAGTGCATAATGTTACGCCAATTCTTATAAAGAAACGCTGGAATGTATAGCTGCGGGTTAGATTCTAGGACTAATTTCTACCATCAAAGAAGAGCAAAATTTTCAGGAAACTCTTAAGCAAAAAATGTAAACACTATTATCAGCACTGTCACATTTAATAACATATAGGGAAATACAGACATACACGCGTCAAGATAAAAATTATACGGTTGTAACTGTTAGGTCACCTGGCATGTACGTGTGCTTGTATGTATCTAGCTATAGAGTCACACATGTACGTGGAACGTGTGTGATACAATGTGCTTTTGGTACAGAAAATACACACATGCACATGTGACACGATTTTTTTTTCCCAGAAAAAACATGTTTCCTAACACACATGGGCACAAACTATTAGAGAGAGACGACATGAGGTGTACTCTCCAGATTAAAAATGTTTGCTTACTTATTGAAATATCTGAAGGACCCCCAAGGACTCCCTTATTATAAGCCTTGAATTTAAGCAGACACGAAGCCAGGCCAGGAGGCATGAGAAAACACACAGGTAACATTTTTGGGAGTTCTGTGTTGCACTGAGGTGTGACTCCACGGCCTAATTTCTTTTGAAAAATTCCTGACAGAACAGAAACAAATTGGCTCTCAATCAGAAAGCATTCAGAAGGTTCCACCGTGATTAGCCATCGGAATGCCAAAAGGCACTGAGAACACATAAATGCAGTAATATCGTATCTTCTTTTTACCACCACAGAGATAAATATCACTTTCAATGTTACAGGCAAAGTAGTTAGAAAGTATGAAAACCTCACTAATTGCCCAGATCTGGGTCAGGCACAACTGAGACTATTAGATTTTGTCTCATGCCTTAGAGAGTAAGCAAGCACAGTCCCCCGAGGCCACAGGACCACCATGGAACAGGTCACCAGTGCCCCTGCTCAACCTAGTTTCAAGGATATTTGCAGAAGCCTCTTTATATGCACGTCTGTCATGAACTCAAACTACACCAAAACACTGAAACAAGCATCCTTTCATGTTGCAAAAACACACCCCTGATATTTATAAAAGTTTGTGAGGCAGATTTTTTTTTTTTTTGCCAAAGCAGCAGGAATGGTAAATAATAATCTTTTCTATAATACAAATACATAAACGAGATCAGAAGGTATGCCACACGCCTTTAACATGTCCTTCTGTTAAGGAGACCACCAGTGGTCTTACCCATCCTTCTTATTTCCAGGACTTTTACTCTCAATGACAGAACATGGGAACAGATTTTGAAGAGGAAAAAAAATGATTTCATTTTTCAAACTGAGTAAAAGCGGGGGGGGGGGGGGAATCCTAAGAAGAACATGATAAAATATGAGCTCATTTTACTGACACATAGCTTTTCTTTATGTCTATAAAACTTGGATTTTATCTACAGACAAATATATGGATATATTAAGAAGTATCAATTTTTTAACAGTATTAAATTCTTGTATTGTTCTTTTGTTACTGGAACAGGAAAAGAAACGTTACTGATAAGGAGAAAGCACTTTACTTGCTTTTCGGGAAATTAAAAAAAAAAATTCCAGCGACCAAGAGAAGAATAATGAAGTGTAGGAAAACTAGGAAGTTGTCAGCCAGAAACAAAAAACACATCCACGATTTAAAGGAACATTCCAGTCTCTTACAAATTCACACAAATATTAATTCATCACATGTTAATTCCTTCCCTCTTCCAACTTTACAGGCACTACTTGTAGCTGTTACTTCCTCCCAATGCAAAAAACACTTAGCAACAGAGACTGTAAATCAAAAGCAGGAAGGTCATAGAAAGAATATATCCCCAGCTTTAGATCTACCAACAACCTATGTGAATAGAGAGCCTGAACCATTAAAAGAATGGTCTCATAGGTTTCAAAACTATTCAAATGCTCAGTACAGCACACTTTGTGGTCAGTATGAACTAGGGAATGAGTCACATTTTATGTTCATTAGAATATTTCTTTTCAAAGCCCCAAACGTTGAATTTTAGTGGTCTTAAACACCTTTCTTGAGAGAGTTATATATTCCACAAAGAAGATACAGGCATCAGTTCTAGGAATAAACACAATATGTCTATGAATCATAAAATAGGTTTTAAACTGGTTAAAATGAGCTTTGATTTATTTTTTGTTTCTTAGTATCTTCTAGAAGGCCTACCATACACAACCCTTTTCAGAGTGGGAAAGGCCACTGAGTCCTTACTACAGCCACATTCTTGGGGCAGGATTCTTCCTGTATCACCACAAAAACAGCAGTGCAGCTGGGCCGGCCCTGGGCCCACGCTCCCCAGGTGCGGGGACACACTCAGGATGGGGCAGGACAAACTTCCAGGATCCCTGCTTCATCCTAAAGAGCTTTCCTCCTTCTGGGCTGAGTTCCTTTCAGAGGAATTTCACAATTAGAAAGGATCAAAATGGAAATACTGGCTGAGGTAACACTCAAGTGTAATCAATCAATAAGGGTACATTCTGCCTAGATTATAGGAGCTGGTAGTAAAGAGAGAGAGAGGAGGTTGGGCTTCTCAGGTGGGAAGAAAACTGAAAGAACAGAACGGGGCCACTGAAGAAAAGAGACAAATTGGCAATCTTCGCTATTTTCACCTAAGCTTGGCTCCACTAACTTCCACTAAGAAGTGGGAGAAACCGTAGCTTTGACTCAGAGTTTACCTTTATGTGTGATGGCATGCATTCGGCCCTGTCTCCTTCCATTAATAGATTTCCTTGCTGGCTTAAAAATTAAAACCCTCTTTTTTCCAAAAAGTTTTTTTTTTCCTGGAAGACCTCTTAATCAAGGTAGTATTAACTACGTAATACTGGCAAGCCTGGAAAAAGGTTAAAAACACATCATCTCCCAGAGAATCCTTACCTATATTGATATTTGACATGATCACTTTTTGATGGACTGCAAATTAAAACCATCAAGCTTGCCTGCCTCGTCCAGGATCCCAGATTATGGTTTTGGAGCGCTAATGACACTAAGTAATGAGGTTTTTCATAGCCTGAGTTTGGGAGTGACCACTCCTGGTGGCCCACACCCTCCAGGTGGTTGATGGAGACAGCCAGCCAGGGACAGGAGGACACAGAAGGTGCAGCTCCCACCCTTCTCAGAGGAAGGGGGCCGTGCTGCGGGGAGCGGTCAGGCTCCCTTTGCAGCAGCTCAGAAGGCCAGGATTCCAGATCCTTTGCTCGTGTCAGGGAAAACCCTTGTGGGGGCCAGGTTAGCAGGACACAGCTGGGCAGAGCAGCGACTCAGCAGCTCTTCATGACAGAGCAGCCGCCAAGCCCTGGGAATAACTGGAAGGTCACCTACAGCCAAGTCAGAAACCACAAATATGCAAGGGCCTGCTCAGGGTTACCCAGAAGTGGAGACGTTCACCTGCTAAAGGCCAAGATGGAAATGGAAACGTTCTAAGCTTGGCCCCCAAAGAACACCATTCATCTGACTGAAAGCACCAGGCTTTTTTTTGTCCTTTAATAGTAAGTGGGTTTTCAAAAATATATACTAACGACACAGTATTTAAACTTGAAACAAGCATCTGTTTGTAGCAAAAACTGTTCGCCTACAACTCCTGGTACTCCCATCCTAACCCAGGAGCAGGAACGAGGAGAGGACAGATGGACGTCTGGGCTGTACACAGCTTGGAATCACACAGAATGAGTTAAAGCAAAGGAGGGGTGGGGGAAACATGTTAAGTGGTACAGAACATTATTGCCTATTTACTTGTAACTGCACAGAAAGCATCATTCCAAGGGTCAGATTGAAGATTTGGTTTTTTATACCACTTAAAAAAATTTTTTTGTTAATGTTTATTTATTTTTGAAGGAGAGGGAGACAGAGCATGAGCAGGGGAGGGGCAGAGAGGGAGACACAGAATCTGAAGCAGGCTCCAGGCTCTGAGCTGTCAGCACAGAGCCCGACACAGGGCTCGAACTCACAAACAGTGAGATCATGACCTGAGCCGAAGTCAGATGCTTACTCAACTGAGCCACCCAGGGGCCCCTATACCATTTATTGTAACACCACTGGGGCTGAATAAAATGCTCCTCTACACAGACACAGACACGCACACTCCTCTCTTAAGCACTAGGATATAAAATATTTAATCAGGACTTTTTTTCTTTTTCTTTGCTGGGCACAAGAAATCACAACAACCAGAAGGTCACTGTATGACTTCCAACAGTTAAAATGCAGGTATAATTATTCAAACAACTGCTCCTCTCCAACTGGTCTCATGCCAAGTTCCTTGAGTTTCCTGTTTTGATTTCGCAGACATTTGAAACTGGTTTCCGCCTTTTGGTAGTCCTTTTTCTCCCCCTTGTACCAGTTATCAAGACATCAAAACAACAATTTGTACCTATAACATAAAATTCTAAAATACTGATTTAGTTGTCAACCTAAATAGTCTACTACTTATGAAAATAAATAACGGTGTCTATGCTTTCTTTCTGTGTGGCATTGATGGAATTCAAAATGAAACACATATATTTAGATTTCAAAGTGATTTTATATACGTGCTCCAAAGAAGAAAAGATGTATCACATTATCAATTTTTGATTGTTTTTACAAAGAGAGGGGGACAGCAATACAGATTTAAAGCTGCATAAAAGCCTTACTGTCTAAATGAAAGACGCATCTTTAACGGCACTTGGACAGCTAAGGGAAAAATCAAAATCGTGGTAATGAGGACCCTTGTCCACCTGGAGGGGAAGGTTAAATGGCTTTTTCTACGTGGACAAGGGGAATGGTTAGTGTTTCCATATGTGATAAGCACTGGTAACTGAATTCCTCGAAAATAATTTTTTAAACTATTTATAGGAGCTAAAGCAATCCATTCACAAGCATAACACTGGTTTCAGATAGAACTACCCTAAGAAAAACAATCTGCAATGAGTAACTTTAATGAAGTGCATGACTAACTTGAAAATTATGAATTGGTGGAAGTTGTGAAGTAGGGGAGACACCGTTCCTGCCATGCAGCGGGCTCGGCTTCCACAGAAGGACGAACCAGAGTCAGAGAATCCCTTTTTTTCTTTTTTAAAGTAGTTAAGCTCATATATTCTATTAGTGAGGATTCTATAACAGATTTGAAAGGCCAAGTACTTCCCAAAGGTTTTTTCCCTAAAATGTTCTATAACTAACCCCATGTCTATCCTTCTTTCAACCAAATACTTACAGTACTGACAAATTACAAGGACTTCATAAATTTAACTCTGCTAGATCACAATCTCACAGTGTACAGCAGTGATATTTGGGGGGAACATAAAATTTGACTTCCAGTACTGCTGAGCCTGTGAATTAATGATTTTACTGGATCATTTTTACTATAGTCAATACTATAGTAGAAAAGATTTGGGGATAATGACATTTAATACCATGTAGATTAATATAATTTATTTATATTTTTATTTATTTTTCAGAGAGAGAGAGAGAGAGAGAGAGATAAGAGTGTGAGCAGGGGAGGGGCAGAGAGAGAGGGAGGCACAGAATCCGAAGCAGGCTCCAGGCTCCAGCTGCCAGCACAGAGCCCGACATGGGGCTTGAACTCACAAACCGCGAGATCATGACCTGAGCCAAAGTCGGACGCTTAACCGACTGAGCCACCCAGATGCCCAGACTGATATCATTTTTTAAAGAAATACATACACCTAAGGTCTAAAATATATTTCTAATATACAGGTAAAGTTAGAGAAACAATAATTTTTATTAAAAACAACTTCCCCAGTGGTGCCTAGGTGGCTCAGTCGGGTAAGTGCCTGGCTCGTGGTTTTTGGCTCAGGTCATGATCTCATGGGTCATGGGACTGAGCCCCACATCAGGCTCTGTGCTGACAGTGCAGAGCCTGCTTGAGGTTCTCTCTTCCTCTCTCTCTGCCCCCCCCCAACCCCCCTGCTGGAGCTCACGCATGTGCTTTCTCTCTCATTCTCTCTTTCTCAAAATAAATAAAGTTAAAAAATTTTTAAAAACAAAATGCAATTTCCTCAGCATCCAAGTCTTGGGATTCGTTTAGTTCCTCGTCACGTGATCCTATGTGCACACTAGGAAATGCCTCAGTTGGGTTTTAATTTCTTTTAATATTTACTTTGGAGAAAAGTTTTAATTTTCGTAATTATATAATAAGGCCATTACTGTGTATCCGTATTTGAAGTCAGGCTTTATAACATATGCTTTGTATTTAAACACATGCTCTGTGTTTAAAAGCAATGAAAGTAGTAGAAATCGGCAGTAAGCACAATGATGTTCTCTCAGATATGCCTCCCTCACAGGGAGGCAGATTCACACAAACCCTCTGGGACTCTGCTACTCAGAGGGTGGCAGCACGGCTCCTCCTGGGGGCTCACTGGGAAGTTCTTCCCAGCCCTAGTCCAGCCCCTGCAAGTCAAAATCACAGTGTGTCCATTAAGCTCTCTCAGGTCTAAGGCTCAGGAGATTCCTGTGCACGGGATGCCCATGCCTTGCCGTGGACCTCCAGCCCTTGTGGGAACATGGGTCAGGGCAGAGCTGGGTGCCTCTGTCGTCCTTCCATTTTTATTATGGGATGGCAGCACATGCCCTGCTGCAGCTAACGTGTCTCCATCCAGCATGGCTCCGGCGGCCAGGGGGTCAAGAGGGAATTTGGTTGCACTACCTCAAAGATGGAACAAGTGTTAAACGACGCGCCCATCTCCGTTTGATCACGTTTCCTTGAGTGTTTTGGGGGGAGCATCATCCCCACTCCAGACACAAAAAGTCTGAGAATAAAGTTTTATGAATAAAAGTAGACAGTATCTAATTTCCTTCTAAATACTAATTAACAAATATTACAGATGGCATCACAAGGTAGACTATCTGATGAGGCCTCACATAGCACCGGCTGTACTAGAGGCTACAGACTGAGAAAAAGATAAGCACTTATTTCTTAAAATAAGTGTAAATGTAGCACTTACACTTGTGTGAAAAAAAAAATAAGTGCAATGTAAAACACTAAAAATGGAATAATAAGCTCACATAATATTAACATTTCCTTAGGGAGGATTGAAACAGTAAATCTGGAGCACAGAATAATTTATAAAAATTAAGGCGCTGAAGCAACTGTTATCTAGGTTTTTAAAACCTGAAAGGAAAAAGTCCGTAAAACAGAAGTCATTTGTCTCTATGTCAAAATTAGTTTAGCTTCAGGGGCGCCTGGGTGGTTCACAGGGGGTTAAGCATCTGACTCTTGATTGTGGCTCAGGTCATGATCTCACTATCCGTGAGATCAAGCCCTATGTTGGGCTCTGTGTGGACAGGTGGAGCCTGCTTGGGATTCTCTCTCTCCCTCTCTCTCTCTGCCTCTCTCCAGCTTGCACATGTACTTGTGCACACATGCACTCTCTGTTTCAAAATAAATAAACTTAAAAAATAAATACATAAGAAGGAAAAAAAAACTACAGGTATGTAACTATATATACAAATCCTCTCATCTTCTTACTTATCTTTAATTTCTGCCCAAGCATATATATTTCATGCAATGTAAGTTTACAAAACAGGTAAATGCTTAAAAATATCATTGAAGACATTTTTAAAAGAAAAAAAAAAATCAAAAGCAAGCTCCTATAGGGTATCTAAAACGTGATTTAATTTATGCATCTGCACCTTCAGGGTCATTTAGAAAATGGCCCATCAGATGCAAAACAAAGTCAAGCTGGGAATCTGAGGTGTAGTGATACAGCATGTGCTTAAGATACTTTGAGTTAATACATGAATGAAGAAAGAGAGCAGCTCTAAAATGAAAACAGCAGACGCAGAAGGTACTTGTAGACAATGAGGAGAGTGTTCTTCCAGACTGAAAGAGCCCATGACTATCCACAGTGCTGCTTCTTTATTTTCCCATCCAATTGTCTACTCATCCTAGGGTCCTACCCTGGATGGCTCTAATCTCAAGGATGCATCTGACCAGCTTCTGCACTCCCAAACACTTTTAAAGCCTTTTTTGAACAAGGGAGTACAAATCCGTCAATCCATCAATTGTTAATAGTTAAAATGATATATTCCCTTTTAACCTCCCACTATCATGGACACCAACAGTTGTGTTTGAGGTTAGCCGCCAGCAACGGTCCACGGGCTCCCTCTCCCTGTGCTGGTGTTACACTTCCCGCACCACTATCGCTACAGAGGCCCTTTCATCTCCCTCTTGGTGTGCGAACATGGCCAGCCACTTTCGTCCTCCATCACACACATTATTGTCACATCAACCTCCGATACTCACATCACTTCCATACTCAAGTCATTAACAGCACCGCACTCTACAGGGGACGATGACACAATCCTTATCTCCAGGCTTCTGAGTTCTAGGCTCCTAAGTCCTATCTTCCCCTTGATCTCCAAAGACACCTCAAACACAATAAAACAAACTCAATATCCACTGCATCCAACCTCCCCTACAGCTGCTCTGCCTGTAATCCATTCTAGTGGATATCACCACTCAACAGACCAACCCGCATGCCCCGTAAGCATCATATTCTGGCCATGACACCCCTGAAACATCTATCCTGACAATCACTCCTGCCTCCCCATCGGGCAGTCTTCCATTTCCTCATGCTCCAAAGTCAACCAGCCACTAAAGCCCACTGCCCTGACCACTCTAATTCCTCCCATCTGGACCCTTCTGCCCATCCTCCCCTTTCCATCTCCAAGGCTGCTCTTATATTCTCCCTTCCCTTCTGCTGAGCCACCCAACACATTTCTCCGAGTTGGACTCAGTCACCAATTACTCCACACAGCCCTCCTTGATTCATCCATTTTATGACTATCGAACAGTTCTTATTTGCTTACTCAATACAACGATGTCAAGTATCACATGCCAATTTTTTACTCTTTTCTCTAAAATAACTTGTAGAAGAAAATAGTAAATACACCCCCAAATTATAAACCGTTTAACATTGCCTCCAAGTGCTTTTAGCTAAACTACAGGAGGAATTTCTTAAAACCCAAGTGTCTTCTCCCTTTTGTAAAATGTTCATTATGTGGCTCCAAATAGGAATAAATTTCACATAATCTATACTATTCCAGTAATCCACATGATGTGTGATACAACGATACCCAAAAAGTATATTTAAGAACACACTTTATGCATCCCACACAGATATCACTTCAACTAGTCTCTGGCTGATGATAAATCCACATGGACTGGGTTGATTTTAGTTTTCTCTAGAATCTCCCAACAAGGTTATATCTTTGTGTGAAAAGGACTGACTTCTCAGGGATGTAGATCTTTGCAGTCCTCCGTATACTTAGCATGGAGCTACTTAATGAGTTAATTACATAAAAAATTTCTTAAGTGACAAATAGCTCTACTTGGGTAGAGCTTTGGGTTTTGTCCAAAACAAAACTCTGGAGTCTTCCTTAAATCTCCTGCTCCTAGTAAAGAGCACCGCACCCTGCTTAAAACCCCAAATCTGGGGCGCCTGGGTGGCGCAGTCGGTTAAGCGTCCGACTTCAGCCAGGTCACGATCTCGCGGTCCGTGAGTTCGAGCCCCGCGTCAGGCTCTGGGCTGATGGCTCGGAGCCTGGAGCCTGTTTCCGATTCTGTGTCTCCCTCTCTCTCTGCCCCTCCCCCGTTCATGCTCTGTCTCTCTCTGTCCCAAAAATAAATAAACGTTGAAAAAAAAAAATTTAAAAAAAAAAAAACAAAAACCCCAAATCTAAGAGTACTTTCTTGATTCCTCTTTCCCTCATGCCCTAGGCGTAACCCATCAACAAATCTAGTTCGAAATTATATCTCAAATCCACCCATCCCTTTATCTCCAGCTCTGAAGTCTGAGCCACCATTACTTCTTCCCTGAATTACTAAAAGAACGCCCCCTACCTGTGAGACTGTTTCCACTCTTGTATCTTGCCACCTCCTACACGTCTCCACCAGATTCATTTTTTAAGCCACACAAATCAAGTTAAGTTACATCCAGTTCACGACCCTCTAACATAGCTTCCCTATGTCCTCATCACAAAAGCCACTCACCTGACCATCACTTACATCCTGTGATGTGGCCTCCACCCTCTGCCCCTCCCCCATGACATTCCAGTCTCACTGACCTTGCTGTTTCTTGTTATTCTTTCAACACGCCCAGCTGGCTCGGAACTTTCACACTCGCAGTTCCTTCTGAACGGAAGGCTCTCCTGTCAGACCATCCTAAATTTGACGCTCTCTTACATTCAGATTTCACTGCGAATGCTCTCCCTTCATGGGAACCTTCCCTGACCCCCATATCTGAAAGCAATTTTCTCAGTAACCCTAGTGATTCTCGTATCATCCTAATTATTGCTTTTCATAGCTCCTCTCACATTGTACGACATTCTCCGTTCATTTTTGCGTTTTCACGTCACCTCTCCCCTTCTGAACGTAAGCTCCATGACAGCTGTACCCCTGGCCACTAGAACTGTGCCCAGTACATAGTCGGCACTCAAATATTTGCTGGATGAATGAATATTCGAATGTTTTCCAGGGTGGTTTACATCCTTCTCTGAACTTGTTTTCATACTTCTGATTACTTTTCGATTTCATGACCACCCTAAATTATATTAATTTTTTAGAAAATAAAAGCCACTGACCCCAACGTGGAGACATATACAAACTTAAAGGCCCACCTTCTTCACTGTATCATGGAAATCTTTGGTATCCACTCTGACTGTAATTATTAAGCTCAGAGCGGCCCCTCCAGAAAACCCTTGCAGCAACTGCAGAGACGGGTACCGCTCTCACTAGTTTTGTCCCCTCCTCTGATGGTACAATTGAACTTTTGCGAAGCTCAGTACAGCGCAGACCAAACCAAGGATGAACAGACAGTGAAGCATAGAATTATTATGCTTTATTATCAAGGTGATATGACCTGCCGGTCATTCCATTTATTAGACTTCCTTCTCCTTGAAGAAATACACAGGATTCTGGCAAACCATTCTGCACGGAGCCATGGATGGTTGTATCCTGTTGCCTCTAAATTCGTGACAAATCAATTTTATGGTGACTTGTTCATATATTTTAGGAAAGGAAACATTTGGTAAAATCCAGGACCAACTCCTTCCCTTTAAATTTTTTTTTTAATTAAAAAAAATGTTTTATATTGTTTACTAATTTTTGAGAGAGAGAGAGAGAGAGCGCGCGTGAGCGAGCATGAGACGGGGACGGGCAGAGGGGGGGACAGAGGATCTGGAGCGGCTCTGTGCTGACAGCCCCATGTGGGGCTTGAACTCACTAACTGTAAGAGCATGACCTGAGGGGAAGCCGGATGCTTAACCAACTGAGCCACCCAGGCGCCCCTCTTTCCCCTTTAAATGAATTAAGCAAAACATAATAACTTTTTAATATCCAGAAATTGCCAGTATTCTTCATAAACCTATAAATATGATATTGAAATGCCCTGCAAGGACATCCATGCATTTTTTAAAGTGTTGATGTCATTATGTTTGGAACTCATGCTCAGAATTTACTCCCAAAGCATGGAAATGGGAGACCCGTGTTTTCTCATTACGTTCTGGCCAGAATACTATTCTTTCTTCCCCACCCCCAACACTGCACATGTAAGCTCTACAAAGTGCCCAGAAGAATGGGCCTAAAAAGAAGGCTTTAACCAGAACTAACTATTCATCTTCCCACAAGAGAACACCAAGAACCAAGTCTAAACTTCCAGGTCACCCACTGTTACTGGATTCTTATCTTCACTGGGCTCTGCAAAATTCATCCACGCCCTGCACAGCCCTCCCTCCCAAATCCTTCTACCATGCCTTCTAGAACTCATGGGTCTCTCATCACCGGAGTCCCCTCTGTCATCATTGTCCCCTCACCTTTGTGTCTTAACTGAAACCTGGTACTCCCTGGCTACTCTGTCCCTTGACGTCCTCTCAAGTAGAGATGGCTTCATCTCCTACACTCCACAAACCTGAGGGTAGGGCCGGTGTCCCCTGTGTTCTCGCTGCCACTTTCAATAACTCTTCCTTTTCCCCTTTAAAAAATAAAACCTCGTGGGCGTGAAGCACACGCGATGAGACTGCGCGCCTGCTGCACAGAGTTGTGTCTTCCCCATTTGCCGCGCTGTCCTTCCCAACACAGGGGGCCCGTCTATCACAGCAACACTCTCCTGCGTGACCCTCCGGCTCTGGGCCCCTCTCTTCCTATCAAATGTACCGGGAAACTCCCACCCCTGGTCAAACCCAGCTCCCTCCACTCCCACTGCACCTGCACCGAGGCTGGAGGGGGCACACGACTGTTGGCGGGCTGCCCTGCAAATTTATAACCGATAGCCTCAAGTAAGCTGTGGGCACTAGTGGGGACCCTAATCCGCTTCCCTGGTTAATGCACCTGCCCCTCTCTGAGATGAATTTACATTCTCCCTCTCCCCCTCCTCAGTATTTCACACCCCTTTTTCCCCTCAGAGTCAGAGGACGACCTTGCTGTCTGTACCGTCTCTGAGAAAAGGAAACAATCGTGCTCCTCTCTCCTCACTTTGTTCCTGCAAATCACGCGTTTTCTTACATTAACTGCTTTCTCACTTCTTACTAGATCATTGTCATTAAACGTGCTGTCGTATCTGTCATAGATTTAAAGCCCCTCTGGACTCTATGTCTCCCTAAAACAAACGCCCCATTCTCCAGTTCCACGTCGTCGCAAACATCTCAGAAGTCTCCCCGCCTCCATAACCTGTACTATCATTCTTGTGGCATTGCAGGTTGGGAAGCCTAGAATCATCTTCGTGCATTTTCATCCTTCCCCTGTCAGCAGATACTGTAGGTTCTTTCAGCAAAATGGTGCGTACCCACCTCTTCCTTGCTGTTTCCCACTAGCCCCCAGTCCAGTCTCTCTTGGCCCTGCGTCTCAGTAACTGAACCAGTTCTCCGGCGAGCCTCCAGACTGCAGTATCTCCCCTGCTAACCCCACCACCCCAGTCTGCCCATCACTGACTTCGCCAGGCTCTGCTCATAAAACTGCAGTGGTTTCTGATAGTTCCTATTACCAGGCTTAAGCTCCTTGTTTGAAGCTGCCGGTCCCAGGCCGCCTCCCCATCTTTATTTCCTATAACCTGTCAATATAAAACCTCGTTCTCTTAGACCAGCGTCCCACATGCCTTACATGAGGCATGCGGCCTCATTTCTAGGTTGCATTCTTTTGTCCACATTGTTCTCCTTCCTAGAATCCATCACCATGCATGTTCTAAATCGTTCCGCCTCTACCTCCTCCACACCCTTCCCTGCAACTCCGGGCCACACTTCTCTGGCCCTAAACTGCTAGAAGTATTCCAAGTCTCCATTGCTATTAACGACTTAATTGGATACAGCAGTATTCCATCACTAATTCTTTCATATGCAATATAAACTTGAATATAGGTTGAGCTTTTTCCTTCAAACTTGTTTCTCAGAAAAGGGAAATCCCCTAATACTGACTTCTTATAAGATCTTGAATATTGCAGGTGCTTTATTTTGAAAAACACAAAAGTAGAAGATACATTAACCTTAAATGACCTCAACCAATTCTACTTTTGGATTACACAGAGGCCATCTGACAGAATCTGTTAACAACAACAACAACAACAACAAAAGGTAAAGAAATTTAATCAGCTACAGTAATTATTCCTGAGGGAATGCTCTCAAAATTGGAAAGTGCTAGATCTTGTAAACAGCCTATTTAGAATCACTTTAAAAATCAATGCCATTAATCTCCACACCGTAAAGATCGTAAATATACACCTAATTAAAAATGCAACTGTCCCCGTGTTATGTCAAAAGACACAGAGTTTTGAACAAAACTTCTTGTGCTAACTTAAATTCAAAATCTGCTACATCTCAAACAATTTAGACAGTAGGGAAGAGAGTGTGCTGAAGAATACGGTGTTATAGGACTTGGAAGGTAGCCCAAAAGAGGACAATGACAGCGACAGTGATGCATTTAAAACATTCGAGGAAAAGAAACAAAACAAACAAAAAACAAAAAACCCAGCTTTGTGAAATGAAGAGTGGCAAAAATAATCTAAATTGCTGTATTACTTAATATAATGTGATTTTAAGTATGTCTAACTAGATATTTGACCACTAACTACATCTATCTCCCTGAAAGTTTACGTACACTAAGATAGGCTAAATACTTTTTTTCCTGGAAGGCAGTGAGGTAGGGACAGGGGTGAGGGCAGAGCCACAAGACAATGAAAACGAGTTAGGGAACATGCTGTCTAACGTGATGACGTAGATGAGAACACGTGACATGGTTACTCCTAGGCTTCTTACTGACCAACTGCGTGGAGCTCAGTTCTCCAATTCTCAAATTTAAGGGCCAGACTAAATGGTATCTACCTAAGACTCTCTGCAGTTCTAAAATTTTATTTCTATTGTTTCCTACTATAATCTCTTCTAATGATTCAGCAGTATTGGTAATTACAAAGAGAAATTTGTACTTCTGCTATTTTAGAGGCTATTGTAAATTTCTTATCCCCTACTATCATTTAATAGGAGTTGGAAACTTAATACAATTCAAAAACGTCAGTCCTGCTGTACTGCCCTCATGAGACCTCACAAATCCTTGGTATTCCAAACCACATTACCAATCTCTCCATCTTAGAATGACATCATGTTCATTCAGCTCTTTTCTTTCTTTTTCTCATTCAGCTCTTTTCTCCCCCCTCTAGAGGAACCTGGAGCTAGAAGAAAGTTCCATGCTGGTCTGGGGCAGGGCTGAGACCCAAGCCCAGGCTTTACCCTTTGTTAATCCTGGTTGCAAGCCACGGCACCAAACTCTCTGGGCATGCCACCCATGATTAATGTAGTTAGGAATCCTACTTCCAACTTTCCAACCCTTCGTCTAGGTTTTATGCAGCAATGTGCAAAAGTTATGGACTGTATTAGTATAGTTTTCTTGTTTATTTGTTTTTTAATTTTTTTAATGTTTATTTATTTTTGAGAAAGAGAGAGAGCGAGCGAGAGAGAACACGCGCACAAGTGGAGGAGGGGCAGAAAGAGAGGGGGAGACACAGATTCCGATGCAGGTTCCAGGCTCTGAGCTGTTAGCACAAAGCCGGACACGGGGCTCCAACTCAGGAGCCTTGAGACCACGACCTGAGCCGCAGTTAGACGCTCAACCAACTGAGCCATCCAGGCGCCCCTAATTTTCTTGTTATTTTAGTGTAATTTCTGACTTCATTTCACAGGTGAAGCACCCAATGACCCATCCACACCGATGTTCAACGTAAGCGTTCAACCATCACCGTGCAATCCTCCCATCTCTGCTAAAGAGATACACATTCTTGCCAGATGAGCTGCGTTTCTAAGTAGCACCCTCCCCATGGAACACCATGCTATGGTAAATCAAGTGGAATGGACCTGGTGACGACAGATGCCGATCTCAAGCACACCACTCGTGAAATCATCCATTGCGCAGAGGTGACCCAGGCAAGCTGGCACGGACCGCCCTGCTCATGTGACGACAGCACTACCCCGTTCCACGGCATCCAGGAACACAAATGCACGTGTGCACACAACACACACATCATCACATCAGCACCCAGTCAACTTTCTGCATTCTGTTTGCGGTTCTAAAAGCTACCAACCTCTGCAAGTGTGTCTCTGCCTCTTCAAGCTCAAACACCACCACCACTCGGAGTCACACGGTGCTAGGCCTCACAGTTGTAAAAATCAGTACTTACCTTCAATCCTCTTCAAAGCTGAAAGGCACATATCCTTCCTCGGAAACTCAAAGGGATTGTTGCAGGTTCGAATGGTGTCACATTCGCATTTCCCATTGATTATATTGCAGCCAGACACGAGGTTTTCGTTGCAGGGTTCAAAACCAAGCAGTTGGTCATCGTCCCAGTTCTCATCTGTAAAACAACGAACAGCCACATAATATTTGCTTGCAGCTTCATTCAAAGGCCTGTTTGAGAGCAAAAATGTGCAAAGATGTCAAGATTAACACCTGATATTGACACCTCAATTTATGAAAAGCGATTTGGCTGCAATTTGACAAATGAATGAAACCCAATATCCTAGTAAGCGAGAAAAAGGAAGTACAGCCACACGTGTAGACATTAAATAGCCAGTGTTTTGGGATCAAAAACTGCCACCTCTGTGTTATTTTAAACAAAGATTCCTGGATTTTCCTACTTTCAACAAAATCACAGGAGTCACATTTGTCAACCTACAAAATGAATAAATCTACACACATTTTTTTTTTTTACTCTATCTGGTAGAGACTAGCCTATAGCTAGTTTAAAACAGCTCTGCAACTTAACACATCAAGACAACTAATAAACATAAAAATGAAGACCATCAAAAGAATTGAGAACGGATACCACGGTGGATATTTCTCCAACGCATTTCAGTTCGGATGCTCATGTCCACCAATGCCCAAAACCAAAACCAGGGCCACAGTTTAGTGAAAGGCTAGGCTGCGATCAAATCAGTATCCTGGTCATGGAATGGAGTCAAGTATAAGAAACAAAGGAGATCTCGGACCTACTTTCATGGGATTCAGCTCAGACAAATAAAACAAGCATGACAAAATCACAGGCTGACTCAATCTTTAATGCTACTCTTCATAGTTCAAACACCTCTTCTAGGAAACCAGACTCTATGAATCTCTGGGACATTTTATCAGTCCCCCCCCCCCCCCGCCCTTAACACTATCTTTAATAGATGCTTTATCGTGCCTTGACCAGGTACTAACTGTTAAAGAGTAAACATGTTTCTGATAACCATATCTGGAGTGAATTTTTAAAAGTGTTTGAATTTAAGATATCTTAAATATGTTGCAAACTACGGCAGGTATAAAGCCATCTTCAGAAAGTGTTTTCCTAGAAGACAGTGTAAACAAATGGCTATAATTTTTTTACAGCTAAATTTTACTTCTGGTGACATCATTAACTCACTGCATAAGTTAGGCAAAAGGCAGTTCTCCCTCACTGAAATAATCTTCCTGTCAATGAGTCTTTAGAAAGGCATCATTTACAACATAAAGAGCTTCATGGCAATTCTTTGAAAACGGAAAATAGAAAACCTCCTCTCTTCTGATTTCAGATCAGGCTCACTTATTTGATCCACGTCTCAACTCTTAGTAAAAACGATTTTAGAAGTTTCAACAAAAACACCACTTATCTGTTTTAAAATCTGTTTTCCTGTTTAGCCTGTATTTGCGTTTAGAAATAACGTGTAAACACACAAAGGTGCATTCCTATCTTCGAGACAACAGTAAAATTACTAAATTTCCCTGAAAGGAAAATCAGAAAAGAACACAATGAGACAATACGGAAACGTAGGTGATAATTTAGTCTTCGGCTACAGTCTAGAATACGTGGCAGTTGAACATGCTATTAGTACCACTCCCCTAATCTAGTTCAGTGACATTTGTCATGAAGACATTTTGGGGACTTTATATTCACATTTGTAACTCCAAGTTAGTTCAACCCTAGGAACTTAAAAACTTGTAAGAAATCAAGTAACATCTGACCCACTAGAAAACTACCTCTTCTCTTCTATCTCTCCTTTATTTCTATTTCTCTTTTCCCCCATCATATTCTAAAAAGAAATTTTTATTCCTTTTTTTATAAATATGTACACAGTTAATCTATCACCAAATTGAGTGGATTCCAATTTTCCCCCACAGTAAACCCCCCTTTCCTCCATTAGAACTAGAATTCCCTGAAGACATCATTGTCCTAAAAGGACTACAACATCCTCTCTCACCTGTCTCCCAGCCACCATCCTCTTGTCCCTCCATGGCCCCATTCCCCACACCATCATCCCAGTCATCGCCCTCAATATACAAACCTGCCCCGTGGTTCTCTCTTGCCAACAAGGAAAAGCCCAAACTTCTTATTGCAGAATAAAAGGTTCTTCATCGTATGGCTTCTACTTCTACAGACTTCTCTTTCACCAAGCCCTCACATATCCCAATGCCCTAGGCACACTGCAATTCTCACTACAAACCCTTCATCACTGCTTCCACACCTTTGCTCATGGAGTATCATCTGCCTAGAACCCTTCCTTTCCCTTCCGCCCATAACTCCTATTCATCCTTGAACACCCAGTTCAAACATCACCTTTTTGGAGAAGTCTTCTCCATGCTTCCTCAGGCATGTGCGCCGACCTCTGGTCCCCTATGATGATGGCGTTATGTAAGTCAAACTTCCCCACTAGGTACAAGTCCTTGTGTGTAGAAGTCAGATCTCATCCAACTTTGAATCCCCTTGACCCCAGAACTTAATACAGTGTTCAATAACTGTATATATAGTACTGTAACATATATATGTGTGCATGTATGTATGCGCGCGCACACACACACAATACTATAAATCCAGTCACGTATTTCATGTCATTGGTCTGGTCAATGTTATGGTCCATGTGTTTTCGAGGAAGACCATTTTCCCTGAATGTGGAATCACAATTAAAAAATGGCCGTTGACACTCTTCCTGGCTCCTTACTGATTCCTGCTTTGTTCCCAGGAGAAGCCTGTCGGCAGCAACAAGAGCCTGCTTGTGAGTGTGCAGAGGGAAGCCTGACCATCTCCTCAAAAATGTGAGGCCACCATGTCCAGTTAGGAAGCACTGGACTCTGAACCCCAAGATGTCTTATATACCTTTATTTTCTTTTCTGAGGGAAGTTTTTCAATTCTATGCCCCCACTCTAATCAATACTTTGTTTTTCTTCTTGGCAAATAGTTCCCTTAGCAACCACTGCTTTATAGGATCAAGTACAACATGCTTTGGAGACAAAGACTTTTATGTTTTTCTATTACAGGACATCATACTTTAAAATAATTTAACGGCCAATCAACAGGGATTCAAAGCAAAGATTTAGTGAGGTTTGATTATAGAAATCAAATCTGGGCCCAAGAGTTCTTCTGACAGTGCCTGGAAAATTTGTTGTTTTTAAATCTCTCTTATGTACATCCACATATATGACCCAAGGATCAAGGCTCTAATTCTCTGATTCCTGATTTCTCCTTGGACCGGTCAGCAGGTGAAAAAAAGAAGTTAAAAACAGGAGTACTGCCCTTTAAATATTTATTTCAAGTAGTTTTTTTTTTTTTTTTCTTTTTTCTGGATACTCTCCAGGTGACAAGATAGTCTCCTAGCCTGAAAAGATCACTGAGATACCTCTGCAAATGTATCTTTTAGTTTGTAACTCCTGCAAATTACCAAATCAGGATGTTGAATTATTTCTCTAAATAGGAGAGAAATCTAATGATTTCATGTATGAATTAAAATTCATGCATGTTCAAATACGTCCAAATACGTTAAGTACTGCAGCGAAGAGACAGGTGTATATATAACTGCTAGTGGGACATCTCCACTTGGATGCTTAGAAGACATCTCAAAATATGATGCTTTACTTCGAGACAACCACTGTATTTCAGGTATTTCTGAAACAGAATTACTTCACACACTTGTCCCATTTCACCCCCCAGAACAGTAACGTGATACGTAAGAAGATGTGTAATGAGTGGCAGGGACATACGTACATGGTGTCTCACTACGATATCAGCAGCCTGATCACCAGTGCCTTTGCAAATGCTGTCACACAGAATAAAGGTAATATTTTTATACTGCTATGAAAACAGTTTGGACCTCATGTATTACCAGAAAAGGTCTTGGGATCGCCCAGGGGTTGCTGTCTAAAGAGCAGGTCTTGCTGATAACACCTGGGCCAAGACAGCATAGGCTCCAAGTCTGAGAGATAACAAAGGACGTTGGGTACCTCTTCTCCTGACGGTTACGCTAAACCATAAACAGACATACCCCTTTAGTGGGATTTAGCCAATATGTAATTGGGAAAAAGGAAAACGAAGTCAATAAAATGCAAAAGTTGCATGGACTCATACCTGATTTTTTTCAGCACATTAATGCTATGAAAAGATCAAGAGCAAGTTTTCTCACAATGAAAGGAAAAGTCTTAGCAATAATGAACACCTTAAGAAAAGGCTGATGATCTTGTTTAAATTTCTTTTTTTGGTACAAGAAATGACTGCTCTAGTGGCTGAACTTTCCATGACATTAAACTATGCAGGCAGGTTACAAATGCAAATGAAAAAACTAGAGACGTTTCCCCTGTATTTAAATATCATGATGAAGAAACTACCCTTGGATCTTAGGTTTAATTCTGATCAACCTGGTCTCTATTGGAAGTGACTGTCTGCAAGGTCCCAGGCCCTGAAGGAAGCAGTAGGAGCCTGGGAGTATGTAGGGCTGGAAGCAAAAGGTGGGCTGTCCGGGCTCCAGGTGCAAATGCTATGGGGGGGGGGGGCTTACCTGTGTCAGTATTTTTACTTGGACTCTCATTGTCTGTATTTATCTTCTCTATATACAGTTCCATAGGTTTTGACTGACCTGCCCTTAACCCGATCTTTCCCAACATCCCTCTCGTTTTTAGTGCAGTAAATGATTTTGCAGAATGTGTTTTTTAAGCGTGCACACATGGTGCCAAAGCAAAACACCTGTCCTTCCAACAGCCACATTCAGTCTTGTCTTGGATTGGTTCTTTCTAGTCCACAAATCATCTTCTAGGATTCTTGATGATGCTTGAAATTCCCTCCTTCCACATTTGACGTAAAACATTTTGGGGCGCCTGAGTGGCTCAGTTGGTTAAGCATCCGACTTCGGCTCTGGCCATGATCTCATAGTTCGTGGGTTTGAGCTCCGCATCAGGCTCTGTGCTCACAGCTCAGAGCCTAGAGCCTGGAGCCTGCTTTGGATTCTGTGATTCTGTGTCTCCCTCTCTCTCTGCCCCTCTCCCACTCACGCTTGCACTCTCTCTCTCTCTCTCTCTCGAAAATAAACATTAAAAAATAAATTAAAAAAAAGAAGATTTTAAATGCAAGGGCTAGTTAGGAGTTTCAATCCTGAGGGCAGGAAAGAGGGCATTGGGGAAGAGGATGTGGAAAACATCCAGAGTATGGAGACATCCAACTTCACATCTGTGAAACAGCAGGTCCAGGAGCTCTAGGAACCAGCCATGGCAACCCTGGCCTGACTAATCCTGGATCCCACCTCTCTGCCCTTCAAAATATCTTTCCATCTGCGTGCTGGTGTCTGAAATTCCACTAATACGGAATAAAATGCTTCAGGTGTGACTGCATTTACTGGACACAGTACTGTGTGTTCACCTAAAATCTCTGACTTCCTGAAGGCAGAGGCATTTGTATATTCAAAGCCTTACCTTTTCTACCTTGTATCAGCTTAGGTTAATGGAGTTTACTCCAAACCAAGATATAGCTGCACCCCATTATGTGGCAATCCACTTACCAGAAATACGCTATACCAGATATTAAAAGGCAAGAAACAAACTCACAGTACACACTCAGAAGCTCACAGTAATGGAATTCTGTTGGCAGAGGAGAAGCTTCTGGGAATATATATCAAATTAATTCTCCAGCTGTTCACATATCCCTGTGGCTACAGTAAGATGCAAATAGCTAATACTGGCATCTCTTTCCATGCCAGCCTAGAAACTCCAGTGTAATGTAAAATTGCTGCTCTTAACTCCCCCAGCTCTGGGCTGGCTGTTATCAGGCATTCAGTTCTGCTCAAGGAGGAATCTAATGCAGTGAGTTTTCATTCTCTCTGCTTCAAGCTTAAGGCGGATGTCCCAAAAGTCAGTGCTTCCCTCTCCCTCTCTTCCTGGTGCTGTAATCAGCACAAAGCAGGAAGGGCAAAATTATGGTTATCGGTAGAAATGATTCATGTCGCAAAAATCTGTTTTACAGGCATTTCCACAAAGTGAAACCATGTTAGGCGCATGTAACTGTATACCAGAGTGGACAAACCCGAGATCTAAAACAATGGAAATACTAAATTACACTCACAAACATTTTTGGAAGCCTAGCTTCTTAAACTGATGCAAATCTCTAAATATAGAGCAAACAAACATGACCACTGATTCATATTATGTCCAAGTGAGGAATTCTCTGAAAAACGAACAGGATCCAATTTACAAAGTTAATTTATGATAAGTGTATGTTCCACTGCTGTAATTTTTGTCAGACACCTTCCAATAACAAAAGAGGACCAGAGATGAACTACACAATGCAAATTCATCCATCCATCCATCCATCCATCCATCCACCCACCCACCCACCAATTATTCGTTCCTCAGATAATGGCATCTATTATACACCAAGAACTAGGCAAGGGGCTACGGATCCAAGATGCTAGGAAGCAGGAGTTTACAGTACAATTTTCTACCAAAATCATATGAAGCGTATGAATAAAATAATAATTTCCTTTTTGATAGCAGGAAGCTACTAGGAAGAGAGAGAAGCTTAAGAGAAGATAAGAAGTGTCTCTAGAAGTGAGGAATTCGTGCAACAAGAAGGCAGCAGAGCCTAGGACTACAGAATGCAGTTCCCCTATTTCACAATTCTGCCTAAATTAGGAACTGTCTGAAATTGCGTATAGAAAAACAGACAGCCCAGACATCTGTTCTCCTCATGGAGACTGCCTGACCCAGGAGACCACAGCCCTAGCTCTGTTGTTAGTTTGCAAAGAAACCCTGAACAAGGCATTTAGCCCTCAAGGCTTCAATGTTTTTCATTACAAAAAAGGGGGTGGAATGGACTATTCATGAAGTCCCTTTAGAGTTCATGCTCATGTTTCCTCGATTCTGCCATCTTGGATGAAATCGTACAATGCTAACAATTTATTGGGAATGCTGTCAGAATCACATGCTTTGAGTAGTCACAATTCAAATTTAAAATAGTTTCTCACTGGGGCGCCTGGGTGGCCAAGTGTCCGACTTGGGCTCAGGTCATGATCTCACGGTTCTTGGGTTCGAGCCCCGCGTCGGGTTCTGCGCTGACAGCTCAGAGCCCGGAGCCTGCTTCAGATTCTGTGTCTCCCTCTCTGTCTGCCCCTCCCCTGCTCGCAATCTGTCTCTTTCAAAAATAAATAAATGTTAAAAAAAAAATTTTTTTTTAATGAAATAAAAAAATAAATAAAATAGTTTCTCACTTTATCAGACCAGTCTGAGGTTTGGAGAACAGTCACTATGCACAGGAAGGCAAGCCAGGGGCACTTCTTCTACAACAAAGATCACTTTGCAGGACCTTTCAAACACCTCAATCCTAGAGGATGTACTAGCTGGGGTGTCAACACACTAAAACAGGATTGGCCGTGAATTTATAACTGTGGAAGTTCTGTGTGTTCATACAATTGTTTCTACTTCTGAATAGATTTGGAAATTTCTATAATAAAAAGTTGGGTGTTTTTTTTTTTTAATGGAAGGAGATTACAGGTAAATTAAATAAATACTTCAAATGAAGAACAATAGAAATACTCTGTCAACATTGCTGGGAAATAGCTAAGGCAGTGTTTAAAGGGAAATTTCACAGGAAATAAAGTTAAAAAAAAAAACATGAGCAGAGCATTCAACTGAAGATATTACAAAAAGAGCAACAGGGCAAGTCCAAAGAAACAAGAAAGATGGGCCTAATAAATATATGAGGGAAATCAATGTAACAGAGATAAAAGCAAGTTAAAAACTGGCTCTTCCAAAAAGATTAAGACATCTCAGAAATGGGTTATGATTAACAGTCCCATATAGCATGTCAACTCATTCAAATACTGTGACATATGAATGTTTTTGTTTTTGTTTTTGTTTTTGTTTTTTAATGTTTATTTATTTTTGGGACAGAGAGAGACAGAGCATGAACGGGGGAGGGGCAGAGAGAGGGAGACACAGAATCGGAATCAGGCTCCAGGCTCTGAGCCATCAGCCCAGAGCCTGACGCGGGGCTCGAACTCACAGACCGCGAGATCGTGACCTGGCTGAAGTCGGACGCTTAACCGACTGCGCCACCCAGGCGCCCCATGAATGTATTTTTTAAGTCAGTTTCTCTTTGATGGTTTTACCAGGAAGTTACTCAAAGTCAGACATTAAATGGTTACATTTTGGAAATTTTTTAAATAATGAAGGTATTTGATTGCTCACGGAAACATTTCCTGAGCTACAATTACTTTGTACCCTATGGTGGAAAACTCCACCCCCTTATATTTCCCCTGTTTTGAGCCTAGATCCCAATATTTTTTAAGGAAAGTCTCAGGCCTTATCACCGAGCCTATGTTTGTGTACAGCTGAACTGACCTTCTATTCAGTCAGATGTTATTATTAAGCAACACAGTCTTCTCTGGGCTTGAATATCTATTAAAACATGTAACTCCATGTTTCACCAGCTTCAAAGAATATTGGTTTTCAGTTACCAAATGTGCTCCTGCTTAAAAATGAATACATCTTGGTGGAGGGAAAAAATATCTTGCAGAGGTGCTCAACAGTGTCACCTTTCCTTTCTTCATCTAGATACTCTAAAAGCCATCGATGGATTAAGCCAGGTAATCAGCCATCTCTTATGCAGAACATAAGAACAGAACTTCACAGAGTTCCATTCACCTACAGAGGTGTGTTCATATAGGGATGTTACAGGAATAGCCCCATCAAACTTAAGGATATGGAGTTGGGAAGCAAGGTCTCCAAAATAAAGTCCACCAACTTGCCAGCCAACTCTTGGGCATGGAAGACAAAGTCTGTTTAGATTTGGTCCTAACCCACTTCAACCTCAGCTGTTCCACTCCTCCCCACTTCCTCCAACAATGCCTACTGATTACGTGCTCCCTGAACGACCCAGGTTGTTCCCTGACACCATGGCTGTCTACAAACTATTCTCTCTGCCTAGAAAGCTGCTTCTCTTTACTTGCTTTGGAAGTTTCTATTCAGTAATTAATCCTTTCTCCAAGGCATCATCCACTCCATAGGGACCGAACTGTTTGTTCCCCTGAAATACTTTCTATTATACACCTATTAAAATTACTTCACTTACGGCAGTATAATGAAATTGCTCACCTAAGCTCCTCCACTAGAAAGTGGGTTCTTTGAAGCTAAAGAAAGACCTAGTTTTACTCTTCTTTTCTTTTTATCATTGGGTGACTATAGGACTTAGCATAGAGTAGCTTAACAAAATAAGTATCTGCAGAGGGAATGAACAGGAGTAGGTTAGAAGGCAAGAGCAATCGCAATCTTTCAGTGCCATAGTTTTTTTGGAAAATGAGTTCGGTGGTAGGGGAAGAAAGTCAATTACTCAGAAACATCTTTGGATGCCAATCTTCCTACTTGTAAAATAATAATACTAACTCAAATTTTCTTTTAACCTCAACATTCTGTTAACCAGAACTTCCACAGATCGATAAAGATTTATGACATGTTGAGTGAATGAATATACCTCAACTATGGTTAGGTAAATACATAATAACTTAAATAATAAACTGTATTATCCCCCTCTACTTTCATCTATCATGACCATAATGAGATAATGTGACACAATTAATGCTCCTTGCCAGAAAGGTACTTGTGGATATGAATAATGCACAGTCCCGTTTTATAAATATTGATATATGCTCTAACCTAAAATCTGTTAGTCAAATGACCGACAGCAAAACAGAAGACTAGATACAGGAATGCCTTTTTTCTTGATTGCACTCATCCAAAAGTGTGAACCACCAGAGTGAAAAGAAGAAATGTGACCAGAATCTCAAACAAGAACAACAAAATGAACATAGCGCTTTGAAAATAAGCACTTTGAAGAATATAAATTTTTCATTATATTAGCTGAACAGTTAGCAAAGATAATGAAGCATATTTCATACCCCTCAAGATGAATCTTCTGATAGCTAATATTTATGGAGCCACATTTTTATGTGTCAGAGACTAGGCTGGGTGCTTACCACAAGACGAACACATTAAGCTGAGGACAGAGGCTGAGCAACCTAGGCCTGAACTCTAAGTAGGCTACCATCAAGCAGGTGAGAGGAGGAATGGAAGGAGTAAGGAAGTGAGCTGGTCAAAGGGTTGGGCAAAATTTCAAGTTTGGGTGAGTTCAGAGGACCTGAACATCAGGGAAAAGGAAGGAGGGAACACTTCTATTTTTCCCATCTCATTCTGGGTGAAGCCCAACTCTAGTGAATATGGCCCAGAGGCCCACTGCGGACATCACTACTCCAGGGGCAGGAAGAGATGACATCATTGTTTTTTTTTTTTTTAACGTTTATTTATTTTGAGAGAGACTGAGGAAGACAGAGTGCACAAGCAGGGCAGAGGCAGACAGGGAGAGAGGGAGAGAGGGAGAGAGAGAGAGAATCCCAAGCAGGCTCTGCACTGTCAGCACAGAGCCCGATGCAGGGCTTGAACTCATGAACCATGAGATCATGACCTGAGCTGATGCTTTACCAACTGAGCCGCCCAGGTGCCCCTCACAATGACACCTTCTAAACCAACAGAAATGGAGTTGCAAGAGCACTTCTGGAAACATCACAAGGATAGAAAATCTAACAACATAAACACTGTCATCCGGAAACAAGGGTTTCTTTGCTAAGGCAACAATGCCTTCACATACAGCAATATTCCTGAGGTGCAAATGATGATCTTTAAAAGGTGTAATGATCTGTAAGTAGCATTAAGGAATCTTTTCAGGATAATAATTTTGTGAAATCAGTTAGCAATCACTTTGTAAAGGAATGTTTTTACAAATCAACTCGAGCACTGCTGTGAACTTTACCTTAATAATTTACCCGAATTCTTAAAAGTAAACCAAGTGAAAGATGATCAGAAGCAGGAGAATGGTCAAGATTAATTCCAACAATTGTATTTCTGACCCTTACCACTAACTCTAGTACCGTTAGAAGGAATATCATCCCTAAATAATGTGGCTAAACCCCCAAACCTTTAAGCTCTTTCTTTAGGCAAGTTTATCTCTGTATTTGATCTCATTTATCCTTAACACATGCCGTGAATCTCCTGCTACTTGGTCCTAGCAACAAAGCACAATTTGCCAGCAACAGTCAGTGAACACCATTTTGTGTGCATGGTTTACAATTTCCTACTGTGAGCTAGTCTCATCATAAGTGAATGTTTGATGTATATGTGTCTAAATCTTTTTTTTTTTTAATTTTTTTTTTAAGTTTATTTTGAGAGAGACAGAGACAGCACGAGTGCGGGAGAGGCAGTGAAAGAGAGAGACAGAGAATCCCAAGCGGGCTCCGTGTTGCCAGCACAGAGCCTGATTCGGGGGATGAACTCACGAAACCAGGAGATCCTGACCTGAGCCGAAGAGTCAGACACTTAATCAACTGAGCCACCCAGACGCCCCTGAATCTTTTTTTTCTTAAAACATCATAAGAATCCACATTGCTACAAGATGTGTACATGGGAAGTAATGCTATAAACGAGAAATGAAAAATAAGAGAGACAACTGTGGACTCTAAGAAACCTCATGCAACATGGGGCTTGTCTGATACACTGATTTCTGAAGGCACCAAGTCCTTAAAATTCATCCTAGAACTCTCTACCTAAAAGCAAACGTAGATGAGGAGACAATGAGAAGCAGGACTTTTGCCTTAGGGTAGGTCAGGAACTGAACATCGATATTTTACAGAGCAATCATTTAATCCCTAAGATTTGTGTGAAATAGACCATATGAAGTCAATATAACAAGACCACAGAAAGATGAAGAAACTTTAAAAATATGTTTGAAAACATACTTCACTTCTCATAAAACTGGAGTTTGCTTGGTGTAGTAAATTGAACCTCTATGCCTAACCGAGTCACTGGGTACTTGGGTTTGGGAATCGCGGTGACAACAGTACTGATTATCAACACTACCCCAAAATTTTCACGCGTTCCCACCTGCCCATAGCCTCAAGTTCAAACACTCAACACTGATAAACCAGGCCTGCGCCCAGCCTCTGCTAACCTCCAGGTTACTTCTCTCTGTGCAGACAGCACCCCTTCCTTCCCAGGCCAAGGAAGCTTTGGGGCCTAGGCACTAGTACCTGGGACACCCTCTCCCTGCTATGTGCATGGCTCACTCCCCTGTCCCTCGGTCTGTGATCACACCCAATTGCTTGGCAAGACTTTCCACGAGCACTCTGTTTAAAAGTGCAAACCAAACACTGTCACGCAGTCTCCGTTCACAGCACAGCACTTACCTTCTCGTGGCATGGTGTATATTTTATTACTAATTTTACTCATGTTGTCTCCCTATATCAGAAAGCTCCAGGCTGGTGAGTATTTATCTATCTTGTTCACATTTGTATCTTCTGCACCCGGAACTGGGCTTAGCACACGGTAGGCCCTCCACAAGTATTTCCTGAATCAGTCAATTCTCTCTGTACACTTTGGACGTTCACTTCAGTAGGACTCTGAGGACTGTATGTCCTCTGAGGTGGCGCCACCTTTCCTTTTCCCCCATCACCTGGAAATCTGCTATTCTTACTATGCCCAACTAATGTCTTCTCCTCAAAGAAGTTTACTTAATTTTCTCCCACCTACAACCCTTCACTCATCCCAAGACATTGTAGCTGTTTGCTTACAGCTAGATTCTGAGCTTCTTGGGGGCAGGAACTGTGCCTCCCACATTTCTACAGCCACTCCCTGTTGAGATGAGTGGACAGCACCCAGCAGAACCCAATCTCCACTTGCTGAATGGAGAAATGAATGGGAAATGGGAGTAGGTGACCACTATGAGGAGACATTCTCTATTCACGGTATCACGTGAAAAAAGAGCAGCTTTGAAGACACTCTGTGGGCATCTAAGACTTAGGCTTAAGTGTGTCAATACTCATGCATGTAGGTTAACGTTTATATTTCATATCTTTCTGGAATACCTGAGGTACTAAAAAAAAAAATAAGCCGTACAATAATAATTCATGCCTATCGGGGACTTAGGAAAGCCAGGTACCTTTTGGGTATTTTAAAACATTTCAGTGTCAAAGAAAAAGGTTGATATATTTCTAAATTTTAAAGCAAAACATATGTGTACATAAACACACACGGAGGATTATTTACTTCCAAAAGGAAACACAAACCCACGTGAATCACCCCGTGCTTTTTCTACATGCTACAGCAGTATGTATTCCCATATGCAGTAAGGGAGGTGGATCATGATTCTGCAATGTTATTCTACTTAAAGTCTTTACAGTGTTGGGGCGCCTGGGTGGCTGAGTCGGTTAAGCGGCCGACTTCGGCTCAGGTCATGATCTCGCGGTCGGTGAGTTTGAGCCCCGCGTCGGGCTCTGGGCTGACAGCTCAGGGCCTGGAGCCTGTTTCAGATTCTGTGTCTCCCTCTCTCTGACCCTCCCCCGTTCATGCTTTGTCTCCCTCTGTCTCAAAAATAAACGTTAAAAAATAAATAAATAAATAAATAAATAAATAAATAAATAAATAAAAATAAAGTCTTTACAGTGTTAAGTCATGAAGAGCTGCTCAAATGAGCAGTCTGTGGAAATACGTCTACCTTAACTCCTCCCTGAAAGGTTAAAAATTATTGCCTATCAACTTCAATAGAGGTTTCAAACACTAACGGTTTGGGGGATATAAAAGGAAAAATGCCAAGGGCAGGCAATTCCCAAAGGATGCTCTGATGAAATCCATATCCTACTTAACAATAAGAATCGCCGATTTTCAAAGGATTAGAATATACAGAGGTATATTAAAGCAGTGCTTTAAACGTCCCAGCTTATAGGAGAGCAGCAGAGGCTCAGTGCCGACCACAAGACGAGGCCTCCAGTAGTGAAATGCTGACCCACCTCCCTGCTGTATTGCCTACAGCATCCCACTGGACCTCACCTGGTGGCTTTTGGTATTCTCTGGGTGGAGGAAGGGGTGTCACATACCCTGGTGCGCAGGCCCGATGAATGAGCCCAATAGCCAAGACATTACTACGTAGCACAGGGCCACTACTCCTAGGGCTCCGTACCATGTCATGTGAGAAAGAAGGAAAGGAGATTAGTACCCTCACTTCAGACAGGATGTGGCATGACTAACGAACGCTGGTTAATGTTCAAGACAACCCTGAGCACAGAAAGAGTCAACCGACTCAGCAAAGAGAGATTCCAGAAGCAAAGGAAACCCGATCCCTTCACGTATGGCAGCAGTTGTGATTTCTCTCCTCTTACAAAGGTGTTTCAGAAACACTCTGCCACCTATAGTTCCTATTCTTTCCCCACAAGCACAGAAGTTAATTTTAAACACCCTCAACCAAAAGCTGGCCCGTCATTCTGACAAAACTCACGTGCAGTGTGGCAATGGTGTAGTCTGCTAATGGCTCCACAAGGGCTTCGTGAGGTGGCCCAATCCCTTGCTCTGCACCCTACATATGCAGCAGGCTTTAAATGGGAAGAAGTTGAGGAAGCAAGGTTCCCTTATTCCGGAAAGGGGCAAAGAGCTGGTGGAGACATCACCTGAGGCTGAACCTCAGGGTTTCTAAAAGTCTCTTCAAGGGAGGTAACTGGCCTGAATGTGGAAAAGGGCACACTGACAGAAAACAGAAAGGGACAGTGAGTGTCATCTGGCCTGCACACCTGAATGTGCAGCTACCCTCTCTACTAAACCTGCCTTGCCAAAGGGTAAGCATGTTAAAGAGCCTGAAGTCTCCAAGTGGGGCGGAATTTTCTATAGGAGAGTCTTCCCCATCTCCTAACATTTGGTTTCAAAAGTGAGAAATGCATCCAATCTGGACAGTGCCTGGGCATTCCTTCTTTCCATCCTTCACCTTTATCACCTCTCGTGACAAGGGTTTCCTCTGTATTCTGGTCCGTTCCTCCCTACTTCCCCTCCACTCCTTTCCTCTGCACCCGGGTTCCCCTGGCAGCTCACCTCTTGGGGCCCAGCACCCCTGCCTGCGGGGTCTCCCATGCTGTGAGAGTCAGGCAGGACCTACCTGGGGAGGTCATGCTTCCCTGCACCTCCTTGCCCTCTGTCCCACCCCAAGGCCCTGAGGCACCCCTCCCCCTTGCCTGAGTCTCTCCTGTTTCCCAAGCCAGGTCCATCCAGGACATTCAATGCCAGGGGTCAGAGTGCTACATTCCAGTGGCTTCACAGGCAAGGAGGGTTCTGGATTCCTTCATGGGGGGGGGGGGGGGTGGAGGTGAGGAAAGGAGGCAGGGAGGAAGAGAGGGAAAAGTTCAGGGACGATTCGGCCTGCTGTGCCCACTACTCAGAGACCGAGGTCATGGGGCAGTGAGGGCAACAGAGGCCCCAAGAGGCCCATCCAGAGTGGGCAAAGAAGCAGCCATTCAGCCTCCTTGGGTTCTGAAGTAGATGCTGTCACCGCAGGTGCTACAGAAACTGTAAAAAGCATAAGAGAACACAACGGACTTTCATGAGCTTCAGTTCCTTAGTCTGTGAGATGAGGGTGCTGGCCTAGAGAGGCTTTTCTGAGGACCCTTCCAACTCCATAATGCTCTGATTCCTGGTGTAGCAATACCTCCCTGACCCCAGTCATTCTCAAGGTCTGAGGTAACTTTGACTAGCAAATAGAATGCCACTTTCACTCAGAAGGCAACTAAGCTTCTTTAACCTCCCAAAGCAAAATTCTCCTCTTGCAAAATCAGATTCCTTTGCCTCTGACTCAGGATCCCCAAGACTCTCTTGGTGCTTTTCTTGTGATTTCCCTGTCCTTCGGGTTTTACCTTTGTAGAGGGCTGGGCTCAAACCCTCAGGCTCTGGCCTTTCATGTGCCTCTGGACTTGCCCTGCTTACAGGGCCCCAGGCTCACGAAATCAGGCTCCAGGATATGTTTCCCTTCACGGTCACCCTCTGGAGATAACAAGTGCAGCACGACAGGACCTAACACCTGGACCTACGGTGGGCGGCTGGGAGCACCACGACGCAGTACCCAGTGTGGAACTCCTCAAACACAGAAATTCCAGTTCACTGGAACCCAAGAGGGGAGGCTGGGCAGGAATGAGGAGTTGGGAGCTCAACTGGTCACTGGGTAATACAGGTAAATATGCCAACTTCAACCTGGGCTCAGAGCCGCCTACCCCCTCAGAGACAGTCAAGAGGACTCCTCTCCTGGAGGATGGGGACTGAGGGATCATGGCTGGACTGACATCCTGCCATACTCAGGACAGGGGGTTGGCCTGTTCATCAGCCACCTGACGACAGGAGTAGAATTTGGGAGGAGAGAAGGAAAAGAGAAATGGTGCTGGGGAGAGGGGATGAATGAAGAGGAACCCACTTAGGGCTACCATTTACGTGTTAGACGAAGTCATAAAAAACATCTGTTAGCCAGGTAAGACACTCCACGGAGAAAACAACACCCCCTGAGAGGTCAAAATCCACCCACTATACTCCAACTAAATGTCTAGCTTTCCTTTTTATTTTAAAGCCAACAATTGTTTGTAATAAGTCCTTGTGAGTCAAGTCTGACAATAGCAAAGATTAATTCTGCATAAAAGATGAAAATGATCCTACAAGAAGGTATCCTGGTGTAGAGCCATCTCATCCTAAGTGATCCCCTCTATTGAAAAAAGAAAATTCCTGATCAATGATTACCTCCTCCCTGTCAAACCAGGATTCAACACAGAATACTCCTTTTATTTACTAAGACCCAAACACTAGTGAGAAGACATACCTTCTGTGTGGTGAATCATCTGGAACTAACTGCAATTTGGACTTCACCCCCCAAGGTAGATACTACCCTTCATAAGAAAACGTTCCATGTTCTGTTCAGCAAAAGGTGCATGTTCCCGTCATGTGCTGCTCCCCAGGACTGTCAACAGACCCACTCCTTGTCGGGGCTGACTCGTGCCAGTGAGCGTGGAGTGGAAACTACGGCAGAAGCAGGCAGATGTGCGTCAAGAGCGCCCTACGACACGTGAAGATCAGGTTTTCAATGGGCCGCCTCACAATATGGGCGAGAGAGCTGTGAGGAGAAGGAAAGGCAGTCCTACCCTCTTCTGTTGTTTTTTATAAAACGATGAATCCTTCAAACCACCTGTGAAATATACAGCACTCTGGGCGCCTGGGTGGCTCAGTCCGTTGAACTTCCGACTTCGGCTCAGGTCATGATCTCACGGTTTGTGAGTTTGAGCCCCGCGTCGGGCTCTGTGCTGACAGCTCAGAGCCTGGAGCCTGTTTCGGATTCTGTGTCTCCCTCTCTCAAAAATAAACAAACATTAAAAAAAAAAAATTTTTTTTTTTAAAAGAAACACACAGCACTCATTTGGGTTGAAATAAATTTACTTTTTAAAAATTGAGTAATGAGGGAGAACCTTAATAGTTAAAAGAAAAGAATTCTGGAATACACTAAGACCTAAAAAAAAAAAAAAAAACTATTAAAATGACAATAGCCCACAAAAATGGCACTTAAGAAGGTAGGGCCAAGCTGTTTCCTTTGAATGAGCATGTATGTGTGTTAAGTTTAAAGTTCTCGCAATTTCTCCATAAAGAAAAATGATTCTAACTATTGCTACAATCCTACGTATCATTTTTTTAAATAAATAACTATTTTTTAGAGGTGTTTTGTTTGTGTTCTAAGTGGGCTCCACACTGGGCATGGAGGCTTGAACTCACAACTCTGAAATCAATACCTGAGCCAAGATCAAGAGTCAGACGCTTAAGCAACTGAGACACCCAAGTGCCCTGGGTATAATCACTTTTTTAAAACCATCTTTTCCCGGGGCACGTGGGTGGCTCAGTCGGTTAAGCATCCAACCCTAGATTTCGGCTCAGGTCGTGATCTCACAGTTGTGGGACTGAGCCCTGCTTCGGCTCCATGCTGACAGAACGGAGCAGCTCTCGCTCTCAAAATAAATACAATATTAAAGAAACAAAAAACAAACAAACAAAAAACCCCACATCTTTTCCAAATTGTAATCTCCAGGTCCTGGGTCAAAAATTCTTACCCTTATGATCACAGTCCCTACCAAGAGAATACCGGGATATATATTCTTCAGTCCATGCCACATGGAATATTATCCGCACAAACTTTTAAACTTTCATAACTTAAGAAACAATGACTTACCTCTTCCCGCTAGAGCTGTGATCTTCATCCTGAGTATGGCTCAGATACCACAAAGATGTGTGGTGGTGGCCCTGCCTGCACTATCTCACCTGGACCCCTCGGGACCATCTGTTCCTCTTACAGATGAGGAGCAACTCTACGAGCAGCCCTCAAATTCAATACTCTATCACCCAGCAGCAAGAGACAGTCATATCAGGGCACCGCCTAAGGGAAAATCATAAACAAGACCTCCTCACAGGTACCTTCGAGCCATCACTGTGATGCAATGTGAAGAAAAATGTACTATCAATTTACTCATTAACTTATTATTTACTGAGCAGCTACTTCTTTCGTGGCACCATGATAGGCACTGGGTGGGCTACAAAGAAACAAGAACCTACTCAATTAAAGAGCGTCTTTCTACCCATCTTCCACCTTACAAGCAAACATAAATTAGAACAGAGTGAACCTATAAAGGGCAAAGCCTGCTTTAATACAGACATCAAATATGCTAGAATCTGAAATGTTCCAATAGCAATGCTTACTGGAAACAAATCACTATTAAGCTGTTCTGTCCCTTCAAAATGATCTTGGGAACCAATAAACATTAGTCAAACTTGTGACAGACCGAGTCTGTCAGACCGAGTATGTTAGGTCTGATTCACAAATCACAGCACACTGCTATTGATGTTTAAATCGGAACATCCTACCACCCAGCTCCCAACCGGGGGTAGGTGTCTTCATGCCTACATTTTTTATTGCAACCAAATGTTACTTTTATTCTGTGGTAGGGGACAGGGAAATCATTTTCTTTCTACCTTCAGAATATTACATTTAATCAACATTCAATGAACACCTATTATGTACAGGCCATAGTGTTCAATGCCGAGGCACAAAAAGATACTATTCCAATGCCATATACAAGTGAGTTAACTTAGTTATGCCTCATAACAACCTAAATGAAGTAGATGCTATTATTATCCCCATTTTACAGATGGAAACTATGCACAGAAGTCAAGCAGCCTGGCCAGGGTAAGGCACCAGGCAAGTCACTAGGATGAATTATGGACTGACCACAGAGCCTGAACTCCCGCTAGCATGCAATGTTGCCTCTCACTGATAGATGTGCTTTCTCCTTAAGAAACAACATCTCCATTTCTCCTGAGGAAGGCATTTCCTCCGGCCAGGTTTTCCTGAGACCCTTCCCTGGCAACTGGAGGGAACACGAGCTAGCCATACAGGCAGGTAAAATGCCCCAACATGATGGTGACTCCTGGTCTGGGGAGCAAGCAACAGGGCAGAGGAGGCAGGGCCAGTGCTTGGAGTGAGGCCAGAGGCACGGGCGAAGGCACCAAGTGCCCTGGGTGAGGGGAGCTGTGGTCGGGCTGGCTGGACAGTGTCCCCAAGTTGCTAACTGCAGAGAGCACCTACGTGCAGAGCTGGGGGTTGAGTGAGGACAGTGGCTGGAAGTGGGACTTCCTCAGCCAGGGTGGGTATAAGAGAAAAGAATTCAAAACCTGCACAGGGGAAATCAGTGACCAACCTGTAAAGAGACAAAAGACTTAGGGGGCTTGGGGGCCCTAGTATGGGGTATCTCTTCCTCTTTTCCTCTCAATGCACTCGAGATGGTGATGCACACACAGAGTCACAAACCCGTCTCCCGAAACTCCCACCTCAAATGCTATATGTATTTAGTATTTACATAACTGCCTTTCTTCAAGACGCATGGTGTTTTGTTTTTAAAAATCAAGTCTTGCGGCAGGTCAGGAAGTTAGCTACTTGACTACAAGTTCAGAAAGAAAAAGAACAGAGTGGCTGTGGTTGGACTAGGGCTTGAAGAGGTTTCCGAGATACCCAGCGAAATAGATCTAGACACTGAGAGTCGCCCTTTGGAAGCACCAACTCCAAGAGGTAAGAGTGTGAAACAGCTATAAACAAATCCATCCAGCATTTACCCCTGGTGTTGAACCTCTCAGTCTGCGACCTCCCTCAAACTGTATTTATGCCTTCTGCCACTGTCTCCCCTCTGAACAGCCAGAAATAAACCCAGGGCTCTCAAACTCGAAAACTTCCTCCTCCCCCTCATCCAAGCTGGCCGAGTTCCAGGGATCTGTAAGCAAAAAACACGCAGCTCAGCGACACTGTACAAGCCCTCACCAACTGTTCAAATGAGGAGCTCCAAAAGCCAGAGGCTTCACTCTCCACCATAGGACAAGGAACATACAGATCGATTTCATTATTCGTTGATTTAGACAATTATAATCACATTGTTGAGAAACGTGTGAAATGAAAACACAAGTGGTTTTGGTTGATAATAAAGATCAGCTGATTAATGATTAACTGTTCAGCATTGGAGGTAATCTATGATGAAAAGATTTCAATTTTTATAAATTTGCTACAACGGGAGCTACAGGCCTTATGTTGGACCAAACCTTAGGAGAGTCCCACCACCCGTCCACCTTGACAAACCTTTTCCCTAAAAGAAGTCAGCTTCCCCACACCTTTTTATGTGCCCTGAGACACAATGTCAGCACACATATTTTGGTGATGGTGGTGGGTGTCAAGTTTTTGCTTATTACTGTTGAATGTAAATATTAAGCTTTGTGCTTGGATTTTTAAAAAAATTTTACATACTTGACTTTAATGATGGCTACTGTCCCATAACAGAACTAAAATTCCACAAATATCCAGGGTTAAACTATTAGGTTTAATGTGATTTCACCTTCAAATTACTTTTTCAGTACAAAGTGTGCTTATTTTAAATAAATATGTTGATCCAAAAAGTGTCTGTTAAAATCCAGCTGTGCACACGCACTTTTTAAACATTATACGCTGTGGTTTAGTGCAGTCTACACGGGTCCTCTCTCCAGCCAAGAAGCAGCCAGGTCCATCCATGCCCAGTGTTTTCTGGATTGGGCATGTTGATTGGTATCAATCAGGCACGAATTATGAATTTTGAAAGATTTAGAATTCAGAAACCATATTCAAAAAGCACTTCTGGGGCGCCTGGGTGGCTCAGTCGGTGGCTCAGTCGGTTGAGCAGCTGACTTCGGCTCGGGTCATGATCTCGTGGTTCACGAGCTCGAGCTCCATGTCAGGCTCCGTGCTAACAGCTCAGAGCCTGGAGCCTGCTTCAGATTCTGTGTCTCCCTCTCTCTCTGCCCCTCCTCAACCCGTGCTCTGCCTGTCTCTCAAAAATAAATAAGTGTAAAAAAAAATTACTTTTTAAAAAGCACTTCAAATTTATATAAAATATATATGAAGCCTCGGGATTTGATTTTGCATACTATTTGCCAATTGATTTTGTGAAATTTTTAAACAAAGAATACAGAAATGAATCTGAAATGAAATGCAATCTATTATAACAAATGCTATCTATACCTTTTGAATGTGAAACTAGTTATGAGTTGTAAAGGCTATTTATTAATGTATCAGGCAATAATACAAGGGGAAAAAAAAGTCTGCTGCCCTGATAGAGTTTCAACAGACTTAATTCCAAAAATGACCCAAGTTTTTCCCAGTTTTATACATGTGCCTTATGGGATAACTTCTGGGCCTCCAGTTTTCATTTATAAATTGGTGGAAGTGGAAAACGGAAAACGGTTTTAAATTCCCAGAGAAAATCACTGGCAACAAGAGCCTATGTCTAATGCGTGAAAAGCACAAAGATTGCAAATTCATCTTGAAGTCAGTATCTAGTCCCTACTTAGGATGTAGTTAGTTAATTATATCCGTCTTTCATCCTAAATAAATATTTGCAATCCAATAATGCACTACAAAAAAAGCAACAGAATAAAAATGTCCCTACCCAGTGGGCTGGCTATTTGCACAAAGCCAACAAATCATTACTTAACAGAGGAAAAGGTTAAAAAAAAGCTTCAGTGTCCTCAGAGTCAACATAATCCTGGTGGTAGCAAGGATATAAGACAAGCAGCTAAAGGCCACCGTCCTCAGGCCACAACCCCAGACACAAAGGACCACAGGCATAGGTAGCAAGTGGTCAAATCCTTTGGGAGGGGACAGGAGACAACTATCATATGCTTGGGGAGCTTAGGCACTCATGGGTACAAGTTAAGACTACATAACATTTTCCCTTCAATTCACCTGAAATTCAGACTGGTTTTTGTTTTTGTTTTCCTTTTGCCTTTTATAGATAGTCGTAAATGAAAGAGGGTAAAGAAGATGAAGTAGAAAGGTACAGTCAGCACATCTTGATTAATCAGCTTATAGTAATGGAGACTACAGAGCAACACAGGAAAATTTATTTGATCTAATTTTAACGGAAAGAATATACAAGACGTAGGATTTAAAAAAGGTATGTACACAGAGGAAGACTAGATGGGATATATACACATACAAAAACACAAAACTAGTTAAGTTCAGAATAAAAGTGTTTTGGATCAGTTTCTCTTCTCTATTTCCCAAACTGTCTAGTAAAGTTATGTTGCCTTTATAATTGTTTTCTTAAGCAGGCAGTGGACCCAACATTTGGCCCCAGCACACATGGCTAGTTGTGGGAAATAAGATGTTCAGGAAATAAACTACAAAAAAAGAAGTTTAGGTAACCCCTTCCTAAATAACCATTCAAGAGACCCAGGCTCTTTTTTTTTTTTTTTTTTTTTTTTTAACAAGGCAAGGCCCTTTACCACATGCAACTAATCTCCAAGAATCTTTGAGCATAAAAAGTTCTAAGGAATTTCGGTATGAATCTTTTTTGATGGTCTACCTTTCTGGTCATAAACCTGATGAAGTATCTTACTAACTGCAGAAGAAACAACACAGGAATGAGATGCCCACAGCTTTAAGTAAGCCTCTTAGGAGACAATCTACACATATTTATTTATATAAACTAATTAAAGATGGCCAGAAACAGAAAATTTTTTAATTCTGTTGGAATTAACAGAGTCCAACAACTCCAATTAGAAGAAAATGCTACCATGGCAGAAATGGACACAGAGAGACTATCAGGACCAGAACGTGACCCTGTGAGGAATTCTTCTCACATGTGTGCCTGCTGCATATATGGATGTGTAGAAGTATATGCACACATCATATAATTTGCAATGTGTGCGCAGCTGTCCACCATCATGACACAGTTTTCCACTGTAACAAAGACAGAAAGAAAATGTCTATGTTTCCATTAACTCCAAAATCAGGCACAGACTCAGGGATGCCTTCCCACCGCATCCCGCCAGTCCACCGGCTGCCCTGCCAGGCCTTCCGTAGGTTCCCTAGGTCAGCCGCATCTGTTTACTTTCTCCAGCAGAGCCATGGCCTTTCCTCCCCACGCACTGTCCCTGGGTCCAGCTGTCGGTATAACGGACCAACAGAAGACCAGCAGTTGAGGAAACTGATTTCCCCTGAATACTTCTGAGAGGCTCTTTCTTGGGAGTCAGGGCAACTTGGCTATCTCTATAGCTGAAAATGGTACTTGCTGGCTGTACTTGACGCCTACTTCTCCGGTTCTCACCTTCCTGGAAGTCTACTTTTCGGTTACAAAACTGTTTACCTTGGCTTAGGACAAGAGGGGCCCTCCCTCCTTCAAGTGTGTTTCCCAGTCCTCTGCCTCCATTCATTTATTTTATTAAAGACCGAGAGTAAATACGCTATCCCAGCCGCAAGAACAGCTCAGGCTCCTTCACCGTCTACCTCAAATTAACAAAAAAGGGCCGAGGGTTTTGCGATACACCCATTTCTGATTTGGGCAGGATCCACCATCGAGTTAAATCCTCTTACTGCTGATAAAGTCTCAGAGTAGGCAACACTTCCAGAACAAACCTGCCCCAAAGTCTGGAAGCTGACTTTTAAACTTTTAACAGTAATGAAGCCACACAAAAATTAAAAAAAAAAACTTTTAAAGAGTTACAGGAAAATCATCAGTGGACACTCAGACAAATGGCCCTGCTTAAAATCTTCCACCTTTCGCTGCCAACGAAGCATCATGGAAAACTAGAACTCCACTACCATAAGCTTACCTTGGTATTGGTTCCAGCTTGCCCTCCTCCCCCTTCCCAAAGCTTTGATAACAACTGGTGCTCTAAAGTGGCTTCTTGCAAAGCCCCCAGCCATGACACTAACGTTATAAACAATCACAATCACGTGTGACAGGGGCATCTTAAACATGGGAAAGTCGAAGGCACGTGCTGCACCACTGACATCAAAATTAAAGCCGCACTCAGGAAACGGGGCTCTCCAGATCCACTCACTAAAGTGATAGAAGGTACTAGGTGCCTGACATTTATCAGGATAATTCTGTATATGTGTCTATGACCCTGTATACTTTATCTTGGCCAAATCTCTCTTTTTTAGCAGATGAAAAGTTTAACACCAGATAGATCACCCAAGGGTTGTAATTCACTATTGTATTAAGGGTCTACTGTCTTAGTGTCTTAATTTGTAAACCACTTTCAGACTTTCAGAAAGTAAACAAACAAACAAAGACTTCATTACTAGTGCTAAAGGAAAAACAACTCCACAGGGCTTAATAACAAGTTGGGACTCCAGCCAGGAGTCATCAAGAATTCCTCAGTCCCTGAAGTCATAGGGTTTGGAGTAAATCCAAATGGGATTTTACTTTTTTGAATTCCTTATATTGCATTCCTATGGACTTCCTGTTCAAACCATTGTGAGGCATTTTTATTATTCACAGTCACACACTTCTACCATCATGCTGTTGGCTAGGATCTCCTTCTCCAAAGAAGGTGTACGGTTAAATTCCTGAGGAAGTTTGGAGATCACCTGCAGCAGTAAAGAGGTTATGTCATTTGCTGGCGTTAACACTCACAGACTCCAAGTTCTAGACGTGTTTGTTAAATTAAATTCCCTCCTGATTAGTCAACACACATGTTTGAGACACTACCCTGGATTTGCCGAAAACAGAGGTTTACTATCACCAATTACTCATATGGTCGCTTATCTGAAGTATCTATACAGTAACTCATGATTTTATGTGTATCAGTTATTATTTACAAACAACTGATCACTGTAGCGTTTCAAGGGCTCCGTGCACCAGATCGCTGGTGGTAAAGAGGTTATAAGCTGCCGCCCACAAGGAAAATTCTTACAAGCTGACGAAAGGTTGGTGAATGAAAGGTGACACTTTTATGGCAAACTGGCAAAAAGGAAAAGTCCTCGCAAATGAAAACTACCTTTAAATATCTGCCAAAATAAATACAGCTGAAACTAACCTATCACAGCAAAATTTAAAAACTCAGTTCTAAGAGTGACGGGCTGGGGGGAGGTGTACGACAGGTGAGAGGCCATGGTTAACCAGTTCTAAGCTTCCTTCTGCAAGGATGAGACTCCTCACTGGAATTCTCTCAACAGGCTTCGTTTGTTTCCGTTTGCACAATGCAAACCACACAGCTCAGATGGAAAAAGTTTTTGTATAATATCTTGGATGACCTTGAGTCTAGATTTAGTCAACAAATGCTCATTGAGTTCTTCCTGAGTGCCAAGCGCTAGGATAACACACAATCCTGGCGCTCGAATGGATCACAATGAGGCAGGGAGGCAGAAATGTGAACTCTAACACAGTGTGAAAAGTGCTCTAACAAGGGAAGGAGAAAGTGCTATTTATGGGCACTGGGGGTGGGGGGATAGCAATGCTTTTTCCTGGGCAGGGCAGGAAGTCCTCACAAAGGAAGCAGCACAAAATGGTAGGGTTTGAGGGATGAGAACACATTCTGAAGGATGTAAAGATAATTGGGGGGAGTCTGAAAGCGGACACCACACCCATTTTCCGGTTGCTGGCTTTGCCCCCAAACTTCTGGTTGCGACAGATATTAGGAAGCATGTGTCGAACAGATCTCATCTTCTGCATTCTCAAAGGGTCTCTGTCCAACATAAACTTGAAACAAAGTCGGAAAACCTACACCTTGAGGAGAATAGTCAGGTACTGAATGTAGTAGTCTAATTTTCCCTTACCTGTGGGCTTTTAGTAATAACATGCAAATTACCAAGGTTCTTTGGGAAGCTAAATGCTTATACTAAGATTAAAAAAAAAAAGTAAAGTAGGAATTATGTACATGAGATATATCCCCTCTAAAGAAAAAACAATTCACTGTTCCTTCTTTACTACTAATAATCCTTATGTTTTCTCGCTGCTTGTAGCTCCTTAATACCGTCTACTTTTCCAGTCTCTCCAGAAATGGTATCAGCCAAGCATTTCTGACTCCAGGGCACATGCTTACATATTCACACACAGTTTAAAAAATATAATACATGACTATTTTCAGTGCCAAATGCAGCTGTAACTATATATTTCTTTTGGACATGTTTTATGTTATAAAGCATGTAAATACTTTATCTCCCTCAAGTTTTCCAGAACTCTATTGGCAGAGTCTTTTTCCTTTCTCTTTCCAAAGCACTGAATACAATTTCCTGAAGAGATAGTCAATAAACTTGGTGGCTGAGAGCTCACTCACCTTTTCCCAACATAGTCTTTGGAAATAATTTCATCTCCTTCCAACCAAAAACACCTCTGGCTTCTTTCATTTGCTTATTTCCCTGTAGAGGTATTCCGTTTCTCACCCTAAATTTCTGCTTTTCCTTTCTGCTATCACATCTAAAATTCTTGTGTAAGGCCAAAAACTATGTTTACTGATAGCCTACCATAAATCATCCCACACTGCCCTACGGATAATAAATCTTCTGTCCCAATCAGCAAGAAATGAAAGAAGTCTAATTTTCCTGAGCTCCACTTGCCCACGTATAGATATCCCAATTAACTAGGTAGTTTAAAAGCCAAAGCCCTTTAATTAGAACTGTGTTTTCCAAGTGTAATAAAACAATGCACAATCTTTGTTAAGAAGTCATTTTCAGCTTGCTGATCTACAGAGTAGATAGTATACTTAATTTGCTCCAACTATGCAAGTTGTTTTCAGCACATACATAACACAATGCAAAGTATTCTTTGTACTGTGCCCTCAGCAACTGTGCACGCGCACGCGCTCTCGCGCTCTCTCTCTCTCTCTCTCTCTCTCTCTCTCTCTCTCTCCCCCCAAAGGTATGAAGTTAACTATATCTTGAAAGGAGAAATTATTAACAGCTTCCTCTCAATGTCACATCTGGAACTGTATGCCCAGCTGCTGATGCTACAGATACATTTTACCATCCTGGATGCATCTTTTTAGGCCAGCAAGTCCACCACAACCTTGTAAAGAATCTTGTTTTATGAACTTTTATCACCTGCTGATCCATATTACATATTCCACAGAGTCAAATGAATTTTATGTACTGGCAAACACTTCCCCTCCAAACACTTCTACAGAACTCATCTCTGCCATCCTGTTAGTGCAGACACCATTACTGGAAGGGGTCCTCACAGAAGATTTGATGCTTGGCACCAACTTCTCTTACTAGGTGGGTTACCAGTAGCTGGAGAGCTGCATACAACCATGCTGGGAAGAATGTGGAGGCAAATTCTGGAAAGCATGCCTTTCAGGGCACCTGAGATACGGCTCACACTGGGTCATGGCAGGGATGCCACGAGGAAGGAGGGCCAAAGGACAGCACAAAGACATGGGCAGGAGAGGTATCAAATGGACCTTCTAGCACAGACTCTGATGGCAGCAAACACACACTGAACACTCTGGCCACTTCTGAGAGACAAGGTTCTCGAGAGAAGGCCCTAGGCATTCAGACTCTCATTACTGACCCCAAAGTTTAAAAGTTCTTAAGTTCTTAATCTAACAGGCACCAACCAAGCAGGAAGAAAACCAAATAAAGACCTATTCATATAAAGAAGAGCAAAGTAGAACCTAGCTTTTCGGCAAAAGCTCAGGTTGGTAAATGAATACCACCCACCCCTCAATGGCTACTTCAGACACCACCATTATTAGCTATCCAGAAATCTACCCTGGGAAGGGAGAGGATTAGATCCAGAACAGGATTTGACTTCCGATATCATGAAAGAAAGAAAAGAAAAGAAAAGAAAAGAAAAGAAAAGAAAAGAAAAGAAAAGAAAAGAAAGAAATGAAAGACGACAAGGCAAGCCACAGTACTCCACGACCCAGAAACATTTTCTGTTAAACAATATAAAATGTCTATCTAGTATTAGCAGTCTCAGAGCAGTTTTACAAATGGCAGCCAAAAAAAAAAAAAAATTGGGGGGAACAAAAAAGCAAACTATCACAGAAAACTAAAAATTAAGTAAGTTCACACTGCTAGGGATTGGTGGCTTAGGTAATTGAACTGAAAGTGAGAATCACAGAAGAGATCTACATAATAATTAGCTGCTGAGTTTTCTTGTGTTGCATACTCCCAAATGGAGTATTTAGCATTCAGCAGACTTATTAACGAATAAATGCCCGACTGGAATTAACTAGCACCTCATTCTGGAAGGCTGCTCTTGGCAAAAATGTAATATCCACAGGGCGAAGCCTGTTGATGGCTGGTATACACTGCAGGCTGGGCTGAGTGTCGCATTCTTTAGAATAATTCATGTTACGTCAAGTTTCAGAGCCACAGGTCCACACCACCTGGACAATATGCAAAGGAAGGATGATGTTTCTAGACCCCAAGAGACAACTTCCCAAACTTCCCGGCTGGTCCCGTGCCTAAAATACAGCCAGTGGAGACTTGCTGTCCCACAGACAGAGCTTCCCTGGTCCGGGGGCTCCCGACACACAGAGGTAAGGAAGCTGGCGTGGCCTGCAACACTGTCCCTCTGCAGAGACTAGGTGTTTCATCCTCCCCGTAGGAGGCAGCCAGCGGCCTCCCTGGGCCAGTACCCCTTCCTCACGTGCAACAACTGCTCTGTTCCTTTAAATCCAGCCTGCTCCTTAAGGAAACTCCCTGGCAAGTGAAAACAGCAGCAAAGGTAAAAGAATGCCGGGAATTTGGCTGCCGCCTGCAGTATTAGGGAGAACAGCAATTACTCAACTCTCTCCTAGTGTCAGAGGCAGAAATGAGCATGTGAATTTGGGCAAGTTTTGGCCTGTCTTTGCTCAAGCTTCTCCCCTTGTGGTATCTGTCACCTACCTACTCACAGTCACCATAATTAATGAAGTAAAGGAGAAAATGGAGAGAGAGTGAAGGCAGCAGGCCAGCGCGTCCACAGAAGAGAGGCGTAAATTCTACCCGCACTCCAGGCCGGGCCACAGTTACCATGGCTTCAAGACTGCCAGCATTTCAAGACGTCAATAACTTCCCAATAACTGTGTTTTTGCCCTCTCCACCGCCTCTCAATAAACAGAACTATGTAAAAACCCTTGATCTTTTCCTCCAGGCCCTTCCCGTCGACAGCACTTGGCAAAGAGTCATGTAGACATGACCACTCTTCCCTTGCTTGGCTCTGCAGACACAAGGTAATATTTGACTCCTGTGTACACGTCTCACACATAAACACATAGACCTTACGACCAGAAGGGCCTGGAGATATCATCACTTCAGTTCCTCTGCCTTCAAGTAGGCAACTATTTAACTCCCTTTCCACAAATTAAGGTAAAGTCAAGGGGAGCTGAGAAGGTTTTATTTAAGTTATGGAGCTACTAAGGAATGACAGGAGATCCAGAGGCATGGCTTGTCTCCCATGTCATGGTATATTCTCACACACAAGAATGTTGTGCTGTTTGTCTTTCTGAACAGCCTCAAATCCTTCCTGCAACAAACTGGAATATATATGAACCCATTCATTCTTTTGATTAAAACATGGAAATTTATTTGGCCTTTCACTTTTATGTCATAGACAGTGGTAATAAATTTTCCTAATCTCTGAAATAGAAGAACTCCGTGGTTCTGAAAAACACACAGCGTACTCAATCTTTCTCAAACCATTTAAGAATCTTTCTACTTTGTTTTTCAGACCCAGAACAATCTACAATTTATCCCCTTTTCCTCTTGCCAGATGTAAATACCCATACCTTCAAAAAAAAAAAAAAAAAAAAAAAAAAAAAAAAAAAAAAAAAGCAATGCTCCCAACTATGGAAGGTGAGGAAAAGAGGAAACCATGTGAAGGTTTTCCAGGTCTGCATTTGACAAGATGATGGAACATTCGGTCTCTGCAGTATTATAAACACACACTGAGGGGACTGAGCACATACGTCCTGTATGTAAGGTTCTTCCCACATCATGGGTCTGAAGTGGCCCAATGGATTCCTAACATGAAAAGTCTAGTTCAGGTCAAACATCCTTAAGGTAGCTTTACCCTATTCTGGCAGGTCTTTTGGAATCTTAAAAAAGAAGGATCCCAACTCTCCAATGTTGGGATGCCTTTTGTTTCATCACAGCCATGAACCGGTTTGCTTGTGGCCTTTGGATTCGAAGCTAAATAAGTTACCTCTCGTAGACCCAGGACTTTGCAGGCTCAGGTTTCATTCTGCCCTGCCAGAAATTCCTTTCTGTTTTGAATCTGAGATGTTTGTTTATGGTTTTTGTTTTGAAATGCTAAATAAGACAGGCACAGTGTCTAGTTACAGCCTATATCTTTTTTTTTTTTCCCACCTTGCTATAGCCAGAGCAGCTGGTTGTTAAGGACTAAGGACTTTGCTAAAAATTCCAAAGAGCAGACTCTTCAAATTATCTTCCCAGGAACCTGAAATGTAAAATAACACCTTAAAATATAATTAACACTTAATTTGCTTTCTTAAATGTTCATAAGACAAATGTTCCCAGGCTATTTCAAATTAGGGTGTTATTTTTGGATTTGATAAACACATACTTAGACGAAACCCTGAAATTTGAAAGTTGATCTTGCCTTGCTTGTAGGTTACATGTTTGAATACCAGCACTCCTGATGAAAGACAGAAGTACTACAATGCTAGGTGCTAAAAGAGTTTCTGAAAGAAAATTCAACTTCTACGACGTGATAATAAGGTTTGGTTGCCAAAAGAAAATAGAAAAGAGTTGTAAACTATTGATTCCAAAGACTGTACCTTCATCAAGTTCTTTCTCCTTGTTCCGTAAGAGCCAGTAAAAAGCATTTACCTTGTGAGTCCTCAGACCATATTTACTGGATAAAAATGATACTCATTTGCAGGCATGAAAGAAGGGTGGCAGTTCTAAAGGGACAGGAACTCAGCTATTTTAACTCTAGGGTGTTCTTTCCTAGCCTCCCACTGTAGCACAAAGATGCTGAAGAGAGACCACAAGCCAAGACCACAGGAAAGCGGAAGTATTAGTCCAGAGGACGGACGGATGGAACAGACGGGATCAAGAAAAGCAATGCAGATGTCCTCCGGCCGGACACTACCCCCGGCTCATTCCTAACCTGCCCTTGTCTTTGAGCTGGCTGTGAGTACCACTGCTTCCTTCCTTCCTGCTTCCTTCCTTCCCTAACTGCAGTGACCCCAGCCAGCCTTGCTTGCTGACGCTCCTGAGGTCTCCAATGGCTCCAGCGATGGCCAGAAACCCACAGAAAACTTCTAACAATAAAAGGAAATTTAATTTCCTTCCATTATACCATATGCCATCAATATTAAGAGATGTCACCTTTTTAAAAATATTAGTTTGAAGCAGTTCTCTGGCACTATGGATTCCAACCACAAAATCACGCAAATGCCCACATTCTGCTGAAACAGGGGCTAGGAATTACAGCAGTCCTGGATGTCAATGTGAAGGAGGTGTGTGTCACAAAGTGGATTTTTTTTTTTTAACTTATAGATTAAAAGCTAACAAAGAAGAAAAGGAAAACAGAATGAAAATTAGAATTAACATCTTTGAAAAATCTATTTGGTACCAGGAATTATACTAGCCATTATACACACACACCAACACACGTTATCTGTGCAATTTTATATATACATACATACACTCTCCAATCCTCTTTATAATATCTACTTCAAAGAAAGCTAGGAGTATTCCACTTTTACAGATGAGGAAACTAAAGGCCAAAACAACCAAGCAAGCTGGTTGTTCAGTTAAAAAATAAGAGCTGAGATCTGAACACAGGTTTGTCCAGCATCAAGACCTAATTTCTTTTTCCTAAGACATCATGCACAGAGGAGTGGGAAGCAGGAAGGAGTGGAGCACACCCTCAGATCCCACTTGGTGCTGCACCCCCCACTAAATCCTTCCTGGTAGTCAGAGTTAGTGCCCCTCTTACTTGCTCCTGAGATGCTCAGCACTTCCTTATCTTGGAACTGCACAGCTGTAAGTAACTGTCTTGGACAGAATCGTCTCAGCTACCTGCCATTGGACCATGGCCCCTGAAAGCAGGGTCCCTATCATATTTACTGTGGCTGAAAAATAACTACAATAGCAGGGAACATTATCAGGTCTCATACACCGCACTCTGTTCTACATGCTTCATAAGGACTAGCCTTTTGCTACTTAAAAGTGTGGTCCCAGGATCAGCAGCATCTGAGTCACCAGGGGGTTTATCAGAAATGCAGAATTTCAGGCCCCACCCAGACCTCCTGAATTAGAACCACCATGCTGAATGAGATCCCCAGGTGATTCGTGTGCACATTAGAATTTCAGAAGCACAGTTTTATCTCGTTTAATCTGCACAGCCAACACACATGTTACCTATTACTGTTTTAGACAGGGAAACTGAGGCTTAGGGAAGCGGCATTCCTGCAGTGTAGCACAAAGACCAGACCCATAGCAGCAAGTACTTGTGGGCGGAAGGATGGCTGGGAAACCGGTAGGCAGGAAAGGTCTGATTACACGTCTGACCTCCAGTTGTGCCTAGTCTGTACCAACTGCAGCGGCAGGTGGGACCAGGGCCCCGACACAGGTGGGCTACAGCAACACAGGCTGCTTCCTCAGCTCCGGTCAGGCCAAATCCTGCGGTGAGACCAGCAGTGTGGACACTCCAGGGGCCAGAGGCGAACTCTTTCCCCAGAATGTTAGGGAAATGCACAGTCCTGATGACAGTGAGGACAGATGCCCTCCTCTTCCCCAAATGAAGTATCAGCCCACAGGTAAATGGCTACCTTCATAACTCCCACAACTTAATGCAAGAAATTTCAGATTCCTCCCTATTTTTACCCCAAATACACAAACTGTTAAGACAAAGTTAACAAATGGGCATTAGAAAGAAAGGCAGCTGATAGCTGAAAGGCAGCTGATAGAGGCCCTTAGTTTTTTATTTTTTAACTCAATGCACTTACAGGGTTGGGGAGGAGGGGACCTGAACTCAATAATTTGCTCCCTTTCGAAGAGCCCAAACTCCGTAACTACCGATGATCCATTACTCAGGTAGATGAGGACTAAGCAGAACAGAAGATGCCCATATCAGGTTGTTTCACTTATACAGGTTAGTAGCTTTGTTCTTCTTAAGTATTTACCACCTGCCAGTAATTTTTCCAAGTCCTTCACAGGAATCCATTTGATGAGTCCCTATAGCAACCCTATTATTAACCCCACTGCACAGACAGAAAACAAAGAAGCACAGAAGTACAGATTTGACTTTGGACACCAAGTTTCTAACTATGATATGTTTTCATCAAAGTATAAATATTTTGCATGAGGAATTAATTGAGGCTGGGGAAGGGAGGTAAAGAATTGAAATCTGTTCAGGAAAAAAGGACCTTTTTAACATTTTTTTTCATGTGGGCCCAAAATGAACACTCACTAGTGTTTACCTTGAGGCATTCTTAAATCTAAGTATATTCAACTACTCCTCTGACCACAAGACCGAGGAGGTGTCGTTGAAGCACAGAGGTTTCTCATTATTTGACCAGGCTACTGGCCAGGACAAGCAGCAGAGAGTGGGTGAGATTGGAAGGTGCTAGATAAAGGGATGCCTCTCAGCTCACTGCCCACGCTCATCTGCCTAGTGGAACAAGCTAGAACAAGGAGAAAATCACTCTGAAAAGGAAACTTGCCGTTTTGAACCACAGCTAGTAAAGCATTAAGAATGTAGCCTCATTCTTAGATGTTGGGAAACACTCTGATAGGTGTTGCACAGGCCCTAAGAAGAATGGGTAGAATCCCGTTCCCCACCCCCACCCCCCCCCAAAAGAGCTCCTATTCTTACTTTTAAACCTAGTTCGAATTCAAATTCTCCTTTTCAGCTTTGCCACCAGAGCCTGAAAAGATCGTCTCAGATCCTGTGATTCCCAGAACAAATTAGCTACCTATTTCACTCACCACGTAATCATGGATACAGACTTGGGAAATCACTACCACTTGGCTTGAACTTATGTCATCGTGTAGACTTTCTAACGTCTGGCTCCCTATTCTTTATTGAGATTAGAAGGGTAAAAAGGGTAGGGAACACGTTTGAGGGCCTCAAGCTCCCCAGCTGCCCCCTGCCTCAGCAGAAGGCATTGTACAGACCACAAGGTGGATGAATGAGTGACTGATTTCTATGCCAAGACAAATCAGATCTTTGAAAACTCAGCTTCGGAGAATTCAGCCTCTGAGAAGCCAGGCTTTCAGTTTGTCACTCATGCATGCTTGGCCAGCCCAGTTTCCTCCACAAATAACTGAGCTTTACTGGGGCGTCTCCGAAATCCTGATGCTGCATGGGCCACATATGGAACCCAGCGGTACAGGAACCTGCTTCACCGAACATATTTTACCTTCCAGTCCTCTCATCATTGTCCATAGGATGGCGTTTACGTGCTAAATAAAGTGGCACTGCCATCTGCATGTTAGTACTGTCAACTGAAAGCTGTTAAACACGCCCACATTTTCTCAGGAATTCCACAATTAATGTCTGGAATGCGTTTTGGATTATTCTTCAAAGGATGGCACAGTTGCCCTAAGATGAATTCAATATTTTTCCCTTCTTCCATTAGTCATTCTTCGGTCTTCCCGCTCTATTATCCTTGTAGGGTCATCTACTTGTTCCCCCCAACTTATAACGCCTGTCCCCAGCATCCCCAAGCTGGCCCCCTTTTTTGTCCAAGTAACTACATCTAATCAAGCCCCCAGAACACAGAAACCTGCCCCATCTCACCACATACGGCCTATCGTCGGGTGCAATGCCCACAGCTGCAGGATTCTTCGGGCAGTTTTCTTCTTAAATTGACCTGTTCCTAACTGCATTGCCATCATAACTGTTTGTGGATTCTCCTGGTCACTGTTAAGCACGAATTAATGGCAGCAAATATCTCTAGATTTGAGGCTTGCTATTTTTGCCTTTCTGGTACTATGCAATTCGTTTGCCCTTTGCCAAGTGTTTTATGTGACTGGACTCCTGAATAACAGTGAGGATTCCGTAAGCTTGAGAGTCAAAGACAAGGTCACCAAGTCCTGTCATTTGTATATGTGAAGTGAATAGTCTCTCCATATTTCGTCAATATTTACTCTGGGGAGGAACTAATTATTTCCTTGTTTACTTGCGCTGGTTTCTCTTCCCATACCCCAGTAAGGTAATTTTATAGGCCCTCTGCTGGCTTCTTTCTCTCTCTGGCATCTAAGAGCTCACTCCACCTGAATGAAGACTTTCGAAATGGAAAGCAAAACACACTCTTCAAAAACAAGGAGTGCCGGGTGTTTCAAGTTTTCTAACGCCAATACAGGAGTATTAACTCTGCCCCTCCTGTCTTCTTTTTAATTAGTAAAATTAAAACCCATGGATTCTGGCTTTTTATTTTTTTAATGTTTATTTTTGAGAGAGAGAGAGAGAGAGAGAGAGAGAATGAGCGGGGGAGGGGCTGAGAGAGACAGAGACACAGAACCTGAAGCAGGCTCCAGGCTCTGAGCTGTCAGCACAGAATCTGACGTGGGGCTTGAACCCACAAACTGCGAGATCATGACCTGAGCCAAAGTCCGACGCTTGACTGACTGAGCCACCCAAGGTGCCCCATGGACTCTTGACTTCAAGTCCTACATAACACAGCAAGGAGAGGAGACCCTTGTGGCTTGTGCATAAACAAATGGTTTGGTACATTTTCTGGCCTCCTGTGGCCTGACCTCAGATGCTCCACACACTCTCTTCCAAGGAGCCATCATCTCCATCCCTGCCTTCCAGGGTTTAGAAAAAAAAAAAAAAAAACTTTCTAAAGGCCAACTGTTTCAGAAAACAACATTGTTCTTTGCTATAAGCAGCCACGACATAAGCACAGGCTGGTTCTCCTCCTCACTGCCCCCATGAAAACCGGGTGGAAGGAAAAGTTAAAAAACCTGTGAGAAATACAAGAACCGTGTTTTGAAGAGACAGTTTGGTAGACGCCGTGGTAAAAACACAGAAAGTTAAGTTCCACAACGATGAAGCTACTGAGTAAGTATGCGCTGGGGGAAAAAGTTGGTGCTTCCTTACGATAGCGATCGCCTGGCTCTTCTACAACAAAGTTCTCAGGGCAAAGCCACTCAGTAATGTCCACCAGGTTCCAAATCACTCTGTCCTCACAAACTGTCAAACTCAAGCCATCACCTGCCCTTTCATTACACAGAGAAGGCTGCTCACACTGCCCCCACCTCGCCCTCACCCCTTACAACAGAAGCATAACGTACTATTCTATGTAAGAGGGAAAATGGTCCTTAGACCCCATCTCAAAATAGAATCCCCACCGTACAATCAAAACATTCTTCCTAGAAAATCCCATTTCGGTAATTTTTCAAAACTCTGTCTTTGATCTCCCATACAGTCTTCCTCAGAAGTTCAGAATCCAAACTTGTTTCTCTGGCTTCTAGATGATTTACCGAGAGGCAGGCAGCCCAGCCAAGGAACAAGCCACTTAGGATGTGAGAAAGTGCAACAGGAGACTCACCTAATGAATGGAAACAGTAAAGAGACTTGTGCCCTCCTGGGGGCCAGAAAGCACTTTTTAGACTGAGAGAGAGCAGAGAACACTTGAGGTACTTGGCTCTATGATCAAGTTTTAAAATGCACTTATGCCAAATAAAAAAATGTTTTAAAGGAATGATTTATTTTTTTCAAAAATTGTTAACGTATATTTTTGAGAGAGAAAGAGAGAGAGGGCACACAAGCGGGGGAGGGACAGAGAGAGAGGGAGACACTGAATCCTAAGCAGGTTCCAGGCTCTGAGCTGTCAGCACAGAACCCGAGGTGGGGCTCGAACTCACAAACCATGAGATCATGACCTGAGCCGAAGTCGGACGTTTAACCAACTGAGCCACCCAGGTGCCCCTAAAGTAATGACTTAGTTGATAACAACCTAAACAACGCTGAAAAGACCAAGTGTACAGGTCACATGTTTCACAGGACATAACTCTTCACAGTATTTACTCTTCCAGAATTTTTTTTTCCTTCACTACTCTCTCTATGGAGAAGATGGTTCATCCATTTGCTCCATGCGCATTTAGTGAGAGCCTACTATGGGCTGGTGTGCCTTAAAAACTTATGACAGTGAGCCACAGGTTGTCAGGGGTCCATTGTTACCCCTAGCTTCTCTAATTCACTATGTGAACCACAATTAAAGACATGGTATTCTTCCCCCGACAAAGCCAGAATGGAGAATCACACAAATAAAAAACTACTACAAGTTGGCAAACGGAACAATGTAACTGGTATTTAATTTATGTCCTCGAAAGCAGGTAGATTAGTCATGATAATGTTTCCATAACATGCAATATGACTTCTCAGTGTAGCCAATTAAATAAGTTTTCAAAACAGTTTTCATTAACAGATACAACCAGTAGGGGTCATTTTAGTGCAAAAATTGCAGCAAAAGAGACTTCGACAAGAATAAAATATATCAATTCCTATTCATGTCAGTTATAATAAACATGCTTCAATGTGTGAATTTCTAAATAAAAATGGAAACTGAGGGAAAGACTAGCCATTGAGAAATTTCTCACAAACAACAACAAAAAGGCAGAAGGTCAGTACCAAGATAATTAGTGACACGTAGAGACTCCTCTAATTCATTAAAAAAAAAAAAAAAAAAAGATTAATCCTGTTTCCTGTAAATCTTGTAGTAAAATGAAAATCCTTGAAATTTTAGACACACGACTGACAATATCTGTGTATGTGTCCACTATATTATGCCAGGTAATACTGTTCTTCTCACTTGAGTTTCATGGATTTAGAATACAACTTGACCACTGCTTTTAGAAATCTAAAAATAAAATAATAAATGCCAGACACCCAGTTTGGGCAGCTGAAAACAGTCTTGCTAAATAAGAAGTGTTGCTGGAGAAATGCTAACTGAGATACAATCATGGGAACAAATACTTCCAAGGATCTTCAAGGCTAATACCAAGTGCACAGGGTGTCACCAAAAAAAAAAAAAAAAAAGAAGCTAAGAGAGCCCATCATTTCAGAGGAAGGAAAAGCTCACCGACAAACTGCCAAAATAATTCTATACTGTGATACTGGAAGATTGGTACCAAAACATTTGATTGCCGTGAATGTTCCTGGAGCTTCACATTTCCTTCACCAGAAATACATCACGAAGAAACAAAACAAGGGTTAGAATCGTTAAAACCTCCAAAAGTCCTTCGCAGGGCATAGCAGTTTCCACTGCATTTAACCTTGTTTCATGTTGCTTGTTCTTTTTAGATTTATGGGAGGCTGGCGTAAGTAAATTATACACTCCAAGTGGCAGGGTTCAAGGATGAATCGTTTAGTCCAACTCATTCAGAATTCTCAAAATCAAACACATAAAATTGTATCAGAAGCTAATCTCCTGGCCATTTTTTCCTGATGTGAGAAATAAAAACACATGTTGTAACGTGGGGCTTAACCCCGGTTGGGAGGCTTTTGTATTTCAGGCAAAGAAACTCTTCTAACCCAGTCCTAAGGGAGCAGCGCTCCATGGCCCTTCCATGTAAGAGTTCCCTTCACTCATTACTGCCCACTAGCTTCCAAACCAGGAAAGCTTTTTTGATTTTCCAGAACTGTCCAAACTCTCAAAACCACAGGTATAAATACATGTGTATGTATTTAAAGAAAATCACAGAATTCAAGTCTTTGAATAGACCCATTTTATCCTTAGGATTGCCACCTTCTTTTTCAACACCTCAGCACGATAAACACATGCACCCAGAAAGACGCCTCAGAAGAAACCCTTCCCTGCCTGGTCTCCTGGGTGCTGGCGGTTAGTAAGGCAGGGACCAGGTCAGAGGGCGCCTGTCCCTCCTCCTCGCCGCACCTCCAGAAGTGAGCCAGCTGTGCTCTGCACCAGGATGCCCCGGAACAGGATCATCACCCCAACGTCAGCCCCAGCAGGGATCCCGCTTTTCACTGGTGCTCACCCAGTCCTGCCCGTTAGCCAAAAAAAAAAAAAACCAAAAAACCTCACTGCCTCTCTCCAGTCCCCAAACCGGACCAAGCACCTGGAGGCCGAGGCAGGCACGCAGGGCTCAGGGCCCACGCCCACCCACAGGGGTCCACCCAACGAGGGGGTGGCTCACTACTCTAACCGCTTTCTCCCTCCGTCAGTCTCCACACCGAGGTGCACAATGCTTCGGGGAGAAAACAGCAGAACGACGCTCGCTGTCAAACAAACAAAAAGAAGGAACCGGCAAAACGACACGCAACACGCGGATATCTGGTCTTAAAAGGCAGCCACGAAGAGTCAGCAACAACTTTTCACTCCTAGGTGCGACACCCCCCCCCGCACCCCCCCCCCTCCGCCCCCATTCAGAAGAGAAAGGCTTTGACTGTTTTCAATAGGCAAATAAATGAGTAACCACCGTATGTAACTAACTTCCCCTGGGCTGACATATTCCGGAGCTGAAACTGATTTACATGCGAAAGAGGAGGAAGGGTGTGAAGGAAGAGCGCAAGAAAAAATAATAAAAGAGTCACACAGGGAGTGTGAGCTGAAGACACGTCTCCTGGCCAACAGAAAAGGGACTTTCGAGAACGGTGCGCAGCACTCCGTAGCACACTGCGCTAGTGCGGGGAGGGCGGCAAGGGCTGGACTCCCCGAGGGGCTCGCGACAGCCTCCGCAGTGCCCCCTGCCCGCGGCGCCTCCACCTCGGGGCGCGGGGCCCGCCCCCCGCCCTTCCCGCAGCCCTAGCCCGAACAGCCACACGTGTGCGGGTCTCTGCGCAGCCACCCCCACTCGCCCGCTCCCACCCACGAGATCCACCCTCGCCCGCGGCCGGCCCAGCGTCCGGGGGAGCGGCGAGCTGGAACCGGGGGACGCGGGGGCCCTCTCCCGGGGGAGGCGGCCCCCTCCTCCCGCGGAGCCCTCTCTCCCCGGGAAAGTCTCGGCCAAACTTTGTTCGGCGCGGCCAGGTGGGAGGGGGCCCGCGGCAGGCGGCCGTACCTTCGCAGACGCCCACTTCGTACTCGGTGATGGAGTCGCCATTGAGCGGGGGGCGGATGACACAGCGCAGCCCCCGGTCGCAGGCTCCGTGGAGCCCGTAGGCGCCGCCGCAGCTCTCGTTCCTCTGGCGGGCGCACATGTAGCAGCAGCCGCAGACGCCCTGCACGATGCTCCCCGGGCAGCTCCTGGGCTCTTCGCACTTGGACTCGTCGCAGGGCAGGCAGACCAGCGCCCGGGTGCCGGAGCGCGCCAGCAGCAGCAGCAGCCCCAGCAGCGAGACCAGGAGGTGCCCGCAGCCGGCCAGCCCCCTGCCCCCCGCCACCAAGTACATCCTCCTGCGCCGCCGCCGCCTCCTCCTCGCAGCCGGGCCGGGAGCGGGGCGGGCGCCCTCCCCTGCGCGGGGCACACGCGCCGCCGCCGCCGCACCCGCAGCCCGCGGTCCTCGCCGCCCCCCTCGGGGCCCCCGGGGCGCGCCTCCCCTCGCGGGGCGAGGCCCCCGCCCCCCCCTGCGGGCCGCGCCGACCCCGAGCCCACTAGCGTTGGCGCCAGCGGTGGCTTCCCCTCCTCCTCCTCCTCCCGGGAGGGAGGGGGAAAAAAGAAAAAAAGTTTCCTCCCGGCAGCTCCGGTTCAACCCAAACTTCTGGCGGCGGCGGCGGCTGCGCTGGGCTCCAGCCCCGGCTGGCGGCGCCTCCTCCCTCTCCTCCTGCGCGTCGGCCGGCCCCGCGGCGGTAGTGGCGGCGGCGCAGCCTCCGGGCCGGTCCCCGCCTCCCGAGCCGCCGAGTGGGCGCGGTGGCGCAGCAGAAGGTCCGCGGCGTCCGCTCCGCGCGCCCCGCTCGCCTCACTCCTGCGCGGCTCCTCCGGGCGCTTGTTTATGGCTCGAGCCTCCGCCGCTCGGGCTGCGCCCTCCCCCATCCTACCTCATCCCCCAGACCTCGCCCCCCCCGCGCCGCGCGCCGCTCATTGGCTGCCCCCCCACCCCTCCCGGCCCGGCCGGCCCCCTCCCCCTCCCCCGCCCTCCCTCGCGGGCGGCCGGGCCCTTCCTCCCTCACACGCCGCCTCCTCCTCCTCCTCCTCCTCCTCCTCCTCCTCCTCCTCCTCCTCCTCCTCCTCCTTCTTCTCCTTCTCCTTCTCCTTCTCCTTCTCTACCTCCTCCTCCTCCCCCTCCGGCTCCTCCGGCTGGAGCCCGGCGCGCCAAGCCGGCCCTGCGGCCGAGCCTTCGCGCTCCTTCCTGGCGCGGGCTTCGCCGGCGCGCTGCGGCTCCGGCTCCGGCTCCGGCTCGGGGCGCACACGGCGGGCAGGGAGAGGCGCGGCGTCCCAAGTGCCTGTTGGCACCGCGGCCACCGTGGCTGGCCTGGGCGCCCCGAGGGCGAGCTGGCTGCCCCTCCAGAGCCAGTTGTGAGTTCGGAGAGTGGCGGGGACCGCCGAAGCTCGGGGCCGAGGGGGTTGCAGCAGCCTTGCTGGGGCACCCGCCGGATCGGAAAGGGAAGCAAATGCACGGAAACCCCCGCAAACTAGATGAGAATCCATCTTCCACTCGAGCTGGGGTTAGACTTTGTAAAAGATATTATGTAATGGAGTCTCGGGAAGCTCGAGACGCCTCCAGCGAAGCTGCTGGTGAATTAATTAAAGTGCTTTAAATGGTCTAGGTAAATATTTCGCGGGGGGGGGGGGGGGGGGGGGGGGGGGGGGGGGGGGGGGGGGGGGGGGGGGCGGGGGAGGCACGCCTGAGGGCTGCTGTAGCTCGGGTTGAATTTTAACTGTCCACATCCTGTGCGTTTGGTGGCTGTGCTGTCGGTGCCGAGGTGCTGTGTGATGGGAGGGGGTGAATGGAAAGTAGCAGAGCTGAATTTCTCTCCCTTGAGTAAGGCCAAATACTGGATTACTACGAGTCTTGACATGATTGGACCCGTGTATCTCGTGCATCATTAATGTCATCTGACATTGCCCTTTTCTCTCCCAAGCTCATGGACAGAAGTGGTGGGTTTTCATGTATTTATCGCAAATGTATTAATAAAGAAGACGTGTGGTAAATATTCTTTGTGATAAACCAGGTAAAGCAGCAACTGAAGCGATGCAAAATGCATTGTGTAAGGGCCTGTTTCTCTTCTGGGGCTGTCAGAGAGCGTTCTCGAAACGACAGACTCTGTCATGACCCACCATTTACAGGATATGTACCAAGGTCAATAAAATTAGTGAATTAACAAAAGTGACTTGGATCGGTGTGGGGGAAAAAAAAATCCGGTCGTGTGGCAGGTGTGAGGTGGGAATGGCCAGCAGACCTTCTGATCCAAAATAGTCTGGCTGCAGAAAGGTGGCAGCCAAGTGGGTCCTGAAAATCGTGACTAATGAACCAAAAGTTAATAACACAGCAGCTTAAGGAGAAAGGAAACAAAGATGCCTTTGAAATCCTCTGTTTGCGGGACGAATTTATACTTATTACAAATATTTTGGATTTAATCACTTGAATTCTGAACCAAAAAGCCAGGGTTACCAGTGGAATATTCTCCAGTCGCTGGCATCCGGAAGCTAAATGTTTCTCCAATCATATTTCTTTGTCCTGAGAAGGGGAAGAGACTCAGTAACTATTAGTGATTATCAGTGGGTGATAGAGAAGATGTTCGACAGGAAAGACTGGGGATGAACATCCCATTTTCTCAAAGGGTTTAAAGAGTTGTCTGGGATGACACCAGAGATGGTGTAGAGACAATTCCTGCAGTTTTGTAGGAGGTCAGGTTAGATGCTCTCTGGAAGACTTCATACACTGAGGTTCTATAGTTATAAGTATTAAGTGGTAAAGTGATTTAAAATATGCTCAATTTTTCTATTAGCAGAATTCAAGAAAGATAAAGCACACAGCACTGTTAAACATGATTGTTTCTTGTACCCCAACAAGGCACCAGCACTACACCGTGGGATTTGCCAACAAACTGTCATCATTGCACTGTGTTAAAAGGCCTTTGCCACTCTTGCAGAGAGGTTATCTATATTTCTGTTCAAATGCAAGTATAAAGACATTATTAAAATGTAGCAGATAACATTGTAGAGCTCAACAGGAAAAACCAAGGTCAGATGATGGGAAAAAAATGCAGGAGTGAGAAAGCCACTGTCATTTGAAAGAAGAATAATCATTATCAAGGGCTTGCTTTCGTATGTGTGTTTTTAAAATTTTTTTAAGGCAATATATTAGGGGTTAGGGAAAGCTAGAGATTGAACACAGGCAAAGGACAATGTGGAGGTCACCGTCCATCGTTCCTGGGATTTCAGAGTGAGGTAGATAAACACAAGGCTATAAAGGGAATTCAAGTTAGGCTTCGAAAGGACTGGAGAGATTCTTAAAACTAAGAGGGATGTATCAGCTTAGAAAATTGAAGTCACAAGTGGTTCTTGTGCCATAGACTTCATGGAGAAGCAAAGGAGAAAACAGGAAGAATTACATGAAGGCTGTAACTAGTAGTAAATAAGAAACCAGCAAGGGCCTGGCGGCTTATCAGAAACCAGTATGTGAACTAGGAGCTCAGTTATGAAATAGCTGTTTCTTCCCTGGGATCCAGGAGGGACTCTTAGGTGGCCAGAAGCCAAGGCTGAGATTGAGGCTCAAACACAAAAGGATTCCCTCATCTTTAGAGACCAGACTAAAGATACAGAAGAAAGGATAGGTGGGCCCAACATGGTGACAATTGGGGGTCAAGGGAGAGAGTAGACAGAGAGGGATTACAAAGACCCTGAAAGGCATGAAAGTTAGAGTCACACATGGCATATGGTTTAATGCCTCCTCCTCTGGGAAGTGCCCTGGGCTTATTCTCTGATCTACAGCATTTTGTAAATACCTTTGCTTGTAGCATTTATCATGTTATATTATAAAACTTTCTCTAAATAGGTCTGCACCCCATTAAATTGTCAGCTCATTGGAGGGGGCATGACATACTAGAATGTATGCATGCGTTAGTGAGTTGAGAAAAAGGCAGAGGGAAGAATTATAGGCAAAAAGATATTTGAACATTCTTGTCTGCAGCCTTTCTCTCTTGGTTTTAGTAAATGCCTCTAAAATAAGCCCTTGGAAGGGTGGTTGGGCAGGTGGGAATCTTCCAAATTGAAAGGAGGCTGGGGAAGGTGGGGGGAGGGCTTCAAACAAAATCCCACAGATCTAAAAGGAAAGGGAATTAGAATAGTCTGATGGAGGTCTGGAAGCAGAGGCAGTCCGCCCTCTATTGGCCGTTGGGGGTGTTGAATGGGAGGGGTTTGCTAAATTGTTGAAGATGAGTAAAAATCAAATGCCCATTTGAGGACCAAGCAGAAAGTGGAAATGAGAGGGCGATAGACAGACTACTAGTATTAGAGGCCCCCTCCATGGTTCAGTGTCTAGTTCAGCCTCTCTAGCCACACCCCGGGATGTTTGCGTTTCCTGAAATGAAAAGAAAAATATAGGAGTTGCCTTTGGAGTCTGAAAAACACTTAGAACTGAATTGCATTAGAGAAAGTCTCACTGTTTTCTAAAGATGTTGCATACATAGTAGAAAGATCTATGAAGAAACCGGGACAAGAAGCCTGCTCCTTTCACCTCTTTACCCCCATCGTGCTGGTCCCCCTGAACTGGGATTGCCTTAGTCTTGGGCCATCAGCTTGGGCAGGGAGACCCCTAGTTTGGGGGCTCAGCCATCTGATCTTGGGCTCTGAATCTGGTACTTGGGCTATGTTATCATCACCTAGTAAGTAATTTTACTAAGGGAGTTCCTGTCTTATCCCCCCTGCCTGTGTATGGCACTGCTCTGGAGCTATTAGAAGAATAGTAAGGCATATGCACAACACGAGTTCTTCTTAAGGTTTGCCCTAATATCTTGACATTCTCTCTCCCTCTTTCCTCGCCCCGCTCTTTCTTTCATGCTATTTACATAGGTTTGAACAAGGTAGTTATCCTTTCTGAATCTGTTTCTCCTTTGTAAAATGGAGACAAATTTGCATACCAAACCACACAGGGTATCATGAGGATGAAAATCGATGTTCTCCTTTTATATTGTTACTTTTAGAGTCCTTCTAATGGAGTGTCTCCTCAAGTTTTGTGCTGGAGCTGGAACCCCTGCTCTAGGATATCTCAGCACCTATAGCCTTGCAACATCTGCCGGACCAGATATTTGCCTTTGCTCCCTCTTCTTATGATCCTTCTGTTGGTCCCACTTTGGCAGTCTGTCTAGCCTTGGGGTGGTAGCCTTTGTGATATTTTCTTGGACCTATTCCAGTCTAAGACTTATTTTAAAGGCTAGTTCATTAATAATATTTCAAAGGGTATATCATTAATAATGATGATGATAATAATAGTAATAGCTAACCTTTATAGAGTGACTGCTAATAAGCTCTTCACAAGGGTTGTTTTAATTAATGTACAGAATAGTCCTATAAGGCCAATGCCTGATATTATCTCCAAGGCCTTATGTTGTCTCCACTTTATAGTTGAGGAATCTGAGGCATAGGAGGCCATGTGACTTGCAAGGTCTCAGAGCTCTGTGGATGGATACTGAATTTGGAACCCAGTCATATTCTACCTTAAGGGCCTGTGTATTTAACTGCCTCAGGCAGTGATTTGAGAATGGTGACTTTTCTTTTCTTTTTTTTTTTTTTTTTTGTGTGGACCCAACTAAAAATTAGCATCTATGACAAGATCTTGCCTTCTTTGATAACTTGCATATGAAAACTTAAAATAGTGACTAGTGCTTTTCTCAGAATGGAAATAGCTTCATTGTTTTCCTAATTACTGAATAAGAAATATTTATGAAGTGTTTACCATGTGTATATTTACTGAATTACCTGACTATATTACCATGACTAATCTTCACTATAACCTGATGAAATGGAAACATAATTACCTGCATTTTACAGGTGGGAAACGAGAGGCACCAAAAGGTTAAATAATATGCCCAATGTTACACCTATTTAAAAAGAAAGATTGGGGGGGCGCCTGGGTGGCTCAGTCAGTTAGGCGCCCGACTTGGGCCCAGGTCATGATCTCATGCTTCGTGGGTTCGAGCCCCGCATCGGGCTCTGTGCTGACAGTGCAGAGCCTGGAGCCTGCTTCACATTCTGTGTCTCCCTCTCTCTCTGCCCCTCCCTGGCTCACACTCTGTCTCTCTCTCTCAAAAATAAAATAAAAATTAAAATAAAATTTAAAAAAGGAAAAATCGGGATTCACACATAGCAGTATGGCTCCAGAATCCACGTTATACACTACTGTTCCTAATATATATTCTTTACAAATACATGCTCATGGGGGTGGTGGGGGAATGACAAATAGAAGTAAGTTCAAAAAAAAGAAATGAAACATCACCCATAATTCCATCATTAAAATATTAACCATTAATAACATTTCTTGTACATCCTCGAAGGCTTATGTTCCCCTTTAAAGCATAAAGATAAAATGGGATATGCTTCCTAGGTTACAAATGTTTTTTCACTTATACACATATATTGATCTTTGGGATAAACACTGCATCCTTTTTATTACTACTGAATATTATTACATTGCGTGGGTATACCATATTACATTTAGTAACGCCATATAAATATGCCTTTAGGGGTTTTTTCTTTGTTTTACATTTTTACCGTTGTAAAAAAAGCTACAGCATATTCTCATTTAGCCAAATCTTCAAACACTTGTCCATGCCGTCCTGTAGTAAATTCCTAAAGTGGAATTGTTCATCGTGGGTCAAAAGGTATGTCTTTTTATATTTCAGATTGCCTTCCAGGAACTTTTATCTGCCCACTCCCTCAAATACTTAGTGAAAGTGCTCAACTCATTCTTATAATGTTTATTTTGGAATTGCTTTGTGTAGTCCGATGGGAAAATAAGCTTCATTGTTTAACAGTCGTATATGACTCAACATATTATAACTCAAGTAGATTACCTTCCTCATTCACCAGAGTTGGCCCTAACTTGATTTTTATAATCTCTATCAAATTCATCCTTAAAAGATGGATATTTGTTGGGAATATTTAGAAGAACTGACACATGTTCCAGCGAAAATATGTTTTAAAAAGTTTAAATAATGGTGATCATTTCACATTGTATACAAATATATACATTTTGTATATACAAATATACATTTGTATATACAAATATATACAAATATAGAATCATTATGTAACACCTCTGAAACTAATAAATGTTATATGTCAATTATATCTCAATAAAAACAAATGGTAGGAATTGGTGGTTTCCATGGAACCAGCATTCAGCTTTTCCAAGTAACTGCCGACAAGGAGACCTCATTTATTTCAATTGTAAATTCTGCTATGATAATGCTCATCAGAATACTGGTATTTTTATATGCACATCCTATATATCATACAGATGTTTTGTCATGGAAATGAGAGTTTATTACTTATGTTCTGGGGTAAATGGTAGTGCTCACCAATTTCTACGTTCCTTCTTTTCATTCTGGACATACAACTAGACCATACTTACCATCTTCCTTGAAGTTAGATGGGGCCATTGAATGTGGATGGAAATGTGAATGGATGGAATAGGCTGGCCTCTAAAACCTCTCCACAATCCTGCATCGTTTTTTATTCTGCTAGCTGGCTGCAAAGCATACCACAGAGGACCCGAGGCTCTAGAGGATTTGGAACCACTACAGGGAGAGATCCTGGATCCTTCAATGACTGACAAAAGCTGACCTCCTATGTATGGACATATTCACATACATATATACCTCACTGAAATCTCAGTGGATGGTTGCCGTTAGTGAGAAATGAATCTTTACTATGATAACTCACTGAGACTTGTGGCTTGTTAGTTATAGCAGTTAGTTTATCCTAACATCTTATTTTAGCCTAAACAGAAATAATATTAATTGTTTATTCAGGCCCTAGCTATTATTATATGTTCTCAGACAAAATGCCATTTTGACATGCACTTATAATCAATGTGCATTTGTTTGTTTGACTACAAAATGATGTAAAATGATCATGTTACCAATTCTGGCATTTACATGTCTTTTATTATTATAATGTTCTAAGAAGATCTTAGCATTTTGTTGGCAGTGATTAGTGGCAATTAAAATAAGTAGCATTTAAACTTTCCACTTATTCAAATGAGAGGGTGGCCATCTCCATTCTGCAACCCAGTGAGTTTTACTTCCTGATCTTCCCCCACTCTCATACTGCCCCTGTCCTCAACTTTATTGTGGCTTACCAAGGTCCTATGCGCTCAAAAGACAATAAAGCTCTTAACCCTCATTTTTCTCCCTTTTTCCACATCTGTCAGAATATATTACTTCTTCTTCAAGCCTTTGCAACATTGCCCACGTTTGCTGCTCTTTGAAGCCTTCCCCCACGAATGTCACCCTCGTGGCATCAACATCAATACGTTTATTATTGCCAGCACTTCCTTCCATTTATCATTTTAACTCAAAGAAATTCTAATATTTTGATACTGGCTTCTAGGGTTATCCTATTCATCTCCTTTCCATTTAATTAGCTGATTGCTTGATGTGTCTGAATCATCTTATTGGCTACATTGATCGTTTTTCACAAACTTTTTCAAGCTCAAACGAAAGTTCATGCGGTGAATCAAGTTCGTTGACCAGATGCAGTTGCCATCAAGCTGTGACCATGTGAATGACTACCTGCCTAAGATTAGCAAGAAAACTGGAAGATTGAGCTCCTGGGGCATGACTAGGAAAGATTCCAAGTGTGTCTCCATCATCAGCTGATTATTGCCAAAGACCATGTCATGTTTTTTTGTTTGGATTTGCCGAGGAGAAGAGCTAACCAGCAATGCCAATCACAGGTGTTTAAAGAAGGGGACCGTCCAGTTTTTTCCTTGACAATTTATTGACGAAATGGGGAATGTCCTCAATGATGATGAGGTGTGGTGCCGTAAAGTGTTCTAATGGAAAGAACACGATCTTGGGAACCAAATTGACCTGGGATGAAATTCTGACTGTGTTTATTACTGTCTGTGTGACTGAAAAGTTATTTAATGAGTTTCATTTTTCTCATCAGTCACTTGGGAAATGAGCACCTATAGGGTTCTGTGCATATAATAAATACTTAATAAGTCTCCTAGCATTTTTAATGATGGGTTTTTTAAACCTATAACAGATTCAGATATTCACAAATTCTTTGCTACTTTCAGAGCTTTTGAAACGCAGTCTAGTCTGTGGTTCTAGAATATAGTAGTACTTCTGGCCTGTGTGAAGATCAAACCCAAGAGCTTTACCTCACAGCAATTATACTCCTTACAGTCTGTACTTCTCCCCAAAGTCTGTACTTTTCACATCTGTCTCATGACTTAGGGTGTATGCTTCCCTGTAATGCAGGATAGGGCTTTTGAAGCCAGGAAGCTGGAATCACTACTCTGATTACAAAAATAAATGTCTTTCCTTGTGCTTGAGGGGCCCTGGTATGGGCAACTGGTATGCCAATGGTTTCAACATAGTGTAACTTTACAAAATTAAGCCTATGTGAGAAAATGGGATAAAGTCTTACAAAACATTTTCATGAATGAGAAGAGTTGAGTTGAATCTTAAAAGACAAACAGGCACCAGGTTTCAGAGTCAAGGGAGGGAGGGGAAGAGATTCCAAGCAAAGAAAACAGTGGCATGCCTACAATAGAGCTTGGTACGGGGGCCCCTGGGTGGCTCAGTCAGTTAAGCATCCAACTTTGGCTCAGGTCATGATCTAACAGTTTGTGAGCTCGAGCCCCGCTTTGGGTGAGATCGAGCCCTGCTTCCAGTGAGCTTGTGCCCCACATTGGGCTCCACGTCTATGGTGTGGAGCCTGCATGGGATTCTCTCTCTCCCCCTCTCTCTGCCCCTCCTCACTCACGCCCTCTCTCTCTCTCTCAAAAAAAAAAATATATATATGTATATATATATATAAAGCTTGGTACATAGTAGGTGTTTAATAAATGTTGTTGAAAGAAGGAAGAGAACGTGTGCTTTTGCAGTGAGAAAAACAGATGAAGTTTAAGTGACTGGATGCCTGGCGGCAAATGTTAGGACACAAAGCTAGTTAAGGTTGGGCTGGATGATAAAGACCCAAAATCTGTAGCCAAGAGTTTAGACTTCATCCTGTAAGGGAATGTTTGGAGCTTTCAGAGGAAAATAACCTCATCAGATTCATATAAAGATAACATATTGGGGCGCCTGGGTGGCGCAGTCGGTTAAGCGTCCGACTTCAGCCAGGTCACGATCTCGCAGTCCGTGAGTTCGAGCCCCGCGTCAGGCTCTGAGCTGATGGCTCGGAGCCTGGAGCCTGTTTCCGATTCTGTGTCTCCCTCTCTCTCTGCCCCTCCCCCGTTCATGCTCTGTCTCTCTCTGTCCCAAAAATAAATAAATGTTGAAAAAAAAAAAAATTAAAAATAAAAAAAAAAAAAAAGATAACATATTGTATTGACTCTGAAACACATTTTTGAAATATTTTAACAACTCTGAATGTGGGATGCATCCTACAATTGATGGCGTGGCATAGCTTAATCGGGACTTGTTTTATCTTCTTTCTCGGTGGTATATAAAATGATGTTGCTTACGAGTTATGGCATGTGATATTTAATAAAAAGTTGAAATTACGGCAGCAGAGTAACAGAGGGACGAAGAGTGGAAGCCAGAAAGCTAGTTGGGAGACTGAGCAAATGACACAGCTAGGAGACGAGAAGCTGCCATATAAAGCCAAAGATGCCACAGTACATTTTGCAAATCCAAAATAGATGAAGAGTTCCTGAGTTTAACGGGTTAAACTTACCTTTCGTATTTCCATTTTGTTCTTTGCCACATGGTTAGAACCTGAAAAAAGCTTTTAGCTTTTCATTAAAGCTGTGTTTTCTCAGATGACCAGCTTAAGGATAAAGAGCATTATTTACTATCTATTAGGCATCAGGATTTGGTGAGGAAAGTACAATCCACCCAAACTGGAGGCCCCTACCCAGGGGTGTCTACTTTGTGCCCAGAGATTTCTTATAGACAAAGAAATATTTTTTAAGTGTTGGAAGAGGCTTCAGATACCTTCAGGTTCAACTCCTGCATATTATAGATGAGGAAAGTGAGGTCCTGTGGTGCCAATTACCTTACGTTTGCTGGCTCTTAGCAGTTTCCTTCATGGTGGGTATAGTATGGACCCCTCCTCCACCTTCCTCAGTATGAGCAAGTTAGTTGTTTATCTACGTCTGGATTAGTTCTGACCCCAGGTCCGCTACTGAGCGGGTGGTACAAAAGGATCTTTTGCCTTCAATTGCCAGAATTCAGCATCAACGCATTTGTTATTAGTTTCTCTTGCTTCTTTCTGACTCAGTCTACAGCTGGGATCTCATTCCTTTTGCCTGGACACCTGGCTGTCTGCATCCTAACCTCGACTGGTGAGGAGTGATGATGTCTGGGATTGCGCTCTGTTGTCTGGACAATTGCTGCTTGGGTTCTGATGGGCACCACCTGTCTTTCTGCGCACCAGCCACTACTGTGGCACCCTGAGGCACTTCACCTGGCCCCAGAGTAGAGTCTCTAGAAAACAGACTGCCCCACATTACTGTGTTTTCTCTCCATCTGACTCTAGACTGTTTATATGTCATGCTAGGTGGAGTTCTGTTGAATATTCACTCCTTTCTCCCAGCCCCAAACTCTGAAACATTTATTGACTGTGAAAATCCCTTTCTTATCTCTCAAAAACAGTGCACACCAGTAGGATGTGTGGGGCTGCATACCTTCTTATCGGTTGAGCCAACTTTTGTATTCATTGGGATTCCTTCTAATTGGCTGCACCGGTTAGGCATTTGTTCTAATTAACCAGTGACCGTGCAGTTTAGTTCTTAAATATTTTTAATGTCTCCTCTGCTTCCTAGTAACCATTGGCTGAGCACATGGAGCCACGCATATGCTGAATGCTTTGCATATATTAACTCTTTTAATCTTCATAGCACTCTCATCATATGGTATGATCAGACATATTTTTTACAGAAGAGGAAGTGAGGCTCAGAGGAATTATATAAATATCTCAAGGGCATAGGCCATGTGCGTGAGTCAGGATTCAGATCCAGGTCTTGATAACTTCATGCCTCAATATGACATTAGAGTATCCTCTATCTGGTAGAGTCTGGTCTGCTTATCTTACTCCAGGATTAGAATATCTTTCTAGGCTGTCTAGTGCTTCTGTGTCCTTCCGCATAGATTAGGGCAGTAACCATTTACCTATTGAGAACGAGTTTACCCACACCTTTCTTTTTTTTTTGTTAAATTTTTTTGGATGTTTTTATTTATTTTTGAGACAGAGAGAGACAGAGCATGAGCAGGGGAGGGGAGAGAGAGGGGGAGACACAGAATCCGAAGCAGGCTCCAGGCTCTGAGCTGTCAGCACAGAGCCCGACGCGGTGCTCGAACTCACGGACTGTGAGATCATAACCTGAGCTGAGGTGGAATGCTCAACCAACTGAGCCACCCAGGCGCCCCTACCCAAACCTTTCTGACCAGCTCAGCTTCCAGGTCTTTCCCACCCTCTCAGCATCCAACTCTCTTGCTCCTCAAATATCTAAATCCTACTTGGGTGACACATAAATTGTACATCATCGTCAGACCTGTGCAAGGATTCCAACATCTTTCTTTATCCTCCTGTTGTTATATTCTAAAAGCCACCAAAGGACTAAGGAGAGAGTTCCCTTTGTTTCCTGATTTGTTTCTCACTCTAGAGCTCTCTAATTTTATTTTTTAGTTCTTCAAATGAAATGGGAGGAGTCTAAGCATATCATCAGGCCAGCTTACCTACGGAAAGAGTAACTAAACATACATTTAAAAATTGCCTCTCAGAAAGTCTGGCGGTTTAGGTTTGAGCAGGTCATGAAACTCTAAAATATTGTACTTAGAATAGCTAACTTTCATCGAGCACTTAAAACGTTCTCACTTCTGTTCTAAATATGTTATAGGCACCCTCTCATTGAGTTCCCCACAACTCTATGCAGTGCGGACTATTATTTTATTAGTGATTTTTTAAATAAAATGTTTATTTTTGAGAGAGAGAGAGACAGAGAGCAAGCAGGGGAGGGACAGAGAGAAAGGGAGACAGAATCCCTAGCAGGCTCCGTGCTGTCAGCGCAGAGCCCGATGCGGGGCTCAAAATCACAAACTGTGAGATCATGATCTGAGCTGAAACCGAGAGTTGGATGCTTGGCTGAACCCCGCAGGCGCCCCAGTGAGGCCTATTATTATCTTCACTTTAGAGATGAGGAAGCTAAGGCACAGCACAGTGGAGCGACATGTCCAGGTCACCCAAGTCCTAAGAAAGAATCAGTATTCCAAGACAGGCACGCTGATGGCAGAGTCCAGGCTCTTAATCAAGCCTAAGGACTACAACACTTTATTTAAACAAATATATGAAAATCAGATACACAGATGAGTATTGCTTTTCAAAGCACTAACATTATCACCTTGGGAAAATGACCCCATTTTCTTTTTTTTTTTTTTTTTTAATTTTTTTTTTTCAACGTTTATTATTTTTGGGACAGAGAGAGACAGAGCATGAACGGGGGAGGGGCAGAGAGAGAGGGAGACACAGAATCGGAAACAGGCTCCAGGCTCTGAGCCATCAGCCCAGAGCCCGACACGGGGCTCGAACTCACGGACCGCGAGATCGTGACCTGGCTGAAGTCGGACGCCTAACCGACTGCGCCACCCAGGCGCCCCATGACCCCATTTTCTACGTGCTGCCATTTTTCAAAATATTTTTGGAATCGACCTCTGATCCAATTACAAATTTATAAGGTAGTTAGACTTGTTAGGCTCACACCTTGGTTTTGATTAAAAACGGCATTACCGGGGCGCCTGGGTGGCTCAGTCGGTTAAGGTCCGACTTTGGCTCAGGTCATGATCTCGTGGTCTGTGAGTTCGAGCCCTGCGTCAGGCTCTGTGCTGACAGCTCACAGCTTGGAGCCTGTTTCAGAGTCTGTGTCTCCCTCTCTCTCTGCCCCTCCCCCGTTCATGCTCTGTCTCTCTCTGTCTCAAAAATAAATAAGCGTTAAAAAAACAAACAAAAAAACGGCATTACCATGGTATAAATATAGTTCTATAAATCAATAAAATTGATGAGGCTTGCTTCCTTCAAATGAAAATACATAGGAAAGGTAACTCCCAAAAGAAGAAATATAAATGACCAGTAAACATATGAAAAGATGCTCAACCAAATCTAGTCAAAGACATACATATTAAAATAATGAGAGAACATTTTTACCCACCAGGTTGACAAACATTTTTAATGATTGGCAATATCCAGGCTTACCAAGGATGGGGGGCATGAATACACTCATGAATTACTGGTGATAGTATAACTTGGTATAATTTTTCTGAAAGGCAGCTAACAATGCACATTAAGATATTAGCTGGGTATAGCCCCAATCCAGATATCACAATTTTAGGCATTTACTCTAAGAAAATAATTCTTATCTTAGGAACATTTCTTACTCTAAGAACTATTTTCCTAAGAAGAGAGTAAGGTCAAGTGTACAAATACCTAGCAATCAGGATGTCCATTATAGTCCTGTTCATAGTTAAGAAAATTGAAAATAAGCTAAATGTACATTAATAGAGTGCTGATTAAATAAATCTATGTAATGCAAAGTTATAGTTACTGAAATGATGATGTGTGTTAGGTCTCAACAATATGGTGTTGATTTTTTATTCTTTATTTTTTGTTTTTTTATAGTGTTGATTTTTTAAAGGGAGGTAATATAATAATATTACAACTATAATTAGTATAATAATACAATAGTATACAATTATGGTAGAATCTCATCTTATCCTATTTTTCTTATATCTATATCTCTCCACCTACAAATATACAAATACAGAAAAAATATTCTGGAAAAGCTATTCACTAATATATTAAGAGTGACTATTTTTGTGTGTTAGGACTTCATGTAAATCTTTTTAATTTTATTTTTATACCATTATCATTTCATGCAATGTATTCGCATATTGTTAAGTTTTAAGTTTACAATGTTCTCTTTATAATTAGGCAAAATTAAATCTATTTATGTTAAAAAAGATCACTAATAGCTAGCTGGATCACTCGCTATCTTTACCAGACATGGTTTGCAACAATTTTGGACAGTATTTAAAATAAGAACTACACTCCCAAATGAAGTGAGCTTGCCATTATTAAAGACATTCTTTTTTTAGGTAAAACACACATCACTCTCAAAAGTGAACTTACAAAATTGTTTCATTGAAAGAAGTGTCTCCAAATGGTGACAACATATAAGTGCCAAACATTTATTTGAAGATATAATTCTGGACTGTTTGTTGGCAAAATCATCTCGCCACTTTGTGTTGTGCCTCATCTACTCTGTTTGTCTACGTGAGTTTTCATAAAAAATCCGAGATAGCTGAGCCCTAAAGAAATCCCTCAGTCGGTGGAGGAACAAGCCATAATTTCTCGAGCTTTCGCATGCATCGGTAAAAGAATGCATATTTTTACTTGCTTGACCAAGCTCAGGAATCTGCAAGTCTGCTAACATTGCATTATGTGGATGGTGCCCTGAATAATACCATGTGCCCTGTCGCACAAGCTGGAGATGCGCCTGTGGAATTTATTTTATTCCTATTTATGAGGACTGCTGCACACAAATAGATTATTGTAGTGTCTGTGATTAATGGGACACCGCACGGCTGCGTGGACTTCATAAATCATTCGATGCAACGTCTGAGTGAATTTTACTTGCAAAATCAGTTTCCATCAGCTTGGTTCAAAAACTGGGTAAAAGCAGAAGGATGTGTCCGGTAGTGGGAGATTTGGGGGATCGTGTAGCAGCCAGTACTGGTCCAGTGTTATGTCCCTGTTACCAGTGATGTGGAAGAACGAGTACGCAGCACGTTAATTAAATCTGCAGATGGAATTGGAAATGTCACAAAGGCTGAGAAGACCAGGGAAATGATACAAATTGGCCTAAATTTAGTGATAAGTGGGGGTTGGAATAAAGGACCAAAATACCACAGACCTGAGCATGTGTGCACAGGTACACACAAATCGATAAGCGATGAAAGAAATCAGTTGATTGTGTAACTCTCTTAAGATCCCAAGTATCGTATGAAAACAGTTTGGGAGTAATGAGTATGAAAAAAGAACGCCTGCCTGGTTTTATTCGAAGATCAGTATTTAGCATTTGTTTTGTTTTTTTAATTTTTTTTTAATGTTTATTTATTTTTGAGACAGAGAGAGACAGAGCATGAACGTGGGAGGGTCAGAGAGAGGGAGACACAGAATCTGAAACAGGCTCCAGGCTCTGAGCTGTCAGCACAGAGCCCGACGCGGGGCTCGAACTCACGGGCCGCGAGATCATGACTTGAGCTGAAGTCTGCTGCTCAACTGACTGAGCCACCCAGGCACCCCGCATTTGTTTTGTTTTTAAAGTAATGGGTTTATTGCTTTTTCGATACATGAGTAGTACGTATTCATCATGAAAGAATCAGGAGCTACAGATCAGGAACAATAAAAAATATTTCTTTAATCCCATCATTCAGTGGGATATATAATCTAATCTGATTCTCATATATATATATATATGAGAAAATGAGATCATATTGTATATTCAATTTGGTATTCAATTTTATTTGTGTAAGAATACCTCTTTTTTCCAAAGGTTGGTTTTTTTTTTTTTTTTTTTGGTAAATGTTTATTTATTTATTTTGAGAGGGAGAGAGAGGGAGTCCATGCCAGTGGGGGAGGGGCAGAGTCAGAGGGAGAGAGAGAGAATCCCAAGCAGGCTTCGGCAGTGTCAGCGCAGAGCCCAACGTGGGGCTCAATCCACGCCCCTGAGATCATGACCTGAGCCCAAATCAAGAGTCAGAGGCTCAACCAACTGAGCCACCCAGACACCCTTAAAAGGGTAGGTTCTTGAGAACTCTGGTCTATATCTACATTTCTCAGGCTCATTGAATTTATTCCCTTCAGTCTCAGTAATTAGAAGCTCTGAGAAAAATGACACAAGGCTTATGTTTGTAAAGGCTAAAGCTGGAGAGAAAAAAAAGAAAGGAAAGAAAGAAAGAATTTTTTCTTTGAATACTCTGCCTGCTCCTCGGAAATCCCTTACACCAACAGCTCTCCATCAGTTTCTCTTCTCTCTCAGGGGTTAGCCTTTCACTAAGAGCACAGTCATGGAATCCCCACCCCACCCCCACATTTCCTGGCTTTATGGCCACGCTGGCCCACTGATCCTGGGAATTACCGGCACTTCAGCAGAATCACTATCATGAACTGAGGAACACTCCTATTTCCAGAAACAATTAAGAAGGAGGAGGTGATTCCCACGCGGAAGATTATTCACAAGGGTGGAGGAAAGGAGTAATCTGAGACCAATGTCCTTGGTGGTGGAGGGGGGGATGGCAGGAGGGAAGGAGGAAAAGACGAGACAGGGAGAGGGGGCCGAAAGAAGAAAGGAAAAATAATGAAGAAAAGTTCTGCTTTTTTGGCCGTGAAATATAGCTCTGAGCTTAAGACAATGGAATAAATGAAATAAAAGCCTAATTCAAGCATACACAGGCAGAATCTGAATCTTATTTCAGGTAAATGAAACATGAAAGTGTAGGGAGATTGTCAAATCATGGGAGAACAAAGTCATTCCTGGAGTTAACTTAGGAGCCTTGACTTTGGCATCAGGTTGACTTAGGAGGCCAGCGTCCCCTTTCCCACCTCCGGGTTCTTGGTGAGGAGGGTCACACGGGCTGGCGTGGGCTCTCCAGTCCTCGCAGTGACCACACAAGAGGGAAAGGGCCATGGTGGGAGTTCCTGAGACACCAGTTTCCATTTTTCCCACCAACCACCTGGCTGTCATTAAGCACTTGCTGTCACCTCTTTGGGTGTCCGCGTTCTTAGCTAAGAAATGAAAAGCTAGCTTTGGATCACCTCTAACATCCTCTTTAATAGACGTGTGCTCCACAGCACATTAAAACTACCTTAGAGCTTTCAACCCCTCCCCTGCCCCCCATGCCTCCTTCCAGACCATTTATATCAGAATCTCTGGAGTGGGACAGGTATCAGTATTTTTATGCTCCTCAGGTAATTCCAATGTGCCTCCAAGGCTGGAAATCTCTGAACTGTACTAAATGAGTTTTGATACCTAAAACATTAAGAAAAATAATAGCTAACATTTATTGGGTGCTCACTATATGCCAGAAGCACTTTACATATTATGCTTCATTTAACCCTCACAAGGACCTCAGGAATTAAAACTTGCCATTTCTCCAATCCTACAGATGCAGAAATTGAGACTTAGGGTGGTTAGGTAATTTGTCTGAGGTTACCCAGCCAGTGAGTAGTGAACCAGAATTCTAACGTAGGCAATTCGATCCTGGCACTCAGGATCCTGCCCACTAATCCATACTGAAACATGGAAATCTGAACAGCCTCTTGTAAGTGAAGTTAGGCTTTGGAAATTTTGCAGAATTACCATTTTTTTCCCCATATATTGGAACTGGGCAAGAACATTTCATTCTGGTTCTATTTCCTGTCTATACTTCGAATTTTGTAATTTAACTGTAATTTTCACTCAAAGTAGGGACAATGGGGCTGCGTTATGAGGCGTCTGTACAAGTATTGCTGTGTAATTGCCTTGTAATTGCCATTACAGACTGCTACCTATAGGCTAGCCACTATCCTAAGTGTTTTTGTGTTTTCATATACACCTGACCCTTGAACAACATGGGTTTTGATTGTGCGGGTCCCCTTATACATGGATTTTTTAATATATATATATAAATACAGTACTTATATATAATATATATATATAAGTACAGTACAGTATAAATAGATACATTTTCTCTTTTTTGTGGTTTTCTTAATAGCATTTTCTTTTCTGCAGCTTGCTTTATTGTAAGAATACAGTATAAAATTTATATAATATATATGATATATATAATATATATTTTAGTTGACTATGTTATTGGTAAGCCTTTTGGTCAGCAGCATGCTACCAGCAGTTAAGTTTTGGGGGCATCAAAGTTCTATGCAGATTTTAGACTGGGGTCAGGATGGATGCCCCAACCCCCACATTGTTCAAGGGCCAACTGTAATTTTCAAAGATGACCACGATATTTTGAAGTTCCTCTCCTAAAGAAGTAAAGTCCATTTCCTTACCTCTTGATTCTGCACTTGGCCATCTAACTTACTTTGGTCAATGAGACATCCGCAAAGGTGACACAAGAAAAGGCTTAAAAAATGCTTGGGTACTTGTGTGTGACCCCACATTTCTAGCCCTGAGAGCCCAGCCACCACACGGAGAAGTCCAGGCGACACTGCTAAATGTGGGGGATACATGGCTCTGTCGCCCAAGCCAAGTATAAGACATGTGAGTGAGGCCACCTGGGACCAACCAGCCCCAGCTGACTGCCACCTGACTTCCAGAACATGAATGTTCCTGGTGAGGCCAGCATGAGAATTACTTAGCTGAGCCCATCGCAAATTGTCAACCCAAATTAAGCTAACTATTGTTCTTTTAAACTATTAAGTTTTGGAGTTTTTTACACGTCGAAAGCTGACTGATATACATATATTCATTCCTTTATTTCTCATAAGACACTCTGAGGTAGATTTTGTTATTATCTCTGTGTTACAGATGAAGAAACTGAGGTACACGAAGGCCAGGTATTTTGTCCAAAGTCACAGAGCCAGGAAGCGGTTGTATCAGTGGGTGAAACCAGATAAGCTGGAATCTGTGGCTCTAGAATCCGTGCTCCTAACTTCTGTGCTATACTATACATATCTTTTAATTTTTTTAATGTTTATTTTTGAGGAGGGTGGAGGGGCAGAGAGAGAGAGGGAGACACAGAATCCGAAGCAGGCTCCAGTCTCTGAGCTGTTGGCACAGAGCCCGAGGTGGGGCTCGAACTCATGAACCGTGAGATCATGACCTGAGCCGAAGTCAGGCACTTAACTGACTGAGCCACCCAGGTGCCCCTATGCTATACTATCTTCAGAACTCTCAGTAAAGTTCTGAATTTAAGAAAGAACAATCTTCTGGGGGTGCCTAGGTGGCTCAGTCAGTTAACGGTCTGACTCTTGATTTTGGCTCAGGTCATGATCTCACACTGGGTTGTGTGCTGATTCTGCTTGGGATTCTCTCTCTCCCCTTCTCTCCCTGCCCCTTCCCCACTTGCATTCTGTTTACCTCTTTCAAAATAAATAAATAAATACACTTAAAAAAAATAAAAAAAAAAAGAAAGAACAATCTTCTGTTAGTTGCATTCCTGAAAAACTCAGGATTTATTACAACGGCAAAAATACTTTTATATTTTTACATATATTTACATATGTTTATATGTAAAGCAGAATTAGGTTTCAGGATGAGATAATTATAAACAATTCTTTTTAGCAACATGAAAAAAACCAAGAAGATATTTAAAATTTTTGCATGATACAAGACAATTCTTTAAGGAATTGGCCCATAAAGTGTGGGAAGCATATCGTGCTTGGGCCCTGTCTACCAAATGCCAGGAGCACCACACTTCTACGATCATTATAACCACAAAAAATTCCCCCATAAATTTTGAAAAATGCATACTTGATCCCACTCTTAGAGAGTATGTTTAATTGGTCTAATGTGCAGCCAGTGTTAAATCTCTGGTATAGGGGAAGCCCAATTAAAAAAAGCTAATAGAGATCTGTCTATGATGAAGGACAGACCCTCTCTTTCACAACCAGACCATCAAGAACGGTCGTGCAGGTTGTGCACTATACAGTCCTAACAGGCACGTAGTCACAAAGACAGTGAACCACTCCTCATCTGTCAGACAGGAACCACACACTTGCTGGCTGGCCCTAGTGAAATCGCGTGTGAAAATATTATATACATATTTTAGGTGACATGGAATTTTTCCTTGAACAGATTTCCTTAGTTGAGTAGTATTTTAAATTATTTAGACTGTATCTCTCTTCATAAAAGCCTACAATATTTGATTGCATATATTAAAAATTAAGCTTTATAAAGAATTTTTTAATTAAAAATCACACATACCCACAAGTCACAACCTGCACACCATCTCTTCTCTTTTTCTAAGGCCTCCTATTCTATCAGAGATAGTAATAAAACAAATCCCAAGGTACTCAAATTTTGGCAAGGAACTTCCTGAATTCGAAAGACAGTAGAATTGCAAATATTCTTGGAAAAATAATAGGCATATTACTATATTAGGGTAAATGTATATATGAAAATACTACACGGAGAAATTGGGAGTTGATTATTTTACATTACAAAGTGTTGTAGATGAACGGTTCTGTGTCTCCCCACTATCCCATTCATATGTTGAAGCCCTACCCCCCAAAACCATAACATTTAGAGATGCGGCCTTTGGGAGGTAATTAGGTGAGGTCATGAGGGTGGTGCGCTTCCTTAGAAGAGGAAGGGAGACTAGAAGTTTCTTTCTGCCATGTGAGGACACACTGAGAAGGCAGCTGTCTGCAAGCCAGGAGGAGAACCCTCACCAAAAACAAAATCTGCTGGCAACTTGATCTTGGATTCCTAGCCTCCAGAAACTGTGACATAAAAAAGTCTGTTGTTTAAGTCACTCAATCTATGTTATTTTGTTATAGTAGTCCAAATTGAGACACAAAGCAATTCTTTAGAAAGTGTATCTCTGACTTATAAAGGATTTACTTCATGAAACTTTGTAAAGCAAGCTTCCTTATTACAGTGATAAAGTGACTTGATCTCCAGCAATATTCTTTGGGGGCACATGTCTTAAGAATCTGAATATTCATCTGACAGTATTTTGACGGTATTTATTGAGTTACTACAATGTGCCCATTACTATACTAAGCTCTGGGTATTTCGCTTAAGATGAGAGACATTATTTCTGCCCACAAACAGCTTCCAGTTTGCGAAGAAGATGTATAAACTGGCAAGTCAGACACAACATCATGAACAAAGTGTCCTGTGGAGAGTGCAGGTAAGTCAGCCTGACAGAGGGGGACAGGCCCTTATTAAAAGAGGTGGCAATTGAATTATAAAAGACTAGTTAACATTTGCCTGCTGGAGAAGCAGGGAGAGAAGCGATACAAACAAAGAAAGTAGCAGGTGCAAAGGCACTGAGGCGGACAAGTGAATTGTCAGAGACATAGGCCGGGGCTGAGAGGAGCCAACGGTGATGAACTTGAGGATAAACATTAGTTACAGCCTGTGGAGGGCTTTGGATGTCATGTTGAGGAGTCTGGATTCCATCCTGCCCAAAACTGGGTCTGCAGGAATTTTAAGGCAGAAAATACTACCAATGTTGCCCTTTAGGAAAACAACGGCAGCTTTGTGAAAGAAAGGCTATGACGGGGAAAGACACATGGCACAGAGAACAGTGTGGAGACCTGTGCTAATGGGCACCACGCCTGGAGGCTTTCTTGTATGGATTCCGTCCTCTTCAGTCAGGTCAGGAGTCGCTGTAGGTGTAAAGGCAGGTTGGAAAGGAAGCGTGAAGGAAACTATCATAAGTAAACAGGTTAGAGATCGAGCCCACCAATCTTTCCTAGAGAGAAAGTGAATGAACACAGGGAAGCAGTATGCAGGTATGAAGTCTGGTCCAGAGAGGGCAATGGAGGCTGGAATCAGGAACCTAACCTCAGGGAAAAAAGTGTTAGAGACAAGAAACAATGGAGCAGGAATCCAGGCGGGAGGGTCTATGAAAGTAGTGACCAAGTTTTAGGCAAGAGTATTAAGAATGGCACAGGACAGTGGCACCTGGGTGGCTCAGTGGGTTAAGCTTTCCACTCTTGGTTTCGGCTCAGGTCATGATCTCCAGGTTGGTGAGTTCAAGCCCCACCTTGGGCTCTGCATTGAGAGGGAGGAGCCTGCTTGGGATTCTTTCTCTCCCTCTCTCTTTGACCCACTCCTGCTCACTCTCTATCTCTCTCTCAAAATAAATAGACTTAAAAAAAAAAAAAGAATCGCACAGGATAACCTGCCAGAGCCTCTGAATATTCAGTGTGCATCAGAATTAGGGCTTGTTGGGGCGCCTGGGTGGCGCAGTCGGTTAAGCATCCGACTTCAGCCAGGTCACGATCTCGCGGTCCGTGAGTTCGAGCCCCGCGTCAGGCTCTGGGCTGATGGCTCGGAGCCTGGAGCCTGTTTCCGATTCTGTGTCTCCCTCTCTCTCTGCCCCTCCCCTGTTCATGCTCTGTCTCTCTCTGTCCCAAAAATAAATAAAAACGTTGAAAAAAAAAAAAGAATTAGGGCTTGTTACAAGGCCGACTTCTAGGTCCCTCCCCCAGAGATTCTGACTCCATATAGGTCTGGAGCAGGGTCTAATAATCCGCAAGGAGCCACCTGCTGTGGACACTACTGGCCCACGGACTACATTTGGAGTAACAAGGCTCCCAGCTGTAGGACTTCCAGCTGTAAAATGACCTGAAATGATTTCAGGATTTGAAACCAGTTGGACCTTCAGGTGTAGACATTTCGTGACCAGACTGGAGAGGGATCTGAGTGGTGGAAGAAGGCCCGTTGTGACACCAAACACATAATCTGAGGGGCACCGGAGCGGAGTAGGCAGCTGTACGTGAACACCAAACGAGACTTGATTAAAGAAGAAGAAGAAGAAAAAAAGTTGGTTTCTCTTCTCTGCAGGCAGCTGCTACAAAATGGGACTAATGGTTGTTTAAGGAAAAGTGAGAGAAAGAGGCAGGTCTGAGCAAGCGCTACCCAGACACCGTCTCATTGAAAACTGGATCGGTCAGCTGGGAGCTGGGGTTCTGCTAAGCCCTCTCTGCACCAGCAACCCCACACTGGGAGCTTCTGGGCAGCTCCAGGCTGATTGAACAGAACTCCATCGTGACACCTTCCAGTTTTTCAGGGCCCCTCTTCAGGTGGCAATGCAGGATTTTGTTGCACTATTAAAAAGAAAAAAAAAAATAGGCGAAGATCATCAAACCCTTGAATTGATTAAATTATAGTGCATCTTTTAATAGGAGAGACTGAAGAGGCTTCTAGAAACTAGGCCAAATTTTCTGGAGCGCTGCCAGCAATCATACGGTGTGAATACGGATATAAACAAGATGTTAATGCTCAACAATTTTTTTTTTCTTTTCTGACTTACGCTGTGAAGGTAACAGTTAACATTGAAGCCATAGCCGGCACAACCCAAGCAACAGATGGCAATTTGCTTAAATTGCAAGATGGATTTGAAATTGGAATTGATTAAAATACTAGTGCCTATAGTAGATGAAAAGGAGTTGATTCATTTTCCAAGATCCTTCAAATATGGAAATTATTAATCAGTGAGTCGGCTAGTTTATCGCTAGGTATCAGCACATACAAACACAAATTCTAACGTTCTTACCCATGCGACATAAATTCCTTCAGCTGCGTGGGCCAACACACACTCCATTCCCACATCATTGAATAAACATAAAATGTAATCAGAGCAACGGCAACTAGAACAGTGGAGGGTATGTATTTATGGAACAAATGAGCGAATGAATGAATGAGTGTCAAAGCAGAGGGGTGGAGATAACCGGCCGCCTGGCATCAGCCTGGAACCAGAAGATGGAGAAAGTGTTCACCGTTTGGCTACAGAAGCTCCACGTGTAGAAGGCAGGAGATGCAGATGGACAGGAGAAGGGGAAGAGGAACAGGAAAGCCTGGATTATCAGTAGTAGGGTCCTGGGAGACCTGGAAGATGAGCACAACAGAGACATCAGTGACTAAACTCCGGCTGAAAAACATTCTAGCAAAGTAGCTCTTCAAAGAATGGAATAAAATCAACATTGACACAAACAAGGTCTTGATCCTAATTATTTGCCAAGCAACTGCTACAAATCTCGAAGGGGAGCCGAAGAGGCTGGATCGATAGTTTTGGAGTCCACTTCAGCTATCTTGAAGGCTCTTCGGGATATGTAAGTGTTGGGATGCTTGAAGTGTTGGGGTCACCAATTTATTTAACAGAGTTTATTGATCTCCTACTGTCTACAAGTATTTTGCTTGGTGCAAAAGTGAATAATACGGAATTCCTGTCCTCAAGCATCCTACAGTCTATATGGGGTGAACATATGCATTTAGACATAATTATATAATAGGACAAACTTCAATAATTGCCCAGAAGTAGAATAATTTGGAATATTCATTTATTTATTCACTCATTTATTGCTTAGGAAGTGTGCGATTCAGCAGATTTTAGGATATTCATAAAATGGTGCAACTATCACGGCTATATAATTACAGAGTACTTTCATTACGTAAAAAGAAACTCAGTAACCATTAGCAGCCACTCTTCATTTCCTGCTCTCTCTAGCCTTTGACAACTGCTAATCTAGTTTCTGTCTATGGTTGTCCCTATTCTCAACTGATTCCCCCAAATTAACCTAAGTTACACATAAGGTTTATTTCTGGAATCTGAAATCTATTCCAATGATGTTTATGACTACACTGTCTTGCTGACTGTAGCTTTGTAGTAAGTTTTGAAACTGGGAAATTTGATTCAAATTCTTTAATTTTATTCTTTTCAAATCATTTTGGCTATTTTGGATCTCTTGCATTTCCGTATACATTTTGAAATCAGCTTGTCAATTTTTGCAAAAAGTCTGCTGGGATTTTGGTAGGGATTTCATTTAACCTGTAGATCGATTTGGGCAGTATTGGCATCTTAACAATATTAAGCTTTCCGTTCATGATCATGGGGTTTCTTTCCATTTATTCAGATGTTCTTTAATTTCTTTCAATAATATTTTGTAGTTTTTAGAGTATACATTTTGCACTTATTTTACTGAATTCAGTCCTAGGAATTTTATTTGTTTTGATACTATCATAAGTGGAATTGTTTTTGTTTTTAATTTAATTTATTTTTAATTTTAATTCCGGTGTAGTAAGCTAGAACTTCCAGTAGAATGTTGAGTAGAAAGTGTAGAAAACTGAAATCTTCGTCTTAGTCTTGACAAAAGAGGGAAAACTTTCAGTCTTTTTCAAAAAATTAAATATACTATTAACTGGGGGTTTGTCATAGATGCTCTTTATTGAGGTAAGGAAGATCCCTCCTATTCCTAACTTGTTGAGGATTTTTATTCATGAAATGGTGATACATTTTGTTCAAATGCTTTTTCTATGTCTGTTGAGATGAGTTTTAGCCTATTTTCTATTAATATGGTAGATTACATGGTTGATTGTTACATATCGAACCAACCTCACTTTTCTGGGGTAAATCTCACCTGGTCATGGTGTACTTTTTATATGTTGCTAGATTCAATTTGCTAGCATTTTGTTGAGGACTATTGCATTTACATTTATAAGAGATATTGGTCTGTGGCTTTCCTGTCATTTGATGTCTACCTGTTTTGGAGTCAGTAATATTGACTTCATAGAATAAGTTAGAAAATAGTCCCTCCTCTTCCACTTTGCAGACGAATTTGTGAAGGATCGGTATTCATTCTTCTTTAAACATTTAGTAGAGTTCACCAGTGAAGCCATATCATCCTGAGATTTCTTCCTGGGAAGGTCTTTTTTATAATTTCTTTAAAAAAAGGTATTACTTATTCAATACTTACAGTTCTTTTCAGATATTCTAGTTCCTGAGTCAGTTTTGGTGATTCGTGTCTTTCTAGGAATTTATCCATTTCATCTAGGTTATCGAATGTACTAGGTTTCCTGTACTACCTTATAATCCTTTTTATTTCTGTAAGATTGATAGTAATGTTTCCTTTTTTATTTTTTATTTTAGTAATTTGAGTCTTCTTTCTTTTTTCTTGGGCCAGGTTAGCTAAACATTTGTCAACTGTGTTGATCTCTTCAAGGAACCAAATTGAATGTTATTGATTTTTTTCTTTGTTTTTCTGTTAATTCTTTTATTTATTTCCACTTCAGTCTTTATTCTTTCCTTCCTTCTGCTTGCTTTAGTTTGCTCTTATTTCCTAATTTCTTAAGATGGAAGGTTGAGTTACTGTTTGAGATTTTTCTTCTCTTTAAATATAGACATTTACAGATGGAAATATCCTTCTCAGCACTACTCCCACAGCTTCTCATAATTTTAGTATGTTGTATTTTCATTTTCATTCATCTCAGTATATTTTCTAATTTTTCTTGTGGTTTCCTCTTTGGCCCATTGGTTATTTAGTAGTGTGTTGTTTCACTTCCACATACTTGTTAATTTCCTAAATTTCCTTCTATTATGGATTTCTAATGTCATTCCATTGTGGTTGAAGACTGTATTTTGTAGCATTTCTCTCCTTTTGAATTTATTGAGGTTTATATTATAGCCTAACTTGTGGTCTATCTTGGAGAATTTTCCATGTGAACTTGAGAAGAAAGTATTCTGCTGTTGTTGGGTGCAGTGTTATAAAGATGTCTACTGGGTCTAGTAGACCTTCTTTATTCAAGAAGTGGCCCATAAGTTTACTGGAGATTTTCTGGTAATATTGCTGTCCTCAACTCAACTATTGGTAAGTATTGAGTGACTTTGGGTTTAAATCATTCATCTTTAATCTGAAAAGCACCATGCAGGAGTTTAGGTACATAATAAAAGGAAGTTGGGTATTCTTCCACTCAGCAGAGCTGGGCATAGGGTTTCTACTCTCTGAAGAAAGTTGGAGAATCTGAGAAAGAGATATATGCCTGGAATAAAAGAGCATTCCTTCACTGGTATTGTCCCTGGGACCCTGCACATAAAAGTAAGGAGAGACAAAACCCTTGGGCTGGTAACTCTCCTTAAGAAGTAGGTTTGGGTTTATTCCATTTCACTGAAAAAGGCTATTGAAGACCCTAAAACTTCAGTCCCTAATTATGGCCCCAGTACTATCAGTCTAGAAATATTTTATAACCAAATGCCCACATGGCACATAAAGTAATTCAGTAGAACACCAACAGTTTGCATTACCTCAGGCAATCTAAGAATTACCTACAAAACATACATCTAAGATGTCCAATGTATTACATTGTTCTACGGGTTTTTAACCTGAAGTCAATGAGTGTTGGTGCTATGGACTTCTCTGAAAAAATGATTGCCAGGGCTTCTGTTCGACTCTATGGGTTTGAAGTAGAAAGTAGGGCCAACTGTCTATTAAGACCACTAAATGCCTGACAATAAAATGAAGCCATCTATATATATGCAAATGCTTATCTTTATTATTTTATTTTATTTACACATATTGTTTTGAGAATCAGAGTGAAGGGGTGCAAGTACCTTATGAAAACAGTGATTAAAAATAAGGAATATTAGGCATGTCCTTTTTTTTATCTCATTTGTGACTATTAGGATTTTGCTAACAACCATATCCCTAACCACATGGTAAGATGTAGATTCTGTATTCATTTAAAAATGGGGAATCTTTATTGAGCTCATGCAGTATAGCCCATAACTGGTCTTACAGTCAAAAGTACTCTTTGTTGTTTTTATGACGAATAAAACTGTAGTTAGTAGAGAAAGAAGTGTGCCTACAGCTTGCTTGCCCTTTTGGATGGGACAGTTTTGAAGCTCATCATATAGGAAATTAATGTATCTTGGGTTGAATAAATTATAAATAGTAGGCCGGGAGAGATGATATTTTAAATCCAGTTAGGTGGATTCATGCCTGCAGACGTGACAAAGAGAAACACATTTGCAAATCACCCGGATCTACCATTCAATTCTGTGACAGGAAATATTCTCTGCATCCACTTTGGCATAAGCTCTTAAAAATCAACTATAAAGTATAATGAAATATGACTTGGCCCCAAGTAAAAATGACTTGGGATCTTCAAAGTTTAGGGCCGGTTTATTAACCTTTAGTTGATAAAGTTGGGAAAACCAATGATCTCTGGTCTTACTAGCATCCGAGCTACTTAAAATTCTCCCCCCAAATTCTTTCCTTCGGTTATTATTTTTCAGGATCTTCTCTCATTGTCTGTTTGGTGGCCAAATTCAGTCCTGTTTATTATATCGGACAATTTTTTAATCCTTAAAATCAAATTGATAAGATTTAAATGTGACAAATTCTAGACGGCTTCCTCCAATTTCATTTTGCGTGTTACCTAAGAAGAAGTCCTTGTCAGCTCCAGCCATAGGAGGCCAAATCCAAAATTTTCTGGAGCCCACTTCAGCAATAATCTATTGATAAGAGGGAGAAGTAGAAACCCATTTCTTGGCACGGTGGAGGAGGTGTAAATGGTTCTTGGATTGCAACAGATCACAAAGATACGGTGAAATTTCCTCATTCTGTTACAAACTTTTCAGCCCCCAATTTCTCCAGCGTACTCAGGAAGATACGTGGTCAGCTGGACAGGCCAACTCAGGTGAGGTTTTAAAGGCAGAGTGGGAAGCATGAACCCAGGGACAAAAGACTTTGGTCTTTTGAGATCTATTGGGTTGGTTACTGTGCTTCTCTGCTGCCTTCCAGATTCTAGATTTGGACAAATCATTTTTCTCACGCATCAGAATCACTTGGTGACTTTTATCCACTGCCGGAATATTAAGTATTAATTTTCTCTGTGATTTAACAAGAAGTGGATATGTGGCCAGAAATTTGTAGTACTGGACTAAAAATTAATTACCAAGTCAGTTTGTTCCCAGCTTATGAATATGTAGGAAGAAAAAGGGTCCTTTACAAGTGCTCAAACACACACACATGCACACACGCACGCGTGCACACATATGCTTCATTACTCTTTCTACTACGGGCGTTTTGGAGACCACTAGGTGTCACTGTGCACAGATACCTACATGTGTAGATGCAAAGGCAAGAAAACTTGATTCCCTGGTAAAGCTGTTCTCCTTTTCTTTAGGAGGTAGAGATGAGATTCAATACACAATGAGTTTAATTCCTCCTTCCCTCCTCCTTAAAGACTGAAGGATAGTCTTTAACTTATCTTTTATTTAGATCAGGAAGAAAATGTTCTTGAGTTCCTCCTTTCCTGTTAATCTCCCTTTCTCTTGAGTTTAAAGTAAAAGAAACGCTGGGTTTTTTTGATGAAGAAACACATGTTGGAGGCTAAAGCATCACATGATTTATCAGCATTGTGGAGGTCTTCCTTTGGGGGTCACAGAGTCAGATCTAGCATCTCCTCAGATGCTTGAACCCTTCTGGGTAGAGTAAGCTTTAAGAGAGTGGGCCACCTTCATGGTCTGATCTGAAGCTATGACTGCAAGCATTTCCCCTGCCTCCACTGTCCACTTCACTTCGCCTGGAGTGTATGTCGTGCCAGTGAAATCTTGCCCCTGGGTGTGGCATACCGTGTAAGCAAAAACACAGTGTGTGTTTTTTTGATGTATAAGTTATATGGTGCCCTTCATGAGCACATTAACAGTAAATTATGTAAGTATATTAAATTAGAGTTATTTTAGCTATATGTCCTTTTGAAAGATACAGAATATAAATTTGAGGGTGTATGTTTCAAATAATAAAGAAAAAGGAAAGAGGGACAGGTCTGGATCAAGATAAGCAAATTGGGCAGGATTAGGGCTAGGAAATGTAGAGAGGACAGGGAGCAAAGAGGACATTCTTACTCCTTCTTTCAAAGTTCCCTGTCTCTCTGGCACCTTCCTGTGAACACCTGTTTTCTCTCATCTAATTTGGAAGATATGGAAAGGTCTGGAGGGATATATTTAATGGAACAGTTGATGGAGTACACAAGAAAGGAAGGGTAATATGTGAAGTGTCTCTCATGCTCTAGGCAGTATATTCTGTGCAGTGTGAATGTGAATTCACCTAAATTATCCTTCTGTTATAAAGTAGGAAAATGAAATGCACACAGTCTTAACTAAACTTTCCATGGTCTCACAGCTAGAAAGAAGCAGAGCCAAGGCTAGAACAGATTAGAACTTTTATTTGACCTTAAGAAGATAAACTGTTTGAACCAGCCTGCATGTGAACTCAGTGATACATGTATGAGAGCATTTATTGCAGCATTGCTAAATGGGGAAAACTAGAAACAACTTCCATGTCCATGAGTAGGATAATGGTTGAATACATTGTGTACTTGTTATAAAGCACCAAATTCTGTAAGTACTTGAAAGGAAAAATTTCCAAGCTAGGTTATAAGATGAGATGGCAAGATGTAATAGGTTTTGTATCAGCCTATTTGTTTTAAAAAGAGGAAAGATATGTTTATATGTGTTTTAATAATATGTAATTTATATCAATAATCTACAGATAGTTAATAATTTATATATAAAACACACTAGATTGTACTTCCTGTGAAGGCAGACTTCTGTTTTCTTTTTTGCTCAAGGATGCATTCTCATTGTCTAGCACATTTGCTCATGAGGTAACAGACCCTCAGGTGACCCCCCTAGTTATTTACAACTGCTGGTGCTCACATCTTTGTGTAATCTCTTCCCCTTGAGTGTGGATGGTACCTGTGACTTGCTTCTAATCAATGGAATATGGCAAAAGTGATGGGATGTCATCCTCACACTTAGATTTGATTAGGTTACATTCTACAAGGCTCTCTTAGCAGACTGGAGCTGGAGATTCTTTGTGCAGTCTTGATGAAGTAGGCGGCCATGTTAGGGAGGCCAACATGGTGAGGTTGGTCATATAAATTCACGTTGCTGTGTATGAGTTCAGGTCCTTTCTGATGATTAGTATTCTGTGACATGAAACTGCTATACTTTACACAAACTTTCACCAGTGTTGAACACCCACAGTGCCTCTGATGCCCTGCTATCACAATGTCTTGGTGAATATCTTTGCAACCATCATGCTATGGAATCTAAGCATCTACCCCACACATGGGGAGTGGCATTGCTGGGCCATGTATAATAGGGTCCTTAATTTTACTTGGTACTTCCAGGTTCTTTCTGGAATGGCTGCACCATGAGCACACCCATGGCAGTGCAGGATGTTTCTTGTTTTCTCGTATCTTCCCCAAGTGTATCTGTCTCCAAAGTTCATGTTCTTATTATACTTAAGTGATATCCTAGTCATCCAAGTTTTGAAAGCATTCAAAGACAGCCTTTCAAAAATGAAAAATGCTTGAACGTTCCAGACATCATTGTATTCTAAGTTAAAAGACAGGTCATTATCTGAACACGTTTTGGTTCCTTAGTGTTTGTCGTTCTCCACTGACTTCCTCTTTTTTTTTGATGATGATGAGAGAAAAAATATGGGTGTGAGAAGAGAGAAGTATGGAATATTGCGCTGAGGTGCTGGGGAAACAGGCACATGCACGTCCAAATGGGCATGTGCTCACGCACACACACACATACACACACACACAGGGTATGGGAAGGAAGGAAGAGAGGCTAAGCGATGAAGATAAAGGAAACGAGTGATATGTAATAAGAAAGGAAGATGTTTTCTCTTTAAAGCATTGATTGGAAGTGAAGGTGATGAGGGTGGAAGATGATGGGGGACTGAGCATGAGCTTGTGTGTACGTGCGGAGTAAAGCGGGAGGCGTCGGGACCATGGACCACCTTCTGCTTCCCCCTGTCGCTTAAGCCATCTCCACAGGTAGAACTGAGCATTGGAGATTTAACACATCTAAACAGCAATAATTAGTGCTGTTGTTGTTTTGTGTGTGTGTGTGTGTGTGTGTGCGTGTGTGTGTGTTTGGGGAGATGAAGAAAAGGTAGAATACAATGACTGAATTAAGCGCTAAGATCATGTCAGCATGACCAATTTCTTCTTTGCTTTTCTCCTTTAAAACTAAATTGCCCAGGTGTTGGAAAGAAACTTGAAACCAGAATCTCCTCATCACCAAATATTATGTTTTAATTGCTAGGCATGCCAGGTTTCAATAGATAGCACCAAATCTGCATATCTGAAGAACATAAAATGTAGGCTTTTAAAAGAAATTAAGATCTACATAGGTTTTTCCTGACACATTTTGTTTGAAAAAAATGTATTGAAAAATAGCAATTTCTTTTACCAATTCGATGACTGATCTAAGTGTAACTATTATACAAATCAGCAGCAGAGAGTATGCATTATAGCTAAATGCTAATCCATGCTAATGGAAGGGACTGAGACTTACGGAGCTGAGAAACCAATGTTTAAAAAAAAGTGGATGTGTTTGTGAGAAGCAGCACCTAAATACATACTCATGCCTTGCAAACACCAGCCTGACTCGTTCAGGATTGTGATCTCCTCTCTGTCATGTGGGACCTGAAAATAAGACCCAGCTCCACCCTCCACTGTGTTGGTGTTGCTGATGGGGCAATAGGTATACTGGGGAGAAGGTTCTAGAAGGACTTTGAAGATCATCCAGTTTCCAGCCTCTGTCTGATGCTTGATTCTCCTCAACTTTGTATGATGTGGCTGTCCAGATTGTTTCAATATTTCCGGGGATTAAAAGTTTACTTCATCCTAAAATACCTTATTCTATGTGTAGGCAGTAAACAGAAAGATCTAACTTTTGCTCTATTTAAGTAGATATCTAAATCTGGAATTCTCCTGTTAGTCCTGTTTCTGACCTTTTGGATGACACAGGAAAAAATTATTGTCTGGGTGCCATGGCAGTGTGGGCCCCTGCCTGGCAGCTGATTCTGGACTGGTTGCCTTATCCATGGCAAATAAAAGGAGGGCAATTAATTAAACGGCCCCTCCACAGTTCCCTTTGTTGGCGGGAGCTCCTGCCAATTCAGCGTCCTCTGCATTTGGAATGACAGAAGACCTTAAGATAGACATCGACAAAATCCACAATTCAACTTAAAACTTTATGCTTCTGGAAATAGCTTTGCTATTTTAATGCCCATAGCATTAAACCTCCCTCCGAAGCCTGAAGCCGGTTTAATACCGAAGGGCACAGCTCAGGAGTGGCCCAATGGAAGAGACGCATAGGGCAAGGTCTAGGGGTGGGGCAGGGCTTACCACCCTCCCTACAACCTTCACATGTTTACCAACCTGAAGTTCTGAGATTTTGTTTTAAAGGAAAAGTAATATAGGGCAATATTAGAAGCATAAGTTCCTAAAAAAACTAATAAACAATGCATATTGAAACTATCTATAGGAAATGGGAATGCAGTCATTCACAAGGTCAAGAACTTTTTGAAATCTATGGTTGTTCAGAGGATCAGAAGCAAGCTGAGAAGAACTCAAGAAACCCACAAATCTGTGCCCGTTATCTCCTGAGCGGATCCCTGCGAGTGCTTCCTTGCTTTCATCCTGGTGCCTCTTCCTCCACTTTGCACATGACAACCAGAGTGACCTTTTCATTCCTTCACTTAAATTCCTTCAGTGGCTTCCCATTTTTCTTGGGCCAATGACCAATGTTCTTACTAGCTCCTACATGGTCGGGCTCATCTTTCCAGCTTCACACTGCATCACTTTCCTGTGCCCTCTGCAGCCACAATGACCCTCATTCAGTTATTAGAACACACCAAGGTACCCTTGACCCCCATGCTCTTTCTTCTGCTCCCTTTCCATCTAATTAACTGCCGCTTGTCATAGAAAATTAAGCTTAGATGTTCCTTCCTCAGGGGAACCTTTCCTGATCCCCCATTTTAGGTCAGGTCTGTTTCTTAAGTGCTCTCAAAGTTTCTTTCCTTCAGGGTACCTGTCTCAGTTTGCAATTGTATATTAGCATGATTGTTAAGTTTATGTCCGTGTGACTTTGTAACTGTGTAAGTTTATGTCATTTTTCCAGCTTGAGGAAAAAAGTCTCGCTAAGACTGGCCATGAATCTGCTTCCCTTCCACACCTCAATTTCTCTCTGTATTTCCAGGATTTCACTTTGTATCTGATGTGTGTGGACAAGAAAAGGGTTGTCCTCACAAGGTGGTTGGAAGGGGACTGATCAAAGTTTTTAGATGATCACGGGTACTGTGCTGCCAGTGCAACGGGAGGACTCCTGTCTCATTTGGCTCACTAGTGCTGTCACCAGATGGTGCTTTGCTTGCAAGGGAGATGGGTGGCATTTGGATGGTGGCCCCTCCCTCTTGGTCTGACCCCTTGGCCCTATGCCCTTGACTTTCTCTCATCATGATCCCTCCCCCTCTTTCTTCTCTTACTCCACACTCCTTCCTGGTCCTATAACTGTCTCTCATTTGATGGAATTGGTAGGGGAGAGAATGCTAGAATACTGTACTTCTTCCCATACATCAATTGGGTAATTAAAAAAATCTGGGGCGCCTGGGTGGCTCAGTCGGTTAAGCATATGACTTTGGCTCAGTTCATGATCTTGCGGTTTGTGAGTTCAAGCCCCACGTCGGTCTCTGTGCTGACGCCTCAGAGCCTGAAGCCCGCCTCAGATTCTATCTCTCCCTCTCTCTCTGTCCCTCCCCCACTCATGCTCTGTTTCTCTGTCTCAAAAATCAATTAATATTGAAAAATAAAAAAAAATCTTGTACCTCCATTTTAGCTTTTAAAACTGAAGTAAAAATTTGGCTATTTTAAGCTCCAATTCCTCTGTGATAATATTTCCCTGAGGCAGTAGATGTCTTGTGTCTAACTGCCCAAATGAAGAAGAGTCATAGAGAAAAAGAAGAGAGTAGGCAATAAACACATTGGCTATTACACAAAATGGTCACCCAATCACGTGTCTCCTCCTATCAAACTGTGGAAATAGAGATCATGTCTGTTCTCACCCAACGTTGTATCATCAGTATCTAGTGTGGTATCTGGCATTGGGCACCCGGTACTTATTTGTTGAATGAATGAACAAATGAATACTTGAACAAGGAGGTAAATGAAGAACAAGGAGGCAAAAGCCCACATGACTGATTTTGAAATGAAGAGCTTGGAAAGGTGGAGCTGGTAGCCAAAGACAGAGCCCCGTAGTCCAGAGGAGACAAGACAGATAAAATCAGAAAGACCAACTATCTGGTGGATTAAGAAAGAGGAATTAACTCAAAAAACAAATGGTCTGTGAAGATAGGAAAATAGGTTACTGTAGAGTCAGAGCAAAGGCCATGGGAATTTTCTAGTCAAAGAGGTTGCTGAAAACTTAAGTTAGCTTTGAATAGAAGGCAAAAGTTCAGTCTGCAGCCTCCAAATTAATATTAAGAGGTATTAAGAGTGTTTTATAATAATGAAGGATTTCTGAACGCCAGACATGACTGTACAAAACACTTCAATCTCGTCATCACATTTCGTACTCATAATAAACCTGCAAGGCAGTGTTTTTTCACCAGTTTTACAGACAAAGAAACTGAGGCTCAAAGAGCATGATAACTTGCCCAACGTGACTCAGTAATAAGTGGAAGAACTGAGAATTAAATTCAGGTCAGAGAGAACCCAGAGTCAGAGTTTTAACCCAGTGCTTATTGATATTCATAAAATGCTTTGTAATTTTCAAAATGCTTTTGACATATATTTGTAGACACTATCCTAACAATACCAAGAGTAGGCAGGGCAGACAGCTTCATCCCCACCTTACAAGTGTGCCCCTGGAAGCCTGAAGAGGCAGTGAGGCTTATCCAAGGTCACAACTCACACGCAGGTCTGGTCTTACCACTGTATAGGTTTTCCTTCCAGAGAAGTAGGCCTAACAAGGTGACTTAGCAACATAAGTTGTTCTGGAAAGAATAAAGACAAATGGTGCCTGTCTTACAACTTATTGAGGGTTTACAACCTGAGCTGCCATTGGTCAGGGAGATGGGGTGATAGTTAAAGATAATAAAATCTACATAACTTGACTTGAGTGATTCTGATATTACTTAATTGCTTATACTCTGGACCCTCAGTATATGACCTGTATAAATTACTTTCTGCACAGGTATGCCTGCTTACTTCTGTAATCATGATGACCCATGAGAGCTGCCCATCCATCTACAGGGGCCAGTCTGGCTTCCATGTTTACAGCTTGTGAAGTTTGCCCATCCCCTTCTCACCAGGGTTGATGAGAACAGGGTGCAGACCTGACCAGGAGAAGCCAGTTAATTTCTACGTGTGGCCGGAATTGGGGGGGGTCCATGAAAAGTGAGCACTGGTTGGTGATGGAGAGGTGGAAGAGGTGGGAGGGGGTTGCTGACTGTGAATTGAGAAACAGAGAAAGCAGATAATGGAGAATAAGGACTGAATGAGTCAGGCGAGAAGAGAGAAGCAGAGACGAGAAACAAAAACGATGCTTCTTCTGGATTCCTAAAGTACTTCCAGCTTCCGGTTCCATTTCTGTGAGGAGACCTGACCAGTTTCCTGACAAACTAACTGGAGTTAGGTTTGGTTATCCCAAAGTATCCTGAGGGAGGTTCCCCTTGCTGACTGGTGTCGGAGGACTGAAGAGTGGAAAGAAAGACCTATGCCGAGGCTGTTACAGGCCCAGAAAAGATGTGCAGAGGCCACAACAGAAGTCACTGCCTTGGAGTGATGGCCACTGGATATGTCATATGAGGCAATGACCTGGGACCACTAGGGATATAAAGACTTGGTAAAGCACCACAGGACTCATGTAGGTGGCAAAGGACAGGAGGCTTGCCCTCAGGTATGTGTTGTGTTCCTTTCCTGTTTTTCCTCCTTTGGCTGCTATGGCTGTGGGACCAGGCTTTATGTAGCTTCTCCGTGGACACTTTTCTGTACATTACATGTTTTTTAATGTTTATTTATTTTTGAGAGAGAGAGAGAGCCAGTGGGGGAGGGGTAGAGATAGAGGGGGACAGGGAATCAGAACACAGAGCCCAAGGGGGGGCTTGAACTCATGAACCATGAGATCATGACCTGAGATGACATTGGGTGTTTAATCGACTGAGCCACCCAGGTGCCCCTGTATATTACAGTTTTGATGAATCCAGATAAGAACGAGGTAGCAAGATGGGGGCTGATGTTGTGACTAACATCTGTCTAGTGCCTATAGCTTACAAAGGGCTTTGGCATCCATTTTAGTGCTGTAATTGCTGGGGCACCCCTTTACCAGCTGTCCCAACACGGCTTAGTGTATCATAGACCTGAATCCCACAACCTCACCCAGAGGGAGACATTCTCATCCTCAATTTACAGATCAAAAACCAGGACTCACGGAGCTGAAGTGACCTGCTTGTGAATCAGGTGCCAGGGTTTGAACCATGCTTTTGGGCTGCTTTGGGGGTTGCACTCTTTTTTGCCATATGATACTTGCCCCTTTTCTTCATCTCACTCCATTCATCCATGCAGATGAGAGGGAATTCATAAAAAAATACACATGGTTAGGTCAAAGTAATGGCGAGGGAAATATTTAAAAATCAGTGAGAATTATAAAATAGAAGTACAGCACAACTCAGTGAAGTCAGGAGCGAAAGGATCTGATCAATTCCATTCAATTCTCTCTGGCAGAGGTGAGAAATGAGGCTCTCATCAATTTTAATTTAATTTAGTTATTTAACAAATTCCACAAATACTTATTGAATTCTTGTCTACTCCATGCCAAGTATTGTATTAGACACTGCAGATAGAAGTTAAAAATACATGGATACAATTTATAGTCCTAATGGGCTCTTGAGCCAGTGGGGAGACAGATTTATAACACAGTCTCTATAGGGGCACTGAGGGAAGTGGGATATTTACAGGGTGCAACAGGAACTCAAGTAAAGTGCGAATACATGTTTGTGTTTGCTGGGGGGAGTGATCTGGGGATGCTGGAGTCATCACAGAAGACGGGATTGGGCTGGGATGTTAAGGATGAGAGGGAATTTGTTAGGTGGGCATGGAGGTATTATTAGCAGGAAAAAGATCACTACCTATGCTGTTCGTTTCAAGCATCCAGGTGCAGAGGAAGTACGGAAGTTTAGAAGTTGGTTCTGCTACTTCTACTGTGAATCCATCTTTTTTTCCTGGGATGAATCCTAGAAGCAGGGGCTGAGTAGCAACAGAAAGTGCTTGTTCTAACTCCCCTGCTATAGAATGTCCTGCCTTGAACTTACCATCGGTAGCTGTTCTCCATGCAGGGGTGAGTGTGCATGGACTCTTCTTCTTTGGCTTTTCTTCCATCTGCTAGTGGAAGAGTGAACATAGCAGCCATTGTGACAATATACAATCTGATAAGGCACCAGTTATATTCCTTATTTTCTTGCCACTATTAATTTCATTAGTAATTATCACACTCTGTGCATTACTTAGGTCGATCTTTGTGTACATGTTTAACTTTCATGCCAGCTGTGTGTTCCATGAAAATGCATTCTTTATTTTTTCGTGCAACTGTTGTTAAACAGTTGTGGTTTCCAGATGGAAACATATACCATCAACATCAACACGCTTTATTAGAAATTTGAATTTGATTGTGGAGTTTGCTAATCAGTAAACAAATGGTCAATTAATATTTAACAATTGAAAAATAATTGCATAATTGCATTGAAATGCTCAGTGATGCCTTTTTGCATAATCTGCACATTGCTTGAAAGAACACTTATTTAAACAAGACATTTTGGGGTGATATAAAATACCTAGGACAGAAGCACAAATTTTGTGAATTCTTAAAACACTTGGGTTTTCCAGATTAGTGAGAGCATCCAAAGCAATACCGATTTAACGTAATATATTTTCATAAATGCATTAACAATTGGTGGCCAAAGAGCATGTGACTTGATTTGTCCATTTGCCCAGCACATTCCAAGGCAGGCTACGACTGCATACAGATCATGCATTGAGAAAGACAGGGTGCTTTCTAAATGTGGCCAATACAGTCCCAGTGGGAGCCATTCTCTGAAATGTTTATGGAAGTCGTTGGGATACGTTATTAGTTTTTAAAGTAATTGATTTGCATAAATTCTCAAGAAAATATTGAATGCCTTGTGCAAAAGCCACAGCGATGTTCAAGGGGAACGGGTGTCCCCTACATTTTGAAAGCTCACCTATGCCACTTTGCTTTTACGGAAGGCCCTACATTAGTACCTGTTTTTGTTAACTGAAAAAAAAAACCCCGAGAACGATTTGTGCTTTTACTGAAAAGGCTAAGAGCGAAAATAGCTTGCAGTGCTTGTTTTGCATGGAGCCCTTACAGAGGCAGTGCGAGCCCCCAGCAGAGAGACTGAAGCCACCCAGCTCCTTCCCTGAGAACGGCACTTGGGCATCTCAGCCTCAAGCTGCCACAGCTGTGTCTGTGAGCACCTGTGCTTTATCTTGATTTATTTTGTGCCTCTCTTAGCATGATGTCTCCTTAGTTATCAGAAAGACCTAAGAAAGCTGCTCTTGGGATCCTCAAAAATGTTTTCCCTATAAATTAATTGCTATTTGGGAATTGCGAATTGCTTCTTTGCTTTCTGCCATTTCTGCTTACGAAAGGTTTCATGTGAACGCTCTACTTTCAGATGGTGGTGGTGCAGGGGTCTAAACAGTCCCTGGTAACTCAATTCACGCTGAGTTTGACACAAAAAAGGCACCAGTAAAACGACATGCCCATAAGGTGGGATCCTAAATGAGTCAAACACTTCAATTGGCCAATATAGTTAAGACCCAAGGATACTTCACCGTCATCCCGGTCATTCTGTGAAGAGCTGATCATGTTAGAAGGCTTCAGCCTCCTTTGAGGAGTGTGTCCAGGGAGAAAGCAATGCAGACAGCATATTTGGGTCTCGATGGGTTCTATTTCATCCCTCATGGCATTAACATCAACTAGAAGTGGTTGTTATAGCAATACTGACTGAATATCTATCCACCTGCATTGACACTCTAAGTGGGTGACACTCATTTCCTTCATAACACTTTGTCTTAATTAGTAATTATAAATTTGTTGGTTCAATTATTTTATAAGCACTGGAACTATGTCTTTTTTTTTTAATCTAAAGTATCAGTTTAGGGGCGCCTGGGAGGCTCAGTCTGTTGAGCGTTCGATTCAGCTCAGGTCATGATCTCACAGCTTGTGAGCCCCATGTCGGGCTCTGTGCTGACAGCTCAGAGCCTGGAGCCTGAATTGGATTCTGTGTCTCCCTCTCTCTCTCTGCCCCTCCCCTGCTCACGCTCTGTCTCTGTCTCTCTCTCTCAAAGGAGGATAAACATTTAAAAAAAATTTTTTAAATATTATCAGTTTGTTCCTAGTATCTAACACTTAGTATGTGTTCTGTCTTCTTTGAGGAATAATTGAACCAAATTTATATTTACTGCTTGTTCCACGGAAGTCCAGAATTCATTTGCATCAAGGGCTCCAGTTTGAACCTGAGCTATGACAGCCACTGGGTTCAGATGCAACTGAGTTCATCCCTTTGGATATTGGGAGGCATGCAGAAATCTGCATCTATTTCATTAAATTAATGTATATGGGAGGAAGAGGAGTGAAAACATGGCCCCAAAGCTTCTTGTGTGGAGTACCATGACAAAAGGGGGGCCGGAGCTGAAGGATTTGTTTCCATGAGGGCTCTGTGAGATATGATTGTTTATATAAGTGGGTAAGAGACAGTCACCCATTGGTCCCAGGTCCATTCTGGTACCTTAGGGGTTGGTATCTTTGGGAGGGTACAGGTGTCACAGAGACAAATACTCTTAAGAGAGGAACAGTACCAGTGATAGAGGAGACACATTCAATGAAGTGGACATCTGGAAGGTGGAGGAAAAGGAGAATGTGGCAGAATGGATATTTCACAGACTGGTTTCTGATCCCAAGAGACACCTTTGGTCATTTCCATATACAAATAGGGGAGGATTGGACCCTTTTTAAGTATATGGGGGTGAGGGCTGATGAGATTGTGCATTATTTCTGATTCTATGATGCCATCTTTACCCATAATTCAAGAAGCCTGAGGCAGCTTAGAGTCAGTTCTGCCAGGACATTTTTTTTTTTAATTTTTTTTCAACATTTTTTATTTATTTTTGGGACAGAGAGAGACAGAGCATGAACGGGGGAGGGGCAGAGAGAGAGGGAGACACAGAGTCGGAAGCAGACTCCAGGCTCTGAGCCATCAGCCCAGAGCCTGACGCGGGGCTCGAACTCACCGACCATGAGATCGTGACCTGGCTGAAGTCGGACGCTTAACCGACTGCGCCACCCAGGCGCCCCTGCCAGGACATTTTTTAATACTTTGCTAGTTTATTGGTTGACAACCTCTAGTTAATATGGCCAACCAACATATTTAACTGTATCTAATTGTCTTTCAAGCTTCTGGTCCAACAGAAATTCTGGGTTGGAGATTCCATGAATCACAGCAAACCCATTACCTATTCATTATGTGGATGTTCTGATAGGACAGTCAAATTCAAGGAGACTGTATATTCTGGGTGTGGACTCCTAGCCTCACTGCGAAGCTCCAGGAGGGCAAGTTTCCTATCTTAAACACTTCTGTGTCCTCATGACCTAGCCCCATGTCTGGCCCAGAGGAGATGCTCAGAAAATATTTGTTGAACAATGTTTTATTTAACTTTGTAACCCTGACAAGGCAGAGTACACGGAGTTGACTCTTCAAAGAAAATCATTATTTTCATGGAAAAAGGGAAAGGCAAGGCAAGGCAAGGGAGGGTCTCAACAGTTTCTACAAAACAAGGGTCTGAATCCTTTTTTATTTTCTCTTTAAATCATTTTCCTGCCTTTCTGCTCTCTCTACTCTAACAGCTGCTGCTCTGACCTGCTCCCAAATGTGGCCTTGAAGAAACTATGCTACCTGTCAGCTGGGTTCGTGGGGGCAGATACTATAGCCAGGGCAGGGAATACTCTGAAATGTGCCCTGTGTCTTTTTCCTCTAAGTGCCATTCCTTGTACTAAGAAGTTGAATTGTGTGGGATAAGTTCACTGAGATTTGTAGGCTGAAATCTCTGGCTAGGAGACAGGGATGACGTCTAATCACTGCGCCCTGCCTATCCTCACACAACATCACCTCCCTCCCTTAACATCAGCCTAGCCTACGCTTCTTCTAAGTCGATTCTTCTTTGAGAAACACCAAGTATTTGGAATATCACAGATGGCCTGATTCTAATGGATGCTGTCATGGCCTTCTGTAGTCAAGACAGTAATTGCTGGACAGAGTAAGGACTGAAATAATGATGCAAAACTCTTTAGGTTTCATTGGCCTAGTTAAGCTTCTAGTACCAGAACAAGAAGTGTGACTATCTCCTGCCAAGATTGTAATGGCATCATGCTACCAACATGGTGGGTTAATGGGAAGGACTACATGGGCTGTATGCTCCATAGAAGTGGAGTACACATGGGCAATCCTTCCAGAAGGAACACACCATCAAGGGTTGACTGGGACTCAGTGAGTCAATTTTATTCCCTTCTCAGTGACGTTAGTACGCAGGTAGTGGCGCCATCCCAAGGTACGGGTGTGACACTCCACTCTGAGCAGAGGCTTGGACAAAGATTGGCTTTTTCCTTCTCAGTGTCACGATGTTTTGGTTTAATTAAATGGAGCGTTCCCTGCTCCACTTTAAGTTCTATTTATATAAAACATTTCAAGTAAGAATACCATCATGTGATACTTTTCTTGATCAAAATATGTCAATTAATCCAAGTAATTCACTTCTCCAGTCAGTGTATATTTACTGAGGGCCTACTATGTGCCAGATCCTCTTCTAGGCCCTGGGAATATGCCAGTGAACAAATCTTCAAGTAGTCCAGTCCTATTCTAATGAAATTGAGTCTCTACTGCTTTAGAGGCCTGTAGGCTCTCAGATAGCTAGTGATGTTTTAATTGGGCTTTGTTTTCTTATTGTTGACTGTTCCTGTAGAAACAATGACTCAGCTTCACCTTTGATTTTTCCCTTCCTTTCCTTGCCTTGACGTTCTTTCATTTCTTCCCTCCCTCCCCCTGCCCCTCTTCCTCCTTTCTTTTTTTCCTTTTCTTCCCGGCCATGTTAGTCTGTCACAAGCATATAAAAGACAGTGACTGACAATTTAATAACAGCGAATGCAGGCCTTGAGATGTCAGTAGGAAGTAGAAAAATAGGAAGCGAAAGGCACAAATGCACCGCCATCTAAAACACAGAGCTCTGCCCACACTTTTTATTTGTTTGTTGTTTGATTATTTATTTATTTATTTGGCAGTCTGGTGACCTGTACATTCGGAAGGAATTAGGGATACACTTACCGTACCAGCCAAGTGATAAATGGTGTTAGTGAGGCGGTGGCTGGTAAGTGAAGGACCACCTGATTCGTCCTTTCAGACATTCTCCTGCCTAGAGGCGGTCGGTCAATTAGCATCTACGGACCCATGCGCTGTCCTTGACGGACAGTGTGTTCTATGGGGAGACGACTGACAGCAATCAGGCCTGACTTATTTGTAGGGGGTGTTGCTTTGGCGCATGCCTCTCCTGAGGTCGGTGGGAGGGGAGGGGCACTGTCACAGTTGGCAGCAAAGATGGCTTCTGAGAAACCCGCAAGCCATCTACCACAGGTGGTTTACAAAAGAAGCTCTGTCTTGGGGGGAGGGGTGGTGGGAAATGAGGCCAGAGGAAAGCATCTGAGGGTAAGGGATTTGGCTGCTCTGGAGGCCCGGACGGTGCAGTGGGTCTGCCTCCTTCTCTACCTGCAAGGCCAGTGACAGAGTCCACGTTTCTGTGCTGGTTCTGCTGCTGGCCTGAGTCTCTCAACCTCTGGAGTGGCCGCTGGCATGGCTGAAATGACCTAGGTTTTGCATGCATAGTGATTCTTGGTTAAGTTTATATTTCTTTATTTTTTATTTTTATTGTGTTAAATATTCATTTTTGAGAGAGAGAGAGAGAGAGAGAGAGCAGGGGAGGGGCAGAGAGAGAGGGAGACATAGAATCTGAAGCAGGCTCTGGGCTCTGAGCTGTCAGCACAGCCCCTGATGCGGGGCTTGAACCCAGGAACCATGAAATCATGACCTGTGGCAAAGTTGGACACTTAATCGAATGAGCCACCCAGGTGCCCCAAGTTTATATTCCCTTATGATCATGTTCCTTTTGCTACTGTCTTTCTGTCCCCATTTAGTTTGAATGCTTCTTGGGGTTGGGACTGTCTTAGTGTTTTCACATTTCAACAAATATGGACTAAGCAGTTTCCAGTGTGCGTCACAAGAAAGAGAATAAATCAGTTCCTGCCTTTTTTTTTTCTCATTTATTTACTTGCTCATTTGTCTTTCATTCAGTCAACAGATGAGTATTGAACATCTAGTTTATGCCATCCATTGTTGTAGGCTTGGGGATATATAGACAGTGTTTCCTGTTGTAATATTCTAGAAGGGGCAGATAAGCAATAAACAAATAAGCATGTATGTATGGTGTGGTATGTCATATGGTGATAAGTGCTATGCAGAAAAATCCTGCAGGAAGGGAAGGTGATTTTTAAGCTCAAAAACTGAATACCTATTTTCCATTCTGCCCAGAAAGTGTTGCACCCGATCTCCATGGCAATTCATACTCTACCTGCCCTATAAAGTCCAGCCCTGGGGCGCCTGGGTGATTCAACTGGTTGAATGTCTGACTCTTGATTTTGGCCCAGGTCATGATCCCAGGGTTGTGGGATCGAGCCCTGCATTGGGCTCCACAGTGATCGTGGAACCTGCTTGGGATTTTCTCTCTCTGTTTCTCTCTCTCTCTCTCTCTTTCTCTCTCTCTCTCTCTCTCTCTCTATATATATATATACATAAAACCCCTAACAGTTGTCATATTTATACTTATGCTAAAGAAAGCATGTATTCGTTTTCTGAAATTCAAATTTAACTGAGTGTCCTGTGTTTTATCTGACTACCTTAGCACCCCATGCTTCCCTCAGGTGGGAAATAATCCATCTCTCTTATTTATTTATTTTTTTTGCTAACGTTTATTTATTTCTGAGAGACAGAGAGACAGAGCACAAGGTGGGGAGGGGCAGAGAGAAAGGGAGACACAGAATCTGAAGCAGGCTCTGGGCTTTGAGCTATCACCACAGAGCCTGATGCGAGGCTGGAACCCACGAACCATGAGATCATGACCTGAGCTGAAGTCGGTTGCTTAACCAACTGAGTCACCCAGTGGCCCCTTCCATCTCTCCTATGAACTGCCATGCCACTCTCTTCTCCTCTTAAAGCACTTCTGGGCCCTTCAGCGTCACGCTTCTGTAGAGACAATTTTATCACCTCTCCTCTCCTGCAAGCACATTGACAGTCAAACCTTCCCTGATTTGTCTCTGTATCTCTGCAACATGGAGCCAGGAACTGGCTTTTGTAGGTGTATGCATGCTTCTTGAATGGATGCACTGGGTGTTGGTAGGGACTCTGAGATGAGAACATTTCCTAAATAGGCAAGTTCCTTAGGGCCACAGCCTTTTACTGAAGTCGGAATTCCCCACCACCTATAGCTATGTTTCCTAGAACACTCAGTGGGTCCCTAAGTGTCTCAGTCTCCTGCTCCAACTTGCTCTTCTGTTGAGTATGGGCTACGCTTGCTTGGTACAAAGAGTTAAGCTTGCTCTTGCCCAAAGTGCACACTGACGTAGGTGCTCGCTGACAGATACATATCCATTTGGGAAGACTCCCAAGGCTGTATATAAGTAGATACCCTGAGGCTCTGGTGATTAATCTGACTCCCCAGGGTAGGATCTCTGAGGACTTTGATTTGGTTGGAATTAGAGAGTTCTTTAAGGGTCACTTAGTCCAAACGTTTCCTGATTCCCTCCCTGCCATCTTCACTCAGTTGTTTGTCAGCCAGCAGGCACCACGTATTTCTACTATGCACCACTTTTTTTTTAATTACATTTTAAAAAAATGTTTTATTTATTTTGGAGAGAGAGAGAGATAGAGTACAAAAGGGGGAGGGGCAGAGAGAGAGGGAGACACAGAATCCGAAGCAGGCTCCAGGCTCTGGGCTGTCAGCACAGAGCCTGACATGGGGCTCGAACTCACAAACCTCGAGATCATGACCTGAGCCGAAGTTGGACGCTTAACTGACTGACCCACCCAGGCGCCCCTACCAGGAATCACTTTTGACTTTTCCGCTACTCCTTTTAACGTTCAGCCCCTTCCCTCACACCCTCCCATGCTTGTCTTCCCAGAGCACTGAGCCATTTGAAGGCTGTCCTGGGTGGGTCGGGTCAGGCTTCCATTCTTGCCTCTTTTGCAACTGTTCCTGAGGCAGCTTCCTCCACTCTGTGCTGTCAGTCAGTACTACATTCCTTTTCTGTCTCACAGAAATTTCAAGGCTCGCATCCTCTGATGGCTTTTATCCCCTTGTTTCTGGCTGTATGCTTATACTTGAAAAAATCTTTTAGGGGAGTCTGAGTGGCTCAGTCGGTTAAGCGTCTGACTACAGCTCGGGTCATGATTTTGCTGTTTGTGAGTTCAAGCCCCACGTGGGGCTCTGTGCTGACAGCTCAGAGCCCGGAGCCTGTTTCAGATTCTGTGTCTCCCTCTCTCTCTGACCTTCCCCTGCTTACGCTCTGTCTCTCTCTCTCTCTCTCAAAAATAAATAAAAAACATTAAAAATGATTTTTTTTCAAGGATCCCCTGGTGAGTAAGGAATTAAGCATGCAAGTTTATTTTCCAACTTGCAGAACTCCTCAATGCAATTGGAAGGATTTCGTGAGACACACCTTTGCCCTAAAATATATACATTTTTTAAATGTTTATTTATTTTTTTGAGAGACAGAGGGGTGGAGGTGCAGAAAGACAGGGGGGAAAAGAATCCCAAGCAGGCTCTGTGCTATCAGGGTGGAGCCTGATGCGGGGCTTCATCTCACAATGGTGAGACCACGACCTGAGTTAATATCAAGAGGCAGACACCTAACGACTAAGCCACCCAGACACCCCTGCCCTAACAAGTTTCTTAAATCAACCCAACCCAGTTGTGCTATCCTCATTCCCTGGGAGTAATGACATTTTTAGAAACTGTTGTGAATCATGTAACATACACGGGTCTGCTGGAGCTCACTCAGCTGATTCTGCGATTCTGTGCGTCTTCACAACTCTGCCATACCAGTGGCTTGAAACTGGCCAGGATGGGAGTATTTGCACCATACGAAATGACAAATGCTGCAAACCTGGGCTCTCTCTCCGCATCCCCTAACTGGGGAGCTAGTCTCCCAGCAGGCATCTGAATATGTTCTATGGGAAGAGGGTTCGTGTGGCACGAAACCCTTTTCCAGCAGCACTCGGGCACCCGTTGTTTATTTATTTTTAACATTTATTTATTACTGGGAGACAGAGGCAGACAGAGCATGAGCAGGGGAGGGGCAGAGAGAGGGGGAGACACAGAATCCGAAGCAGGCTCCAGGCTCTGAGCTGTCAGCACAGAGCCCCGCGCGGGGCTCGAACTCACAGAGTGAGATCATTACCTGAGCGGAAGTCCGATGCTTTACTGAATGAGCCACCCGGGCGCCCCACTGGGGCACTCATCATACCTCAGCAGAATTACTTCATCAACCTAGCTGAGCATCCCCTGGTAAGTCAGGGAGTCTGAGCTAACAGGAACACGGTAGGATTCAAGAGTCAAGAGGTTTCGACTGCGAAGAGTCAGGTCTTAAAGGCGCGGAGCGCAGCGAATTCCAAGGGCGGTATTTGGAGAGTGCGCACACGAGGAGGGATGGCGAAACGAGAGCTACAGAAACCGCCGAGGCCAACTTCAAAATTTGCTGTGGGTCTTCGAGGAAGAAAGACGATAGTAGATGCAGATGCAGAAAGTTTGCTTTTTTCTTTCTTTAAGGAGCTGACCTTGCTAGAGCTAGGGTGAATCATTTATTTCACCCCCTTTCTTCCCCCCAACGGAGACCTGATACATATGCTACACTACCAGGAACGCGGCAAGTGCAAACACCTGCTGTCACTGCTAATTACCAGATGCCCCCCAGGACGAGGGTATTGCTTTAACACCTGGGCAGAGGGAGCTGACTCGGTTAGAACCAGAGAGTGTTGGCATCGCACTTACCGCAGATACCTGGATCATTAATCAGAGAAATAGCGCTTTGTACCTGGGAGGCAGGGCCGGAGAGAGTCTTTTACTTCCGCTTAGCGGGTGTTTGTTACAAAAAGAGCATAAACAGATTCCCTTGACTTTCCTGCAGTTGACGTCTTGGAGGAGCCTGATGTGAACTCACAATTTGTTGTACAGTTTGTTGCCTGAGACATTAAGGAAAGGTGTCCTCACCAGGCTGCCTCCTCTGTAAATGACCTTAGTATTTCTGTGCGATCAGATTGTGCATCTATTTATTTTAAGCCCAGGCACTTTAACAGTGCGGGCATCAGGGTAGTGACAGCTAAAAGGCTCTGGAGAACACCGTTTAACAATTTCCCTTTCCTTTTTATCGCGCCCTGCAGCCTTTCCAGTGTTGGTAATTTTTTGTTAGAGGAATGATAATGGCAAAATTTCTTAGTGTTTTCTAGGTGCCATTGTGCCAGGCACTGCGTGATGGTCTGCATAACAATAATCTCATCTAATTCTTATGACAACTTCACGAGCAAAGAAAGTCCTCTGACCTCCCCAAACCCAGTTTGCAGATGAGGAAAGCTGAGACTCAGAAAGCTTAAGAGATTTGACTAAATGCTTGCCTCTTCCCGTCTGTCTGTCCTGCCTGCCTGTTGTGGTGCTTTTGAAGTCATGCAGGGGCGTCACACAGGCGGGAGCTATCTCTTGGAGCTTACCTCAGGGTGGGGATGTTTTGACATTCTTCCAGTTTTGACTGTTATACGTCAGGTTCGTTAGTTTTTCAGCTGATTTGTGACCAGGACCTCCTCTGTCTTCCTGGGGTTGTGGGTCAGACATGTGGCCTGTACTTTCAAGGAAGCGAACTCACGTTCAATGCTCTGCAGCATGTACACAAAATTATATCAAGATCAGATTTGAATTTTGATGTTAAATGAAGTCACTGTTTTCCTGGTTCCATGCATACATTTCTTTATGATATTACTGTATACTTGTTATGTTCTATACTTGATATTATTGTATACATGTTAGGGATTTTCTATCTGTGTGCACTCCACATACTTAAAGGATTTTTGTAACTATTTTAGAATAGAGGGAACTGAGAAAGTCTGTGTCTCCCATTCATGAACCTGAATATAATTTCCACCTTTAAGATAATGTGAAAGGAAGTATATTTCATCCGGGCAGCCTGGCTCGGAAACAAAAAGCAACACGACAGTCCTTTTGAAACAATAAATCTTCTTCAGAGTAGTGTCTCTGGTGAAGACATAATCTAAAAGGAACCTTGGTTATTTATCTGCTGCCATTTGGGGTGATAACTAGAGCTAAGATTTCCTTGGAGCAAATGCTAACCACACGACTTTCACTGCAACATTTAAAAATCAACAGAAAACTATCATTTTAGGAAAAATTTGGGACTTCTTTAAGCCTCTTTATATGCACCGGGGTGAAGAGATTAAAAATCAAGATGACGAAGCACAGGGGATTTTTTTTGGGCAGTGAAAATATTGTGTGATGCTATGATGCTGGGTACATGTCCTTATACATTTGTCCAGACCCACAGAATGTACAACACCAAGGGGGAACCCGAGCGTAAACCACAGCCTCTGGGTGATTACGGTGTGTCTGTGAAAGTTTACCAATTGTGACAAATGTGCCGCTCTGGTGGGGGATGTTGATAATGGGGGTGGGGGCGGGGCTGTGCACGTGCAGGGATGGGGCTATGTGGAAGCTCTCTGTACCTTCCTCTCAATTTTGCTGTGAACTTAATTAAAACCACTCTAAAAAAATAAAGTCTTAAAAAAAATCGAGGGGAGACAAAATGTTGTGAGTAGTGTTTCCCCAAAGGTGGGCTAAGAATACTTACATTAGAATCACAGGGGCTGCCTCTTAACCGTGTAGGTTTCTAGAACCCCACTAGGCTTATGGAACGAGAATCTCTCTTCTTTGGACCCAGGAAGCTGAAGATGACTGCCCCCCACCCTGCCCCCTGCTGCTTGGGAGCTACTGGAGTAGAGACAAAAGGCCTGAGCTCTAGTGTCCAACAGACTTGAATCTTGACTTTGTCATTTTGTAGTAGTGGGACCTTGGGCAAGTGCTTAACTCTTTGGTGTTCCAGTGTTCTCACCTATAAAATGACAATAATACTATTTTTCCTGGAAAGGACGGATGTCATGACTAACCACGGCATGGTATAGCACCTGGTGTATTGTGAACACTTAACCTATAACAGCTGCTATTGTTACTCATGCATCACCATGATGAAATAGCCTCTCCTGATGCCAATAGAGCTGAGAGCCTTGGAATAAATCATTTAACATTTTCCATCAATTAACTTTTCAGGCAGTTACTTGAAGGAGAAGGAAGCAAGTATTTGTATAGAAGCACGAGTCTTTCTCAGAAAGGTCTTCCTTGAAGCAGTGGGCACCTGTGGCTTTAGGGATGCTGCCTGCCAGAACAGTGGTACCTAAATTCCAGAAACTGCCAGAAACTCCTGGGATGCCTATTCTACATGCGCATTCTGGGGCTCCCCCTTCACAGTGGCCAAATCAGACCTTTGGGGTTGGAGAGCCAGAATCTGTAGATTCGGAGCCACAAGCTCTGATGTTGGTTTTTAGGAAGCTTCCAATCATAAACTAACCTGGGGAAAGTACAGCCCAGAATACACAATGTTTTATCTTCCTGATGTTTTATCTTTCTTTCCTTCTTCCAGTCTGAACACTGAGCCCAGGGAGGGTGATTTCTAGAGGTAGTGATACTAGTCATAGTAATAATAATAATTATAGCTAACATTTCTTGAGCATTGCCTATAAGCATGGACTCTTCAATCTTATAGCGATACTCAAAGATAGGTATTGTAATTATCTACATTAAATTTTTTTTTTTTTTTTTTTTTTTTTGGGGACAGAGAGAGACAGAGCATGAACGGGGGAGGGGCAGAGAGAGAGGGAGACACAGAATCGGAAACAGGCTCCAGGCTCTGAGCCATCAGCCCAGAGCCTGACGCGGGGCTCGAACTCACGGACCGCGAGATCGTGACCTGGCTGAAGTCGGACGCTTAACCGACTGCGCCACCCAGGCGCCCCTACATTAAATTTTTTTAATGTTTATTTATTTTTGAGAGAGAGAGAGAGAGAGAGAGACAGAGGAAGGGCAGAGAGAGAGGGAGACACAGAATCCGAAGCAGGCTCCAGGCCCTGAGCTGGCAGCACAGAGCCCGACTAGGGTCTCGAACTCACAGACTGCGAGATCATGACCTTGAGCTGAAGTCCGACGCTCAACCGACTGAGCCACCCAGGCGCCCCAATTGTCTACATTTTATAGGGAGGAAGACTTAGGCCCAGATGCTATGTGCAGGGCAGATTCCGGGAGCCTGTGCTCTTTACTCACTAGGCTACCCTGCATTTCTCTGCTTCATCAAAGACAAGAGGAGCTTGAGAGTGGGTTAAGATACAAGCAGCCCCCTTGTCCTGCAGATCAGAAGTGAGGGGGCTTTACCTCTTCAGTACCGATGCTCCTCTGCGATGATGGGAGAGGGGGAGGGGAAGCCTAGCAAACAGCCTGTGCATCCTGGAGCAGGTGTCATCAGGTAGTATGGACCAGATGGTGCTGAGAGACCCTCGCCCAGCTACTGCAGCGGGCTGACCCTTTGCGGGAATCATGGGGAGACCACCGGGGCTGCGCCATGTTGAGTCCATAAGCATGGCCGGGAGCTGAAGGAAGTATCTTTCAGAATCAGCACCGCGCTCCTGCAGGAAACCCAAAGATCGTCCTGCTTGGAACGCCCCATGCCTCAGTTTTCAGAAGTTGGAGCCCAAGGCTTTATTTATCTTCTGTTCTATGACTCTCTCTTCAAAACTGGCGAGTACTTCTGCCTGCAGTGCCCCTGAAGATAGGCACACATACTCTTCATCATAACGGTTTTTATTAGTAATTGCTAAAGTGAACTAGGAAATGGCAGAAACCGAACCTAATGAACACAGTCACCTTGCAAGAGGGTTGGCAATCTCAGGGTTTTTAATACAGCTGATGTATCTGGGATCCCTTTCTTACGGACTCCTCAGCTCAAGTTCTCCTCTTTTATTCATGACCTCACCAAGCCTCTACAGTCCCTCAGCCTTCAGGGGCTCTGGGAAATGGTTCTCCACCAAGAGTGTGCCGCAGAATCTCCTGTAGGGCTTGGTATAATTGCTGGGCCCCAGGCATGGGTTAGGTCTGCGGTGGGAAGAGAATTTGCATTTCTAACCACTTCCCAGGTGCTGCTGATGCAACTATCCTTTGAGAACTGCTGTTCTGGAAGACACAGTCCTACAGATATAATTCAGGCAGAAACGTCAGTCATTTAAAGGGGGCAGGGGTCACGAGACAAAATACAAAATGCTCAGTTGAATTTGAATTTCAGATAAACAAATACTTTTGAAATGTACACATGTCCCAAATATTGCATGGGACAGACTTTAAAAAATTACTCGTTCCTGATCTGAAATTCAAATTTATTGGAGTGCCTGCGTATCCTGCATTTTTATTTGCTAAGTCTGGCAACTCTATTTCGAGAGCATAGTATTTGCAAGCTTCCTGATAGCATAATAGCTATGCGGTGAGTCAGGCTATTTTCTTTAGATATTTTCCTTCTACTGTCAGGCTCTCAGGCTCCTGAAATGGATTTCCCAACTCTGAGATGGGTCTGTCCCATCCTAACCTTCCACGGAGACACCCCTCTAGGACCTACCTGTTTACTTAGCACCTTCTAGGGTTTTCTGTACCGTAATCCCTTGGAGCTTCCTATTGCCACATCTTCCTAGTGGAACATTCCTTTTCTGTATCTCAGTCTTTCAGTATGCTTTATTAGTGGGGATTTCAGGCCAAGGCAGGAGAGAAGGTGGAGCGCACAAGCACACAGCTCCCTACTTTGCTGATGCCAAGACTGCCCCAGCTGAGAAGACTCCTAAACAAGGTCAGAGAGGGGCAGTGTGTCTATCCATGCAAGCGAGCCTGATGACTTTGCTTCGCGGAATAAATGTTAATAGCGTATCATGTGGAAGTGCTATTCCAAGGCTAGTTAAGGATGGCAATTTATGTTTAATTTTAAAATCCCATTATTGCACCTGTGCAGGCATTTCTGAAGTTCGACAAACTTACTTGCTAGGATGTGTCAACTTCAGCATACTGTTCCTAAAAACACAGAAGATCTCTTTGGCATTGACTATAATAAGGATGATAATGACAAGACAGATAAGGAAATTATTGAATGGAGCTCAATCTCATGGGCCGTCAGCATAGCTAGAGTTTAATGCCCGAGAGTTTGTCTGCCACTCTGGATCATTTCCAGAAGGAGCAACTGTATTCGAACCCAGCCCAGCATCCTTGTGAAGACTGCGGAGTTTGGGTCTGACAACTTTCTGCTGATTTCTGGTGGATATTTAGAAGGACAACATAGTTCTCTTTTTTCAAGTACTAATAATTCTGATTCAAAGGGTAACTCGAAGCGTTTTTCCAGGAATCCAGACACTCTAATAAAGCTAATCGGAACCTTGAGGCTTTATTTTTGTTTTTCCCTGAGGAATGGATTCCTGTTAAGTATTTGCATTGTAGGTCTGAAACCTACCATTGTTTGAGAAACAGATGTCAGAAGAGAATGCAATCAAAAGCAAGAAGAAATGATTGTAGATGAGAACAAATATTTACTTTCACGTGTTATGGCTGTGTATCCAGTGGCTTCCCATAATAAGTCACCAATGAACAAAAAAATCAAGTAAGAAATGTGTCTGTTGTTTGTGTACAAAAATGTTGTTACCGACCATTAGAAGTGGCATGCATTTTGAGGGGCGCCTGGGTGGCGCAGTCGGTTAAGCGTCCGACTTCAGCCAGGTCACGATCTCGCGGTCCGTGAGTTCGAGCCCCGCGTCAGGCTCTGGGCTGATGGCTCGGAGCCTGGAGCCTGTTTCCGATTCTGTGTCTCCCTCTCTCTGCCCCTCCCCCGTTCATGCTCTGTCTCTCTCTGTCCCAAAAAATAAAATAAACGTTGAAAAAAAAAATTAAAAAAAAAAAAAAAAAAAAAAAAAGAAGTGGCATGCATTTTGAGTGTATTCCCATGACTTCTGATGTACTCGGGCAGTGTCACTCAGAGGCTTTTGCCTCATCATGCTACTAATCAGTAGCAGGCATCTGCAAAAGAGATAGCCAAGATTTTCTGGTGTTTTCTGTGGTCAAGGAAAAGGGCCAGATTTCTGCTCCCAAGGAGAAGCGAGCCCATTTTCTCAGCCCCACTGGCATTGTGCTTTGGCCTCCTGCAATAGGCAGGGAGAGCAGAGATTTGGAGGGTTTAATAAACGTCAGAGAGGAAAGGTATCGTCAATTTTCTTACCCAGGAAGCCAATCTACTCTATTCCTGCTAGACACTCCGGGAGCTGATAAAATGCCAAATATAGCAGCAGGGAAAAACAGTACTTGGTTAATAAGTTCTTTACTTACATTCCATACCAACAAGCTATTTTGTTTGTTTGCTGGACTTAGCGGACTGTGCCTTAATTACAAACCATTAGCCAGTCATTAATACATAGAACAGTTTGGATTTCATAAATATATATATATTTTAAGTTTATTTTGAGAGAGACAGAGACAATGGGGGGGGCAGGGGAAGAGAGAGAGAGAGGGAGAGAGAGAATCCCAAGCAGACTCTGCACTGTGAACCCAGAGCCCCGTGTGGGGCTTGAACTCACGAACTGTGAGATCGTGACCTGGGCGGAAACTGAGAGTCGTGTGCCTAACCAACTGAGCCACCCAGGTGCCCCATAAATAGTTTTGAATACTATTCAACTCATTTAACATTTTAATAAACAGAAATAATATCTGGTTTAGGTGAAATACTTGAGTTAACTGACTTCATGTCGCTTGTGATAGCTCAGCCCTTCTGACTCAAGTCAGCTGAGCAGTGAGGGTTAGGGTAGGGATGGGGAGTAGGTTAGGGGAGGGTCCTCCGGAGCCAGACTGCCTTTATTCCAGTCCTGACTGCCACTTACTCGTGCATGACCTTGGGCAAGCTATCTAAGTTCTCTGATTCTCAGTTTCCTCGTTAGCCAGACGAAGGCAGTTTTATTACCAACATCCTAGAAATATTTTCAGCATTAAGTGATACAATCCACATGAAGTGCCTAGCACAGAGTGAACACTCAATAAATATTAGATAAAAATAGAATAAAATCAAACAAAATGTTAACTGCGTCTCCACTATATTTGATGGATCTCTTATTATATTTTGCAGTTATTGAATAAAGTGGAGAGTATGTTGGCTACCTCATAAGATTTAACCAATGAATATATGAATTTTGGAATAAATGTATCTTATATGCTGATTAGGGACTCATTGGGTACCAATAGTAAAAGTGTTAAGGCCACATTTAATAAAATTAAAGATCCCTTATATTTTGCCATTCTAGGATAAACTTTTGCTTGTTGTCTAAAGCCATAGAGGGAACGGTACAAAACAAATGTAGTTTCACTTGGCTTCCTTAAAAAATGGTGTTTCTAATCTTATTATTTTCACATTTATTAACAGGCTTCAGTGTTTAAAGAAATTCTCAAGGTCTGTGATTTTTGGACTCGCGCGATAGCACCATTAAGCCTTTGGAAAACCAGTGAATGGAAACAGTGCACTCTTCAAGGATGTGGTTTCTGTGGTCTGGCTGTCTCTGTTTGCAGCAGTCATGGCTTGGTGGGGAGGGAAAGTGGGCATGGAAGGAAGTTGGGCAAGGTAGTGAGGTGGTGTCAGTGGTAATCTGAGTGGTTAGACCACTCAAACTGAAAATGTAATGTTGGTGTTTCCTGGCTTCAACAGTGTTCTTTGATGTAGTCTCCAGTCTCTACGCCTGGAGAGGTCCAAGAAGGAACAGATAGGGGTGGTGGGTAGCAAGGAGATAAGCTAACGGAACACACGAAACTGTCCATCTTCTCTGTGCCTTATTTGCTTTCCCACTGAGCAACTTGAGGACCTTGTGAAATTTTTTTTTTTTTTTAACTTATTGGAATGGGCACTCACTGCTGCGTCAGTCTTCCCCTCTGGTGGGGGGACAGATGAAGATCCTATCTTGCTAATTCTTGCTTCCGCGAGTGACTCTATGTGAGTTAACAAATGTTCTCAAAAATAATTTCCGCAAACGTAAAACGTAGCACTGGGTGTTATGTGTATATGAATCACTAAATTTTATTTCTGAAGTCATTATTACGCTATATGTTAACTAACTTGAATTGAAATAAAAAAAAGTAAAATGCACAGTTGCTGGCTGACTTATTCTGCGAATTGATTTGGTAAAATTGATTCCCACTTCGTATCTTAAATGTTTTGCACAACCTAATAAAAGAAGCAGCTGAAAAGCTTCTAATACATCTAATATACAGGCCCAGGCTTTCTCCCATGTCACAAAAGCACATGTTTATTGGGTCTGGTACTCATTCACCTCGTTTCCTTTTGTTCAATTAAGTGCTGATGTCATCGCTTTTGGCTATTTCTGAAAGGGTAGCTAGGCTTGCTTTGTTTACTGTTTTATATGCTAGCACTTATCAAATCATAGTCAACAGAACTACTATTGTCAAGGACTTACTATATATGTTCTGTATGCTGATCTCTTTTCAGGAAATCTTATATATATTACTTCATTTAAGTCTTGTTGCAAGGCTGCAAGATAGACATTCCTTCCATTCACAGGGATTCTGCAACTCAGAACGTTTAAACACTGTGCTCAGGTTTCAACATGCAGTGAGTGGTATTCAGAACTAATTTAGTTCAAATCCAAAGTCCATGCTGCTTCTTTAGGCTATGGAGACTAAGAACTTTGTCTTTTTAGAACTGGATTACTCATATAGGACCTAACATTGTTTTTTATAGTATTTTGCTGTCTTTCCAGACAATGCTACCTTTTTTACACTCTCAGATAATTTCAACATTGTTCAGCCTCTGCACAAATCAAGGTTCTTCCCTCTACATTTCAACTGTAGAGAACTGACCATACTACTTGCAGGACAGTTCAAAGCACTGTAGGGTATACAAAAAAAGTGAGTCATGGCCTATAACCTTAGGAAGTTGTATTTTAATGGCAAAAAAAAGTGAGCATGATAAGGCCTGCTTACAAGTGTCTTTAATATGAGGTAGAATGAAAGTACCATTATTGAGATCTAATCCATGATAGGAATTTACAGAAAAAAGGCAACCACAGAAACCTCTCCCCTGTGGATCCTGGTTGAGGTTTGACTTCTTTGCTGGGTATTTATGTGGAGGGAGGACCAGAGAGAAAGTTGGTTGGTCACACATCAGTGGTTCATTGTCACTGCCTTATCTCTGCTTACATCCAGGTCTCATAGTGGGGTAGGGGTTCCTTATGACTAGCTGACAGAGAAGGAGAAAACCCAAGCTGGTTTCTTGAACGGGTTGGCTTGGCATGTTTGTGACTGTCAACACTGAACTGCTCTGCACGGCGAGCCCATTTTGAGGGGACCCTGAAAGGCAGTGGAGTGGAGAATTCTCGGTGGACACATCTTTGGGCCTTGTACTTGATAGTCCACTTCATGTGGAGAGAGGAAACGTCTGAGGTAAGGATAAATGTGGACTTCTGAACAGTGGCAAAATGACTTAGCCAATTGATTACGTTCTGGAAGGAACAAGACTAGCAGGTTAGTACTAAGTAGGTCTGGGCAAGGGGACCTATGGGATTAGCCGCAGAGTGTAAAGATATTTGCATCCCGCATTAACGTGTACCAGAGAGTTTCTGCTGTGGAAGAGGCATTACACAAGCAAAAGAATGACTCAGCGAGTTTACATCAGCCAGAGACATACTGAAGTTGGAAGCAAATGAATTTCCTGATGGACTCATGGAGTGTGAGAGAAGACTCAAGGATGAGTCCAAGATTTCGGCCTGAGCAACTGGAAAAATGGAGTTGCCATTAACTGACATTGGCTGAAGAAGATTTTTGCATAAAGATTAGGAATTCAGTTTGGGACATGTTGGTTTGAGATATTTATTAGACACACAAATAGAGATGCTGGTAGGCATTATAGATATGTGGGTCTGAAGTTGGGGGGTGAAGAGGTGAACCCAGAGTACAGGAGTCATGACATTTTGGAAAAAAAATCAGAGGAATGAACAAAGAAGTCTTGACTGCTGGATTGAGGGACCCAAGACAAAGGCCTTCTTCCCTTATCTGCATTGCTCACGTGTAAACTGAGAGGCCAGAATGTGTGCATGGTAAGTTTTTGTCAACCTCGTAATTTAGATTCTGGGCAAATTTTGAAGAATAGAAAAAATGGAGAGCTTGGGCATTTTTTAAGTAGAGTCAGTATATAGAAACTTCTAGTGATCACCCAGTGCCAATCCACCATTTTTGGGGGGAGGACATGGGAGAATTACACTTCGCTTCATCCCTTACAGGTGAGTTAGGCTTATAGGAGCAGTTCTAGCATTGGGGTTGTGAGATGGTTGTCACCGCTATGCTGAAGCATTTCATTGCTGGCACAGAACACGTGAGGGCTCTTTTCCCCTGCTGTAGTGAGGGGGGCTCCATCGGTTAAGTGTCCGACTTCGGCTCAGGTCACGATCTCGCATTTCATGAGTTCAAGCCCCGCATCGGGCTCTGTGCTGACAGCTCAGAGCCTGGAGCCTGCTTCGGATTCTGTGTCTCCCCCTTTCTCTCTCCCCCTCCTCTGCTTGTGCTCTCTCTGTATCTCTCAAAAAATGAATAAATGTTAAAAAATTTTTTTTAAAAAAAATTAAAAAAAAGAATCATGAGGTGAAGCAGGTGCCACAAGATCAAAGTAGTCAGATCACTGACCTGTCACTGAGTCTGCCCAGATGGGCAGCAGACTTTAGTGTGTGTTAAGTTACCGAGATCTTGGTGTGGCTTTGTTATCATGGCACAGGCTACCCTGACTGATACGGTCTGTTGGTGGCACACCTGTAGTGGGAAGTCATGGAAATAAGGATCGGGTCTTTGGAGAAGGCAGAAACGAAATTTTACAAGTGTCACAATTTTCCTCGGGGCTCTGAAGAACAAAGATACTCTCTCTCCCATAATTGTGCTATTATTTTCAGTTTTTATTTTGGCTTATACATTGTTTTTCAGTAATGTCTCCCTTTTTTTTTTCTTTTCCTTTGTGTTGCTGTTGAGAACCAGAAGACTTATTCTGGTGACAAAAAAATCTATAAATATTTACAACTAGACTTCTCCAGTTTTAATGAACCAGGTGATTAGTGGAGACCCCTACGTTGCTTGAAGATGCCACTCAGAGTGAAAGTTCGCCTACTGAACAATTAAACAATTAATTCACCGATGGTTAATGGAGTTTCCAGTGTACCTAACCAACATTGATTAATGATAATGATGACTTTATGTTTTTAATGCTTGTCAGTTAGACTTCAAATATACTACACACATCCCTGTCTTCGTCTTTTTTGCCCTTGGGGGGGTTGGGCCTGAGGATGAAAACTTATATGAATTTGGAGGAAGGAATAATTTTATGATGCATGGTTTTAATGGTGTGATGGGTACTCACTCATCATTTGTCTCCCTGTAATGCTGCAGAGGGAATATACTTTTTGGATTAAATAAGTCAGATATACAACATGTTGTGGAGTTTGTAGTTGATGCTTAGCAAATATTGGTCTGAGTCTGATCTATATAAAAAACTCAGCAAAACCACTAAAATAAATAACAGCAACAGCAACAAAATACAGAAACAAACAGACAAACAAATCTACCCAATGCATTTTTAATGGAAAAAGAATTTTGGCACAAAGTTAAACAATGAAACTCAGTGTCTTATGGGTTTGCTAGCCTTTCAATACCAACAGCTACATTTTATGTGAAATCTATGAAATTGGCCAATTGATAAAAGCAGAAAGCTCATTACCAAGCAAATACAAAAAAGCTATTCACCTTTGAAAGATTGCGTTTTCATTACAGAAACAGCAGAAAAGGACCCAGAAAACTAATGAAAAAACATAAAAATGCAAATTACTGAAGCTAATTGGTTGTGTCTTCAAACATATTCTGAATTATTAATTTATAAAAGAGTAAATATCTTCCTTGGAATATAAGGAAATGGTATCCTTCCCTCACCATTGGCCTTAAAATTATAGTGTTCCATTCTTCTTTAGAAGTGTAATTGTATTAAAATTTTGTTGAGGGGGCAAACAGGAAGAACAAAAGAATTCCAATTGTCTTTCTAAAGTTCTAAACTCTTCTGTCGAATAGCTAGTTACATGTTAAATTCTTAGTCTCTCTATACAGTTAATGAAGAACCAAACTGAAGGCACATGTATTAGTAAGTTCCAAGACGGTCGGTATTATACTTCCGTTTGGTTCACTGTTGCATACCGAGCATTTTTCACTGTTTGGCACAGAGCCGTTAGAACAGCTCTCATCAAGGTAATCAACATTTCCAGCTTGACAAATCAATAGTAAGACCTCATCCCACTCGATATTTGACACAGGTAACCATTCTCTTCTTTTCGAAATGCCTTCTTTTGGCTTCTGTGATACTGCTTGTTTTCTTCCTCCTTCAAAGGATATTTCTTCTCCATCTACCGGCTCCGGCTCCTTTAACTCTTTCCAACATTTGGAGGACGCAAGGGCTCAGTCCCTCATTCTTCCCTTTGATGATAGGATTTAATCCCATGGTTTTAAATACCATCTGGATGTTGAGACTCCAGAATCTTTCTGGGAGCTGCAGACTTGTACATCTAATTGCTGAGTCAACGTTGCTTGTTATATACCAAATGGGATTCCAAATCAATCTGCAACAACGTGGATGAATCTCAAAAGCATTGCGCTAAGTGGAGAGAGCCAGAAATAAAAGACTGCATACTGTATACTGTATAATTCCATTTACAGGACAAAATTATGGTGATTCCCAGTGGCTTGTGATGAGGGACAAGATTGACTGCAGAAGGGCATGAGGTAACTTTTTGTAGTGATGGAAATATTGTTTCTTAATTGTGGTGGTAGGGTGATGGTTACGTGATTGTATACATTTGACAAAACTCATTGACTACACACTTAAATTGGGTGATTTTTTGGTGCAAATTATTTGTACTAATTATTCTGCAATACGCTTGATTTTAAAAAATGCTCAGATGTCTTCTCCCTGCAATTGGGGTAAAATCGAAATACTTAACTATTCTTAAGCCTTGTTTATTTTTGTTCCACAAACTACTAAAGTCCTTTCCATTTCCATGCCTATACCCTAACTCTTCTTTTTGCCTGGAAATGTCTTTTTCTGGATATTTGAAATGGCTAACTACATTTGTTTCAGACTGTTCCTGTCTCTGGTGTCTAAAATAGGTCTTCCCTCCCCTCCAAGTCAAACTCTATATCATTATCCTATCTTAAGCCCTTAGCACTACTTGAACAGTCTCGCTTATATATTTACTTCTGTTTGTTTGTTTATTTATTTTCTCTCTTCCTCACTGGTCTATACGTTTCTGGTAGAGGGGCACCTGAGTGGCTCAGTTGGTTAAGCGTCCAACTCCAGCTCAGGTCATGATCTAACGGTTTGTGAGTTCGAGCCCCGCATCCGGCTCTGTGCTGACAGCTCAGAGCCTGGAGCCTGCTTCAGATTCTGTGTCTCCCTCTCTTTCTGCCCCTCCCCCACTCATGCGCACATGCATGTGCACGCGCTCTCTCTCTCAAAAATAAATAAAGCATTAAAAAAAGTTGCTGGCAGAAATGGCAACTGTCATCTGGAGTCACTGCTGAATTTCCCAAGCTAAGGCCAGGATCGAGCATACTGTAGGCATTAAATAAATACGTGTTGAATGAAAGAACAAAATGAATAGCAGGAACTTAATAAATGTTTGTTGACTGGCTGACTAACTGAATTCTAAACTATTGTAAAACACTGGCAATTCATATTTAATTGACGCATATGGTGCGAAGTATGGGTCAGTGATGGTAATGAAGCATGTACTTAAAACATGCACATCCATCAACGGGCATTTATTAAGGTCTATCTGTATGAGTGTCACTGAGCTACATGTGGCAATCACTTATTTTGAAGGAAATATTCTGTCAATCATTTCCACCCATTTGTTCAAACTTTCTCAAATGAATAATTTTCATGGAAAAGCTTCTTGGTTCAAACTTCTACAAGAAACCTGTGGAAAGTGTGGAAATAAGTCATTTTAGTCATTTATGTGTGTGTGTGTGTATAATTTTGTTCTTAAACTAGTTGTTAGGAGTGTTTTATGGATATCTTCGCTAGATTTGAGACATTCTGAAAGTATTATTTTCTCTAATAAATCACCCTTGGCACAGTAAAAATACACGTAGTTTTTGTAAGCAGGTATAATTTAAAAATAATCATGGGACTAACTCTATTTTGAGCACCTAAAGAGTGGCCGATCCTTGGATACCTGAAAGTATGAAGAGCTGGGCAGTAGTGATCATTCCACTGGCACCTACCCTGATGAGCATTTTGGGAATGCTTATTAAAATATACTACGGGTTAAATCTGCACACATGTGTTTTTATGTGTAAACAAATTTGAACCACCTGATGCTAATATAACTGAAGGAATAGTACTTAAAAATGGAGCTGTTAAATACCAACAAGAAACATGCACACACACACACACACGCACACACACCATGGAAAACAGAACTCTTCTTTATGATAGTTATGGTCTAATGTTGGTTCTAGGACCTCTCTTACTTTGGTTTGGTTTGATTTGGTTTTGATGGACACATAAGGCCAAACAAATCAGAAGGCAAAAGTGTCTTCCTGGAGTTCAGGGTTGTGCTACACTGAGCCCGAATGATCCGTTGCTGCAGGAACACTCTTCTGGAAGGAGAGGTAGAGGTGGAAGCAGGTGACAGCAGAGTGTAGGTGGGAGAGGAGTTCAGTGATGCTGACTGCCTGTCATCTCTGCTCTGGATCCTCCAACTCTCCTTCTCCTCCAAAGTGAATAATTTATATTTAGTGATACAGATCATCAAAAGTTCTTGGTAATTATGTCTTCCGAAGTAGCACCAGGTCATGGAAAGTAACAGTAATTCAGCAACTTCATGTATCAAATGGCGGTATATCATGCGGGCTCTGAAGTGTTAAATCCTAACTGTAAATGTTTTGCTGTAATTCGTATTCGATTGTTTGGTGTAGAGTCTGGAATTTAGCTTCCTTTAGTATCATCCGAAGAGAAACAAGTGGTTTTATTTAGTAATTAACATGTGATTAGGTGAAATTGATTAACCTATGTCATTTTCTTTTCCTTCCCCTTTGAAGACAAAATAGCATGTGCTGACTATGTACTTTATGTTGAGCACTTTATAAGTGACATTTAAAAAATTTGGATGCCCAATGTTCTTGGGTCTAAAACTTGTGGTAATAGCGTCATGCCTTTGCTACCCACTGAAGCAGGCATCTCTTGCCTCCTGAACTCACAGTTTTCAAGTTTTTTTTTCAAGCTCAAAAACATAGTAAAAGCCCCAGCCATTATTTGCTATGCCACCTCAAAATAGACACTGGTCCATTAGGACACCTTTCTGGAGTAGGCACTGTTTACTCATTTTGCTTCCCAGCCTTGGCTGAAGCAGTTTCTTTAACTCTGGATTTATGAGGAAAACATAGCATTATTTGAAAGCAATTGAAGTGACACTGCAGAATGAGAACCATGAACAGTGTCCTGTTCATTTGTCTTAAAAAAAGACTTCCTAGAGAAATAAGAGAAAGAACATAATAAAAATAGGTACTACTTGCTGTCCATTTGCAATCCGTCAGGTGCCAGAGCAGAAGCTTTCAAATAACCGCATGTCATTTACAACCACGTTTACAACAACATGTAAAGTAAGTGCTCCAGAGACTCAGATGGTTGCTTTCCTGTTCTGAGGATCAAGGAGTGATGAAATGCCAGAGCCAGGGTCCGAGGCAAGTCTGTCTACTCAGTTTACTATAGTATCTCCACTTCAGGATACTTATCTATGATGTACAGTGATATTCTTATAATCGTATCTTCATCTCTTTTCTGAGTGAGTTCAGATTTTGTGTCTTCGTTTTAGCTGACCTTGGTCTAGGATTGTCTTCGGTGTATCTCAAGCCATTCTTGTGCTGTGCTGTATTTTAAGGGGCTGTGCCCTTCCTTATATCAGGGCCCATATTACTAATTATAAAAAATGATCAGTCTATTGTCTACCATAGCTCAAAATTCAGATTGTAAACATACTGCTCACTAACCTGTTAAAGGACACTGTCTCTTGTGCTTTCTTTTCTTTTTTCTTTTCTTTTCTCTTTTCTTTCTTTCTTTCTTTCTTTCTTTCTTTCTTTCTCCATCTCTCTCTTTTTTCTTTCTTTCTTCTGTTTTCTCCTGGCTTCCAGTTCTTCCTACCCTAGGGTTTTGGGTTTCAAGGTCCAGAAGCTCTCTCTCTGGTTCTAAGCATACTGCTTGCTGTCTTTGGGTTCCCCGTGGTCAGCATTCTGCCCAACTGGGGGTGCTGGAGAGATTTTGAAGAGAGGGGCACTCTTGGTTGGCTCAAAGCCGAAGATGGATGTTTGCCATCACACTTCTTGCAGAATGCAGTTAAAATTCTTGTCTGGGTATAGCAGCTTTGGGTTCTATGTTTTGATCATTTTGTGTCCACTAACTGTGTGAGCTACACAATGAATGTTGATTTTTAAAAAATGCATACTGTCCAGACTGGGTTGTCTACAATTTTGCAACTAAAAGTGTCTCTGTTACTAAATATTCCTGCATTTTCCATGACACTGATAAAAATTAAAATCTGAAAAGCCTTGAGGGGTGCCTGAGTGGCTCAATCAGTTAAGTGTCTGACTTTGGCTTGGGTCATGATCTCGTGGTTCGTGGGTTCGAGCTCCACAAGGGGCTCTGTGCTGACAGCTCAGAGCCTGGAGCCTGCTTCGGATTCTGTGTCTCCTTCTTTCTCTGCCCTCCCCGCCCCCCGCTCGCATTCTGTCTTTCAAAAATGAATAAACATTTTAAAAAAACATTAAAAAAACCTGAAAGTCTTGAACCTTGTATCATGATGAAAATAAATGTTTAAGGCATTATCTGAAAAATTAAGATTTGGTTCAAGCTGCTACAATGTATGTATTTGACTTTTCTGAAAGCCACTTGTAGTAAATTTCGTCAGATATTTTGCTAATCCTAATTCAATTAAATGAATATTTTTATTTTTTTTTAAATTTTATTTTTCAACGTTTTTTATTTATTTTGGGACAGAGAGAGACAGAGCATGAACGGGGGAGGGGCAGAGAGAGAGGGAGACACAGAATCGGAAACAGGCTCCAGGCTCCGAGCCATCAGCCCAGAGCCCGACGCGGGGCTCGAACTCACGGACCGCGAGATCGTGACCTGGCTGAAGTCGGACGCTTAACCGACTGCGCCACCCAGGCGCCCCTAAATGAATATTTTTAGCCTGTCTGCTATCCATTTGGTTCTGAGCTTGAAATTGGCATATGTAAAGTAAGCATAAAGCAGTTTCTCCCCTCAAGGAATTTTTAGTCTATTTAGATAGTGTATAGATAGATGTATGTGGGTGTCTGAAACAATTATCTAAAACTCACGATATTATATATTTATTTTTTGAGTAAGGTATCTGGACAATTAGCGCAGTAGAAAGTCACAATATTGAGAGCATTTAGAATGACATCTTCAGTGTGTTAACCCTTCTAATCCTTTTCCTCAGCTTCACAGCTGAGGAATCAGTTTGGAAAAAAAATAATACCCTCAACAAAACAATTTTAAACCTGTGGCTTTTTGGTATCTACCATTATTGCTTTTTCTCTCCATGTAATAAAGGGGCAATGTGTTCCTTTATCCTTTTCTTGCTCTGGAGTCACTGAGCCACTTTTTACTGTCTTTCCTGACTTCCTGCCAGTTACGTCTCATTTCTTATTTGGGTTTACCTGACTGCATTCCAAAAGGCTGACCTAAAGTCAAGTTATTTAGTTTCCTGGGAAAAATAGTTTCTTTCCTATTCTTTTCATCTTGTTGTCCAGTTTTCGGTTGAATGTTTAATTCACTAATAATTGGTATATTTCCATTATGTCCCCACTCTAGAATAGCATAAGGTACCCTATACCTCTTTTCTTAAAAAAACATTCTACAGTTTTAGAATTGTAAGTTGTCAACATGTGCATGGAACACATTTCTAAAAAACACATGAGGACATTTGTCACAAATCTACTAATAGGATATTCAGAATTTGTACTGTGATAAAAAGGTGAAGCTGCATCATTAGCTGAAAACTTACTTTTTCTGATGAAGTCACAAAACTTCATCTCATGCTATATTTAATGCTTTTGTAAGGAGTAAACTTTCTAGAAATAATCTGAAAATGTGTCTAGCCAGAATAATGGAAAAGGAGTGTGGTACATTGTGAATCAATATAAATTTATTTTTGAGGAAAGCAAAATGGCCAGCATGGACAATGAAAATGTTTCAAGCACTATAAAATGGATGGAGTCCCAGAAACCAGACAATTTTGTATAAAATGCCCTTTGGATTTGTTTTCCTCATGATGATAAACAGTGGGGAAAATGTACTAAAAATACGGAAAAATTATATTCTGAGAAGCATATTAAATCAGAGAAACGATAGTGTCATAATTGATTCTATAAAGAGACTCTCAGAAAAGTCAACTTCTACAATTAGCGTGAAGCTTAAAATGGTGAATCCAGCTCTCAGTGGTCAGTGAGAAACAATAGAAAAATCACATGAAAAAGTGTGGGAAAAAATCTCAATAAAACTTAAAGCAGGGGTGCCTGGGTGGTTCAGTTGGTTAACCATCTGGGTCTTGGTTTCAGCTCAGGTTATGATCTGGAGGTTTGTGGGTTCAAGCCCTGCATAAGACTCCACACTAATAGTGTGGAGCCTGCTTGGGATTCTCTCTCTTTCTGTGTTCCTTCCCCTATGCAAGCTCTCTCTCTCTGTCTCTCAAAATAAATAAACTTAGGCGTGCCTGGGTGGCTCAGTAGGTTGTGTCTGCCTCTTGATTTCAGCTCAGGTCATGATCTCACAGTTTGTGAGTTTGAACCCCACATTGGGCTTTGTGCTGACAGCACGGAGCCTGCTTGGGATTCTTTCTCTCTCCCTCTCTCTGTGCCTCTCTCTCTCAAAATAAATAAGTAAATAAACATTAAAAAAATAAGTAAACTTAAAAAAACCCTAAAAACAAACCCCCAAATCACACTGGCATATGTGGTTAAGAAGAGGTTTCTTCACTCTTCACCAGGGAAATGCAAATCAAAACCACAATGAGATATTACCTCACACCTGCTCAAACACAAGAAACAACAGGTGTTGGCAAGGATGTGGAGAAAATGGAACTCTCGTGCACTGCTGGTGGGAATGCAAACTGGTGCAGCCCCTCTGGAAAACAGTATGGAGGTTCCTTAAAAATTAAAAATAGAATTACCATGTGATCCAATAATTCCACTACTGGGTATTTATCCAAAGAAGATGAAAACACTAATTTAGAAAGATATATATATCCCCATTTTTATTGCAAAATTATTTACAGTAGCCAATATATGCAAGCAACCCAAGTGTCCATGGATAGATGAATGGATAAAGAAGTTCTCTCCCTTTCTCCCTCTGCCTCTGTCTCTGTCTCTGTCTTTGTCTCTCTCTATATGAACATGTAGAAATATATATAAAATGGAATATTACTCAGCCACAAAAAAGAATGAAATCTTGACATTCCCAACAACATGGATGGATCTAGAGTGTATGATGCTAAATGAAATCAGTCATTCTCAGAAAGACAAATACCATATGATTTCATTCATACATGGAATTTAAGAAGCAAAACAGGTGAACAAAGAAAAAAAGACACAAACCAAGAAACAGACTCTTTAGAGAAGAAACTGATGGTTATCAGAGGGGAGGTGGATGGAGGAAGGGTGAAACAGGTGAAGGGGGTTAAGAGGACACTTACGATGAGCACTGAGTAATGCATAGAATTGTTGAATCACTATATTGTACACCTGAATCAAACATAACGTTGTATGTTAACTGCACTGAATTAAAGTAAAAAAAAAAAGATGAGGTTGTGCACTCATTTATTCTGATAATGTGTCTGCTTATGGGCTATGTGTGTTCCATGTCTCTGCTCAAAGTAACCCCTCCAAGAAGCCTGTAAGTTTTCACCACTCTCTTGAGGTTTGGCCTTTTACTCTCATTTAGAATTTCTTGGTCTTGACATTTTTTATTGATATGTTATTATTATTGATTTTATTTACTGGAAGCCGTTTCACATCTTTGTATGAATAAATTTACCATATTTAACATTTGCATTTGATCACCTGAAGATGATGCTGTATGGATTATAGCCTTTTAATCTAACTGATCAGAGATCTCCCTGATGTCATTCAAGCTTTTGCTTATGTAGAAAAATAACAGAATTGATAATGATGAATATAAAAACAATTAATAATTATACCCAAACTATTCTTTCAGAATATGATTTGAAAAATATATAAACAGACTCACAGACTATTATCAATTAATCTAAAAATTCAAGGTAATGCTTCATGCCCAGCATGAAGCCCAATGTTGGGCTTGAACTCACAACCCTGAGATCAAGGCCTGAGCTGAGATCAAAAGTCAGATGCTTGGGGCACCTGGGTGGCTCAGTAGGATGGGCAGCCGACTTTGGCCCAGGTCACGATCTCACAGCTCGTGAGTTCGAGCCCCGTGTCGGGCTCTGTGCTGATAGCTCAGAGCCTGGAGCCTGCTTCAGATTCTGTGTCTCCCTCTCTCTACCCCTCCTCTGCTCGCACTCTGTCTCTCTCTGTCTCAGAGGTAAATAAACATTAAAAAAAAAAAGTCAGATGCTTAACTGAATGAGCCACCCAGGTACCCCGAGGCCATACTTTTGAGGGTAGGATAAATGATTTTTCTGGAATCTTTTGCTTCTGAGAGGCGGCTTCTCCAAATATTAGTTTTGTGATGTCAGGCAATTTATTAATCTATGCATCATATTTTCCTACCTCAAAGTGGGGAAATTAGTGGTGCCTACCTCACAGGATTGTTTTGAGGATTAAATGAGTTAATAATTTTAAAGTGTTCAGACCAATACACAAGTATTTAAACATGATCTAAGTGTTTGTGTGTTATTATCCACCCCTCTCAATGCAATGACTATCTCTCCAGCTACGTGAAATATGGTATTATATCCACCCATCAAGTTTTAGATTTCATTTATTGAATTTTTGTTTATTGATGTTTTATTTATTTTAAATCTTGGTTTTTTTTTTTGCTTGTTGCTCATATTTTCAGAACAAAAAAAAATCCTTAGACATATTGAACACAATTATTTTATATTCTGGGTTCACAAAAACCCTCAGTTCTGTGATACTTGAATTTAAATCCTTGACTTAAGGGTTTTTGGATTATCCAGGAAGAAGAGATTTATCCTGGGGACCCCTGCCAGAGTTGAGTTTTGGTTGAGAATTTTAAACGATGTTTTTCTTTCTGTTCTTCATCCAGTGCCATGGTTCATTCAGGATAGGAGATTTAACTTGCTGTCATGTGGAACTGGCAGTGGGCATAGACTTATCTTTACCTCACTCTTTCTCTGAGGTCAGAGGTTATAGGTCATCATATAGGGGTTTTGTAATACTGGGATTCCCCCTTCTTTGGAGGACTTCTCTCTTCTCAGCTCTGGAAGGCTTGGGGGTGGGGGTAGGAAACCAAAGCTCAAGTGTTCGTGGAGTCAGCAAACGCCCTTGGAACTTCAGTTGACAATTTTATTGTATTTTTTCCATACCAATTCTTAAACTTATTCTTAAATTTCTTTTTTTTTTTAAATTGGAGTAAGAACACAACATGACATCTATCCTCTTGACATATTTTTAAGTTTGCAATACACTGGTGTTGACTATAGGCACTATGTTTTACAACAGATCTCTAGAAGTTATTCATTTTTCATAACTGAAACTTTATACCCATTGAACAACTACTCCCTGTTTCTCCCTCCCCCCAGCCCCTGGCAACTGACCATCTGCTCTCGGCTTCTATGAATTGACCATTTTAGATGTCTCATATAAGTGGAATCATACAGTATTTGTCCTTTTGTGACTAGCTTATTTCACTTAGCATAATGTCCTCCAAGTAGGTCCATGTTGTTCCATATGGCAGGATTTCCTTCTTTTTTAAGGCCAAATAATGAATATTATACAATGGACTCATTGTGTGAATATACCACATTTTCTTTCTCTATTCAGCCTTGATGGACATTTAGGATGTTTCCATATCTTGGCTCTTGTGAATAAATGCTTTAATAAATATGGGAGTGCAGATATCTCTTTGAGATCCTGATTTCAATTCTTTTGATTATATACCTAGAAGTGAGACTTCTGGCTATTATTAATTTCTTGAGTAACCTGCATACTCTTTTCTACAGTGGTACCATTTTACATTCTCATCAACAGTGTGCAAGAGTTTCAATTTCTCCACATTCTTGTCAACATTTTTTGTCTTTTTTTTTTTTTTGGGATAATGTCCATTCTAAGAAGTGTGCGATGAAAACTTACTGTGGTTTTGACTTGTATTTCATGATGATTAGTGGTATTGAACATCTTTTCATATGTAGATCTATTCAGGCCTAATGTTCATTTTTAAAAATTGAGTTATTACTATTATTTTATATCAAGTTATATGAATCCCTTATATATTTTGGATAGTAACCTCTTGTCAGGTATACTGAATAAATGTTTCTTTATTTGTTGTATTCTTTTAGACCATTTCCAGAGACTTTAAATGGTTGTTCTTTTTACATAAATTTCTACCAATCTCTCTGGGAGTGGGGGAAAGTTGAGCCAATGGAGCGCCCCGTGACATCCTGCCAGAAATGGAACCCATGTATTCATTTTTAAATGATATGATAACCACATGTGATATAAATGATACAAATACATGTGAATAGAACATTAATACTCATTCAGATCTTTCTATGTGCTCTTTATTGACACTAGTCCCCTGCTTGCCTCTTCTCAAAGTGATCAAATTTTGAAATTTTATAGTTTGCTTTACCTTAAAAATTCATTTAATCAAATAATGATGCAGGCCTAAAATATATAATATTTTATATTGATTATTGTTGAAATTACACAAAGACTATTGCCTAAATGTAGCCTTCTGAGACTCAGGTTTTGACTCACATTACGTTATTAAGATTTCTCCCAATTGCAACATGTAGTTGTTATTTGTTGTTTTATTTCTACATAACATTCCATAGGCTGAATTTATTTGTAAACCCTCTCTTTTTGATGGATAGTGGGTCGTTTTCAGTTTTTGTTTTTACTTAGTGTTTGGCTCACTCTGCTATGATTTCCAAGCTCATTAATTATTTTTGTAATACGCAACCCACAGACACTTATCAGTCCTCATCCTGTAACACCACACCCTGCCATTCCACTGAGCCTGCTTATTGTTCTCTTGGATTCTATGTTTCTGTGTGGTTTGTCTCTTGCTTCTCTGATGCCCTCTTCAAATTCTCCTCTGTCCTTTCCATTTTCTTTCCATGGTCTCTAAATGATATTCCTATGGTCTGATGCTGCGAACTCTTCCCTCACTCAGCTCTCTCTCCTTCAATGTAGAAAAGTATCACCCGAGGTCCTTATTAAAATGCAGGTTTGGGGGGGGGTTCCCAAAGAGATTCTGTTTTAGGAAGTATAGGGTGAGACACCAGAGTTTGCATCGTTAACAAGCCCCCTTCTCTGAGTGGATTAGGTAGTTGTCAGAATTTATTCTACTGTCTCTTATTCTGCAAAAAATTCTTTGCTTTGCTCAACTTGTGATGTCTTCTGGAGATGGTTATGGAAGTGAATATATTTTTAAAGAAGTTTCTGGCACTAATAACACTTTTAAAAACCTTGCATTTAGAATTGCCTTTAAACAGAACACAGGAGCTGTCAAACAGAGTTATGTAATATTTTCTGTGCTTTGGAAGATGGTGCCAACAGAAGAGCTAGCTGTGTGGTAGAGCCATTGGCGACCAGGACTGATGGATGGAGCGTCTTTTATAGTCAGTGGTGCTCCTCAGGCTGAACAATTATTTGAAGCAAAGGGAACTAGAAAAGCTTGAAAACCATAGCCATCTCAGGCGAAAAACCTGATTGATTGAAAGGCTTTTCCAGATATCTGGAGATTTGGGCAGTGCAGTGTTGATGTACAAGATGATGCTCATTGGTAGGCAGGAGTCAAAAAATTAGCATTTTGTAGGCCATATTAAGGACTTTTGTCTTTACCTCAATCGGAATAAGATAGCATTGGAGAGTTTTAGGTACAGCAGTACCTCTTCTCTGCAGTTTTGCTTTCCATGGTTTCAGTTATCTGTATTCTGCAGCCTGGAAGCAGTGGATCCTTCTGATGATAAGTCAGAAGGTTCGTAGTAGCCCTAACACTATGTCACGATGTCTGTGTCATTCACTTCATTTCTTCTGATCACGTGGGCATTTTATCACCTATTATCACCAGAAGAGGAAGGGTGAGTACAGTACAGTAAGATATTTTGAAAGAGAGAGAGAGAGTTCCCATTCACATACTTTTTATTACAATATATTGTTAAAATTATTCTACTTTCAGTTATTGTTAATCTCTTCCTGTATCTAATTTGTAAATTAAACTTTATAATAGTTTTGTGTGTAAAGGAAAAAAAACAGAGTATGTATAGGGTTTGGTACTATCTGTGGTTTCAAGCATCCATTTGGGGCCTTGGCATGTATCCCCCACAGATAAAGGGACTCTACTGTATAGTGATCATTTCAGACTATCACTTTGATAATTTCAGATACATACTTTGAAAAGATACACTCAGACTGTGCGTGGTGAATAAAATGAGTGTAGGGTTCAATTGTGCTTATGGGTTGAAGTCAAGGAGAGAGAATGTAGCTTGAACCAGTATTAGCAATAGGGATGAGATTTGATTGCACAGATAATTATGATTTATAACAGAATAGGCTTCTTATTGGAGTGGATATGGGAAAGGAAGGAAAAAGTGGTTTGAAGAACTTCCACATTTCTGAGTATACTACTGGATGAATGAAGGTGCCATTGACTGAGGAATGGACTGATGCTAGAAGGCTACTTTTGGGTCTTTGATTACATAAGCATTGGTGTCTTTATATCTGAAAGATGGTGACCTACAGGGACAAGTCATGGCTTGTGGTTTTCCCATTTGAGTGGATGGACAACTCAGAAAGTTGCGTTTGTATATTTCATGTGTATTAATCTCTCATCCTTGACAGCTATTCCCACATAGATGAAAACATGATGCTGACAATTTTTAGCCTCTAAAGAGAGAGTGCCTTGACTCTCTGGTTCCAAGTCCAAACACCCAAGGAAAATTCACTCATTGGCCCAACTTGCTCAGCTGTGTATCCTTGGGCTAATCAATAGTGCCCTGATAGGTGGAGCACTAAGAGAATAGCAGCCCCTGTGGGAACCACATGAATGAAATGGGGTGGGAAGAATTAGGGGATTGTGGCATACTCTACTGTAGGTGCCCATGATATACTTGTTGAGAAAAGCAGAAAAAACAACCAATTCACCCCCTAAAGGACAATGCTGGCTTTATAATGTTTACCTGATCTTGTTTTGGGTGAAACATATGCACCCATGGTACTCTCCTTAGTAATATAAGGTACTATGAAGTACTTGTCTAAGCGCTGTAAAGTACTATAAAGTACATATCCACTTGAGTACTGAAGTGTGGGATGAACTGTACTTTCTGGGTTAAGGCACATGAAACATTTTATTTCCCTACATTATGATTTTCCTTCCATAGGTCCTTTCCATCCCTATAACACTAGCCAAAATTAAAAAAAAAAAAAAAAGAAAGAAAAGGAAAAAGCAACTTGGATATAGTAAATGTGGTGTCATGCCATCTTGCCACACCAAGAAATTGTCAGTTTGTTCTATAAGAATATGGATTTTACTTACTTCCTATTGTGTGTATGAGGAACCCCCAGTGCTCTAGCCCCTCGTTTCTGCATTTGTCTTCTCCCTCACCCCATCGCCTATAATCGTTCTCATTTTACTTTAGGAAATGTTAAATGATTTCTCTGATCCAAAACTGATTCACTTGGGTAATCATTCCATCATTTAACTGAGGTTAAAGGAGTATAAAAATTATGATGATATTTAAGAAGGAAAATGGAAAGATAAATTGGTTATGATTAAGACAGAAAAAATTGAAACACAATTGCTTGAGTATAGATGACTTAGGCAAAGGGGAAAGCTAATTATCCTACGTTGAAAGATTATAGGCAATAATTGTAAAAGCTTTTATATTTGCATAATCATTTTGCATCAGAGTAGGATTGATTATTTATCTCTCTTTCCATGCCCATATTGATAAATTGTAAATTATACTTACTACAATATTGACATAGTAAGATATCCTTTTCTCTTCAAGTAAACACACTATTTTATGACTTTTTAAAAGGTAAGGAGACTACTTGTATCATTTTGTACTTTCATTTTTAGTTATGTTTGTTGCTCACGTGTCTGTTGTATTGTTTTCTTTGGGAAAATCAAGGTTGTGTTGGTATACAGGAATACCAAATTAAAGAATGTTGGAGGAGATCATGGAGAGGATGTGATCATCGGTTGACTACTGATCTGGCTCTAGGCAATCAGAGGCTCCTCGCCCTCTCTCTTGTCCTTGGAATATAACTTCTGCCCACCCTTTCCACAGTGGGAGCCATTTTCAAGGACTCAGCCTTGAGAGAGCAATGTGTTGTTGAGGCATCTTGATGGTACATGTGACTGAACACCTTTGAGGCCTCAATTTAACTTCTAAGATTCTGCTGGGCAGGTATGGAAATCTAATTGTCTTACAGCACAACTCTCCAATGTAAACTCTCTTGCTTATTTAATGTGCCACTGGTCATTCTGGTGTGGTCTGCCTCTTTCTTCTGTGTCTCCATGACCTCTGTGTATGGAGGCCAGTTTCAGATTTTACTGGGAAGCTCTGAGGTTGGTGAACCTACAAAAAGATGAAAAAAAAATGTCTTTTGGTTTTGAAAAATAGAGCAGTAGAAGCTTACATTTTTATGTGTTTTTAGCCCTGTGAGGTTTTTTTTTTTTTTGTAAATTATAACAAGTCCTAATTAGACATGTACGATATATTGTAATAACAGCTGAATAATATAAAAAGAGAACCACTAACTCGGATTTCTTTGACTTATCATGAAGTACAACCTAAATCTTTCAAATGCCAAATTTAAATAAGAGAAGTCATATTTCATATGTTTCTATCACTCTTCTATTTTTCATTCACTGTAGTTGTAGAGACATGTTTAGGCAATCTCCTAATTTTTTTTTTTTATCCCTTGAGTTAGAAGCAATGTTGAGAATAAGGAGAAACTTACAGACTCTCCTATAATGTGCCTTTCATAGGTGAGGGGAGAGAAGGATCAATACATAGTTTTCTCACTCTTCATGCCTTGATTCTATCATCTGTTCATTTGTTCATTCATTAACATTTGTTGAATGTACCTTATGTTTCAAGGAATGAGGAAATAGCAAAGAAATGCAATCATAGTCCTTGTGGAATGTGAAAGAAAAATAGGTAGACCAGTTAGTACAATTCAGAGTGATTAATTCCAGGGGTGTGGGGCATAAGCACAGAGAAGCAATGGATGAGCATTCTGGGGGTTGAGGAGACGAGGCAGGGGAATATCTTCTGGCAAGTGTCATTTGAATTTAACATTAAGGGGTGAATTGCTATCAGAGTGGAGTGAAGAGAATGGGTATTATAGTTAGGAGTCACATGTGCCCAGCGTGCAAAAGGTAAGCTCATTGTGGGTGGTGTGCATGGCTTTCCTTGGCTAACCCTTTGGTTGCTTGACAGGAGCGGTGAGTGAAATGAGAGGAGTGCCTGGTGGGGGGATTTTCTCTGGGAAGGTGATGAGAAACAGTCTTTGTTTCCTACTCATGAAATGCCACTATTAATCATTTCTTAACTGTGAAAGCTTTCCCAAAGCCATTGTCTACCCAGAAAGTCCTTATAGGCCAGAGTTATACAGCTTTGAATTTTCCCAATTAACGATCAGTTCTCCATTTCACTTCGTAATGTGTAGGCTCTGCCCAAGTTTCGTAACTATTTCTTTACATTGATAAGCCAAATACAATTCCTTTTCTTCAGTCTTAAATACCAGTGAGTGCTATTGTGAATTGATGAACCCCTGTTATTTGCAAAATTACCTCTATTGTTGCAGCCTGACAAATTACTAACAGATACACATCACAAAAATGCCAGGCACTTCAGCTCATTTAACTGCTTTCGTTGGCATTTTGTTCCTTCCCCCCATGATTACTGTCATTTTTTTTTTAGCTCTGTGTTAAATCACCGTCTAATTATGCATCATCACAGCGACCCATAACCGTTAAGCACGTCTCACTCCTAAATTCTAAAAGCAACTCTGTTGAGTCAGGCTCATGGAGAGTGTTGCCACTTTTCTTGACCTTGCTTTACCCCCTGGGTGTTTGGGATTTTTCAGCTCTTGGTGGTGGGAATCTGCTCAAAGAGAGTGGAGTGCTTTGGAAAAGTTCATTGGTCGCTTGGGTAAGGTGAGGAACAAGAAACAAAGCAGGAAACCGTCCTCCAGTTGTCTCACTGCCAAATTTAGATGACCCGATTTGTTTTTTCCTCTCTAACACCCCTTTCTAATAAAAAGGCATTGACTGATGGGAAGGTGGAGGTTGAATCTTGACTTTTGGGCCAAATATGATCATGTAATCACAAATCAATTAATCTCCATTTCCTCATCTGTCAAATGAACATAATCCCATTTTCTTACCTCATTGAGATGTGTGAAAATAAAATGTCCTAAATTATTGCTTGGCCCCACTTGTTAAAGGTAGGCTGTTTGCCATGACTTTCAGGGAATGTTGCCTTTTTAAAATATCTAGTTATGACTGGAATTTGAGTCTCAGAAATTGCTTTATTGCTTCTGACTGGGAAAATTTCAGGTGGTAGATTTAGGGAATCCTGCAGAAAGAGTATCAGTTTTGATTCTGGTAAAATCTCATTTAGAATATGGAATCCAAGTTGAGTGGGTGTGGGAGTGAACCATTCATTGTGTGGGAGTGAGCCATTCATTGGTGGTCCTGATATATTCCTGGGGCTCCATGACCCCTATTTTCACTTCTCACATATTTTTATTTTGATGCCTTGATAAAAATATCAAAGAATTTCAATAGGTTCATTTATAATCATAATGTCATCTGGGATCATCACCTGTTCCCATTTATCAGCATTGGCAAGGAAAAGTGGTACATTTTTATTTTTATTTAATGAAGAACCAGCTGCTTTAACAGATGTTTCACAAATTTAGAAGATGCCCTGCACTTCTTCATCAGGGAGAGAACACCTAAATGTTCTCTGCATATGCAGCAACTCATATAAGTATTTTGCTTTCTTGACCCTTACATTTCTTGGAATAAATCAGTCATAAATTATTCAACTCCCCTTATCAATAGCCAATACATAATGGCAGATGTATACAGGCCTATCTATCTTCTCCTTTGTGTTTTATTTTGAAGACCATTTTTCAAAAAGGGATGATTATAATGTGTGGTAGTTGGTGCTTCTACAGACTAGCTGAATCTACAAGCCGGCAATGAAAGTTTTATTACCTCTATTGAAAGATGAAGAACCAGAGACACAGAGATGCTAAGGTCATTCAGCTAGAAATGGCAGAGTCAATATTCAAACCCAGGTCTCTCTGACTTCAAAACACATTTTCTTTTCACCCTTACATGTCTTACCAGCTAGGTATAGTTCCATAAAGGTTTTTCTAGTGAACGCATAAGCAATATTCTTTCATAATTCTCCGAAGAGACGTATCGTTCAAGGAGCTCAAGAAAATCCTTCTTAATAACCTTGGAATTTTGACATTGATTAGAAAAATTTTAGAATCAGGTTCTTCCAGAGACAATGGACACAGGATTTTTTATTGTCACGTAACCTTAGGAAGGTAGTATGCAGTCAGAACACCCTGGGCGGTGTGCCAGATCATCTATGAAGGAGAAGGAATCTGAGATGAGGTGGTGGGGAATGTGAGGGTTGTGCTGTGTTGTAGAGAGGCTTATGGACTTGGAACAGTGTCCCTGGTGTCTATCAGAGTTCACCGTGCTAAAGGTTACACATTACTTTTCACGCCCAAATCTTCCAAGTTACTCTGAGTCTCTGAAGCAATGACTATGCCAGGAGGTGGGAGGTGAGAACATAGTGTATAATTTAATTTAAAAAGCTTCACCTTCTTATTCCCAGTCGGCTTCACACAGAAACTTGTTTCATTTAGGCAGTCATGACTGTTTTGTTTTGTGGGAAGAGAAGTTTTGTTGCTACTCCCTACCTTCTAATCATTTTATTCTCTTGAAATTAATTAGAAGAGAAACAAACCAGGATTTCCAATTGTTTTCCTTGAGGTTTTTTGTTTTCTGCTTTTTTATTCTATAAAAGCTGAATTATTTTCCTGTTGTGGCCTTGATCATTCCATAAAATCAGGCAACCTTGCTTTCCCCTTTGCTCCTCTCATATATTTAGCATCTCTACTCAGTAAACATTCATCCATTTGTCTGTCTTCTATGAGAATATTAATCTGTAGTTCCGAAGAGAGGGCTGGGCTACAGATTTAAATCTGGGAGTTATTGGCATGTGGTGGGTATTTAAAGCCAAGAGGCCAGATGAGATCATGAAACATTGGTGTCCCAATGTTGTGAGGATGGGTAGGTGAGGTGGAGTCAGCAAAGAACTTGAGGAATGACTAGTTAAGTAAAAAGAAAACAAGGGGAGGGGTGCCTGGGTGGCTCAGTTGGCCAACTTCGGTTCAGATCATGATCTCATGGTTCGTGGGTTTGAGCCCGTGGGTTGGAGCCTTATGTCGGACACCGTGTTCACAGCTCAGAGCCTAGGGCCTGCTTCAGATTCTGTGTCTCCCTCTCTCTCTCCCCCTCCCCTGCTCATGCTCTCTCTCTCTCTCTCTCAAAAATAAATAATAAAAATTAAACAATATTAAAAATAAAAGAGGAAAACAAAGGGAGTATATCTTGGAAATCCTAGTGAAGAAAGGGTTTCAAGGAGGAGGAAGAGAACAACTCTGCCAAATATTGGTGATAAGTCAAATAGCTAAAGACTGAGAGACAGATCATCGGGTCATTGATAATCTTTAAAAGAGTAAATACTATAATCTTAATAATGGTTATGAGAGGATTTTTGTTTTAAGGTCAAAATAGAGAAAATCTTGATTAAGGCAAATACTAAGGAGAGTGTATTAGCAGGATACTTTAGGAAAAGGCATCAGAACCATTTTGAGTCAATGAAAGTTTAAAACATTTAAATAATAATATAAAGCAGAATAGGGGCACCTCGGTGGCTCAGTTGGTTAAGTGTCCGACTATGGCTCAGGTCATGATCTTGCAGTTTGTGGGTTTGAACCTGCATGGGGTCTCTTCTGTCAGCACAGAGCCCTCTTCAGATCCTCTGTCTTCATCTCTCTCTGCCCCTCCCCTGCTCACACTTTCTCTCAAAAACAAAATAAACATGAAAAAAAAGTTGAAGCACAAAAAAAAAGCAGAATTATGTCAAAATTCCCCTGTATTGTTTCCAATTTTTTACATAAAAAGAACCATTCCATGATTCATATTAAAAAAGCATCCTCAAAGGTATACTTTGTGATGTCACTCTAGTTCTGTCTCTGTTAGCCCTTCACCATACCCCTCAATATTTTTTGCATATACTTTCTGTATTTCTTATTGTAGATATTAGCAAATTCCCATCTTCCATAATTCCTTACTTACAGGGTAGCATACTATAAACACTTTTTCACTTTTTCTTTACTAAACAATATAACTTAGAGGTATTTCTGCATCAGTAGAAGGAGAGCTCCCTCATTCTTTCTTTATGGTTGGATAGTGTTTGATCCTAGTTTATTTAAATAGCTTGTTTTTGATGGGAACTTGGATTTTATCCCTAATTTTCAAAAATTAGATAATGCTATGACTTTATACATTTCACATGTGTTCAAGTATGTGTATAGGATAAACTCCCAGAAGTGAGATTGCCTGATCATTTTTTTTTTGTAAATTTTATATGCACTGTCAAATTTCCCTCCCTAGTATTATAATATTTTGCACTCCCACTGGTCAAGGTATGTAAGTGCCTGTTATCCTAAAGCTTTATCAGCAGAATGTGTTGTCAAATTTTTGGATTTTTGCCAATGTGGTAGATGAAAAGTGGTATCTCTTATGGTTGAGGCTGAACACATTTATATATATTTAAGAACCATTTATATTTTTTCCCCTGTGAGTTTTATGATCATATTCTTCACCCATTTTTCTATTGGATTTTTGATGCCTTTTTTCTAGGTTTTTAGGAGCTTTAATATATTAGTGAGTTGAACTCTTGCTTGTGATATGAGTTGTAAATATGTATCTTCTGTTATTTATCTTCTAGCTTGGATTACTTTTGTCATGTAGGAGTTTTTTTTTAATGCAACTATGCATTTGAATTTATAATTTATTTTATAGCTTGTAAATTTTAAGTCAGTTAAAATGTTTCTCCCATTCCAAGATCATAAAAGGATTTGATGTGTGTTCTTCTAGTACATTTTTGATCCATACCCAGTTTGGCTTGGTATGTGGTGTGAACACAATTTGATCTTTTTCCAGATGGCTACCCAGAGGTCCCAACTCCATTTTTTAAGGAGTCCATCTTACTTTCATTGATTTGAGATTCTGCCTTTATCACTATCAAATTCTCAAATGTGTTTGGGTCTATACTTAGATTTTCTATTCTCTTCTATTGGTCTATCCACATGACCCTCTGCTTTAATTATTATAGCTTTAGAGTATTTTAATATAATAAGTTCTATCCTCATTCTTTTCTCTCCTAGAGTTTTCATAACTATCTACCATAATTTAAATCATTGTAGAATCATTTGGTGCACTTGTATTTATGACATTAAAGCAAATAAGCTTTAAGAATTGTTTTTAGTTTATAGTTACTTAAATCCTTCCAATCCACCATTTATTTCATCAATATTCCTTAAGCACCTGTTATGTGCTTGGCACTTACTACATACTTGAGGACGTGAGTGAACAAAACAAACTTCCACTCTTTTGTAGCTTTGTAGCCCCCTATGTCAGTCTTGAGTCTTTCAAGGGAAAGTTCTATTTAATTATTTTTCACATCATCTGAACTGAAGTAAAGTGGAATGTCAACTTGGCCATCTCAATATTTTATGAAGAAAAAAATATTCAAAATCTTGTGCAACATCCTTAATAAATCATCTTTGATTCAGAACGGTAAAGGATATAAAGAGTATGAAGAAAAGAAGAAAGTGCTAGAGAAAAATGAGATACTGAAGAGATTATCTTGTTCTTCAATTTACCTCAGTTGAAATTAAGTGTCTATTTAGAGCCATAAATTTGCAGTACCGTGACCATATGAACATTTTAGCAGTTGACAAGGCTAAGAAATGATCATTTATGCACTATCTTAAGTGTTTACAATTTGACTACTAAACTTAGGAGTAATAATAATTTATTTTTGTTAAATTCAAGATGTATTCTCAAATCTCAAGAGCTATGAGAAGATATTTGACATCAGCCTTGGCTTTGGCTGAATATTGCTTTTAGCACTTGACCACTTAGTATGACATAAAAATGTATATTCTGAAGTTCTTTACCATCAATTATGTTTCCCAACAATGGAAACCAAAAGATGGGAACTGCAGGTATATGCCTGCCATGTCAGTGGCATATCAAACTCACGACAATCTTTTCATCAGTGGGAAGAATTCTTAGCTCCAGATAAACTGTCCAGTGAGCAAAACTTACATGGAGACAATTTACCTGGACTTTGCCCTTTTGCCAAATAGGATCTTCCCTTAATCCTGCAGCCACTGTCACATACCTAAGAAATACTGTCAACCAACTTATTCAACTTATTCAAGGACATAAAAAAAATAAAAAAACACCTCATTTAAGCAGTGTATTTAAAACTGATATGCAAAAAAATTTTCTTTTTTTTTTTTTTGAGAGTGTGGGAGGGGCAGAGAGAAAGGGAGAGAGAGAATCCCAAGCAGGCTCCCCACCCAGCGAGGACCCCAGAGCGGGACTCAATCTCACAGATTGTGAGATCATGAGCTGAGCAGAAATCAAGAGTCAGTTGCGTAACTGAATGAGCCACCCAGGCACCCAAAATGATTTTCTATGGGTCTTTATTTATATCACTGCTTTTGCCTTGGAATGTCCTTCCACATCTCACCCGCTTTAGTTTTCAAATTTCAACAATTGCCTCCACAATTGCATTCTTTCTGAACTATCCCCCAGGGTGTGAAGAATAACACATCATTAGTTATTCACAGTATCACAGTATAGTGATTGCCTCATAGCAGTAGGAATAGTGCAGTGGTACTCAAATTTGGCATCCCTTAGAATCACCTGGAGGGATTGTTAAACCACAGATTGGTGGGTTCTGCTATCAGATTGCTGACTAAGTAGGTCTGGGATAGGGTCCAAGAATTTACATTTCTGACAAGTTCCTATACAATGAAATGCTGATGGTCTGGGACCACACTTTGAGGACCACTGATACATTATTATAATAATGGTTTAACTTTTTGTTTCTCCACTTGTCTATGAGTTTACTGAAAGCAGATCAAATTTAGCTTCATGTCAATTTCTAGAACCTAAAAAAGTATCTGTCACATAGTAGATGCTTTATAAACAGCTGTTGACTAAACGCATAGAAAGCTTTGTTGAATAGTACTCTTCTGGATATATAAAATTTCACAATTTTGTACTTGTGAGCTATTTTTTTTCTTGGTAGCCACTAGCTATTTTATAGGAAACTAACATTTCAAAGGTAATTGATAGCTTTAATGTAAAATATGAAATAGTTTATCCAGGAAATTTTTTATTATTTACCTTATTAATCACTAGCTAATATCAAAGATAATTTTAAACTAATGTTTTATTTCTAAAAAGTGGAAATAGGTTCTCATTAGTGTATTTAGATGATGTGTACTCTCAAAAAAAAAAAACCTCAGTAGAGATTTCAGATAATAATAATGAATTTTACCATTTTCTTAAAGTGAAGTTACATAGAATACATGTGTAATAATACTCCTGATACCAACTCTAAAGAACTATCACATTAGCTTTATGGGGCAGTAATCTAGGAATTCCTCAAGTAGAAATATTAAATGGCAAACATGTAGATACTTGAGTAGAAAAAGAGTACCGGTTTTCAAATCACCACCAACAACCACATCCTCCAAAAGGTAAATCAGGTGAATCAAAATTAAAAAATCCCTAGGGTATTTTCTACAAAATTGAGAATGGTGAGGGATGAAGAAGGAGGGAAATACCCAATGGAAAGGTGAAATGAGCACATGTCACAGAATACAACTTTATTTCCTCCAGAAGCAGCGCTCTACTCTGGTGTTGGTTTGCAGAATCATCAGGTTCCCCCCCCCCCCCCCCCCAGGCGTTTTCTCTTTCTCCATCAACACCCACCCACTCTCGCAAGGCAACCTGCAAAGCGACCACAAGCTTTGCTGGGTGAGGCCTTCCTTCACCGGGCAGGGTACTCCAAATGTACCTCTGGCCACGAGCAAGCAAAGAAGCTGCAAATCAGGCTGGACAAACATTTGGTCCATTGACCACTGAGTCAAAATACAGCTTGAGACACACACTGTATATTTTGAAACAAATTATTTTGAAATATTTTATTTTTGAGAGAGTCTGTGTGCGCAAAGGAGGAGAGGAGAAAGCGAATCTTAAGCAGGTTCCATGCCCAGCGTGGAGCTCCATGCAAGCTTGACCTCACGATGGTGAGATCACCACCTGAGCCAAAATCAAGAGTCGGATGCTTAACAGACTGAGCCATCTAGGCGTCCCTGAAATATTTTTGAAAAATACAAAGCAAATATTTGAAATAAATCTTAAAGTGAAGGTTAAACATGTTGACAACAGCATGTACCTTTAGCTTTCTTCCCATTTCTAGGTCTTGCTTCAAAGATTTTCTTATTCTCTGCCGGAATATTTGTTGACTTGGGAACTGACTGAAAGGACAGATGAAAAAACTTTAGTCTGTGATCTTACTTTTTGGCTTATGTTCATTAAAATGACAAAACTGAATGAGGTAATTTTCATTCTGCTGTTTTCTCTTCTTATTCTTTTTTTCTCAGTCTTCATTCCACTTTTAGATTACTCTTTCTCTTTCCCTAGATGCATCTTCCATTGTTAGTGCTACCCATAGTTCAAACGTCTTTTCAGATGTAAAATTCTCCTGCATTCATTGTTTGGCATTTAATTTTTAATGGGTTTCTTTTCTCCCCCACACCTACTACTTGTATTTTCCTTTCCTATGGATTTGATCTCCTTGGCAGCTGGCATTGTCTTCATTATTTCATCCTGATCACATAAATATTGTCAAAGCACTCACCTCTGTTTTACCTCAGAAGAGAAGCTAGTGGATAAAGAATATGCTACACCTTTTCTTTCTTTCAAAGAGCAGATCTTTCGTGTAAAATGTCTCCCTTGTAAATTTCCTTTTATCTCCCTGTAATAATTAATCTAGTCTTTGTTATTTAAAAAGCAGTGTCATCCTCTTCTATAGTTTTGTTCTATGTTGGAATCTTGTGAATTCTTATCACCCACCCATAGAAAAGGAAAATATGATAAAGAGTGGAGAAAGATCAAAAGTGAGGATTTCACCTATTATATTTCTTTTTTTTCCTTCAGAACAATTGTGTAAAATTTCAAATTTTATGTAAATGCCTTAATTCTATATTGAAATGCCTCCTAGCCTCCATGAAACTTAAGATAATAGGTAATAAATATTAGACTCTATCTCCTAAAATTTCAAAATATGTATTTTAACATTTACCAAAATGGGATTATCTCTAGGAAATATGTCCTCAATGTGTTATCTGCAAATTCTGGTCAGTAAAAAATTTTAACTTCTTAGCTTTTATTTCTGGCATGAAGAGATTATCTTGTTGACTCTGCCTTCCTTAGATCCAGTCAAAGGATCTTTACATTAATTTTGTGAGACTCTTCTAGCAGGCAAGAAAGGATAACATTACTGCTTGAGAGATTTTGGCCTTGTTGATACAGTTTGTGGACTGGAACAAAAAGGGAATTGCTTTATTTAGTGTACTTGGTGTCAACTAACCCTGTGCTTCAGAACCATCTGGAGAGCGTTTTTTTTTTTTAAACTATAGATGTCGTAGATGAACAGAGATTTGATTTCAATAGGCTTGTGGGGAAGGTGGGGAGGTGGGCAAAAAGTGAGTACTTTTAAAACTTTTGAGTTGATTCTAATGTGCAGTGGGCATTGTGAACCATTGACTTAGCATCAGATTGATGAACTGTGGATGTGCATACAGGTGCAAGAGCATCTTTATGGCATTAGGCAAACCATGGCTTCTCAACATGGGTCCTTTACTTGGTATCCTTTAGAGTCCTAAAAGATGGCTTGAATGCTGACCCCACTATGGTTAAGTTTGCCTCTGCTTTTTCTTTTGCATGGCTATCGCATACCATTCCTTTGAGAATAAATGTAAATGTCTAGATTATTGATGAAACTCAGGGTGAGGGATTGAGGAGTGCAAAAGGCAGAGAGCATCTGTTACAAGGTGGAACAATGAAAGAAAGCCCGTGCTTTTGTTCTGAATCTGGCGAAGCGTGCCACTAATCTAGTTATATCCATCTTGTCAACCTTGCCTGCAAACTTATTGTTGTGTGTCTATAGAGATGTGACATTAAGTAGCCCATATACTGTGTTATTTATTTGTTTATAGGTTAATTGTTCAGAATATTGATCTCCTGGGCTCATTTTCCCATTCTTTCTCAAATACCCTTTCAAATCAACAAACATAAACTAGGACAGATTTTTCCACACGGGGGACTCTTAAAACGGTACAGAGTCTTTCTACTTGGTGTCTTTAAAAAAAAATCCCTCTTGTAAGAAAGGACAACCCAGTATAAGTATCACCACCGCTCCAGAAGTTACTGTAATGTTTTTGGTCCTCACTTTCGGAGCGATGCTAGCCACTAATTGGGAGGCACCAAATTTTTGACCACTTGCCCTTTCGATTAATTTAGCAGTGAATATATAGAGGGAGGCCTCTAAGTTACCATACAATTCTATAAATTTTCCCAAGAAATTGCTTGAAGATATATTACCCAGCTATGTGATAGCTTCTGTGGGACCCTAAATCTGTCTTTAAAATTGCAATACAAAATAAAAGCTTAATTCTGAGCAGTGGGGATACAGACTGTCACCTGCCCCCACATTCTAGCACCCATTGTTGTAATTGTACAGTAACCTCTGCCTTAATTTTGTAATGCATTTCTTTTTTAATTAGCAGAAAGTAAATTCAAAGCCTCCCACTTGACCAGTGGGTAGGTATGTGCAGAGAAGTTGGTTCAGGTACTAGGGGATTTTAATTCCCTTGGTAGGGTTGTGTATGAATTGAATTGAGAGACTCAGAGGCTAACAGGCCCCGTGGAGAGGCAGCATCTGAAATGGAACCTGATTTTGGCCGAGATCAAAATCTAGAAGCTCAAGAAATCAATACAGATTCTGAGGGAACGTCTGAGAATGAGGGCAGAGAAACTATTACGAGTTAACAATAGGAGTATGAAGAGAAGGAAGATTCCACAACTGATGCTTCAGTAGCAAAGAGGGGTCAAGAGCAGGAGACATGTGCCTCGGTGGCTCAGTTGGTGAAGTCTCCAACTCTTGGTTTCAGCTCAGGTCACCATCTCACAGTTCATGAGTTCAAGCCCCGCATTGGGCTTTGCACTGATGGTGCAGAACCTGCTTGGGGTTCTCTCTCTCCCTCTCCCTCTGCCCTTCCTGTCTCTGTCTCTGTCTGTGTCTCTCTCTCTTTCAAAAAAAAAAAAAGAGCAGGAGACAGAAGTGTAGATGCAGAAAAGAATTCCAGGAGCAAAGTAGCTAGAATAGGGATGAGAGTGCAGAGGTGTCAGAAGTGAAACGAGATAAGGGGAGACGGGCCAGAGCAGTCAGACAATAACAGATTGCTTTAGTTGTCTCAATTCTGCTTTTGATTTTATACTAGTTTTTTAAAGCATGTTTTCTGTTTTTCCTTTGGTATTATTTGGTATTATGATTAAGAAATTTATCTTGTTCTTGCAGGACCTAATGACACTTGACACTGGACAAGAAAATTCTACAGCTGGATAATCTGTTTTTTGAAGGCATTGGTGCAGCCTCTGTCAGATGAGGGTTTTTTGGGCCATTTTTCTCTTGAATATCACATCTGGCTTTTTTTTTTCTCATAGTAAGAATCTAGCTATCACTGGGATCATATCTGCCCTCACGTGCTCTTGTTGAGTGAAATGTGTTTTCTTATCCATTAACGGGGCACAGGTAGAATGGTAGAAGGTGGGTATTTGTGGAACTTCAGAGTTCTTAGCCAATGCTGAAACCTAGTGATATTGTAATCAGTTAGCAGTGTGTTCCACTGTAAGTATCAGAGATCCTCCAGATGCTGGCTTAAACACACAGAGACTTATCTGCCTCTGAGGCCAAGAAATCCAGAGGTAGACAGTAGATATGGTCACCAGTGATACTGTTGGGGTGCTCGTTCTTTCTCTTCTCCTATACCCCTTCCATGTGTAGGTTTTATTCTCATGCCTATGGATGGACATATGGTCTCTAACTGGCTCTCACTTCAGTGTTCTAGGTGAGAAGAAGAGGGAACAGTGTCATATGGCAAGAATGGAGTTAGGGGTCTTTTCTTTCCTATGACAGAAATCCTCTGTTTGAACGTCAGTCACCCTAACCATGTCATGTGGCCACCAGAGCTGTAGGGGTGTATAGAGAAGTGATGTCACCCTTAAACAAAATGGAAGTTTTCTTGGAGGACAGAGAGTATGTTGGGTGGATAGCTACTGGTGTCGCACAAAAGCTTGATGGGTAAGTGCAGGAGTAGATGCATTTTTAACACCTGAGAATTGGACCAGCTTCAGGACCAATGTTTAAATTAAGAGTGAGGCTAGTTAGATAATCTCTGCATCAGCCATAGTCAGTGGATAGGGTCTGAGGCAATTTTTTTTCATAGAGGTGTCAATGTTTTTGTAAGTTCAACAATAAAGATCTTTAAAAAATGTTTATTTATTTTTGAGAGGCAGAGAGAGAGAGAGATTGAGAAGGGGTAGGGGCAGAGAGAGAGGGAGAGAGAGAATCCCAAGCAGGAGCCATGCTGTCAGCACAGAGCCTGATACAGGGTTTGATCCTACAAACTGTGAGATCATGACCTGAGACAAAACCAAGAGTCAGACACTTAAACAACTGAGCCACCCGGACACCCCTCAAAGATAAGTATCTTAAAGTAAGGAGAGTTTTGTTTGTGTTTGTATTAGATTTATGAGTAGGAGGAAAATATAGCTCTTCTTTTTGTCTACTTATAATCCTTAGCTCCTATCTACTTCATTCATTTTATGTCAGAACGAGAATGCTGGCTCTTTGGTAATATGGAATTTTGACCTGTAGCTCCACATGTTCACCTTCAAAAGGCATTGTGTTTATTTCAAAAATAGTACCAAACCTCACACTTAGGTAGAATGAATCTAAAATTACACAATTGGATTTCTGTATATCATTATTATTTTGCGATAATAAGATACCTTCTTAGTTCACTATTTCCTCTACTTTCTTACACAAAAGGTAGCATACTATATGTACTTTTGAAACTTCAATTGTTTTTATTTACTACTTCTTGGGAAAAAGTTGTCAGTTTATAGACTTCTTCCTCATCCATTTTCATGGCTCCCGAGTACTTCATCGTAGGGATGGACAGGAGCATGTCCAAACAATATTCTACACATGGGCATTTACCTTATTTCCCATACTTTAAATTTTTGGGAAGTAGATTGTACATATGTGTTTTGATATTGCTGGAGGTCTTTCTTCAGTGTCAACTTCTAGAAGAGAGATTGCTGTATCAAAAAGTAAACATGGGTAGTGTGGGTAGACATTGCCAAGTCCTTCCCCTCCCCTGCACTAAGACTGATAACAGTTCGTGTCAGTCAGTCTGGACGACTATAACAGATGATCATACACTGGGTAGCTTAAACAACATTTATTTCCCACAGTTCTGGTGGCGGTAATTCCACAATTAAAAACTAGGTGACCTGGCATCTAGTGAGGGCCCTCTTCTGGATTTTACACTGTCGACAGCTTGTCGTATTCTCACAGAAGGAGGAAAAGCAAGAACATTCTGGGGTTCATCTTATGAGAACACTAATTTCATTTTTGAGGGCTCCACCCTCATGACCTAATCATCTTCCAAATACCATCCCACCAAGGGGATAGGATTTCCACATATGAATCTGGTGGACACAAATATTCAGTCTACTGCTGTTTGCATCCCAATTAGTGAGGTATATGAGTGTCTGCATTCCTCCACTGCCTCACCAACAGAATGCATTGTTACACTTTTTAGTTTTTGCCCATCTGACAGGTAAGAAATGGCATCTCAGTGTGGTTTCCACAGGTGTTTCTTTTGTCATGAGTGATGAAGAACATCTTTTCATATGGTAAACAGCCATTTGTACATCTTTTTGTGAATTGTCTGTTCGTGTCATTTGCCATTTTTTCTGTTGTCTTACTGAAACCCTGGTATCCTAGCCTTCCTGTAAATAGACCAGCGACCTGAGAAAGAGAACAGAAGTATACATGCAAACAGAAGCTTCCAAATGCTTATTGTGGGTTTGGTACCAGGTGAGTTGCTTAATAAAGAACTAGGTAATACAGATCAACACTATTATCTTCAAGTTTCTGATTCACAAGGACTGGCATGGGTCCCAGAATTCTATATTTTAAATGCCTGCCCTTGGTTGTTTTGCTGCCCAGCCATGTGTGGGAACTATTGAGAAGACTCTCCCTGGAACAGCAAGACCAGCTTCACTTCACTGTGAAGAGAATGGGCCGGATGGGTGGCTGGTGAAGGTTGCCTCAGACCAGAGGAATACAAGGACATTTTCACTTACTTACACATTTTACCAGGTCAACTTTGTCCTCCTTGAGGGGAAGGGAGGTACTGGTTATGCCATTTCTGGTCCTCAAAATGCAATTGGATCATCTGGGCATCTTGCCTCTGAGAGCAACTCAAAACCCAGTATTGTATGAGATCCTTAGTGTTTTTGCTGATTGCCCACCTGATTTGCTGTTTTCATTTCAATGAAATGGCTGTTGTGTTCTCAGATTCATACCCTCATTTTTCAGGACTATCTCATCGTGTCCTTTTTCGGTTGACCTTTTTTTTCTAGACTACTGACTTTGGTTCACCCAGTTCCTTTTGCTTTATTATGGTCTCCTGGTTTCAACTGCTTCTTTGGCTCTGGGACAAGAAATTCGCAGCCCTTGGGACAGAGAATACAAGTACTCCATGATTTCTATGTGGGTAGAGCTTAGGGGCAATAGCAATCTGGTTTGAATGTGAGCTTGGGATACCTCTCCTCAAGATGTGTTTTCATAGTAAGGGTCTGGTTTTGCTTGGATTTGTTGTTTATTTGGATGGAGGTCATGGGGATTAATAAGTAAAGTGCCTCCAATTTGCTTCCTGGAGTAGCCGCTGACATGTATGTGGTAGCCTCGGTGCATAAATGCATAGTATCCTTAGGTTACAATACAATATATGATAACCTAATAACAAACTAAGTTCCTGATCCCCATATTTTCCTACCTACAATTGTTTCTGAATAAAAAATAGGCAGGTTTAAAAAATGTAGAGAAATGTTTAATTTTTTTTGAAATGGGGAGAGCTATATATAATGATATCTTTCTTTTTAGTCAGAAAACGAGATCTTATTCTTATTTTTATAAGTGACTATTTAATCCAAACAAGATTGAGAGGGCATACTGGTCAAAAGAGGAGAAGAGAGAGTAGTTGGAGGGGATAGTAGGGAATTGGCAAAAGAGGAGAGGTGGTTGACTCAGGGAAAGAAGGTCTTCATATTGTGTCCATCTGGCTTTTCTTGTCACTGACTTTCTGAAACTCTGGCCTAATTCTCATATTTTTAGAACTTTACCTTTAGGTTCAGAATCACTGCATAAGGGGTGACATTAATATAAGACCAGAAATAACTCAAAAAAGAAGAGCAAACGCCCATGTTTGACCAAAGTCTGAGATATGGCCAATGTCATAGAAAGTGGAAAACTTGAATCAATCTGCAGGTGAAAAGGCCGCAAAAATCACAGATGTTTAAACTTGCAAGGAAACATCTTGTGCTCTCTGGTATATGGTCTGAATATTCTTTGGGAATTCTGCAATATCCCCAGGGAAAACAAGGATCTTAGATAATTTTCTTTAAAAAGATTTACTTTAGTAATTCAAAGTAGTGTATCTCTCTTTCTTATAAGTGTAAAAAATGCAGGATCTTTTTTCTTATCTTCTATCAACTTCTTAGGGTTGGTCAGCCCTTTGGGTATATTTCATTTACCTATTGATCAAAATCATGTCAGGGTCCTACACTGAGGTTATTGGTTTCTATTCCCTTTCTAGAACTTACTTTTTAGCTCTCTGATGTGGCCCTCCCCCAACAATCTCTTCTTTTTTTGAAGACCATTACTCATCTGTAGAGAAATTCTAGACTATTGTTACTGGTCATTCTCACTGTCTGTTGTTATGGAGTCTCATTGTTGCAAACAGACTGCAAGTAGATTGTCTTAAATATTCTCCCGAAACATATTCACTCTGTGTGTCAGTTGGTAAATACCATTATGGAATAGACGTGGCATTGTTAATTAAATATAATTGGTACTTTGGTCATTTTCTCCTCAAAAGTTGGAAGAAATAAAAATACATTCTTATTATTTTGATTGGTCTGTTATAATTAGGTTAATCACAAGGAAGCAAAATACTTACATTGGTAGAAGCCACTAATTCTTGCCTTCCTGTTATTCAGTTATTTCATGAGGTAAAGTCAACAGTGCTATATGAAACAGGTGTTGCACCCAAAAGCCAAAGACCATTTGGATTTGTCTCACAGGGCTCCAGTCACTCATCATGAGCACCTTTAAAAGGAAAAAGAATTGAGCTCCAGGAGGATCTCTGAATTTTGAGTCACATTCAGCAATGTTCAGCAAAAGAAGGTTTAACTCAGTACATCCTCAATAAGTGATAGCTTGTGTAAGAAAGAGGATGTTGTTTTTTTCTCCCTCATTCAAGAAAGATCATTTTTCATCTCCACTGACTGAAGAAGGAGGGTATGTGGTTAGGTTAGATGACAGAGTTTCCTTCTGGCTAGGATTTCTTCTGTGGTTATGAGCTGTCTTTTCCAAGAGGAAAGTGGTTTTCAGAGTGTGGACACAACTGCACTGTTTCTTCAGGTGACCTAAATGCTGTTCTAGCTAGAATATAAAAATGTCTGCATTTTGGGATCTCTTATGTGTAAATAATTTACTTGTAACTTTTCAATTTTAAAGCCCTAGGAAGATCTTGGGGAATAGCAAGTGAGAACAGATGGGGGTAGGGCCTTTGAGATCTTTGATGAGAATGACATCATGGTCCAAAACAATGAAAGAAATCTTTCCTTAAAGGACTTCAATTTCTGCCTCAAAGTGATGTTATAAGATGGATTTTTATCTATTTATTTATTTAAAAATGTTTATGTATTTTTGAGAGAGATGGAGAGTGCACATGTGAGCGGGGGGCGGGGCAGAGAGAGGGGGAGACAGAGGATCTGAAGCAGGCTCTGTGCTGACAGTAGACAGATGGGTGCAGGGCTCCAACTTATGAACTGTGAGATCATGACCTAGGCCAAAGTCTGATGCCCAACCGACTGAGCCACCCAGGTGCCCCTGTAAGATGGATTTTATTTTATTTTATTTTATTTTATGTTTTCTTGGGAAAAATTTTATTATTTGTTTACCAAATATTTACTTACATTATTTTGATGTCAGGATCTTTTGTAGGAATAAGAGACAAAAAGTATAACAAAAATATTTTGTGTTCTCAATGGTTTTTTATAACATTACATGTTCAATTTTATACTTCAAATTATTACAAAGACTTTTTAAATTTTTTTCTGTTTAAAAATTTTATTTATTTATTTGTTTATTTATTTATTTACCTCCAAGCTAGTTAGCATATAGTGGAATAATGATTTCAGGAGTAGATTCCAGGGATTCATCCCCTATGTATGACACCCAGGGCTCATCCCAACAAGTGTCTTCTTTAATGCCCCTTACTCATTTAGCCCATCCCCCCAACCCCAACCCCTCCAGCAACCCTCAGTATGTTCTCTATATTTAAGAGTCTCTTATGTTTTGTTCCCTTCCTTGTTTTTATATTATTTTTGCTTCCCTTCCCTTACGTTCATCTGTTTTGTATCTTAAATTCCTTATATGAGTGAAGTCATATGATACTTGTCTTTCTCTGACTGACTGATTTCACTTAGCATAATACCCTCTAGTTCCATCCACATAGTTGCAAATGGAAAGATTTCATTCTTTTTGATTGATGATTAATGCTCCATTATATATATATATACCACATCTTCTTTATCCATTCATCCATCGATGGACATTTGGGCTCTTTCCATACTTTGGCTATTGTTGATAGTGCTGCTATAAACATTGGGGTGCATGTGCCCCTTTGAAACAGCACACCTGTATCCCTTGGATAAATACCTAGTAGTGCAATTGCTGGGTTGTAGGGTAGTTCTATTTTTAATTTTTTGAGGAACCTCCATACTGTTTTCCAGAGTGGCTGCACCAGTTTGCATTCCCACCAGCAGTGCAAAAGAGATCCTCTTTCTCCACATCCTCATCTGTCAGTTACCTGAGTTGTTAATTTTAGCCATTCTGACTAGTTGCTAATTTTAGCCATTCTGTATGAGGTGGTAAACTGGCTTTTGAAAAGGTAATTCATTTGCAAGAAAATTCAGTAAACAATGAAACTATGCATAATATACATAAGGGTTAGTCAAATTTCTTTGTCATAGATATCACCCGATTCTCCATGGTGGTACCCAAGACTATAGTTCACTGGGAACTCAGTTTCTTCCATCACTTATGTGTCCCACCTTGCTGGAAAACATGGAGTAGATGAAGACCTAAGAGTAGTCCATCTCTGCTTTGGTAAATACCATGTTGTTTGGAACAAAAACATGAACCGTACAATTCTCTCACTTGTTTATTTAAACTAAGAAGCATGAAGGGAAGTTGCTAGTTAGTGGTGGAATCTGAGGTTAAAGAGGCAACATACTGAGAATTGTAGCAACCTTATGAACTAGTATAAAGCATGGAAGCTTAAGATTGTCTTCAGTGAAGAGCTGTGAGGGGAACAAGCATCAGAGAGGAATTGAGGTGCCCCAAGGGAGAGATTTTAGGCCTTCTCTGCTTCTAGCTTTTTGAAGCCTCTTGGAAATATATCACAGTCCTGGGACTTCAGATTTTCAGATACTTATTATATTCTTAAAATACATTTACTTTTACTTGAAATTTTATTTGTTTTATTTGCAGCCAAACTAGCCATACTAGAATAATCAGTTTTACCTAAACACAAATAATTTTTGCAAGGATGTGTTCAAGTGGCAATATTTTTCACATTCTTTATTCCTTTGTTTCACTTTACTTATACAGCAAATACATTTTTCCTGAGAAACAGTATTTGTTATTAATGTGAATAATTTTAATTAATATGTTAGCGATATAATTTAGCCCAGAAAACTGAAAATAAAATACATTGTGGTATTTGGATCCAAACCTTTTTACTGAAATCAATTTTTATTTTTAAATTTTTTTTAACGTTTATTTATTTTTGAGACAAAGAGAGACAGAGCATGAACAGGGGAGGGGCAGAGAGAGAGGGAGACACAGAATCTGAAACAGGCTCCAGGCTCTGAGCGGTCAGCACAGAGCCTGACGCGGGGCTTGAACTCACGGACCGTGAGATCATGACTTGAGCCGAAGTCGGACGCTTAACCGACCAAGCCACCCAGGTGCCCCTCAATTTTTATTTTTAGTGAATCCAATAAGTGCTATGTGCTTTATTCTGAGTTATATGCTGTATTCAATGGTTAACACAGGGATGATGACAAACAATTTAATGGAAGGGGAAAATGCCAGTTATCTAAATACTTGGAGGTAACAACATTTGATGCAATTTTTGAGTTTCTGTGTGTATAGATATCACCTCATTGACCTATATAAGAAATTGTTTTATTTTATTGAGTAATATCTCCAGATGAAGACTGAAATGTGTTTACTTTAAATCTTTACTTTTACTCTTGATCAAATCTCCTCTTCTCCCTAGCTGTGGCCATGACAGCTGGAAGTTGAGGAGGTACAGGCTGAGTCCTCCCTCTCCCCAATTCTTTCTCTCTGGTGTTGTGGACAAGATGGAAACATATGGGGAAGCAGACATCGTTTTATGTGACAGCCCATGTGTCAGTGGTTGATCTGTGTCTTTTCTTAAGCTCAGTCTGGTTCTACCTGCTGCTTGTGGTATCTGTTGACATGAGAGTTCCAACTGAGATGGTGTGCTTGGTTTTCTTCAGTGGTATTTACCTTTACCCCAGCTCTCATTGCCACAGAGGCATCCCCTAGGAGAAGCAGACATGTCTCCCTTTATTTCACCAGAAGTACCTACTTCAACTCCTTTCTTGGATTGGACATCTCATCAATTGGTCTAGCAACTGCCTGGGCATTCTCAGCCCATCTATGTCCGTTTTTCTGTGGAGATGGGATGTTTTTCTTCATGCTCTGAAGGGCTGTGGAGAGCTGCGACAGGTGTCTAGGAACACTAAACCCTTTAAACTCCCTTGCCACTGCTCCAATGGTTTCCTTCCTTCATGAATCTCTAAGCTAGAAAGAGGCATCGATTTTTGTGTTCAAGAATTACTTCTAAACTTTAAAGGAAACCTGGGAAGCACCCACTTACTCCACCCCATGGTGGAGTAAACAGTCTCAAAAATGCTAATGTGATATACCTGGAGTTCTGGTTCTGGAGTTCCAGAATCCCTTAGCATGCTTGTCTCCAGGGTATCACCTGCAAGGGCCTGTGCCTCAGCCTGTGGCTGAGCAAGTTCCCAGGCAGACAACTAGATGTTATTAACTTTTTCCTTCTGGAATCTCCAGTCTTCACAAATGATTATGTTGGCTTTTTGGAGGGAAACATTTCTGTTTTCTTCACAAGCACTGTAGTACCCATCTCTTATGGCTCCTTGGTCTTCTTTTTGGATGTGGGGATTAGTGGGGGGATCAGCCACTTGGTGGAAAGTCTGCACTGTGTCTCTCAACAAGTCCTGCAGGGAGGTGCTGGCTCCAGCTTCAGCTGAGGACAGCTCCTTGTCAATAGAAGATAACTTTTGCCTTTTGTCCAGAACAACACCGAAAATCCCACTTTACCTATAAATCAGAGACTCTGTTTGTCCCCAACTCTCAATATTTTATTCTGTGCTTTTTAAATAATTGGAACCCAATAAACGTTTGTTAAAAATAAAGACAGGAACAGTTTGGACAAGTTCAAATTTAATTTCAAGAAAAAAATTTAAGAAGCTTCCAAGAGAGATGGAAAATGTCTGATAGAATGAAAGGCTATATAGAGGTTAGAAGGGATTTATGAGAAGAAATCAGGTCCAAGTAATCTGACATAATTCCCTGCTGACATTCTCTGATGAAAATTAATGATTGGAAGATGATGTATTAAGATATTGTATGCAGTTTAACTCAGGCGAAGTTGTGCATTTTATAAAATAGTAGAGAAAAGGGACTTGGGAATCAGTATTAAACCAAACAGCCAGAAAATAGAAATAAATATTGAGTTTTAGGCTATGCCTATATAGGATGAAGATATCAACCATTTCAATTTAAGTGCGTGTGTGTGTGTGTGTGTGTGTGTTTTAACTCTTAACTCCTAACTTTTTTTTGACTGACTTGACCAAACTGACTTGCTGTTTTGAAGCCATGGAAACACTATTGCAAGAGACAAAATAAATACAGATGGGCTTGGGTGTTTATGAAATCTTTTATGTTTTATATGGCTATTTATGGGATTGACTTGTGTAATACAATTACTAGTTCACGTTTCCTTTAAAGTTTCCCCAATATTTGTTTTTTTCAAATGGAGAATTACATTTGGAGTAGGGCAGATTTTAGGAAAATTTGGAAAGAAGGAGTTATCAGTTTCTGCTTTCTATAGATGCCAAGCCCTCCAAAATTCAGGAAGACCCTCATTCCATTTCATAAGTGTTCCCTATTGAAATTGAAGTACATTGGCTCTTCATGGTATCTCCTACTGTACACAGTAAGCTACTTGAAAAGTACTCCTTTTTATCTTTATATTACCAGCAACTATCACAGAGATGAGAGCATAGTAGGCACACGGTAATGGCTTAAGCAATGAATGAATAATTATTAGGAGTCCCAAGACCAGCCTTACAACCTAGCCCTGGGATTTCATATGCCTGGAGTGAGATCCCAGTTACCCAAGAGCTCCTGAAATTGCTGGCTTCTCCTTAACCTCTGATGCAATAACTCAGTTCATGATTGATGGACAGGTATAATAATAGGGATTAGGATTTTCTGCCGAAATGCATCTTGGCTGCTAGGACACTGCTAATTTCCAAGGCCTTGCTAGCTGACTAGTCAGCGTAAACCTCCTCCACTAGCCCTCAACTGCAGACCCATTTCAAACTGAAATGAACCACTGAAAAACCTTCTGTGTGACCATGACCATTGTCTGAGGGAGGCTCCTGCTTCTGTATTTGTGACTGGAGTCTCAATCAGCTCAGAATCTTTGAACATTGGTATCAGTCAAAAATTAGATCCATCTTTCCTGTTGCTTTGGATAATGGAATTTTTACTGCCGGGATCAATTTCAGCTCATAGGAGGCTAGTCCTTAGTTTGAGTTAGTCCTGTGCCTCCAGAACAATTTGTCGCTAGGTTCCTCCCTTGGCCCGTAAGCAGACAGGCAGATGAGATAACGTTCAAGCTGCTCCAAGCTAAAGTCATCCTGGATAGAGTAGCCTTTTGCAGCCCCCTGCTCTCATTTCAGCCACCCCTTCTGTCCACCAAGAACTTACCACCCACACTGCTCCAGTTGGCTGAAAGGCTTCCAATACACACGAGCATTATAGCCCTATTGGCTAGAGCTTTCTCCTTGGACTGGTCACCTCCCCTTATTATATCGCCTCAGGACATGGTCTCTACTTCTTATATTGATCAGGAAAATTGGACAGTAAATGTTTAATATATTCTGTAAATTTTATAGGTCTCATATATTACATAGAATCATCCCTGGAATTGACATATACATTCCAAAAAATTATTGAAATATGTGGGGATTCTTGTGAATAAGATACACAGGAATAAGAACAAATGAAAAAAAATTGGGCTTTGTAAACGCTGTTATATCTATTGACTCATCTGAGTAACATGGCTGATGACTTGTGATGAGACATAAAATTTATTGTGGGAAATATTTCAAGGAATGAAAACTAGACTTTTTACTTGAGAAGGAGAAGATAATATTTAAGGGATTTGAGTAACTTTTAAAAAGTTGTATTCAGTCTCCACTGAAGACTTCTGGTCACCTCTTGATAATTTGAGCTCTCGTAAGTTAAGAGAGACAATACAAGTCTAAAGAAACTAACATTTATTGCACCCAAACTCTCTTATCTCTGTTCATTCATCTATGTTGTGCCCACCTCAGGGATTTGGTGGCCACCAAAAAAACCCACCCCCTGATCATTCTTTTCTGATTATGTTTCCAATGCCAATTATCCCAAACTTGCCCTATTTCTCTCCCTTTCTCAAACACAGTTTACTTCCCTTTCCCTTAAAAAATATCATTAAATGTTATGTTACTGAAATGATTATAACCATCTGGTAAACAATTCAATATTTTTCACATTTTTTCCAGATTTTTCTGTTTCCCTAAGATTTTGTAGGAAGAAACATCTCCTCTTGAGAAGACTAATCCTCTACTCTTGCACAGAATTTCTTGTCTCAGCCTCCAATAAGACCCTGCTATAGTCAGGTGCCATGTCATTGCATGTATTATCAGATCTTGTATAAAAAGAATCTAGGGATGCTTGGGTGGCTCAGTCAGTTAAGTGTCAGATTTCAGCTCAGGTCATAATCGCACAGTCCATGGGTTCGAGCCCCATGTTGGGCTCTGTGAAGACAGCTCAGAGCCTCGAGTCTGCTTCAGATTCTGTGTCTCCCTCTCTCTCTGCCCCTCCCCTGCTTGCTCCTGCTCTTTCCCTCTCAAAAATAAATCTTAAAAAATTTTTTAAAAAGAATCTACTCTCCCTGTTTATCACTTAATATTTTAGTCTTATGTTTCCTCCCTTTCATTGCAAAACTCAGTAGAATAGCTTTTGAGTGCTGCCTGCTATGTTTAACAACTTCAACCTAGTCCTTAATGAGTTTCCATTAGCCTTGGACATTCATCATTCTGAAAAACATTTTTTTAGGATTAACAATAATCAATAATTAGCCCTGTACATTATCCTTAGACTTCATCTTCCTCAACCCCCCTGCAATATATCGTATAATTAATCCCTTCTCTCTTCTTGAATAGCTCCCTTTGCTTTCATAACATCACATTCTCCAAATTCTCTTTCTGCATTTAACAAGATATCAGCTTTATTGAGATATAATTCACATAATGTATAAGTGATTTTTAGCCAATGGAATGTGAGTGGAATGCATGCCGTTCCAAGACTCCTCCATAGACACTTGCAATGCTATTTTTCATGCTATTTCCATCTTCGGCTTGATTTTTGAACCTATAATAGCCTCTGTGTTGAAGATGGCAGAGGCACCAAACAGAAGAAAAAAGGAAGGAGCCTGAGTTTCCAAACCACTGCTTAGAGAGAGGGTTTCTGCTACTCAGGGGCACTTCTGGAGACAGAATGGGGGCAAAGGGTACATGCATTTATGTTTAAGCCATTGTCCACCTTCAGGTTTGCTGTAATCAATGCTCCATCAGCATATGAAAGTCAGCTGAGCCAACATCTGTATTTTTATTTGCCAATTTTATTATTGAAAAAAAATCTTGGTTTAATTTTCATTATTGGAAGTAAATATTTTTAGAAATTAATTTACCACTTGTATTTATGTTTTTGCAAATTGCCCAGTTATTTCTTTGTTAATGTTTCTCTGAAATTATTTGCTTTTTCCTTATGGATTCTTTGCATTTTAAGGACATAACATTTTGACTGTCAGATGGATTGCCAATACTTTTTCACAATTTTGAACTTTGTCATATTTTTTATTTTTTCTTTTTCGATGCTTAGACACTAATAATTTAAAATAAATTTATGTTTATTTCTTTATTTGGAGAGAGAGAAAGAGAGCAAGAGAAAGCATGGGGGAGGGAAAAGGAAACAGAGAATCCCAAGCAGTCTCCACACTGTCAGTGCAGAGCCCTCGGCAGGGCTCAATCTCATGAACCGTGAGATCATGACCTGAGCCAAAATGAAAAGTTGGAGGCTCAACCAACTGAGCATCTCCAACATTAATAATTTTATGTAGAAAATTCCCTTATGATATTTGTTTATGGTTTTCCTTTATTGTTTTTACCTTTGGTGTCATTTCCAAAAAGTCCTTTCTCATTCTGGAATTATATTCTACAAGTTTTCATAAAATTTTTAAAACATCTAAATCTTTAAGCAATCTGGAGTTAAATATAGCAGAAAATTCTTTTTGTCTTTAGTATTTGGTCCAAAATCTTATTCATAGGAGGTACTTAATGAATATCTGTTAAATTTGATAGTCTCCTTTTAAAAATTTCGGGTTGGGTTAGATCTGCGGTTCTTACACTGTAATCCTTAGATCAGTTTCATCAACATCACCTGGGAGCTTGTTAGAAATGCAAACCCTTGAGCTCCATCCCAGACTTATTGCAGGGCCCAGCAATTTGCATTTTAACAGGCCATCCAGGCGATTCTAATGCAGGTTAAAGTTGACAGTCCCTGGAACAGAAAATCTGTAAGGCCATATTTCTGGTCAAAATATCTGAGAGATGTTTTTTCATGTTAACAAAACCTACTGCTGTGGAAACATGATTCTCTCAGTGTTAGCAGAGTAGGAAATAGAGAAGAATATGTTCAATGCTAGTCCTTCTGGGACAAAGTCATGATTGCAAGGAGGGTCATAGTCCCCGGGATTCTTAACATTCATTCTTTGTGCCCATACACACAGGGTGCCTCCGGTTGCCTCACATGCCCTCATTTCTTAGGAAACTTTCTCTAGAACATCTCAGCAAATCTTTTCTTCCCATGCAGTGCATTGCCACAGATGCTTTAAGCCCTTCTGTGTCAAAACTCCCTGCCTTCCATGCCCTGCTCCAATCTGCAGCCTTGGGGGAGAGTGCTGATGCCCCAGGGCTCTTGGTGCAGATGTGTGAAGCGCTCAGCCACAGTAAGACCTTACAAGTCTGCATGGCTAGCCAGATGTTGGGTCTGTCCCCAGGAGGTTACTTGGTGCTCCTTGATACCCTGGCACCCCTGGAGCTGGCACTGATTGCAAACCTCTGCTTCTGATGATGGTCCAGGCATATTCTAGAGCTCAGGGTCTAAGCAAGCATTCTTCAGGTATTGTTCTCCAATGCTGTCTACGCCTACCCGCCACCTTGGAAAGAGCATTCTTTCCTTCTGCCCAGTGTAGTCGTGGAAGGCTCGTCAGGAAGAGTTTCTAGACAGTAGACTGGGAGTCATGTTTTAACAGCATATTTATTTTTCTCCAACTTAATGTTAAGCTGGATCAATCTTTAGAAAGAACTCCTAGTCTCTACCTTCTGCAGAGTGGTGGGGGAGATGTTTCAGTTCTGATCTGGGGAGTGGAATGTGGGAGTGAATGTTGGTCATATTCCTTTTAGGATGGGCTAAAGAGCTTCTTATTGTGCAGCCAAACAAACAAACAAGTCACCAAAAACAAGAGTTCAAGCTCTTTCAACATATGTCACGCTGACCCCAGACACTTATTTCTCTGATATCAAAACTGATCTTAACCACATCAAGGACTTGATGATGAGATTGAGTGTATTTGTGTGGAGGGGAATGGTGAGGTTTAGGTAATAGGTGTAAGGATTCAAGCAAGAGGAATAAGAGAATGCCACTTAGGCCATAAACAAGGCCTTGTCGTCACTTTTCAGTGTGTGTGTGTGTGTGTGTGCATGCGCACGTACACCTGCCATCGAGCATGCACGTATTCATGCTTGGAAAAGTTCCAGGACCGGCTTTTGCTTTATTGGAAACCCAGAAATGTCAGTCCTACTTCTGGAGGATAAGATCCGGCCGCGGGGCTGCTGGCCTGGGAGAATATTCTGGTCTGGAAGACAGCAGGGCAGTGCTTAGGGGTCCGCTTTCACACCCAGACTCATGTTCAGAAAGTGATGTTCTACCTGACACCCCGCTCACTGCAGCAATTTCCAGCAGTGTTAATACTAAGGAGCTCGGGTTTGGGGCTGGGGTGGAGAGGGAGGCAGATAATTGGCAGGCTGCCTCTGCTGATCTTTTCACGGGCTCCTCTCTGGCTCCGGCTCTGCTCTGCGGCTGGGCTGGGCTTGCGCCGTGTCTCCTCCGACCCACCGAGCTGATCAGGGCTGTCTGCAGCGCGTGTCAAAGCCGCCAGGCACAGGCAGCCGCGCTCCCTGACTTGACATCCCATCTCTCATCCTTCCTCAGATCTCGTCAACCTACACCGTCTGCTCCGCCAACAGCTAATAGCGAAATGACTGCGAGGAAGGCAATGACAGCGATAGCTGTCGGCATTTATTTTACCTTTGGTTTTTGCTGCACAGAAAATTCCAGCGCTGATGAGGTCAGAGCTGCAGGGTGGGGGGAGAGAGACATGGAGGAGGGCGCCCTGAGTTTGAGGAAGGTGGCGCTCTCAGAAACCTGCCCTTTCTCCTCCAGTACCATGACATTCAGGCTGAGTGGTCTCCAGCAATGATTTAATGCCTCTTTTGTTTGGACGTTTGTCTGCTAAGATAGCAGGTTTGACAGTATGCACGCAGGGTTGTATACTGACACCGAGGCTCCAGGACTAAATATTTGTTTCCCGCCTAACATTTGTCAGACCTTTTATAAATTCAGGCGCAAAACACAGAGTTCGTCTTCTACTGTCTTTTGCATTCTTGCTTCTTCATTGTTCTTACCAAAACGACACGCCATAGCACCTGCTTACCCAGCTCAGTGCTGTACAAAGTAGGAACAGATGCCGCCCTACCCTCCAGGGTGATCCAAGACGTACCCAGATAGAGACGGATGTCATTTCTGCATCCCTTTCTCTGTTACCTAGCACACAGTTTGTCATAGTGCATGGGGCACACAGACTTTATAGTCAGACCTACATCACAGTCACGTCTTGGTCATTTACTAGCTGTGTGACCTTGGGCAATACTTTCAACTCCTGAGTCCCAATTTCCTCATCTGTAAAGTGGGCACAACAATGAATTTACCCAAAACAATGTTTTAGGGTTGTTGCAAAATTAAACTTAGTGTTTCTATACCAAGCTGGCCTACAAGTGAGTGTTTGATGCCTGTAGTGGTTTTGACATTTTGGAAAATGTATCTTATGATACGTGTGTGGAGACCATGTTTCTTGTGATGTGTATGCATTACTTTCTATTAACAGTCCTTTCTTCCACTGCATCACTGCTATTTCTTCTGCCATCGAATCAAGTTACAGAGCTAGCATGGAATGCTTATTAACTTACCCACATAGATATGAAGTTATCTGGATATATATATATATATATATATATACATATACATATATATATATACACATGTGTGTATATGTGTATATATGTATATATACACATGTATATATATACATACATGTCCATCTATATGATAGATTCATAACGTACATTGGCTGCATAGGTTAGCTTGAATATAACATTTCAATTAATCAATTTCTGTTCCTGGGTGATTTATAAGATATTGGTCTTTTGATTGATTACCTTCGACTAGGGTGAGTAATGCTTACACTTATTGTATTGATGTAGCTAATGGAGAGGGTTCCATATGGGTATCTTTTTCTATTAACAAATATCGTGCTTTTAAATATCATGTTCTTTGGTGCATTTATGTAGGTAATAATATAAGTCGGTAATTTGTTCATGTATACTAGGATCATCCATTATAATGAAATTGAGGAACACTGTTACAGATTAAATGATAATTATGTTTGAGTCTTTTCTTAACTAGTTAGTATTGGCTGTGCTTATACTGGACCCAGCTGGAGTAGAATGATTGCTAGATAAGATTAATTCTTTTTATATCAATATTTCATTAATCTCATAACTCCATGGGCCAATTTTCCATTACAGTCTCAGATAGGTGCTCCTATGATTTTTTTTTCCTGAGGAGGAAAGTGAGCCTTTTGATGTCCTCATGGGCCTGCCGTTAGCTAGTTATCTAACAGTTTCTTATACTTGTAGCAATGTGTACTCTTTAAAGTCCTTTCACTTGAACACTATGATACTGACCCCATTTCCAGTTTCTACCTCCTTGCCTCCATATATGAAGAAAAATGCCAAGTACTCAATGATGTGAGGGAAAAGTGGGAATAATTCCTTGGAATGTGAAGCATTTTTCTTAGAGAATTTGAAGGTCCACTGTACTGTGAAGGCATAGGGCCATTTTTGGAAGAAGAGAGGGAAGATGGAATTCACGGTTGGGCATTCCTTCACATTCCAGAGGCTGGAGCCTGTGTGTGTGTGTGTGTGTGTGTGTGTGTGTGTATTTAGGAGGACTTCTTGCTTATATCATTATAAACCTCCTTTGTTGTTTGCTGATTGAAGTATGAGCTACTGAAAGAAGATTATGAGTAACTTGAAGTCAAAGAATCTTTTTTAGAAATTTATTTGCCTCAAAATGATTAGCATGGTGTAGGGAAGTTTTAAGCACTCAGTGGGCTCTTGCTAAGTGAAATTGAGAGATACTTTTGCTTCTTACTGCCTACCTAACATCAGATTGCATAAAATTGGTTCATGGGGACCTGTTCATTATGTCTGCTCCAGGGATAGTAAGGAAAATGCTTACTGGAAGGAGGGTCAATGAGATACAGACAAATTCAGGTTGTGATAAATGACCCATGCCCTTTTTTGATACCTAATGACTCTAAATTACATTTAGTAATAGATTCCCATTGACTTTTTCATAAAGCGACAATGTGAAATCTGCTCCGAAATATGAGAATTGCTTAAAAATAATGTCTCCTAGATGTCAAACTGAAAACAAGAAAAATTCCTGAGACAGAGCTGATGTCTGTTGCATGGTAGCATGGGACCAGTTGGAAGCTGTTTCAAGAATAGAGACTCTCCTAACCAGAGCTAGGGTCAGAGATAAGTAGAACTGGCAGTCAACCGTGTATATGCCCAAGAAACACACTGTGATGCTGAAGTTCAAGAATGTTTGCTGCACCCTACCATTGTTATGTTAGTGTTAATCACTTATGGCTAAAGGCACTGATAAGGAAGGGACTGTGGGAAAAGAGGTAGTCCAAGTATTTAAAAATGAACACAATATTACATTACTAAATATAGTGTGTCCCCACTTATTGGATCAAATTATCCTTGCTGAGCCAGGGATGATCGTGGGAAGTGTAATTTCTCTTGTCTGGGTGATTTATTCATTTTGTGTTTCTTCAGTTTCTCTAGGGTGGTCTGGCATAAGCTTGATCACCCAGTAGAATTCTCTTGAAGCATTTGTTGTCTTAATGGTGGAGTGAATGAAGGACATGCTGATTTGTTGCCTCTTCTGGTGGGCTTGGTGGAAGATGGCAATATCGTTGACATCTGATCCTTGGTTTCACCTCTCCTGATGCTTTGTTTATGACTGTCGCTTGAGGTACTTGTCTTCCTGACACCATTTACCACCACCTAATTGCAGTGGACTCTGCAATATGCAGAGATATTCCCATGAAAGGCTAGGCATAGAAATTCTACCCTTCTATGAAAAAAGAGGGTGGTTATGGTGATTTGTGTGAAATGTTGAAATGTGACATGTTTATGACTAAAAATACATGCTGGCAATATCATCTCCAGAATGGGAAAGTTTTATTTGTAATTTCCATAACTCAAAGGACTTGGTGGTTTTTACTTTAAATTTTAATTTATTGATGTTCTACACCTGCTTGTAAAATGTTGACCCTATGGGAAGTGTACTTTGATGCCTAAGGACACCTAAAAACCAGAATTCATAATTTTCTAACTAAAGTCTTAAAAACCCTACATAGCATAGCAACCTCATGAAGGAACAAGGTACTGAGGTAACCAAGAAATTTATGACTTCATTAAAGAAGAATATAAATGACAATTTAGGAACTCTATAAAATCAGACCCTTTGTTGGGGCCCTTTAGTTTACTGGTATATCTTTTGTACTTTTTAGGCGTTTGGGAAAATTGGGCTCTTTAGCTTAAATATTATTTCAACATATATTTTTAAAAAATTGTGTACTCCTGACTTTGGAACCTGACTATAAGTTCCAGATTTCACTATAAAACAGAATTCACTAAAAAAAAATAATGTTTTAAAAATGATTCAATTTAAAATGTTTTTCCTACCATTTTATGGATTTTTCTAAAAATTAAAAGCCAACCTAAAATCCTGTTTAGAAGATCCCAGATCTCTTATCATACTATTTATTTTACTGAGATGACTTTCTACTAGTTCTTGTTTGAAATTTATTTTGAGTGCCAGATTCCATCAGATCTTCCTCATTTCATGTAAGCCTCCCTCACACAGAAATGATGAACTGATTCATAAATGTTAATAATACATTTGGCCTCAATAATGTCATGTTTGTGCAAGGGCTTTATGGTTAATAGAGGTTAACCCAGTCAAAAGTATTGGAAAAGCCCTCCCCCCACCCAGACATGGGTGCAGCAGATCCTTGAGACCCTCAGACACCCCTTATTTTGGTTGGTTTGATTCTCCAACTGTATCTTCTACTTTCCAAGGCCACACCTGGGTTTTTCCCTTCACTCCTTGACTTTACTCCTGAACTTTTGACTTAGGCTTGGTGACCTGATTCAGACTTCCAAGGTTCCTATACTCATCTATGAGCCACTGTGCCTGCTACTCCTCCAGATTCCCAAGGCCAGATTGCCTAAGTCAATAGGTGACTGGACCTGAATTCTTTTTTGCCATTGCCTGACTTGACTAAGCTTGGAGTTTGGCTCTGTCCTAATTTTGCTAAGCTCCATGAGAGTGGGAGTGGATTCCTTTATAGCAGCCATCTAGCACTTTCATAACAGAGCTATGGAAGGCAGAAGATGGAAATTCCAAAGGAATCCTAGAATGAAAATTTTAGTAGAGTCCATGACACCCATACCTTTTCTTAGTCTTTAGCTTAAATGTTTCCTACCGACTTTACTTGAAGTGAGTTGCAGCTTCTTTCCTCATTTTCTTCCTGGCTTTAATTTGCAGAATGAAATGACATTCTTGCTTTTTACATTTTGGGGCAGGAGTGGAATAAAATGGTTGAATTAATAAACAGAATAGGAATCATTGTGAGGCAACCCAGCGATTTGAAGTTATGTGGTTTTGATTGGAGCCTGGTTTGAAAGAGGGTGACTAAGTACTACAGGCAAATCAGTTGAGTGGGCATTTTATTAATTTGGCTCATAAAAAGAGTCAATCAGTATCACACCTCAGGGAATATTCACATAAAATCAGATTCAAATATGACTAATTAAAAGGAATTTCCAAGAGTAACTCAGCATAATGCCAAATTAAAGAGCAAATGCACCCGAGGAGCTGGAAGCAATAAGGGAAGCTGAGAGGTTTCTCAGGAAGAATCTGTGGTTAGCACCAGTAAGAGCCTTGGGGAATGAGACTCAAGGTCAGGGACTAGAATCAAGAAAAGTTGGATGAATTTCAGTAGTCCCCAAAGGAAATGCTCAAAGAAGACAGAGTCAAAAATCAAAAAGAATATTAAAAAATGCATTAGAGTGTGCTAAGGATCTGGGTCCTGTTTGCATTGATGACCCAGTGGGAGCTACTTAGGATGGCGTATGGGAGAGAAGTTGCTGGAAGCCACAGAGGCCAGGAGATAGAGAGAGAGGTAAAAAACTAGCCAGGAGAGGAATCTAGATTGAAAGCAGAGAGGAATTGGATTAAATAACAAGCTGGCAGGACCAGGAAAAGAAAGAAGCACTGGTTGGATATCAACGCTAGTTGTTAAAAGGGTTGAAAAATGTAGGCTGAGGTTTGGGTGAACTCTGGGGTGAATCTTGAAGGAAATGTATAGAACAGATTCCAAGCGTGAACACTGAGAGTGAAGAGTGAATTTACTAGTTTGTCCACAGATCTGTCTTGAGCACCTACTATGCAACTTACACTGTAATTAATATTCTGGAGGAATATGGAGGTAAATGGAACACATCTCTTGCCCCTAAATTGCTCAGCACGGTTAAGGTATAGCCTGGCATGTAGCAGACACCCAAGAAGTACTTTTTGACTGTCTTCTTTTTTGTTTTGGTCATAGCAGAGTGACAGAAGTAGCTCATATGAAGCATCTCTTCCCAACTCTGTGTCCAGTGAGATCATGTTGGAAGCTTGAAATTGGCCATGATGGAAGTACTTCCATCATAAGAATCGGTAAACACTGCAAATCAGGGCTACTTCTGTTCCCCCTCTTTGCAACCCAGGCATTGGACTTTTAGCAGCACACTAGTCCTGGATCAACTTCATCAGTTTAATTGAACAACTACTAATTGAGTACTTCATACATGTAAATCTCTGTGCTGGACACTTGTCATCCTCCTTTCAAAAGATTTTCTCCATTTCCCAATAACTTGATTACTTAGGTGGTTTGAAGCCTCCCTTATTTATCCAGTATTCTATTTTAGAGTGACGGTTTGCTTAAAATTTCTTGTGAAATGGGAAAGCAAAATTCAAGTTGTGAATTTTCTCCTTGGATTTGGAGTATTTGCAGTATGTCCCTTGGATGCGCGCGGAAAGACCCTTCTACTTCCCACTAGAAATTCAGCCCCGGATAGGCACATACTTACCTGTAAAAAGCTGATCTTTGATTGGCTATTCTGATAATGGTTCAAAGTGGAAATTTGGGATCAGCAATTATCTAGGGGATATGGATTGTTCTTTTGTTATTTTTTTCCTATGAAAAGTGGAAGCATTATGTTTCTATCCCTATAAAAGATTCCCTTCATAAGTATATGCAAACTGGATCCTGGACCTACCACCTCTTAGGTTAGACACTGAGGGTCATTTTATATTTGCAATTTCAGATACACTAATTCACTCACATTGAGATTAGAGTGGGAATCACCTCAGTGCTCTGTTAATGCCAATTACCTCTGAAACAGCCAGACTAGAGACAGATAAGAGTCCCTGATGACTGATTAAAATATGGTATCCTGAAAATTAAGTGTCTAGTTTGAGTGCAGATGTAGCACAAAGATTTGTTATCTGAATTGACTCAGATTGAATGCTAATATTGGGAAAACTCACCAGGAATAATATAACTGTTATACTTCTCCAGTAGGAATAAAAAAGAAAGAACTTCATGCTTTTGGGCCATGTTAAAGTTAGGAAAATTGGGATTGAAAAATATTTTATGGTGAACTTTTAAGCCATAAAGCCTACTAATGAGAGGGCAGAAGGAAAACTAGAACTAAGTATGGCATTAAAATTTCTATAATGTTGCCCCTTGATCTACTTTTACCATTTGATTTATGCTTTTCAAATAGCGTTATATATAACTCAAAATTCTCATAAGGGAGAAAAAAAATTTTGTTTTTGTCATGGGTTCATTTCCTTTGGTCAACAAATGCTATTGTCTCCAGGTACTATCCAGAATTTGGATAATGACCTCCTTTTAAGCATAACTTTGGAAAAGATTTCAAGAGATTAGAAAATAATTCATCAAATAGAACTAATATTAGACTTGGAAGCAGGCTTTAAAAGAGCCAGGTTTTATTTCAACTAATGAAAAATCAACATATGGATAATGTTGAGGAATGAAATTTAAAAAAAAATCAAGAAAAGCATTTTTGAATTGTTTGTTTAAGCTATATCATAGACGCTACAATGTAGGAAATGTCTGTATTCCCAGAAGAGTATGATGATATAAAATGCATTTGTTTGTTTATTTATTTATTTATTTATTTAATTGTAGTTTTCTTTTTTTTTAATTTATAAAGGTAAAGGAAGAAAACAAAAATGGACAGGACCTTTATTCTCAGAAAATTTCTATATATTAAAAAATGGTTATATACATGTATATATATATCGATGGGTACCCATAAACACATCCATTGCACAGGTATATATATACATGTCTATATACACACATATATCTATCTATATAGACATTATGTATGTATATATGAATGTATGTGTATGTATGTATCTATCATATATCATTGTTTATCTATGATTTATCTAGATATTTATCTACTTATCTAGAAAATTCAAAAGGTTTTTCTGGTTTCTGTAAGATTGAGGGCTAAAATAACTCAAAATTAAATGTTGACCTGAACTTACAGGAATAAAAAATGGAGTCCTTGTTCACCAGAAACACATAGAGAACTCTGAAAAACAGAACTCCAAGAACATGATCTGAGGCCCCATCATGAACTCAACATCTTCTACTCCTCCCATGAGTCCCACTCACGACCATGAGTGACCCAGTTTCTCTGTATCTATACCATCATTTGGCGTTTTCACTATTTTTTTATTTTGGCCGTTCTGAAAGGTGCAGTGTGATATCATTGTGGTCTTAATTTGCATTTCCCTAACGGCTAACAACGTTGAAAACCTTTCTTCTCCTTCTGGTATTCCCATTATGTGCATGTGAATACCTTTTGTAGTAGTCTTACAGCCCTTGGGCACTGCCCATCCTCTGTGGCAAAGTGGAATGTGGACTTACATAGCCTCCTTGCAGTGGATGGCAGGGCACAAGTTCAGCTCCCTCCCAGCCCCGCCCACACTTTCCGGGGGGGTGGGGGGAAAGCTGTGTGTTGCTTTCCGGATGCTGCTGTTGAACAGAGCCTAAGGTCAGCACCTTACTGATCCTCACTGACTCGCAGGTAGGAGGGAGTGGAGGACGGACTGGCACCACTTTGTAGGGTTTGTTAAGCCTTTTTGATGCCCTGGGGTGGTGGAGGCTCAGTTCCAGCTGGGATCGCTGAAAGGGAGCAAAGACTGGGAGGAAGAAGGGTTTTCCTTCTTTTTCTTCCTTTAAAATTTTTTGAGCTAAAAATACACCTACTTTGTCCTCACTCTTAATTGGTAGGCTTGCTCTATACAGAATTTTTGATTCAGCCATTTTTGTTTAGCACTTTGGAGATTCTCTGTGGTCTCGTGTCGCTGAGAATTCTGCGATCTGAGTCCCATCTGGCTCATCTGTAAGAATGTCTCTTAACTCTTTTTTTTTTTTAGGTCAATTTTTTTAAGTTTATTTATTTATTTTGAGGTGGGGTGGTGAGGGGCAGAGAGAGAAGGAGAGAGAGAATCCCAAGCAGGCTTCTTGCTGTCGGCACAGCGGCCCTCTCTAGGCTCAAACCCAGAGCCTATGAGGGGACCTGACCATGAGGTTGTGAGGAACTAAATAAGAGTTGGCTACTTAACCAACTGAGCCACCCAGGTACCCCCTTTTAAGTCTGATTGTAGTTAAGTTGTTTCCTCCTGTTACACTGTTTCTCAAAGATGTTTCATTCATTTGAATTATTCTGGCTAGGCAGTTAGTGAACTTTTAATCCTCAATTTGGAAAAATTCTCCACCATTCTCTTCAAATACTCCCTCTCCACACACATTTCCTCAGTTTGCTTTTTTTGGGGGGGGGGGAGGGGGTGGGAGATTTTGTATTTGTCTGTAATATTTTTTATTCCATCATTTCTCTGTGTTGCATGCTTTTTGACCTTTCCAGTATACTTTGCTACCTCACCAATTCCCTCATCTAGTCTAGAGTTTATGCCAAGTAGTGAATTTTTAAAAATATTTCAGGGACTATATTTTTTATTTCTGTGTTTCTCATGAGTTTTTTTCCCTCTTGCCTCTGATCGTGTTTTGTTTCAACTTTTTTGGTTTTGTAGTTTCTTATTTTTTAAAAATAAATGCTTCATATCTTGAGGACCCGAAAGCATACTTATTTTAAAGTGATTTTTAGATGGTATTCTTATTTTTATCTGATGTAGAATGAATTCTTCTCCCAGTTGTTGATTTTGTTGTCTATTTTTCTTTCCTTTTTACAGTTTTATTTATTTATTTTTAATGTTTATTTATTTTTGAGAGAAAGAGCACGAGCTGGGGAGGGGCAGAGAGGGAGACAGAGGATCTGAAGCAGGCTCTGCATTGACAGTGCAGACGACAGATGCCAGGCTCAAACTCACGAACCATGAGGTCATGACTTGAGCTGAAGTTGGAGGCTTAACTGACTGAGTCACCCAGGTGCCCCTTGTTGTCTATTTCTTAACCTCAGTGTTCCTCATGTGATTTTAAATTGTGGTTTGTAGATTCAACTTGATTGTGGGTTTCTTTGCTTTCTCTCCCTCTTCTCATTCCTTTCTATCTAGTGATTACCTTCTTTTTGCTCCCAAGATCCTATGTGGGGGCTTTGGGGCTTATGTTCTGCTCTGATAATTGCAACATTGCAGGTCCAGTCAACAAATCTGAGTATAAAATCAATAACACGAGAGACAACAGGTGTTGGCAAGGATGTGGAGGAAAAGGAACCCTCATGCACCGTTGGTAGGAATGCAAAGTGGTGCAGTCACTGTGGAAAATAGTATAGAGTTTCCTCAGAAAGTTAAAAATAGAGCTACCCTATGATCTAACAATTGCACTATTAGGTATTTACCCAAAGAATACAAGAACACTCATTCAAAGGGATACATGAACCCTCTTGTTTATATCAGCATTATATACAATACTCAAGTTATGGAAACAGCCCAAGTGTCTATTGACTGATGAATGAATAAATAAGATGTGGTATATATATATATATATATACACACAATGGAATATCACTCAGCCATAAAAAGAATGAAATCTCGCCATTTGCAATGACGTAGATGGAGTTAGAGAGTATTATTATGCTAAGTGAAATAAGTCAGGGAAAGACAAATACCATATTGATTTCACTTACATATGGAATTTAAGAGAAAAAGCAATGAGCAAAGGGAAAAAAAGAGAAGCAAATCAAGAGACAGACTCTTAACTGTAAAGAACAAAGAGACGGCTACCAGAGGGGAGGTGGGTGGGGGGATGGGTGAAACAGGCGATGGGGATTAAGGAGGGCACTTGTGATGAGCCCTGGGTGTTGTATGGAAGTGTTGAATCACTATATTGTACGCCTGAAATTAATATTACACTGTATGTTAACTAACTGGAATTTAAATAGAAACTTTTGTGTAGTGTGCTTCTGTTCTTGACCTTGAGGTCAAGTCTGACTCCTTTGGATCGTAGTTTACTTGAGTTGAAACCCCAGGCAGTTTTCTCCCACAGGTTTTTCCAGGCTCCCTTCCCAGATGATTGGAGTCTACTACTCTGGAGGCACTTCTTGTCCTTTTATTCCTTTTATTTAGGATCTAAGGCAACTGGCTACTTCTGCTAACTTCTCTCAAAACTCTGTAGACCCAGAGATTCTTTCATATATTATGTATATTAATATGCATATAATATGCATAAACATTATGTTATATGAAATCATCTTATATTCACATATATATTCATAGTATATATAAACCCCTAGCAGTTAGCTCTTAGCAGAGTGCATGACATCAAGTAGCTACATATTAAATATTTATAAGATTGAGGTTGCTTGTCTATGTTATGACCTTGATTGCTAATTTAACATAGCGAAATTTTTACAGCATTATAATATTTTTCCAAGTGAGTTTTTTTCTTTGTTAAGCACTGTAATGCTGTGTTTACTTAAAATTACACAGAAGCAAATTTAATTTTTGGAAATAAATTTACTTTTATGTTGGTAAACCAGACTCTTTCTTTTGGCTTCAAATGAATTAAAATGCTTATGCTAGATTGTAAAGATTTTAAACAGGGGAAAAATCAACAAAGAGACTAAACATCATACCTACAGTATAAAATTTTCTTTTGGGAAAAAATAAAATAATTTTTTTAGGAAGTTACTCTGATAAATTTACACTAATGTGTTCATAGCTGGTGATCAGACTTCTGGAAAACTTCTGGAATCTTCAAAAATGTGGCAAATCATATAAGGATGCCTGGGTGGCTCAGTCAGTTAAGAGACCAACTCTTGGTTTCGGCTCAGGTCATCATCTTATGGTTCATGGGTTCGAGGCCCACATCAGGCTCTGTGCTGACATCCACAGCCTGCTTGGGATTCTCTGTCTCTCCGTCTCTCCCTGCCCCACCCCCACTTGCACTGTCTCTATCCCTCTCAAAATAAATAAATAAACTTCAAAAAATGTGGTAAGCAATGTAGAATCTAACTGAATGTTATAAGAGATGATGTCAGGAAAGGGAAACAATGCTTGTGCACTTTGTGCAGATGGAGTTGCCCTTACTGGTCTAATATTAATTTCAAACAAATTTAATTTTAAAGTATATGGACCTTTATTTAATAAATTTCAAAAAAAATAGATAAGAAAAACTGAGGAAGGGAAGACAGTGGGGGTAGTAGGGAAGATCATAATACACTTGACTGTCAAAAATCATCTGTGGTTCCGGAGTTTATGTTGAATGGATGGATCAGTGAAAACGACCTATTTATTAGTGATACTGTCAGAAAGAGAGCAAGTGCAGTTAGTTGATCCTCGAACAGCGTGGGTGTTAGGGGTTCCCACCACCTGCGCAGTCGAAAATCTATGTATAACTTGTGACTTCCCCCCCAAACTTAACTACAAATAGCCTACTGTTGCCCAGAAGACTTACCCATAACATAAACAGTGGATTAATGCATATTTTGTATGCTATTCATATTACATACTCCATTCTTAAATTTTTTTTTTTTTTACGTTTATTTATTTTTGGGACAGAGAGAGACAGTGCATGAACGGGGGAGGGGCAGAGAGAGAGGGAGACACAGAATCGGAAACAGGCTCCAGGCTCTGAGCCATCAGCCCAGAGCCTGACGCGGGGCTCGAACTCACGGACCACGAGATCGTGACCTGGCTGAAGTCGGACGCTTAACCGACTGCGCCACCCAGGCGCCCCTCCATTCTTAAGATAAAGTAAGCTAGAGAAAAGAAAATGTTATTGTGAAAACCATATGGAAGAGAAAATACGCTTACAGTCCTGTGCTGTAAAAAACATCTGCATGCAAGTGGACCTGTGCAGTCCAAACCCGTGTTGTTCAAGGGTCAGTTCTACTTCCAGTTCAATCACAGGCACAGAGTAGTCTGGAGTCAAATACAAACTCCATTTCCTACAAGTCAGGAGGATATCAGGGTATTAAAACCAAGTATACTATTGTATCAGTTTCTTTTGCCATAACAAATTAGCACAATCTTGGGGACTTTAAAGAAAGTTTTTTTCTCTCAGTTCTGAAGGCCACAAGTTGGCAAGAGCCACACTCGTTCCCAGGCCTCTAGGAGAGATTTCGTTCCTCGCGTCTGCCAGCTTCTAGTGGCTGTCCACGTCCCTTGGCTGGTGGCTGAATCATCTTCTGCTCTGTGTCTGCTTCTAAACTCCAGTGGCCTCTCTCCCAAGAATACTTGTGATGGCAGTTAGTCCTACCCAGATAATCTAGGATAAGCTCTTTTTTTTTCTTCAAGATCCTTAATCACATCTCTTGCCATATAAAGTAATATTCATTCTTTTGCCATGTAAGGTACTATTCACAGGTTCCAGAGGTTAGGACATCATATTCATTGGCTAGGGCTGCCAAAACAAAATATCACAAACTGGGGGGCTTAAAAAACAGAAATTTATTGTCTCACCATCCTGGAGGCTAGAAGCTCAAGGTAAAGGTATTGATAGGTTTGGTTTCTGCTAAGGCCTCTCCCCTTGGCTCGTAGACAGCTGCCTTCTCCTTGTGTTTTTACAAGTTCTTTCCTCTATGTACACCTGCCCATGGTGTCTCTTTGTGTGTCCAAATTTTCTCTTCTTATAAGAATGCTAGTCAGATTGGCTCACCATTCAGGCCTCATTTTAACATAATTTCCTCCTTAAACACCTTATCTCCAAATATAGTCACATTCTGATGTACTGGGGTTAGGGCTTCAACTTATGAATTCTGGGGCAGGACAGAATTCAGTCCATACCAGACGTGAGCATATCTTTTGGGGGGGGGCACCATTCAGCCCACTACACATGTGTAACTTACAGTTGAAATGAGAAAAAAAAGTTAAATATAATCTACTATGCTCTATTCACCAATGCAGGCAAGTGTAATACATTTTAAGGGGGTAGTCTCATCAAAATGGTTAAAATTTCAGAGAAAAAGAACTCTATCAGGACTTGCTGACAATTAAGTAGAAAAATCACTTAAGTGGAATAGTCCTTTCTCAACGAGGCAAGATTAAATGTAATGCTAGCATATTGAAAAATCTCACGCTGATATTTATTTGGGAATATTTTTTAAAACTCTCCCTTTCATTTATGGATTTATAGACAGACTTGTGAAGATCACAATAGAAAAGAATTCTCCCTTGGTTAAAGGAAAACATGTAATTTAAGTGGAGGCGTAATTTATACTATAGACTGCAATTGCCTGACTTTAATGAGAAAATAAAGTAAATTCCAATATACTTTCCTGGGAATCATTCCAGCTTTCAATAATCATCTGCAGTGGGATGCCAGGAAGTGGCTGTTCATAAGGAGATGGCCCAAAGTCCATATCTATAAACATAAATAGGTTGCTTTCTTGGTAACATCATCTTTGATTACAAGGAAAGTGAACTAATATTAACATATGTATTTTCAGAGATATATCATACACATGCCATGTACATGGTTACCAGGGCATCTAAGGACATAAAAATTACAAATATAAAAAATCACACCAATATTATAGAACATCCCTTGTCTTGTACTTTGCTTCAGAAAAATCTAAACTCCCTTGTTCCTTATTCCTGCTCCAGACCTCAAGCTCTTCTGCATTGCCTGCCCATGTAGAGTCCTTCCATTTCTAATCTGTATGGTTCTTCCACTTCCTTTCAGGTCTATGGACATAAGCTTGGGCTTCAAGTATAACACAAACTTCTCCAGTATATAGTGTTACAGAATTGACAATAATTTTTGAACATGTACTCGGGTGAATGGTGTTCCCCTTCTCCCCTTCAAGAAAAAATGTCTACCTGGAACTTCAGCCTTTGCAGATGTAATTAGTTGAATTAAGATGCAGCCATGTTGGAATAGGGTGAGTTAAAATCCATTGAGTTATGGCTTTATAGAGCCAGAGATGCGGGTGCATAGGAGAGAAGGCCATGTGAAGATGTGGCTGGAGTGATGGGTCTACAAGCCCAGGAATGCCAAGGTTGTCAGCAACCTGAATCTTCAGGAGCTGGAAGATTCAGGAACCATCCTTCCCTAGAGCCTTTGGAGAGAGCATGGCCTTGCTGATGCCTTGATTTCAGACTTCCCGCCTCTGGAACTGTGAGACAATACATTTTTGTTTTAAGCCACTCAGTTAGTGGTAGTTTCTTAAGGAAGCCCTAGAAAACAAATGCAGAACATGATAATGATCATTTGAATCTAGGCTGGAAGTTTATTCCAGATGAAATGTATTTGAGAAAGGAGCCTAAACATTATCTAGTTAAAATTATACCAAAGTATAAGCACTCTTTTCGCTGCGTGGTTACCCAGCACCACCCAGAGATGGGGAGTTGATTACCCTGTAAGGAAGAGCACTGAATTTGGAGGAAACTCTGTTAGAATTTCTGTTAGTGCCCTAACGTCTGCCTCCCAATACTTACTGGTTCTAGTTGTGTCCTCTAGTTAAAACTTTTCACCCCTTTTGTGATGTTGCTTAAAATATTTGCAAAGTCTTCAATTACCCCTTGGTTGTTCTCGGCATCAGTCAGATGTTTTTTTCTCCCCTGTGTACACCTCATTTTGGCAGATATACTTCTAAGGATCAAGTACACTTTTTCTGAGGAAGTTTGAATAGACCAGTGACGCATGGAACTAATTTTTCCTATAATTTGGGCATAAAATTTTTATCTTGAAGCCTAATGTGAAATTTGAGGTTTTTTACATGCACATTATATACTTGGTCAATTAATCTTTTATTACACAAGTAAGAGATGAAGAAATTCTTTCCTGTAAAAGTTTCACACCGTAGATAAGTATGTACAATAAAATACAAGAGAACTTCTTTTTCTCACCCCTCCCTCCTAAACTCTCATCCCTAGAGATAAGCATTCAGTAATTTAGTATTTGTTTTTCTGCCTTATTTTATGTATTTGAATACATATTTATTAATTTTTTCATGCTTTATTTATTGAGAGGGAAAGAGAGAGAGAGAGACAGAAAGAGACAGAGAGTGCAAGAAGGGGAGGGGCAGAGAGAGATGGAGACACAGAATCCCAAGCAGGCTCTAGGCTCTGAGCAGTCAGCACAGAGCCCGACATGAGGCTTGAACTCATGAACTGTGAGATCATGGCCTGAGCTGAAGTCAGACACTTAACCAACTGAGCCACCCAGGCACCCTGTACTTAAATACATAGATACACACATACGTATGCATACATGTGTGTATCTCTCTCTATATATATACATCTATTGTCTTATAAAAGAGCACTGCTTTGTTTGCTTTCTACATTCCAATTAGTTTCCTTATCCTTTGCTTCTTTAGATGGTTTGCCTTGAGCATTCTAAAGTTTTTATTTATTTATTTTGGGAGACAGAGCAGGAGCGAGGAAGGAGGGAGAAGGAGAGACAGATGGAGAGGGAGAGAGAGAATCCTAAGCAGGCTGACAACACAGGGGGCTTGATCCTACCAACAGTGAGATCATGACCTGAGCCAAAAAACAAAAACAAAAAAAACAAAAAAACAAAAAAAACCCAAGATCGGACAGACACTCACCAACTGAGCCACCTGGGCGCCCCTGCCTTCAGCTTTTTAAAATCCCATATACTGCCTTTGGAGGTTTGGTACTAAGTTCATGATTTTGATACTGAATTGAAGACCTTTAAAATGTCATCTTTTTGTGTTTTTATTTTGTGTTAATCAAACACAAGTTAAATTTTTACTTGTACATCTAACATATTGGCTATCTCTTTCAGTTTTGTGCCTGTTCGAAATTGAAAAGCACACTTCTTACATTATTTTCAAGGCCACTGAAAAAAATCAGTCAGACCAAGGGAAGTTATGCTTTTAGAGACTTTAGGTAGCCTGCATCATTAATCAGTGTTACTAATGTACAATTATTCAAACAGAAGCAAATCCAGGTACCATGAAGTTAGTTGTATCAACCAAAATTTTTCAGATAATGTGATTTTGTTTTGTTTTGTTTTGTTTTGTTTTGTTTTGTTTTGTTTCTGGGCTCTTGTCTCTGGGGTGGTGCAGAAAGAGAGGTGTTTATGTTATTCCTTCTCAAAATGGGAATGGGCAATATGGACAAAAAACCCAATCACTCAAATACCACAACAAATTGTGAAACATCTAGTCAGTTTCACAAACCTTAACTGTAACTTGCTACAGTTAAATTAGGAAGAAGGCAAGTGCAAATGCATTAAAATTTTAGTTTATATGGTTAAAAATTTGAAAAGCCATGCATGTCTCAATAACATAAAGAATATGGGAAAATCTTTCTTAGTAGTAATGTCTAAAAATTTGCATCCTGAACCATTGGAGAAGGCAATTTTATACTTATCTGTTGGAGTAGATTTTTTTTTTTTGAAGTGAGGTAAATGATATATTTATATGTTTGTTACCTGACCAATGAGCAGTTTCTCCACCCTAAGTTTTGCTGCCAAATTGATTTATTTGGTGATGGATAAGCTTTCTGTATCACTTGGGGTTCCTAGTTGGAAGCAGCAGAATCGATCCTGACAGGGAGATTTGCTGGGAGGTTATTAGTGGGGAGGGGAATGCTCATGAGAAGGGGGTCAGGTTGTAGGTAGGGGTGCTATCTAAAGAGTCAGAAGGCAGAGCATGCTGTCCACAACCAGAATGACTTGGGGAGAGGGCCCCTGGTATCACCACTACAGCAGCCAGGAATGACCTCCCATTGTGCTCTTTTGATCACCGTCCCGGTGGGCTGCAGTGTGTGGAGAGTTGGCTTCTGATTGGCTGAGCTCATCTCACAAGCTTTGTCCCAGCTATACCTGGAAGAAGGATCTGTTCCTCTCCTCCTTCACAGTGGGAAGCAACCTGGCCATATTAATTTTCCAGCATGGCAGTAACAAAGTACCACAGACTGGGTGGCCTGAATAACAGAAATGTATTTGCTCGCAGTTCTGGAGGTCAGAAGACCTACACCAGTGTGCCAACCAGGTTGGTTCCTTCTGGGGGCTGTGAGAGAAGCATCTCTGGCTTGTAGCTGGCCGTATTCTCCCTGTATCTTCACATCACCTTCCTTTTGTACGTGTCAGGGTCTAAGGTGTCCTACAAAGACACCAATCACATAGGGTTAGGGACCACCCTAGTGCTCTCATTTTAATTTACATCTTTAAAGACTATCTCCAAATATGATTACATTCTGAAGAACGAGGGGTTAGCACTTCATTATATGAATTTTGATGGCGGTGGTGGCTCATACTCCTGGTATTTCTTTTCCGTTGACCCAGTACAATGTGTAGGAAAGGAGACTCCCCTGGAATAAAGATTGGGGTGCTCTTACAAAGAGGAGTTGATTCTGGGCATGTAATTACGAAGTTAAGCAATTTTTTTTAATGATAAGAAAATGCTATGTACAGAAAACTTGAAAATCTAAAAAACCCAACCACATTCAATGTTGGCAAAGGTAGAAGAAAACGAACATGTTCTCTGTGCTTGTGGAAATGCAGGCTTTTATCCACCTTCCCATCATTCTACTTTTATATACTGCAAAAATGGAGCTGTGCCACTTATAGCTCTCTTCCAGAAGGAATTTGCCATTCATCCCCAAGGGGAGTGCGGTTAGACCATTTCCTGCTGTTATGCCTTCAGGATTCAGCTCTGCTTTGGAGCACCTTTTGGGCAGCCCCAATAACTGAGCATGGCAGGGGTACTAGGGCCTGACCATTTCTGGCCAACATGGGGCTCTTGGAACAGGTAATCTTTGCTCTGGGAGCTGCTGTTCAGTTTGTCTGAGACTTGGTCAAATTCACATGGTGGTCTGAGCTCTGCCCACCCTCCCAGTCCTGCCTCCTCTTCCTGTCATCTCTCACAGACCTCATCCTGCCCCAAGCTTTCTGCACCCCTAATTTCATCTCTGTCTGCATCCCAGACGGTCCACTTCACATGCATATTTAGCAATAGTTTTGTTTTCTTGCTGTTCTTCTATGTCTTTGTTATTCCAGCCACGGGTTTGCAAACTGTTTTTTTTTTCCATGCTGAAAACCCCATGGTTTTATTTTTATTTTGGGAGAGAAGGAAGGAGAGGGAGAGACAAAGGGAGAGGGAGAGAAAGTGACTAGAAGAGAGGGGCAGAGAGAGAGCAAGCAAGAGAATCTTAAGGAGACTCCATGCTCTGGACAGAGCCCCATGAGTTGGGGCTCAATCCCACAACCCTCATGAGCCAAAATCATGAGTCAGACACTCAACTGACTGAGCCACCCAGGCACCCTGAAAACCCTGTGGTTTGAATGTAATATCATTTGTTTTCTCTTTTGCCATCTTACCCTTAGCAACAGCATGAAAATTTTATTGCATGTTTTTCTGAAATCAGTTGAATTATGTTGTTGGTAATTTACTATCTTCAAGCCTAATTTTGGACTACTTAGTTCAGTGAGTCATTTAAGGTCTAGATGGAAGCTAAGGGAGAGAGACAGAAACAGACAGACTGGGAGACAGAGAGATGTCTCCCTCTGGGTATTTGTACATTACAGCATACAACCGAGTGACTATTGGGGGCCATGGTCTGTGCTTTGAACTTAAACGCTGAGGCAGGTCTGCAGTTAGAAAGAAGAATTGAGCAGATAAATCGAGAAAAACAGACTGGAATAGAGAAGACTTTTTCTGGTTTGCTATGAAACGGCCTGAGTCAGAAGGAAACCCTGGTCCCAGGTCTATTCCCTCTGGGTTTGGTGCAATTCCTTGGAGGCTTTCTAATGAATTCCCTTGATTTTGCATGTATTATATGTTTAATTTGGGTTGCCATCATTTACAACTCAGAAAAAGTTTTCACCATCACAGCACATAAGCACTTTGCATGACATAGTAGGCATTTAGAAGTTTTAACAAAATCTGCATCTTGTTATATTTTTTAAGTGAAGTTTTTTGTTTGTTTGTTCTGTTTTACTGTTTGTTCCCAGTGATCACAAAACCTCTTTTATTGTTTGAATTTATAGTCTTAAGCTGTATATAGATGGTAATGCTAAGCCCAGTCTTCTGCAACCTGTTGTCACTTCTAATATATTACTTAGAAAAAATAATAGCAGGGAGAGAGGGAGGGAGAGAGAAAGAGTGGGCAACCTTACTATTGGACTAAAGGAAAGACTTTCCTCTTCATTAAAGAATCAGATTTTAGGGGCTGCCTGGGTGGCTCAGTTGGTTAAGTGTCCCACTCTTGATCTCAGCTCAAGTTTTGATCTTAAGGTCGTGATTTCAAGCCTCATGTTGGGCTCTATGCTGGGTGTGGCGCCTATTTAAAAAAAATCAGATTTTAGATAAAGGATTTTTGTTTATATGAGGAGTCCAATTCCCAGTTCCTGTAGCGGGGCAAGGTTTTAGGCTTACAGTGGGCAGGGGAACTAGACAGAAACGCCTTCCTTGATTGAGCACTAAATCTGAACATACACTAGCAGAGAAATCGTCACCGGAGTTTGAATCACCTGAAGAGGAGGATGGGATCTTTTATTTAGATGAGATTCTTTAGATCACCCAGGAACGTGGGTTTCCTCCATAGGTATCCCAAAATGGGCCATAATATTTCACAAAGAGTGCTGGAGTCAAAAATTCACACGGCTTAGAATTGATAGACATGGATGAGTCCCTTCTTACAATGATCTAATTATCCAAATCTACTGAGTAAACCTAGGCCCCTAAGGATGGAAGTGTTTAGTTTGACCTCAGACACCATAAGAGCAACTTCCGTGCTAGGCAGGAATCCAGAGTGTTCTCCCTTCCCTAGCCCATATAATACTGGATTTTCTCCTCACTGAGAGACAAGATTTGATTTTTGCCCTACTTTTTCCAGGTGTCTCTTACTCCTATGCTAACCTAGAGCCTTCATGTTGGTCCCCCAAGGGCAGGCCTCAGCCTGCATCTGGACTAAAGGATTGACTGGAAATCCGTGCTCTGACCATATGTCTTGGAGTCACCTTCCAAGTTCTCTGGGATGATTCCTCTTCTTGGCAGCAATGTCTTATCTCTTTTAATCTTGTCGCTCTCTGGAACAGGGCACTGGGGTCCTGACACTTGTTCTCCTGATCATGTTGCTGCCATTTGGAAATGAGTGAGCTCTGCTTTTCTGTCTTTTTCAGCTGTTGGTATTAATGATTCCAGACATCTTCTCTGATCCTGGAATCTGTGGCTGGAAAATGTAAAACTACAGAGACTATAAGCCAGTGGTGTTTTCCAAATGTGTGTGCAGACTATATTTCATCTATTAATTCATGATGATGGTGCCCACAAGGGCCAGAAGGATCATCACATTATCTCCAAACCCTTTTAACAGCTGACAAAAACCAGATTCTACAAGTAACAGAAAGGGTAGAGTTTTTCATACATAGCCTATGCAGCTCATACTCAAGGGCCCATGAGATTTCTGATGGTGTTATCTCTCAGCTGTTATACTGAAGCTACATGGTTAATCCTGTCACTTGAGCATCAATAGAAAAATGTACCCTGGACTCTTAAGTGTAATGTCTAAGACAAGATAGTTATAAGCAAATCTTACTAATTCTTAATTACCTATGAATGGAAGAAAACGAGTAGATAGGCTTATTTTGAAAAAAAAAAAAAAAAGTGAATAATGCATCATCCTGCACTGCCAATAGCTCACACAAACAATGGGAAACACTGGGCTTTGGTCTTTCCCCCCGGCTTTCGGTTCTAGTTCTGACCCTTCCTGATTGCTTCACTTACCTCCACTAAACTGGCAATAGTCATACCGATTTCATAAGGTTTTTTTCTGGAATTCAGTGTGATAATACCTATAATTTTTAACATACTTATGTTTATAGATTACGTTATAAATCCAAATATCTATAAAGCATAATGTTTGGCGCCTCCTACAGGCTAATTTATTCATACAAACTTTTGGGCCCCTTCTATAAATAGGTGTTAAGTGCTGGGGATAAGAGGACAGATAAGTCAAAGTTCTTACCTTCAAGAAGGATGCAGTCCCATTGAACTGACAGGTCTATAAACAGACATTTTGAATGCAGTGTGATAAGGACAATTACACAGAGAGGCATACAGAAGTATAGAAACAGAGGAGAGACAAGTAATAAGCTGGAGCTGGAGGTGGGATAAGGGAAGTCTCTGGGAATAGATGCCTGAGCTAAGAATGAACCAGAAAACAATGAATAAAGACATGTAATGCATACGTTTTCAAGATACGTGACATTCAATATACGTGAGTTTTCTTTGCTTTTTCTTTTCTTTAATTCACATTGCATCACCAACATTTTTCATATTTTTGGTCAGTTATTGGTAATTCCAGGACTCAGTCTGTTGGTATTAGGGAAGGAGGAACCAAATTTATGGACCATCGTGGGTTTATAATTGCAAACTAAAATCCCACAGGTTGGTCTTTAAAAGATTGACCACTAAAAGACTAAGAAGAAAAAATAAGACTAGAAAGACATTAAAAGTGGGAAATATCAGGTGTTATAAAATTAGATGCTGAGAAGTATAAACTGGAGGGAAAATTAAGGCAGTAAATATTACTGGTGTGTCCACATGTTTTAAATCTTGCTTTCCTGAGGTGGGAGCTGCCTAGCAACAGAGCCTCCCTGAGGCCCCACTCACCAGCTGGTCAGCCTTCAGGGTCTGGAGTTGCTGAGATCAGGGGTTATAGCTTAGGAAGGCCCCAGTTACAGGAGTTTAGGGGTCAGGATACTAAGCCTCTGAAAGTCCTGGGACAGCAGGACCCAGAGGACTCCAGGCAGAGCTCTGGGATTTAGTTAATAACATTCAGCTTTGTTGCCAGTTAAATAGATTTTTGTGAACTGGCTTTGGAGCTTTACCATCCTTTATATACTTTTACTCTTGGGTCAATTTATGTGAACTACCAATGAGGCACACAGAATTCAGTCCAACCATAAGATAAACTTAACCACATCTTCTTCAGGTCATGAATTGAATCTGTGGAAATGTGGCATCTGTACCTAAAATGCATGAGTGCCTCTTAACGATTGTTTATTCACTTTTGTGCCTTGTTGCTAGACATTTCCTGAGTACAGCATCTTTCAAATCCTTTCAATGCCTTTTCAATTAACAATTTGGTTATATAACAAATCAAGAAGCATTTCTATCTCGGGTACTTTGCAGAAGAGGTTTATCAAGTGAAGTTCTGAATTTCAAGACGCTCACGCTGTAATCTCTTTCCAAGAACAAACCAACACTTGGGCCAGGCCTTCAGGAAATCCAAACATCTGGATTAAAAAAAAATGGCAGAACAGTCAATCATCCCATTTTGTCAATGTGATGCCAAAGACCTAGATTATTGGAAAGGTTTCCAGCCAGATGTTATACAGTCTGTGGACGTCTAGAATCAGGACTATAAACACAGACCAAAGAATAAAATGCATCAACAGTTTTGCATTTCAGCCCACTGTATGCATATTTGTTTCCTCACTTGGTACAAGGAGAAAAGAAGTTCAGACTTTGTGGAGATGGTGGAGGTTTTCTCCTGTAAGATAATCATTAGAGAATTAGAAAGGAATATTTAGATAGTGTGTTGGGAATACACTAGGTGCTAGCAGAAAGTTACACAGAATTTTGTCTGACTCTGCAGTATAGACTACTTATTTGGGATGGTGCAAACTGAGAAACAGTCGTTTTGGGTAAAACAAATGGAATTTTTTGTATTATTCCCCTTATAAGAGCTCTTTTTTGAGTTTTAAAATAAACTTGTTACTTTTATAGCAAAGAAAAATAATTTTAAGTGCTCCTATTTATTGATCACTTTCTGAGTGGCTTGCTCTAGTCTAAAGAATTTTCCTGTGCTAAATAAAGTAGGTGCTGTTGCTATCCTTCTTTTGAAGATTAGAAAATAAGCTTTGAGAAGTTCCACAATTGACTCAAGCCTTCCCAACCTGTAAGCAGCAGAGTTGGGTTTGAGGTCAGGCAGTTCGTCTCCAGAACCTGCCACCTGCCTTATTCCCTCAGCTGGGCTCTGTGTGGCAGCCCTACCCTGGGGACCTGCAGCAAATCCAAACAGGTCAACAAGGTCTTCAATAAAAAAACACTGGTGGGGCACCTGAGTGGCTCAGTAGGTTAAGTGTCCGACTTCAGTTCAGGTCATGATCTCACAGTCCGTGAGTTTGAGCCCCGAGTCAGGCTCTGTGTTGACAGCTCAGAGCCTGGAGCCTGCTTCCGATTCTGTATCTCCCTCTCTTTCTGCCCCTTCCCTGCTCATGCTCTGTCTCTCTCTCTGTCTCAAAAATAAATAAAAACATCAAGAAAATTAAGAAAAAAACACTGGTGACAGTAATAGCCACAATAATAATGATTAACAAATACTGAGGACCTAATATGTTGTCGTGATTTTATTTTTATCTCTACTTTTCAAAACTCTTGTTACGTTTATACATCGGGCGGATAAGGAGCCTTCAATGTGGAGAGATTGGGCAATGGCCAAGATCACCAGGATCTTAAGTGGTGGAGCCAGCAGTGACCAGGTGGGTAAAATAAAGGGAAACAAATATGCTTTTCATTGTGTCAGACTGAAAATCACTAAAGTAATATTTCTCCTTCTAAAATTAAATAGAATATTCTATATTAACTTATCAAATTGCAAGACTACTTTATGCAGTTTGAATAAAAGTGAAGTGTCTCATTGGTGAGGAAAAATGGAATGTTTCAATGGGAAAAACACTGGATAAAGAATATATACAAAGGATGTATGAAAAGTAATAAGGAGGGATAGTCAATTATGGCAAATATTTCATTCCGATATAATATAGTAAAATTGATTCAAAGGAAATTGATAAGAATAAAATAAATTTAAATTTGAGACGTTAATCTTTAAACACTGTGGTTTTCAAAGTAATGCCAACTAAATCATTTGTTACTGATGTCAGAAAACTCAGGTATTTGGGGAAAATGTCATTTAAAAATTATGCTGCTACCACATACTGGTTATGAATTATTCAATACATGTGTGGGGGTGATATTGTTTACAGCACATTTCCTGCCAACTTCTGTTTTTCACTAAATTTTTTGCTAAACTTGAGGCAGCTTCGTAATGTAATTGGTAATAGAAACAGATGGCACTTTTTCTGACCCTTTATTTTAGCTTCTAGGCATTTGCAATCAGTTATATGTAAGATATAGGGACTAGACAACATGCATTAAAATTAGCCCCATCTTTTTTAGCTGCCAAAGAATAGATTTTGTCATAAAATTTGGGAGTGAAGAACCTCAATCATCTAGTCTGAGTCTCAGATTTTATAGGTAAGAAAATGCTTGAGGTAAGATGACCAGCTCAAGGTCACATAGGAAGTAAAAGGAATCAGATCTCAGCCACTTGACTTAGTGTCAGAGATTCCTTGCCCCCACTCTCTACGTTTTCCATTTGGAGAGATTAGAATATTTATATATTATGTATAGTTAGGAAACATTTTAAGCATCCTGAAAATAAACAAGATTAATATAACTCTGGAGTACTTTCTTACCCAGTATCAAAACTTAAAACATTGCCATCACCTTAGCCATGGATTCATTTGTAACTCTTTGACTTTTTAATTTTTTTAATGTTTATTTATTTTTGAGACAGAGACAGAGCACGAGCAGGGGAAGGGCAGAGAGAGAGGGAGACACAGAATCCGAAGCAGGCTCCAGGCTCTGAGCTGTCAGCATAGAGCCCAACTAGGGGCGTGAACCCACAAACCACGAGATCATGACCTGAGCCGAAGTTAGACGCTTAACCAACCGAGCCACCCAGGCGTCCCCTCATAGTTACATGAATACTCTCAATACCCTGAAAATAATAATAATATAATTAATAATAATAATAATAATGATAATAGTATTATCAATAAGAGTAATAAGTTCCATCATTGTTCTGCTTACTATATGACAGGTATTTATTTGTGTGCATTGTATTATTTTATATAAAATTGCATTTTGTTACTGCGCTAGAGTTCAACTCATTTTCTTCTAGACAAAATTATTTCTCTTTTGTTATTATTCTTTACAACTGAAATAGGAGTGCATCATAGAGGCCTATTTTTTCCTGTTGGGCCACAAGGCCTCTGATAGCCTAAATAATTTCTTTGTATGGAAAAAGCCAGATACTTTGTTTTGGGGGAGGACATGGCCTCCTGTCAGCCCCACAACTTCAAGAACAGAACTAGTACCGGATTTCAGTCCTTACTTGTTTCTTTAATTGGGAATTCTTGTTTAGGGCCAACCATTGATTTACTGTGGCTGTTCTGATGGCCAGAAAGAGAGGACTCTCAAATCTTGGGAGTGAATCAGATCAAGACATGGCCAATCTAAAATGAGGAATATTGTGAGAACATTTGAATTTGGTTTTGGATGGGTTTATTGAACGTATGCTCGAATATCGGTTACACCCAATGATGTTCTGAAAATTCACATCAAAGAGAATAAGGAAATCATGCTGTGAATGAAGGCTGGGCTGAGAAGAAGCTGGGAGCTCTTCCAGGTTTTTCTCCCAGAAATCAAACCTTCCTTGGAACAGGTCCTAAATTGAAATGATTGGATTTCAAAGCACATTCCTCTTGAGAATGAGACGGACTGAAAGCTAAAGCAACCAGGTGGAAGGAGTGTGATATGAAGTATAACACAAAAGCCTTACCTGCCTCCAATTATTTCTACATCATCTCCCTCCCTGATCTGAATTTCTCCCACAGAGTAAAATAAAGATGGCGACTCTGTCATCCTTACTTACCGTATCCCCAGCTTTACGTTTCACCCAGGTGTGCTTCTCACCTCTCCCCAAGACAGATAGAGATCTTTCACATTTCAGGTTCTTTGTTCATGCCACTTATTTCCTGGCCCGGAATTCCCTTGTCTTCCTCTACCTAGAAAGCTTCGACTACAGCCCAGTTTCAGGAAACACAACTCAGGAATAAGGTCGTTACAAATAAGTGCAAATCTGAAGAGATGAACAAAACTACCTATTTAGACTATTCAGATTTGGACAGGAGCTCAAAACTCTAAACTCAAAAAAGGTCTGGTACATCGTGTGTTCTCAAGAAATATTAGTGGAATGGGTGAAGTAGATAGATAATGTGCACGTGTAAGAGTCTTGATAATTTTTGTTGGACTATAATGTCTTCTTCGGCAAGCTTCGATCTGCAGTCAGGTCCTATTATATAACTCCGCCCAGGAGCTTTTGAGATGCTGTGTGCAGCGCTTTACCTGAAGCAAGACACATTGACCAGTGGAATCACAGATTATATGTGTTACCAGGGGACTGGTGTGCCTGAGATGAGCCCTAGGCACTTATATACTTGACATATATTTCCTTACTCCTGTTGTGCTCATTTACTCCAGGGTCTTGCCCTCAGTCTTCCTTCTTGCTTTGGCATTCTAGCTCCTGACTGGGATTTGGAGCCTGCCTTGAGCCCCAGTACACTTAGCTAGAGCCTGGACCCACTTGGTTGTGTCTTGCTCTGGTCAGGGGGTGCAGATCATGGTCTTCTTCTATCTATCAATTAGCTAAAGTTTCTGCTTCCACAGACTAGCACTGGGAATTGAGATGCTCCTGCTCTCTGACAGGAAACATTCCTGTCCCGAACCATGGTTCAGTAGTCAAGGGCACAGACCCTGGAATCAGACGGACCTGCATGGGATTCTAGCTCCATTATATTTAAGTTTTGTCAATGTTTTCAACATCTCGTTTGTAAATAGGAGCTAACAATAAGTCTTCAAATTGTAAGGGTTAAATAATGTAGAAAACACTCAATATGGTGTACACAGAATGATTAATATCTCCTTGACTTCTAAGGTTGAGAACACTGGGCCAAAGCCAGCTGAACATTGGCTACTGGGATGGATATTGGCCTACTTGGATTCTGGTTATTGACCTTTAGAAGTCAGACCTACTGTGAAGTAAGCAATTCTCCTTGCAGTCTATCTTCTTTTTTTGTTTCTCTGTTACCTAGCCAGATTCTAACAAGGAAGGGATGGGAGGAGCACAGAAGCATCTATTTGTCTCATAATTTGCCTTGGCCTTGGTAAGACAAAAAAGATTGATTATTTTAGAACACAGTAATTAAGTAGGCAGAATACAACCTGCCAATAATATCAACAAAACAGTTCATTAAGCATAGTTGGTGCTATTGGTTAATAAACTGACTTTAAACAAAAGTTTGCCATGGGCAAGCCAACATTTTGCATAATTCATCTAAAGATGAGGGAGAGGTGACTTTATTTTTTAAGAGTTTCTAGATATTACTCATTAATGAGCATGGAATAAATATTTTAGGAAATGAATCAGGATATTTCTCTAGAAACAGTTACCTTTAAAAATGATACTCAAATTCTGAGGAAATTGTACTTGTGTTCAACACATTTCATTGTCTTATTTCAGTGATGTGGTAAAACAACCACAGCTTTTGGAGTCAGAAAGATATGGTTTTCAATTCTTCTCCAATATAAACTAAATATCACTGAACCTTAGTTTTCTCTTAGGTGAAATAGCTTTAGTTTTCTCCATTTTTCAAGATGCCTGTACAGATTAAATATGATAATATGTTCTAGTGATTTGTGTCACGCCAGGTCCAGTTTCTACCCTTATCTTTGTCTTCCAAACCCATATGGAAGGCATATTTATATTAAATACACTTAGTGAAATCACATACCTCCTTATGTGAAAGCTATTCTGCATTTATCCCCTCATCCAAGAAACATTCATGTGCTGCAATATTCTAGGATAGGACTTGCTGACTCTCTGATCCTTTTTACTTTGGGGCAGTGCAATTCAAGTTTGGGACAGTGAGCCAGGGGAGGATAAAGGGAGTAAAGTGATTGAATTCATTGACTTGAATAAATGGGAGGAGGGTCACTGAGCATGTATTATTATAAGTGAAGTTGGTACCATTCCACAAATAATTATTGGGTGCCTAGTACAAGTAAGCCACTGTTCTAAGTGCTGAGGATACCACAGTGAACAAAACAGGTCAAGTCCCTGGTCTCAAGGAGCTTAAGTACTAGCGAGGGGATACAGAAAATAGGTAACTCAATAAAATGTACAGTGCTATTGACAATGGTCCTGATGTTAAAAATAAGGCAGGGGCGCCTGGGTGGCTCAGTTGGTTGAGCGTCCGATTTCGGCTCAGGTCATGATCTCACGGTCCGTGAGTTTGAGCCCCGTGTTGGGCTCTGTGAGGACAGCTCAGAGCCTGGAGCCTGTTTCAGATTCTGTGTCTCCCTCTCTCTCTGCCCCTCCCCCGCTCATGCTCTGTCTCTCTCTGTCTCAAAAATAAACGTTAAACAAAAAGTTAAAAAAAAAAAAGAAAAGGCAGAATAAGAGGGACATGAAAGGGTGCAGTGGGTGTGGGGTTTCTATAGTATGTAGGGTGGCCAGAGAAGGACTCTGATGAGATGATGTTTGGGCAGGAATGTGGAGGGAGTGAAAAAGAGTTTGGAGATACCTAGCCTAAGAGTGTCCCATGCAGAGAAATAATAAGTTGCAAAGTCTCTTGAGAAAGGAGGGAAGAAGGACTAGTTAAGGAATATCAAGAAGGTGGGTGTGATAGGAGCAAGAATAAGCCCTTAAAAGGAGATCAGAGCAAGGAGGCATGAGTAAGCTGTTGTTCCCAGCAGGGCAGTTTGTAAATGTGTGGGCATATTTTCAATTGTCAGAATGAATGGGATGCGGTACTGTTATAGAATGGGTGGAGATCAGAGATGGTAGGTGTATTGCAATTGGTGGGATGGTCCTACACAGTGAAGAATTGTCCTACATCTTGTCCAACTTGCAAATATCTGAATGGGTGTTTCTATACTATAGGGCTGATGCATATCATTGTGCAGCTTATGGACTGTGGGGTTTTTGGAAGCACCACTGACTTAGATTGGTTGGGTGTGGCACAGTCCCACAGGACTGTGTTGTGCAAAGTCTGTACAGCTGTAAGTGGCAGGCTTGCACACACGTAAACAATTGTTTACAGTCTTCTGAGTCTGCCCCTAACTCCTTTTTACATACAAACAAAAAGTTTATATTTTGCATCCTTATATAATTCCTGAATTTCTTAGGAATGCAACTATGATGAAGGTAAAAGAAACTTTTTCTTTTTTTCCAAAAAAAAAAAAAAACCTTTACCAAGCGTTGTTCCCTATTGTATCAGTCAGGTTTCAATCAGGAGAGTGAAATCATATGGTAACTTAAACAGGACAAAATTAACATAAAGTATTATTAACTATAACATGGAATTAGAATGAGGGATTGGTTAGTAAGAGCAGAATTCTAAGAAGTATATGAATATAATTATCAACACTACCCCTAATTCAGAGAGAACATACAAGGAAGAACCACCCACTCTGGGGTGGGAGAATGCTAAGAGTCAGTAATTGTTGGAACAACATAATCGTGGCTCATTGGATGGTAAGAAGTTGCTGTGGTTTTGTACTGGCAGAACTTGCTGGAAATCCCAACTTTGGAACTTGATAAGAAAATCAGGTGCTGGGGAAAGCCTTTCAATAGGAATGTCTCTCTTAGACATTCTGCTATGAAGCTGAATAAGAGGTATGCCGGAGGAACTGTTGTCTGCTGGATGCTGCTGACTGCTGTTCATTGTAGGAGTGAGCAGAAGCCCTGGGGGAGGAAATCTATCATAGCATCCTTCAGAATCGCTTTGTCTAAGAAGGGAGAATATGTAACCCAATCTCTTCTCCTCCCACCCTCCTATCTACTGCAAGTGTCTCCTATTGACCAAACCCAGTTGGAAACCAGGTGGCTAGTGAGTTTGGGTCATTCTGACCATAGGAGTCAGCTTCCTGAGACGGAGACCAGAGCAAAGAAAGACCTATCATGGATTTGAATGGGAAGCAAATGAATAATATAGAATTGGGTCAATTAATTCTTTAAAAAAAAAGACAATTGCTTCAAAGCCCTCTGTTTGTTTTGTTATTGCATTTGAGACAATCCAACAATGAGGCTTATTCTAGAAGACATTTTTGAGAGGTAGTCTCTCTGATCCCAAGAAGTCATAAAGAGGACACAATGGGCTGCCAGGTCAAAGGAACTCTGCCATGCTTCTTTCCTGGGCTGCCTCACACTTTCTGGCTCCCAGAGGCTGCGCTGTCTGCCTCTCCCCTCATTACCCTGGAACTTGCATTGGGGTACCTTTAACCGGGACCTTTAATATCAGGGAACTCTCCAGGTTTTAACATTCTTCCATCTACTTCATCAGAACTTTGTATTGTTCTCATGTGGAAATGCACTGATTTGAAGAAGACTCCCAAGAAACCACTCATGTCTACGGGAAATGATCTTTCTTTCCTAAATATCACAAATGTCTTTAAGTGTTTCAAGACTTATCACTTAAAAGTGGGATTAGAACTATTATATATTCCAGCCAACTCCAGGGATGGAAGGGGACCAATGAGTGGTAACCATGCAGAGAATCACCTGTGCTTATACCAATCTGAAGCTCTCCAGGTGTGCAAAGATGGAAAAGGCTATCTTGAGAGACAGTGAGGTTCCCCCTCACCAGGAGTGTCTGGTCATCAACTTTGGAGGGAGACTGTAGAGCAGATTTAAGTTTGGGGAGTGTGGTTGGTCCTATTATCTTTTTTCAGATCCTCACCAATGCCTGTCCTCCTGGGTCAATGGGACTGAGAGCTGACAGTGGAATTCGCACTCATCACGGACCAACACTGCAGCTTTGCCACAGTGCCTCCCGCCATCTAACCCTGCCCATTCCCAACACCGTCATCTTCTGTCATATTCTCTGGGGTGTTGTATCAGTTTCCCATTGCTATGAGAACAAATTACCACAAACTTAGTGGCTTGAAACAACACAATTTTGTTATGGAGCTCAGAAGTCTGAAATGCTCTGATTGTATTAAAATCAAGGCTCTGTTCTTTCTGGAGGCTTGGCTAGAGACTATTTCCTTATCTTTTCCAGCTCCTAGAGGCCACCTGCATTCCTTGGCTGGTAGCCCCTCCCTGAATCTTCAAAGCCAAATTCTCTTTTTTCTCTGATTCACACTCCTATCTCCCTCTTATAAGGGCCCTTGTGATAAAACATTGGGTCTACCTGGATAAATCATGATAGTTTCCCCATCCCAAGATCCTTACCTTAATCATCTCTGCAAAGTTCCTTTTGCCACATGAGAGAGCATATTCTTAGAGTATTGTGATTAGGACATGGACATCTTTGGGGGATCATTGACTTGCCTACCACAGAAATTAACACTTGAAATTCATACCCAGGTCAAGGAGAGGAGTGGGGGTGGGAGTGGGAACATTGAGATGTAGCCACATGTCCACCGAACAGTGAACTGTTCAGACATGCTATCATTTCAGACCACCCCCGACCCAGAGCCATGATACATCCTAACGAAGTGAACATGTTGGTAGTCACGAGTGCCGCTCATGAAATAACTTTTAGTCCTCCTTTGGGGCCCATGGAAGGGTTGTATTTCTCTGCTCCCTTAGATTTTGATGTGACCACATGACTTGCTATGACCAATGAAATGATAATGGAATGACGAATGTCACTTTCAGGCCAAAGTTTAAAGGCTGGTGTGTGATTTGCCACATCCTCATTTCTCTGCCAGAGCAAACATGGCTGCGCGCAGATGAAATCTTCCTCGGTCTGGGTTCCTGACAGAGAATTAATAGAGTAGAGCCCTCCAGCTGATCCCCTAATGGACATACAGCCTGAGTGAGAAATGAACTTTTGAGCTACTCAGATTTGGGGGTGATTTTTACTGCAGCATAACCTAGCTTGCCCTGACATAGGTATTCTTCATAACAAACCAAGTTAGGGCTTACTCCCTGTCCTGAGTCTCCTAACCAGGGTGCTGGAGGACCCTGAGGACCTGAGGACCCTGAGGACCTCCCTGTTCATCAAGGAAATCTGCTGCATGCTAAGGCAGCCTAGTAACTTAAATCCCATATTTAACCACAGACAACCTGGATTCCCTTCACCTTCCCAAAATGTATATACTGATGGCCAGAGTGCTCATATCAGCCTAGATTGAGAGAAATACACATAATTGTGCCTTAAAAAAATTTCTTTTTACATTTATTTATTTTTGAGAGACAGAGACAGAGCACAAGTAGGAGAGGGGAAGAGAGAGAAGGAGACACAGAATCCGAAGCAGGCTCCAGGCTCAGAGGTGTCAGCACAGAGCCCAACGTGGGGCTTGAACTCACGAACCATGAGATCATGACCTGAGCCGAAGTCAGACTCCCAACCGACTGAGCCACCCAGGCGCCCCTAATTGTACCTTTTAAAGACTGTGTGTTGGTCCACTCAGGAGCCGCTGTGGATTTTACATACAAAAGAAATTTCATTGCTTTTCTCTGGCTGGAATATCCCTTCTACTTCTTTCTGTACCTCCCGGTACCACCGTTACTCTGGCGGTTGGTAGAATTTCAGCTCACTCTAAAGACTGTTGTGATCCCTTTCTCCTGACCTATGGATATCTCATACCCAGGCTGAGCATGGATGGGATGTACCTGTGGGAGGTGACTCTATATCGGCCTTCTTCATGTATGTCCACACTGTGGTTCGCCAGGTCTGGCCTCTTTGTTGAAATTCCACCAAGCACACCAGAACCCAATAATTACAGCCAGGTTCCCTGAGACAGCCTGAATATGTTTGAAAGAGTGCCTTTGTCCCATTCACGCATCAGTGGGAAAGGGTAGAACCGCAGAATATCCACGAGAACACATCCCTGCCTTGCGAGTGCACCAGCCCAGGCAAACTCAGACCCAGCCCTGCAAGGGGAGGGCTTCTCATGTGGCAAGGTCAGCTCCATCCATAGACCTTTAAATAAATTCAGCCTGTCCATGCAATATACTGCTGAGGATGTATAAAAACCCTTCTATGCAATTTCCCCAAACACCCTCCTGCTTACCTCACTCTTCTTTCCAGGCCCTGTTTCCTGCCTCAGGACCTCCTTATCTTGGAGACCTGTTTACATGCAGCTCTCCTATTTTAACCTGAGCTGTTTGCTTTAGGGAGCTTGTACTACTACTCTGGCTCACGCGCCTGCAGCAGCTTTGGGTGAGAGGGACTTCTGCCTCCAACCCTCACCCTGAAGACCCATCCCTGCAGAGATCAGCTTGCATGACCTCTCTGCCAGCGTGTGGCCACCAAGCTAGCGCCAGTCCCTGAACTCAAACACTCTCCTCTGTAGTGTCAGAGTTGATTAGTGCTCACAATAGGATGAGATTGGATTTCCCAAATTTTTAGGGTGGCTTGATATGAAGTCCAGAGGTCAAACATGTGCTAAGGCTTATACTCAAAACTACTAGCTCTTAGATGCACTCTCTCGAAGGAAAAGAAGTCAGAAGGGCCCCGAACGGGGATTGGGAGACTAATACCTTCGGAGAACATGTAGGTCATGATGTTCATGTTATAAATCATACGGGGGCAGTCGGTATTCTTACAAACTAGTGGCTAAGAAATTGCCCTGCTTTTCAGTGACTTTCTGGTGCCTTCCTGCAGGCAAGCACTGGAGGCAATCACAAGCAGGTGTGATCCACCAAGCACAACTACGTGTTCCTTGTTTATTGTAAAGCTTTGGTGCAAGGAGAGGAGGACAAGAAAGCAGGGGTAAAGAGGGCAGCTTTCATATCGTCCAGCTGCCACCACCAACTGGACATAATGACAATTAGGACACTCAGGAAATTGAACCAGGAAAGTTCATCCTCTGATGGTGAATTTTAAGGTGATTTCCAGTCATCTAACAGGATAAAAGGAAGTCAATTTGAAACTATGATCAGGTAGGAATATTGGCAGGAGGTTTTCTAGAGCAACTTATTTAACTGGGAGATTGCCTTTTAACTGGGAGATTTCTTTTAAGAAATACCAGGATGTCTTGAAGAATTATTTCATTTCCCCCAATGTGTGTTTTCTGTGAAATTTAGTCTGCCGAACCTTCGAAACAGAAATCAAAAGAATGAGAAATATATTTTTTCTTCACTTTAAGTATTTACTGTGACATAAAAAATTCAGATTTAATAAATTGCCACCCCTCCTCCCCCAGTACACTTACTCCTATTTTATCTTGGGATTGGCGTGGACTCTGATAAGCTGCTTCTGTCCCTGAATTTTGTATGTGTTGGTCCAGAAAATTTTTTTGATTATTGTTAGATTGACTGAAGGCATATGAAACATTTCCATTTTAAACACGAGAGAGATTGGGGCGCCTGGGTGGCTCAGTTGGTTGAGCCTCGGACTTCAACTCAAGTCGTGATCTCGTGGCTCATGGGTTTGAGCCCTGTGTTGGGCTCTGTGCTGACAGCTCAGAACCTGGATCCTGTTTCAGATTCTGTGTCTCCCTCTCTCTCTGCCCTTCCCCTGCTTACACTCTGTCTCTCTCACTCTCAAAAAGAAACAAAAATTAAACAAAAACGAAACACGAGAGAGAAAAAGGTTGTGAGTCGATAGCAGAAAGCACTCTTCCTGACGGCAAGAGTGGTGGTGTATTCTGTTTTAATTTAAAATAAAAAATTGAAAATGCTTTAATTCCAGTTTATGTGTCTTGTCTTTACCATGTGGTGTGTAACAGTACAAATAGCGATGAAATGCTTTATTCTTTATGAAATGGCTGGCTAAATTAAACTCTTTATATTTGTAAGTAACTCATTTGTGTGTATGTGTTTACAGAATTCAGTGACTTTGTATCATGTGACCACAATGACATCGTCTCCCCTTCCACCACATTACTCAACAGGATGGATTTTCTATAGATAACAGCTTCAGTTTTTTGTTTTTGTTTTTTTAATTTGAGAGAGAGAGAGCTAGTGAGCAAGTCGGGGAGAGGGGGCAGAGGAAGGGAGAAAGAGAATGCCAAGAAGGCTTCCTGCTCAGCACGGATCCCAACGTGGGACTCAACGACTGAGCCACCCAGGCGCCCTGACAACAGCCTCAGTTCTAATGGAAAGAAGTTATTTATTGGACAAACTACGGCATGGTAGAATTGCTAAATCAGTAACAAGGATTTGTAAAGAGCCCTAACAAACTCAAAAATCAGGAATTCGGGTTCTAGACCCAGCTCTGACATTAACTGCTGCCAACCCTTTACCAGTCACTGAGACCTTTGAGCTTCAGTTTCTTGTCTGTGACGTGGATGTGAGGGCATTTCTCAAATCTACTTTGTCCTGCCTGAGTTTTCTGGGCGTGCTCTTCCATTCACATAGAATGGCCTTGCTGCCTTCCAGCCTACTTCTGCCCAGCAAGCATATTTGCAGCATCAAGGCCCCTGCGAAGCAGCCCTTCTCGCCTCCAGCCACCCAAGTAAACCTGAGTGTGCCTTCCTCAGAGACACTAAGGGACTTTGCATATTCTCTGACAGGGAGGTCTCCGGACATCCTGGGATTTCTTTGCATGGGAGTCTCCTTGTCTTAGCTTCAGGCTCCTGGAGGTTGTGCACTGACTCCTTTCCCTCGGAAATGCCCTGAAGGTGCGCTTAACAAACGTGTGGGGGCTGAATTGGTGTGCACACCCTGCCTGTCCTAGGGCTGCTGTTGGTTGTTTTGAAAACCACAAGAAGAGGGAGAGTTAGATATTAACAGAAATAATAGTGATCCTTTGAAAATATCTTTGTTGCTTCTGGATTTCTTTCTGCTTGCACAGCTGTATGGATGGGTCATGGCAAATCTCACCATCTCTAAGTTTTAGATATAAGAATCTGGTAGAGTCATGTAGCTTTTTCTTTCAGGTTAAATAAGCCCCAATTCCTGTAGTCATGATTTATCGGCCCCATTTTCCAACTCTTTAATCATTTTCATTGCTTTTCTCTGGAACTACTCCAAGTTCTCCAAATACTCATGTTTCAGGCTCCAAACTAGACATAGTATTGAGATACTGAGTGAAAGAATTATCTGTGTGTTCCTACATTTAATATTCTTGTTTATACATAGATTTTTTTTCCCCACCCCAATCAGTCTACAAATATTAACTAGGCATTTATGCTACACCTGGCACCGTGCTTCAGAGTTTTTGGCAATTTCAAACAAGGTAATTCCTCTCTGTGAGACAGGCTTTCCTTGGTGGTAATACATGAAAACATTATATTAATAAGCATCTGTATGGTAGTAATTTATGTAGAAGTAGAGTGGCTTTCCATGTCAATAAACATACTCTCTCTTATCTGGTTTGTTTACATGAAATTAATTAAATAGCTCATCTGCTCCATGAATATAACAAGTTCACTTCTCATCCCACATTACACTGTAAATTAAAGAAGCAGAAAATGATCTAATGTGTTTTTTTTGCATTATATACTTTTATTATGTTCAAATTTTATTCTAACTTGTAGATTTTATTCTAGTTCAGCTGACCATTAAGGTTTTCTCTCTATTGTCATTAGAGATTTCAGTTAATACTAAAATATTAAATATTCAACTACTTAAACACAGTAAAATTATATCACTACTGTATACTGCTTTATCTTTGAAGGCATTTTTTCACGTCTCTTACTTTGCCCTATTAAGAACCTTATTAATAAAAGTAGAAACTATGACCATCATTGTCCATTTGGTTACTATGAGACACATCAGAGTCAAGCAAGGTTTGGCCAACATCATACAAGTTAATGGAGAGATAAGGGTTCTGACTTATATATAGGTTTTCCATCAGTTTCTCAAAACTTGAAAAATTGAACCATTAATATTACATGAGACCCTTTTCTAGGAAAGCCAAGATAAGGTTATAGAAGTTGTAATATATAATAAATTCTATGTTAATGAAAATAGAAAATTTGTGATGCACAATTAGCCCTATGTAATATGACATAATTATGCTATCAATAATATAATTAAAGTGTTAACAACAATATTTAGCCATAGACTATTGTAAGGATGGTGGTCTGGTAAAACACAAAATTAAAGATAATTTAGTATTGATATTAGTTAAGACTATCTACCAACCAACCTATCTATCCTCTATGATTTAGTAATATGGAATTGACTCATGTGATTACGCAGGCTGAGAAATCCCAAGATCTGCAGTTGGCAAGATGGAGACCCAAGAAAACCAATGGTATAATTCCAGTCCAAGTCCAAAGGCCTCAGAACCTGGGGAGCTGATGATGGTGTACGTTTCGGTCCAAAAGCCAGCAAACTTGAGACCTAAGAAGAGCCAGTGTTTCAATCAGAGTCCAAAGGCTGGAAAAGACCAATGTCCCAGCTCAAGGGATGAGACAGGAGGAGTTCACTCTAATCCAGCCTTTTTGTTCTATTTAGATATTCAGTTGGCTGGATGAAGCTCACTCACATTAGGGAGGATGATCTGCTTTCTCAGTCTACCCATTCAAACATTAATCTCATTCAGAAACACCTTCACAGACACACTCACAATAATGTTTGGCCAAATGCTGGGAACCCCATGGCCCAGTCAAGTTAACATGTAAAATTAACCATCACAAGATACATGATAAACATTTTTAAATCTTAAAAGTATGCCTGTGTACCTCTGTGACTATGCTATAGACTCATTTAGAAGTATGTCAAAATTCAAAATTTGAGGCTAAGAACATTAATCATGGGCCAAATGTCCTTTCTGATATTGTGCTCTGAAAGCCCTGCTTTTCACTAACCTATCTGGTACCAACTGATTCATTTCTCAAGATAGAGATATAAGGAAGCTACCAGATGGTTGATAGAAACCAAGCATTATTGTTAACCTGCTATTTGCTGATGCCATTGTGGAACTAATGTTCTTTGAGTTGTTTAACTCCTTTCATGCTTTGCATCAAGTATGCTTAAATATGTAAGAAGTAAAAACCAAAGGTTTATTTTTGCAGTCAGTTTGCAAACAATTGAGCCAAATGTGCATTCCTTTCTCTAGACCTCTGCAAAATTACTGAAAATTTTGTTCATTTCTGTGAAGCAAGTATTTGCAAGTTTTATAAAAAATATATTCCTAGGTTGTTTAAAACTTTTTAATAATTTTATTTTAGAACACTGGGGGTTTAAAAAACAGCTTTATTGTGATATAATTAACATACTATAAAATTCACCAAAGTGTACAATTTTCCTTGTGGGAGAAATCGTGGGCCGAGGGGTCTCCCTTGGCACTGAGTGATGCCACCTTGGGAGAGAGGTGACACAGGTAAAGTGAACCTTTTATTCTGCACTCTTCAATGAGTCTGTTTTGTTCTCTTGCTTAAAGGAGGTGCTGTAATCTTTCCATTAGACTCCTAGGTTTCCAAAAGGGTATCCCTGTCCATGGATAGTTGTCAAGATTGACATTTCTATGGAAGTATGAGGGCTGGAATGTCCTATCCTGTCATCCTGCTGACATCCTGCATCTGTATTTCCCCACAGCAAATTTGATGTGCCTCTCCCCTCCAATCCAGTCGAGAATTGCTGGCCTAATCAAAAGCCTATTAGTTCTTTCCATATTCATCTGGGTGGCAAACCTGTGGCCTTTTTTAAAAAATGCTGTTTGTTAGAAGTGTGGCTCTAGTGAGACCAGGATTCTCTGGAGAATCTAGAGAGGAAAGAAGCCCCTTCCTCTGCAATGATACAAGGCCTAGATTTTTTCTGGACTTGAAAGGGATGATGTAAACTTGCAGAGATGCCTAGGAAAACTTTGTGTGATGACAGAAATATTCTATACCTGCAGCATATGCTATTGTAGCCACTAGCCACGTGGTGTTGAGCTCTTGAAATATAGCTAATATGAGTGCAGTTCTGAATTTCCTACTCAAATTATGTTTGATTGACAATTGAATAGTTACATTTGAATAGTGGCCCCTGTAGTGGACAGTGCTGATCTAGAGAATCTTTTTCTTTGTGTGTATGTTGTAAGGTGGGTGGGGGCAGTTAAATTGTTGAGTAAATCTAGATAAAATTTTCTCTTAGGCAGCTCAGCCCCAGGTGGATTATAAAAAGTTCTGGTGGATGATGTGAAAAACAACAACAACAACAACAACAACAAGAACAACAACAACAAAAGAGTGTTTTAAGACATGTTCAAAAGAATTTCAGAAGTACAGATCCTTTATTTATTTTTTCTTTTAATTTTTTTTTTCAACGTTTATTTATTTTTGGGACAGAGAGAGACAGAGCATGAACGGGGGAGGGGCAGAGAGAGAGGGAGACACAGAATCGGAAACAGGCTCCAGGCTCTGAGCCATCAGCCCAGAGCCCGATGCGGGGCTCGAACTCACGGACCGCGAGATCGTGAGCTGGCTGAAGTCGGACGCTTAACCAACTGCGCCACCCAGGCGCCCCATACAGATCCTTTATAAATCTGTGATCTAATTTATGCATCTTAATCATCAATCTTTGAAATAAGTGAGCACACAATTAAATTTATTCAATTTAAATCACCTTGAGTTTCAGGTGTGTTAACTTTGAGAGAAGAAGGAAAACCGGGGCATTTTGTCCTTTTTTCTAACAGAGGAGACAGTATTTAATACCACTCTCCTCCTTTTGTTTTGAGGAATCTGTGTGTGTGTGTGTGTGTGTGTGTGTATGGCTTATTTTCAGTATTAGTTAATACTCTTTCAACACATTTTAGTTCTGGGGGATTTTGGAAAAAGATCCTTTTGAATAGGCTCTTAGGGAGAATGACCATTGTGAGCTGATTTTTTCCCATTTCTGAATCCCCATGAGCATTTAAGGAGAAGCCCTGTGTGAGAAATGCCTCCCTCTGCAGACATTCTGTAGTCATTAGCCAATGTGAAGAGTTAAATGTCTACCTGGCTTTGGCAGCACAAGGCTGAAGTCTTGTCTGAATTCTGCTGTTCTTTGATTTCATCAAAAGGCATATTTGCATATGGACTGATAAGGCACCTTGGCACTAGGATCCTGGATTCTGTACAGGCACAGAACTGGCACAGGACTGATGAAAACTCAATTATGATTTATGTCTATGCAACAGAGTTTCCTATTGATTACCTGCCAGAACCATGATAAAGCAATGTTAGGCCTGAAGCCAGTTCTTCCCAACCATAATCTTTCCTTAGGTTTTGTTTTCCACGTCCTTGCTCCAGTTTTCTGAACACTTGTGAGCAATAATGGTTCACAAAAATGATCCTTGGATATGCAAATTTGTCTGTAATAAAGGATCTTCTTCTTAGTGCCTATTTACTTTGTATTTGCCTTCTAACCATTTGGGGTTTATCCAACACTTGCTTATGTGCATTATATTGTTCTAAGTTTTATAGGATGTAGAAGAAATGGATAACCTGGCTCCTGTTTTGAGGAACTTGCCTATTGTAATCTGGAAGAGGTAAGTTGTCCAGAGATGAAGACCTGAGTCCAAGAAGCAATTGCCTTCTAATATTGATGTTGGTGAAATTAAGGAACTCGAGGCAATGATCAGAGTGAATCAAAACTAGACCATGAAACTTCTTGGTTATTATTGTTAAGGAGGAATAATAAATGTAAAAGGAATCACAAGCAGGTAGAGGGGATATGGGATGAGGGTCATTAAGAGGATTCTTGGGGGAAAATCTAGCTTCTTTGATGGTCAGTCTTCTGCTCAGATAGTGAACATTTTACTCTACATACTTAGAAATATCTTTATTTGAAATATCTAACTTTAAAATAGTTTAAAATATCTGACATTAACATGGTGTTCCTGTGGGTTGGGCCCTGTTCTAAGTAGCTCTACACATATTGACTCATTTAAATCTCAAAACATCCCTGTGAGAAAGTTCTATTATTATCTCCATTTTACAGACCAGTTAACTGCAGACCAGAAACAATAAGAGACTTGTTTTAAAGCCCCATAGCTAATGGGAAGTGGGTGCTGGAATTTGAACCCAGGTAGTGTGGCTCCAAATTCTGTGAAATCAATAACCACCGGATAATGGTCTTTCATCTGTGGAGAAGAACAGAGGGCCATATGCCATGGTTTATGTCTTGGCTCCTCAGGGATTAACAGAGTTATTCCTTTCCCATGGTGGGGACAGAAAGGTCACTGTTCCTTAGTCTCAGGATGACCTAGGGTTGGATGGGCAAGCCACCCTCCTACTGCTTAAAGCAGCCAGTTCTGAAGAGTCTTTCTCAATTCCGCAGAATAAGTGCAGTTAGTGTTGTGTTATGGGTTGATCATATCCCCTGTGCCCCCCAGAAAGCTATGTTGAATTCATAACCTTTAGTATCTCAGAATATGACCTTATTTGTACGTAGGGTCTTTATAGAGGTAATAAAGTTACTTTGTTATGGCAGCCCTAGGAAACTCATACAGGTTGAAAGTGGTTTTCAAGTATGTGAGACGGCCTCCCATCAGCTGAAGACTGCTTAAACTCTCAAGAGAGGATCTTATTTCCACATATCAGAGAGTGGAACAACTTAAGACCTCCACAGCGAGGTTAATGAGGTATCACAGGAAACAAAACTCTCACTTGATCACTTACATCAATTAGAACTTATTTCATGTTTATCAGTACCTCAAAAACACTTATCTAAATACATAATTTGTGTCAAAATCTGAATTAGACTCTTATTATTAAGTATTGTAGTTAGACCCTAGAGAAGTTTTTTCCCCCCAAAGCTTTGGAAGAATCCCCTTTAGCCAACTTTCCCAACATTATTTTTTCTACAGGGACAGCCTCATTGGATTAAATGAATAGTATCAATTATTCCATATTCTAAGAGGATGATACTCCCTATCCAAAATGGTAACCTTCCTTTATTGGACAATAGCCCTAAACTATATGCTATTCTCTCCTAGAGAAATACATTAGATTAAAGGTGGCAAATTGTTGTTGCACTTATTGAAAAGACCTTGATCTTTATTAAAAGTTTATTTGTTTGTTTATTATTTATTTATTTATTGAGAGAGAGAGAGAGAGAGAGAGAGAGAGAGAACAGAAGCAAGGGAGGGGCAGAGAAAGGAAGAGAGAGGGAATCCCAAGCAGGCTCCACACTGTCAGCATGGAGCCTGATGGGGGTCTCAAACTCATGAACTATGAGATCATGACCTGAGTGGAAATCAAGGGTCTGGTGCTTTACTGACTGAGCCACCCAGGCATCCCATTGATCTTTATTCTTATGTACCAGCTGCTAGAAGGGCATGTACTCAATTTAGACATAGCCCCAGATACAGATACTTTTACAACTCCGGCCCTATTATTTGATTCTGCTCAGATCAGAGCCAATAGGAACAGTCTTTCAACACAGAAGACCATAGCCTTTGGATTATGTTTAGATTTTCTTTCTTTAAATCTTGGCTCTTAATGATCTGGTTGAGCTCACTTCAAGCCCTCCCACTCCTGGCTGTAGAGAAAAGTAGCACATTCTTTCTTACATGAGTGTTAGGGCTCTATTATTTCAAGCAAGGAGTGGCCTGAATAGGCTTCTGACCCCACTGGCCAATTATTGCCCAAAAGAAAGGCCAGCTATAAGCCTTTTAGCCTTTTTCTTATTATTTTTTTCTTTTTCCAAACAAGTTATGTCTTTGCTAGATATTCTCATTTTTTAGTTGGTTTATAAATAAATAACAGTCCCACACAACTTGTTACTATTTCCTCAAAGTGCATTTCATAATGGTTTCTCTGGGAACACACAATAGAAAGAAAGTATTCTTCTCAAAGCTAAAGATGCTTTCAGTGTTATGTTGATGTTTTATTTTGCCCAAGGTGTGTGTCTGGTTAGCTTTGGCTAATTCAAGGTAATAACTAAATGGAGTAGAATTTTGAGGCCTCACTGCTTTTATCTGGGTTTCCAGTGGGCTCAAAATAATTTTCTCAAAGTCATCCTGGATTTCTTGACAGAACTCCCTAATTATACCTTACAGAAGGGTGGCCTGGATGTCATTGGACATGTGCCTTGATGGGGTCCCCAGCTTCTGCAAAAAGACATGGACTCTAGCTCCAGCTCTCAAGTCTGCTTAGGCACTGAAGGATGAATCCAATGGTCCAAGGAATAGCCATTCTCAATATATTTGTCATCACTACCCAATATTGATCAAAAGCTAGGTGGAACAATATTTAGAGAAGATTGCCAAGTTTTTCCAATGCCAATTATTCTGAATTAAATCCCTGGATTCAAGCTGATAAGCAGAGGCTGTAACACTGCTTTTTATTATGCCAATCATCTCTGTCTTCTCTTTCCCCCTTTCCAGAAGAACTCCTTTTCTCTGTATCATGTCTGTGTATGTGCCACTAGCCTACATCGAGTTATTTTAATAAGCAGCTTCATGTATCTTGTTGTTAAAGAAGCTGTGATGATTGATCATTATATTATCTATTTGTGAGGATCCCAGGGAAAGTTCCTGTCTGGTATGAGTACCAAGAACAATTAGACTTCCCCAGGAAATTTGGATTGTTAGTATCTCACGGACACGTGAATTGTATAACTGATAAAGTTTCTCTTTTCATGTTGGCAGCCAGATTTATGGCCCAGGTATTACACATGTGTGGGTTATTATGATATGCATTTTTAGACTCATTCCTGGCTCTGCTTCATCTCCACTCTTGTTTTACTTTCTTCTCTTGCCCTACTTTTAATGGATGCCATTGGGTCATTTTTGATGTGTCTTGTTAGAGGCTGCTTCAAATATTTTCAGGAATAGAGCAAAATATGAAAATAAACACACATACATAAATAAAATAATCTCAAATAGAGTTTTGAAGAGAGTGTTGCAGATTGGTTGGTGAAGAGAAAATAGAGGTTTCCAGATGCAGGAAGCAACATGAACAAACATAAAATCTTCCTTATTACAGTTAAAGTCATGTAGCAAAGCTATTCAACTGAGATCTCTAAAATAGCACGTGGAAAAAATGCATGGTATAAAATGAAATTGCTTTTAAAATCTCTCAGCCTGAAATATTTTATTTCAGGAATAAATTTGGTAAAATATTTTAGTTACTCTACACTGGAATGAAACTTAGAAGTTCTCTGAAAAAATAAAGGGAATTGCGATAAGAAAATCATACTGGTATCTTTAGATTAATATATCTTCCTATGTTATTTAAATACTTCAAAAAGAATTAGGTGAAAATATTCTTTCAATTTTATTCATTCCTTCCAAAGGTCATGTCTACATCTATGTGAAAAACAAACATGGGAAAACACTGAATATTTTATAGTGAGATTAGGTCTAAATTGGAAACTCAGATGAATAATGATGAATGGCAATAATTTCAAGATAAGAAACATTATGTCTACTTAATTTACCTGGAGGTTTCATAATCTCAAAGCTCCATTTTCATTGGTTAGTTCCATGAGATTAAGGGCTTTCTGTCTAGTTTATCATTGCTATATCCCAAGTATACAGCCCATTGCCCAGAACATCGTAGATAATCAGTATATATTTGTTGAATGAATGAGTGAATGAATGAATGAATGAATGAAATTGTAAGTTTAGGCTGTATTTGTATAGTCAGGATGAAATTGATTTGACCTGGGAGAAGCAGTGACAGGGACTTTAGTTTTGTCCTATTTGGAGAATATAGGCTAAGGTAAAATTCCTTTTACAGTTAATATCCTAGACAGCTATTTAAATGTTACCATTTCTGTGATTATTTGAAGACCTCTCTCCTTCCCCAGTGTGGAGCCTACCCCAAGATGTTTTTCTTGTGAAATAAGTATCCTGTTGCTGTTAGAATAATGAATGCAAATGTTGTAAGAACTTTAAGACCATCAGCTCCTCCCCGTGGAGGGGAGAGGCTAGTGACTGGGAGGTGATACTTGTGGCCCAAATCACTTGGCTCCATTTTCATGGAGGCTGTGTGGCACAGCACTTATGCACACTCACTCTGGAGACAGACATGTCACCGCTAGAGTCTGTCTCATCTGTAAGTTGAGAATAATAGTTCCTACTTCATAGGATTGTTCAGAGAATATGATGAAATAATGAAGGTAAAATATTTAGAAGAGTGCTTGGTATTACTGAAAGCACGAGTTCCGGGGTATGGCCAAGTTGTATTACCTTTAGAAAGTAAAGTGTAATTATCCTGAGAGTTCAAAGTCATCTCCCCATATGATATTTTCCCTGATGCCCAAGTAGAATGGGTTGCTTCCTTTTCTAAAACACCTATATGGTGTTTTACATGTATGTCGTTCCCCACCTCTCGAATACTGAGCTTTATAAAGGCAGGGTATGCCTGCATGGTGGGAAATTTAAAATTGTCTGTTAATTTTACTTGAGTAATTATCAGTATTATCCTTAAATGAAATTAATGCAGTGGTCTGAGACCAAGGCATTGTACCCACAGATGACTTAAATGATTAGTTTGATTATTCAAACTATGAATCTTTTGTCCTTACTCAACTGTTTCAGAGAGGAATAATTTAGTCATGCTGGTTATTTGTCTAGATAAGGGTTTTTGCAGACGTGGCACTGTGGATATTTTGGTCTGGATAATTCTGTGTCCTGTGCAATGTAGGAGGGTTAGCAATATGTCTGGCCTGTACCCACTACCCATCAGCAACACTTGCCTTCCCCAACAGTTGTGACAATAAAACATGTCTCCAGACATTGCTACATGTGTCCCAGAGAGCAATATTATCCCCAGTTGAGGGCCACTAAAATAGATGACATTATATAGTTGCTTCTCTTTGTTACATTTATAATATATCTCTGGAATATGGTTTGAAATAAGATAGTGGAGTCTTCTTTCCAAGACTACCTAGAAACAAAGAATGATAATTTTCAGTTCTGGAAGGTATGGAGAGTTGGATCAAATGACCTTTTCAGGTAGCTCTCTCTCAATTCTCTGGATTGAAGATCAGAAGTCCCACAGGCTTCCTTGGGTTGGTGGGGGCAGCCCTGAATGTTTGCCCTATTATGATGTATTATGTAAGGACTCCAGCCAAAATTACTGGAAAGTAATTACAAATCTTGCTTCCTTTAAAACATCTTGCCTTGTTTATCAGTCTTCCAATTTGTCATATTTGCCCTGTCCTTCCCCACTGCACAGAGCATTCTGAGTCATTTTCTAGGTCTATTGAATACAGTAGGACAGAAGATTTGTGGTGGCTGTGGCTGTAAACACGTCTCAGAGCCTCTCTGCACATCCAGTGGCTAACACACCTGGTGCTTAGAACATATCTTAGCATGGCTGCTATAGCCAACTTCTAGCACCCACTCCAGCTCTCACTGGCTGCTCCACCCCACAGACAATCAGAGCATTATACAGAATAATCCCAGAGTTGTTCCGAGAGCATAGCCCAGGGCCCAGGGGGGTTGCTGTTAATTTGTGGCACTAGATCAAGAATGATATGGCAGTAGCTTTATGAATGTGCTTAGGAAAGACTTGTATCAACAGCACCTGAGGATCTGGCCCTTTCAGCCTTCTACTCTCCCCGAAAACAATGCTGTATGTATTTGAGGAGTTGGACATGTTCTGGGAAAACATGCATTAGGAATGCACCCAAGCCCACAGTGGCCTCTGAGTCTGTTGGCACATCCCTTGGTATTCCTCTGCCCCAGGTACACGTCATTACACAGGCAAAGGAAAGTAAGATTGTGCGTGCTTTGTTAAATGCCTATTTGGCTTCTTGGTCAGGGTGGGGCCACGGAGTCACAGGAGGCTATGAAGAAGCTAAGATGGCCGCCAATACTTCCTGTTTCCAGAAAGCGTCCCCCAGCTCCATCCAAAACACATTTGAACGAAGACTCTTCCCAAACTCTGGTCACCCTTCAATGATACATGTGATCAAGTTAAAATAAATCATACTTAACGGGTGAGGTACAAAAGAAGCCAACTTCAGAACTTCCACAACATAGTAAAGGCAGAAAAATACTAGTGACAAGGAAGATTAGCTAACGGAAGAGGCAACAATAAATGAACCCATAACCTTTTTCCAGATGTATGGTTCTGACTTAAACACAGATAAAGTGGAATTGTGAACAACATTTAGAATGAACTCACAGAGGATTCCCACTTATTTAAGAATTTTTTTTAGCACTAAGTTTATATGAAGCATGGAAGAATATTTATTTTGAACATTAGTGACTTGTGTTGGCACAACGTTTTTATTGACTATTATTCCAAGCTATGGCTTTTATATTTTCCTGTTCTCTTTGACTGATATTTAATGAGTATATTTTAAAGAACACTTTTGCTATTTTATGGCCAGGGTGCCAGCTCCAGCAACTGGAAATTTGTAAAACTGTATAATATAGCCCTTCCAACATGGTTCCATCAGTTATACACCAATAAATAACGGTGATTTCAAGGATGATTAATCATAATCATTATAAAGCACTTTGGCCAAGCCAACATCTGTTTCCATGGATACAGCTGCTGGCCATCCAGGTTTTGTAATTTATATGTTTTAGTTATTGTTCCCAGATGACTGTGAGCACCATTCTACACAATATGACCTTTTAACTTTAGGCCCCAATGGACTCTGTGGTTTACATGCAGCCTGTAGTTCTTTTGAGAAGTTTTTATTGGGAATTTGTAGGGCTCTGAGGAAATGAAGCAGGAAGATCTTCCCATCCTAGCTTCCTTGAAGAGACAGAGTGAAGAAAAGCACAGTGGTAACGATGTCAGTAACAGCCAACTAACTGGCGACATTGTCAGTGCATCAGAGATCTGAAGACCCACAAGGTACTGGGGACACTGAGAAGGAGGTTGGAATGGCTTGCTCTATCTCACACTGAAACTGAGTGGAAAGCTGGTTCACAGCCAGATTCCCCCACTCTCAGCCTAGGGCTAATCTTTTCCTCAATTATTTTAGACAAACAGGTTTTATTCAGTTCTTCACTGAATGAATGTTTACTAAACCACACTATATGCCAAACTCTAGGCTCCATGCTGGCGAGTTAATGGCAAGTCAATGAGAGGAGTCATAGCTTGTCTTGGTTTTTACCTGTGTGGCTCAGAATGAGTCTAGTGGGGGAAGGCTTGTATTAAGCAGATAGTGACACAGGTGAATGGACAGTTAAGCTGTGACAGGTGTTGAGTCTGTGACAGCTATCATATCCTGAGGGCCTATCATTGGGCATTAGGTCTAGTTACAGAGGTAAGGACAGGTTTCCCTGGAGGCAATGTCACCTGAGCTGAGATCTGAAGAAGGCATTAACTTTGTGAAAATGAAAGAAAGAGCATGTCAGGGACCAGCATGTGCAAATGCCCATGGCAAAAGGAAGCCAGGTGAGTACCGGCACTAAAAGAAGGTATGACAGGAGTTTAGAAAAATGGTACAAATGATCAGGGGCCTGATTATATAGGACTTGTATGGCCCATAATGAAATATTCTGTCTCTGTTCTATTTATAGAAAGAACTCACCTGCAATAGACTAGCTTGACCAGGTTGTATCAGTATCAGGAGGAGCAGCTGGGGACTAGTGGCTGGAGCCCCTCTAGCTGGGAGGGTGGAGCCATGCTTGGGTCTTTTGCACCTTTAAACACCCTATTGTGATTCTTTTTTCTACATTTTTTTTTCCTGTGAAGTCCAAATATTGAGAATGGCAAGAAAGCCCTGAAGTCTTGTCTGTGATTGGATAGTCCTTTTCACATGATGCAGGTGTCCAGGGTTGTGGTCTCCTCTCAGCAGAGGAGGGAGACTATGCGGTAGACTGTTGTCACAGGGCTGAAAGAATAGGCTTAGTGTAGACTTTTCTCTTTCTATGCATAGGAATCAAAGCATAATGTAATCAGAGAGTGAAATCCCATCACCATAACCAATTATGCTGGTTAGAATAAAGTCACAGATACTGCCCACACTCATAGAGCCTGGATTATAGAAGGGCATGAACACCAAGAAACAGGAATCATGGAACCAGTCTGTCTACCACACTATCCATGTCCTAACCTCAAAGACACATACACAGGAACTGTCTGTATAAAACCTAGGTGAGTTTTGTGCTCTTTCTGACTGTTTGAATCAGACACACTTCTGGACATGGTATGGTTCCCACCTAAGAGGATTATGGGAGACTCAATAGCAAGTCAAGATTCCCTGGCGGGAAGGCAATCCTCTAGCCTAATTCTTTGCAGGATGAATGACAAAAGGAACATCAACTGTTGTGGGTGATGAGGGAAATAGGAGGGTCTCTGGGGATTTTCACCCTGCTTTCCTTAGAAGGGAATCAGCAAGGAACGAATAGGGAGCTTGGTTGTAAAGGCAGGAGAAGGCAGGTTTGGGGCAGGACAGGAGCTGGCTGCTCTGGATGCAGTTCTGGTTCTGTTGCCTCTGGTGGGTCATCTCTCCTCCAACGGGATGTGCTAGTAAACAAGCAACTTGGAATAGGTGGTCTCTCAGTCACTCTCTCTCTTTGTGTGTGACTGTATGTGAGAGAAGACAGGGAGACAGAGAGAGAGAGAGAGAGAGACAGACAGAGAGACAGAGAGACAGAGAGATAGAATGAAGGAACAGACAGGGCCAAATCCTAAGCTTAGCTAGATGGTGAGGAAGGGAAAGCTGGAGCATGAGAGGCTACAAATCCTAGATTATAGCCTTTGGCATTAATTTATCATCTTGTAAGAAAGGTAAGACTCAGTAGAAAATTGATTTGCCCAAAGTGTTGCATTAGTTCGTTTACCAGCAGTACCCGGCCCAGGGTTGACCTCTGATTTCCAATTTGTGCTTCATTACTTCCCCATGAGTCGCTAGGCTAAGAAGAGAGTTTTCTGGAAGCTTTCAGGGGGGTAGGAACAAAGGGAAAGGGGAGACCACTCAGAGGAGAATGACAAGACCCCTAATTATAAACGAGGCCCATTTCTGACTTGTACTTGTGTATGATGAAGCTTTACTGCTTTGAACAGAACATTTCTATTCTGTAAAATATGACTCTTGTATAGACATTCTTCATCACGCAGGCTGGTCTTCCCTGTACCACTGCACATAGGAGGCCGGGAGCTTTTTGCTTCGCATTATAATCCATCACTGGAAGGCTTGGTAGACATGGTCCTCTGTGCAGGCCTTTGTGGGCTGATGAACTCACTCTGGCACATTTTTGAGCCTTGTGAGTGGTAGGTAGTATGCAACCCGATGATAGCACAAGTCCCTGCCAGGACAGGGCTGCTGACAGTGCTGTCACCTCTTTGAAGCCAAGGCCAGCCCCCAGTGTGTCACAGAAGAGAGAATTTCACTAAGCCTGCCTTGCTCATAATCTTGGGGATGTGAGTAAAAACAACAATTAGTAGCAATTTTCACCCATCAGATTAGCAAAAATGAAAAAGATAAATAGCTGGTAGGATACAATGGTATAGTCACTTTGGCGAACAATTTGGAAGTTTCCAAAAGAACTAGAAGTGCACACACATTTCATTTATAAATCTATACCCCAAAGAGGAAACTCATCTAACTGCATAAGCAGACCCGCGCAAAGCTGTTTCTCACTCAGCATTGTTTGTGAGAGCAAACATTTGAAGCAACTTAGATGAAAAAAACATAATGAAATATACCAACAGAATAAATATAATGGGGTTTGCTCATACAATGGAACATAATCCAGAGGTAAAAAAAAATGAATACGGTCTTTCTACATAAACATGGATAGATCTCACAAACATAATATTAAGTGGAAATATTGCAGAACAATATGATTTTATGATGTAATTTATTTAAATGTGAAAAATCAAGACAAAAATAAGTATGCATTATCTATGAATATATAAATATATATCCAATATATAAGTATATACAATAAATATACATATTTAATAGATAAAATATATAAAAACATGTATATAAATAATATATGTATATGTGTATATATATATATATATATATATATATATACATATCCAAGTATCACAATGGATTGGAAGGTTGAATAGCAAAGTGCTGGTAGGAGTTGCTTCTGAGAAAAAGGGAGGAAAAAATACAAGACTAAGGGGACTTTAATTTGATTTTTAATGTATTATTTACTTAAAAAATTTTAAAATATCAATATATGATCATTTATGTGTATGTGTGTGCATGTGTGAAAGAGAGAGAGATACACAGGAACAGATTTTTAATTTCAACTTTTGAGATTTTAAAAAACATCTCAAAAATCTAATTAATGAAGAAGATCACTATTTCTTACCAATGGGGGGAATGTGAAACTTTGCCAATCTACTCTTTTAACTAGAGTGAGAGGGGCGCCCTGAGCTGCAAAGTTTCAGGGGGAGAGCTTCAGCAGAACTGGGTTAAGGACATGTGCCAGTATACAACATGAAACTATGGATGGGTAACTAAGTCCAGAAATGACCCCTTGGCAAACACATTCAGGTACATTTGGAAGCACAAAACCTTTCAAAAATAATGTGCTCAGAGAAGACTTTAAGTAAACAAACACTTGCTGAATTGGATATGCATGATGATCGCAGCTAATTGTATTTTTAATAGAATTATTCTTTGGTGTCTAGGAAAAGGAAGTTGAAAAGCAGGAAATAAATTATTTTGTACATTAAGTCTAAATTTCAGACTGGTTCCGATTGTGCCGGAAATTGCTTTGTTGAAGGTTTTTCTGCTGTTCAGATGGGTGGCCATGGAACAAAAGCACTTAGTGAATTAGAGGGGAACCAATACGCTTATAATTTTGAAGGCAAAGGCAGGGATTTGCAGAAATAAACATTTCCATTCAATAATGTTCAGGAAACCAGACCCCTTGCTGCTTGGATTGCTAGAGTAAAAGAAAAAAAGAAAAAAAAGAAAAAACCCCCAAAGACACTGCTGGAAATCCTCTGATTTCTTTTAAACTGGAATGATCGAGATAGTTTAAGGAAGATGTAATCCGATTTATTTATCTCAGAGACCTGGTTTGCTGCCTATCATTAAAGCTCTGTTTCAGGAGCAAATGACTCCAAGGATTATTAGTAGTGATTCTGTGTGTGATTGTATATGCAGGGCACACAATCGGTGTAGAGTCAACACTTGCCCTTCAGTGAGGAGGTGGTAAACAACAGAAGAATGGCTTTGTTTCTTGTCTCGGAACTGCCTCTTGCTCCCCAGCTCATCCCTCATTTTGGTTCCAGATGAAACCTCTCAAGGAATCTCGGATGCCATCACTCCCTTTCTTGGAAATGTTCAAGAAACCTCACTTTCCACTGAATTAAGATCAAACTTAAGGGCCTATGCCGGTGCTCTTTCCTACTGTTATTCCCCACTGTTCTATAGCATGCCAGGCCAAGTGGTTTGTTTTATTCCAGTTTTATTGAGGCAGTCTAAGTGGGTTAGCTGGGGATGTTTTCTGAGTATTTCTCACCTTTTGCTCATTTTTTTTGTCCTTTACCTGTCTTCCTTCTCTTGTTCATTTTATCTGTTCTGGATATTACAAGAATTGTCTTAAAATTCATAGCCTCCGTGAAACCTTTCTTAATTCCATCCAATGGAGACACTATACTTCTTTCATGGCATCTGAACAATGGGTTATCTGTATAGTTGTGGGTTTTTGAGTATTAATCAAGCTGTTCTCACTCAATCTCGAGCTTCTCCAGCATTGAGTTTATGACTTACTCATATTTATGTCCCTTACAGCAGGTATCACCATGCCTTACAAATACCAAGTGCTTAGTTAATATTTAATTATTACCTGATTGGGTAAGCAGTTGTATGGGAAAGTTGGCCCTAGTCAGCTATTAACTGACCTGAATTCAAATATCAACTTTCCAATTGTCTTAACAAACTGAAGACCAAGCAAGTGACTTTATAATCTGGGACCTATGCTCTATGTGGCAATTTTCCTGGAACAGGCCAGGCACAGAAGTCTGCTTGTTTTCCCGCTGTGTTTTGTGGAGATTGCTTCGGTGACATGGTGAAGCCAGAGCTCAGTGACCTCCAGGAGTTCTCATCATGTGGGATTTTGCCAATTTACTCGGAAGGCAAAAGATTTTCTTTCAGGTCAATGTTTCTAACTCCATGGCATCAAGGATATTGTACAGGGTATTTGTTGTACATGACCTGAATTGCCGTGGTTTAGGAAGACTCTATGGCATCAATATTGGCATATTTGGATAGGCAGGTGTGGTGTAGGGTGAAATGACCTTAGGACTCAGGTCCTCAGAATCCTTCAAGATGTCTGTTCTTTGCCTGAATTATCTATAATGTGGACTTTTGTTTATTTAATTAATTTAATTTACTGATTTATTCTTTGTCCTCCATAACCAATTTTAAGTTGTTTGTGGCCAACGCATATATCAAAACAGTGAAATATAAATAGGAGAGACAAATGTTAAGACTAGAGCAAATTAAGTTTGCATCAGAGGAAAGTTAAGATGGGCGGGAAGATGAGAGGAAGAGGAAGAAACCTATGTTCACACTATATGGATCTTTATAGTTGTGAGAGATGAACAAGAAATTGGGCTCATGTTGGCAACCTGGATGAAAACGAAAGTTGCCTGGGACATAGTCTCAATGTTTAAGAGCATGATATCAACCTTGGTGAGAAACCAACAGTTTACCAGATGAAAATCTAAACTAAAATGACCACGGAGGGTTTCTGGGTGGTTCAGTGGGTTAAGTCTCTGAATTGATTTTGGTTCAGGTCATGATCTAACGGTCATGAGATCAAACCCCATGGGCTCTGTGCTGGGTGTGGACTGGCTTAAGATTTTCTCCTTCTTTTTCTCTCTCTCTACCCCTCTCTCATTCCCTCCCCCGCTCACTCGTTCATGTGCTCACTCTCTCTCTCTCTTTTTCAAGGAAAATTGCTCACAGAAGTTCCCCCAAGGACAGTGGATGACATCCTCAACAGTACTGCACAAAGCTATGTGACATTAGTATCATTTCTCAGTAAATTACAGCAACACAATTCAGTAAAAGGGCCACTATATCTCAGGGAAAGTGTGCCCCTTCCTGAGGGAATAGCTTGATTTGAGGGCAAAACCTGAAATGCCAGGAAGAATGGAAAGACTATCAAAAAGTCCTTCATAAATATCTCCTTCTTCAAGCAGGCTTTGTATGGGAGGTGAAAGGCATAGAGTTCATGATTGCATTTTTTATAAGCTCACGAGGGATTCTTCATTATTAATTGAGGGTGCATTATTAATTATTAATTGGCCCTTAGTCACATTGTATGCCAAATTATCCTCATTATCACCACCTCCACCAAGCTCACCTTCATCCTCAGAAAGTATCTATTTAGCTCCCACAGTGATACGCACATAGTTGGTGATTAACGAACATGAATTGAATTAACTGCGCTAGGAGCCAGTTGAAAGTAAACCCCAAGTTTATTTGTCTTTAGAAACTGACCATTAAATAAGCATTAGGGATGTATGAGGGGTAAACAGAGTTTTCCATAATCAAATGCATCATCATGAAATACCTAGTTTGCAAGACAAAGGGAAAATGGTTCTAAGAATTATATCCATGAAGTGAGACTTCAGAAAGTTTTAAAATGACAATGAAGTGGTGGTCAGAAAATGTATTCTAGACAAAGAGCAGTGTTTGGGAGAAGACTCAGCAGGGAGAGCATTCCTAATTTCATTTCAAGAAATCCAAGTCCACAAAAGTGATGAAAATGGACATTTCTACAAAGACACTTTCATTTTACCCTAAAGCTGTCGCACCTAGTAGAGATTAGTATCTAGTGAATCCTTGAAAGAGACCCAGGGTGGCTACTAGAAGACCTCAAAGTCACAGCACCAGGACTAAGAGTGTTTTCGGATTTCAAATCCAAAGCTTTGAAAGTCAGTTTCCTGCCTCTCAAGTCTGCTAAAGATATATTTCATAAATATTATACAGGGAAGAACAGCCCCTCCACTGGCTGACTCTCTTCCTCCTTACCACCTTGCCCAACTATGCCTCTTTTATTTTTCAATTCCGTCTCATCTTGTTTTCCCTTCATGGCAATCCGTAAAGGTAGAACACAGCAACATTTAACGGATGTTGGTACTTATGGATTGATTCTTCAATTTGGAGAATGAGGTGAAAAAAAAAAAGAAGAAAAGAAAAAAAAAACACCCTGTTCTCTGAAGAATGTTGCAACAGTTCCTGACAAAGCAGGAGCAACATAACATATATTTGACATTATCAGTTATGACTTGAGTTCAACCGTGAGTATCAAATACCAGAAATAATTGCAGCTTAAGTAAGACAGATGATGTGCAGTGGATGTCTAGGGGTGACCAAAACGCTAGGAGAGCAGACCTGTGGTGTCATCACATCCTAGGATTCTTCCTACTTTGCCTGTCTTATCACCGGCTGCTGGTCACTACGTCAACCCATGAACTGAGTTGCTTCGTGGGGCTCTAGGCATTACATCCACCGAAGGTTGGCAGCAGAGGGAACGGGAAGAAGATGAAAGCCTACACGTCCCTTTTAAAAGAGTGGTCTTCCCCATAAATACAGAGAGCAAACTGATGATCGCCAGAGTCAAGAGAGGTGGGGGAATGAGAAAAATGGGTGATGGGGAGTGGGAGATACAGGCTTCTAGTTACAGAATGAATAAGCCATGGAGATGAGACGTACAGCATAGGGAATGTAGTCAGTGGTCCTTTAACAGCCTTGTATAATGACAGATGGTTGCTACACATGTGGTGAGCACAGAATAACGTGTAGACTTGTCATATTACTATGTTGTGCGTTTGAAACTAATGTCACATTGTGCCTCAACTATACTTCAATAAAAATAAATGAAGAAGAAATGGTCTTAAAGAGGTCCAGTTGGGTCATATAAGGCTTTGATTTACATCACATTGCTCAGAGGTTGGCCGCAGGCTGCAGAAGAGCTGGGAAAGGAAAACTGGTCTTGGAGGCGCTGTGCCCCACTAAAAATGGGGATTCCACTATCGAGGAAGAAAGGGAGGAAGCCACACAAGACTTGGACTCAATTATTATAATAAGGATTTCTAGTTTCTGATGATTATAGACTTTAGACATTTTTTTCCAATGTAAATAGTTTTCTCATTTAGGTTACTGTTTCTGGGTTGCCTTAAACTCTTGACTTCATTCAGATAGATATAAATCTCATTTCACATGTTCTTACAAAAAAAAAGTAAAAGAAAATGAATGGATTGACATCTCATTTCTTTGTTCACTCTCAAACAAAGTTGATTAAAAACTCTCAAAATGTTTGTGATAAATGTTACTTTTAAATATCCTGATATTTATTAATTTCCTAATATTGTTCCCATTTTTTTTTGTGTTTATAATCTTCACCATTTACTTGTATTTTGAAAACTGAGGACTCTTTCTGACCCCATGTGAATTTATATCATTGTTTTCTTTCTTTTTGGCAAGAATTTTTGTGTGAGATTAAAACTACTTACCTTCAAATACTTCATGTCAAATTTAATTATGCCTGAATTCAGAACCACTTTTAATAAAAGATGATAAAGAAAGACGGATACTGTCATTTTCAGTTTCTAAATTTTACTCCATGGCATAGGGTTTCTGATCTTCTTTAAGTTAGACATAGATGAAAATTGCATCCTACAAATCACAAAGTAGATTAGGAAACATCTGAAGCCCCTTTCCTCTTCATTCTTTCTTGTTAAAAATGGGCCGCTGCCTTCAGAATTCCTTCCATACTTTTTCTCCTCTTAAAAGATGGCTTATTCATCAGGTATGAAAAGCCCTTATGGATGCATCTACTTCTAGAATTTTCCACCACCCATCAGACTCATTTAGCTCCATTTGCTTGTTATTCTCTTAAAGTTGTTACTGAAAAAAACTTTATTTTTGAACATAGGCAAAATGAAACAAGTAGTATCTGTCAACATAACAGCTTCCTATTTGCCTATTTTCTAAATAATACCACATTTCACTGAATTTAAAATATATTATCTTATGTACCTCTAAAAAAGAAAAAGTGCTCTTAGTTAAATATAAGACAGTATCAATTGTTTAGAAAGAGAGAGAGGACACACGAGTGGGGAAGAGTTGTGGGGGCGGGGGGGTGGCGGACGGAGAGAACCTTAAGTATGTTTCATGCTCAGCACAAAGCCCAACATGGGTTTGATCCCACAACCCTGGGATCATGACCTGAGCTGAAATCAAGAGCCAGACTCTGAGCTGACTGAGCCACCCAGGTGCCCCAAGACGCCTTGTTAAGTTGCATCCTGACTTCACACTGTTGACATGTCTTTTATTTTTTTTTTACTTTTATTTTTTTAATGTTTTTATTTATTTTTGAGAGAGAGAGAGAGAGAGAGAGAGAGAGAGAGAGGCAGAATCCAAAGCAGGTTCCAGGCTCCAAGCTTCCAGTACAGAGCCCTATGTGGGGCTCGAACTCACAAACTGGGAGATCATGACCTGAGCCAAAGTCAGACGCTTAACTGACTGAGCCACCCAGGCACCCCGACATGTCTTATAGAATTGAAAAAATGCAGTATTTGTCTACATAAATACATATTTTTACAGTTACAATCATAGAATACGGACCTCTCTTTTTTCTTTTTTCCCACTCAAACTATAAACCATAAACATTTTCTATATTTCTACGTTTACTTTATAATTACAATTTTAATAACTACATAATTTTCCATCAAGTTGATACACTATAATTTACTAAACCACTTTGCTGTTGTGCATTTAGGGTGTTTCTAAGTTTTTGACAATAAATATACTATGCATGGAGGTATTTTTATACTGTTGAGTAATTTACTTGTCTCACTTCCTGGATGGATCAAAAGATTCATGAAAATTTGTATAGTTCTTGCTATTTTTCCATGGCTTTCCAGAAATGTACCAATTGCCATTGCCTCCAGCAGCAAATGAATACCCCAGTTCTTCAGGAACTACTCCAAATGTTGAGAGCTATTAAAAACCCCAGCTTTTTTCCTAGTCTAAATGCTTCATAAGTGTTTCCTTAATTTATATTTATTTGAACTAAGAAGGGCAAACATTTTTCCTCACTCTTGTTTATCAAATTCTTTCTTATTGAAGCTTGTTTACTAACCACTTATAGTTTTGGTTTCCATTCCTTACTTCCATTTGACACTAAGGCAGTTTTAAAAATAGTTGTGCTGTTGGTGTGATAGAAAAAAAATCTAGTCTTTATTTTAAATAAAATCAAAATTGTGGTGGTGGCCGAAGGGGGTGATGTGGAAAAAGAGGTGTGGTGACCCTGGTTTAGCAGAACGACTGGGAATCTCCTGAACCTGCATTTCCAGCATCTAGAGAAAGATATAGGGTAATGGCTGTAGAAAGGAGACTTTGGCATTAGGCTTACTGAGTTTTAATTCTAATTTTGACTCTTAGTAGCTGTATGGCATCGGGTAAATTACTTAGTCTCATCTAAATTAACTGGGATATCAATCCTCACCTAGCAGGCTATGGAGAACATACAGCTAATTAACGTATGTATGAAAAACACCTAATGTGAGGCCTGGTTTGCAAAAACCCACTTAACTCTCCTGCTACTGTCTACGCTAGAACAGGGTCATTCACAGCATGAGGGCACAGTATTTAAGGGGATGCCATTTGTATAATAGTCATTGCGGATTTATAGATTTATTGCAATATAATAGACATTGTAGGCTTTTATGTACTACTGTCTTGTTCTAAACAAATCAATATAGTATGATAACATTTCATCAGATGGGAATAAATTTTCTTGACAGAAGGGTACTTTTCTAATTTGCTGAGCAAAACAATGTTACTGGTTGGATGAAAGTGTTATCAATGACTAGTTTATGATTACCTATGTGGGTTTTTTTAAATAAAATAATTCACACTTGTAATAGGCAGAATAATGCTTCCTCCATCCCTCAAAGATGTCCACATTCCCAGACTTGGGAATGTGTTACCTTACGTGGTAAAGAAGTAAGGTTGCTAATTAAGTGACCTTGAAAGGGGGAGATTACCTTGGATTATCTCACTGGGCCCAATGTAATCACAAACATCCTGAAAAGTGGAAGAGGGAAGCAGAACAAGAGGGCAGAGTAATGCCATGTGAGAAGAACCTGACCCATTGTTGTTGACTTTGAAGATGGAGGAAGCTGGTAAGAGCCAAGGAATATGGGCAGCTTTAGAAGCTGGAAGGGGCAAAAAATGGATTCTATCTCTACCCTAGAGTCTCCAGAAGGGAACACAGCCCTTCTGACCTCTTGATTTTGGCCAGTAAGTCCCATCTTGTACTTGTAAAGTACAGAACTGTAAGATGATAAATTTGTGTTGCTCTAAGGCACTTTATTGTAGTAATCTATTACGGTAACAATAGGAAATTAATACAACATTATTAACAGGAACTTTAGAAACTATAGACAACAAAAAAGGAGAAAATGAAAGTCACTCATACAACTTCATAGCTCTGTCTTCGGAGAGGGCCTAGAAGCATGGCATCCCAATACCAGCAAGTACCTCATCCCCAGATTTTGCTATGGAAAGGAACATGTAGTAGCTTTGCAGTGGAGATACCTGGCAGACCCCACTTTAACCAAGTGGTCAAGATCAACATCACCAGCGGTAAGTCATGCTGTTGTCATATACCCCTCAATTTGATGTAATGAGAAAGCTACTTTATATTTGTGGTATTCTTCTCAAAAACCTATAACTTCAGCATGAGCATGAGAACAGAACAGGAAAAATCCAAACTGAGGCACAGTTTATAAAAGACCTGGCCAGTACTCCTTAACACTGCCAAAGGTTATGATAGAAAAAGATAGACTAAGAAACTGTCATAGACCAGAGAGACTAAGGAGACATGATGGCTAAAAGCAAAGTACAATCCTGGAAAAGAAAAAGGGCATGATTTGGAAAAACTGGCAAAATCTAAATAAAGCCTGGAATTTGGTTAATAGCGAGGTAGCAATACCAATATCCCAGTTTTAGCAAATGTACCATAGTTATGGAAGATGTTGACATTGGGAGAAAGTAGGTGAAAGGTCTACAAGAGCTCTTTTTACTATCTTTCCAACTTTTCTGTAAACTTAAAATTATCCCAACATAAAAAAAATGCCTTTCACATACCATCACTCAAAAATTGCTATTAATATTTTATAAAATTGAGATTAAACTGTAATTTTAGTAACAAGATTTTTTTTATTAACTTGTCAGCATGTTAAGACTTTATCCAACTGATAGAGCCACGAGAGACATCTCCCTTTTTGTAGTCATTATAGTTCTCTGATGTCCTGAAGGGAGATAGTGACTGGCATGTAGAATCATAGATTGTGTGATCATAGGACATCCACTCTATAATGAGAGGTAGGCTCTGTCTGGCATTGGTTTGGTCCAAACCTCTCTCCACTTGTAGAAGAGAGAGCTTTCACAAAGATTTCATAAGCTTTAACATACATTTCACCTTAACATGTTGTCGACACAATTGTTGACACAGTTGTGCCCCTCCTAACACTTACAGAACAAGAAAGACAAGAGGAGAGGTCCTGTTGCTTTAACACAAGAGCATTGTCTTCCTCTATAATCCATAATTTATGATGCCACCAAGAGATCTGACCTTGTACTTCGAAGAAAAAAAACCCAGATGACTATTTACTACTTGCCAGTCACTAAATGTTTTATGCTCATCGTTTAATCCTCAAAGCAATCTTCTGAGGTAGGAAATATTCTCATCCCCATTTCATACATTTATAGAGAGAGCTTAAGTAACTTGCCCAAGGACACACACTTAAGTGGCAGAGCTAAGTTGCAACCCAGGCAGCCTGGCTCTAACCAGAATATTTGATGGTTGTACAATGTGTCTCCTGAAGGAACAGTTACCTAAATTGGGAGTTAGCAGAGAAGTCACAGAACTTATTCTATGGTGATTATTGTAATCAAAAACAATAACAGCAACAGCAGCAACAAAACCCTCCTGCAATTGTCTTATGTTATCGAGCCATTCCGCTTGGAGGGGATAATGTTAGAGCAGCCAGCAGGAAAATGTGAGAAAGTACACGAGAAAGTTCTCTACCACTCCTACTCTAGTTAATACTAAACCTCTGTATGATAGACATTATTTTCAATATCTGTCATAAATATTTTCCTGCAACATCATTTTTGATGACATCACAATGCATCACACCAGTGCATTGGACTCTAAAACTTTTGCAAGTTCAGAAAAGGGGGTGTGGTAATTTTCTTTGAAATGCTTTCTGTAAAATGCTATGTGACTCTTAAGCATCCTATTATATTTTATTTTATTTAAAAACATTTTTTTAAATATTTATTTATTTTTGACACACAGAGAGACAGAGCATGAGCAGGGGAGGGGCAGAGAGAGAGGGAGACACAGAATCTGAAGCAGGCTCCAGACTCTGAGCTGTCAGCGCAGAGCCCAATGCAGGGCTCGAACTCACAGACCGTGAGACCATGACCTGAGCCGAAGTCGGATGCTCAACCGACTGAGCCACCCAGGTACTCCTATTATAATATATTTTAAAAATTAAAGTTCTTTTCCCACAAAGATTCATATGTATCCATCTAGTTAGTTGATGCTGAAACGAAACAAAACTTAGATGTAATTTTCTCTTATCTTTGTTTCTGTCTTGCACATTTCTTTGTGAGTGGAATTAAATGACAACCAAAAATAGAAATGCATTTGTTAGCACCAGGTACCATTGTTCTGAAAGAAAGATATTTTCTCCATGATGGCAAACCTTCCTCACACTGAGTAATATACAATTGAATTTGCATGTTAAAAAAATGTGTGCACTGCTTTTTTATAATTAAAGATAAGATTAACCTGTGTGTCAAATTTTTCTCCAACAACAACTTGAAAGATTTTCATGTTAATTTCACTGAAAACAGTGTGAGAATAATGGGTAATTATTTTCTGCTGACATTCTCTCCCATTAGATGGAATGTGCATTTTGGAACTGAACTGTCAATTTTGATTTCAGCTTAGTTTTCACCTGGAAACTAAGTTGGTGCATTGAGATTATTTTCCCATTATTGTTTAATATGTACTTTCTTATGGAAATGGAAGTAATTTGGGGCCATCGTGTCAATCATCTCCTCATAGTTTGGACACATATATGAGAAATACAGAAGGAAAGTCTAGAGTCATTTATTTCGGACAGTCTAACTTATTTACATACATAAAAGCCCTGATTTTGTACCCTTTGTTAGAACTGACCATGGCTTAAGTTGAATAATTTAAGGAAAATCTATATAGTGCTGATGTCATGGACAAAAAGTCATTTTGTGTGCTTGTACAAATGAATCCATTCATTCATTTTTAATGCCATGCTTGTATGTATGTTGTATCGAGTGAATGGTATTTATCTAGGTAGCTCAGGATATAATGTCAGCTGATCTCATCTTTTCTTAGCCTTCCTAAGAATTAGAGGATCACATGAAGAAGTCCTGATTCATGTGATTATTAATTCATAAGGAGAACTTTATTTTCATTTTATACACTGGAAGATTTAATAATAATTTTCAAGTGTATTTTTCATTATTTAAACACTTATTATGTGCCTACTATATATAATTACCCTGTTAGGTGGAAAGAGGGATCTTAAGATATACATGACAAGATCTCTGAGCTCTAGACGCCAACAATTCAACAGCCTGTAAAGGTGTGTTTGGGTTTTATTTGATCAATTTGGGGGAACTAATGAATGTTTTTGACCAAGGGCATTAACATGGTGCTTTAGAGAATTGAAGCAGCTGTGGTTTATGGGCTCTACACCTTAGGAGATCATAGACTAGGCTACCTGGTGTGACAGTATTATGGCAGTATGGGGGGCAACTGAGGGTGGTGGCATTTAGACCGAGGAACGGGTCTGGAGGAGGAAAGTCTAAACGTACTCACAGCTGACTGGCTGACTGAAGGTTAGCATCTGACCGAAAGGATGAATTATTGTAGAAATATGCTCAAGTCCAGGAGAGACTCTGGGTCGGAGTGAAGGTGGTAGTTGTTTTGAACTACTTGAACATAGAAGCTGGTGAGGTACTCAGTAGGCAGGTGAGCATAGAGGCTGAGACATGGAGAGATGATAGGGAGATAGTTTCTAGAATCCATTTCCTATAAAAAGAATTTGGAATTCGGTAGCTGTCAGAGTCGATAGGATTCATGAGGGCAGTTGCTTTCAAACACTGTTGACTATGACCCATAGTGTATCTTATTACATGAATGTGTTTGAATATGAATATTTATATGTGATATATACCCACATAAATTTATATATAATCTTCATAAAAACTTATGCCCAAATTTTGCCCTCATTACATTTAATGCACTCTGGTGATTTAAAAAAATCTTCTTTTATCAAAAAAAAGTCATATGAGGACTTTAAGAGACAAAACAGATGAACATAAGGGAAGGGAAGCAAAAATAATATAAAAACAGGGAGGGGGACAAAACAGAAGAGACTTATAAATATGGAGAACAAACTGAGGGTTACTGGAGGGGTTGTGGGAGGGGGGATGGGCTAAATGGGTAAGGGGCACTAAGGAATCTAGTCCTAAAATCATTGTTGCACTATATGCTAACTAATTTGGATGTAAATTAAAAAAAAAAAGTACTGGTCAAAAGTGCTGACCCACTTAACAGATTTCATAATCTATGACTCAATCACAGCCTGTAGTTGACAACACCTGTGGAAAACACAGCCTGTGCTGTGGATCCAGCTCCTGTGTGTGTTTCTTTGTCATCACACCCCTGCACTGGCTGGGATGGGGGGCTCAGCTTGGATTTCGAGCAGGCCGGTGTTGGGAGCTCTACTTCTGCTGCCCCTGGCTACCCCTCCCACCTGAAACCGAACTGAGAAGCAGCAAAGCCCTTGACTGAGGGTAAATCTTCTGATTCTTAGTGATCCAGGATGTGTAGAGTGTTTCTATTTTATACATGATAAAAAGAGAGGCAAAGAGAAAAAAGAAACGGTACAGGATAAGTGGATAAGAAAGGGATGAAGGAAAATTTACTTTGAAGTCACATCTCCAACTTTCTTCGTATATGTATGAAGTCAGATTATTGGCAATCAAATACTTGCAAAGTCATCAGATGAGCCAGAGCTCTTAAATCTATTTAAAATTTTTTTAATGTTTATTATTTATTTTTAAAAGAAAGAGAGAGAGTGGGGCGCCTGGGTGGCTCAGTCAGTTAAGCGTCCGACTTCAGCTCAGGTCATGATCTCACGGTCCGTGAGTTCGAGCCCCGCGTCGGGCTCTGGGCTGACAGCTCGGAGCCTGGAACATGTTTCAGATTCTGTGTCTCCCTCTCTCTCTGCCCCTCCCCTGTTCATGCTCTGTCTCTCTCTGTCTCAAAAATAAATAAACGTTAGGGGCGCCTGGGTGGCGCAGTCGGTTAAGCATCCGACTTCAGCCAGGTCACGATCTCGCGGTCCGTGAGTTCGAGCCCCGCGTCGGGCTCTGGGCTGACAGCTCGGAGCCTGGAGCCTGTTTCCGGTTCTGTGTCTCCCTCTCTCTCTGCCCCTCCCCCGTTCATGCTCTGTCTCTCTCTGTCCCCAAAATAAATAAATGTTGAAAAAAAATTAAAAAAAAAAATAAACGTTAAAAAAAAATTAAAAAAAAAAGAGAGAGACAGAGAGAGAGACAGAGAGAGAGAGAGAGCAAGCAGTGAAGGGGCAGAGAAAGAAGACACAGAATCCAAAGCGGGCTCCATCCAGGCTCTAAGCTGTCAGCACAGAGCCCGACATGGGCCTTGAACTCGTGAACCACGAGATCATGACCTGAGCCAAAGTCAGATGCTTAACCAACTGAACCACCCAGGCACCCCTTAAATCTGTTTTTATACTGAGTAGGAAGGTTGGAGGGTAGGATGTGCATTTGTGGTTGTGTATACATGTGTGTTTGTACACTTCTATGTTTTGTGTGTGTGCACACTTGTGTGTTTATGTATATGTGTGTGCATACTATGTGTCATTTGATTACTTTATTTTATTCAGTTTCATGACTCCAACCTTCAGTATAGACAGGCTGATATGCCTGCTTTAGACTCTGCCATCTGCTACTCTTATACCTCCATGTGGGAATCAACTATTCCCTTCCCAGGCTGAAACCCTCCCTGTTTCATTAAAGATGTAAGTACTTGGTGTATCTTCTTTCTTCCTCCCACTAATTCTGTCATCATGTTTGGTAGCATCACATGATAGCCACATAGACAGTGCACTCCCATACCCTACCCTCCATCCAAGATCTTCCTTCAAGAATCTCACTTCCCTCCTAGGTTGGTCAGTTAGTACCATAGCCATACTTACTCTCTCTTGTCCAATCTGCACACTCCTTGACTCATTTTCAGTCTTAGCTTGATCTTAGATCATCATCTAAGATGACCTTGCATCTTATTTCAGTTGTAGAAATAGAAGCTATCGGTAGAGAGCTTCAACATACTTCCTCACTTCATTTTCCAGCCCATTCACATTTTTGCTTCCGTATGCTGTCTTCCACCTGCCACAATGGAGGACTGCCATTATCACTCCACCTGGTGCAGTAGATTCATATTATCTCATCTACTAAGGAGTATTGGTCCTGTGGTTCTATCTTTCGTCAACATAAAACTTTTCCCTCTGCTAGATTATTTACATCAGCTTACAAATATGTTGAAGTATCTCCCATCTTTTAAAAAAGTTCCCTTTCCTTCATAGAGTGGTCAATACTTGCTATCTTCACATTTTTTAATTAAAGTTTTTATTTATTTATTTTGAGAGAGAGAGAGAGAGAGAGAGGCAGAAAGAGAGAGAGAGAATATCCCAAATAGGCTCCATGCTGTCAGAGTAGGGCCTGACACGGGGCTCAAACTCACCAACTGTGAGATCGTGACCTGAGCCGAAATCAAGAGTCGAATGCTCAACCTATTGAGCCACCCAGACGCCCTTTGCTATCTTCACTTCTTATTCTCGTATTCTCTCTTTAATTGATTTCATTCAGGCTTTCTCCCCTACTCCTGCACTGAAACTGTTGTTTGAAATCAGTTGACCCTTGAGCAACATGGGTTTGAACTGTGCAGGGCCACTTTGTATGTGGATTGTTTTAGATAAATATAGCACTATAAATGCATTTTCTCTTCTGTATGATTTTCATAATAACATTTTCTTTTCTTTAACTTACTTTATTTGAGAATATGGTATATATTATACATATACCATATAAAATGTGTTAATCAACTGCTTATATAATTGATAAGCCTTCCACTTAACAGTAGGCTATCAGTAGTTAAATTTGGGGGGAGTCAAAAAGTATATGTGGATTTTTGACTGTGCAGGGGGGCGGGGTGGTGCCCCTAACTTCCATGTTGTACAAGGATCGACCGTATTACCAGTGACCTCCATCTATGAAAGTCCATTGGTCAGTTCCTTTCAGTCCTGGTCAGTTTATGCCCAGAGCATCTCATTATATCTATATCAACCACAGGGCAGTCTTAGAGTTAAGTCCATGTGTGGACATTTGGGAAAAAATCTTGGTTAAAAATTTTTTTGCATTGCGTTTTTTTTCAAGTGGATAGAAAGATGAACTTCTGCAAATAGGTAGGGATTCCTCCTTTGTTATTGAGTTCTGCCCCTGAGTAGCCTGCCCCTGAGTAGCTGGAGACTACACAGGTTCTACTGGAAGGGGTAGCAGAAATAAAAGAGGACAGGAGTCAAGGAGTAGTTTCTTTTTTGTTTTCTAATGTTTTTTAATGTTTATTCATTTTTGAGAGAGAGAGAGAGAAAGAGAGAGAGAGAGAGAGAGAGAGAGGGAGAGAGAGAGAGAGATAGCATGCAGGGGAGGGGCAGACAGAGAAGGAGAACAGAACCTGAAGCAGGCTCCAGATTCTCAGCTGTCTGCACAGAGCCTGATGTGGGGCTTGAACCCATGAACTGTGAGGTCATGATCTAAGCTGAAGTCAGACGCTTAATGGACAGAGCCACCCAGGCATCCCAAGGAGAGATAGTTTCTAATTGCACCACTATTAGAAACTGGCAGTAGGGACATGGGCAGATCATCTAATGTCATAATCCTTGGTGCTCAATTTCTCTTTCAGAATCAGGGATGGCACCAGAGGCTGGATGGTATCTCTGGCCCCTCTCTGCTCCAATGTCACACAGTTCTTCTGTCAAATTCAGACCTTCCACGATGAATCTTAGCCATAGTCATCAGGTTGTTGTTGTTTTTATCCCCAGCTACTTCATGTATAAGGCAAATATGGACAAATTTAATCCCTGTGAACAATTTAGCTTCTTCTAGAGAAGAGCGATCTGTGTCATGCTGAGCAATCCCACGCTGTGGGTACCAAGAGCTGTCGGATAAATGTAGTGGTGAGGGCCACTAGTGTGTATCTCTTTCCAGCTTATTGTTCAGTCATGTCATACTGTGTTGGTAGACTGATATTGGCCATGGATGTAGTATTTACACCATGGAAGTGCTACACATCAGGAGCTTTCCTCCCCTGACCCCACTCCTTGCCTAGAAATCGGTTGTTAAACATTTATCAGCACAATACCAGACAAACGTTAATGGGTGTCACCATCATTAGATAAATAGATCAAAGGATGTCTTTGATTCACAGTGGTACATGGAACCACTATGGTATATGGAAAACCCACATGTATAGCCATCACCACCACCATCCTTTTTGTTTCAATGTTTATTTTTGAAAATAATAAGAGGGGCGCCTGGGTGGCGCAGTCGGTTAAGCGTCCGACTTCAGCCAGGTCACGATCTCGCGGTCCGTGAGTTCAAGCCCCGCGTCAGGCTCTGGGCTGATGGCTCGGAGCCTGGAGCCTGTTTCAGATTCTGTGTCTCCCTCTCTCTCTGCCCCTCCCCCGTTCATGCTCTGTCTCTCTTCTGTCCCAAAAATAAATAAACGTTGAAAAAAAAATTAAAAAAAAAAAAAAGAAAATAATAAGAAAGAGAAAAAGAGAGAGAGAGCACAGGGGAGGGGCAGAGAGAGAGGGGGGAGACAGAAAATGTGAAGTGGGGGGCTCGAACTCCCAAACTGTGAGATTAATGACCTGAGCTGAAGTCCGACACTCAATCGACTGAGCCACCCAGTTACCCCAGTCACTACCATCCTTTTAACAACCTCTATTGAGAAGTTACTTATTGAGCCACAAAATTAAGAACTTTATATGACTTATTTAATACTGACAACAGCTCATGAAATGCTTATTGTTACTGTCCTTTTCATAGACAAGGAAGCAAAAATGGTGAGAGTTTACGTAACCTACCCAAGATCAGACAACTGGTAAGTGACAGAACCTGAGGTTGTGCTCGTGTTTCTCTGATTCCAACTGTGAAGCTACACTGCCTCGCTGACACATAATAGACACACGGAGACATTCTTCTCCATACATACATTTATGGGTTTAAAAATACTTCTTTCCCTCCACTGTGGTAATTGTTTATCTCTTTCTTCACAAGTGCAAAAATGTCATGAACACGAATATCACACCAGAGACTTGTTTGCTCTCTGAAACATTTAAAACATTCCCTAGGGACTATTTCAGAAATGAGACTGAGGATCTGATCCGAGTCAAAATCATCAGAAAGGCACAGTGATATGGAAGATGCACACACTTTTGTTCTTAGAAAGCTTTATCTCCTCTTGCTTGCAAAATAGCTGAATAGAAAACTACTTAACCTAAGACAGGGCACTTTGCCCTCAAAATAAATTGCTTCTTAAAAAAAAATGTGGTTGCATAATCTTTGAATTAAAATTCCAAATCCACAGAGAAAAACATTACCAGCACTGGGTTAGCTTGAAAGGAAAGTGGCCACATGCTCACAGAATAGGCGAAGGAGCTAATCTCAGGGCGGAAGACGGTAGTAGGACTAAGGGCTATGCCTTTGATCCACTGCCCAGAGAGCATTCTCGACAGGATTATGTAAATGACCTTTAAAAAGTATTTTGGATCATGCAGACCTGAACATATTTATGGATTTCCAAATTTAAGTGTCTGATCAGATGAGATGGGGAATTAAGCTTCTCTCTATTTGCTTCAACTGGAAGCTCCCTCTTCTAATTTTTCCTTGTGTACAAATCTTTAAAGATGACAGTAGCAAAGGTGGCTAGAAATGCCTCCAAGAGGTAAGGAAGGGAAAGGGAAGAGCTGCCTATGACCTGCCAGTTTCAGCATATCGATCACCTCCCCCTCCCAGGAGATTAGGTTGAAGTGGGTGGCAAGGGGTGTGGGAAATTAGGTGCAGGTTTCCACCAGGCAGTTGCACTTGAACTAACTGTAACATGTGTCTAAGTGTTTGTAAGATATTAAATATGCTAATGCATCGGGTTATTGTTCTGTGGAAAATATTCCTCATCTGTCTCCATCTCTATGTAAAATGGAAGAGTATTTTTGGTATGACCTTGAATTGTTCATGAAGATTGATGCTGTTGGTCCAGACAGCAAACTTTGGAGAAACACTGGGCAATGATTTTCAACTCTAACTTCACTTAAGAATCACTGAGGTAAAAAAAAAAAAAAAGGTAGCAAAGCCTGGAACCTATCTCAGACCAAAATTTCTGGGATGGAGCTGGAACAGCAATGCTTTTTATATGTCTCCCACCCTACCTGGTTCTCATGTATAGTCTGGATTGAAAACCACAAATCTAGATTTACCTCTTCATTTTCCAGGTGAAGAAATTCAGTTTTAGAGATGTGAATAACACAAGGTTAGACTTAATTTAGTTCAATTCAGCAAATGTTTATTGAAGCCCAGCTATGCGTTGGGCTCTGGCTATGAACTCAGGGGGACAGAGGTGAGGGCATTGCTTATGTAGAAAGGAGTCTGTCTCTCTGTGCTTCCCCAGTGTGGCATTTCCTGAGCTTCTTGGAGACCTCATCGACTCTGTGGAGTATTTTCATTCTTTCAAAACTCCTGTAGGAGACTCCATGTTTACCAGTGATAAATCTGTACAGACTAACCACATAGTCTAATGTATTTGCTATTAGAATTTTATTAGCTAGGCGTATGGTAATTCTGGTGTTCTTATGCCAACCGGGAGCTCTGATTCTGGGGGCAAATATCCTCTAGTGGTTATAAACACTGGTTTCTAGAATCAAAGTGTCAGGTCAAGTCCTGGGTCTTCAGCTGACTAGTGATTTCATTCTGGCCAAATAATTTTACCTCTCTATGCCTCAGTTTCCTCAAATGGGGTGATGATAGCTTCTTAGGCATAGTGTTGTTTTGAAAATATCTATAAAGTGCTTGTGTTTCAGGAAAATAACACCCTTTAAATGTCAGCTCTTGTTACGGCTGTGTATTTTTCCTTTCTTCTTCCTTCTCTGAGCCTTTTCCAAGTTCTGTGCGGGCTCTAACACTGGGGAATGCATCAGATTGCCAATCACTATTCATCTCTAACTTTCAACTCCAATCACTATGAAGCTGCACTAGAAAAAATATGAGCCATGACTTGCATTTTTGTTGTTGTTGTTGAGAGCAGCTGACTAACTAGAGCAGCAGGGACTTTGCTATGCTGAGGTGGGGCTGTACGGTGGGACGGGTGCTTCGGAGAAAGAAGCAGTGGCCAAGGCATTGGAGCCAGCAACACTGAAAGTGAATGATCTTCCCTTACTTTTAAAGAAACCTCTGGTAATAGACAACACTAACAACACACAATTAGCATAAATGAAATTTGGCACAATAAATTGTTACTTTTATTTTGTCCCCACACTACAGGGTGAAATTTTAAAAACATATTTTGTTAATTTAATATTGCAATTAGAAGGGAAACCTGGTAAGAAAGGTTTATATGAATTGGACCATTTGGGGCAGAATTGGTTTGTTTGATGATCCTCTTTCCCGTTGACGTTAAAAACACACAATATGCAGTCTATTCTCGTGTCAAATATTCTTTATCAATAATTAGTGATTAGTCATTATTCATACCTTCAGAATAAAACAATATAGTCCCTGATGAGAAAATCTTTTATGTGCTGTGTGTGTGTGTGTGTGTGTGCGTGAGAAACTGAATTCCCTCTCTCATAAAATGCACAGAGAACCTTTTCACAGAATCTTTTCTTCGCCTGATGTCTTTGATAATCGTGAAGCAATCGGCCTTATTCTCAGGAAAATGTTCCTAGGTGTATACGCATGATTTTGCATGCATTTATAAATCATTTCAGGGTAAAACAAACTGAGGTTTTCCCTGTCAAAGTTTATGGTTCCCAAACTTGGATCTATGACAAAAAGAAAGGGGTGGATATTTACTATATGGGAACCCTGCATACATAACATCAGGACCCCCAGCTTTTCTGAAGGTTGATGCAGCTGGTGTATAGGCACTGCTTCGTTTAGTTACCATAACAGCCACCAGGTGCTGGTTTGGAGCCCCCTTTCCCATCCTCCCCCAATAATTTGTTAAAATTTTGTTAAATCTGAAGATACAGTCAATACTTAATCATGTGCAGAAAACTGTGGGCATGAAGTCCCTAGACATCTACCTTCTTTCAGTTTTGAATAACTTGGTGATCTGACAGGAGCTACTGACGCCAAACTTGGAGATGCTGTAGGCAGCACTGGCTACATGATTTGTGGGCACCAGTGCGAAATGAAAATGCTGGGCCTCTTGTCCCAGAGGCATGCAGAATTTCAAGATGGTGACAGCAGAGCATTAAGTCATGTGGGGACCCTTTTAAGGGGTCTGTGCAACTACACTGGATGGTCACCCATACAGCTGGCCCTGGCCACAAGAGACATGGAGATGTTGATGGGTCACTGTAACTAATACAACATTGAAACTTGTTTAAAGAGAAAGAGAGGACTGATCTTGTTTTTGGTGGGAGAGTAGAGTCCGGAAACAAAGAAGGATGGATGGGAGAGAACTTTATAACACTGTCGCTTTCTTTCCCTCACATTTTTCTGGGTGGGCCTGAAAGTGGAAGTTCAATGTGGGGGTCACAGCAGTTTACCTGGCCTTCTCACATGGCCCAGGTGAATAGGAGCTTTTCTGCTGGGGGAAACGGTGATCTTCTAGGGAAGAGCCAATTGCAAGGAGTACAAGTGGAAAAGCTAGACTCTGTATGTGTCCCCTATTCCTTCCATTTCCTCTTGCTCTAGGCAGTTATCACAAGGGGTGGTTGCCCCATTACTGCTGAGAGCAGTGCCCAGAGCAAAGGTTCTGTACGATTAGGGGCAGGCAGAGAAATTGGGTGGGGGAATAGAAGCGGTGAGTCGAGAATGGTAGCACTAGAAGCTTTCTGCCTCTAGGTATCTCCCCACCATTCCCATTGCAGGAACCCAGCGGGGGCCAAAGCCACTGCCCCAGAGGAGTAAAACATGTGCTCCTCTCCCCCACAGAAAGAGTCAATATTTGAGGAACATAAACTCCAAGTAGGAAAGAGAACTGAAATTAAAAGCCTTTCTGGCAGCAGCAGGGCTAATGAAGTTGGATATGAATTTAAAATGGTCTTAATAAATGCCCTCACAGAGAGATAAGGGAAGCTTTTGAGATTACAGAGCAGGAAAAGGAACTAATTTAAAATTGGGGCTATGAAAATATAACTGTTGCAATTAGAATTAAAAAAAAAAAGAAAGAAAAATAAACCACTAAAGAGCCAGTTGGAATCACAGAATGGGTACAACTGAAGTACAAACTAGTGAGCCAAAAAAGGTTGTGTCACAAAACTTTCCTGGAAGACATCAGGAAGGGAAAACATCCGGAAGAGATGGAACCCATGAAAAATGTTGAGTCAAAAAACAGAAATAAAAGTGTCAAAATCTATAAAATAGAATTCCCAGGCAGTGAGAAAGGAGCAAAACAGAGGAAAAAATATGAACAAGAATTTCCCAGGATTAAAGAAAGATATAAAAGCTCAGGATAAAAAGGCTAATAGAGTGCTGAACAGGACAGATAAGAAAACTACAATCAATATCCAGACAGATTATAGTTAAACTTAAGAGCATAAAGACAGAGAAAATTTAAAAGCTTGCAGAGAGAAAGAAAAGACCCAAACAAGTACCAGATTTATGGCAGACTTCTCAACAGCAACACTGGATTGTGTATCTTCAAAGTTTAGAAGGAAAAGAACTTTGAACTTAGAATTTTATATCCAGATAAACTACCATTTTAGTAAAGAAATTCTCAGAATTATAAAATTTAAAGAAAGTTTGCCATTCAAAAATCCTCTTTAAAGTGCTTCTATAAGAAGTTCTCTCCCAAAAAGAAAGATCAATATAAAGGGATAAATGATTATGGAAAATAAAAGCATGTAAAGAAGTTGATTGACTTTAGGAATGTCTAAAGTAGCAACAATTTTATAGAAAGCTTTATGATTTTTTAAAAAATATATTATACATTTTTAATTTTATATTTGAGAGAGAGAAAGAGAAAGAGAGGAGAGACAGAGCACAAGCAGGGGAGGGTCAGAGAGACAGAGACAATCTGAAGCAGGCTCCAGGCTCTGAACTGTCAGCACAGAGCCCGATGTGGGGTGTCCAACTCATGAGCTGTGAGGTCATGACCTGAGCTGAAGTCGGATGTCCAACCAACTGAGCCACCTAGGGGCCCCCAAAAGCTTTATGATTTTAACAGTGAAAAATGAATACTCTAGATGATACCACCAAGACAAGAACAGAGAGGACTTAATGAAAAGCGTGTTCCAGGTTTTGACTCGTTTGGGAGGCATGGATATTGATAAATTTAAACATTGAGAGGGAAAACTAAGCATAACAATGAGTTTCGATAAATTTGGATAAAAAGCAAAACATGGAAAGCTCAAATGGCAGAAGAAAATTTTACTTAAGCAAGGATTTGCTCAATGTCATGGAATTAAAACACAGCCTTGTAGATAACAATACTTCTGTTCAAACACTGATTGTGCCACTAATCATCGTGTGACAACAGGAAAATAACCTCTGTAAATCTTGGTTTGTGTCTGTAAAACTTGAACAACAATGTCTATCAGGAAAGATTTAAGTGACGTTGAAATAAGGTGCTATTAGTATTGGACTTAGTGCAAAGACAGAGAATAATAAATGCTCAATAAGTGGCAGCGAGTCCATCGTTGGACTCATCGTTGAGTTCCAACGATGAGTTCCGGTGCTGACTTAGTCCTTTCCTGACTTTGAGATGACTGCAGAGCACACACAATAGCATATGAGGATTCTCATCGATTGTTTACTTGGGTGAAATAGCTTTGTGTATACAGTAGTCTTCCTTACCTGTTGTCTCACTTACTGCAGTCACTTACCTGTGGTCAACCACCATCCAGAAGCAGATGAGCCTCCTGACTTATTGTCAGAAGGTCAACACTAGCCTAATGCTATGTCCCAATGCCTATGTCATTCACCTTGCTTCAGCTCATCACATGGGCTTTTATCATCTCACATCATCATAAGACGATGGTGAGTACAGTACAGTGAGATTTTTTTGAGAGAGAAAGAGATCACATTTGCATAACTTTTATTACAGAATGTAGTTACGATTGTTCTATTTTATTATGAGTTATTGTTGTTAATCTCTTACTGTGCTTAATTTATAAATTAAACTTTATCGTAGGTACAGATGTTTGTAGAGGAAAAAACAGAGTACATAGAGGGTTCAGTACTATCTACGGTTTCAGGCATCCATTGCGGGTCTTGGAACATATCCCCCGTGGATGAGGGGGGATGACTGTATTTACATGCTGCTCTCCATGGATTAAAAATCTTCCTATTGACTCCTCGTAAATAAACATGTGCTTTGTGGAGTCTTCACAGGCAAAGTTAATCCACACTTCCCCTCAACAAGACAAAAGGTGTAACCTAGTGGTTAATATGGGTGTTAGATCCAGCCTGACCTGGTTTTATGTTCCAGTTCACTGACATTGACAAAGTCATTTAACTTTAATACACCTCTGTATCATCGTACTGTGGCCTGTGCTATGTATGACACTACTGACAGAACCTATCTCACAGTACTGTTTTGAGTATTAAATGAGACTAGGCATGCACAATGCCAGAAGCAGAATAAATGTTCAGTGATTGTTAGTGTTGATGACAATTAGGATGGTGATATCATGGTTACAGGGGCAGGATGTGATTTGATGCTATAAGAACATTCTCCCTCTATTCTGTCATCTATTCCCGCAAAGTTAAGAATAAAATATTGAAATTAAGCCTAACTATCTTAATCAGTGAATGTAAATAAACCGAATGCTTATGAGCACAATATCGTATATTTGTTTCTTTCCTTCCTCTAATAGTGACGGTTCATACAAATAATTTTAACTTCACAGTTGCTAATACCTGCTGAGAGATTAGGGCAGTTTCCCCGCACCCCCCCCCCCCCGCCCTCTCCCTGATCTCAGATGGGGTAAGAGGCCTTATCTAAGGACACAATACACAGTGAGTATGAAGGTCATGTTCCTTATGAGACCTGGAAAACCCCTTTTTCCCCATGATTTCTTTGACAAAAGGTGGCTGCATGCCAGTTTTCATGCAAGATTTATTAAATTGTCACAGAAAGTCATGCATATTCTAGCAGAAGATACTAATGATGATTCTAAAGATGCATTCTTTTGTAACCTTCAGGCAGTAATAGACTAAAACCAATGCCTGACGTGAAACTCCCAAGAAGATATGGAGACAGAGTGATGTGTCACAAAATGTGAAGTTAGATTCATTTTGGCGTGCTCTTTAACACTCGATTGTATGGAAGTGGCTTTGAATGGCGAAAGGGTACTCAAGTGCATTTGGCTGGAGGCAATCTTCTGACAATACTGAAAATAAAAAGGAACTGGCCTATGAAGAATAATGCGGAAACAAAAATGCCTAGGCAATCACCGCAGTGTAAAATAACCAGTCACATCAGCACAGAGTATTAGAAAGATGTGCCACATAAAAAGCAGGATGGCAGTGTGTTAACAGGTAGGCAAGGCTGGAAGGCAGAGCTCATGGTGATATGTTCTCACGAAGGAAGAGGGTTATCACTAAAACAGTCAAGGGACAGTTGGGCGCTTATGATGTCAGAGACCATCTGACAGTCATTTTATAACGATTAACTCATGTGATTCTACAGACCTTTATGAGTCATGGTCAGATATTATCATCATTTCATAGATGAGGAAACAGAGACACAGAAGGTTAAGGGATTTTCCCAAGCTACATCTTTCAGAAAAGAAAGCTCTGGAATTGGAGTACAGCAGATCTGAGTCTATAGCTGGGATACTGCTAGGTGTCATTCAAAGGCGAGGAGCACGGGGTCGTCGGGCCGGGGAGCCAGTGCCCTTGTGCTCAGACACTACGCTACCCTGTCTCCAGCTGATGTAATGTCAACAGGCCTATTCTGTGAGTCCCTGAGAGAAATGAATGTCCTGGGAGAGATTTTATAATATCTGAGGCCCAGGGGCACACAGCTCTGTTTTGAATTCCCAATAGTGTTATCACATGTGCTGGTTCGTCCCAGACAGCCCTGCTTTATGCTTGCTGTCAAGGTGTAATCAATAATAGTGCTCTAAAATGTGTCCCAATTTGGAAGATAAAGTATATAGTCATCCTATGTAGACAGTCAAATGGTTAATCCCTGGTCAAGACTAAATCCACTTGAGAGCTGAGGTGCTGTGCTGATGATTTCTTACATACACAAGAGATGGATGGACTTGAGGAGAATTTGTTCTATAATGGGAATACTAAGAAAGTAACCCCCCTCACACCCAGGGAAGAAATCAACAGCAGAAAAAGCAAACAAAAAATAGCAGGAGACTCAAACAAGGCAGCATAATTAGATTTAGTCAAAACTACTCCAAAGAGGGCATTAGATTGAGCTGCCAAAGGCTTCGCTAAGATAAAAGGCTGATTTCCTTGGAGAATATCCAAAGTGAATTCCAATCATATCTGGGTTGTTTTACTATCTATCTAGGTATTAGAACCCACCCTTAAGTATCAGGAATTAGGGGACACGAGGTGGAGTTAATTTATTAGTTCGTTCACAGCCTGCTATAGTGAGCCTGAATCTATTCTGCCAACGTCAATATTGGGTCTTGCCTTTCATACTGGCACAACTACAAATACATGTATGAAGATACTGAGTCCTCTTCAACATCAGTGAGCCCTTATGAGGGGTAAAGCTGAACCTTTCTTAGCCAATCCCCCCGGGGCCAAACCAGAGAGGGCAGGAAGCCACTGACTTCCTCATATAATTTGCAGCAGTGATTTCCCTGCAACATTTCCCCATAAGCCCACGAAAAACTGCTTATTCCATGTTTATAAGATGTGGAGCTTCCCAAATGAAAGAACTCCAGTCAGAAAGTCCAGATGTTTCTGGAAAATCCATTCTTTTTGCCAAGGAAGTTGATGACAAGTTCTTAAGGTCAGAACAGGAAGCTTGTGTCTTTGGGAGATCTTTGAGAAGACATGGGGAGAGGAAAGCAGGAATGAACCTTTGTGTTGTCTGCACATAAAACTTCACACAAATAGATTTTCCATAAATAAGTCTCCCTATACACTGAAGGTATGGAAAAGAATATACTCAATGAGATATAAAATGTTGAGGTCTGATCATAAAAATTGAGTTCCTATTGTTACTATAGCAGAATGGGTTTTTTTTTTTATGGGATATATTGCAATGGAAACGCACTGACTGTTGATAAGTGATAGACCTGTTAGAATTCATTCCTTTGTGATTGCCAGGTAGGCAATTTCTTAGAAAACTATAGAAACCTGGTCAAGTACCTCTATTTATTTTTCACTAAGTTTGATTATGCTTTACTTCCCATCTAACTTTCTATTGGTAAGTTGGTGCTGAGATAAAAGGATTTTGTGCTATTAATGCACACTGTGGTCTAGTTTCAAGAATATTTGAAATAATTGCTTCTGGATGGGCTCAAAATTGTAAACCAGAAGGCTCTGGGGAACTTTCACTTGATGTGGGCTGTTTTCAAGCCTATTGTTTCTGCTAGCATTTCCAGTAGAATTTTATCATCCGCTCACCTCTTTCTCTTCCTCCACTGCAACCCCTAACTCCAGCCCCTGCCAGCAGACAAGAGGAAAGGCCCCATGCAGGGCAAACACAGAAGGTTTTAGAGGCCAGGTCTGAAATTTATGGTCTCCTATAACCACAATGGGCTGGAAACTGGTCTCCCTGTATATCAGGGAGGAAAAATAGAAAAATAAAACAGGGTTTTGTGATCACATAGCTGTCTTCCTGATACTCCATACCATCAGACACATAACCTTACCTTAAACCACATGGTACTCTAGAGCATTACTTTAAAAAAAAAAACAATTTTTTTTAATGCTTATTTATTTTGGGGAGAGAGAAAGACAGAGCATGAATGGGGGAAGAGAGAGAGGGAGACACAGAATCCAAAGCAGGCTCCAGGCTCGCTTGAACCCACGAACCGTGAGATCATGACCTGAGTCAAAGTCAGAGGCTTAACTGACTGAGCCACACAGGTGCCCCTCTTTTTTTGTTTTTTGAATAGAGAGTATTCCATTTGTAATGTTGATGCTGAGATAAAAGGATATTCATGCTCTTAATATATGCCAATGTCTGGGCACCTGGGTGGCTCAGTCGGTTAAGCATCTGACTTCGGCTCAGGTCATTATCTCATGGTTTGTGGGTTCAAGCCCCATGTCAGGCTCTGTGCTGACAGCTCAGATCCTGGAGATTCTTCTGCTGGAGATTCTCCTTCTGCTGGAGATTCTCCTGCTTCAGATTCTGTGTCTCCCTCTCTCTCTCTCTTTCAAAAATAAATAAACATTAAAAATATATATATATATGCATATATATATATATATATATATATATATATATATATATATGCCAAGGTCCACTTTCAAGACTTCTCAACATAGTTGCTTCAGTATTCTTACTGGTAGTCATATGGCATATCTGGGATTTTGTGAGGTACCAAGATTATTTACAGATTTGGTGACTGAAGTGAAACATTTACTCTGCTGCAGAAGATGATTAAGGAACCCAGGGTAATGTACTTGGATATTGTTTCTAGGCATTTGGAGGGTTTTTTCTTCCTGTCTGAAAGCTTCATCCAAATGGCTTAAAATTAGGTGATTATAAATTCTTTGATACAACTTTGTGGAGCTTTATTCCCCTCAACCAGACTGTGGGCTGGGATTAGTGACTTGTTTTTAGGGAACAAAATATTTAAAGGAAAAAATAGTACATTTTTAGTGGAGAAACCTGGCAGATGCCACTTTACGCAAGTGATCAAGGTGTTAACATTATTAGTAATGCCATGTTGATATCATGTACCCCTGATATGATGTGATGAAAGGCAATTTCACCTTTGTAGTATTCTTTCCCCAAACCCATTACCCTAGTCTAATCATGAGGAAACATCAGACAAATCCCAACTAGGAGACATTCTGCAAAATACCTGACCAATACTCAGAAGTATCCAAGCTGTCAAACAGGAAGAAAGACAGAAACTGTCACAGATTGAAGGAGATCAAAGACACAAGACAACTAAATGTAATGTGGGATCCTGGATTGCAGCCTAGAATAGAAAAATGACACTACTGAATAAACTGGAGAACTCTGGATACAATCCATAGTTTAGTTACTACTATGGTGCCGATGTGAATTTCTTAGTTTTGATAAATGTGCTGTGGCTATATAAAATGTTAACATTAGCATATGGAAATTCTGTACTATTTTTGGATGTTTTCTGTAAATCTATGATTATTTCAGTATCAATAGCTAAAAACGAAACTAAAAATGAAATTGAAAAATTAGATGATTAACTTGAGAAGAGCAACACGGTTAACAATGACAAAGACAGAATTTCAAGAGTAGAAAAAGACACTTTATTTTATTTTTATGTATATATGTCTGTATTTTAAAAGTTTATTTTGAGAGAGAGACCATATGGGGGGAGGGGTAGAGAAAGAGGGGGAGAGGGAGAATCCCAAGCAGGCGCCACGCTATCAGTGCTGGGTTGGACGTGGGGCTTGAGCTCATGAACCATTAGATCGTGACCTGAGCCAAAATCAAGAGTTTGATGCTCAACTGACTGAGCCACCCAGGCACCCCAGAAAAGACATTTTAGATAATAGCAATTTATCAATTCATTTGGAAGAAGAAAATAAGGCTGAGAGAAGCAAATCAGATAGCTAAATGTTTCAGAGGAGATAAATAGTACCTACCTTAACATAAAAGGTTTATTACTCTTAACCTAATACTCTTGTCTCAGGTTATTCCTGAGATGCTTGTTAGTGGGGAGAGGGGAGAATCATGGCATAGATGTAGAAATCACACAGTAAAAAAAATTATGCATCACATAATAGGACTATTCATTTTATTTTTTTTCTGGTTAATTCCTAATCCATAGGATTTATGGTTCAACCCCTCCGCCCATACACTCACATGCAAACATGCACACACACACATACACACACACATCCCCCTTTTCCCACAGCATGTTACCTGCAGTCCTACAACATAAATTTTAGTATTCCTCATTTGTAGAAGAGTATCATGAGGCTCAAAAAAAGCAAGTGACCTGCCAAGCTTTCACAGCCAAATAATTACCAAACTCTGGATTGAAACCTCTGTCTAGAACTGAAGCTCAAGCTCTTTCCATTATACCATGGTGCTTCCTTTCCTGAAAAGAGGCATGGAGAAGCCCCTGGAAAAGATGAGAGAGGAATATCTAGGAGCAGTCAGCTGGATAAGTTGTAAGGGTTTATCATGAATCATTACTTCTCAGCATTCCAGAACTGAAACTTATGTCCCTAAATTTCTGAAAAGGTCTTAAGTGAGTGAATGAGTCTGGGGCAAAAATAGGCAGTTATCTGTAGTTTCAGGGCCTCTCTGTCAGGTAAAGGATTCAAATAGTTTATTTTCTTCCTTTGAGTAACTTTCTGTATGATCAAAATATTTAAATGGTATGTTAATCTGGCGAGACAATGGTATTGTGTCTTGCTTCAACCCTGAAAGTATATAACATTGACTGTTGACTGCATCTTTCCTCTGTGTCTCATACTGTAATATATTGCATTTGTTATTTCTATTTCACACCTCAAAATAGGAAAGGAATGGTTATCTTTGTTTTACAAAAGGGGACATTGAGGACCTTTTACCAGTGCTGCCCCTCACCGCCCATGCCAAATATAAAACTAATACCACTTGTGTGAAGCAGTTAGTATAAAAACACATTTAGATGAAACAATGCTGCCAAAGGCAGATGTGTCTCTTCTAATAGATTTCTGTCACCAGTCCACTTCATACATGTGTGCAGCCATTTCCAGGTATTGTATAACAAAACATCTCTTAAGTCAGAGACCTTTTCAACAACATGTTTAATTGCTGGAAACTTAGAAGAAATGTAAGGAAGGAAATGAACCACCATTCAGCTAGTGGGTATTCTTCACTTTTCCATTCATTATTCAGTCTTCTTGAGGTTGAGACTGTGGCTTCTTGATTCTCCTAGTATCTCTGTGAGATCACCCTGAATCAACTGGATGACTCCTGGGGGTATAAAGAGGCCTCACACAATGACACTGAGGTAACACCTTTTTCACTTCCTGGTGAAGGCCTTAGTAGTACTTGACTGGGCTCAGGTCTTTGGCCTGTTAGCAATGAATATGGCCCTGAGACATTCACCTTTTCTTCACCAACCAGAACTCCCTCAGTTATCAGTGGAGCTAAATAAAGATCGCAGCTGATCTCCAAACTCTCCTTACCAGGCCTATGTTAAAAAGGAGCTCTGGACCCAGAAATCCTGTTAATTCAAGTGTATGTACAAATGCTTCTCTCCGGAACAGTGTATTAGTTGACAGGATTTCTGATACGATTATTTATTATTATTATTTTGCATGGTGTTTTTTATGCTTACATGGATATCATGGTTCTCTACCACAGGGAAGTGATGGAGGAAACCTCTCCCAGTCAAGTGCCAAAGAGAAATGAAACAATCTATTCTAACAAAATGCAGGCATGTACTTTCTTTGGCCTCCCCATTGAGTGTTCAGCCTGAGTTAATTTCTTGCTGACAACAACTAATGTAGTGTCTTGAGTATTTCATTGGCAAAACTGCAAAAGGAAGCAAACAAAATGAGAGAAATTAAACAAGGCATAACCAAATTGACCATTTCAGTTGCATTAATGAAAATGTGTTATTTATGTAAGTTGGAATCAAGCTCTGAAGAGAGGTGAGACACATATATTTCTTGTTTTTTTTAATGATTATTTATTGAGAGAAAGAAAGAGGCAGAGAAATAAGGAGAAAAAGAATCCCAAACAGGCTCAGAGCTGTCAGTGTAGATCCCAACGTAGGACTCGATCTCATGAACTGTGAGATCATGACCTGAGTGGAATCCAACGTTCAGAGGCTTAACCCACTGAGCCACCCAGGTGTCCCTATTCTATTTCTTTAGAGTTATTTACTGAAAAAAATCTATGGTGTTGGAAAAGGTAATGGTTTCCCCTCTTTGGTGACCAATATTTTTCACCATTCTCTGCTGTGTGGCTCATGCTTACAAATATTAAAAACATGGTATAATTGATTATAATCAACCAATACTTATCATCATGCTAAGAGTCAGGGAAGTGATTCAGACACAGTACCTGCCATCTTTAGGAGCCAGAAAGAGTTAAACAGGGAAGTTATACATCAATGAAAGTTCATATAAACTATAGAGAAGGGAGTAATTAGCCAGAAAGACTGGAATTTGAAGACTGGATAGGATTTCACCTAGAAGAACAATTTCAGGACATTAGATTTGTTCAAAGTACAGCATTTGTGGGGGCATAATGGTGGACTAACAAGATATGTTCAGGGAACTCTGAAGAGCTTCTCCTAAATGCCAGAGGGACAAGGACCTGGGGTGAGAGTGGAGATGTGGTCGCAAACATTGCCAAAGAGGTAAGCAGAGACTAGATTGTTGAGGCCAGTCAGAATTCATTAAATACTTAGCACTAGGTAAGGTACTATGTGGCCTACAAAAAACTACTTGGATCCTTTGCTGCTTTTTAAGGATCTATGATCAAACTGAGAAGAGAAACCAACATACATGAGGCAATTAAAACACAATTAAGAAGTCAATGATGCATTATTGACTCTGCGGTTGGAATTCAAAGACGGTACAGAAAACAATGTAGTCTCTAATAATCAAAGAATTAAAAAGTTGGATTTGTACTGCCCCTTGACAAATGGGATGGCTTACTTGAAGAGTTCTTAACCGACTAGTACTACCCCCTAGCGGACATTTGGAAATGTGTAGGTTTATTTTTAAATGGGGAAGTGGGGAGGAGGGTGGGTCACTTTAGTCATTCATTGGGCCAGAGAGGCTAAGTGCCTCATTCAATGAAGAATTGTCTCTCTCAAAACTGCCCCCATTCAGAAGCACTAATCAGATAGAGGGCAGAAAATAGATTACAGATGTTGAGAATAAAATATAAGAATTATAGGTACATATCACTTTTGGTCATTAACAAAATTTAATTGGATAATTCAGAAAAAGATTCTATTCTATTTTTAAAATACACTAACTTTCTCAGGTTATTTCAGAAAATTCATGATTACATCGGCCCTTTGGCAGGATTGCAATCTCAAGTGCTATTAGGGGTTAGACAAAAACCGTAGATATGTAAATTGGTGATTTAACCAGAACCACCTCACCTCCTCCCCTAATGCTGCAAGGTTATTTGGGACATATGGCAGCTCAGTGCTGTGGCTGTATGTGCTCATTCTCCTGCATCCACCATGGGTTGAATACAAGTGTCCCGGTTTCAAATGCTTGTGTCACTTTTCTTCTTACATTATGGTTTCTGTCCACCCTTGGCTTTAGTTTACTATTCTCTTTCAGTTTCTCCCCCCTGTAACTGAAGAGTGTTTACATATCACTTTCAAACCTCCCCAAATTGGGTATCTGATCAGTTTACCCCATGGCTCCTTCCCTGATGGACAAAGCCTTAGTCCACCATGTGGGTCATTGGCTGACTTGCAGGTTACTTTTCTTATAGCCTTGAGTGAAGTCATCCCCCCATCAGTTAGCTGTGGGCAGAATGGTGCGGTCCTAAGCATGGCTCATGGGGACTCATTCAAAAAGAACTGGGCCATAGCCCCAACAACAAATACAGTGGCTTTCAATAATGACTCTGGTTAGACAAAAGGAAGGAGGTTTAATTGAAGTGGAACACTGCAGGATCCCGTACTCACTTCCTTCTGCAATCAAAAGGAAAAAAAAAAATCAAAGCCAATTTTGATGAGCGCACAGTGTAGATGGAATAAACTGCTCACAATTTAGAAGTCTTCTGTTACATTTATGCATGCAGACCGTGGTCACTTTCAAATTCAGGTGGCACTATTTTCAGATAGGTCATGGGCTTACTGTCACTTCAAAGTCAACAGGTACAAAATTTAACTCATTTCTATCAGCACCAAATCACCCTCCAAGCTTCTCTATTTCCAACCATAGTATTAGAGATTTTATAGGGAGTAGTGAACTAATTGTTAAGGGGAATAAATCATGGCTGTGAATTGCAAATATCCTAGGCTCCACTTGTTAGAATGCCCCAGGGTCAAGATTGATGGAGAGAAATAACCGTATAGCCACATAAAATAAAATTTATAACCTGATGGCCTCCTAGCCAAATTGGGCCAGGAAGTGTTTTTCATTTTGATGAGTACTATATATCGTAAGCATTTGAATTAGAGTACAAATACAAATCAAGGCATGTGAAGTAGAGATGTCAACAGTCCTCACCAATCCAGAAGGGGCTGGCTAAAGAAGCCGTAGGTGAGTACCCGCTCACAGGAGATGAATTGCAAGAGGTGACACCAAAGTAGTGCAGGGTGATGAGGTCAGGTGGGAAACATTTTGTTTGGCTTCTACTCCTTCACTTCTTAAAGTGGTCATGCTCTCCATCTACTGTTATGACACCTAGAGTCCCACGGCTGTTTCTTTCACCTGAACGTCGGACTGGTCCAGGGGGAAAAACAAATGTACATTTAGAAGTCTAATTAGAACACACACTGTCAGCAACACTGTACTGAAGGCCCCATTAAACATCTTGTGAATGCCCAAGAGTGCCCCTGCCCATGTTTGGAGTGACACATTTTGGCACGACTGGTGACAATTAGGATCAGACCCAGGACACTGGAGAATTTGCACGGCATCCCATATGGCCTAGTGCGTAGGTAGATTGTTCCCAGGTGCTTGAAACTCAATGAAAAAGCTCTGGGTAGGAATTAGATGAAAATGCTGGAGAATGCAAATTAGTACACTATAGATGGATCTGTATCATGTATGGTCACATTATGGATTGGATTCAACTGTCAGATGGTTATGTATTATTCATGATCAAATTCAGGGTAAAGATACCAGATGGCAAAGGCATATTCATGGTCAGATCATAGTTGTTAGATTAATTATAAATCTACATAAGAATTGGATAATAATCACTCAGACTGCTCTCAAAAGGATACTCTGTAGATCACCTAATCAAAAGTATTTTTAAAATAAGGTGTGTAGGTTATTAGGTGACATTAAACATTTTATGTTGCCATAAGTTATTTTCCAAAAAGACTCTCTAGTAACATAAAAATTTTTTTTCAGATTTCACTAACCTGTGGCTTTGGTCTTAATGTTGGATAGAGCTCAGGGTAACAATGCCGTTTCTTTAAAGGAGTTTACATGATTTACACTAAGTAGAATGTTAAGGGACTGGTGAGACTCTATTAGACAATAACAATGTTTTTGTCTGCATGGCTACAACTCATCATGTACAACTCATCAGGTGTCACTAAACCTAATGTCATCAGCATCCCTGTGGGATAGACATCTTCTGATTGCCCGCACCACTCCCCCCACGCCCAAATCCTCTTTCTGTCCTTTCCCACCCTGAATTGTGCTCAGTGAGCATGCTCTGGAAAGGTCATATCAACAAATTCTTTTGTCTTCTATATTCCAGCTGGTTCACTACTGAGGAGCATTAGTGGGAGATGGGGCTTAGAAAGAGCGAATATTCTCTTGGGTCTCTCCCTGTAGGATCTCTTCAGGCTGGCCTGTCTCTACCACAAAGTTCCACAGCTCCTGTTAGGTGGTCCTCCCCAGCACACCGTTTTCTATCTGAAAAGTTTTCTTTCTGAAAACTTCACTGATGATTGCGGTTTTCTGCTGTTACTAGCCCCGGGGTTGTTATCTTTTGTGGTTGCCTTATACCCTGACTACACCTTTGTAAATAGTCTTCTAATTAAATTCTCCTTAAATACTTGAGTGTGCCATCTGGTTTCTGCTAGGATCCAGACTGAAATATACCCTAAGCACAGAATCATAAGGTCAAAGAATAGTTTGTCTACAATGGAATATAGATTGACATGATCTAGTCAATCTTTCTCATTTTACTGATGAGGACATTGAGGTGCAGAGATATCAAGGGATTTAACCAAAGTCACCAGCTACTACATGAAAACCTGGAGACTAGAACCCAACTATTCCGAATCTCTTCAGTGCATTTTCCACAACAAACTCCTGTGCAGAAGGTTGTGGGCACCCCATGTGTCCCCTGAAGGTGTCTGTCAAGGAAAGTTAGCTCCAAGCGGTTGGTCAGTAGAGAGATTTTTCTACATATAGCAGCTTATGGTCAGGTTGTTATCCACAGTTCCAGGAAGAGACTCATTAAGAAGACTGGTGTTACTGAAAATCCAGAGATCCGTATAATAACTTCAAGAGTAGTTTCCAAAAATTCCAGCTAAACTTGGCTCCCAGAACGTTACAGTACTCAGGAGGGAGAGGATAAAGGGGGAAATATATGAAGTGGGGCCTTTATCTCTCATTGCTCAGATGTTATCCTTAGACAGGTGGAGGGGTTGGGCAGGGGGATGGTTGCAATCAGGCAAGACAGGTGTCACTAAACTGCATGAGAGAAGAGAGACAGGGGTAAGATAATTACCATAAAGTGAGTATCTTTGTGCCAGGAACTGCACTGTTCTACATTCATTATTTTATATAATCCCAACCATAACCCTCATTTCACAGATGAGAACAGAAAAATTCAAGCAAAAGGAAGTTATACCCGTAGGGAGTGGGAAATAAGCCCAAGAGGAAACCTAGAGTTCCATACAATTGGGAGCAGTGACAGCAGCAACAAAGATGATAAAATGTTTCTTATTGCCTGTCACTGGCTAGGATGTTAGGGATGGAGGAGAAACAAAGATCAGGAAAGAAGCACCATGAACTAGAAAGACCTAGTTGCTGCCATCGTGTCCTATGGGCTATGGGGCCATGGGAGTGGGAACGTACACAGATGACTAGAATATAGTTTGAAAAGTTTTATTATCTGGAAGGACAGGTATGTTGGGGGTACAGAGAAGGGGCAAGTAACACAGACAAGGGAGGGCATGGGGCAGTGAAAATTTTACAGAGGAAGTGACAGCTGAGTGAACTGAAGGATGAAGAGAAGTTGACAGATGATGTGGAAGGGAAGTGTGTTTCAGGTAGAGGAAACAGCATGTGTAAAGGCCTGCTGTTAAGAGAACTCCTGGCAAATAAGTTCATTGGAGCTGATCATATAGGATAGTGGGAAGTGAAGGGGGCAAGGCTGCAAAACTAAGTCAAGGACATCATATAGGCTGAGGCTGTAGGTCATGTTAAGGAATTCGGATCTTTCTTTTCCCTCTGAGCATTAGAGAGACACTGAGGGTTTTACATAAGGAGATGATATGACCAGATGTCCTGAGGTCACTGATCCTTGGACAGAGATTGTCCTCTGCTCTGGTTTTGTTTGGGGAATGACAAGGCAGCACTCTATTTAGGGTAGGGCTATAAGGCAGCCAGCATGTGGTTGGGCTCAGAGGGCCCATAGGTGTTAATTATCCTTGACCGAAAGCCAGGCCTCTCCAGGGATCCCCAGTAGTTCTGTGTCACTGACAGTGCTTTGCTGTGTTTGCCAGTCTATGTGGCACTCTCTGCCTAACTGCAAGGAATTAGAATTTACTCTGCTTCCTTGAGCATTTTGTCCTGTTTTAAAGGAGAACCTAAGATATTGTTCAACAGAGGTTACATTGTTTTCATGGTATCATATAGTAAGTACAGATCGTTCATGACTTATGATGGGGTTGTATCCCATAAACCCATCACCATAAGTCAAAAATACCATAAGTTTGAAAACACATTTAATACACACAACCTACTGAACATGGTAGTTTAGACTACCTTACATGTGCTCAGAAAACTTACATTAGCCTATAGTTGGGCAAAACCATCTAACATGAAGCCTATTTTATAATAAAGTGTTGACTATCTCATGTAATTTATTGAATGCTGTACTGAAAGTGAAAAACAGAATAGCTGTATGGGTTCAGAATGGTTGTCAGTGTATTGGTTGTTTACACTTAGTGATCATGGGACTGACTGGGAGCTGTAGCTTGAGGCAGCTGCCCAACAACACAAGAGAGTATCATACATACTGCCTATTGCCAGGCCAGAAAAAGATCAAAATTCAAAATTTGAAGTATGGTTTCTACTGAATGTATATCACTTTTGCACCATGGTAAAGCTGAGAGATCATAAGTCGAATCATCAGAAGTTGGGGACCATCTGCAGTTGCGATGTCTTTTTAATTAACATTTGTGTTTTGTTTGCTTTTCCTTTTCCAGTCAGTAAAGTCTAGCACTGAGTTGTAAGAGTGGCTCAGGATATTTATCTGCCTGGATGGACTCGGAAAACTTGACCTTGAGTTTGTATCTGGCTATGTGATACAATCAGAACTTGCTCAACTTTGGGAGCCACAGCATTTATAGGAAAAGTATTTCCAGGCAGGAAAAGGGCAGAAAGGGTATTCCTTTGTAAAATGTGAATGGATATGAGACTGAGACCTTGGCTGTATCTGTATGTGCATTAAACTGTCCAGAGAAGTTACCTAAAAGATGCTTACTGAATAAAAGAAAGAAGTGCTTGGCTATTCTTTATAACTGAAGCAAAATGTTCCTGAAATATTATCTACCCTTCCATGTGCATTTTCCCCATTCCTCTCCTCTCCTTTTCTCTTCTATTCCATTCTATTTTAAAGGAAAATTCTAGTTACAAACCAATAAATTGATTTTAGAACTCACTAATGATTGGATTATAGCCTGGACTTTGAGAAATGCTGCTATAGAGGATTTAACTAAAATGTATTTTTCCTATAATTCTGTTATGGCAAAGAAATGAATTCTGCTTGAACTATGGAATTAATAATTCCTACCTAACTGCTTGAAGTATCTGAGGATTGGTGAAGATTTCCACAGGGACTGTTACCTCATTGGAAGGGTAGCAACACCATTTCTTAAAGGAAGGAATACCTTTATATGGCTATGAGATGGTAAACTCTTGAACCCCACTATATTTGGGAGGTTGGTTAGTAGTATTAGATAGCAATGTAATGGTTTCTTCCCATGATAAATCTATTTTCAGTTCAAACTCTAATCATAGAGGTATTCCTCTGCCTGAAACAAATGATATGGTGGACATACTGCTGATAACTAACTCAGAAAAAGCTGATTAGAATTCAGAATGCTGAGATCAGAGAGAGAAAAAAAGCCGAATTAGGCACATAGGAAAAGGTGCCATTCCTATGTTCTAAAGGAACTGGAAGCCTGAATTTTTCAGATCCTGTTGAAGGTAGTAGTTCCACTTCTCATTAATATTAATTCCTAGTCCTGAAAATAAGTGAATGAGTAGAGACTTGAGAATTTTTCAAGTGCCATGATGAAGGATGGAAAACTTTTCGATCCCAGTTGGTGCAGAATAAAACCATGGAAATGATGAGCCCCAGGGAAGAGGATCAGAACAGTGAACATAAGAAGATAAACCAGATGGATAAACCAGAACAAAGACATCTTAACTTAGTCTTCTGGGTTAAAAGGTTTCCCCCAATCCCACAGTGAGAATTAGAAGAATTAGAAAGTGATATCAGAGCCTCAATGTGGGTGTTTATTATTTGCAAACATACTTTATTTTTTTAAATTATTTATTTGAATTCAAGTTAGTTAACATACAGCATAGTATTGGCTTTGGGAGTAGAACCCAGTGATCCATCACTCCCCATAAACAGCCAGTGCTCAACCCAACAAGTGCCCTTCTCAATGCCCATCACCCATTTACCCCATACCCTCACTCACCTCCCCTTCAGCAACCCTCAGTTTGTTCTCTATATTTAAGAGTATTTTATGGTTTGCTTCTTCTGTTTTTATTATTTTTTTTTTAAATTTTTTTTTTCAACGTTTATTTATTTTTGGGACAGAGAGAGACAGAGCATGAACGGGGGAGGGGCAGAGAGAGAGGGAGACACAGAATCGGAAACAGGCTCCAGGCTCTGAGCCATCAGCCCAGAGCCTGACGTGGGGCTCGAACTCACGGACCGCGAGATCGTGACCTGGCTGAAGTCGGACGCTTAACCGACTGCGCCACCCAGGCGCCCCCCTTCTTCTGTTTTTATCATATTTCCTTCCCTTCCCCTTTGTTCATCTGTTGTGATTCTTAAATTCCACATATGAGTGAAATCATGTGATCTTTATCTTTCTCTGACTGACTTATTTTGCTTAGCATAATGTACTCTAGTTCCATTCACGTTGTTGCAAATGGCAAGATTTCATTCTTTTTGATCACTGAGTAGTAGTCCACTGTGTGTGTGTGTGTGTGTGTGTGTGTGTGTGTGTATGTGTATACCACATCTTCATCCATTCATCAGTTGATGAACATTTTCTATAAACATTGGTGTGCACATGCCCCTTTGGACCAGTATTTTTGTATCCTTTGTATAAATATTTAGTAGTGCAATTCCTGGGTCATAGGGGCAGCTCTATTTTTAATTTTTTGAGGAACATCTATACTGTTTTCCAGAGTGGCTGTACCAGTTTGCATTCCTACCAACAGTGCAGAAGTGTTCTCCTTTGTTTCTCCGCATCCTTGCCAATATCTGTGTTTCCTGAGTTGTTAATTTTAGCCATTCTGACAGGTGTGAGATGGTATCTCATTGTGGTTTTTATTTGTATTTCTCTGATGATGAGTGATGGTGAGCACCTTTTCATGTGTCTGTTAGCCATAAGAATGTCTTCGTTGGGAAAGTGTCTATTCATGTCTTCTTCCCATTCCTTCACTGGAATGTATTTTGGGTGTTGAGTTTGATATTTTCTTTATAGATTTTGGATACTAACCCTTTATCTTATATGTAATTTTCAAATATTTTCTCTCATTCTGTTGGTTGCATTTTAGTTTTGTTAATTGTTTCCTCTGCTGTGCAGAAGCTTTTTATCTTGATGAGGTCCCAGTAGTTCATTTTTGCTATTATTTCCCTTGCCTCTGGAGACATGTCTAGTAAGAAGTTGTTGTGACCAAGGTCAAAGGGGTTGATGCTTGTTTTCTCCTCTAGGATTTTGATGGTTTCTTGTCTCACATTTAGGTCTTTCATCCATGTTGTTCAACATAATACTGGAAGTCCTAGCCTCAGTGGTCAGACAACAAAAAGAAGTAAGAGGCATACAAATTGGCAAAGAAGCCAAAATTTCACTTTTCACAGATGACATGATACTCTACCTGGAAAATCCAAAAGACTCCACCAAAAAGCTGCTAGAATTAATTCATGAATGAATTCAGCAAAGTTGCAGGATATAAAACTAACGTACAGAAATCGGTTGCATTTCTATACACTGATAAGAAAGCAGCAGAAAGAGAAATCAAGGAATCAATCCCATTTACAATTGCAGTAAAAACCAGAACATACCTAGGAATAAACCTAACCAAAGAGGTAAAAGATCTGTACACCAAAAACTATAGAAAGTTTGTGAAAGAAATTGAGGAAGATACAAAGAAATGGAAAAACATTCTATGCTCATGGATTGGAAGAGCCAAGTATTGCATTAAAATGTTGATACTACCCAAAGCAGTCTACACATTCAATGCAATACCTGTCAAAATAACACTGGCAGTCTTCACAGAACTAGGACAAACAATCCTAAAATTTGTATGGAACCAGTAAAGAACCTGAATGGCCAAAGTAATGTTGAAAAGAAAACCAAAGCTGGAGGCATCACAATTCAGGATTTTGAGCTGTATTACAAAGCTGTAACTATCAAGACAGTATGGTTGGTACTGGCATAAAAACAGACAGATCAATGGAACAGAACAGAGAACCCAGAAATGGATCCATAAATGTATGGCCAACTAATCTTTGACAAAACAGAAAAGAGTATTCAATGGAAAAAAAGGCAGTCTCTTCAGCAAATGGTTCTGGGAAAACTGGAAAGCGACATGCAGAAGAATGAAGCAAACATACTTTAAATAAATGAACAGTCAACATTACATGGCTCTCCTTCTGCACCATGAACTCAGTAATTCTCACAAACCATTCATGTGGCCCTTATAAATTGTAAGTCTATGACTGAAATCAAACTGGACAAACCTAACCTCCATTGGTTCTACCCTGTTTTACATGTTACAAATGAGCATAGTTTTGGCTTTGCATCAGGCAAACATAACTTTAAAATAATGTTTTCCTTTCTGCTATAATCTGAATGCTTAGGTCCTCCCCCTAATTCATATGTGGAAATTCTAACTCCCACAGGATATGTTTGGGCCTTTGGGAAGTGCTTAAATATGAGAGTGGAACCCTCATGAGGGACTGGTACCTTATTTGAGAAACCCCAAGGAGATAAATTCCTAGCCTGTTCTGCCAGGTGAGGATACAACAAGAAGATGTGACCTGGAAGACGGCTCTCACCTGACCATGCTGGCTGGCAATTATCAGCAATACATTTCTGTTGTTTATAAGTTCCCCAGTCTGTGGTGTTTTGTTGGAGTAGCCCAAACAGATTAACATACTTTCCTTAGAAGTTGAGTTATTAGAGATTTTCAGCAACACTTTTCAGGAGGGAAACTCACAAATTCATGCTCTCCATGCTTGTTATCTGCAACCCTGTGGAATGGACTGTGTTTGCTTGCCACATCGCCTTGCTCTCTTTCTATAGGGATCTCTCCCCTTTCAATTTTGCTTTCTTGGGAACCCAGTTATTGAGGAGGTACTTTCCCTCTTTGCTGGTCGTGGCTTCTCTTTTCCTCCAGTAGCATACCTATATGTATCTCAGAGCTAGAGTTAATGCCTGAAGGATTTTCACTGAAATCCTAATGAATTAAGGAGGATAGGTCTTCTGGAAAACATTTTCACTTTAGCTGAGTTCTTCTATGTCTTAACCCAGGGGTTTGTCATAATTAGACCAATACTTTCATTCTTTAATCTAGATGAAGAATGTAAGGCTCAAAAAAGTTGTCTTAATTCCTCCTCAAAAGGAATATTCTACCAACCAGATTTTTAAGCTTCTTTGTCTATCATTGAGATACTGTGTTTCTCTAGAAGGAAAAACGGCAAGGTTCTTTTCTGAGCTTTATGGTTTTTTATAGAGATTGTTGGTGAATTTATCTTGGTGTGTATTAAAGCACTAAAGTTGGTTTGTAACATATTGTGAGAATAAAAAGGAAACAAGACTGGAACTTCACTTGAATATATTAAATTTTGCTGGTGTTCCACGTCCATTGGTCATCTAGAGATTCTGTGATATTCAGTTTAAATACAAAGCAGAAAACAGGAGGAGAAATGCACTCATATCTCTTGAAGGCTCAGCCATGTTAAGGGATTATACACACAACCTCCTTAATTCTCACAGCCAACATTTCAGCCAAGTATTCTTATCTACATTTTGTAGAAAAGGAAACTGAGGCCCATGTACTATTTTGTTCATGGCCACCTAGATCATAGAGGCAGGAGTTGAGCTTAGTTTCTTTTTGTTTATAAAGTTCACACTCTTTCCACTAGCCCATGAAAACTCCTAACTTTCACAAAGCTTACCCTTTACATGGGGCGCATTTCAGACATCAAAAATAGAGAACATATATTATGAAGTCCAAAAAATGAGTGGCCAATTGTGTTGAGATAAATTGGGTAAGTAAGCCAGGGCTGACTTCACAAATAAAACTTTTCTAAGTTCCCACTCAGAGATGTAGAGCTAGAAAGAGCATCTCTAACACCCTTATAATGAAAAAAAAAATAGACAAATTGCAAGCTCATGACTTTTTTTGAACTGTCAGAGAACTTTTCACAGGGTAATTACCTGGCTCAAAATCTAAGATGAGAGAGGCATCTGCAGGTAAAGACCACATACGAATACTGATGTACCTGGAGGAGACACATGTAGACATCAGTAAGAAGAATCCCAATGGAAAATGAGAGAGTTGATGCCAAGTGTGCATAGGCAAGAGAATTAAAGCACCTAGGGGCCACAGGAATTGGTGAATCTTCAATCTTTTCAGGCTTTTCCTCCCTAAACCCTACTGAGATCTTGCAGAAAAGTTTGGAGAGAGTCCTAAGAAAGTGTCCTAATATGGGGAAGGAAAGTGCAGCTGCTGAAGGATGGTCACAGAATTCCACCTGGACCCTTCCCACTGATTTTCCCCATTGAAGGAAAGTGTTAATCTGTAGGGAGAAGGGCAGCAAATGTAGTCGTTTATGGTACTAGTGGAAAGCCACTGTAACTGGAGAAAGGGAACAAGGGGAAAATGCTATTTCTTTGGGGAAGGAGCAGGGATAAGTAACACGCTGGGCCCATAATCATAGCCAGGTGAGGAGCAGAAGCACTGAGATGGCCATATCCATGGTAGGCTTTGTCTGCTGAGAGTGCCCAGAAACAATGACATTCTAGTAGCAATGACCACACCTAATGCCAATGCTCAGATACTGGTTTTTAAATATAAGAAATCGGGATTCCTCAGAGAAGTGGTCTATTCCAAGGCTGAGGCAGGGAAAATACAGGATGACCCTGGACTATTTGAAGGTATCAGAAAACACAGTAGTGGAAAAAAGGCTAGTTTCATGTTATGATTTGAGCAACAAAATAAGTAATGATAGTACTGGTCTTTATAACCCAAAGAATAAAGTAAATATCCATGAGTCTATACTGATGTAAACAAATAAGTGAATAAATACAGAAATGGAGCAGAGGTAAACTGTCCTTACAGGAGAACTCCAAATAATAAATGTTGAAGGAATGAGGGAAGGAAAACAATTACCATTAGAACATAGCAAAAATTGCTACAATCATAATCCACAGAGGAGTGCTAAAAATCTTTGGATTAAAGTTTGAGAGGAGTAAGAATATTTGTCTCAAAGTGTCTTTCTCCAAATATTTATTATTTACAAAGGGAAAAATAGTAACTTTACATTGGAGAAATCTGGACAAACCACCTTAACCAAGTGATATCCGGTAAAATGTCTCAACATCATGAAATCCCTGATATGTTTCACTGCAGAGAGCACACCTCCTTTGTGGTATCCTTATAAATGGAGCATAACCTCAATCTAAGCATAATGCACTCTTAACACCTCTAACTACATAAAATGTATATCTCAGCATATTACAAGCTTTTTGAAGATAAGGGTGTCAAGTGTGTTTCTTTTTCTTCATTTTTAGTCCGTCAAAAAAAGGAGATAAGGTGGAATACAATCAAAGCCTTGAAAAGAGAGAATAAAATGCCAGCTGTAAGTGCTAATATAATACAGTTACTGAATATTGTATGTGGCTCTGAGCTTCCTTTCTCCCAAGGTAAGAAGAGAATCACAAAGAATAAACACAAATTTTGTGAGAGCTAAAGTTTTCCATACCAACATATGATTTTGCACCATTCTAAACACAGTGTTTTGAAAGAGAGGAAAGACACCTGTAATTCTACTCCTAATGTACAGTTTACCTTTGAATGTTCATTGTTATCTTGTTTGAATACATGTTTTGTATATCTGCAATCCCACTGTAGATGTCATTTTGTATTGTTTTATTGAATTATGTCACTTATTTCCCATCTCTCTACATAGTATTCAAAGTTTATCATTTTAGTGTTTATACACAAATATTAACACTCTGTTATATGAAAATGCTGTAGTTTACCTACGCATTTTCCTCTTGTTGGACAGTTAGGTACTAAATGTTTCTTGGCACTAAATTCTGGAAGAGGTGTTCTGTGTGCGATCCCCAAAAGGGGACATGGAGCCATGAAACAGACAGTGCCATTGGCAGCACTGGTACAAAATGCAGAAAAGAATTTCATGTGGATATTTCTGATGAGGGGATGGTCCAAAAATGTACACCAGTGAGGTAGATTTACCGACAGCTCAGCTACTGAAGGACTGATTTGTTGGTGTCATATATCTTTGTATATCTTTTTGTGTTTAACATTGAAGCTTTCACATAACTGAAGCTTAGCAAATACATGTCAATGTAGACATACTTTCATCTTCCTCATTATTGCATCTCTGTACCTTCCTTCACTTTGGAGGGAAATCCATGTCACAACCAGACTATTTCTAAGCTTTAATGTCAGACCCATGTGGCAAGGAGTTGAGTTCAGCTGACTCTTGAACAACTCAGGGGTTAGGGGCGCCAATGCCCCCTGCCTGCACCCCATGCATTTGACAATCCACATATAACTTTTCACTCCCCAAAACCTTAACAACTAATAACTTAGTGTTGACCAGAAGCCTTACCAATAGCATAAAGAGTTGATTAACACATATTTTGTATGTTATATGTATTATATATGGTATTCTAACAATAAAGTAAGCTAGAGAAAAGAAAATGTTATTCAGAAAACCCACAAGGAAGAGAAAATACAGCTACAGCTACTGTATTTATCAACACACAATCCACGTATAGTAGCATAAGTGGCCCTGTGCAGTTCAAACCCATGCTGTTTAAGGGTCAACTATACTTACATGCAGCAAAGGAAATACAAAAATACCCTCGGTGTTAGGAAAAATAAAGGAAAACAGAAGCAACTCTCAATGCTACAAACCACGAAGAATAACAATACATTTAGTAACAGAGTAAGTACTATCCTCCAAGAATTCATGCTTTCCCATTACTCACCTCAAAACTAAATGAAAACTCAGCAAGTTTTCAATGCTTTCAAGTAGATTATGTAAATAATTAGAAATTATTTTACTGTTGGGCTATGAGAAACACACTCAGATCTAACAACAACAAAATCTTTGTAAAGAAATCAAGCTTTCTAAAGGACCAGGTGTCTGCCCACTTATATAAAACTACATTTCTGAATATGCTATTTTAATCTGAGTTCATCATCTTCACTGATATGTCTTCCTTTTAAATATCTTAGTCTTTTCAATTTTGTTCACTATTAGAGTGATGATTTAAAAAACCATTTTTAACAGTCTTCCTTTTTTGTAAATATTTTTACTTTTAGGTTTTCTAGCCATGAAAATATATTTCCCTTCTTTGAAAGTTTTGTTTTTCTAAGTCCTAGAACTCACCTGTGACTCAACTCAAAATTTGCATTTCTTTACTATGATAAATTTCAAGATTATATGATAACGTCTTGGGTATTCTGTAGTATCAACGTTATATACATCTGGTATAAAACTGTGACGTTTTCCACTTGGCCTTTTTGTGAGTTGTTCTATCAAAATTGATGTTTTTCATTGACTCTGAAAAATTATCAGCTATTATCTCTTCAACATTGCTTATTATTATTTATATGGTCTTCTTCTGGAACTCTGACTAAACAGAGGACAGTTTCATCTGCTCTTTATGTGTTTTAATTCCTCTCTCACATTCCCATCTCTTTGTGAATCATTTCTTTATTTATTAATTTTGAGAGAAAGAGAGAGAAAGAGAGAGAGAGAGCATGGGAGGGGCAGCGAGAGAGAGGGAGAGAGAGAATTGCAAGCAGGCTCCATGCTGTCAGAGCAGAGCCCAATGTGCGGCTCGAACCCTCGAACCATGAGATCATGACCTGAGCTAAAATCAAGAGTTCGACACATACTTGACTGAGCCACCCAGGTGCTCCTGTGGATAATTTCTTAATATGTACCTTTTAGCCAACCGATTCTTTTCTCAGCTGTGTCTAATGTGCTAATCTGTCCACATAATTTTGATTATTATATTTTATTCTTCATTTATATGTCATTTATAATTTACATTTCATCTTGTTCTGTCATTTGCCCAAACTGATTAATTTATTCAAAACTTCTGTGTATGTGGATTAAGATATGTTACTATTCATTGCCTGCTGTTAAGAACCTGGCTTTGTAAGTAAGTGTATAAAATTAAAAAAATATATTTTAAGGAAAGGACAACAAATAAGCGTTTAGTTTTGTCCCTTGCAATATTTGGGATATACTTCTACAAAAAGATGTTTGCTGCTTATCTGAAATGCAAATTAAACTGGGTATCTTGTATTTTTGCTAAATCTGGCAATCATAGGAAATGTTGAGGCACTGGGTAGAGTAATGTGACATTCTTTACTCATTAGCAATAAAATAAAAGGCACACTTTGCCAGTCTGCAGTAATCATGTATGGTAGCATCTAGACATTTTGTCAATAGTTTTGTCCAAATTCTTTGTGAGTCCCCTGATTCATGAGCATGGAAGCATTTGCCCAGGGTCTGGTTTTCTCCCAAATCATATATGTATCACAAATCACATGTAACCTGGATGTATTCTCACACTTCTAAAGTGCTCACTTAACAGGTAAATGACTTGCTCCCAACAGTTTCGCAATGCAAGATTCAAATGAATACCTTAGGAACATGACAAATTATTACTTGTCACAGACCTTCCCAGCGGGCTGCAAACTGTCACAATCATAAATGTGAAAAGGATGTGATCATCATGGCAATGACTTTCATACCGTGTTTCGTTGAGTTCTAAGTTTCCTCTGAGGTATCGCTAAGGCCACCTTGAGGGCAAAGTTCTCAGTTCCTGATTGAATCCAGGTCTCTCATTTTTTATCTGTTACACGTATTTGGTCAGAACAAAACATTTCACTTGAATAAAATCTTCTGCCGTTAAAAAATATTTGCAGACTAATCTGGAAACATATACACTTTGGTGTAAGAAAAACATGGGTCTGACCCTGGTTTGGGCACTTATCTTTTATGTAAATTTAGGCTGTTTACTTGGCCTCTCTAAACCTTTTCCCCAAGTGAGAAAAAGAGATATTAGAATTTTCCTCATAGCTCTTTTTCTTATTTTCCTCTTTTTATTTTGATATTTTGTAAGAATACTTAAGATGAGATCTATCCTCTTGACAAATTTTTAAGTGTATGATCCAGCATTGGTAACTCTAGGCACGATGCAGACCTCTAGAACTTATTCATCTTGCATACCTGAAATGTTAAACACATTGAGGAGCTACTCCTTTCTCTCTTCCCCCAGCCTCTGGCAACTACTATTCTACTCTCTGTTTCTATGAGTCTGACTACTTTAGATACCTTATACAAGTGCCGCCACGTTTGTCTTTTATGGCTTAATTCGCTTAACATAAGGTCTTCCAGATTCATCCGTGTTGTTGCAAGTGGCAGGATTTCCTTCTTTTTAAAGGTGAAATAATATCCTGATATACATATATTAATTATATGTATCCATATATGGATAGATAGATAGCTAAATAAAATGTGATATATGTCCATTGATGGACATTTAAGTTGTTTCTGTATCTTGGCTTTTGTGAAGAGTATTGTAATGAACATAGGAGTGCAGATATCTCTTTGAGATCCTGCTTTCAATTTCTTTAGATATATAGCCAGAAATGAGATTGCTGGATTATATGGTAAGGAAAACTGAGATAATTAACATAAAATGTTTAGTACAACAGCTGGTATATAGTACATAATAAACCTTAGCTGTTATTATCATTTTTATGTGGAAAGTAATCTTCGATTCAGTTAATAATTATCGCTTCTATTCTGATCTAGAAATGTATGTAGTTTTTTTCATGTAATCTTCACCCTAAAATGTGGAAGTCATTGCATTCTTGTCCCACAGGGGAGGAAGTAGGCTTGGGGAGCTTGGTAAGCAGCACTGTTCATTCAGCCGTAAGTAGCCGACTGGAATTTTGAACTTGAGTGTCCTGATTCCAAGTATGATTTTCTTCCTAGTACCAAACCATCTCCTCTGGAGTCAACAGGAGCATGTTGCTCCTGATTTATAATAGCATTTAAAACTTCAGATTTGTGAATTTTGGAGTTTTGCAGAAAAGTTGCATTATTAAATAATTACCAATGTTTTCTTTCCAACAATCAATATTAATATGATTGATATAAGTGATCAGAAGAATTTTTGAGGGCCATTGTTTCAGGTGCTTTCTGATTACTTACTTCCTCGACTCCAGAGGACTGAGGTTCGCTGCGTTAATGGATGTAGCCTGCAGGAGTGGAGGAAAGCCCCTGTCACCTCACCCTTTGAAGAATCTTGTATTACTTTCCTATAATTATTTCTGTAGGTTAATGACATCAAAGAGCATTCTGCAACAGATAAAGTGAGCTTCTTCTGATAAATATACCATTATAGCAAAAAATACCAAGCACGGCTACTTTTGTATGCTGCCAAAACACACAAATGCCTTATTTTGTTCAAGTGTTAAAAATTTTCATAATTAGCACACCAGGTGATTCCAGTCATTGGGGATGGTGACACAGAATTACTTAGCCAGAGGTTTTTTGTCTGCTTGTTAAACTGGCATCAATCTGAAATATTCTTTCTTCACCTGAATTTCCATTTTTATATTTCTCAATAAAATATCAATGGAGCATTTGTCTCCTCTCTTTTTAGTTCCTCTTATATTGTTGCACTTTACAATATTATTTCACTTAACCTTTATTACAACCCAGCAAGGTAGGTCCCGGCAAGACAAGGGAGTTAAAACTGCCCACCTAAAGTTTCCTGTCTGCAAATGAAGATGCTAGAATTGGTTGCCAGGTTTTGTTAACACTGAAGGTGAAGGTACTTCTGGATATAAGTTCAAATCTCAAACAATTCCATAAATATGTACATGATTATAGGCATATAGGAAGGCACCACTTAGGGTGCAGTGGAAATCAATGTAATAAATATGGTAATAGCTAACATTTACTGAGAGCTCATTATGTGCTAGGCATTGTGTAGCACTTTGCAAGTGTTAACTAACTTAATACTCATAAAAACCCTTTAGTATGTATGTTTGTAAGTATATTTTTATACCCAAACTGTAGAGGAGGAAACCAAAGTGTAGGTAATTGTTACTCTCACAAACTTCCACATCTAGTACGGGGGGGGGGGGGGGGGGGGGGGCGGGCGCGGGGCTTGGGTTTTGACCTGATTCTGTGTGGGTAAAGGCCTCCTCTTTACCCCTAGATGAGGCGGCGACTTTTGTTCCTTTAGTATATTGCTGGGTTCTGAATCTGTGCCATATTTTGGGTGCTGGCAGAAATTGTATGATGATTTAGTCCAGGGGGTTGATATGATTTCTTCTTCAGAGTTTCCTTGTACTTTCTAGAAATGAGGGAGAACGTCTTCATACTAATTCTTTGTTAATCTAGTCGATTTGCTGCATGGGTTTGTAAATAATGCTTAGTTTAAGTTTTAAAAATGTATTTTTCTATCATTTACAACAAATTCCTTGATTTTATTTTTAGAAATAAATATTATTTACCAAAGTACTTTCCATTTTACTTATATATATATAATTTACATATTTGTTAAACCTCTCTGTGGGAAAGCTTCTTTTATATTTTATACATTACTTACTTTTCCAATACACTAACATTTATTAAATCTGATATTAGTTCTTGATTTTTAAATTGAGGTATAATTCACATATAGCATTATATTAGTTTCAGATGTAGAACATAATGATTCAATCTTGTATATATTGCAAAATGATCACCACAGAAGTCTAGTTAACATTGTCGCTATACAGAGTTACAAAAATTTTTTTCTCGTGATAAGAACTTTTAAGATCTATTCTCTTAGCAACTTTCAATTATTCAATAGAGTATTATTAACTATAGTCAGGATGCTGTGCACTATATCCCCATCACTTATTTACATTTTAAAACCTGTTTACATTTTAAAATTTTTGTCATGGGGCACCTAGGTGGCTCAGTCTGTTCTGACTTCAGCTCAGGTAATGATCTCATGGTTCATGAGTTCGAGACCCGTGTCAGACACTGTTCTGACAGCTCGGAGCCTGGACCCTGCTTCAGATTCTGTGTGTCCCTCTCTCTCTGCCCCTCCCCTGCTCATGCTCTGTCTCTCTCAAAAATAAATTTAAAAAATATTTTAAAATTTTTGTCATAATTTCTTAAAAACACAAACCATTAAATACTTATCCTCTTGCAACCTTATTTTTAATTGCTTTTAAAGTTTCTCTTTTGTTTTGGCCATTTAAACATTTTAAATATCTCTTGTTTATTTAATCATTAAATACTATGCCCGGTGTTTTTTAAATGAGCTTTTAACAACATGATCTGCACCTGACGTCTCCACTGTATTTGTGCCTGTGGAGATCGATAAGACATCAAAAGAAAACAGATCATAGAACAACCAACTCATAAAGTCACTTCTGTTGCTAAGCCAGCCACTCTCTCCCTTATCCCTCCCCCTTGGCATAAGTTCCATTTAGAGCAAATGTGACACTGAAACGAGTCATATGTACCCTGAAGCGATGCATGATGTCCATATACTAGAAGGAGGTCATAGTGTTTCTGTGTTGGTATAATGAGTCTTGGGAGGCCCCTGCAAAGAAGGGACCAGGGTCCCTTGCTGCAGCACCAGAGTGGTGATCATATCTATAAAACATGTGGAGGCTCTGGAGGTTCCCTCTGCTCATGGTGGTCACTGAGGTAACTTTGAGATAAACACTATTGAGTCACTACTGAGATCAAAAGGAGGTGCTACTCGTAACCATGGCCCTATAGCAGGTTTAGACTGGATTCCTTTGGAACCTTTTCCCAAAATGATCTTGTTCACTCTGCTGTCCACTTTCCTGAAATTCCTTATTTTATTGAAATTTTTTAACGTTTATTCATTTTTGAGAGACAGAGAGAGACAGAGCATGAGTGGGGAAGGGGCAGAGAGAGGGAGACACAGAATCTAAAACAGGCTCCAGGCTCTGAGCTGTCAGCACAGTGCCCGACGCAGGGCTTGGACTCACGAACTGCAAAGATCATGATCTGAGCCAAAGTCGGATACTCAACCAACTGAGCCACCCAGGTGCCCCATGAAATTCCTTATTTTTGGATGACTCTATTGCCAATAATCAATAGAGTTTGTAAGGACAAGGTTCTTGTTTAGATGAAAATATCACAAAAATAATAACTCTTACTTATATAGTATTTTTGTAAGTTGGGCAGGTACTATTTTGAGCAATTTACACATATTGACTCATTAAATCTTTAGTACAACATATGACAGATGGGCAAATACAGGTCCAGGAATGGTAGTGGCTGCCCAAGGCACACAGTGAATAAGGGGAGATGCTGGGATTTGACACAAGTCAGGCTGTTCGCAACCATTACACCATATAGCACCACATATTTATCTACTAACACTAATTGAATGCATTAAAATCGGTTCATGATGTTTCCAGATTGTAAAAGGATAAACCTAATATGGTCTAGTTTATTATTATAGCACCAATAATTCACTGATCCACTTAGCAAATATTTATTGAATATTTGAATATCCTGCTGTGTGTTTGTCACTGTGTGAGACATAAATGGCATAAAATAGACAGGATTATTTACAGTAAAATAAAATAAAATAAAATAAAATAAAATAAAATAAAATAAAATAAAATAAAATAAAATAACAGGATTCCTCATTTCATGGAACATTCAGCCTGTCTAGGAACAGAGATTTTTAAACAAGTGATTATAAGAAAGCGAGCATGATATGTGATATGACAGGGAGGCTCCAGGGAACAGAGGACCTAACCATGTCTAGGTAGCAGAGGGGGCTTCTTTGAGAAAGCAACGTTCCCACTAAGATCTGAAGGATGAGAAGTTATTCATGTAAATGGTGAGAGGAGGGGTGTTCCTAGGTGGAGGTAGCAGAAAACGGGGGAGTTTATCGTCCAAAAGAACCATCTGGAGCTTGCAGAGAAGGAAAAAGTGAGAAGAGCAGCAGTGATCCTGAAGAGCTAAGCAGGACAGATCATGGACAGGTTTGAAGATCATGTTAAGGAGTTTCTCCTTTAACTCAAAAGCAAAGGGGGAATCCATATGAAAGATTTAGGAGCTGGGGAGTGATATAATTATATTTTCATTTTAGAAAGAATATTCTGACTACCATATGGACAGTAGATTGAAAGTGTATGTATGTGGAGGGGCAAGACTAGAGGCAGGGATACCAGTTAGGAGACTGTAGTCCAGGAACAATGGTGGCCAGGTCTCATAGAAATGGAGAGAATTGGGCAGATTTAAGAGGTAAGTAAAAGGTAAAATCTGGGGCACCAGGCTAGCTCAGTTGGTTGAGTGCCCAACTCTTGATTTTGGCTCAGGTCATGATCCTAGCATTGTGTGATCAAGCCGAGGCAGTCTCCACACTGAGCATGGAGCCTGTTTAAGATTCTCTCCCTCTCTCCCACTCTCTCACTCTCTCTCCCCCCTCCCCTGCTTGTGTTCTCGCTCTGTCTCAAAATAAAATACATTTTTTTTCTTAAACAAAGGTAAAATCAGTAGGACGTAGTAATTGATTGGATGTGAGGATAAGGAGTTGTCAGCTGTTGCTGGCTCTGGCAAAGGAGAAGATGATTATGCCCTTTACTGAGTTGGAAACCTTGGATACATGCATAGGCCATGGAGGAAAGGTGATGATAATGGCATTAGTTGAATGTGCTGAGTTTTAGGTGCCTCTGAGACATCTAAATGAAGTTAAGAACCTACAACAGTGCACATAGTACATAGGAGGTGCTCAAAAACTACTGCTGAGTTGAATGAACACATAGTAGACAGCGGGGTGTATGTGTTTGGAGCTCAAAGTCAGGCTTACAGAGATAGAGACAAATATCTAAAACATTAGCATATAGATGACAACTGGAGCAAAGAAGTGCTGAAACATGGGAGCATGAAGAGTGAGAAAAGCAGAAGGCCTGGGATGGAGCCTTGGGCAGTGCCAGCGTTCAAGCAGTAGGTGGAAGAAGTGGAGGCTGTAAAGGGCAAGTAGCCAGCAAGGTGGGAGGAATATCATAGGAGTGCTGTGTCATGGAAGCAAAGGGAATGAGCTATGTTCAGTTGTCAAACTATCAAATGCCTCAAACAGATCAAGCGGCATAAGGACTAAAAAATATCTCTTGGGTTCAGAAATGAAGAAGACATTGGTGACCTAGTGACACCAGAGAGTACTGAAGGATGAAGCCAGATGGGAGTTCTGAGTGCTGAACCAGTGGGTTGAGGAATGACTAATGACTAAAGAGTAGAAAATGGGGACAGCAAATATGAACAACTTGTCAGAGAGTATTAGCAGTAATGGAAGCAAAATAACAAAGAAAAGGCCAATGAAAAGAACATCATGCCTCTTTTCCTTTTCCTTCTCCTTTGCTGAATAATTCAGTCCTAAAACCATGAGGTGGGGCAAAGCAAGAGAGCTGTGCACACAGATGGGTGGCTGGTGCAGGGCACAAGAGCCCAAGCAAGAGTGTGTCCATGTGGGGGAAAGACCAGTGAGATGTCACATATTTGATCAGCCTCCCTGTGTGCAAACCAGCCATTACTATGGCCACCTTGTCTTCTCCCTTAGTGCTTTCTTTACAACCCCTGTTGTTCTGTGTTCCTGTACCTCATGCTGAGCCTTCCTGAGTGTGCACACTGCTCATCCTGCTTGGCCTCTGATATCCCTCATCAAGCAACATCTCTGCATGGACAGCATGCTCACCTTGCCATGCCGTGGTACCTATGCCAGATCGCTTCCATTCATGGATGCCATTCCCAACTCATGTGGGTTCCAATAACTCCCACTGGGCCTTCCTTTGTATGGACACATTTATCACTCCACTTAGATTCTGAAATTCCAGCCAGGATATCCTCATGTATGGGCACTGTGATGGTTAAGTATAATCTTGACTGGCTCGTGAGGTGCCCAAATACTTGGATAAATATTATTTTGGGGTGTGTCTGTGAGAGTGGTTCTAGAAGAGATTGACATTTGAATTTGCAGACTGAATAAAGCAGATTGCCTTCTCCATTGTGTGCGGGCTTCATCCAACTCATTGAAGGCCTGGATGGAATAAGAGTAAGAAAGAATTCTTATGCTCTGCTTAACTGTTCTTTGAGCTGGGACATTGTTCTTCTCTTGGCTGAGATTGGCCAAGACATGGTCTCAGACAGACTACAATTTATACCATCAGCTCTCTTAGGTCTCCAGCTTGCTGACTGCTGATCCTAGACTTCTCAGCTTCAATAATCATATAGTGAATCTCTCTCTCTCTCTTTCTCTCCCCTATTCACCCTGTTTCTCTGAAAAATCTAGACTAATATGGCCCCCTTCCCCTTGCTTGGGCTCAAACAGCCCATGCCAGACCACTCCTTTGCACAGTTTTCCTGTTCACTCTCTTCTCCCCCACCCTCCACCTTCTGCCTTGGGCTTAGGAATCTCAAACTGGGCCTTTCATCTGTGTGGATACACTCCTCACCCTACTTGGGCTCCTCCACACCAGCCAAGCTTCCCTATGGACAGCTCTCTGGTTTTGCCTTACCAATGGTTTTAGGACTGAATTATTCAGGAAGAGAAAAGGGGGGAGCAGAGGAAGGAAAAGCTTATATTACTTCTATTGATGTTATTTTTTGTTATTTCTTCTTCCTTTCGGTGCTAATTTTCTCTTACAAGCTGTTCATATTTGATGTAAATGTGTGTGTATATGTGTGCATGCATGCACATGTGTGTATGTACATAGATACATATGCTCACTCTCCTCTCCAGTGAAAAGGTCTTGGAATAGCTATATCAAGGAGTATACCCAAAGCCCACATCCTGACCTCCAAATACCATTCTCCACTGAAAGGTCTAAAAGGAACCAGATCTCCATGAAGAAATGGCTGATTCCAGAGCTGTGACAAGGTAAATACACGAGCCTGGAATACCTTTTGTATTGTAAAAATTGCTAAAAGATGAGAGGGCACATCAAAATGACATATTTTGGCTCTTCCCAGCCAAATCTTGAACTACTTGAGGCTCAAAATATATAGTGAATCCTTGAATAAAATAAGAAGTCATGAGTCCATACTGATATATGTAAACAAATGAATAATTTGAAACTTGGATGAGAAAAAATACTTACATAATTTCAAAATACCTGTTCCACATAGTCCTTTCCCCACAAGATATGTATTAGTAAGGGAACAAAGTAAGTTCACAGTGGAAAAACATGGCAGATACCATCCTAATCAAGAGATCAAGGTTAACATCCTCAGTGGAACAAAAACCACACACCACCTAAAAGCCTGTTAGAAAGAATGCACCATCACTTCTGTGATATTTCAGCCAAAGTTTCCTAACCAGAATCTAATCATGAGAAATAACAGACAAACTGAAACTGATGGACACGTCACCAAATAACTGTCCTTTAATCTTCAAATGTGTCAATGTCATACAAGTCGAAAAAAAGCTTAGGAACTCTCCTAGAGTGAAGGAGATTAAAGACACAATGACTAAATGTGATGTGTGATTCTGAACTGGATCATTTTGCTATCTGGAAATCCTTGAAAGGTTGAGGAGTAGGTGGTAGTAATGCATCAATGTCAAATTCCGGATTTTGTTGTGTTGGAGAATGTCTTTGTTTATAGGAAATAGACACTAACGTATTAGGGGGAGATTGGGCATAAATCTGAATTAAATATTCCAGGGAAAAAATATTCTTTGTATTGTCCTTGGAGCTTTTCTCTAAGTTTGAGATTATTTCAAAAGCACCCACTCCCCCCCACACTAATACAACTACACCAATATGTGAATGACTCTTCAGAGTTTTCATTGTAGCTCTCTCTATATGTATTAATCCTCATAAAAATACATTAGGTATGAATATGGGTATTATTAATTTTATATTGTAAATGTAATTTTATATTGTAAATGTATATTGTAAATGGTGAAGAGAAGTTAAGTGCCAAAGATAATGCAGGTAGTAAGTAGCCAACCATGGACTGGGTGGAAAGACAGGAGAGACAAAGTCCTGGGGCACAGGTTAATTTTTAGGGAAAATAGGTGCAGATGAGAGTGTTATGTTAGGAATGAGGTGGGGGCTGCTCGACAGGATAGAAGGAAGGTATATAAACTTCAGAGAGGAATAGATCAGCAACCCAGAGAAGTTAAATAACTTGCTGAAGATCCTGTAGCTAGAAAGAGTGAGCCGGGCTCAAGGGATTTTCTTTGACTTCACATTTCACAACCTTCAGTGTGTCATTAGAGTGGCCTTGGTGATTCCGAAAAGGCAGGTTTAGTAGAAAGATGATGGGAGCCTGATGAGAGGGTTAACAGAAAATTGATGTGTGGGAGGATAGAGGATTGGAGTGTTGTTTTCTTTTGGTCGCAGAGTGTGAAAAGGAGAGGTGAGGCAGGACCTGGAGAAGTAGCAGGATTAATGGAAGATCTTTTTCTTTCTCTTTTTTTTTTTTAATTTTTTTTTCAACGTTTATTTATTTTTGGGACAGAGAGAGACAGAGCATGAACGGGGGAGGGGCAGAGAGAGAGGGAGTCACAGAATCGGAAACAGGCTCCAGGCTCTGAGCCATCAGCCCAGAGCCCGTCGCGGGGCTCCAACTCTCGGACCCTGAGATCGTGACCTGGCTGAAGTCGGACGCTTAACCGACTGCGCCACCCAGGCGCCCCGAAGATCTTTTTCTTAAAATGGTGGAATCCTGAGTAGATATGCACACAGGAAGCAAAGACCATTGAAAGGGAAAGCCTGAAGATATAAGAGAGATACAAGGTGGGGTTACATTAAGAAGGGCTCTGAATGCTTTCAGGGGAAGCCTGGTTTTAAGTCTGTGAATGACTGGCAGCCACCTGAAACCAATGGAGGCCATATTTAGGTCATGGAGTGGAGTGGTTCAGAGCTTAGGCTATGAAGTCAGACTGCCTGGATCTGTACTCTGGTTCTGACGTGCTTAGGGCACGTATTGGGGAAGCAACTTAATGTCTCTGCCTTGACTTCTTCTTATTTTAATATGAAGGATTGTAAAAACACTTACCAAGAATTACATGAATTAGTACACACTGGGAAGTGCTTGACACATAGTAATACTCAAAAAAATGTTAACTATTATTTTTGGTGGGATAATCTGTGGAGGTCTGAAAATCTTTTTCAATAGTTGATGTGGAAGATAATAAGCACTTGAACCAAGGTTGTGTTAGAAGGCTTTCACAAAGGGGCTAAATTTGAGATGTATGAGTAGCTAAACAATGCAAGACTTGGTACCTGATTGAAGGCTTGGAGTAAGAGAAAGGATTTGCAGAATTGGATGGATGATGTTGCCATGGTAACATGGTAAATTAAAGATAGCAAATTCAGTTTGCAATGCATTATGATTGAGGTGCTGTGTACATCTCAGTGGAGATACCCCACAAACAGTTGAGTATATGAACCTGAATTGCTGGAGAGAAGTGATTAGCTATAATCTGTACTTGAACCATGATACTGGATGAGGAAGTCAGGTAGAAAGCAGTGTTGAAAAGTTGAGGGATTTAAGACAGGTTTAGCACAGATTCTGTCAAAAACTCAGAAATAAACGAAAGAGAGCCAAAGAGGGGTCAGTTGTAGGTTAGGATAAGGTAGACCTCCAATGCAGGTCAAGGGAAAGACATGTGTCCCACTGTGGATGGTAAGGTGGCCCTAATAGTGATGAGGAAGTTCTTCAGGACATCATGGGTGTTTTAGGAAAGTCAGGTACAACTTCCATCAGGTTGTCCCAAACACTAAGCCTTTATAATTGGTTATATCGACACATGATGGCCATAACGTTTTCTATTGAAACATTTTGCCCGGAGTTAAACCGAAAGTCAGACTGGGCAGAACTGTTATTGCAAGCAGCATGGTTTATGTCTGATGCTATCTTCAGTTGATTGTTATGCCTCAAAAGTCCCAGCAAGCCACCTCTATGTGGCACTGTGCCTCCCTAGCAGATGGGAATGAGTGTAGTTATTCAATGATTTGGTATGTGCATCAATTTTAATGATCAAAATAGGATTTTATGTGCAGAGTGTCTAGGCATGAGGTTAAAAGGATAAAATGCCATTATATTTCCAGTGCAGAAATGGATTAGTCCTGAAAAGTTAACAATTGCTTATGCAAGTTAAAAGTTTGTTAAATTTCACTCTGGATTTGTGTTCATCTGGGAACTTATGAAAATGAAGCCTTTCAGTCCCAGTTCGGGTCTCTAGAGGAAGAACACACACAAATTCATTTAATAACCCAGACTGACTTTGATATCTGAACAGATGAATCAGGTGCAAAAAAGTGGAAGGTAGAAGTGGAAGGTGTGATGTGTCTGCCTCACATCACATTGCCTTTGCAGAAGACAGTACAATTTTGGAGTTATAAGTGCATCTCATAATTAAGTTCTGGCAATGAAATGTACAGCATGGTGACTATACTTAATAATACTGTCTTGTATACTTGCAATTTGCTCAGAGTAGATCTTAAGTAATCTTACGAGACACACACAAAAATGGTGTACGTGAGATGATGGGTGTATTAACTAACTTGATTGTGATAATAATTTCACAGTGCATGCATATATCAAAACATCACATTGTATCCCTTAAGTATGTATAATTTTTATTTGCCAAGTACACCACAGTATATTTGGAAAAATGAGATAAAGGTAAGAGGAAATGCAAAATTAAAGGCAAATTATCAACAACTTCAGTATATAAAATATTTTAAAGCTTAAAATACATAAATAATAAAAATTTGGCCCCAGAGTCAGAATTGTATGGTCATGTTTACACATTCATGATGAAAATGAGCGTTCAAGGAAATTAGAAGACAATTATAGGAAAAAAATGTTTTCCTCAATTACACTGTTTTTTGGTTCAAATTATTTTCTGCATAAGGGTTTCAATTTCTTATTTTGCTTTATATATATATATATATATATATATATATATATATATAGTATGTAATTATAATTATGGGTAATAGTATATTTCAAGTTTTCTGTTATGCTGTAACAAACTACTCTAAAACTTAGGGCTTGACATAATTATTTATTTTGTTCATGACTTTGGGGCCAGGAATTGAAGGAGGACTCTGCTGGGTAGTTTATCTCTGCCACATGTGGTGTCCACTGGGGTGGCTGGGGCTGGAAGATCCACATCCAAGGTGCCATCTTTACTCATATGTGGTGCCTTAGTGTTCCTTAGCACTTTTTTCCTGTCTCTCAATTGCCCTTTCTCACTCTCTTTCACCACATGGTGTCTGATCTTTCAGAGCCTTTCTGTGATGCTTTTTCACAGCATGGTGGTTCCAGGGTAGTCTCTTGGTTTAAAGAGGCAGGAAGCAAACGATTCCAGGCTACATAAAGATTATGCCTGCACCTTGCACATCTTCAGTTCTTATGTATTTTATTGGTCAAAGCAGACACAAAGCGTACTAGATTCAAGAGGGTAGATAAATAAATTCTACTTCTTGATGGGAATATGGCAAGAAAAAAGCATGTGTGGGTGACATTGTTGCCATCAGCATTAAAATGTACAATAGGCCACATAACAGAACCAAGGAGACACTGTGAGGATTCTAGTGTTTTCTAAAGTGTGGTCTGCAGAATGCCTGCATTGGAATCACCCGGAAGGGGGGTGGTTTTTACTTTGTAGGATGCTCATTCTCAATTTCTGGATAAGAATCAGAATCTCTGTGGAACTCTGTTGCTTTAATAAGACCTCCATGTGATTGTCAAGTGCACTAAAACTAGAGAAGAGTATTTCTGAGCATGGTTTTGGAGACATGAAGACCTGGATGGAAATTTGACTGCCACCAACTAGCTATGTGGCCTTGGGGTTGACTCCATTCTCTCAGCAATGGTTTCCTCATTTGTAAATTGCACCCAATGATAGTCTCTGATTCATTGGGTTCTTTCTGTGATAAAAAATACACTCCACGTATGAACTTGATAGCATGGTGTCTGGAACACTGTCAATACTTTAATAATAAAGATTTGGTGAGTTAGTGAGTTTCATTCCCCAAACAGATGAGGACTCTTGAGTGTGTAGAGAGGCTGTACACACATAATGGCCTGGACCTGAATTGTGGCCACAGTTAAATTCACCCGTGTTCCAACATGCCAGTGATACACGTATATTCACTCATTAGAATCCATCAGATGAACAAGCGTGAACCTTCCTGTGTGTTTAGGTAGCCAAGTGGACTCATGTATAATAAAGAACTGACTAAACAGAAAGCAGAAAACTAGCTGAAAGTAACGTTGAATTGTTAAAAAAATGGTTCAGTGGAATGGTGGGTACCATTTGGGGAATAAGACACTCTTGGCATTCCATGATTGGGTGAATTTCAAATATGTGTTGACATGGCCCCTGTGAACTTAACTACATGGTAGTGGGAATGACGAATTTGGTAGGAGAAAATGGAGGCCTGATCTGGCAAGTGGCTAAATAAAGAAATAAAGGCTCAATGTTGCACATTTATTAACAATTTTGTTATACTAGAACTATAATCAAAAACATTAAACACAGACAATTAGAAATAAGGTGTGAGAAAGCTAAGTTGTTTATGAAAAGTTTCAGGCTTATAATGTCAACAAAACCTGCAGAAAAGACTCTTAAAGTATTTGAGTCTGTTCTAGATGTCAGCTGTAATCGATAAAAGACTGTAGCATCTGAAAAATGGGCACCGTATGTTTGTGACAGTGAAAGAAGGCAAGAGTATTCAGAAGAAGATGAAAAGCACCCAGGTTCTGTTTCTTGCCCCTGAAGAGCTACCAAAGTGAGATTCTTTTTTAAAAGTCAACATACTTGAAATCCTGTACTTAAATGTGTTTTATAAAGCTCAGAATGAAATGAGAAACAGGTCCTGGGAGAGGTCCATTTAGAATGATAGACTGAATTTTTAGACTCCCTGTGAATTTTCTGTGGGTTGTCTGTCCCTTTAGAAAAAAACAAAAAACAAACAAACAAGAAAACCCCAACTCTTATTTATGCAACATATGTTCTTCTGAAGCACTCAGGGCTTTATGGCTGACACTGATCTACATTTACTTATTGAATCAAGTTCCAAAGCATTCCTCATTATCTAATTTCTATTTCTTTACATTCCCTTACTTGTATTTTATTCCTCTTTTTCCTTTTTTATTAACTTTCTAAAACCTTTCATTACATTTATTTATCTTCTCTATCCTTTTTGTTGTGATGTCCGCCCACCCAAATGATCCAATATTTACCCTTGGTAATGACGACAATCCAGTGACTATAACAATAACAACACAACCAATTAATCTTTGTTGAGCATTTGCTGTGTATCAGATGCTGCTACTTCCTTTCTTCCTCTTCTCTCACCTGAGCCTCTCCCCAAGTATGGGCACTTTTGTCTCATATTTTGAACAGTGGCTATAAATTTGTCTGTTGTTGTGATATATCAACCTCATCAGAGCTATGAACACAAATCATGAGCATACTCTATCATTCTGTTCCAAGATTCAGGATGTGGGAAGAAGAAACCATCTTGGAGCAAAGGATAAGTACACTCACTGTACACACACTTAATCTCAGGCCTCATAACCTAATAGAATCTACTAATTCATTCTTTTATTCCATTGTTAATGTCTTGTGACCGAGAGAGGGAGAACAGTTTTTCCTTGGCTTTCCTCCTGCCTAATCAGGGGATCAGAATACTTACCTAGATAACACAAGGCACCTTTTCCAAATTCATTTGAGGCTGAGATAAGCTCGCTTCATGTCAGTAAAAGTGGAGGTCCAAGCAGTTACAGGGTGAAGTGGCCTCAATGAACATTTGAGCAAAGACTGCCTGTCTGCCATCTCCTGGGCCCTCCATGGGTTGAGAATTTGTGGAGCAGCTGGACAGGGAGATACCCTTCCTTTGTGCCATGTGCATGAGTGTAGTTGTTTCATTTACTAAATCCAGCCATAATACCTAGTGTTTGAGTAGTAGGAGTAGCAGTAGTATTACACTGCTGAAACGAGAAGAACTTTGTCTCTCTCCGAGAGAGTCCATCCTTGATATTTCTTTTATGCCTGGTCCTTTTATGAAATCATTGTAGAGCTCAACAGTCAAAGTATATCCTCAGGAAATACATTAGATCTCTTCTGTGCAAGGAAGAATTATGCGACTAACAAGAGATTTTTGTTTTATCAAATTTCTAAAAACTGATAGGAGGGAATATTTTCAACAATTTTTTTGAGAGTGGTAAAATTAAGCTGATTTAAAGACTTGTATTTTCTGTGCTATTGCCTGAGCACAACCCACTTCTCCATGAAACTTTTATCTTAGCTGTCAGGACAGAGACATAAGCACGACTCTAGCAATTTGTATTCCAGACAGACACATAAATTCATCACTAAAGAGTCAGAAAATGGAAGGAAGCTGCAATGAAGGTGCATTGAATGAAATGAACAAGAAACTGCATGGGATGCCTCATAACATAGCCTTGCTCAGGACTAAACCACTGCCATAATTGATCCCTTTGGAGGCTGAAAGAACCTTGACCTCAGAGGGAAAAAAGGAGGAAGGGAGATACAAATGAACATGAATTATGTCAAGTGTTTTCCACCTGTTACCTTTACTTTAGTTAATGAAACCAATAGTCTTATCCAAAATTTACCATTGAAGTCACATTACTACTAAGTGGTAAGCAGAAGGATTTGAATGTGCATCCGTCTTTTAAGCTTGCATTTATTCTGGCTCTTGCTGCTTCACTGAGAAACTACATGCTTAGAATTTCTTTCTTAAATGATTGGAGTTACTAACGATATTGAGGTGGGTCATCTCTTTTTAGCTCCAATGTGAGCCTAGAGAACTTCTCACCCATTTTTTTCTGTATGTGTGCAACCCAACATACCAAGCTTACACATTATTAGGTAAGCATTTAAACTGTGCTCTACTTTGTCTCATTTGCTAATCCATATAAATAGGAACTTTCTACCTTTCTTCATTTCTAGACCTAATGATTATTCTCCTACCCAACTTTCTTATGTTTTAAAGGCATGATTGGAGGGAGTAGTTTAAATGTAGTTATTGTTTTAGCTGTTTTATTTGTTTCATCAGAAATTCCCATCTAGACCTTGAGGGTGTGATGCTAACTGAAATAAGTCCGATTGAGAAAAGAAATACCATAGGATTTCACTCATATGTGGAATCTAAAGAAACAAATGAATAAACACATTCAATGTAGCATCAGACTTATAAATACAAACTGATGGTTGCCAGAGGGAAGGGGGCCAGGGGAATGGGCAAAATGGGTGAAGGAGGGTGGGAGATACAGGCTTACTCTTAGGGAATGAATAAGTCATGGGTATAAAAGGCACAGCACAGGGCATATAGTCAATGACATTGTAATAGTGTTGTACGGTGACAGATGGTGGCTGTACTTGTGGTGAGCACAGCATAACCCATAAGAAAGTTGAATTGCTATGCTGTACACCTGACACTAATGTAACACTGCATGTCAACTCTAGGCAAATACAAAAAATGAAAAAAAGAAAAGACATCCCCATCTATTGGCAACTTGACTGTCTTATTGAATCCTGCAGAAACTGCCAGCTTGCTGGAACAGCCTCTGTTCTCATGTCAGTATGGAGATTCTACTCTTAAAATAGGGCTCTTCGTTTTGGTCCTCTCTGATTCATGATGTAACAGCTCAAAGAAAGAAGTGTGGCTGTCCCGCTGGAATCTCTGCCAGCCCCTGTCCACATCATGTGGTTACTCTGTAATGATGCCCTGTCACTTAAAATGGGATTTTGCATGAATGCATCATATAACTGAATTACCCTGTTGCAAGCAAATAGCTTATTTTCTCCAGATCCCTAGTCCAGAAAAATGACACAAGAAATGACATATTAGATGCCTTCATACTTTGACTTCATTTTTGGCTTTGCCACAGCTTACATATGATTACAGATGGTAGAAAACTAAAGTGCCCAGGCTTCAATTTTTTTGACGACTACCATCTTACTTGTGCAGAAAGGGGCTTACCAAGAAACCAGTACTGGCTATTCCTTCTCCTCTCCTCTGCATGTCATGAGAATGAATCCAGGGCCTGGGAATTCATCTTCAAGGCTGAGAAAACTGGGGCAGCCTAACCTGCTTACCACGTCCATGGACTTTGAACTCTTTGCAGCACCTGAGTCTGGAGCTGTGGATGAGTTAATATTAAAAACATCATGTGATCTGTCAGCCTATGTTGTGATAAACTGCCATTGGAGGAAGTGACAAGCGCTGTGAAAGCTTCTTTTCTGAATAAATTCCAGTGACACTCCTTTATTTTAGCAACTCAACATTCGGCATTTGGACTTAACTGCACACTTAACCCTCACTCCTTATATTTTCCTGCTTTGGTGTACTGATGTTGTTTCTATTAGGAAATCACCATCACCAAATTTTTCTGTCTAGAGGAGGCTTTCTTTTTGCTTCACCATTTCAAACTCACAAATGGGCAGATTCAGAGTCAAGGGAATGATGTGCGATGCTTACTTTCTCTCTTGGCCTTAGAAGTGAGCTCTCTGTGGTTTGCATCTACTGTTTTGCCATAGGTGGTAACAGACACACAACATGAGCAATGCTAGTAAGTGTTTGTTTTCAGAAAGATTCCTTATAAGTCAGTTTCTTACAGTATCCACAGGACATCACTCTCTGGCTTCTAGCAATCAACATGCTGCTTTGCAAAAACATTTTACAATCTGACCTCTAGTCTCCCCCTTTAGCTCTTCTTCCCCAACTTCCCAGTACCCTAGTTAAATATTTGCCTGATCATTGCCATAGCTCTGTATATACTTCAGTCCTGTTTCAATACTAGTCCATCTTTTCTTTACAACCAGGTTACTTTCTGAGAGAGAAATCTGATCACATTAGCCCCCTGCCTGAAATACTCAAGTAGGATCTCCTCTACCTATAAGATATATTGTAAATTTCATAGCCTGACACTCGTCTTCTGACTACAACCTATCTTTCTCTGATTGTTTTATTTGTATTTTTTATGCCATTATATTTTGGTGGCTCTTAGAAATGCATACAATCTAATAAGCTAAAAATGAAAGACGAAAGGAATCAAATCAAAGGGATTGATGATATCTAATTTTCCCTTTTGCTTTGCCAATTTGATGAAATTTTCCTGTCAAAGTGCTATGAAAATCATTTCTGTATTGATGGAGGCAGCCAAAGGAAATTTTACACAAGTGCTCTGTAATTAAGTAGATATGAGAATTTACTTGCCCATTTCCCCTTCTCAAATCCTGTGTTTTGTCTTGGAATCAGATGATAGTATAGCATAGTTTATATGCAAATGTTTACATTTTTATTAGGATAATGTCAGCATTCTTGTGTAGGCATTGCTTTTCTAGTAAATGAGGAAAGATACTTCAAAAGTTGAGAAGTTTAAAAACAATTTAGGCAGTCTATTTTCTCCCCAATCTGGGTAAGGGCAGAACCAGAAATTAGATTAGAGTAGTTGGGTCTGAAATAGAAGCAGGAGAAAGTAAGACTTAGCATTTAATGGATGGCATAATCCATATGGAGCACAGAATTTTAAGTAGTGGGAGCAGCATAAGCAAATGCATGAAAATTGAAAAACACATTATATGTTTAAATTATGGTGAATAAAAATGTTTGGGTAAAAATGAATTACATCTGGAAATAGAAAGCAATATGGGCAGAAATGGTCCTTAGAACAGAGGACAGAAGATCTGAAATGCTGGACTAAGAGGTCTTACCATGTGACTCAATGAGCAGTAGGGAGCTTCTGGAAGAGTTTCTACAAATTGAGTTTGAGCTGTTCCATGTAGATGCAAGCGGAGTTGTTGGCTAAGATGCTGGGTGTATGGGTTTGTTCTGAACTCAGTCTTTTCTAGGTTACATTGAAAACCTTCCATTTTTCATCTTGGGGACCTCTACTTTGGAAAGAAATGGAATCTGCAAGTTTAGACTCCTGAATGAACAAGCTTGGTAACTAAATGATACAAGTTCAAATTCCACCTGCAAGGATACACCTGTGTGACTTTGCCAGGGATCTCATCTATGTTTCCACTCATAAAATTAATGAGTAGGAATGATGTGCATGGGATGTGCGAGCAGATCACAGTATCACAACTGAGGGGCTGTGCACCATCTGAGAAGCAGTGTCAGAGGCTTCTCAAGAGCTTTCCTAGGTAAGCAGAAAATGGAGCCTTTAAAAGCAGGAATATTCTAGAGGAGGAGGTCAGCAGTGAAAGGTTTGGCAGCACCCGTGTTTAGTACCTTGAGAGCTTTTATAATATGTGCTTATTACTTGATTGTAACAATAACCACTGTGCTGAAAATTTGGAAATTGCAGAATAAGTATTAAAAAAGTTTGCAACCCAATCATCCAGTGATAATCACTATTAATATTGTGGTGTAAATACAGACAAGCTTTTTTCCTCCATGCATTACGTATTCTAATCCTGTACATACATGTAACCCGCCTTCTTCTTAAAAATGTATGAGAGTACTCTTTGCAGGTCTAAGCACTTTTTTCCTCTCAGAAATAAGTGAAAGACAATCTGAGGTCAGCTTACTTCCAGCATAAGCAACAAAGAGTAAAATGGCATATGATTGCCATTTTGAGTATTTAGTGAAAATTTTACCTTATTATAAAACCACGGGCTGGGGCATGCCAAGTGTGCTGATAGAAATCATGCTGTGATAAACACAAATTCTTTCATATATTTATTTTCTTCCTTAGGATGAAATCACAGTAGCAGAATTTCTAGGTCAAAAAGTTGTGAATAATTTTAAAGATGTTAATGAATATTTCCAAATTGTCCCCCAGGAGTTTTTTAAAAAATAATTTATATTCCCCTGTTTTCCATGTACAGGTCAGTTTTGAAATTTAGGGGATAATGATTTAATGAATTGTTTGATTAATGAGTTCTTTGTGCAATGGCAGTGGAATGTATTAAGCATCAGGCTGGGTTGTTTGCTATAGTTTCATGTACATTGTGGCTCCCCTTGATATTTTAGAAATATTTAAGCAGGTACTTAATAGTTGATAAATAGCTTGCATCATATCCTTTGATTAAACATAAAACATTTATTATAACTCCCGAAGGTATTGGAAAAATCAGCAAAGCATATGAAAACACTTAATCTGGCTAGTTAGACATTTATAATGTAAGAGATACTTTTTGCGTGTTTATTAAAGTGGAATCAGATTTCAGAATTCTCAATAATTTAAATAAAATGTTCCCATGGAAGACACCATATGCTACCATCTCAATTTTGTGTGTTTTATTAATTCAAGGGGGAACCTATCTTAAGAGCTACAGGCAAAGCATAGTAAAATTTAACCAAAGCATTTATTCTGTTGAGTCATTCAAGGGATATATCCTTATGGGTGCAAAATAAATATTATTGAATTAGAACTTTAAATCCATAAAGGATCCAAAAGGGCAAGACCCACTTTCAAAATAGGAAAGGAACACAAGCAGAACTCCCTCTGTTTAACAAAAAATGATTCTGTAGGGATGTGATAAACTCATAGAAGTTTTTTTTCTTTTTACGTGGTAGTAGCTACAGACTGGTCCATCTGCTAAGAGTAGCTCCTGACCCGACTGATGAGTTCGTTCAGACAACAGGTTGTACCACTCAAGTATCACCACCACACAGGAAATCCTACAGTATCTGAGGGAGCAAAGAAATACTTCTCTTCTTTCTATTGACAACATTTGGCAACAGAGTTTCTGAGGGTTGTGGTTTAATGTAAGGAGTCTCATTTCGCTAATTACTGAATTTTAAACATCCATCACATGCCTAACCATTGTGTTAACTGGTAGACTGAATTTTAGTAAATGTTCTTTACTAGATTTTAAGGGACTTAAGAATATATACCTCATTTGGCAACCAGATTCTTATCATTAGCTTATAATAAAAGTGGAGTAGTTATATGCACATATAGCTTCTAGTGCTATCCCAGTGTATTGCAAACTGTCAATAAATTTTAGTTGTTTTTATTTAAAAGTTAATATTAGTTAATGTTGCTATGGCTATTTTATCATTATTACTGTTATTTTTAATGTTTTTTTTTTTTAATTTACTTTTGAGAGAGAGAGAGAGAGAGAACAAGTGGGGGAGGGGCAGAGAGAGAGAGAGAGAGAGACAGACAGACAGAAACGGAAGCAGACTCCAGGCTCTGAGTTGTCAGCACAGACCCCAATGTGGGGCTCGAACTCATGAACCCTGAGATCATGACCTGATGGCTTAACCCACTGAGCCACCCAGGTGCCCCTCCCATTTTTTAAATTATATAAAATAAGGAAATTCTTAGCCTTTAGCGCACATCCGTTGGGGTTCTTCTTCTTTAAAGGGTAAAAGTCTTTGGCACAAGGTGACATTTAGGATGAATGTCAAAAAGACATCTGAGGAATTGTCTCCCCAGTAACACCCTTCCTTAACCCACTCTCTTCTTTGTGAGGTTACTGAATGGCTACTTCGGGACTGCCATTTTCTCACATGACCCTTTTCTCCAGGTCAAATTTCTTGATACTTGGGAAAAGATGGTCTGCAGTGGGAGAGAAGGAATCCAATATGAGAGAGACACAAATAGAAGAGAGAAAGAGAAAGAGAGGGAGGGGGTGTGGAGGGAGAGAGGCTTTCATCACTCTGGTCGGAGCCCTAGCTGTTTTTGAGGCCCCAATAGATACCTAACCTTGTTTTTTGATGATTCGACTATAAATTGGAGTCCCTCTACCAATGAACTTCCCTTTCGTGTTTAAGCTGGTTTGGATTTGTCTTGGGCTTCAAAACTGTCACTGTCTTCTCTGACTTCTTGTTATTCACGTTCAGGCTCTCAAGACCCACAATTGTCCTCAAATGGGGTACACTTACTCTACTCTGCAACACATTAGCCCCAATAGTCTTGGTCTGAACATCATTTCATTACAACATGAGATGGGTGCTATCGATCAGGTCAGCCCTTGGTGCTGGCAGTGTTAAATGCCCAAATTCAAACAGCATTACTTATGCAAAAGAGAAGCCACATTCTAATCTCGTCTATATTTCGAAAACTCAAACGCTTCATGTTCTAGCAAATGATCACATGTGAGATGTACCTTTCTCATTTTTGCCAGTTCTTCCACTTACTTATTCTCTCTTTCATTTGTCATGTGGCACTAGCACTGAGCAGCTTTTCTGGTTTTTTTTTTTAAGGCAATTATTACTTCTATAATTTAGACAGCAATATGCATTTCAACTTAAATTTAAAACCCATGGGCAAGAGACTGATGTTTGTACATATCTAAAATAAGTCTGCTGGACATGTTGTGATTATTTTGGGTTTGGAATGCTTTAACATCACGAACATTAATTATATATTTTTCATAGTTAGTTCTAAGACATCGGTGCTCCACCTCTGCTTTGCTAATACAACCATTATGCAGGAAAGGGTCAAGAATTCCGTTAGAGATTCATTTGAGATGTGTCTATTTTTTGGCTCATTATCTGAATAATAGGCTCCCTAATTCTCTTATAAATAAATCAGGCACCATGGTCAAATGGTTAGATTTGTCAAATGGAGGGCTAGGTCTAACATGAGGTAAGTGAGGCTGGAGGCTAAAAAAAAAAAAAGGAGATACTCTCAGGGTTCTGCAAGTTGCCTGTGTCTCCTCACCTCATCCTGGCTATGTTGAAATGTCACAAGCTAGATTAGGAGATGTTCATGTGGACCAGGTGAGAAAATGAGACAGCATATGTACCAACTATGCAATTGAGAATATGTGCCAAAATTACATAGTATATGTACCAACTGTGGGATTAAGAAAAAGCCAGAACAACAACAACAAAAAGAACTGATTGTTTAGCAGATCTGCCAGATTCACCTTCTTTCTTTCCTTACTGCATCCAGAAAGGTATCACCTGCATCTTTCAGCACAGGTCTATCCAGGAGGCATCCTAGAACATTAAGCAGAGCACCTAGGACTCAAGGTCATGTCCTTGAGTGGGTTACTCTTGATTGCGGAAAATCAACATATCATCATCCCCAAGTTCCTTTTCTGCTAGGTGGTCCTGGGTCTAAGCCATTTCCTCACTGGTGGTTACTCAGTAGGTTCTTGATTACTTTCAGCAGGTGACTGCCAGGGCAACTATGACAAGAGTGAGGTTTATTTTCAGCCACCCTATCCTATTTTGTTCCCCTTTTTCACATTGATGGTTTCTTTTTTCAGTTCTTTCAAGCTCCAATTGCCCTCATGGGCTCCCTGATTCCATTACTCATAGGGTGGGATCTGAATGCTGTTTATGCCAGCATGGAAATGACAAATGAACGTTTGAAATAGTATTCCTCTACAGGGAATGTGCAAGTGGGCAGGCACAGGTAAGACTTGGGTTGTGAGTGAATGGGCGGAAAGGTGGGCAGATTTGACATGGATTTAGAACAGGTGAGCCAGAACAGGTAAGCTTCAAATTCAGCTCAAAAGGATGACAACCTTTGATCCAAGGACAAAGACTGGATCTCCTCTGACCCTATCCCAAGAGTTCGCAAAAGGGCTGATAATGAGAGTGGCAAGACTTACCTCAAATCTTCACAAGGACTTGTAGCAACTGATTGGGCTAGAGCCACTAAGATTACCCCTCATTGCATATTTTGGAAATATACTATTCAATTTTAGCTCTGTTTTGTGCATTTAAAACTTGTTTCCTCTAAGATTATAAGTCAACTGAGGTCATTTATCTCCCATTTCACCTGACACAATGCTAGGAAGGTAGCAGGTGGTGAATATTTATTCACTTTAATTGAATTTTATCACATACAGGGTCTATTTGTCTCACATACATATGTGGCCTTTATACTATTAATATTGTTCCTGCTTATAAAGATCATATTATTTCAACACTTGGTTTCTTTGAAGGAAATTATGTCTGAATATCTCCCTCCTGTTTCTGCAATAATTATATTACGATAACTCTCCTAGCTCTTAAATCCTGTGTGGTTTAACTGAATTATCAAGAAACTTCACTCTCCATCCTGAGATAATCCAATGTATCTTTTCTAACCCATTCTACTGAATTAGTTCATAGAGGGTTATCTGTTTAAACAGCAATCTGAGTTCTTTAGAAGTTCTGCTTGGGCCAGACTTCAGACATCACTACCAATTGGCAGTTCAGTTATCAGCAGGGTGATTCTTAGTAGCTCCTTCAGCTACACTCCTCCCTTGACAAAGCAAACAGACAAAAAGAACACCAACAAAAGCATCTTGCAACCCAGGGCTTTGGTTACTCTTAAAGTACCACGTGCAGATAATATAACCACATGACCAAATGTTCCTTCCAGTAAAGTGCTTGCAGTAGAATGGAGTTCGGCGTGTTTGTTTTAACCATGCAGTGCATATGCCATCTGGCACATTTCGCATAAAAATGAAACTGCTTTCATGGCTGAGTAGATGCCAAAATGGAATTGTATAACAGTGATAAGGCCTTGTCTGGTTCATGAATATACCTTAGGTGCTGTTTCAAGCATGAAACTATAGATGATGTGAAAATAGTCACCTTTTTTTCTCTTCAGAGGTGAAGGATATACTAAGAGTGAAGTCACTCACTTCTGTGAGCTTAGATCCCCGCTATGATTTTTAATGTGGAGAAAAATAGTTGCAAATTCTTTGTCTATGATTTTTGAAACATAATTCAAGGCTTTAATTTAACTCTGGGTTTATGCCTCTGTGGAATAGCTAGGGGGTGGGGGAATATAAAACATACAGACTAGAGATTGGATGAAAAAAATGTCTAGAGTTTTAGGGTTTCTACAATATATCAAATATGTAGATGATTGACAGAATTTCCTCCTTCTTTTCCATTACTTTCATGTCATGTTGTCAAATCCCAGGCAAGATCCCCTTTTCCACCTTCCCTGAGCCCTCTATACACCTTAAGAAAATGAATCTCAATCCATCTAACCTCCAGGGTGCTGGTGTAGGTTTAAGGAATTTTAGAAGACTGTACCAATTCTAGTGGGACATATCACATTGGTGACAAGGTGCCAGAGATTCATGGTTAAAGGTATTTGTAGAAAATTTGTGCATCTCTACTATGTTGTGCAACCTAATAGTATATTCTCCTCTGTCTATAATAACTTATTTTCTGGCAAACTTGGGACTCAACATTTCTCATGGTTGATATTCAGATTTACACAAAAGTGTTCTCTTAATGCACCTTCATGCATCTCATACATATTTGTATTTCTTTCCTGCATAATTTTAGGCCCAGTAGAGTGTCATAACAAACCTTTCCCTATGTTATCAGGACCAATATCTGTAGCATAAGCAATTTTCAAATCCTTCAAGTCATTTACCTCCAGAACTTACTTCAGTACAAGCATAAGCGTGATCAGAAATTGGGCATGTATCTATTTTTCTGGTCAACTTAACTCCAATGTACACTCGCCTTGGCACGCAGCTATGAAGTCATTAATATCTCAAACAGTATGTTCTCATAACATATGATGGACCTTATGTCATACAGCTATAAGAGATGCTTAGACATTTATGCCTGCAAACTAGGTTTCTTACTTGCTTTGTAATATAACACCAGGAACCTTGTTAAGCTATTGCCCCACAATGATTATTTGTCTCTTTCAGGAGGGGTATTTCACCCCATGCCTGCAGGCATTTTCTGATATTTGTTGCTCAAGAAACTTCCACATGTTGATTCTCTCCAGTACTTGTCTACACAAGGTTTAGGACTATAATTGTTGTTAAAAATGTCTCTGAACCAGATACCAGTGTACTGAGGCTTCCCTTCACTTGCAATCAAATTTCAAATGATATGAAACTGTAGATCTGTGAGGGAGTGGAATTTAGTCAGTGTTCTGCAGGAATTGATTTCAATCTCAGAGGTCTTTGGAGAACTATCATTTGAACTTTAAATTTTTTTTTCAACATTTGTTTATTTTTGGGACAGAGAGAGACAGAGCATGAACGGGGGAGGGGCAGAGAGAGAGGGAGACACAGAATCGGAAACAGGCTCCAGGCTCCGAGCCATCAGCCCAGAGCCTGACGCGGGGCTCGAACTCCCGGACCGCGAGATCGTGACCTGGCTGAAGTCGGACGCTTAACCGACTGCGCCACCCAGGCGCCCCTCATTTGAACTTTAGAATACCCTCTCTTTCTTCTAAAACTTTCTGTGTTGGAAACAGTTTACTTCTACCTGCACTGCCTAGAAAAGAGTGAAACATTATATAGGCTTCTTGCATAGGCCCTTATAGCTGGGGATGAAAGTTTATAGCAATATTAATCTCTTAGTAATTTAGTTACAAGCTTGTGATTCACATGTAACTTGTGGTTATTACTCTGAGTTTTATAGTTCAATTAGGCTTTCAGGGTATAAAGATTATAGCAGATTGGCAGAGCCTAGTCATTACCCTGTTTTGCTAAGCCTCCATCCATTTTAGAAAATCTATTCCATCCCTACGAACAAAAACGACTCTGCTTTGGAAAAGCAGCATTGAGATCCCCGTGAGCATATGCACAGAGGCGCCATTTTGTCCCTGTTCAGGACTTGTAGATGACCTTGTAGATGAAGTGCCCAGTTTGAAGCTGATCTTGAAGGAATGGCCTCATATATGTAGATTTGTAGATTGTCTTGGAGATGAAATGGTTAGGTTTCCAGTTGATTTGGTATTGATGGATTCACATCTAGCTGAGAGCCAGAAAAAGTGTCGTTGTGGCCAGAGGAGAATACACTTGTGATCTGCAACGTGGCACAGATTGGAAGAGATTTAGCAGTGAAAATTATTTGCTTATGTTTTTCACCTGTCACTTGTTCAACTGATATGCTGTATTAAAGATAAGTGTGAAATAATCTGCAAGAATTGATAAAGAGGTTTGAAATCCTGAAGACTACATCAGTTCCCCCTTTGGCTGGCATTTAGAAGTTTTAACTTCAGTATCTCAAAATGTACAGGGGTGCAGGGAGTGTGGAACAATGACTGCTGGAGTATTGGTCAGGTTTTGTCAACATGACCAAATAAGAGGATAAGAGAGACTGTTATAACCTCCCAATAATGTACAAAAACCCCAATCTCTCTTTAGATGGTAACAAATGCACACTTGGCATTGGCACAAAAGTATTTTCTGATGGTGTGGAAATTTTCAGTTTTTTCCTCTGTGTATTTTATTTATTTTTTAAAGTTTATTTATTTCTGAGAGATAGCACGCAAGTGGGAGAGGAGCAGAGAGAGAGAGAGAGAGAGAGAGAGAGAGAGAGACATAGAATCTGAAGCAGGCTCCAGACTCTGAGCTGTCAGCACAGAGCCTGATGTGGGGCTTGAATCCATGGATTGTGAGATCATGATCTGAGCCAAAGTCAGATGCCTAACTGCTTGAGCCATTGAGGTGCCCCTCCTCTGTATATTTCAGAAATGTGTAGCCCAAGAGTTAGACTGAAATCTCCAAATAACATTGTAGGATTTCTATCAACTACTACTAAATACACTATCATTCTTTCATTCTTTCGTTCATTCAACAGGTGTGTATTGAGCACTGACTAACAGCTATTTCAAATGCTGCTGGTCCACTGGTGAATAAATTACACCAGGCCCTTCTCCGTGGAGCTCACATTCCTCTCTGCATAGGGGGAGGAGGCAGGGAAAATTTCTGCCCTGAGATGGCGCTCGATATGCACACCTCTCTCTTCTTTAACGTCCCATTGGCAGTAATCAGGGAAGCCAGCTTTGTATTCACAAATACCAACACTTAACTTTATTAAGTACTTTGTACTAGTCCAACACGTGTTTTTCCAATTGTGCCTCATCTGCTGTTTAATCCACTGGTTGACTTTCTAATGTCATTTTTAAAAATTATTTTAATTTTTTTTCTATAAGCTCTATTTAATTCTTTTCTGAGTATGTCTCATTATTTTCATAGGCTCCTCTTTGTTATCCTTTAAATAGATAATTTTATTTCTGTAACTGTATTAAGCATAATTTTTTAGAACATGTATTTGATAATTCTAATATTTGCAGTCTTCCTGGGTCTGTTTCTGCTTTTTTTGAAATTGTAAGTATATGTTTTATGGAATATAATTTGTGGGAATTTTTTTTTGTTTGAGGACCAGCTTTAAGATGGTTTCCATTTGTCTATGGTAAGTAAATTCTCATTCTAAACTAATTTTTAAGCTCCATATCCCCCCTTCCACATGTGAACATTGTAATTCTGGCTGTAACCCATGTGAATCAGCTCATAAGTATAAATTCTCAGGGAATTTATCTGTCCCTTCTCTCCACCCAGAGCCAAGATGAGACACCATGTGTCCTTCAATATCTCCTTCAACAGAAAAATTTCCCCTAGCTTATCTCCTTTCATGGTTGGTATTGCATTCTGCGAGCCCTGGCTTTATGTGAGATTGTCCTCTGAAGATACAGCATCCTTTCAGGTCTTTGCTAGTTTTAGGATCTTTATGCCTCAGCTCAGATCTTGCCTCTTCAAGGAGTCCTTTCTAGGGTGCCTGGATGGCTTAGTAGGTTGAGTGTTGGACTCTTGATTTCAGCTCAGGTCACAATCCCAGTGTTGTGGGATTGAGCCCCATGTCAGGCTCTGCGCTGAGAGTGGGGCCTTCTTAAGATTCTTTCTCTCCCCTCTATCCCTCTTCCTCACTCACATTCTCTCTAAAACAAAACAAAATCACCCCTCCCCCACCTTTCCTGACTGTCTGAAGTAGACTTTCTGGTCATATCATCCTATTATTGTCTTCATACCCTTACTAATACCTGAAACTGTCTAGTTAACTAGTTTGTGAATTATTTCTATTAAAAATCTATTCCCAATCAAGACTACAAACTGCACAAGTGTGAGAACTTTCCCTTTTATTCACTGTACCATTCTCAGTGCCTGAGATGGTACGTGGCCCAAAGGAGGTCCTCAGAGAATTTACATTGAATTAGAAATTGATGGAATGAGCTAATAGAATAAGTTAACATTATGTTTCACCATGCCTCTCAATACATGGAAGTTAACTTCTTTCTAGTCTTCATACCCATGTTGTTTTAAAAAAAAGTCCAAGGGCTTCTATGGTCAAAACAACTGCTGTGGTTTCTAATTGTTTACCTGGGTTCCTCTGCCCTTTGCCCTCTTCCTTCTACTTTGGTCTGGAGGTTTCCTGACACCTCAGTTGGGTTGAGTGGAAAGGCAGGCTGAGTGGGGACTACGAACAGTCAAGCTTTCCACTGCATAATGTGTGAGTAGGATGAGATTCAAGTGTGACTGTACTATGGCTTGAATCCCTTAGTATTTGTAGCAAGACCCTGCCGACAGATGTGTGTACTTGAGTTGGTGATGGCAGGATATAGTGCTAACTCTCCATATTTGATGGAGCTGACTCTCATTGACTATGAAATGGTGCACTGTCATCCTTCTCAGGTGGTAGGGGCTGCTTCCTGCCTGTCCCAGATGGTTCTAGGCCAAGAAAAATGGAGCTTAAAGCAGTGGTTTTACCCTGGATATGCTGAGAATGAAGTATTAGAAGTCATGTAACACGTGGCCAAAGATGTAGTGCAACTAAATGAAAATGTAACCTAATTCACTGCCATCAAGAATAAGTATGCAAGTATAAAACTCCTGAATATCAGCATGATTTCTCAGCTGAACACAAAAGACATCCAAGACTTTGCCTCATTTCTGATGAGATGATCCTAGGCTGCCATGACCCCTGAGGAAGAGTAGTTCTGTGCACTGTATTGCTGACTAAGCATCCCTTTGGCCATAAGTCTTGGCTGGTAGCTTAGTTCTCTCCAAAGAGGCAGAGAGTATGGGGACTATATTAGTTATAGGAGACACCCCATGATATGCCAGTGTATTGCCCCTTTCTTTCTTTTCTTTTCTTCTTTCTTTCTTTCTTTCTTTCTTTCTTTCTTTCTTTCTTTCTTTCTTTCTTCTTTTCTTTTTGGATGTAAATCTGGGCTTCTCCCTCTTTCCATTTCTAGATTGACTAATCCCAGTTTGTAACTTTGACTGTATAACAATAAAACTGCAGCCATACCTGGTTGATTTCAGACCTCTTTATGGCAGCTTCCATGTCTCATCCCAGGTCCCCAACTCAATTGCCTGTTTCCTGTTTCTTTTATCACTGCTACAATTTGCCTTGGTCCTCTCTTATTTGACAGTAAAAGATAAATTGAGGAGGAAAACAAAACCAAAACAGGTCCTCTGGTTAAATATTTTAAAATACCAGCATACTATTGCAAAAGCATATCCTCATAAAGTAAATGTTGAAAACAAATAGAAAAATGGAAGGAAAACAATCACTTATAATGTAGCCACCTAGTCATAGTAATGGCATTAATTTCTTTTGGTTCTTTTATAATTCTTAATTTTATTTTCCTCCACACTGTATATATAATTATACCAATTATACTAGATACACAATTTTGAATCCTGTTTTTTTTCAGTTATATCTTTATAAACACTTGAATATAGTGTGCAATTGGTTGCATAGTATTCCAGTTAATGGGTATACTTTAATTTCTTCAGGCTTTTATAAACATTTGCATTGTTTAACAGGACATGTCAATGTAAATGTTTATAGACCTATTATATAATGCATATCATGTATTATATCAGATGCCACTCCTGGGAAATCAATCAATTCAGCAAAACCTATCATTAATTGAGGTGAGAGTTGGTTGTAAGGTGCTCTTAGAAAGTGTGCTTTGTAATGGATCACAACCTGAGAAGCAGACTGAGGACGGAGAAGCTCACATACACGGGACTGGGTGTGTGCAGACATAGGCATGTGCACTGAGCCTGGAAGGGATCCATCTGGGGGATGTAACATAAGGAGCATGGTAGGGATTCATTCTTTGGTACGAGGGAAACACATATCTATGCTTTTCTAAGCAAAATTTTGAAGTTCAAGGAAATCCCCAAATTTCAGTTTACTGGGATATTCACATAGAAATAAAAATAAAAATAATTGTAAATGCCTTTTGTGTTTCTAATAAGATCCAAAGTGTCATGTTCATTCAAATTTGCAAATTTATGAAGGAAAGCGACGTTTTAAAGTGAAATTGCTTCTATGTCAGGGATGTCATTGTTGCTCGGATGATCATAAAAAAGGAAAGATTTAAGATTCTTAAAAAGCGTGAGATCAAGTTTGGCAGTGATTCCCCTTTATATGATACATGTACTTCAGAGATTTAATTTAAATTCAGAATTAAATAACTTCATGAGATACACAATGTGAAAGTAAGATTATCTTGATTTTTAGAAAGTTCTTAAGAGTATCCTAAGTAATTTTTTTGAAAGCAAATCATTTTAGTATTTCTCTGTAAAACTTAAGCTAAAAAATAGAAAAAGTAAGTCTGTAGGGGACAATAATCTGGTCCTGATGGAAAAAAGAAATACAGCTAGGCTTTATGAAATATCTTTGCTATACTGACATGGAAGTGACATCATGTTTTAAAATATCCTTCCGGAGTAGCATAAATGAAAACATATTTTTCTCTGACTTCCTTCCTTCTAACTGCTCTTCACCCTGTCTTTGGTCTTTCTGTTCTTATCTGCCATTTCTTTTGTCCCTTCTTCGCCCCTCAGCCCTATCACTTTGATCTGCATTTCCTTATAATTTCCACTCCATTCTTCTTTAATTTGAAACTTCCTTCTTTACTTTTCAAGCATCTTTTCTCTCCTGTACTGAATCTTTCTTTTAAATGAAATAGCCACATTGATTGTGAAAAATGAAAACGGTGTCAGATGTTGCCCTCTGCCCATAAATAACAAACAAAACAAAACAAAAACACAGATGCAAGTATTAAAATGTTTTTCCCATTTTAAGAAAAGAATTTTGCTGGATGTCTTCGATCTGTGTGGCTTTACCACAGACTATCTACTTTCAATTCTTATAGCACTTATCCTTTGAAAAAAGCTATTTGCACTTATCATTGATATTTTTACTCAAATAACTCCTCACTGACTGAGTAAACTTACAGAACTGACCAGTCCATCAAATTAAGGGTATAGACTGGTTAGGTTCAATTAATCAAGGCTTCATGGAGGAAGGAGAGGACACTCAAAATGGTTAAATAATACCACCCCATATCAGGGATGTAATTTATATGTCCCACTCCTTTACTTGACTCTCATCACAGACATCACTAACCAACCATAGTACTCTTTCCTGCTCAACATGGATATGGTTCCACACTCCTTCTAAGCATTACATCTATCATGGTAACTTAACTAGATGTGTTACTTAATTTGAAATCAATTTGTCCTCTTTGCTTTAGACCAGGTCATTATATATGCCAAATGACCTATCTCATAGATGCTCCAATACATATGACCTATAAGGTAGGTATTTTATTAAGGGTTTTGCAGGAGGAAATTTTGCAACTGAGAAGAATTTAGGTAACTCACTAATGTCACACAACTACTGATAGGAATACTTCAGTTCTTTTTATGGCAAGATCAGTATTCTTTTTTCTATAGTTGCTTAAAGAGCTATTTGTGGACATTTGCCTGAGAACTCCTAAAGAGAAAGCTAGCAAATGGTAAAAGAAAATTCTAATTGTGTTGGGAAAATTTTTGTTCCAGGGTTATAGCAGTGTCATTGAGGGTTGCTGCTGAGTGTAAGTGAAATATGTGACATCTATTTGCAGTGAATAGTAAATACCAAAAATGGAGCCTAATATTTCCCTGAAACTCTATCCTCTCATCATTGAGTCCATGCAGACCCAACTCATCTCCAGTGCTTGGAATCTGAGTGATATTTCTTTAGATTTGGGGAGTCCCTTTTTTTTTTTAAAGCTAGTCACCATTGATGAACCAAGAAAGCAATTCATTTTGTAGAACTTAATGGAAAAAGGTACATGTGATCATTTATTTTTACATTGGAAATCTCCAACAGTACTTAAAGGGATGGAATAATCAGAGAAATGATATTGTTTTAAAGCTTGTTGGAGTTTACTCTGGAGGACAGTCTTAGATGTGGGTGATTCCAAAAAGGCCACTGAATGCATCTAGAAGAAACATGAACTTTTCAATTTTAAAGGAGACTGGCCCCTCAGCAACCCAGGGAAGATAAGCTCTCCCTGCCCCTGATCCTTTCTCTTCCAGGACTCAATTTCCCTGTGCCTTTTTCACATAGTGACAGAAGGACACTACTTTTTCCAAACAATATGGGCAGAGATCTTCCCCTTCCTGCCCACCCCTCCACCCCCAGCATTTAGAAGATTAGCTATACACCCTTTAAAATATTTTAACCAAGTCTTCCATAGTTTTGCATATTTGCATAATGATAAAGTTCACTCCTTAGTTATTTTCCTTAACAAGCTGAAAAATACCATGCAAACATAAAGTGGAACCGGCGAGGGGCTCACTCATATTGCCAATTTGATCTTCTCTATACTTCATCAAGTTACTTCATCTGAATCCTACTCCAAGTTACTTTTCTTCTCCATTGTCACAAATCAAAAAAAAAACACCTTAGAATAAATATGACATTTCAAGAGGCATCCTATTGTTCTTCATACTAGACCATGGTTCCTTACTCATGCTATTTTCTTAATACGAACTCTGGCTAGGAAGGAAGCACCTCATGCTCTGATAGCAGCAACCATGATCTATAGCCCTCTGAAAAAAGCTCTGGGTATGTTTATTGGATCAAGTAGCTATTTGACTTTACAATTTTGTAAACAACTTACAGTTAAAAAATTTTAAAAACATTTATCTATTTTCAGAGAGAAAGAGGGAGAGAAAGGGGAACAGGAAGAGAGAGAGAGAAAGAGAGAGAGAGAGAGAGGGCACACACAACCGACTGAGCCACCCAGGTGCCCCCGAAATTTTGAAGAGAATAATGCTTGTATAAGAGTGTAAAATATTTCTTATGCCATATTTTTATGCTGTATGTCAGTATTATTTCCATATAATTTTAGTGAATATTTTCTCAAAGAATTATTTGTAGCAGTGGGTTGTTTAAAAATCATTTATGTGAAAATTAAGATCCTCTCTGCATTTCATTCTGTTGAAAATCAACAAATTTGAGAATTAATGTCTATATTGTTCATAATCTTCTCTTAAAGAGACAGAACAGAATTTAATTTTGGAAGATGAGATTTGCTAATTGATCTCTCTAGAGTGAACTACCGAGGAAATGAGAATAAGAAAAAGGACTTATGTCGTAATACACATTTATAAAAAAATGCATATTATCCATGACTCTATTATGTATTCTAAGAACTTCTATTATTTACTCCTGTGGCTTATAAGCCCTCTTTCAAGGTAAAAATCCTATTTGTTCATGTCAACATTGTTTACTATTTGTTTATTTCTTATTTGTTATGTGAACACTGGAATTAAATATTCTTTTGAAAATAAATAATTGCCAATTTTTCCCAGATCCAGAAATCCTAATACAAGGCAATAAAATTCAAGGCTTTGTATGCTCATGAGTGCATATAAGTCTTTAATTACTGAGAGACTGAATAATAGCGAGTGATAAGCTGTAAGCAAGCAAATGGTTAGTGTGTTCTCTCAGGGTCCCTCCCTGGGGAGTTGGCATATATTCATCAGAATCAAAAACAGCTTCCTCTTTCCCTTAGAGGGGCTTCCGGTTCTTAAAGAACAGATGGGATAGAAGTAAACACACAACATTCGCAGGTAACTAGAGAAATACAAAAATATGTTTGGGGCAACACGTAAATCAGTACACGTTTCTTTGGCTAAAAAACAGATTAGCTTTCATAGTTACTGTCTAGATCCACTGGAAAAGAAAAAAACACACAACAACTAAAAACCACAAACAACCACCCATACCAAACTATAGCTGCTTGGGTCTTATCATCTTTTTGATCAAACTGAGAGTGTGTATCCTTCCTTTCAAGATTCTAGCTTTCTATTCCTATGTGCCACTCTGAGGATCTGTAAAGCAGATGTTTTTCTGGTATAAATCCATGTGCCTTGAATTATTTTAGCCCCTCTCAGTAAATCATCCCTCTCCAATCCCTTTCCAGGAAGCATTCCTTTTGGTAAATGTGAACACAGTTGACTAGTATGTCAACTGAGTTGGGGGCAGCCAGCAGTAGGGCATTGTCCTCCAATCTCCAGTGTCCCCACCAGCACCAAACCATCTCTGATTTTGAAATGAACTAATCAAAATATATTCTTTCACACTGGGGCGGGGGGAGAGGGAGGGGGGAAGACAAGAGGCTGTTAGACTCCAAAGGTCTTATCCGAGTTACTTTAGGACAGAGTCCACAATTGGTCTTTTTTGATGTAGAGGCTGCTATGACCTGTCTGTCCCCTTTTTCCCTCCAAGGCACTTCCAGTAGAAGGGACATGTGCTAATAGCTGCCACCACTGCCCCTTACCTAGGGGGACTGATGGAGAAAGAATGTCTTGCCTATAACTTGTCTTGTACTACAAGCAGATGTGTGCTATCTCCTCACACTCACATCCCAGTCCAATATAACCCCAATTTTTAGGGAATTTCCCTTCAGGGAATAAAACGGAGATTGTATGCTAAGAAAATCTTAGAACTTGTGGGAACAAAGGTACTCTTTAGGTTGGCCAGATATACTTCTCACTTGCTAGAAAATGATCTGACTCTTAATGTCACTTTCACAGTGTGACTATTGCCACTGTCTGCGGGTGCCCTGGAAAACCTAATTAGACACAGGGGTGAACATTTTACTTTCAGTCAAGGGAATATTCCTCCTGGATAAATCACCGTGGGACCCTAAAAAATAATGGTGTTTGACTGGCTTGCTTTTAAAAGAACTGAATGAGCCCTCAGATTGTTTGGCTTTATTTGATACTTTAACACAGGACACAATCTGTAAGATGTATGGTTGGGAAATCTCTTTCTTTCTTAAGGGCAATTCTTATTTGAAACAAGCATTCTCCACAACAAGCCTCTGTTTGACCAAAATTAGAGTACACCTATGTACCCTGTTCTAATTTTCTGTAGTTCTTTTTATATGATGAGAGAAATCAATTTTCTCTCTTCTTTCCTTGTAACACTGAATGTTTTGAAGATGATACTTTGCTTTAGCAAGAGAGACTCAGGATAGTTATTTGAAAAGCTGACTTGTATCTTTATTTGCCTGAATCTTGCTTATTCTTACTTAATCTTATTCATTTTATGTAGGTCTCTTCCCTATGAGTGGGTACTTAGGTAGAGTTATAGTTGTGAGGTGGCCGCAGAAACTCTCCAGTCTAACTCTTTGTGTCTGCTTGGGATTCACCCTTCCTTGGTGTGGCTAATGACCCTGTTTGCCGGGCCCTGGCCTTTCAGGCCTTGCCCAGCCATGGACAGAGACAGCTCCTTTGCTTAGGCTCGGCCCTACTCAGCATCTATTCTGGTGCTGAGCAGATCAAAGAACACATGGGGAGTCTCTTATCCAGCAATGAGTGAGATCCAAGTTAGACATATTTATGAAATCTGATGTACAGTGTCACTGAAGTAAGCTCACAGATGCATCTTTACAGGGTTTCAGCCTTTCTCTAAGCACTGCCTTATTGGTCTGGTCTCAGGCTCTGGTTTACTATTTCAGTTCTCTTGCAGGGATTGGAAATTGAACTCCAGCTTGCTTGGATGGAGCTCTTCCCTTCTCTGGTCCTTGCTGATGGCCTCCAGGAGGAGCCTAGACTCTGTCCTCAGCAACACTTAGTCCAGATTTCAATGAATTTACCTCCACTTCCTATATATCCTGCACTTAATGACAATGTTTTCATCCCAACTGCCTTCAAAACTTGCTTGGAACTCATGTTATGCCTTCAAGTTTTGTGCATCAAATTGAATTGATTTAGATTTTGATGCCAAACTGTATCAAGTCCCAGATCACCCATTCTCAGACAAGTGTGTTGGGCCAGTGGATAATGTGGATAACACTCTTCTCACCTCTTCAGGCTGATCACATGTAGTCTGCTCTTTCTCTTCCCAAACTCGGACATTGTAGAGTGCTTACACTTAAAGGGTGGGGAGATAATGATTTACTTCCTTGTAGATAAAGGTAAGTAGGTCAGAATTTGGAATTGGAATTCTTTCGCAGTAAAGAGTTATGTGTTCTCTCCCTTTATTTATTTATTCATTCAATCATTTATTTAATTAATATGGATTTATGGGTGTTCTCCACTTTGTATAATAGTCCAGTATATTTTAGTCACAAGTAGATCAGATGCTTCTAGGGAATTAGAACTGATTCCTGCTTCTATAGGTCCCTCTGCCTGACACAGAACAGATGCAAAAAGACACTTCTTAGTTAATAGAACTAAAATAAGAATTAAGCTCACAATATCTGTAATGATTTGCCAAAGCAGCCCAACTGGTCTTCTGACATTAACTTACTACATTTTACTGCCTTTCTGATAAAGATGTCAGAAATGGGACGTTCTAATCCAACCCCTTCATTTACACATGATGAAATTTAGGACTGGAGAAGTATATGGAGCCATATGTGGAATGAGAGCCCACTTTTCCTAACTTCCAATGTGATACTCTTTAGACATAATGCATGCAGTAGCACCAACTACAGTGCCTAATGCATCCATGCACTCGACCCAGGTTGGTTGATTTTACATCTGTAAGCAAAAGAGAGCCATCACAGAAATTTTCTCTGTTATGTTTGTTTTGCAAAGTGAATTTTCACTTTCCACTGATCTCTAAGGCAGAAATGAGCATGGATGTGTGTAAGAATGACACTGGGGTGATCAGATGAAAGCAGACCAAGTGACAGCCACTAAAGGCTGTGCCAAGCTGGTGGCAGGGAAAAAGAAGAGCAGATATACTGAGAGGTATTTTAGAAGCAGAATTGGCATGATCTGTTACCAGTTAATGCGGAGGGTAAGGAAGTAGATGTTTAAGGTGACTCTGAGATCCCTGGCTTGGGCAGCTCGATGGAAGAAGAAGTCACTAATCAAGATATAGCAGGTTTGGAGAGGAAGATGAACTTGTTAGGTATGAGATAGTTGTTAGACTCTTTGTACTTCCAGGAGGCAGCATATGTGTGGAGCTTAGAAGAGAAATTTAAATCCAAGGTATAGATCGAAGAGTTAATGTCAATTGACTGATGAAGTCTTCAGAGGTGGTGGTATCACCTGAGAAAGGCAGAGTAAAGACAAAGGACCCCGCCCAAGTTCACGAGGGAGAGAAGACAGAGGAGGCAACAGGAAGTAAGGAGATACTATCACAGAACCAAATATGCAGTAGTGGGGGGAAGTGAGGTGAGGAGGGATGGTGAGCTGGTTAAGTAGTCTGCCCTTCTTTGTCTCATTCTGCAATGAGATCAAATTAGATGAGGCTTTAAAGAGGCTGTGGGGATGATGGTACTCAGGTCATGGACAACTTTGCTAGACTCCTTCCAGTGTAACGGTGCAGGGCTCAATATAAAAGAATCAGACACTGCAGAAATAGAGAGCTAGATCAATACACACCTTTTCGTTATGATTCTCCCTCACTCACACTCCTTTCATTTCCAAAGATTACAGACAATTACATAAGAAAGAATTTAAGTTAAATAAGAATGTCCTAATAGTTTTTATGAGACATAGGAATAGATTAGTGGGGTTTTTGAATCTCTCATTTGTGAGTGTTTCAAAGTAAAGACGTGGAGTGGTGCGTGGGTGGCTCAGTTAAGCATCTAACTCCTTTTAAAAAAATAAATTTTTTACTGTTTATTTTTGTGTGAGAGAGAGGCAGAATGTGAGTGGGGGAGGGGCAGAGAGAGAGGGAGACACAGAATCTGAAGCAGCCTCCAGGCTCTGAGCTGTCAGCACAGAGCCTCAGGCGGGTCTCGAACTCAAGACTGTGAGATCATGACCTGAGCTGAAGTCGGACACTTAACCGACTAAACCACCCAGATGCCCAAGCATCTGACTCTTGATTTCATTTCAGGTCATGATTTCACGACTGGAGCCCCATGTAGGACTCTACGCCAACAGGTGACAGTGCAGAGCCTGCTTGGGGTTTTTCTCTCTCTCTCTACCTCTCTCCTGCTGGCACATGCTATCACTTTCTAAATAAATAAATAAATGAACATTTTAAGAAAGCGTAAAGACGTGGATATTTTATTTTTTAAACATTTAAAAAATGTTTATTTTGAGAAAGAGAGAAAAAGCAAGTGTGCATGTGGGGGACGGACAGAGAGAGAGAGAGAGAGAGAGAGAGAGAGAGAGACAACATCCCAAGCAGGCTTCCTAATGCAGAGCCCAATGTAGGGCTTGATCTCATGTCTGTGAGATCATGACCTGAGCTGAAATCAAGAGTTTGATGCTTAACCCACTGAGCCACCTAGGCGCCCCAAGATGTGGATATTTTAAACTGGAGTGAAATTATTTTGAAGAATGCCTCTGAATTCCTCTTGAAGTTTTTGGCTCTTATTCCAGAAGGGTGAACATATAAGGCTACAAGGAGGGCATTTTTATTTTTGCTGTGTACTTATGGGATAAATTCTCCCTGTCTGAAAATATTGAATTTGCTAACTAGTTGATCTATTCAGAGGTCTCTGAGTATTTCACTGTGCAATCAATTGTACTTTTAATAAACCATAAACCATGTTTACTGCCTTATTTATTGAATTGAATCAAAGTGACTTGATGGTTAACTAGTACAGTGCTCTTGACAGGCCCCAGAAACAGGGTCTGCGTACTGGAGGAAATAATACAGCAAGGTGATGGGATGATCTTATTCTTGAAAAATGCAACAAAGCAGAGCAAAAGTAAAAGATTTCTTGTTTGTTTGTTTGAGGGCAGAGTTTTTCTGGAAGATAGAAGGCCAACCCTGTGAAAACCTTCCTGTGGCTCTTCCTGTCTTTCAAGCAGGTGCAAGCGACACAAGATTCCTATTAAAGAATAGCCTTCACAGCTCCTCACAGCCTCACTGCTGTGTTTGCCCAGAGGTGTAAATAGATTCAAAGGTCATCCGCTTCCTAATATCCCATTTCTTTTCTTTTGGAGTAGTTTCAGTTAGAGTGTGAAGCATTGAGATGAGGCAGCGCCCCAGTCAATCTGAGAGAATCAAAAGAGCCCTTATACCCCCTACAGAGCCTTTTGCAATCTTCTGGGTCTTAACACTCCAAATGATTTGATTATGTTTGGTTATAATTGCAATATTGATTGAAGTTAGAGGTGGCCAGGAAGGGTCGAACTATGCTTTATGTCTCCTTGTAGTCACATAGATCAGAGTCTGTTACTTTCACATTACCTGCAGGAAGGAATCACCATCATCTCTCTAAAAACAAAATGCACTGCAAAAGAAATTTCATAGGCCTAAAGAGAGCTTTGAAAAAACTAGTTGGCACAGTAATAATTTGATTTTCGTGAAGCAGTTTCCTTTACTGAATAAATAGCACTGTGTTTACACACAGAATGAAGATCACTGAAAATCTCTTTATCTGGTTTTGACAAGTTCATTGAAAAATTGACAAGAGAAACATCTATTTTAGACAGTGCCGGCCAATCCACTAAAGAGCTTGCTGAACAAAATTTTTAGATTTTTTTAAAATACAAATACACATACAGACTGGGGAGAGGCAGTTGTTTTCAGTATTTTTTTTATGTTTACACATCAAACACTCATAGAGGAATTGCCTTCTAAAATATATAAACCTTGGGTAGAAGCTTCTAACATGAAGGATTGATTTGGCATTTTGAGGGTTCTACCTTTTGCACTTGCCTCAAGTCCATCAACAGCAGGGGAAATCTACCCTACTGAACCGCTCTCTTCTACTCCCATGTTGCAAACATTCAACACAGTGTTCTAGAAAGACATTCAATGAAAAGAAGCCATGTAATACAGTGTGAGGATTAAGTGACCCACAGCTTTTCCATATCTAGGGACTTCATAATGTGTAACATCTTCAAAATCACTCAGTATCTCTGGAGAGGGAGCAGAAGACATGCATGGCCCTGAACCTTGAGGATTCCTGCCAAAGTGTCTATGACTGGATTACCTCTGATTCCAGCCAGGGTCTCAGTGGCTGTCTTTGGCATGTATCTGTGCTTGTGTATGGGGAAGGGAGACACAGAAAAATTAAGGAGTTAAAAAAAATCCATACTTTCTTAGGGAAAATAGGAAAATAAAATGAGTTTTATATCATTTTATTTTGAAAATGCATTTTATTTATATTTACTAACTTCCATAATAATACAGTAACTTTGACATGACCGTTATACTGTAAAGAGGCAAATATGACTTAACTAAAATAGTATTGTACTAGCTTTGAACAAAGCAAACGATTGACAAAAGACAGAAGAAAGATAAAACACTCCTGTTGCCTCATAGAAATCATAGCACATTGGAAATGGAAAATGTCTTTAGTGAGAGAGTAATGAATTAATAGATGAATAAAAAATCTCCATTAAACTGCTGGATATTTTAGGAATACAAGTATTCTGAGGATGGGAACTTTGTCTAAGCTCTCATTTTCTACAAGGTCTAGCTTTGGTGTGTATTCAATCAATATTTTTGAATGAAAAAACTGCATTCCAAAGTCTTAATGACCCTTTACTTGTTTAGAGGGACTTTTTCAAAACAAATTCCTTTCACATACCAAAAAGGAGATTGGGAAGCAGATTACAGGGTGAAATGGAACTGAGGTCAAACAAGGAGAGAAGGGCAAGAGCAGGGCATGCACAGGAAGCTAGGCATTCTTGTTTATTTGGTGAGGTGGCACAGGTCCAAGAACCTCATGTCTATGAAACTAGATGACCCTTGGGGACCTGATGCCAGAACCCCAGCAGCTCCAGTGCATAGATGGTCCTTTGGCCCCATTTCATCCTGACAAGCCCTCTCCAAGCTCTGAGCTTTCTGATGATGAAGACCCATTCTGGGATCCTGCCTAATCCAAAACAATCGAACTTCAGCACTGGCTTGGGAAAAGTAAGATTTCAGGGTCAAGGGGGAATTTTCCAGTATCATCCCCAAACCCATATGCAATTTTTAAAAAAACTTTTTTTTTGGGATTTAAATCTTATTCTACGGGACCTCATGGAAGTTAAATGTCTGGCAAAAATGAACTTGCATGGGTGGAGTGAAGGCTGTGTTGTTTCATTGTGGCCATGTGAACTCATGTTGTTTATGAGATGGTTTGCAGGTTTTGTAAGGGAAAGTGTAGAAGAACCTGGGGAGCCTGGCATTACTAGAAACATAATGGAAGAACTTTGAGGGTTGAGCAAATCTGAAGCCTTCAAAATTTTGTCTAGATCTTACCATGAGCACCAAGGGTGATAACAAGACAAATGATGAGGCAGCATTTATGTCTAGTAGAGGCAACTAACTTCCATGCTAGGCCATGCTAATGTGCTCCAGATGTCTTAACATCTCAGCTGATCTAATCAAGATATGCAAGTTTGGTTTATTCTCCAGGTGGGTGCTTGTAAAAGAGAGAAAACCCTCTCCATGTCTGTCTTCTAGCTACAACTCTTCCTTTGCTTTTCTTCCCTCCTTCTCTCCCTGCTTCATTTCCTGCCTTCATCCATCCATTGCTAAACATTTTCCAAGACTACTGGTGTAGATGTCAGATGAGATGATGTATGTAGGACATGACTCTTGTCTTCATGGAAATAAAGATGCAAATAAATATTCAAAATATGTCTGAATATGTTATTCCATTCCCAGCATACTTGTTAGACGGGGTGGTTCCCTAACCCTAACCCGGAAAAGGGGCTCTAACCTGAAGGATGGGTACATGGACAGTGTGAACAATGGAGCAGCTAAACATCTGTGTGCACAAAGAAACAAAAAAACACTAAGTTCATGATTCTGGAATCCTATATAAAATATGTAAGCTTATGTTGAATATGTTTCAAGGAAATAAAATCAACAAAGGAGGGGAAGCTAACATTGTCCAGAGATTATACAATTTTCACCTTCGTTATTTCAATTAGGTCTCACAATAACCTTAAGAGGCATGTGTTTTCCTTATTTCTTTTCAGGCTCAGAGAGAGATTCACTCATTATCTAAGTTAAACTATGACTATAAAACACAAGTCTGTCTGATTCTTACATGTCTTTGGGATTAGGGATGTTAGACAAAGTGATAAGGGAATCTGAAAAAATATATAAAGAGGATTAGACATGGATCTCTTTTGGGTATTTTCTCACAATGTTAGGAATATGATAGCTAGAGTTTCCTGTTTTTCTAGTGTTCTGTTGAACACAACAAATCCCATAAAATTAGATGTTTCTTTAATATCTTTAGAGTAGCCAAAGAGTTAATTTTCCAGGATATCCTGAAACTTATCTAAATTCCAGCCACCCCAGAGCAGATTCAGATATAACTAGATACCCTCACATTGAAAATAGATCATCACCAGTCTAAGAAACAGTTATGAATCCAATCTAAATCACATTTCATATATGGCCTTTGCCAATAAATAAGGTCAATCATTTACTACGGTCCCAAATGGTTAATTGAATATTTTAGAAGAATTTCTAATTGCAATGTCATTGTCTTGCCATTCCTTAGTGCTTAGCCCTCTAATTTGAGATCTACTGGAGGGCAACATTTGCAAATTAGAAACATAATTGAAATCTACTGCTGAATAAATTGATGTTTACCGCTACATAAAATTAGTGCAATGGTTTTAAATGGTACGGAATCTATTTCTTTTCACCTCACTGGCTTCTTGCTTTCCTTTGATGGAATTGTATTTGGAGATGACCCTCGGAAACAAGCAAGCTTTCTCCTTTGATATAGTCCCAAATTAGCAGTAGGAGGCAAGAAACAGTGACATTGCTGAGGACCCACAGGTTGCTGTGATTTTCCACAATGGCGGGCTCTCCCTAGTTCCCTGATTTTTTGAAGCAATCTGAGTTAAGGATATTGTCGGGAAACTAATTCCATCTGAACAGACTTTCAAAACTTGAATAATTGAAAGATTCAAACAAAAAGTAAATTTACATCTAGACCAGGACAGAAGCAAGACTGAATTTTGTCAGTGTTGAATTTTTAATTAAGTCAAAGTGTTAAAAACAAGTGAACTCTGCAGAAAACACTGTTAAGAGAATGAGTAGACAAGCCATAGGCTGAGAGAAAATATTTGCAAATCACATATCTGATAAACATCCAGAACATGCAGACATACACATGGAGAATGTTAAAGAAACCCAAACCTTTTTAAAACTAAACAAAAAGAAAACAAATTACCCAGTGAAAAATGGGCAAAGGTTTGAACAGGCACTTCACCAAAGATATGCAGATAAAAAATAAGCATATGAGAAGATACCCAATATCAACTGTCATTAAGGAATTGCAAATTACAACAAGGAGATACCACTGAGTAACCTATTAGAATAGCTAAAATCCTAGAACCTGACAATAACAATTGCTGATGAAGATGTGGATCAATAAATAATCTCATTCATTGCTGGTGGGAATGCAAAATAGTACAGCCACTTTGGAAGGCAGTTTGTCAGTTTCTGACAAAGCGAAGCATAGTTTTACCATCTGTGTTTCTAGATATTTTCCCAGCTGACTTAAAAAGTTATGTTCATACAAAAACCTGTACAATAATGATTATATCAGCATTATTTCATAATCACCCAAAACTGGAAGCAACTAAAATGTTCTTTAATAGGTGAATGGATGAACTGGGGTAAACCCATAAAAGGGAATATTACTTAGTGATAAAAATAATGAGCTATCAAGCCACAAAAGACACGGATGTACCTTAAATGCATATTAAGTGAAAAAAAAACCTCCAGTTGAAGAGCCTACATGATCTATGATTGTTTTTTATAATATTCCGGAAAAGGCAAAACTATAGAGACATTAGATCATTTAGTGGTTGTCAGGTGTTCGGGGAGGGAGTAGAGTTGAACAGATGAAGCCCAGGGGACTTTTTAAAAAGGGTTATGCAGTTATCTTTATGATACTGTAATGGCAGATACATGACATGGTACATTTATCAAAATCCATACAACTTTGCAACACAAAGAGTGAACCTTATGTATGCAAATATAAAGATCAATTAGGAGGTTTAGGGATCCCAGGCTGGAAAGCAGATTGTTAAGAAGGAATCTAACCAGATCACTGGAAGTATGTGACATAACCTCACCAAAGGGGGAAAAGGGGGAAGAATCATTGTTTAATGGGTACAGAGTTTTTGTTGGAGATGATGAAAAGGTTTTCAGTACAGAGAGTGGTGATGGTCACACAACATTGTGAATGTATTTGATGCCAATGAATTATACAATCACAAATGCTTAAAATGATGAATTTTATATGTTTTGCCACAATTTAAAATGCATGGGAAGAGGGGCGCCTGGGTGGCTCAGTCGGTTAAGTGTCCGACTTTGGCTCAGGTCATGATCTCATGGTTTGTGGGTTCAAGCCCTGCGTACGGCTCTGTGCTGACAGCTCAGAGCCTGTGGCCTGCCTCAGATTCTGTGTCTCCCTCTCTCTGTGCCCTTCCCCCAGTTATGCTCTGTTTCTCTCTGCCTCAAAGATTAACATAAAAAATATAAAATAAAATGCATGAGAAGAAATTGTACACTTAAATGATTAGAAATATTATGTATATTTTACCACAGTTTAAAAACAATTATAAGAAAAGGCAAAACAATGAAAGTAGGGACAATAAATAGATCAGTGGCTTACAGGGGCACAGTGGACCTTTTTAGAAGCAGTGGAACTATTCTATATGATACGGTAACGGTGGACATGATATACATTTGTCAAAGCCTAAAAACTGTATAACATAAGCAGCAAACCCTCATGTAAACTGTGGACACTATATGTGATAATAACATATCAACATTTGTTCATCAAACGTTGTGTCACACTAATGGAAATGTTAACAACTGAGAAATAATAGGGAAACTGTGTAAAGGGATACAGGGAAGAGGCACCTGGGGGTTTTCTACTTTTTGCTCACTTTTTCTATAAACCTAGAACTGCAATAAAAATCAATTAAAAAATTAAAAAACAGGTGCTGACCTAATAACTATGGGAATGAGTGGAGACGTTAAGACTAAAGACAAAAGGAACTGTACATAAGTACCACAGTCTTGTTAACAAACTTGTGTCTCATAGGGGAACAGCCTAACAATTCTGAAATTACTCTGCATGTACTCTAGGATTGAAAACTATGTAAATAAATGCCTGGATGGTGGGAACTACTGATGGAAGAGAAGGTTACAGATACATAAAAGGAGGAAGGCTAGCAAAAATCATTCAGTACTGGATTATGGTGAGATACATTGATATGAACTCATGTTTAGTTTTCTACAGATACAGATAGCTAAATATAGAAACAATTACAGGTATGTGTTTATGCATGGGTTAGTATACAGACATATATTTCCAAGCTCTGTTTGCTGAGAAGGCCTACAAGCAATGAGCACACCCAAGATCCATATCTTGGTTTCTAATATCATTCTCCAATAAAAGGAACCAGAAGCAGGAGCAGGGAATACACAAGATGAGTTTGGACCATACTGTAGTACTAAAATATAAGAAAGTGATGAAGAAAAAATAGCCAATGGAGCATTCCAAAGGGATATAAGAACCAACCGAAAGAGCTCCCAAAAGCTAAAGTTGGAACAATTGAGCGACAAAATAAATAACATAGTATTGGATTAGAATCCAAGGTACAAAATAAATATTCGCAAGTCTATTCTAACATAAATATTTGATTGAATAAGTTAATTAATGAGGGGGAATAGACAAATCTCCTGTGTGGAATTCCAAACAATTCATGTAGATATTTTTCTTCACTCTCAAGAAGGTGGAACGTAACTCTGATCCCTCCCCTATTCCTTAAGTGCGGGCTAAACAGTGATTTCCTTCTAAAGAGTTCAATATGTAAAGGAAGGAAGATGGAGATGAGTAACTTTATAGTATGGAAACCTGAGAAACACTACCTCAGCCATGTGATCAAGCTTAACATCAATAATGGGTAGCATGAGCCCTTTTGATATGATGTGATAAATATGGCACTTTACTTCTGTGGTCTTCCTCCCTGAAACTCATATACTGTCTAACCATAAGAAAAATATCAGACAAACCTATGAATAGATAAAGAAGATGTGACACACACACACACACACACACACACACACACACACACACACACAAATGGAGTACTACTTGGCAACCAAAAGGAATGAAAGCTTGCCATTTGCAACTATGTGGATGGAACTGGAGGGTATTACCCTAAGTGAAATTAGTCCATCAGAGAAAGACAAGTATCATATGACTTCACACTTATGTGGATGTTAAGAGACAGAGCAGATGAACATAAGGGAAGGGAAACAAAAATAATATAAAAACAGGGAGGGGGACAAAACATAAGAGACTCTTAAATACAGAGAAAAAACAGAGGGTTGCTGGAGGGGTTGTGGGAGGAGGGATGGGCTAAATGGGTAAGGGGAATTAAGGAATCTACTCCTGAAATCATTGCTGAACTGTATGTTAACTTGGATGTAAATTAAAAACAAAAATAATTAAAAAAATAAAATTAAATTAAAATTAAAAAAAGAAAAAATATCAGACAAACCTAAATTGAGGGACATTCAACACAAGACCTGACCACTACTCCTCAAACACATAAAAAATAAGGAAAGTCTGAGAAACTGTCACAGGGGTAGGGGAGCCTGAGGAGAGGTGGCACTCTGGATGACATTCTGGAACAGAAAAATGATATTAGGGAAAAATAAATAAATCTGAAAAAAGTATGGACTTTAGTTAGTAATAATGTATCAGTATTAGTTGTGACATTCATTGTGACAAAAGTACCATAGTAATATAAAATCTTAACAACAGAGGAAACTGGGTTCTGGGTACATGGGAACTTTTTGTACTATCTTTACAACTTTTTTGCAAACCTAAAACTATTCTAAAATAAAGAGCTTATTTTAAAAACAAACAAAGAAGGGTATGAATGTAAGTACAACCTGAATTTAGCCATAAAATATTTCAGAAGTGATTGTGATAGTAACATCACAAAGGCAAATAAAGACAGAAATATCTACAGAATTGTGGAATAAATATGAACACTGGTATTATAACCGCTTGGGGACATACTACAAGTTTGGGAATTACCTTTCATACATGTGAAAATAAAGCTTCCTCTCTTGACTTTTACCACCATTGCCCCATTTCTAGTCTTTTTTTTTTTTTTACTTTATATATTCCAAAATTACCTTTCCCTTCTCATCTCCCACTCATTTAAACAAATCTGTCTTCCAGGCAAACTGATGTACTTACCACTTGATAAATGCCACAAGGGTCATATGCTCAAAGTTGTTCCCCTCACATAAATGCACTTTCCTCTTGCAGGTCTAACCATCCATCCCCAAATTCTAACCATCACAACAAGAGCTCTTTGGTTCTCCTGGATTTCCCTAGATGAAAGAGATCCCATTCTCTCCTAATCCACAAAGTTGCTCTGTACTTCTCATGTCAATCATATACTACTTTGTATTATGGTATTTTATATACAGCTTCCCTAATGGTTATTAAATACTTTGAGAGTGGGGCCTTGATTTGTGCATCTTTGCATTTTCCATGGCTCTCTTCATAGATATTTACAGAAGGTTGAGCTAATGAATTTTATCAATGTGGGACAGTCATTTTCAATTAAGGGAAAAACTTGAAACCAAGATCAATTGGATTAAATTAAAAATAAAATTTTAATTATTCACAACAAAAGTCATTTGATGGAAAGGGACTGCTACATTTTCCCTACATATGTTATTATTGTGGTCTCTCCATTTGTAGTCGATAATGCACTGAGTCAATGCATGTCGGGTAATACCTCTTGTGTGTGAGCGATTATTACAATAATTAATAACAATGGCAGCTCAGTTGATAGGAACTTGGCAATGTGTGTATCCTTATCTTCAAAGTTCCAAATGGTTTGGAATTTGGCTTTTTGTAAAACCATTTAATAGGAAAGTATGTGTTTAGAATCTGTTCCTAGCTGAAAGACTGACCCTTATCTCTAAAGTCCTTAATGAGAAAGCACCTGACAAATTGACTGGCACACTCCACTCCTCCAAGTAATTTCCCTTCCTGCCAAATGAGTCTCTTGCAGTCCCCACTTCTAACTTAGAAAGTGTTGAATGATGAACAGTCTGAAGCCAATGTCTGAAGCTACGGAAAGCTCTCTTCAAAAGGTTATTTCACAAAGTAAAATTAACTTATTGAAAAGGTAGAAAATCAATCCATCTTTTTACCCCCATTGTGTCATCTAACTACTTGACGAGTTTTACTTGGCTAAATTGACTGATGGGGTTAGTACTCCATAGCTGCCCCAAAAGGAACCTTCACGATTGTCCCAGACTTCTTTTATTTAATGGGGTTCGGTCCCATAGAGCAGCACTGCAAATAAACAAAATATATTATCTTTACAAATACTACTTGAGTCTACTCATAAGTTTTCCTAACTAGAATTTTCTTACTAATTTGTTTAGTAAATATTCCATAAATACCTAAAGAGGGTAGGATTTACACTGTGACCAAAATGCAAAACAAAATATCTGGCCTTATTTCATTGAAAGTAAACTTGAAAGTAAAAGCAAAAATTTTTAAGTGAAAAGAATCAAAATGAGGCTAGAAAGACTATAGTCACTGACTTCACTATCCTTATCAAGAGAAATAATTACTAGTTTATTACACTACAAAAACATTTCTGTTGTGTGAGATTGCAATCTTAAAACAATGTGGAAGTTTGGAAGGTATTACACAGACTTTAGATTATGTGTTCAAGAATATCAGTTATGGAAAATGCTAAAAAGAGTTAAGAATTCAGTTGAAAATCAACAATGGATATTGTAAGATGGCACTGCTCTTCCCAAAAGCATGGCTGAAAAGAATATGAGATCATGAAGACAGTATAAATGAGATCACAGAGTAAAGGGAACTTAAAAAAAAAAAAGAAAAAAGAAGATGTGTAGGGTCAGCATGATTATTTTAATAAGCTGAGGAATAAGGCCAGGAGTGAAGAAGAGACTGAGTATCAGGAGTGAGAAGTAATTGACCAGAGTGGAAGGTATCAAGAGGAACATACACAGGTTGTCCTGGAATAAAATGATGATTCTTCAGCCTTGAGACTGGAAGGAAGAGGAAAATAGGTGTGGATACATAGATACTCTTAGACCTTAAGCGCTTAATGGGAGGCTGAAGATTTGCAAAAGGGTCAGCAAAAGGAGAGGGGGAGATAACAAAGATCAAAAAAATACGTTGTTGAGCAGTACTGGAGGACCTACTCATTGTAGGGGCATTAATATGGATGGCGGTTTTATGATATTCTTTTGCTGTGCTCAGTAGTTTGGGTGTGATAATGGTAATGGTAACTTACTGTGATAAGTACTTTACTTAGATTAGCTCATTTGGTCTTCACAGGTAGCCTCTGAACGAAGTACGGTTATTATTTCAGTAAGAAAATAAAGGATTTGAGGCTAAGCAATTTGCCCATATCTATTTATCACTATTTATTTCAACCCAGGCAGTCTGACTCAGAGACTGAGCTTCGGGACAGCTGTTTAGGTTTGGAAGTACATTGTTTTAAATAAGAGACTTGGGCTGTTAAAGACCAAACATGATGAGAAGTTTCAATAATGCATGGAGACTAAACTGTTCAGGGACACAGTCATGCAGCCCAGGCCAAATCAGGAAGTAATGCCAGGAAGGAAGACCACTGGCTACCTGTGGAAGACCAAAGAACTGAAGGTCCCTGAGTCTGGGGAGAAGTTGTAAAGGAGATGGAATAAAGATAACTCTATAGGAAAAGATTATAGACAGAAAACAGGATGCTGGAGGTTTCTGAGGTGGTACATTTCTGACTGATGATGCAGTTCAAGTTGTGGCCATTGGTATGAAGAGCTGGAGGCGAAGCTATAAAGAGAAGATGAAGGACTCAAAAGGATATGAAGTGTTAAAGAAATTATGGTGGATTCCTATTTATATAGAAGTGTGTTAAGGGATATTTATTTCTAAATGATAGTTTTCACTGAGCAGACATTCATGTCCCTGCTATAAGACAAAGAGAGCTCCAGGCTTTCAGGATGTGGTAGCAGGAAAATCAGAAGAAGCTGCTTCCCTCATGGAGTTTACATTCTGGTGTTCATATACCGGGTAGTGATAGGTACCTAAGGAAAAAAAAAATTAAGCAGGTAAGGAGAATAGATATTGTCAGGGCAAGGGTATGGCTGCCTTAAAGGGTGATTAGGAACCAGGGAAGGGCCACTATGGCCAAAAGGATTGAATAGTTATTTTCAGAGATGGGGAGGAGTGTGTGTGGGAGGTGTACAGTTTTGTTGGGTCTGAGAATTAGGAGTTTATTTTTGACCAACTAATTTGGAGATATTCATCAGATATCCAAGAGAACTACTGAGTATCAGGTAAGTATTGGATATCAAATTGTGGATTTCATAGGGACATTCAGAAATCTGGGCTAGGGATATAAATTGGGGAGTTGTATAGATGGTACACAGAGCTACAACAATGAAGGTGGTCATTAAGGAAGAGAGGATAGACATGAAATACTCAGATGACTATAGGCAGGGGCATTACTAAAAGGTGGGGATGTGCAAAGAATCCAGCAGAGACAGAGGAAAAGAGACCACAGAAAAAAAGAAAGAAAACCAGAAGTATGATATCATGGAAGCCATGTGAAGAATGTGTTTCAAGATGGAGGGACAGTCACTTGAATCCAATATTGCTGAGAAGAAAAAAAAATAAAAATAAAAAATGAAGATTGAGAGTTGACCACTGGATGGGGAGGCAATTAGTGGCCATGACAGAGCTGCCTGGTTGGCGATGGTTGAACAGAAGGAGGAAAGGAAAAAGAGAAGGTGAGCATCAACACGTTTTCCTAGTGTTTCTATTGAGTAGAGCAGAGGAATATTGTGATAGTTGGGGAAAGAGGTAGGATCAAAGGAATTTTTTAACGTTTAAGATGGAAAAAGCTGTAGTGTGTTTGTAGGCTGATGAAAGCTGCAGCATTGCTGAGGCATAAATGAGAGGCTATGAGACCCCGGCACAGGTGGAGGGTTGCTCCTGAGAGCACAAACAATCCATCCGTAGTTACAACTCTAAAGTTGTTAAGAGGCTGGGATGCCAGCTGACTGGTGGCAGAGACAGTATTCTGGATCTGCGTATATGAATACTGCTAAGCACAGGGTAAATTCCAGTGAGTGATGGTTAATGACATTGAACATGGAGGCTATCCAGAGAATTACCCTTCTGCTATCAAGGAGAACATGACTGAATCACTGAAATGAGCAATGTTAATAAACTGTGACAAGTAAAAATCTGTGTGGTTACCTAGGAAATGGATATTTAGTGTGACTTTCACTTTCAGAAGTGAGAGTCTTTTTATTGAAAACTATAGTCTGTGTAATGGGAGTTATTACCTACTCCTGATCCCCCATCTTTTCCAACCAAAGAAAAAAACCTGCTTTTCACCTATATTGGTGTTCTAATAATGTTTCATGGTTGTTTAAAACTTCTCCCTTACAGCTTACCTCTGTAAATTTTTTCAAACAGAGGGAAACTGTATATTCTTTTACCTTTTTATTTTCAGAAAATAAGGGATGTTAGAATGGAAAGAAATCTGAAATGGGAATCAGGACGCTGTGTTTCTTGCCCTGGTTCTGCCACTAACTCACTGAGAATTGGTTTCTTTTCTGGAAAATAAAGTAGTTGGTCTGGAGGATCCATAAAGTCCCTTTTGAATCCAAGTAATGAAATCATAATAACAATCTAAATAATTCAGAAATTCACAGCTAATGCCCTTTATTTTTATATGCCCATAATATTCTATGTCAAGATAAGTAACATTTATATTGTTGAGAGGTTAACAATCACCCATGCATTAATATCTTACAGGGTTATTGTGAAGATTAAAAGAGAAAATGTGCAAGAAATTCACAAACTGTAAAGTGAAATACTGTCAGTCATTAATTACACATAGACAGTGAAATATTACATCCAGATTCTACTTTTACTATGTGGCTTTTTGGGACATCAAATAAAGTCAGTATGCCTGGAATGTAAATTGGAAAGAAGGAGATTTTACTTGAAGAAGGTGTGCAATTGGTTTTTTAACTTTTTTGTTGTTATTGAAAAATGACCATACGCTATTATGGGAATAACAAGACTTTAAGACCTAGGGAAAGGCATTGAGATAAGCACAAGGGATGGATGTATTGGTATTAATTTACCATCAAACAATATGTCTGCATCAGAGTGGCATGGAAAGAAATATAGTCAGATCTCATAAAATGCTCAGCTTTATTTTAAAAACAAGGCAAAAACTAAATTGAAAATTATAATTAACCAATGTGACAGTTTTCAGTTTCAAGGTTAAGTCAACAATCTAAAAATTCTAATCTGTTATCATAATTATATATTTACTTCATTCCAAAATTATTCATTTTTGCATAATTCTCATTTTTTTCTTTTGTATACATTCCTCCATTCATAGGAAGAAATTTAATAACGAGCATATTATCTGGCAATTTGCATTTTTTTTCATATAACAATAACTGTGCCTTCTTTGCTGGAGAAATTGTTGAATGGATATGCTACAACACCAATAGTAACACTGAGAATACATTTCAGATTTGCATAGCATTGAATTTATTTTAGGGCAGCAATGATCTCACTTTATTCCAGCAATGCTACTTCTTAGTCAGATGAGCAGGTAAGTCATTCAACCCCCCTGTACCACAGCCTCCTTATCGGTAAAATGGGGGTTGTACAAAGATTCAATGAGTTAATTTATGTAAAACATTTGGTAATCACGTTGCCCTAGTAAACATATTGCCATTTAGCATAATTACTGTTCTCAGTGGTTTGGAGATTACAAGTGTATCAGGTCCTAGAGCCATTTTGCAGTAGTCCCAAGGATTCATCAGGTGTTACAAACTCAAAAGTCTAAAGGTGTCAACAAATGAATACAACATGCTGGGGGTAATTGTGGCACACTGAATAACCCACACTTCTAAAACCAGCAAATCCTACTCAGCCCCAGGCAATGTTGCCATACAGGAATACAGTCCTGGTATTGCTGCACTGTCTAACTTCTTAAGAAGGTAGGGATTTAGATTTTTATTTAATTCCCTGACTGAAAAAAAAAAGGGTTGGTAAATTATTTGATTTTTGGTAAAACACAATATGCACCAAACACACACAAGTTTGTGGATGGGCGTGGACCATGGTCAGCAGCTTCCTCATAGGCTCTCATTACCGTAGTGTGCATTGATATAATCTTGATATATTCCTAAGGGACTATACAATTAGGGAATCCCGGTTAATTCAAGGATTGAAGCACTATCAGAAACAGATATGTCAGCTTCTCGATGGGTGTTAGTAATGAATGGATTGGAAGATCTAACATAATAGATGAAGATCAAAGAGGTACTGTATACCGTGGACATGATCCCTACAGGGTACCTGGATCTAAAAAGATGCGGACTGTAGCATCCTTGGTCTTTGGAGGGAAAGAATGAATGGCAGGAAGGTAAGCAGGGAGATAGGCAGTGCAGCAGAGGTGGGGGGGGAGGGTGGAGAAAACCCTAAACAAAACCAAAAAAACCCCACAGGTCTTCCAGACATCAAAGTCCATGCTTTACCATGGTATCAGGCTGCTTCCAAATTAAATTAACAATTGTGCAGCTCTTTCCAATCTACAGAACATTCGGTGAGCCCTGCTTGGGGATTCCATTATAGTATTTATTGGCACTTCAAATTCAGGTGGTGATTACTGATATCCTGCCTGTGTTTAGAGAGGTAGATGTTGAAGGTACCATTTTAGAGCCAGATAAGCATGGTTCTTTGACCTTATTGACAGAGGGCAAAAAGCTTGTTTTATAATGCAGACAAGTAACTTACCTCTGATGTGATTCAACTTGGTATCATCTACTGTTCTTTATGACTTTTTAAAAAACATTTTAAATCACTTAAGTCCCAGTTCTTTGATGATTCCTTTATCACAGAGGGAGATTCTTAGATAATTGAAAAGGGATGAGTCATAATGAGTTTTCACTGATGCATGTTGCCTCTCATTACTAATTCCACTGATATCCTGTAGGGAACATAAAGAGCCTCTCATCTCACTGAATGGTGGCATGAAAAGGCGTACATCTGACACATAGAGCTTGACTCTGTCCTTTCTGAACTGGATGGGCTTGCCAAGGGACAGAAAGGAGAAGGCCTTTGTTCTTTGACCCTCCCTCCCACAAGGGCTCTAATCCAGTCAATTTTATTCCTGGTGGATTGGAGAATACGCCATGCTCCATTAGGATCCTTCCAGACGTTTGTTCCACATTTGCACCTGCTCTCAGTTGCTATCCCCCTGGGACAGTTAGAAGATTTAGATAAACATGGTGTAATTTCACATTTACTGCAAAAGGCAGTCTCTTTGTTATTGAAATATTAGCTATTCTATCATCAGTTCACCTGATATTTAATCATAAGACAGTGTTATATTTCAGTCCCACAGGCAATTGAAAAATGAGTGTTTAAAAATATTGCAAACAACATAGGGATCTTTTTTCCCCTCATTTTTGCATCCTCACAGCCTACAGCTCCTGATGACTGTAAAGTGCTCAATAAATGTTTACTGAACTAAATCAAAATCTTAAGCAGTTGTCATTCCAGGAATTTTGTATATAGTTACGGGTTTTACAGACATGTTTAATATTTAGATAACTTCATGAATTTGGGGTCTGATTAGGACGTTATTGAATTAATATAGCATCCCATTGATAGAGAATAGAGCATTCTGGTGACTATAACCATTTGGAAGCACAACCAGAGTTCCACATGTAATTGAACTAAGGCTTCTAAACGATAGGAAGGGAAAGAAATGGTCACAAAGCCTATGTACAGGAGAGCTTTGTCATTAGCTTGTCTCTCTATCTTTAATTCTCCTTGGTTCTATTATGAAATAAATGGTACTAGTGAGGGTGTAGTGAGAACAGCACTATGCTGGGCCCTGTCAGAGCCCGAGATGAAAGGAAAAACCAGTAATACTGATCTTGAAATTTAAAATACTTTGATAACTTTTGTTCATCATGAATTTTATTACTTTTGAGTTTTAAAAAGATATCTTTTTTAGTATTTTAATAAATATTTTAATAATTGCTGATTGCTGAGCTTTTTGAATCCCTTTAAAATTTTACACCCTGGGTAAGTACCTCACATGCCTTACCCTAGTCCCAGCCCAAGATATAACAATAGAAATGTCATTTTCTGGCCGGCAGCATGTAGAAAAGAACCTAACTTTACATCTTAGTATGATGCTGAGTCATTAAGGGACAGATGTAAAATAATCCAATCTCTTATTTTTAGTAAGGGAGGAAAATGTGATATTTTAGAAAGATTTCTATCAAATAGAAGTAAAATTATAAAAAGCCTCTTAGAAATGCTTTCACCTGTAAATAATGGCATATTCTACTCACAGAGGCTTAACATTTTGAATCTGTCTTTTGTTTTTGTTTTTTCATATTGACAAGTGGTTTGGAGGCAGACAAATGGGGAATTCATTCTCTTAGTCTTCTAATGCTTGTTGCCTTGTGGGTTATAAAATATCTCCAATTCTGGCAATTGCATGCTTCTACATGCTATAAAAAGGGGAAAGAATCTCACTGTAAGTATATATTCCCTTTACCAGGGTGCCTTTGCTCATGCTCCCTTTCAGAATGATGAGTCACCCTGTCTTCCACCTACAGAGGCTAGGAAAGCCAGACCCACATGGATCTAGTCACATGTCTGCCTTCAACAAAGGAGTTTTAAGCAAGAAGGAAACAAATACTGACTTACAAGCTAACAGTACCGATGATAGTTAGCTTCTATAGAATTTGTGTAAAATAACGTTTTAATGACCTGATGGTAAACAAAAGCTGTTGTGTTTATAAAAACTCATCTTCAAGAACGAGATTCTTGGGGCCCTCGGGTGGCCCAGTAGGGTGAGTGTTGACTCTTGATTTCAGCTCAGGTCACGATCTCATGGTTTGTGAGTTTAAGCCCCACATCAGGCTCTGCACTGACTGTGTGAAAGCTGTTTGGGATTCTCTCTCTCCCTCTCTCTCTGCCCCTCCTGTGCTCATGCTCACTTGCTCTCTAAATAAATAAACAAACAAACAAACAGTTTTAAAAGAAGAAGGACATTCTTGAAATTGTTAAGAGACTGTGGTTTTTATTACTTTTTACTTAGAAGTAAGCTCCCAAGGCTGACTCCCTAACATTCTATTGATAAATCTTAAAATGTAAATAACAAATATGTCTGTGTACAGATCTGCCAGAAAAAATAGATGGATGGGATGTGTTAGTAACTGCGTTTAAATATTGATTTCTGTGAGTTTGATTTCATTTTGTTAGATCTAGTTGTGCCTTAGGCAGCAAGCTCTCATTAGCCATTAGCATTTGGGGTTAAGATATCATTGACCTTCCTTTTCAACTAAACTGAAACATACATATTAGGCTGGCCTCTTTGGGCCCTTACATGATAGTGTTTTTAAGCAAACTATTTGCAATTAGAAAATAATAGAGTTACAATAGATTTAGCTACTCTTTGTAAGTTATACTTTTTATAGTTTGTTATTTAGTTCATAGAAGCTTTTTACCTTTTAAATTGTAACTGCCTCCAAATGCTTAACAATTTAATTATATGGTATTCAGCCATTGAATGACGTGAATCAACTTCCCCAAAGTCCATTGAACAGGATAATATTTCTTTCCTCTTTTCTAGTATCTGAGTCATAGAGGTGTGATCACCAAAGTTCAGTGCTGACTAGCTGGGCTTCCTTCAGGAAGATCTGACAGGTTTAGGGAGTGAAGAGATCAAGTTCAGGGAGCATAGGCAATTGCTATTATAAGCTTGACAAGGTAAAGTTCAGAGATCTTCCTGACAAAAAGTATAACGTATTAAAATAGGCACAAGTCACGGTAATTGACAGAATGGATTTTTGTTTCCTTTGTTGGTTTCTTTATTTTATTGTTGTACCCTGAGAGAACATTATGATTGAGTGATCCATGTTACAGTAAAAGCATGAGCTGGGGATTCAAAAGACATGGTTTAGCCAAATGACAATAATAATATTTATGTATGATGACTTCGGGTTAGTCACCCATCCTTTGGGACTTGGTTTACTTATTTGCAAAATTGTTTTGTTTTTTTTTAATTATGCCTTTCTTCAAATTTGGTCTCACAGAGAAACCTCATCTATTTGGACAGATGAAAGCAGAGCTACTCTGCTTGAAGTTAGGTAGTGAGTCATCCTTGAACCCTGCCCACTGAATCTTTCTCTTAGATCCTGTCTTAGTCTTTGAGATTTGGCCACAAAATCATTGGGCTTCAGGAAGTGCCCTTAACCACTGGTGAGGGAGAGGAAAGAAGGGAAGCTGTGAATAAGATCTTAAGGGATAAATCAGAACTCCTTTTTGTGTTTACTTTCCTACTTTTGCTTCTTTGTAATTTGGTGGGTTCCTTAGAAGTCCTAGGAAATTGCTTTCATGCCCCACCTTATAATTGCTTTAATGAACCTGTTTGTGAATACATCATTATCTTTATTCTAATTATTTTGTTTCTGCACAGTGACATCCAGTTACTTTCATTGACATGTAGATGCAACATTGGCATCAGCAATGTTCCTATTTTAATGTTTAACCTTCTTATTGTGCAGAGAGCAAACACAAACAGTGATTGTGTCACAAAGCAGCCATCCATGGGACCACCAGAGTCTGAGAACGGAACACTGCCAAAATTGCAGACATGATTGCAGACCTCCCCCACTGAATTCCATCATCATTGGCTCCTTTTGTTATTCTGGCCCAGCAATGGTAACAGGGCCTCGCTTTTTTTTTTTTTTTTTTTAAATATCTGATGCTCTACCATTCCTTTTCAATTAGGCTGCTTGCGTGTACTCTGTTTCCTGTCAGGAATCTGAATGACACAAACCCCTGTAGAATTTCAATACTAGTGGTATGAGCAGTCTAGGTGGAAAAGCTTCTTAACCTTTCATGATTAAATATGATCCTTGCTGAAGGTGTTTTTTTTTTTTTTTAATAGATGTGATTTATCAGATTTAGGATGTTCCTTTCTATACCTAATTTGCCATATACAAATGGATGGTGAATTTTATCAAACCATTTTTCGGCAACTATTGAGACAATCTTGCAATTTATTTTCCTGATTCCGTTGATGCTTGAATTACATTAATTGCATGTTGAATGTTGAGTTCTGTTGAGTTCCTAAAATAAAGCAGTTTGGTCTGGTGTGTTATTTCCTTTCCAAAATATTACTAAATTTGGTTTGTATATAGCTTGTTTAGGATTTTTCCATCTGGATCTTGAGAGAAATTTATTCATAATTTTTAGTTTATTTCATGTATGCAGTTAAAACTCTCAATTATTACTCTGGTAACTGTTAGTTGTTTTACACAGGTTTTGATGTATAGTGTATTTGTGTTTATAATTCAGTTCAAAACATTTTACTCATTTTTTTTTTAATGTTTCTTTATTTTTGAGACAGAGAGAGACAGAGCGTGAGTGCAGGAAGGGCAGAGAGAGAGGGAGACACAGAATCTGAAGCAGGCTCCAGGCTCTAAGCGGTCAGCACAGAGCCCGACGCGGAACTCGAACCCACAAGCTGTGAGACCATGACCTGAGCCCAAGTTGGATGCTCAACCAACTGAGGCACCCAGGTGCCCCGATTTTACTCATCTTAACAGTGGTAATTTTTATTGACCCATCGATTATTTGAAGCTGTATTTCTTAATTTCAAAATACGATGATTTAGTAGTTATCCTTGTTATTCATTTTTAGCTAAATGTCCTTATTGTCAGAGACCATACATTAAGATTTTAACTTTTTGAAATATGTTGGTACTTGTTTATTACCAGACTATGATTAGTTTTTATAAATGTTCTGTGTATTTTTAAAAAAATGTTTATTCTGCAGCTGTTGGTTAAATTGTTCTATATATATTCAATAGGTAAAATTGATCAATTGTGTTATTCAAATATTCTACATCCTTACTAAATTTTTGTCTGCTTGTTCTATGAAGTACTGAGAGAGATGTGTTCAAAATCTTCCAATATGATTGTGGAATTACCTTTTTTTTTTTTTTTTTTTTTTTTTTTTACCGCTGTGAAGATTTTGCTTTAAAGATTTAAAACTATTTTATTTGGTGCAAAAAATTTTAGTAGTTTTTTATTTTCTGGTAAATTAAATGTTTTATCTGTGATGTGTGCTTCCTTCTCCCAAGTAATGCTTTTTTCCTTAAAACTGATTTTGATATTAATGTAGTGACCCCAGCCTTTTTTTAGGTTAGTGTCTTCATTACCCTTCTTCTATTTTTTGCTTCTTAAGATTACTATACCCTTTTTGCTTTATGAACTACATATAAGGTTATTTTAAAATGCCATCTGACAATGTATATCTTTGAATTGGAACATTTAGTTTGTTTGCTTTAATGTAATTACTGATGTATTTTGGTTTAAATTGCAATCTTAGTGTTCTAGGTTTCTTTTTCTCTCCTTTTTTCAATTTGTATATTCTTTTATTTTTCTTCTAGGTGCTCAGAGGGTGTACATCCTCTCAGTGGTTACCTGGAGTTTAGAGCATTCATTCTTAATTTGTCAGTGGCTAATATTAATTGGCACTTTTACCCAGACAATGAGGTAATCTTCCAACCCACATGCTATTGTTGTCTTATATTTTATTTCATTGTATATTTTAATTTCAAAGCATTAATATTGATTTATTCAGTCAACATCACCTTTTATTTTCCTGGAGACTTGTTTTTTCAATGCTTCTTTTTCCTGTCTCCATCTCCGATCTCCCATCTGGGATCATTCTCTTTCTGCCTATAAAATACCTTTAGTACTTATTTGAGTGTGAGTCTGATGGCAATACATTCTCTCATCTTTGTTTGTCTGAAAATCTATATATGTTTATCTAATTATGTGAGTGGTGTTTTCACTTGGAATAGAAGTTTTATTACCTGAGTGTTTTCCCTAGCATTTCGAAAGTATTCCATGTCTTCTGAATTGTATAGTTCTTGTGACATCAATCAGTGGTTATTCTTTTTTTTTTTAATTTTTTTTTTCAACGTTTATTTATTTTTGGGACAGAGAGAGACAGAGCATGAACGGGGGAGGGGCAGAGAGAGAGGGAGACACAGAATTGGACACAGGCTCCAGGCTCCAAGCCATCAGCCCAGAGCCTGACGCGGGGCTCGAACTCACGGACCGCGAGATCGTGACCTGGCTGAAGTCGGACGCTTAACCGACTGCGCCACCCAGGCGCCCCAATCAGTGGTTATTCTAATTGTTGCTCCTTAAAAGATAATCTCCCTCTCCCTCTCTCTCTCTCTCTTCCCCTCCCTTTTCCCCCTCCCCCTCTCTCTTTCAAGCTGTTTTAACAATTTGTTTTGTTGGTGTGCAGTATTTTCATATGATGAGCCTATGGGTACTTTTATTTTATTTTGTTATTTTATTCTATCTTTCTTGAGGCTCTCCAAGCTTTCTTGACTCTTTGGCTTGATGTTTCTCATTCATTTTGAAAAACTGTCAGCTACTATCATCTCTTCACTGTTTCTTCTGTCCCACAAGGTCTTCTCTGTCTTTCCCCATATATACCTATTAGACCCAATGACGGTATAGTGCATGGCTACTTCTTTCTCTTATTTTTTAAGCACTCTGTTCTCGGTTGTTCCTTGGAAGCATTTTATTTTTCTGATTTATCTTCTAGTTTGCCAATGATCTCTTCAGCTATGTCTGATCTGCCATTAAACCCATCCATCAATTTCTTATTTTTGGTTATTTTTCAGTTCTAGAATTTGTATTTGGTGCTCTTTCAATAGTTGTTAATGTCAGGTTAAAATCTTTTAATCTAGTCTCTTCTTATTTCTTAAGCACAGTAAGCATGGTTTTTTAAAAGCATGTATGAAGATTTGAGGTATTGGGCCCTTATGAGCCTCTTCTGTTGTCTACTGTTTCTGTTGTTTTCGTTCATGTTGTCCTGTTTCCTTTTCCCTCACATGCCAGTTGTTCACGATTCTATGCCAGACATTATATTTGCAAAACTGCTTCCAGAAAAAGTGTGTGACCTCAGATGATGCCATCTACTTCCAGAGAAGGATGCACAGTTGGTTCTGCCAGGTACCTGCAGGTACTGATGATTTAGAAACACTTTGATCCAACTTTATAGATGAAAATGATTTGAAACTGAGCTACAGTCCCTGTGAATATATGACTACTTCCCTCCTTCCAGTTCAATCTTACTTTTAGTTGTCACCCTTTTGTGATTCCAACCTAAAGGAAGGAGGAGTAATTGGGGCCTCCTTTAGTGTGTTATGGCTTTCAGTCTTTATCCCTTTAGTCCCACAAGGTGGCCCACATTACTTCTCCCCTTCCTAGCCATCCTCTCTGAAACCAATAAATGTTTCTAAAGAAAAGTTTAGGCTTCTTGAAATCAGCATTCACCCACGTCAAGTTCTCATAGTTCACTATCTCATTAGCTCTCTGATGTCTACTCTTCCCAATTATTCCAAGAGGGGATGTTGGTTTGAACTACCTAGTCTGCCATTACCAGATGTTGCTGTCTCAATGAATATGTATATGTACTTTTTTTCCTCAGGTAATTTATTTTATGGGTTATTCCTAGAGCGTCATAGTCTCATTATTACTTCTAGGAAGATGTGGAATACTAGGCATACACTTATTACCAAGAATTTTACTGAAAAGTTTTATTCACATAGGAAAAAAACTTAGCTGTGGACATAAGTTGTACAGGCCACATCTAGATACTTAGAAGATCCTGAAAATCTGGTTTTATGCCAACTCTACTTAACATTACCTTGAAATGATTATGTAAATCCTCCTGAACTGGTATGTCAAACTAGGAGGTGGCAACTTGTCTCTTTCCAAGCTGCCTGCCTTCCCAAATTTCCCAAAAACCCCCTTATGCACCAACTTCTGCTCCCATTGGAAGTCAAACTGAATATATTTTCAGAGCACAACTATTGCAGGGTTAGTTCATATGTAAGCCTCAGCCTAGGAAGATCCACTGAAATCTACTATAGCTAACTTCTTGCCTTTCTTTCTACTATCACTGGCTCTGACCCCCTACAGGCTTAGAGAACTCTCAAGTCACATTTTTTTCATCCCATTCCAAGTGTCCAGAGGTAACACAGTAGTTAATGCATACTCATCCTGGTTTTGAATAAATTATCATTATTCTATTTAATCTTATCAGCTGTGTCTTTTACTAATCTTTGCTCCCTTGTTCCTCTCTCCTCTGTGAATTTTTCTTTACCGGAGAAACATGTTTCTGGTCCCCAGTATCATCTCTTTCTCTTTCTCCGTCAGTTAGTTCACAGAGATGCTTGCTTCCCAAATTTCTCCAACACCCACTTTTTACAAAATCAAGCAAAAACAAAACAAACAAAATACAGAATGCAGCCAATTCTCCTTTATTTCTTTTCTTGTCCATATGTTTTTAGTAACCAAGGCCAAAGCATGGTCAGTATAGTTTTGCCTGGAAGATTCCATCAATGCTTTTAATGTAAATTATCACTATTGCAGAGGATTAACATTTATATTTCCAGCTTACACCTCTCCTCTGAACTCCAGAGCTGTATATTCAACTACTCCTTGACCTATCTCAAGGTACTTTACGTATCCCAGAAGTACTTTATTATTTTTTTAATGTTTATTATTTTGAGAGAGAGAGACAGAGTGTGAGTGGGGGAGGGGCAGAGAGAGGGAGACACAGAATCTGAAGCAGGCTCCAGGCTCCAAGCCGTCAGCTCAGAGCCCAACGTGGGGCTCAAACCCACAAGCTGTGAGATCATGACCTGAGCTGAAGTCAGCTGCTTAACCGACTGCGCCATCCAGATGCCCCCCAAAGGTACTTTAAACTCCAGATATCTGGGGGCGCCTGGGTGGCGCAGTCGGTTAAGCGTCCGACTTCAGCCAGGTCACGATCTCGCGGTCCGTGAGTTCGAGCCCCGAGTCAGGCTCTGGGCTGATGGCTCAGAGCCTGGAGCCTGTTTCCGATTCTGTGTCTCCCTCTCTCTCTGCCCTTCCCCCGTTCATGCTCTGTCTCTCTCTGTCCCAAAAATAAATAAAAACGTTGAAAAAAAAATTAAAAAAAAAATAAATAAAAAAAAAATAAACTCCAGATATCTGAAACCAAAATAATGTTCTTTTCCCAAACCTCTTCTCCAGTCATTCATATTTAAACAAATATCACTACCATTTCCTAAAATATGTTTTTGGAGTTTAAAATTTTTTTTTAACATTTATTCATTTTTGAAAGGCAGAGAGAGACAGAGCACGAATGGGGAAGGGGCAGAGAGAGAGAGAGGGAGACACAGAAGGAGAAGCAGGCTCCAGGCTCTGAGCTGTCAGCACAGAGCCCGATGTGGGGCTCAAATTCACGGACCGTGAGATCATGACCTGAGCTGAGGTTGGACACTTAACCAACTGAGCCACCTAGGCGCCCCTGGAGTTTTTTTTTTTTTTTAAGTCAATAGACTTAATTTCATAGAACAGTCTTTGATTTAAAGAATAATTGAATAGGGGTGCCCGGGTGGCTTGGTCAGTTGAGCGTCAGACTTCAGCTCAGGTCGCAATCTCAGTTTGTGAGTTTGAGCCCCGCATCAGGCTCTGTGCTGATAGTTCAGAGCCTGGAGCCTGCTTCCCATTCTACGTCTCCCCCTCTCTCTGCCCCTTCCCTGCTCATGCTCGGTGTCTCTTGGTCTCTCAATAAATCAATGTTAAAAAAAAATTAAAAAAAAGAATTGATTAGACACTACAGAAAGTTCCCATATTCTTCCTCTCTTCCTGCCTTCAGTTTATCCTATTGTTACTATTTTGCATTGATGTGGTATATTTGCTATAATTGAGGAAATAATATTGATATATTAATAACTAAATTACATTGGTTACATTAAGGTTCATGCTTTGTACTGCATAGTTCCATGGGTTCTGCCACATGCATGACAGAATGTGTGCACTTACAGTCTCATACAGGATACTTTCACGGCTCTGAAAACACCCATTGCTTCACCTACTATCCTCACATTACACTTCCCCCCACTCTCCTGCAACTACTGATCTGATCTTTTCACTGTCTCCATAGCTTTGCCTTTTCCAGAATGTCATATACTTGGAATCAGACAGCATGTTAGTTTCTTTCACTTAGCAAAATGCAGTTAAGTTTCCTCCATGTCTTTTTTCAAACTTGACAGATCATTTCTTGTTATTGTTAAGTAATATTCCAGTAAATAGATGCACCTTAATTTGAATTAGTCATTCATTTGTTGAAGGACGTTTGATTACCTCTGATGTTTGGCAGATGTGAAAAAGCTGCTATTAACATCAGTGTGCAGGTTGCTGTGTGGACATAATTCTTCAACTCATTTGGATAAATACCTATGAACACAATTATGGATGTGTTAGACCACATTTAGCTGTGTAAGAAACTGCTGAGGTGAGTTCCAAAGTGGCTATATCATCTTCCATTCGCACCAGCAATGAATGAGAGGTCCTGTTGTTCCATATTCTTTCCAGCATTTGGAGTTGTCAGTGTTTTCGACCTCAGCCATTTTAACAGGGACGTAGTGGTATCTCACAGTTGACAGCCATCTTCTTTTACGAAGCAGAATCTTCAGCCTTCTTTGACACCTTTCTCTTCCTTAGTGTCTATCACCAGTCTTTTCTGCAATTTTTCCTTTTACATGGCTTTCCACTTTATCTACTACTCTTCATCTTTATGGCTGCTACCCTAGTCCAATCTATCGTTACTTCTAAATTACTTCCAGGCTCTCTTGCCTCTTTTCAAAAAGATTTTTTTAATGTTATTTTTGAGAGAAAGAGAGAGACCATGGAGGAGGGGCAGAGAGGGGGACAGAGGGTCTGAAGCAGGCTCTTTGCTGACAGCAGAAAGCCCTATGAGGGGCTTGAACCCAGGAATTATGAGATCATGACCTGAGCTGAAGTCAGCTGCTTAACTGATTGAGCCACATATGCACCCCAGCCTCTCAACCTCCTAAATGATGCAACCACAGCAGTCTTTTCAAAAAAAATCTAATCATGTAACATCTCCAAAACTTCCCCAAAACTTCCCAGTAGGTTTGCACTGTGCTTAAGATAGGACCAAATTTTTTGTTATGGCCAAAGTGTTCCATGCGGCTGTTCTCTTACTTCTTCAGTTGCGTCTGGAACCGTGCCCCTACACTCTCTGCACTAACCGCACTAGTCCTACTGAGAGCCGTGAAAGCACTGGCGGTGATGTTCCATTTTGCTAAGTATTATATTCATCCCTACCACCATCCATTTTCCCAACTCCCTTTGCCTGGTTTCTTCTTACTCATCCCATCTACCCTAAGAACGGTTGTCACATCTCAGGGAATGTTCCCCTGAGCTCACCACAGAGATGAGTTCTATTATCCTTGCAAAATACCATATATCTCATGTGAAAGTTCTAACATTACACGTGTTTTTATGATTATTCGATTGATGTCTGTCTCTCACGCTCGATTCTGAATTAGAGGAGGGGTTTGCACTTTTGCTTAGTTATTTATTTTAAATCCGTACATCCTTAGCAACTAACACATGGTGTTGCACTAAGTAGATGCCTGGTAAAAATGTGTTAAACAAATGCTTTGTGCTAGCCGATAATGAGATTTATCACTCAGGAAGTGAAACTTAGGGGCCTAGGAGCTATATAGTCAGAAAAATCTAGTTGGCAATTGGATGTAAGGCAAGAGAAAAAGCGGGAAGGAAAAGAAAACTATCATTTCTGATGCACAGTGCGTTCTTTTTCTTCTCACATTTAAGGAGCATTTAGGGAGGTAAAGGCTACCTAGGGGAAATTTTGGGGATCTGAAAACTCATGGTAGTTTTTCAAATTTTATTTAATATCTTCATTAAAAAAATCAAACTACTGCTCTCATTTCCCCTATAAGTCCAGGAGGTTTTATTTTTTTCCCCTTAGTTTTTCTATTTGGATGAAATACAGAGTGTATGGTTTTTAATCAGCCTGTTCGTGTGCAATTCTCCCTTAATCATGACGCCTCTCTCCTTGTATTACCTCCAAGATAAAGAACACAAGTGTATGTATGCTACGGCCCAACAGGTTACAAGGAACTAATAAAAAACAGCCGGTTGCCATTCTTTCAAGTCCATTCCCAGATGTCTCTTCCACACACTAAGGTTATTTGCATGTGCTGAGAAATGGCTAAACCTCTAACCACATTGTGCATTTAGAGTATTTCTCTCACTCTAAGTAAAGGATCTGCCATTTCCTCAGAGAGCTGTAAAGTAGCCTGTGCGGTCTCTGCCCCTTGAGGAAGCTGGTGAATTATTAATTAAGGCAATGAGAAAGAAGTGTGCCTGGGATTTTTTTTTTTTTTTTGTCCCCCAGGGCTCATCATAAAGTCTTTGGACATGCATCCTTAACTCTGATAGAGGTAGAGTCTCAGTGAAGTCCTGTGCTCAGCCTGGCTTAGGCTGTGCACTCACATTCATAGCTTAATTCCAGGCTGGGAGTGGGTGGGGATAAACTACAGTACAGAGAATTATTGACAAAGACTTTTTAATTTTTTTTAATTTATTTTTGAGAGAGATAGTATGAGCTGGGGAGGGGTAATGGGAGAGAGGCCAGAGGATCTGAAGCAGGTTCTGTACTGAAAACAATGAGCCCGACATGGGGCTCAAATTCACAAACCTTGAGATCATGACCGGAGCTGAAGTCGGATACTCAACCAACTAAGCCACCCAGGCGCTGCAACAAAGACTTTGGAGAGACACTGTTTATTTCAGTGGAGGCTGGCCTTCATTCAGCTATCCATTTGCCTGTTCACTTCAAAATTTCTAAAATAATTTTGGGTGCCAGCTATGTGCAAACCATGGAACTAGCCATGTGGACATAAAAACAATTTCTTTCTTACAAATTATGAAGTCCCTGCACGAGCAGTGGGCTAGCGCCCTGTGTTAAGGGAGCCTCAATGAGGAGTATGCACTGGGGGCAGGTAACACAGCGCTCCATGATTTGGGCCCCATCCTGCTTATTTCTTATTTCCTGTTCACCCGGCTGGTGGTTTTCCAAATTAGAGGAGATGCAGAGAAGGAAATGGGAAGGGGCAGGCATACCTCAGCAGGCAGGCCTCCAGTCTTTCACTCCTGACCTTTGAGTAAAGTGCTTTTGTTTTACATATTGTACTCCTTCATCTGATCTGGTTGAAAGGAGTCAGTGACTAATACATTTGAAAATGATGATTCTAGCACAGACATCTTTTCTCGTCAGACTGCTCATCATATTGTCTGCCTCCCTTAATAGTATACACGTTACAACTGTTTGCATGTCTTTGCTTATGGTTTCTCTTTCCTTCTTCCAACCTGGAAAGCTCTTTCCATTTTCTCTATTTACCTACCATGTATCAGCCCAGGGGAGAGCCCCCTTCCAAGGCTCAGTTCCATGGAAGCTTTCTTAGTAACTCTCACCCGAGTCTGCAGTTGTTTTCTTTCAATCATCAAAATGTTGAGCAAAGCGCTAAGCTCCTATTGTGCCCTTGGTAGATATGTGTGGGCTGAATGAGGATGTAAAAGGACAAAACAGAAAAGAAGCTGTGATGTTATCTGAAGGACAACCCCTTGGAGTTCAGCTGTAGGACACACACCGACTTTCATGTTTTAATCTGACTTTTGGAAAGTTTGTACAATTTCATTTTTTACTTAGAAGATTAAGAGTGGGAGAGGAGTAGAGGAAAAACTAAATAGGTTTCTTCAACAGAAAGCAATTCTAATATCTAAGAGCTATGCCATACTCAGGGCTCTGGAGTATCTGTTTAGCTTTAAAGAAGGACTTTAATTCCCTGTCCTGGCCAGTCTGGCAAATACTAGAGCTCTTCTGAGAATTTTACAATTTCTAAGGAAAGGTTGCCTTTGGTTATAATCTAGTTTCTTCTATTTCAACAACACAGCAAATGTTTAGTGTATATCTACTTACTCTGAGGAGGAGGGAAATGAAATTGAATGAGACATGGTTTTGCATCTGGAAACTCACAATTTAGTGGAGACACCACCATAAAGAAACACCACAGCCCATGGCAAGGATTAGAGTGGAAGTAGAAAGTGCAATAATAAATAGAGGAGGGAGAGATTAGTTTTGTCTGAAGGGAATCCCTAGCAGACCTGATAGAAGAAGCATTGCCTAAAGATGGTGGAGAAATTCCATAGGGGGAAATGAGGTCAGAGTATTGAAGGCTTGGGGGACAGCATGGGAAAGGCAGAGTCAGGAAACTGTAGGAAATGTTTGTGATGCAGCGAATCACACGTGTGACCACAGCACCAGTTACAAGGGGAGTGGCATAGGAGACGTAACATGGAAAGTTGGCTACAGCCAGTTCACCCAGGATAATTGATTTTATTTTATGCTCAGTCGAGGGCCATTAAATGTTTTCAGAAGGGAGATGATTGATACTATCAGCTTCGGGTTTGGAGCTAACTTTTGGTGACAAGACAGAAGAAGAGAGTATTCAGGAAACCACTGGAATGCTACTGACAAACCTATGACTACTAGACCCAGGACAATGGCAAGGAGACCAGATTGAAGGACTGGGGGGTGAGAGATACCCCAGGAGCCAATGGACAGGATTTGATATCACTTGCATGGGAGTGTATCTTTATTTTTTTTTTTAAATTTTTTTTCAATGTTTATTTATTTTTGGGACAGAGAGAGACAGAGCATGAACCGGGGAGGGGCAGAGAGAGAGGGAGACACAGAATCGGAAACAGGCTCCAGGCTCTGAGCCATCAGCCCAGAGCCTGATGCGGGGCTCGAACTCACAGACCGCGAGATCATGACCTGAGCTGAAGTCGGACGCTCAACCGACTGAGCCACCCAGGCGCCCCGGGAGTGTATCTTTAATACAAAGGTAAAGTTCTTGAAGATGTCTCCAAAGTTTTGAGCTTGACATACTGGGGGATGGTGATTCTATTTACTGAGATACAGAATGTAACAGAGGAAATATGGGGTAGAGACGAGTAGAATAACTAGTGGAAGAAGATGGTGTGTTTGGTGGCACACATATTAAAATTTCAAACACCTATAAGTCATCTATGAAATGATGTCCCATGGGTAATTAAAGATGCCTCAGGAGTGAGGAGCATGTTTGGGAATCATTACTACAGTGGCAATTAAGTCATGGGGAAGGAAAGGCAAAGAAAGAGACTAGAACCTTTACAGATACTTATAGAGAGTCTGGCTGGAGAAAAAGACTAAGTCCAATGATGACACTAGGAGAATGCTCTACCAAGGAGGTCGAGAGAGTTATGAACAGCAGACGGAAGGAGTAGAAAAAGAATGTGAAGACTTGAAATTGCAAATCAGGCAGATACGAATGATCTAGAAAAATAATTTCCCTAGAGGACATAGAGGGTGGAACTCAGATTGGATGAGGCCAAGGAGTTAACGAAAGGGAGAAAATGGGACAGGAGCTTGAGGAGGAAGAAGGAAGGGGCCGATTCTTGGAATACATTTTGTCTGTATTTTTCTTTTCTGTTTTGTCATTTTACTCATTCAGCCCACACATATCTACCAAGGGCACAATAGGAGCTTAGCGCTTTGCTCAATATTTTGATGAAAGAAAACAACTGCAGACTCACTTGTAGGTGAAGGAGAAGGAATGAAAGAATCATCACAGAGAATGAACTACACATTAAATTAATAATAATCATGCTGTAGAAAGAAACCAATATAAGCCAATGAAACTAGACCTCTGGCAAAAAACAGACCCAAAGGATAAGAATGGTGGAAAACAGATAGGCTGATTTAACATCAACGGGCATCAGAGAGCTCTGCCGGAAAAGGATATTAGGCTCCTTAAGTAGTTTTGATCACAGCAGTTTGGGTCACATATGGTGTGCACACACTTGGAGGGAAACCAACTAGCAACAGGGTTATCTTCAAGGCAACACCAAGGAGAGGCTCAACAAGTGAGCCTGGGCACTAGCCACTCCCCATACTATGATGACATGATAATGACAGGAAGTGTGGCCTGATATAGTTCCAGCAGGATCCTGGAGAGAGTAAAGAAAGAGAACAAAGGAGGGAGATGTTTGGAGTTCAGCAAAAGCACATGACTCCAAGCTGGTGTTCTGACATTATGCAGGTATTACAGTCTTGTCACCTCATTCTGATTTTGGTCAAAATCCATACTAAATTAGAAATCATGTCATTGTGAAACCAGGTGGCTCACTAATTTACTAGTCAACGTGATTGAACAGAGTCAGCCTTGAACGAGAGAATGGGGATATGTGACTCTCCTAGAAGCCTGGAGAGGGGATTTGCCTCACAGAAGCCAGAAGAGCCTACTGCTTAACTCTCCCTGCTCTAACTCAGAGTCCAGGAGTTACTAAAACTTCTCTACCTGAAGAGGTGGGGAAAGGTAATCAGCAGATGGGCAGAGAGGAAGGTATGAAAGGGTGAGGTGACGTAGGTTGGGGAAAGAGATTCAGTCCCAAATACGAGTAAAGAGAGTCACTGGATTGGAATGAGGCAGAACAAACAGGGAGAAGAGGCAGAAAGGGATGACTCAGAAAATCTTTGAGGCTGAAAGGAAGGGAGCTGAGAGATCCATTGACCTTAAATTTCTCTAAAACTGTTGATGTGGGTAAACGTTTAAGAAGCTGGAAAGAACTAAAAAGGTTTCAACTGTTCCTGTGGGGCATTCAGTTAAGTGGGTGGATTACTGGGTGGGTTACTGGGACTCATGAGCAAGAGCTTAGGGGTGGAAAATGCTAGTCAGGAGAGCTGAAGGAATGGATGGTGGCCAGGAAGGGCCAAAAAATGGGAGAAGGTAAAGGGCTGGATGTCTGAAGGATGGGCTCAGTTACAGTCAGAATGGGACAGCAAGGAAAAGATGGAAGGACTGCATTCCACAATTCAAATCAACATTAGAAATCTATGTTGTACTTCTTCAGCTGGGTCAAGAGCTCCTTGAGTTATCTCAGTGACTGCTGCCATTAAGAGGAAGTGCAAAAAATGTGGAAGCAGAAATTCAAAGGTTGAAACAGTTGTCCAATAGAAATATAAGGTGGATCTATCTTGTAAGTACTTAAAATTTTTTTTAATATTCATAATAAAAAAGAAAGAAGACTTAATAGGTTTTATTTAGCCCAAGGTATCTAAAACATTATCAATTCAGCTCTTAATCAGTATAAAAGTTATGAATGAGATAATTCACATTATTTTTCCTACAAAGTCTTTCGGATCTTGTGTGTATCAATCGCTGTCATCACATCTCAACTTGGATGCTAAATTTTTATCAGAAATATTTGACCTCTACGGAGATTTTATTTAATTCACTGCTGAGAAAGTAGATTCACGTACCCAAGGTTGTTTCAAACCCAATTACATTTTGGAGAGTTTTAAAGTTTAAATTTATGTTAACTAAAATGCAATAAACAATTCAGGCTCTGAATCACAAAGCCGTATTCAAGTGCTCAGCAGCCACATGTGGCCAGTGGCTGTGGTATTGGACAGTGCCTGCATATTTGCCAACTGCTAATATCATTAAGCAGCTATTGATCGCTCCTGGGGTTTATGTACTGTTTTATGGAGATTAAGAGGTGAGAACTGGACACTGCCCTTTGGAAGATAAAACCACGAAGGCATGAGAGTATGGGCATCTGATTCCTCTAGTCTGGGAAAGTGCCAGGAGACACAGACCGGCATTGTCATAACCAGCCATGAAGAGAGTTACCATGTTTTCTCTCACATAAAGGATTTATAAAGCTCACCTCTCTTCTAAAAGTATATGCCTGCCTTAAGCATAAAATGCAAATGAGGATCACTTTATTATCAAATGGTTCACTCTATTTTCCAAGTCCTTTTGCTAGACCAGGCCATTGATGAGAGGCTTCTTAGAATTACCTTCCATTTTCCTTACTTGAAAAAATATTTGGCTCTTGTTCCTGCACCAATTAGTAAGCTTGGATAAAAGGAATTGGTGTAAAGGAGAGAGATCTGCGTTGTTGTTAGTGTGATTTATGCTGCCTGCTCTGTATCACCTGTATATAGCTCATAATCAATTTGCACATAAAGTTGATTGAGCTCTATGGGAATATTTAGATGAAAGAAACTCTGTAAATGCCAGGTATTTATTATGTTCATTATGGCCATATAATGTGGTAATAACAGAAATGTTACAATTGATTTAATGGCGCTCTGTACTTTGAAGCACATCTTTAGAATTATTATAAACTTACTTCTTGAATTTTTATATTATTTCATGCCTGTTTCGTCTATGAGCTTTCTTGTATAGTGACCAGATGCTGAGTAGATTTAGTTGCTTTCAGAGGTATATCATGGTGTCCTACACACACGATTTGCAAAGAACAACTGCATATATTGTCTGGTAATAGTTTGTACAGTAGAAAGGACTGCGTGATCAGTCCTATTTTAGAGACAAGAAAAGTGAGGTGCAGAGATACGTAGTTTAAGATTACATAATTAGTAAATGGCTGTGTGAAGACCAGTACTCATCCCTACCCTCACCTTTTTCAGTGTTTTTGTTTTATTGTGTTCCATTTTTATGGAGGAATACCAACATACATCACTATGTAAGTTGAAGGCCTGTAGCACGGGAGTTCAATTTACATCTATTCTGAAATAATCACCATGATAGGTTCAACCAGCATTCACCTTCTCATACAGATACAACAAGAAGGAAAGAAAAAAGAAAAAAAAATATCTCCTTGGGATGGAGACTCAGGAGTCAATCTCTTAACAACTGTCCTATCACATGGCAGAGCTAACTGTAGTCATCATGTCGTACATCACATCCCTAGTACTCAGTCATCTTACAACTCAAGTTTAGTATTTATCCTTTTTTCCACAAATTCACAATATCTAAGTTATGTGTTAATGAGTAACGTTCCAGAAAAGCAGTATAAAAGAATGGCTAACACACAGGCTTGGAATTGTCATGGCCCCTGTTCAGATCCCACTCTGCCACACACTACTACCTACTGGTACTGCCAGAACCCTGGTTTCTTCACTCATGAAAGGAGAAATAGTAAAAATTAAATGAGATTTTTGTTTAACATTGAGAGTATTGTCCAATCTTGATTTTAGGTGAAGAATATGAATCTTTACAATGGCTTATTACATAAATAATGTGGAGATATCAATATTAGGTAGAATACCACAGTGACCTCAATGGCTATGCCACCTGAACACTTCTATCAACCACATCCCAAGCCACTGGGCCACTTACCCCCTACCTCCTGACCCCATTAGTCTCTTTTCAAAGCTTTGAACCTACTAAGCGCTTTCCCCTCCACAGAGCCTTTCCAGACACTGGTCCTTCTGCCCAGGATATTGTTGAATAGGTTCCTTTCTGGGTCTGTCCGTCCTTCCTTCCTTCCTTCCTTCCTTCTTTCCTTCCCTCAGGTTCAAAGTCACCACCTCACAGAGTCCTTTCATGACTGCCCTAAGGAGACTACCTTCATCCCCAGCTGTCTCCTATTGCTGGTCTCTCTGCTCTTTCACAGCTAATCTTGCACTTTGTCATTAAATTTTATTATTTATTGAATGCCACTCGCTTGTCCACATAAGATTTGCCCAGAAATATTCTGAGAACTGTATGTAGTATGCATCTGTGTTTGAGTATATGTATCCATTTAGAATTTTGCTTTAATAAGCTACCATTTTACTGTGGACATTTTTCAGGTCATTAAAAATGTGGTTATGACCTAGCTTTTAATGTTTGTATATTATTTGGTCACATGGATCATTTATTTAACTACTTATTTAACTCTTCTTACTATGTATCTTCATGTTTTAAAACCTATTTTAAGAAGCATTGCTATGAATATGTTTGTACAGATGTCTCCATTTACATCTTTGATTATTTTTTTAGGATGCACTATGGGAAGGTGGATTTACAGGATTAAAGACTGACTATCTATTGCCAAATTTCTTTCTGGAGAAATTATAATAACTTATATTCTTGTGACAGTGTTTGAAAAGACCTCTTACATACAGTGAAGAACAATGAACTTTATTCTTCATCAATAATGCCATTTTATAGGCAACAAATAACATTTCTTAAAATTTTTTTTAATGTTTATTTTTGAGAGAGAGAGGGAGAGAGAGAGAGAGAGAGACAGAGTGTGAGCCAGGGAGGGGCAGAGAGAGATACAGAATCTGAAGCAGGCTCCAGGCTCTAAGCTGTGAGCACAGAGCCCTACACAGGGCTCGAACTCACAAACTGTGAGATCATGACCTGAGCCGACGTCAGACGCTTAACCAACTGAACTACCCAGGCACCCCTGCAACAAATAACATTTCTTATTTAACTTGCATTAACTTGCTTAATCAGAAGTAATCATATTTGTATGTTTATTAGATATTTGTATTTCTTCTATCAGTGGGCTTTTGCTCACTTTCTTATTTTGGTTTTATGTTTATAAAGTCAATTTTATATTAATATTAGCCAGTTGTCCACAACATTATTGCAGACATTTTTCCAATTGCTTGATTTTTACATTTGTCTATATTTTATTTTTAAGTTTGTTTTTTGAGAGACAGAGAGAGAAAGAGAGACAGAAGAGAGCGAGAGAGAAGAGCGAGAGCGAGAGCGGAGAGCGAGACAGAGACACAGAATTAGTGAGGGGGGGGAGAGAGAGAGAGAGAGAGAGAGAGAGAGAGAGAGAGAGAGAGAGAATATCCCAAGAAGTCTGAACTGTCAGTGCAGACCCTGATGTGGAGTTTGAACTCACAAACTGTGAGATCATGACCTGAGCCCAAATCAAGAGTCAGATGCTTAACCTACTAAACCACCCAGGCATCCCTAAATATGTTTATATTTTTGGTGGATAGGCCTTTGGAATTTCTGTACAGTCAAACTGACTGGACTTTTTATGGTCTTTTCACTTCCCATGTATTTAGAAGGTCCTTACAAATGACTGAATCAGTTAAATATCATTTTTCTTGGACATGGTTTACTTTTTTGCCACTTGTGATTAAACTCTTTAGGTCTTCTAAAATATATCCTGAGGTATGGTATCATAGGATATATTCTAATTTGCCGTTTTTTAAAAATATAAAATAACTCTGTATTTTCCAAAAAAAAATCTATTTCCTCCTCCTTGGTTTATGATGTTTTACCACACATCCTGTTCTCATCATGTATACAGGATGGCCAGGTGGAAACTTAACACTGGTGCCTTTTTTTCTATAACTACTTTAGGTTTCAATCATTCTTAAATATCTAGTAGGACGATTTTCCCCTCTCAACTTTCCTTTCTCAAAAAATTTTCACCTGTTATTACTTGTTCATACTTGCAGATAAAGAGCCATCTTGTCCACTCTGGTTAGCTGTATAACGTCCCTCAAAGATATCCAGGCCCTAATCCTTATAATCAGTGAATGCTACCTTATACAGAAAAAGGGTCTTTGCAGATATAGTTAAATCAAGGGCCTGGAGAAGGGTCCTTCTGGATTATCTAGGCAAGCTCTGGAGGTCGTCGCAAGAGCTTAACTGGGAGGCAGAGGGAGATTTGACTATAGAGAAGAAAGCCATGTGATGCTGGAGCAGAGAAAAATTTGAAGATTTCTGCTCCTGGCTTTGAAGATAAAGCAAGGGGCCATGAGCCATGGAATGCAAGGAACACGGCTCTGGAAGCTGGAAACAGCAACTCTTCCCTAGATCCTCTCAAGGGACAAGGTCTTGCCAACACCTTGAGTTCAGCCCAGTGAAACGGATTTTGGACTTCTACCTCTCCAACTGTGTAAGAATCAATATATGTTCTTTTAAACCAACAAGTTTGTGGTAATTAATTACAGCAGCCATAGGGAACTAATATACCAATTTAATAAAAAAAGTTCATGAGATATTTTTGAATATTAATGCCATTCATTAATATGTGAAGAATTGACATTTAAATATTCAATGTTTCCTTCCAAGAAAGTGTCTATTTTACTTTTGATTAAAATTGTGTAGCTTTTTGAGAAATTTCTTGCACTAGTATTTTCCAATGAAAGATTTTTCATTTTTCAGAGAATCAGGAGCATGGTTTTTATAAAGCGACTGTACAGAGCATTCCTCTGTAAACATAAGCACAGAGGGAATAGGAGTGTCATTAAGATTGGCAGGAGTTGGGCATAACAGGTCAACTTCAATAATATTATATAAGGAGAAACAATTTGGTTCTTTAAAAGAGGTTAGCATAAAGGGATAAACTTACAATTTCCCCCAAGTTATTTTATTCTTTTGAAAGTCTCTTCTGTGAGCAAATTTTGTTCATTATATGATTACAGATGATGAATAAATGGAAATATAAAGCTGCATTATCTCTCTAAAGTACAATTTCTACAACACTGCATTAGAGTATACCCTAAATAGTTCTTAAAGACTGAAATCATGTTCTTCACAAAAGACTTCATAATTCTGAAGTTTCTGGAATTTTATTCACAGGCATTTTCTTTGATAAGCATTTGATATTTTACTGTCCTTATTTTGATAACCAAGTAATTATTATGTTAAAAAGTTTTTCATATTTCAGAAATATTTATGGGAGGAAATTCTGATATGTCAGAGTGGAGTTAATTACTCACATGTTTTTAATATGACTTACTGAAACATTTTGCTCAGGTAACTTTTTATAGTAGGTGGTTCCAGTAGGTGAACATCAGAATCCTATAAGAAATTAAAAAAAAAATGCAGATGCCTTGGTCTTCCCCTAAATGTCCAGAAGGGAGTAAAAGCATTTGTCATTTTATTTATTTATTATTTATCATAGGTGTCTTAATTTCTTGAGAGAGAGAGAGAGAGAGAGAGAGAGAAGTGAGGGGAGGGGCAGAGAGAGAGAGGGAGAGACACAGAATTCAAAGCAGGCTTCAGGCTTGGAGTTGTCAGCACAGAGCCCGATGTGGGGGTCAAACTCAAGAACCATGAGATCATGACCTGAGCTGAAGGCAGATGCTTAACCCACTAAGCCCCCCAGGTGCCCCTGCATTTCTTTTTAAAAAGCTCTAAAGATGATTCAGGTGTGCCCAGAAGTCTCCTCACTTGGGGTTATTCAGTAAACTCTGAGGACTTAGAGATTTCCTGAATTCTCAAGCACTCCCAAAGGTCAGTTGAGATGTCACTGAGGTCACTGTGTGAATGGTCTCATTCTCTTTGAGCTAAGGATCTAGTCCCTCTTCTACACCCAGCAGTATCTCCCAGAGTTTTCTTCTCTATATAGTAAATCTCATTAAGAGTCAGAAAGGGAAACTTAAAATAATCAATTTTACTTTATTTTATGGGGAAATTCTTAGGATAGTGCAGCATTTGTGAATCAAGGATTGAAAGTCCTCTAGTATATCTTTTCAAATGTCAAGGGTATATCGATTCAGGTTTATGTTAATATTGTGAATATGCATTTATGGGAAAATGAAAGATATTCTAAAATTTTTGAGGGAAGGAAGTAGGTCATCCTTTATGACTTTCTAATCCTGAATAGTCAAGGAACGGTTTGAACACAGCTTTCTTCTTACAGACTTTTAAATACTCAATTTTACCCAATGGTGACCTTTCTTGTTTCCAGTTGGGAGACATTTGCAATCATTTTGGTACCTGAATATTACAGTTTTTATTGTGCTTCAAATATTGCATTAAATTTTGTTTTTTTCCTCCCTTAACAGGTACGAGGCTGTTAAGGGCTGGGAACTTTAGTACCTTCTGCAGTGCTAAAAATATTGTCAAGTATGTTTTAAGTCTATGAAATTCATATATTACATCGAATGAAATAAAAACATTTTTCTTGGGGCACCTGGGTGGTTCAGTTGGTTAAGTGTCTGACTCTTGATTTCAGCTCAGGTCATGATCTCACACTTCCTGGGATCCAGACCCACATTGGGCTCTACACTGGCAGTGCGGTGCCTGCTTGGGATTCTCTCTCCCTGTTCTCTGCCCCTCCCCGGCTTGTGCTCGCTCTCAAAATAAGTAAATGAACTTTAGAAAGCAACAACAAAGATACAGATTTTATCAGTGTCAACTAGCCAAACCTCACTTACCTAGCTTTTTCCCTTAATAGTTAGAAATTTTAAGCAGACTAAACAAGGTGACCACTTTCTTGATAGTCAGTACTCACAATAGGATTGCCAGTTGGGTAGTTTAAATACGTGCCTTCTTAACGAGAATTCATTTCAAAAGCTACCGGATTCCTCTGTAAACAGCAAAACCAAACTTTTTAGCTATGGTGTGCTTTGGTGTGTATGTTTATATTCTTACGCCTGTGTTTTGTTTACATGTGTGTGGGGATATGAGGGGAGAAACTTTCTTTACTGTAATTATCAAAGCAATAATTAGCTGGGAAATATGCAACAGGTATGTGATTCAAGATAATTCAAATCCATTATTAGCCAAGACAATTGAAATGTCTTAACTTTGATTAACAGTAATGCATCACCTGTGTGAATGATTTCTTGGCAACACTGGCTGAATTTAATATTTATCATAAATACAGTGTTTGTTAAAGAAATGGCATTGTAAATGCTTTCTTCCACCCTTATGAAAGTGAAATTAAAATGCCTTTACAGGGTACAGCATCCTTCTCATTAAACTTCACAGAAGGGCTCAGTGAAAATAGGATTTCAACACAACTTTCTTCCCCCTTATCTTTCTTTCCAGCTGTTCTGATTCTCCTAAAAATCAACTTCTGTTGGTGGTTTCTGTTAATAGGTAATAAGACCGGTGATTTAAATCACTGATTATTCTCTTTCGGCTTTCAAACTGTTCTAGCATGCTTCTAGTTAGAATAATGATGGCAGTGATAAGTCCATGTGAGAGGATGGTAATTTTATACATTAATGCTCACCGAGCTTCTTAGGTTTACATTAGCTTTTGCAATAATAAAGAAGTTCTAATGGTAGAAGAAATATTTATGAATATCTGAAATATAGATGTGCCCTCTAGCAAAATTAGAGATGTACACAAGCCTTGTTGGGATTCGTTTTGCTGCAACAAAACACCTATTTCCAGCACTGGTAATTGGCTAACTGAGATTACTCTGGTGTATGTGTATTCAGTTCTCAAAATGTTGTATTTTGATCAGTTCCATGAGCTGTGTCTTAAGAGACCTTCAAGGGAAATTCACTTCTATTTACAAGACAAATTTGAAATAATTTCCTTCCATGGCTGCACAAGTGCACACAGACGTGCTTATATTTACTACGTGTGTCCGCAGAGTCTCCGTGACCTGGTGACATGTCTGGTAACAACTCTGACACAGAAGAAGATGGATACTTTTTAATTGGGAGTAGCTACACTTTCAAACTCTTTAGCAAACCATTACTTAGCATAAAGTCACTTTGGAATCAATTAAATATGAACCTTTGTCACATCGGTATTCATTGAAAAGCACTTAGGTGATTAAAGACCCTTGGCCCCTAAATATTTGACGACGTACCAGCACCAGCCATTTAAAAAACCTTATTAGCTCTTTACACTTCCGGGGATGGCAGCGTGAAAAAGTACAACAAAATGAGAGGAAACATAATTGCCTCCAAATGAATGTGCCCTCAGTATGGCCATGGCTGGAACTATTCTGAGCTGCTACTATTCTCACCAGCTCCCTACGTCTCTCACTAACTTGAGACTTCTGAACTCTCTGCTTCTGTAGTGCAATATTTTTTCCATAACAATGCAAAGTTAGAAAAATGAATGAACTTTTAAATTTGCATTATCCAAGTGAGACTGGGTTAAAATATACATTTAGCAAATATAGCAAATTTCAGCATGTTTAATATTTCAAAAAATGCCTTTAAATTTTTTTAATGTTTATTTACTAAAGATTTTAAGATTTGACACACACACACACACACACACACACACACCCAGAGTGTGTGAGCGGGGGCGGGGCAGAGAGGGAGACAAAGAATCCAAAGCAGGCTCTAGGCTCTGAGTTGTCAGCACGGAGCCTGAAGGAACGTGGGGTTAGAACTCACAAGCCCTGAGGGCACGACCTGAGCTGAAGCTGTTGGACTGACTGAGCCACCCAGGAGTCCCTCAGGAAATGCTTTTAATTTTAAACAAACTTGTGGAGCAAATATAAACCGGGTATATGCAGATGACAGCTCTTTAATAATTTATTATACTAATCTTAGTAACTACCATTTATTGTGAAGGAATTCTATGCTAACTGTATGGTTTACATGTGCTCATTTAATCCCATCAGCAAAGCTATGAAGTGGATATTCCCATTGCTGTGTATGGATGGGAAACTTGAGGCTTGGGGAAGTAACTTAAGTACGTTGTATAACCTATAAAAAGTTATGAAGTGCGCAATTGGTCTGGTTGAAATTAGAATCCAGGTTTGCCTAACTTCGAAGCGCTGTTTCTTGACCACTAAGTCCAAATGACTCCTCATACAGGTTCCCTAAGCATTTGCAAAAGATTTCTTTAGGAACTGTTCAAGACATGAATGAATGAATGACTTTGTGTAGGCAGTCATTGAATGAACCTAAAACTTTTATAAAGAATACCCCTTGCTCAAACTGTTTACAACTCATACTTTAACCTGTTTAAAAGGAACTTTCCAGTCATTAAATACCTAGTACTGCAGTGAAATCCAGTCCTTAATAGGTAAAGATTGTTGTAGTCTGTACGCTTAAAAATACGTACAATCTTTCAAGGTCTGATTAAAATTTGCAAAATGTTTACCTATACCTTATTTGGATAATCAATATTGTTTAAAAATATTCTACATCATAAATGTCCTAATTTAAAAGTAAAGATACTCTTTAATAAGTTGAAACAATTATAAAAGGAGATATTTTTTCTCTAACAGGATAATAATGATTAACAGTCATTAGTGAGTGGCTAATGGCAAAAAGAATATGAAACAATTATCATACCAGAAAACTGATTTATAATAGAAAGGAATAACGCACATTGGCAAAAATAAAAGAGGTGTTTCGATGTCCTTGAAAAGAACGAATAAAATTTCTTCAAGTTTATGATTCCCTGTTTCTCCTATCTAGTGCCTTTAACTACAACAATCTTATTGTTTCTTTAATCCTATAACAATATTAATCTTCAATATAAAATCTATATGTTTATTAATCTGACTCAGGCTTGAGAATGAAGGCTGGGGTTTTTCTGCACTTTGTGAGATCCCCCTATTTTCTCCATCTTGTAAAGTTACTGCTAAGATCACATAACACTGTCAGGAATGTTAAGAAGTAATAGACATTGAGACAGCAATGATTGAATTTTCACTCAAAATATTGTTCTGTAACTTTGTCAGTCTGCAGTATCACGAAGCTCAGTATTTTCGTTTTTGTATTATTAATATATTGCACATTTACCCCCCTTCTCCTTTCAATGCACGCTTTCCTTCTATTTCATAATTCGGAGGTCAGGCACACATGTTAAACTTTCATTTGGTGTAATCCCGTGGGTACCAAATGCATTCTTATTTGGGCACTCACATGACATCTGACCATTTCCTGGAGTCCAGGTGGAGAAGAGAAATAGCTTTGTGTGAGATGAAATGCTAGGAGAAAGGAGAAGAATGTTTTAGGTCAGAGATTGCAGTAGGTAAGGAAGATTCTGCTCAAATACTTCCATTTTCTCAGTGGAGCACACAGCAATATTAGGATTTATGGTGAAGAGCTGGGAAAGCAAGCTTAAAAGGGATCATAACATCTTAGAGCAGCTGCCACGGGAAATGTGTAGGAGGATGACGAGGACAAGGTAAACAATAATGAGCAATTGTCAAGTTCCTAGACCCATGTAGCCAGTGCAGATTTGCTAGATGGCCGGGATGCAATTTTAGAATGAATGTCGACGAAGCCACCTCTGGACTGCCAACACTTAAATCTACCCAGATATTAATTTGGGGGGGAGAGTGGGGCTAAAAAAGCCCAACTCTCTCACTTAGGTTACGCTATTAAGTTAAATATATGCAGTGAGGCTATTTCCCTCCTAAGACAATAAGAAAAGCTCTGTTAATTTCGAATTTTAAAATAATGTCCAATAAGCCATGGCATATAAATGCAATTGAACACTACACATATTAAAAGGACTAAGACAGTACTATATATGCTTGCACAAGGGAATTTCAGAGATAGTAAATCAAATGCAACATCGTATGTATAATATGATCTCCACGTTGTAAATAAGCTGTGGTTAGAACATACCCCTGGAATGTTACCAGTTTGTAGACATCAGTTTTCAGGGTGCAACTTTGGAAATTGAACGTGGCTTTATAACAGCATGTTCCTTTGTTTCTGCAGCTGAATGCTTAACCTTTGTTGAAGGATATATAAGGTGGGATGCTGCCCACTTTAATCATATCATGTATCAACAGGACTCTGGATGGAGCTATTTGACAAAGTATATAGGTGGAGCTTGGAGACTTAGGTCTGGCTAGAGCAGGTCAGAGCCTTACTGGAAAAAATCGTACTTTGCCAGGAAACAGAGGAGCCCCCAAATTCTGTTAGTGAAACATTGTAGGAGGAGGAGAGAGGGAAGTTTTATTGATTACTCTGGGCATCAAAACTGTGTTCTATGCTAGTTCTTTGAAGCTTCAGTGCTCACTTGAGGTGCTGGAAGCAGTCCAGAGGCAATCATCCTTTGGAGATTGTCGCATAGGCTAGGTCCTAGGAGGTACTTCCCCTCAGTGAAAAGGGCTTAATAGCCAGCACATGGCCTTGGGGTGGGGCCCACAACCTTACATTGCTTCCAGGATGGTTGTTTAGGTAAAATATAGATCACCTGAGATCACCTGAGTAGCAACTAAACCCTTCATTATCTTGTGGACCACGGTAGAGGACAGATTCAGAAACAGACATGGGGACTTTTGTTTTCAGATATGGTAGGCAATTCAGGTCAATGGTCACTGAACTCAGCTAGACCACAGATACTACATATTTTAGAGATTTTCTTTTTTTTTTTTTTTAAATTTTTTTTTTTCAACGTTTATTTTTGGGACAGAGAGAGACAGAGCATGAACGGGGTAGGGGCAGAGAGAGAGGGAGACACAGAATCGGAAACAGGCTCCAGGCTCTAAGCCATCAGCCCAGAGCCTGACGCGGGGCTCGAACTCACGGACCGCGAGATCGTGACCTGGCTGAAGTCGGACGCTTAACCGACTGCGCCACCCAGGCGCTCCGAGATTTTCTTTAAAGGTACTGAAAAACAAACTAATGTGAATTACTGAACGAGAATCCTAAGGAGGGCAGAGCCATAGGGAAGAAAATCTGGTGTTCAGAGACGTTTTAGGTTATGGAGTAATGTGCTGATTATCGAGAAGGCAGGCGGGTCAGGAGGCTGACTAGCCCTTTTTTTTATTTTATTTTTTTTTTAACGTTATTTGAGACAGAGACAGAGCATGAACAGGGGAGGGTCAGAGAGAGGGAGACACAGAATCTGAAACAGGCTCCAGGCTCTGAGCTGTCAGCACAAAGCCCGACGAGGGGCTCGAACTCACGGACTGCGAGATCGTGACCTGAGCCGAAGTCGGCCGCTTAACCGACTGAGCCACCCAGGGGCCCCAGACTAGCCCTTTTGAAAGGGATTGAGGTAGAGATGCCAGATCAAGTACCGGACATCCAGGTGAACTTGAATTTCAGATAAACGATGAACAAATTTTCAGTATAAGTATGTCCCATGTGATGTTTAAAGTGAGTGGAGGAAAAGCTAATATCCATGGGATATTAGCCAGCACATCTGGGTGTTCAACAACAAAATGTTGATACACTTTATTGCTATGTAAGGTTTTAATTTGTGGTAGACCAATACTTTGATAGCAATAATTTGTTATGACAATGGCTAGTTTTGTTCTTCTTTCCTAGTGTTAAAGTAAAGACCTATTTGCAAAGCTTGGCTGAATTTGGCAGGAAAAGGAGGAAGAATTAGGGTAAAATGAAGTAAGTGGGTTGCTTTTTTCTGCCTTCCAACACCCCCTCCCCCCACCCCCACGATATACACAATGGAAGGAAAGAAAGAAAATCAGGTTTTCCCTTGTTGCTTGAGAAGACTTAAAGATCTAAGATTAATAAAATCTAATTCTTTGGCAGGTAAGTTAGTTGAAGTACCCCAGACCAAAAGGTATGAAAGAGAAGAAATGGATAGATGGCTTGTGGAGATAAAAGAAGTAAGAGACAGGAGAACACTTCCTCTGGCTTCCAAAAGGAATCTAGTCAAAGGTGTCGCAGACTATGAGTCTGGAATTCTCCCTTGTCCAGCAAGAGGGCAGATACAGAACCGGATACGAGAAAGCCTAAGCTTCGGAAAGAGTCAAGAGCTCGTACTGGCGCTTCGTCGTCGTATTTATTGAGCTCACAAGATATTATCCACGTGGTGAACACGAAGAAAACAACATCTTCTACCCGTGGATGTGGAGAAAACAATCAGACAGTAATCGTTAACTTCTGTGTAAGAAGCGAAGGGGGGGGGCAAGTGGAATTTGTGATATTGGTGTCAGATGGAAAGTAATTTCCTGCAGGTGATATAACAAGTTACTTGTGATCCCATTACAGTATCTCGCTAGCTAACCTCGGGTGTTTTCGCCCCGTGGTGGCTGGCGGCTTTCCGCCCTAAGCTTTTTTCTAACCCATTTGTATAAGTAGAACCTACTACCCCACAAAAGGGAATGGAGAAGTAGCGGAGGGGCAGGGCCAAGAGACCTACGTATATTTGTAAGGTGAGGGGAAATTTATAACCGCATAGAGTGGGGAGGACAGGACATCCCAGGTCATAGATGGTCAGCACAGGTGGTGGAAAGCTCCATGAAGCCATACTCTGGGAACAGCCGTGGGCTGAAAGCTTGGGGAAGCTCTATCAAGTGTGGGCACAGATTGGAGGGACATATCTACAGAGTGCTAACGATGACCCAAGTCTCAAAATGATCTCTTTTTTCTTATTGGGATGGTTAATTTTTTGTGTCAACTTGACGGGGCTACAGGATGCCCAAAAATCTGGTAAAACATTATTTCTGACTGTGTCTGTGAAGGTGTTTCTGGAAGACAGTAATGTTTCAGTTACTGAACTAAGTAAAGCAGATGGTCCTCCCCAGTGCGGGTGGTAATCATCCAGTCTGTTGAGAGCCTGAATAAAACAGAAAGATGAACAAAAGGCAAACTTACTTGCCTTGCTGGAGGTGATACATCCATTTTCTCCTGCCCATAGACACCAGCCCTCCTGCTTCTTGGGCTTTTGGATGCAGACTAGGGCTTCCACCATCAGACTCCCAATTCTTAGGCCTTCTGACTTGGACTGAATTACACTACCAGTTTTTCAGGTTCTCTAGTTTTCACAGATCATGTACCTTCTCTGCCTCCATAACTGCCAATTCGTATAATAAATATCCTTCTCTCTCTCTCTCTCTTCAGTTGGTTCTGTTTTGCTGGAGAACCTTAATACACTTACTAACCCTATTGGGCAGGTAGGCCATAGACAAGTCAGAGAATAGGCGCAGATGTAGAGAAAATTCTGGAAATTAATAGGAAGCTAGGATGTAACTGATTCATAAACCTGAACCATCAATAAATCACTGTATTGGATTGTGAGAAATCCTGAAATTGATCTGAGTAATATGTTCACATTAGGTAAGCTGAAATTTCAGAGCCAGGAATGAATGGATTATAAAAATGAAGAAAATTTGCTTAACATTTTGACTATCAATTGTATACTTACCATACTAGTGTATATACAGAGAACCTGAAGAAAAATCATACCCAATTGCTTATGGTGATTTGGGGCTGGGGTGGAGTGGAATGGAATGGGATATGAGATTATAGCAATTTTCTCTTAGTGCATTGTGTTTTCTCAAATGTTTGAATTTTGTACAGAGAATAATTTCCTTTGTAGCCAGAAAGAAACCCTTCCCCAAACAAGAAAGATTAACATCAACATGGGGAAATGTCCTAAGCATATATCATCACGACTTCCCTTCTGCTGGGGCACTGAATTACTAAACTAAGCCTAGCCTAGAACTGGAAAAGACAGAAGAGATCCCAAATGTGACATCTGAGGCTTAGATTCACTAATGAGAAGATGCAAGTTCAGGGCACCCGTGTTGTCAATGCTGAGATGACCAAGGACCTAGTCATTTCAGTGTGACTCTACATCTGTGGCAAAGCCCATAGTGAGATTCTCTGCCTCACAGCTGACCTAGGTGAAGCACTTGAACTAACACAAAACGGACCTATCTTCCTACCCCATGCATTCTCCAGAAGAAATACTTTTCCTGCTGATACTACTTGTCTGAGAAAAATGTCCAGATAGGGTAGAATTTCTCCTTTTCCATATAGCTGAGAGGTGATGGTTCTCTCCACTAGAAGAGCCTCCTGCCTCCGCCCCAGTGGAGAGGACTTGATTTAGCCCTGTCACCTCCTGTCTTCTGGTGGAGAAAAATCTCACCATATCTTTCATTGCCTGACAACCCACTACTGCTGAAGAGGTAGGGTGGAAGCTCATGATGAAGAGACTCTCACTTTCTAACAGGAGTACGCAAAAAAGCTCAGGATGAGGCAAAGCTGAAAAGTAGAAGCAGGTGGCTCTGACTGGGGAGATCGCATCCTTGAAAGTGGAAAACAGAGTCAATACTGCTGAAACCCGAGTTTGTGATCAGAAGGTTAAATGGAGGAAGTGTATTTCAACACAAAAGAGGAATACTAAGAAATGTAAATCACGACTGAAAATATAAGCGATATGGATGACACTCCTAGCAGAACTAATATGCAAATGATCAGCATTCCAGGAAAAAAAGGAGCAGATGGAAATGGAATCAATAATCAAAGCAATAATCTTCAACTCCCTGATCTGAAGATCAAAAGAGTTTACTAAATGTCAGGCAGAAGTGATGAAAAAAAACACAAAACTCCACACACATCTAGACATATCTTTGTGAAATTTCTGGCCTCTTGTGGAAAGAGAAAAAATATACATTTTCAGACAGGTAAAAAAGTTTGAATATAATGGAAAAAGAATGTTTGACTTTGACTTCTTACATACCACACTAGACGCCGGTGGAATAATGTTTATCAACTTTTGAGAGCAAGCATTGTTGTCTAAAATCCTACCTCAGAAAAGTTATCATTCATATGACAAAAGAGGGACTTCTTTGGATATGTAGGAACTCAAAGTATTCTACTCATATTCTTATTCAAAATTACTCAAGGATGTACTGCAGCATAAATGATAGTAAATTTGAATAGAGATCTAAAGCAAGTGGAAAATAAAGAATACAAGAATGAGCAGTGAGCAATGAATCCAGTAAACTATGTGGATGAGAATAAAGTGATTGCAAATTGTCTTGGCACTGTTGAATAAGTATACTGAGAAAAGGCCTACTCGAAGGAAAAAGTGAAAAATAACATGGAATTACATTTCTGGAGTAGTTCAGAAAATCTAGGATGTGAAAATGGTGGGAATGAATGAGAGTAAAATATTCTTAAGGTCCCATCATTATGGGGAATGGTAAAAGTACTATTAATTTTAATAAAATCACAGAGAAATACCGGTTTTAATATGACTGTTTAAAGTACATGCTAGTGAACTAGCAGATAGAGAAATGCTATAATGTTATTTCCAAATATTATAATTTATCAATAATTATAAATATTTATTTATAAAATAAATAAATAAATTATTATTTATTAAAAATAAATATAAATATAAATAATTTCCAAATTATTGTTAGGGGCAACTGGAATAAAAAACAAAATAAACATGGCATCCACATACAACTTGTTCAATTCAGCAGAAGTAGAAAAGCATAAGAATGAGTATAAAAAAAGAAATTAACATAACATTAGATGGGAATGAGAACAAATCACCTTTCACAGTAAATGTAAATAGGTTGAATTCTCCAATTAAAAAACAAAGTGCAGCTGTCTGCTTTTAATAAGATATGTAAATGAAATAAAAAAAAAACACGCCCAAGGGTTGTAAATAAAAGGAATCAAAGACATAAACAGTAAGTGCAAAGAAAAAGGGATGGTCATAATGATATCAAAAAATAAGGAATGCCACATAAAAATAAAGCAGCAAATGTATCAGAGAGACACGTATAAATGAATTTTTAAAAAGCTACAAAATTCCCTGGTATATGTATCAGAAAGGGTTCAATCAGGAGATAATAATCACATTGCAATTTGAACAGGGAAAATTTAATATAAAGAATGTTTTGCTAGTAACAGGAGATTAGCTTCTAAGAAGTAAAGTGAGCTCTAAACAATGCAAGAAGAACAGATAAAGGGAACAGACACCACCCCTAGGGCTGAGACTGAGCACCTAAGGAAGGAACAAGTTTGGGAGAGCTACCTCCCTCACCTCACCCTCTACCCCAGCCTAAGATTTAGAGATCATTAGAATGGATGTGATTAAAGCCCTTGTATGGTTAAGTTCATCAGGATATACAGATTACAGCTGGCAAGCAGGCACTGCCTGTTGGAATAGCAACATACGTTGCTAGGAGGCGGCCTATGAGGTGCAGTTGAGCTGCTTAGAAGCTATCTAGGGTGCCTGTGAAACTTAAATGGAACCCAGTAGTGTTGGCCAGTGGGGGCAGGGATGAGGGTTGGGGAATGTTGAGGGATTGGGGGTAAGGGGTAGGGGGGTGTGAGAAGGCCCTGCATGAGGTAGAAAGGGAAGCTGATTGGAACTAGAAAGAGATGTTCCTTACTCCTGCGGTGTCCCTCCACCACCCTCTACTGACAAAGGCTAATTAACACTGTGTGAGGTGTCAAAGGAGAAATGTTCATAGCGTCCAGCTAAAGTTTTACAAGTAGGCCAACGAAGGTACATTTGGAACTGAGAGACAAGAACTTGATAAGTGGCAGAATATTCAAGGAGGACAGTGAGACTTTAATATCCCTCTCCCAGAATTTGATAGATTATATTGAAAAAAAATAATGCTGTTAAAAGGATTTCACGCAGAACATGTAAGAATTACAAAATTATCATGTACTTGACCAAAAAAATCCCAAAATGTGGCTATTTTAAAAGTCTCGTTATTTGGCTGTAAAACAATATATGAATATAATTGTTTTATATTTATAAGATATAAGAAAAATATAAGAATAACACCTCAAGAATGAGATAACTAAAATAAACTTTAGCCAAGTCTTAAAAGAACTTCAATTTAAATTAAGAATATTTTAAAAGTTATTTCCAGATCCATGAGAGATACCAAAGTGAAATTACAAATAATCTAGAAGTTGACAAGAATAAGAACACTAATTATCAAAATCTATGGGATATGGCTTAAATTTTAAAAATGCATAATCTAGAAGCTTATTTTTTAGCAAAAGAGAGAGAACATGCATATTTAAGTGTTCTACTTAAGGAAAGAGAAAAGTAAAAGAAAGCAAATAATAAAATTTATAAGGGAAAAGTAAATTAAAGAATTAAAAAACAAAATGAAGAGTAGAATGGAACACTAAATGAAAGCAAAAGCAGATGAAGAAATGAATGATTTTTAGCAATCTATAAAATATTTACTCAAGAAGAGATAAAATATTTGAAAACACCAATAGCTGTATGTATTTTTGTGTTGTGTGTATGTAAAATATTGCTAACAACTTACCACTGAAATGTATAAGGCTTGGATGATTTTATAATTAGGTTCTAATTAGCCTTCAAGAAACAGCCATTTTCTATGTATTCAGACTTTCCCAGAGCATGGAAAAAAATCTTTAAAAATTCATTTTATAAGGTGAACATGACCCCTCACACAAAAATTTGAAGATGTGGTACAAAATTTTAGTTTAGGTCACTTGTGAATGTAGATAGAAATATCCCAATTATGATCTTGGCAAATGGAATTACAGCAGTGTTTTAACATAATAATAATAATAATAATAATAATAATAATAATAATTATTATTATTATTATTATTATTACTGTGGCCAAATAGTTTATTACAGGGATGTAAGAATGTCCCAAAGCTAAGATCTAGCTATACAACTTGTAATATTAAACTACAGGAAAAAAGAGCTTCTCAATAGCAATAGAGTATGAGAAATAATTTAAAGTAAGGAAAAAATAAATTGGGAATAAAAATGGTAAAAATTGTTATCCAGGAAGAAAAAGAAGAATAATCCTAATAAATGATGAAATAGTAAAGTCATTGATGTTAAAATCAAATAAAAGAGAGGGATGGTCCTTATAAATCATTACTTTCAATTTATTTTGTATTTGTTTCATGCAACATAACAAAAAAATAAAGTAAGTTGTATCTCTACTTGAAAACCAGAAATAAAATTATCAAGGGGCACCTGGGTGGCTCAGTTGGTTAAGTGTCCGACTTCAGCTCAGGTCATGATCTCATGGTTCACAAGTTTGAGCTCTGCATCAGGCTCTGTGCTGACAGCTCAGAGCCTGGAGCCTGCTTCAGATTCTGTGTCTCCCTCTCTCTCTGCCCCTCCCCTGCTTATATTCTCTCTCTCTCTCTCTCTCTCTCTCTCTCTCTCTCTCTCTCTCTCTCAGGAATAAAAATATAAAAAAAGAAATAAAATTACCATGATTTTCATACAATTTGTAAGTATACCAAAAGAATTCCAGCGTCAGAAAAAAATCATTATAAATAATAAGAGTATATCGTATGTTCCCTGGATACAGGATAAATATACAGTTTAGTGACTTTCCTTTGTATTAACAAAAATCTGTTAGAATGGATATTTAAAAACCTTCTAATCCTGATAGGAATATATGAACAGGAATGTTAAAAATGTATTTAAAGATAAACATTTATTGAATGACAAGTGAAATGAAAAGTGATGATATTTCTGATGGGGAAGATTTACTGACAAACATATCAATCATTCCCAAGTTAGTGTATGCATTTAACATGGTTCCAGTAATAGTCCCAGTGGTATCTCTTGTGTTCCATTCACATTTCCTTTGTATATCATTAACTTCGTGACAGAAAGGAGATGGCACATCCAAATTTCAAAGGGAATAATTGAGGAAAGTTTAATAAAGGGATGATTTACGAAGGTTTTGGTAGGGTGAAGTGGAATCTGCAGGAGATGGTAAAGCCCTAGACCCACATTACCATCATCAGTCCTAAACAAATGGGAAAGGGGAGGGAGTGGTGACCAGAGAGTTCCAACTCTAGCTGTAGAAGGGGACCACCCCATGAGAGGTGTGGCTACTGGGTGGAAGCCGATGCGGACTGGTAGTCCTGATGGGAAGGAGCTGAGTCAACAAATGCCTTCTCTGTTCTTCAGTCTCCTATGGATGCCTCTCCTTGACCAAACCTGAATGGCAGCAGGCAGGAGATTCAAAAAGAGCAGGCCATAGATGCCAGCCTTCTAAGATATAGATAGAACAGGGTAGTAGAGAGAGGCAAGCAACACAGTCTCTCGACTGGAGAGACAAACACAGATGTTCACAACCATATGAAAGAATCAAGTATAACATTGCTAATAAACATTGAAAACTACACATAATAGAAGGGGACTTGTCTAATCCCAGATCTTAAAAATTTGAAATAAGTGTGTGGATTAAGAAAAGGAATAAGCAAGCAAAGCAATAGAGTTGAACAGAGGGCCCAAAATAAGCTTAAGTTTATATGGGAATTAAATATACATTAGAGATTCTATTCCATTATGTAGAGGAAAGAACGGCTACTCAGTAAAAGTTTTTAGCTATTTGACCATTGATTTGGAAGAAAACGAAGTTGATATTTAACTCCTATAATTCAAAAGTAAATTTAAGATAAATGAAAAAAACTAATTAGAAAAATGAAATAGAATTTATCTGTAAAGAACTATGGTTTTATAACTTTGGTTTTGATTGCATTTCCTAAATAAAACAGGAATGTCATAGAGGAAAAATATAATGGATTTGAGCAGATAAAAATAAAGTCTAGATTGCAAGAGATAACAAACAAAACAAAGGTATATAACAGCAAGAACATATCTGCAACAAAATAATACACAAAGGGTCAAATTCTATAAAATAAGTAAAGCTATTTTCTAAAAGTAAGAAACAATCATACCGTCAAATAAAGAAATGAGCAAATTGTATGTACAGGCAATTACAGAAAAGGAAATATAAACAAAAAATAAACAATGAAAACATGTTAAACCTAATAGAAAAATTTATAACTTGAAAATATTATCAGAATGGAAAACTTTAACTACCCAAAGCTATCTACACATTCAATGCAATCCCAATCAAAATTGCACCAGCATTCTTCTCAAAGCTAGAACAAGCAATCCTAAAATTTGTATGGAACCACAAAAGGCCCCAAATAGCCAAAGTAATAGTGAAGAAGAAGACCAAAGTGGGAAGCATCACAATCCCAGACTTTAGCCTCTACTACAAAGCTGTAATCATCAAGATAGCATGGTATTGGCACAAAAACAGACACATAGACCAATGGAATAGAAGAGAGACTCCAGAATTGGACCCACAAATGTATGGCCAACTCATCTTTGACAAAGCAGGAAAGAATATCCAATGGAAAAAAGACAGTCTCTTTAACAAATGGAGCTGGGAGAACTGGACAACAACATGCAGAAGGATGAAACTAGACCACTTTCTTAAACCATTCACAAAAATAAACTCAAAATGGATGAAGGACCTGAATGTGAGACAGGAAATCATCAAAACCCTAGAAGAGAAAGCAGGAAAAAACCTCTCTGACCTCAGCCGCAGCAATTTCTTACTTGACACATCCCCAAAGGCAAGGGAATTAAAAGCAAAAATGAACTATTGGGACCTCATGAAGATAAAAAGCTTCTGCACTGCAAAGTAAACAATCAACTAAACTAAAAGGCAACCAATGGAATGGGAAAAGATATTTACAAATGACTATCAGACAAAGGGCTAGTATCCAAAATCTATAAAGAACTCATCAAACTCCAACCCAAAAAACAAATAATCCAGTGAAGAAATGAGCAGAAGACATGAATAGACACTCTCTAAAGAAGACATCCAGATGGTCAACAGGCACATGAAAAGATGCTTAACATCATTCCTCGTCAGGGAAATACAAATCAAAACCACACTGAAATATCACCTCACGCCAGTCAGAGTGCTAAAATGAACAAATCAGGAGACTATAGATGCTGGAGAGGATGTGGAGAAACGGGAACCCTCTTGCACTGTTGGTGGGAATGCAAACTGGTGCAGCCATTCTGGAAAACAGTGTGGAGGTTCCTCAAGAAATTAAAAATAGATTTTTATTTTTAATAAAATAACCCAGCAATAGCACTGCTAGGAATTTATCCAAGGGATACAGGAGTGCTGATGCATAGGGGCACTTGTACCCCAATGTTTATAGCGGCACTTTCAACAATAGCCAAATTATGGAAAGAGCCTAAATGTCCATCAACTGATGAATGGATAAAGAAGTTGTGGTTTATATATACAATGGAATACTACTTGGCAATGAGAAAGAATGAAATATGGCCTTTTGTAGCAATGTGGATGGAACTGGAGAGTGTTAGGCTAAGTGAAATAAGTCATACAGAGAAAGACAGATACCATATGTTTTCACTCTTATGTGGATACTGAGAAACTTAACAGAAGACTATGGGGGAGGGGAAGGTAAAAAAAAAAGAGAGGGAGAGAACAAAAACATAAGAGACTCTTAAAAACTGAGAATAAACTGAGGGTTGATGGGGGGTGGGAAGGAGAGGAGGGTGGGTGATGGGCATTGAGGAGGGAACCTGTTGGGATGGCACTGGGTGTTGTATGGAAACCAATTTGACAATAAACTTCATATTAAAAAAAAAGAATGGAAAACTTTAAAAATATTAGTAACATCTAGTGATGATGAGGCCATGTAAAAACAAGTGCTTTCCTACTGTTGGTAGGAGTGAATCTGTCACATATTATCAGTAATTACTTTTAAGTTCCAGTTAAAATGTGAATATAGTTTGTCCCAGTATTCCATTATAAGTATAACGTATAAAGAGTATCCTTTCTTTCTTTCCTACCTCCCTCCCCTTTCCCTTTCATCCCTTCCTGTTAACAATATATTAAAAAAATTTTTTTAATGTTTATTTGTCTTTGAGAGAGAGAGAGAGAGAGAGGGAGGGAGAGAGGGAGGGGCAGAGAGAGAAGGAGACACACAATCTGAAGCAGGCTCCAGGCTCTGAGCTATCAGCACAGAGCCTGACACAGGACATGAACCTAGGAACCGTGAGATCATGACCTGAAGTCAGAAGCTTAACCAACTGAGCCACCCAGGCACCCCAACAATATATCTTTTTTTAAAGAAACATGCATTTAACATGGTTTAATTAAATGTCCTTCTTCAGTAGAAGGTTTTATGGCTGAATCTGTTAGTGTTCTCAAATAGTCATGGCCTTGTCTACATAACCCAAACATCCTTGCAATTAGCTTGAGACCACATGACTATTTCTGGTGTATGAATAGAAGCAAAAGGGAAGATATGTGGATGCAGTTGGGAGAGGTGTGACTTCTCCCATCCTTCTCTTCCTCTGCTATGTGGGCCTTGGAGGGCCTGTGTCCCAGATGGCATAGTTACAATACAGAGGAAGACTGCCCCACCCATGCCAGATTTACATCATCAAGAAATAAACATTTATTGTGTTGTGCATCTGAGCTTTATTTGTTATGATAGATGTTTTGTCATTTTTGGTCTAAAGTCTTCAACTGATCGGATGAACTCCACTCACAAATTCAAGAATAATTGCATTTATTTAAAGTCAGCTGGTTGTTGATGTTAACACATCTACAAAATACCTTCACAGCAACACCCTGTTTAGTGTTTGATTAAACAGCTGGGTATTATAGCCTACCCAAGTTGACACCTAAAATTAACCATAACATAGCTCCATGTGTACTGACTTAGAAAAACATTAGGCTGTTAAGTAGAAAGAGAAAATTGTCAAGGAACTGAACAGAATTTGAGGCAGATATTTAGGGTTGGCTGTTCAAGGTCTATTCTAACTTTTTTGTTTAGTATGACTCTGTGCACTTATGAGACTGAAGGAAGAAACTGTATTTCCCAAGATCATGTGAATCTTGGGTGCCTGATGTGGGTGGCCAAGGTTCTCCTGGGCTGACACGAGATAAGGAAGAACAAGGTGAGACACAGCTGTATGTGGAAAGGTCTGATCTCTAATAAGGGATGCTGGGACATTTGGCTCTTCTGGGGCAGCTCTGGTATAGTACCAGGTGTCGAGTCCCAGTGCTCTGGCTGCCCAATTGTGTAGTCTCCGGAGTAGGTTTTCTGCTAGAATAGTCTGTGGTGTAGATGAGCCCTTCTCCTGGCTCCTTTTATTTTGGACTGCCTATAATGCAAATTTGTCTCTGGCTTTGCCAGAAACTCTGTATGGTACTTAATGTTCTCTAATAAATCCCTTTCTGCTTAAACCAGCTATATTTGATACTGTTTTCAGTTACTGAGAACCTTAGCCAATAGTGTATGATCTATTACTGTAAAAAGAAATAGACATTTCTATTTAATTTTCAGTATAAAGATACGTAAAATTTTAGATATGTCTAAGTAAACATTAAACAAATGGGAAATATAGAGATCAGCATGGCGTGGAAGAGGGAGGGAAATTTATTTCTGTATCAAGCAGAGTCCAAACCAGTCAGGAAAATTTCAAACCGCTCAAGGCTGGAGCTGCCACTACCTTTAGGACTCACTGTGATTTATTATTAAGTTTTCTTTTGAGTTGGGCTTTCTAATACTTGCAAAAATAAATTCTATAAATTTATAATGATAAATTGTGTAGTGTACACTCATATTCAAAATATTAGAAGGTTATGTCAAATGCACCTAATCTATATGCAATTAATATAAAAATAATTGAATAAATTTAGTTAAGTTACTTTTGACATGCTATAGGAATCCAAAGTTCATTTTCCACTAAATGTCACAACTTTAATCAAAACAATATGTCTGTGCTGAGATGAAAAGATACTTTTAAGTAACTGATCTTTATTGCTTTAATTTTACATTTGTTATATTTGATTCTCTATATCAGATTTGTTATCAATTATTTGGTTAATGTAATCCAGTATCTACTTAAATATTTTTAAAACCCTGAAAGAGAATCGTAATGAGATTAAAGAAATAGTTGCTGAATGGGACCCTGTCCTCATTGTCTCCTGAATGCAAGCCTGCTGTGGACAATTCATTTTTCATTTGCTCAGCACCACATCTGCTATCCTACTTAGATGGTCTCCAGGAGTAGAATGGCAGCTGCTGAGGTCTTGCATACTCCAGGTTCTCCCTGGGTTCTTTTGGAGTTTTTTTTGTTTTTTTTTCCCCCACGTTGAGGAATGTGCTTCTGATTAATTCTATGTCTGGGGATTTTTGACAAAGGAAGTAAAGAAAGTAGAGGTCAGTTCTCCACTGCGGGTGAAGCAATGAGGTTCTTACCAAGTTCATCATCAACATGAGATAATGAGGTTGATGTGCAGGAACAGATAAGAGATGGTGAGTGAGAGTCCTGGCAGCATATTTGGTTACCTGAACCTGACTGCTTAATATACAACCGAAATAAGAGTTTCAGTCACTTGCCACCAGAAGAGACAAGAAGTCATGGAATCTCCTACATAGCTTTATTTTTCTTGAGATGAGTTTGGCAGGAAACAAAATTGCTTACCCTGCAGGGTTTAGTAATGGACTATCCAGCAGCACTGAATTGGGATAGTGGTGGTTTAAAGTGCTGAGTGCTATCTGGAGACAAATTATCCACAGGTTGGTGAGAAGATGGTCTATACTCAAGGGAAGTAAACATGCTACCCAAGTGTCATCAGTCCCTAAATGGACTCTTCACCCCAGACACCCATTCTGGCACTCCCAGACTCTCTAGTTAAGACTATTACTCTCCCTTCTCACTGTTGCCCCCAGTAATTTTCCATGCCCTTCTCCTATCCCCATTCTTATCTGGTTTGGGGGAGCAAAATCCCTCTCACAGCAGTGAGGAGTTGCATGACCATGAACAGCGTTATTCCACCCAGGTCCAAAGTTCCTAGTGTATAAAATGGAAGAGGTTGTCAAGGTCACTTTTACTATTCTTTTTAAGCTGAAAATATGATTTGGTGGATTATAAGGTAGAAAGAATGCTTTGGAATGGGAGATACTTTTCAAAAAAATAGGTAAATTTCTGGTTCTTTGTTCCTCCTTGCTTGACAGACAGCTAGCTGTATCTTCTGGTGCAGTGCCAGCCACATCCCTGAGACATGATGATGAAGGTTGGAGTAAAAGGATTTGTCGTATTGGGCACCTGATTACCAAGTCTGCTTTTAACTCTGGCCAAGTGGATATTGTTGCCATCAATGACCCCTTCAGTGACCTCAGATACATGGTCTATATGCTGCAGTATGATTTTGCCCACAGAAAATTCCATGGGTCAGTCAAGGGTGAGAATGGGACACTTGCCATCAATGGAAACCCTATCTCCACCTTCCAGGAGCAAGATCCTGCCAACATCAAATAGTGATGCTGGTGCTGAGTATGTTGTGGAGTCCACTGGGGTCTTCACTACCCTGGAGAAGGCTGGGGCTCACTTGAAAGGTGGGACCAAGAGGGTCATCATCTCTTCACCTTCTGATGATGCCTCCATGTTTGTGATGGGTGTGAACCATGAGAAGTATGACAACTCCCTCAAGATTTTCAGCAATGCCTCCTGCACACCAACTGCCTGGCTACTTTAGCCAAGGTCATCCATGACAACTTGGCATCATGGAGAAATTCATGACTCCAGTCCATGCCATCACTGATACCAAGAAGGTCAGAGAGGCCTCTCTGGGAAGCTGTGGTGTAATGGCCAAGGGGCTGCCTAGAACATCACCCTGGCTTCTACTGGTGTTGCCAAGGCTATAGGCAAGGCCATCTCTGAGCTAAATAGGAAGCTCATCTGCATGGCCTTCTGTGTCCCCACCTCCAATGTGTCCATCATGGATCTGACCTACTTCCTGAAGACAGCTGCCAAATATGATGACATCAAGAAGGTGGTGAAACAGGAATTGGAGGGTCCTCTTAAGGGCATCTTGGCTACACTGTGGACTAGTTTGTCTCCCATGACTTTAACAGGAACACCCACTCTTCCATTTCGATGCTAGGGTTGGCACTGCTCTCAATGGCCACACTGTCAAGCTCATTTCCCGGTATAACAATGAATTTGGCTATAGAAACTAGGTTGTGGACCTTATGGGTTAACATGGCCTCCAAGGAGTCAGAGACCCTGGGACCAGCTGAGGGCTGAGAACAAGAGAAAGAGAGAGGCCCTCAGCTTCCGGGGAGTCCTTACCCCAGCTCATCCTCCAACACACTGAGAATCTCCCAACCTCCACAGTTTCCATCCCAGACACCTTGAAGAAGGGGAGGGCTTGGGGAACCCTACTTTGTCATGTACCATCAATAAAGTATAGTGTATTATAAAAAAAGGTAAATTCCTATAAAACATAAATTTTAACATATGCCTTAAAGTAAATCAGGAAGGGGGATTAGCGGAGTCAGAACAACTTAACTTGGGGTTAAGAAATAACCAAATTCCAGGAGCAGCAAGGAAATAAATGTGGTTGCAGTGACATGTATGGGCCAGGACTGTGAGAGATGAGAGATGGGCTTCTCTGCCCTAATGTTTCCAACAGGGCCAAGAGATTTGTTATACATATAACAAAAACAAAAAGACAAAAAAAATACTCAAACATAAAAGAACCTCTTTATTGAGAAGGTTCCAATTATCCAACTTTTAGAATCAGAATGCCTCAATGTGATGAATTACCCAATTACATAAACTCCCAATTATGCAGATAGATTTACATTTTGTGACAATATTTGACCAATTTGGAAAATAACAGAAAAATAACACATTTTTTTTGTGTGTGGAAGTATTTGAAGAGTTTAGAAAACACAGAGAAAAAATTAGAACCTCTCTCTCATCCATAAATAATTATTGTGACACAAAAATAAATGGACCATGAAGAAATTTGGAGAAGGAAGTTTTTAAGAGAAAATAAAGATCTATAATACATCTGTAAAGAGCATCAGAAGGGGGTTGTGTGAAATAGAGTGAAAACATTATAAATTGGAAGGTAACCTGACTTGTTTTTAGCCCTACATTATAATTATTTGAGAATAATAGTCATATATTTATCACTTGAGTCACATATTTTCTACCTGATTCAAATACACTAAATTTTTCATACTTAGTAATTTTTTCTCCTTATTGGTGACAAAAGTGCAGAATCTGCGGTGTATTTTCATATTGGCATTGGAGACTAGCAATCTGGATAGGTGAAGGAAATCCTGATGAATCCAGGAGAGATGAAGCACCAAATTGAAAGGTAATGCATAGGAGACACTGTTGGTTATTTAAGCAACAGGCATTTATCCTGCCCTTCCCTATTAACAGATTCTGATTTTGTTCAGTAATTCAGGTGAGTGGCAATGTACTCAGGGTAGGTGGATCCCTTCTTGGGTTCCATGGGCTGAATCACGGTTAGACTAACCAAGGCAGGGTAGTCCTTTGCCCATGAGTGATTAAGGGGTGGGAATGGGGCATATGACCCAGTTCTGACTCATGACTTAGAAGAAAGTGTTTGCTGGGGAATTCTGGGAAAGATTTTTCTTTCTGATAAAAATAGACACAAATAGGAAGAGATACCTTCCCATTTCTTTTCTGCCTTTGCGTGTTGTCAAATGAAGAGATGATGTTTGGTACCATGGCAGCCATCCTATGTTCATGAAGAGAAAGGTAAAAATATCTCAGAGAATATAACCCAGAGCCCTGACACTGGAGGCCTCATTATTTAACTAACCTTGAAAACCTAGAACTTTGATCTTCTTGTTATTTGAAATAGTTACCTCATCTAAGGTTTTTTTGTTATTTGCAGGCAAAACTATAGACCTAATCCTGTTAATGTGTGTTCACTATGAATTCAAACAGTACTGAATTTGAATCGAGGCTTTATCAGTTAATATCTGTATGACCTTTATAGATCATTCTTAACTCTTCTGACCCTCAGTTTTCTTATCTCTGAAATGGAGATAATACTGGAGTCCAACTCCCTGGATTGTTGAGAGGATTAAATGACATACCGCATTTAGAGCAGTCAATTAAATGCTGGCTACATGGTGAACACACATGCAGAAGTTAACCATATTTTTAAAAAAGTTTATTTATTTATTTATTTTGAGAGAGAGTGAGAAAGAGCGGGAAAAGGGCAGAGAGAGAGAGGGAGAGAGAATTCCAAGCAGGTTCCTCAGTATCAGTGTGGAGCCTGATGTGGGGCTCGAGCCCCTGAACCGTGAGATCATGACCTGAGCCAAAATCAAGAGTCTGATGCTTAACCCACTGAGCCACATGGTGACCCCAGAAGTCAACTTTTTGTTTGGTTACTATTAAGAAGCTTGTGACTGTAACACAGGCAGCTCTGGAGGGCTCTATCAAAGCAAGTTAGAGAAAAGTAAGCACTCTCTTCCATCTTGCTTGCCCCTGATTGGCACTATTCTGTTCACAAAATGGCCCTTTCGTTCCCTCCTTAACTGTTGCAGAAGAGTCCAGAACAAAGGAGGACTCAGAGACACTTGTGCATTGGAGGAACTGGGGCTAGCTTTGTAGAAAATTGTGCATATTGAGATATGTTATTAAAATGGAGATTGCAGGTGGTTCTGGAGTTAAGCAAGATATGAGGGCATCTGGAAGTAAGCAGGAGGTTAAGTCTGAGAGAGGACCAAAAAAAATTGACTTAGAAGAACATTTCAGGAACTCACTGAAGACTAAGGAGATCAAAATAATATTTGGCAGTTGGGGAAGACAGAAGAGGGCACTTCCACGTTATGTAACTACCAAAATTGTTGAGTTTTAGTAGCTGCTTCTCTCTTCCTTGCTTTCATTTTTTGTATTCAGTCCCAGGTAAGTAATAAGGATTGAAATGGTACAAGAAGGACAATTTACAAACAGTTCTTTCTTCCATCTCTATGCCACTGAAATCATTTGTTTGCTTGTTTTTGTTTTTATTTTGCTTTTCTGTCAACTCTTGAAATAATATTGACTTGAATGGAGCCTCTTGGTTTGAAAAGCTTATATGGCCAAACCTACTGCAAGGAAGCCAAGAGAGTGAGAAAGTACAAGCTGGAGGTCTTCTGCTCCAAAGTGGGACTTAGTGATTCTGAAAGCCATGTTGCGACAGGGTACTACCTCAGCACCTGCCTCCTGTCTGCATCATTTCCTCTGCCCTGAAGGTTGTGTAGGAGTTAAGGGGAAGCAGCAGTGTGACTGAACAATCTCTAGCAATCTGATATGGAGTCTCATGATTTTAGTACTTCACTATGACAAAATCTAGCTTCAGAGTTTCCCAGACATCAAAGTTACCTTCCAATTGCATAAGAATCACCTGATGTGGTTGCTAACAGATTTTATGGAAGGTCTAGTTCAGAACACTTGTATGGGGTCCAGGAATCTGCAATTTTCAACAAGCATCTTTGGTGATTCTAATACAGGTGGCCTAGGAACTACATTTTTTAAAAACATGCTGTAAATACCAGGCCTGCCTTCAAAATGCCTTTCTCTTCCTTTCAACACTCAAGATATACAGCGATAAGAGATGCTACTTTTAAATAAATACTGCAAAACTCTCTTTAAAAATTAAACTTAACTGGGCAATGTTATGAAATTAGAACTTTGCCTTGTTAGACTGGGCTACTATCAGAAGGAACATACCTCTCCTGGGAAAAGCCAACACCACTGAGAAATCCAAGGACCAACTAATGCTGCCTCCTCAACCGTCAACCCCTCCCTCACTCAAGGGAAGAGCCCTTTTTCTTTTCAAGTAGACTTCACACCCGACCCTGAGATCAAGACCTGAACTGAGATTGAGTCTGACACTTAACCAATTGAGCCACCCAGGTGGGCTGTTTTTGATGTCAACAGGAACTGTGCCTGAAAGGAAAACAAGTGGGGACGATGTGAGCCAATGGTGTCAGAGAAGTCACATTCAGACACATTTAATAGATTAATGAATGAATGAAATTTTATAATATGTTCAGAGACAGGTAAAACTTTAGTGACATGTTGAAGGAACAGATCCATGATTTCCCCCTGTATTGGGAGGACCCAGCTGTAGACATGAAGTTGGAGGCAGTCTGGCTGATTGGTACTCAGTAGTATGGTTGTAAAAGAGGAGGAAGGGGGAACCTGTGTGGCTCAGTCCGTTAAGCATCGGACTTTGGCTCAGGTCATGATCTCAAGGTTCGTGGGTTCAAGACCCATGTCAGGCTCTGGGCTGACAGCTCAGAGCCCGGAGCCTGTGTCTCCCTCTCTCTCTGCCCCTTGCCTGTTCGTGCTCTGTTTTTCTCTCAAAAATAAACAAACATGAAAAAAAAAAAAAGAGAGAAGGCAGGCAGGAGAAAATGAGGAGAGGCTTCCACTCCAAATCATTGGTGACAATCTTTGTCACCATGCATGCCTGCACAGGAAGCTTTCTCCTACAAATTTCATCAGACATGTGACAAAATGAGTTAAATGGGTGTCAGAAGAGATATTTTAACTTTTTATGTTTTTTTTTTTTACATGAACTCATTTTACTGGTGTTAAGAATTCTCTTTCCAAAAAGAATGTAAGTAAGCATACACCTGAGAAATTTCCTTACTATTTCAGAGATTCATGGCCCTCGTGCCACTCATCTGGAGACTCTTGTGAAGCATGTCTTCTCTAGAATACATATTGAAGATCCTAGAAATGGAATTACGGGGGAAGGCTATTCCAATACAAATGAGATTTTGGCTGAGTATAACATTGACTTCATCATAGCCTCTTTCTGGAGTCAACTGTTTTGTCCAAGTCCTGGCTCTCCCCTGCATCTCCCCACAACTCCCCACCCCACCCCTGCTGTAGCACAAGAGGTAGCCTACCAGCCCCCTTTGACACAGGTCCATATTTCTAAAACACAGATATGGTTCCATACATATGAGGAACGAAAGAATGAATGTGTAAAGTCCTCACCTGACACAAAAAGGTTTCCTGATATTATTATTTTATTCCTTAATGAATGAGGCAAACATGGGCCACTTATCCAGTCAGTCTTGCTATAAAGTTTGCAGTTATCACTTAAATTCTTATTCTTCCATACATAATTTATTTTTTCAAATAGAATAAAGTCTCCATGAGGATATATATATTTCTTATTTTATTTTATTTATTTATTTTTTTTTATTTTTTTTTTTTAGAGTTTTTATTTTTTTTTTATTTTTTTTTTTCTGAAATTTATTGACAAATTGGTTTCCATACAACACCCAGTGCTCATCCCAAAAGGTGCCCTCCTCAATACCCATCACCCACCCTCTCCTCCCTCCCACCCCCCATCAACCCTCAGTTTGTTCTCAGTTTTTAACAGTCTCTTATGCTTTGGCTCTCTCCCATTCTAACCTCTTTTTTTTTTTTTTTTCCTTCCCCTCCCCCATGGGTTCCTGTTAAGTTTCTCAGGATCCACATAAGAGTGAGACCATATGGTATCTGTCTTTCTCTGTATGGCTTATTTCACTTAGCATCACACTCTCCAGTTCCATCCACGTTGCTACAAAAGGCCATATTTCATTTTTTCTCATTGCCATGTAATATTCCATTGTGTATATAAACCACAATTTCTTTATCCATTCATCAGTTGATGGACATTCAGGCTCTTTCCATAATTTGGCTATTGTTGAGAGTGCTGCTATGAACATTGGGGTACAAGTGGCCCTATGCATCAGTGCTCCTGTATCCCTTGGATAAATTCCTAGCAGTGCTATTGCTGGGTCATAGGGTAGGTCTAGTTTTAATTTTCTGAGGAACCTCCACACTGCTTTCCAGAGCGGCTGCACCAATTTGCATTCCCACCAACAGTGCAAGAGGGTTCCCGTTTCTCCACATCCTCTCCAGCATCTATAGTCTCCTGATTTGTTCATTTTGGCCACTCTGACTGGCGTGAGGTGATACCTGAGTGTGGTTTTGATTTGTATTTCCCTGATAAGGAGCGACGCTGAACATCTTTTCATGTGCCTGTTGGCCATCCGGATGTCTTCTTTAGAGAAGTGTCTATTCATGTTTTCTGCCCATTTCTTCACTGGGTTATTTGTTTTTCGGGTGTGGAGTTTGGTGAGCTCTTTATAGATTTTGGATACTAGCCCTTTGTCCGATATATCATTTGCGAATATCTTTTCCCATTCCGTTGGTTGCCTTTTAGTTTTGTTGGTTGTTTCCTTTGCTGTGCAGAAGCTTTTTATCTTCATAAGGTCCCAGTAATTCACTTTTGCTTTTAATTCCCTTGCCTTTGGGGATGTGTCGAGTAAGAGATTGCTACGGCTGAGGTCAGAGAGGTCTTTTCCTGCTTTCTCCTGTAAGGTTTTGATGGTTTCCTGTCTCACATTTAGGTCCTTTATCCATTTTGAGTTTATTTTTGTGAATGGTGTGAGAAAGTGGTCTAGTTTCAACCTTCTGCATGTTGCTGTCCAGTTCTCCCAGCACCATTTGTTAAAGAGGCTGTCTTTTTTCCATGGGATGTTCTTTCCTGCTTTGTCAAAGATGAGTTGGCCATACGTTTGTGGGTCTAGTTCTGGGGTTTCTATTCTATTCCATTGGTCTATGTGTCTGTTTTGGTGCCAATACCATGCTGTCTTGATGATGACAGCTTTGTAGTAGAGGCTAAAGTCTGGGATTGTGATGCCTCCTGCTTTGGTCTTCTTCTTCAAAATTCCTTTGGCTATTCGGGGCCTTTTGTGGTTCCATATGAATTTTAGGATGGCTTGTTCTAGTTTCGAGAAGAATGCTGGTGCAATTTTGATTGGGATTGCATTGAATGTGTAGATAGCTTTGGGTAGTATTGACATTTTGACAATATTTATTTTTCCAATCCATGAGCAGGGAATGTCTTTCCATTTCTTTAAATCTTCTTCAATTTCCTTCAGAAGCTTTCTATAGTTTTCAGCATACAGATCCTTTACATCTTTGGTTAGATTTATTCCTAGGTATTTTATGCTTCTTGGTGCAATTGTGAATGGGATCAGTTTCTTTATTTGTCTTTCTGTTGCTTCATTGTTAGTGTATAAGAATGCAACTGATTTCTGTACATTGATTTTGTATCCTGCAACTTTGCTGAATTCCTGTATCAGTTCTAGCAGACTTTTGGTGGAGTCTATCGGATTTTCCATGTATAATATCATGTCATCTGCAAAAAGCGAAAGCTTGACCTCATCTTTGCCAATTTGGATGCCTTTGATTTCCTTTTGTTGTCTGATTGCTGATGCTAGAACTTCCAGCACTATGTTAAACAGCAGCGGTGAGAGTGGGCATCCTTGTCGTGTTCCTGATCTCAGGGAAAAAGCTTTCAGTTTTTCCCCGTTGAGGATGATGTTAGCTGTGGGCTTTTCATAAATGGCTTTTATGATCTTTAAGTGTGTTCCTTCTATCCCGACTTTCTCAAGGGTTTTTATTAAGAAAGGGTGCTGGATTTTGTCGAAGGCCTTTTCTGCATCGATTGACAGGATCATATGGTTCTTCTCTCTTTTTTTGTTAATGTGATGTATCACGTTGATTGATTTGCGAATGTTGAACCAGCTCTGCATCCCAGGAATGAATCCCACTTGATCATGGTGAATAATTCTTTTTATATGCCGTTGAATTCGATTTGCTAGTATCTTATTGAGAATTTTTGCATCCATATTCATCAGGAATATTGGCCTGTAGTTCTCTTTTTTTACTGGGTCTCTGTCTGGTTTAGGAATCAAAGTAATACTGGCTTCATAGAATGAGTCTGGAAGTTTTCCTTCCCTTTCTATTTCTTGGAATAGCTTGAGAAGGATAGGTATTATCTCTGCTTTAAACGTCTGGTAGAACTCCCCTGGGAAGCCATCTGGTCCTGGACTCTTATTTGTTGGGAGATTTTTGATAACCGATTCAATTTCTTCGCTGGTTATGGGTCTGTTCAAGCTTTCTATTTCCTCCTGATTGAGTTTTGGAAGCGTGTGGGTGTTCAGGAATTCGTCCATTTCTTCCAGGTTGTCCAATTTGTTGGCATATAAGTTTTCATAGTATTCCCTGATAATTGTTTGTATCTCTGAGGGATTGGTTGTAATCATTCCATTTTCATTCATGATTTTATCTATTTGGGTCATCTCCCTTTTCTTTTTGAGAAGCCTGGCTAGAGGTTTGTCAATTTTGTTTATTTTTTCAAAAAACCAACTCTTGGTTTCGTTGATCTGCTCTACAGTTTTTTTAGTTTCTATATTGTTTATTTCTGCTCTGATCTTTATTATTTCTCTTCTTCTGCTGGGCTTAGGCTGCCTTTGCTGTTCTGCTTCTAGTTCCTTTAGGTGTGCTGTTAGATTTTGTATTTGGGATTTTTCTTGTTTCTTGAGATAGGCCTGGATTGCAATGTATTTTCCTCTCAGGACTGCCTTTGCTGCGTCCCAAAGCGTTTGGATTGTTGTATTTTCATTTTCGTTTGTTTCCATATATTTTTGAATTTCTTCTCTAATTGCCTGGTTGACCCACTCATTCGTTAGTAGGGTGTTCTTTAACCTCCATGCTTTTGGAGGTTTTCCAGACTTTTTCCTGTGGTTGATTTCAAGCTTCATGGCATTGTGGTCTGAAAGTAAGCATGGTATAATTTCAATTCTTGTAAACTTATGAAGGGCTGTTTTGTGACCCAGTATATGATCTATCTTGGAGAATGTTCCATGTGCACTTGAGAAGAAAGTATATTCTGTTGCTTTGGGATGCAGAGTTCTAAATATATCTGTCAAGTCCATCTCATCCAATGTCTCATTCAGGGCCCTTGTTTCTTTATTGACCGTGTGTCTAGATGATTTATCCATTTCTGTAAGTGGTGTATTAAAGTCCCCTGCAATTACCACATTCTTATCAATAAGGTTGCTTATGTTTATGAGTAATTGTTTTATATATTTGGGGGCTCCGGTATTCGGTGCATAGACATTGATAATTGTTAGCTCTTCCTGATGGATAGACCCTGTAACTATTATATAATGTCCTTCTTCATCTCTTGTTACAGCCTTTAATTTGAAGTCTAGTTTGTCTGATATAAGTATGGCTACTCCAGCTTTCTTTTGGCTTCCAGTCGCATGATAAATAGTTCTCCATCCCCTCACTCTCAATCTAAAGGTGTCCTCAGGTCTAAAATGAGTCTCTTGTAGACAGCAAATAGATGGGTCTTGTTTTTTTATCCATTCTGATACCCTATGTCTTTTGGTTGGCGCATTTAATCCATTTACATTCAGTGTTATTATAGAAAGATACGGGTTTAGAGTCATTGTGATGTCTGTATGTTTTATGCTTATAGTGATGTCTCTGGGACTTTGTCTCACAGGGTCCCCCTTAGGATCTCTTGTAGGGCTGGTTTAGTGGTGACAAATTCCTTCAGTTTTTGTTTGGGAAGACCTTTATCTCTCCTTCTATTCTAAATGACAGACTTGCTGGATAAAGGATTCTTGGCTGCATATTTTTTCTGTCTAGCACCCTGAAAATCTCTTGCCAATTCTTTCTGGCCTGCCAAGTTTCAAAAGAGAGATCAGTCACGAGTCTTATAGGTCTCCCTTTATATGTGAGGGCACGTTTACCCCTTGCTGCTTTCAGAATTTTCTCTTTATCCTTGTATTTTGCCAGTTTCACTATGATATGTCGTGCAGAAGGTCGATTCAAGTTACGTCTGAAGGGAGTTCTCTGTGCCTCTTGGATTTCAATGCCTTTTTCCTTCCCCAGTTCAGGGAAGTTCTCAGCTATGATTTCTTCAAGTACCCCTTCAGCACCTTTCCCTCTCTCTTCCTCCTCTGGGATACCAATTATGCGTATATTATTTCTCTTTAGTGTATCACTTAGTTCTCTAATTTTCCCCTCATACTCCTGGATTTTTTTATCTCTCTTTTTCTCAGCTTCCTCTTTTTCCATAACTTTATCTTCTAGTTCACCTATTCTCTCCTCTGCCTCTTCAAGCCGAGCTGTGGTGGTTTCCATTTTGTTATGCATTTCATTTAAAGCGTTTTTCAGCTCCTCATGACTGTTCCTTAGTCCCTTGATCTCTGTAGCAAGAGATTCTCTGCTGTCCTGTATACTGTTTTCAAGCCCAGCGATTAATTTTATGACTATTATTCTAAATTCACTTTCTGTTATATTATTTAAATCCTTTTTGATCAGCTTATTAGCTGTTGTTATTTCCTGGAGATTCTTCTGAGGGGAGTTCTTCCGCTTGGTCATTTTGGATAGTCCCTGGCGTGGTGAGGACCTGCAGGGCACTTCCCCTGTGCTGTGGTGTATACCTGGAGTTGGTGGGCGGGGCCGCAGTCAGACCTGATGTCTGCCCCCAGCCCACCGCTGGGGCCACAGTCAGACTGGTGTGTGCCTTCTCTTCCCCTCTCCTAGGGGCGGGATTCACTGTGGGGTGGTGTGGCTCGTCTGGGCTACTTGCACCCTGCCAGGCTTGTGATGCTGGGGATCTGGCGTATTAGCTGGGGTGGGTAGGCAAGGTGCTCGGGGGCAGGAGGGGCAGGCTTAGATCGCTTCTCCTTAGGTGATCCACTTCAGGAGGGGCCCTGTGGCAGCGGGAGGGAGTCAGATCCGCTGCTGGAGGTTTGGCTCCGCAGAAGCGCAGAGTTGGGTGTTTGCGCGGAGCGAGCAAGTTCCCTGGCAGGAACCGGTTCCCTTTGGGATTTCGGCTGGGGGATGGGCGGGGGAAATGGCGCTGGCGAGCGCCTTTGTTCCCCACCAAACTGAGCTCTGTTGTCAGGGGGCTCAGCAGCTCTCCCTCCCTTTGTCCTCCAGCCTTCCCGCTTTCCGAGCAGAGCTGTTAATTTCTGACCTCCCAGACGCTAAGTCGCGCTTGCTGTCGGAACACAGTCCGCCCGGCCCCTCCGCTTTTGCAAGCCCGACTCGGGGGCTCTGCTTGGCCGGTGAGCCGCCCCTCCACCCCGGCTCCCTCCCGCCAGTCCTTGGAGCGCGCACCGCCTCGCCGCCCTTCCTACCCTCTTCCGTGGGCCTCTCGTCTGCGTTTGGCTCCGACGACTCTGTTCTGCTAATCCTCTGGCGGTTTTCTGGGTTATTTAGGCAGGTGTAGATGGAATCTAAGTGATCAGCAGGACGTGCGGTGAGCCCAGCGTCCTCCTAAGCCGCCATCTTGCCGCAACTCTCTATATTTCTTATTTTAGAGAGAGAGAGAGTGCATGAGGAGGGTAGAGGGAGAGAAAGAGGGAGGGTGAGACAGAGAGAGAGAGGGAGAGAATCTTAAGCAGGCTCCATGCTCAGCGTGGAGCCCAACATGGGGCTCAATCCCACAACCCTGGGATCAGGACCTGAGCCAAAATCAAGAGTTGAACACTCAACCGACTGAGCCACCCAGGTGCCCCAATGAGGACTGATTTTAATGTTTTAGATCCTGTGTCTCATAGAGAATGGATACTTCATAAAAATATGTAGAAAAAAATGAATGTGTGGAATGAATTTTACTAGGCCTAAGTGTCCTCTCATCCTTCCCTTCCTTTACACTTCATTGCCACTGCTTTCATTTAGAACCTTGTCCTTCCTTATCAGCACTCTCAAAGTAGCCATGGCCTAGTAAAGTATTTCTGAAACCTGCCTACTGTTAGAATCATTTGGGGGGATTTTGACTACATATTTCTAGCCCCTTTGAGATGGATAGAATTAGCGGCTCTGAAGTGATAGTACTGAGGGAAGTGGAATATTTTCAAAAGTTTCTCAGGTGATTCTTAAATAATGCTAATTTTTGAAACTACTTGTTCTGTATTAAAGAGTCTAAATTGGGGTGCCTGAGTGACTCAGTTGCTTGAGCATCTGACTCCTGATTTCAGCTCAGGTCATGATCCCAGCTTTCTGGGATTGAGCCCCAGGTCAGACTCTGTGCTGAGTATGGAGCCTGCTTAAGATTCTTTCTCTTTCTCCCTCTGCCCCTCTCCCTACTCTTTCTCTCTTTCTTCCTCTTTCTAAAAAAAAAAATAATTCTAAATTGCTTCATCCTTTCATGAGAGGCCCTTTAACCTTTCATTCACTTGTCTGTACTTTCCCAAGCACTGCCTACCACTCCCCATATGTATCCTATAGCCCAACTATACAAAACACCTATCCTATTTCCTAGTGCCCCATTCTGGGTGTACTTCTGAGCTCTGAAGGAAGAGGTCAGTTTTTTGTTTGTTTTTATTAAAGTCAGATGCTAAAAACTATTTTATTTTCCAGATTCATGCCCCCTTAAAAATCTCCAACAAAATCTTAGTTAATTTGGTTCGTTGGCAGAACACAGATGATGTTTACACCCTGAAGCAAATGAGCTATTTTTTTTCAATCTGAGATTTAATTTATATATGATAAAATTCAACTGTCTTGAAAGATAAAATTCAATGATTTTGAGTATATTCACAAATATTTGCAACTATTATCGTTATCTAATTCCAGAACATTTTTATCACCCTACAAAGGAACTTCCTTCACATTACAAATCATTCTGTATTCTTCATCACCCATCTTCAAAGTCTCTGGCAGTCACTCCCCTTTTTTTATTTCTATGGATTTGCTATTCTGGACATTTTGTATGAATGGGATCAAATATTATGTGGCCTTCTTGTGTCTGGCTTCTTTCACTTAGTATAATGTTTTCATGGGTCATCCATGTTGTAGCATTATCAACATTTTGTTCCCTTCAATAAGTAAATAAGATTCAATTAAATGAGAATACCATATTTTGTGTATTCATTAATTTATTGATGGACATTGGGTTGTTTTTACCTTTTTGCCATATGAAAAATCTTGTTATAAACATCATGTACAAGTTTTTGTATAAATATATTTTTGATTCTCTTCGGTATATATCTTGGAGTCGAATTGCTGGGCCATATGGTCACTCTATGGTTAAATTTCTGAGGAATTGTCAAACTATTTTCCAAGGCAACCATACTATTTTACATTACCACCAATGTATGCAGGTTCCAATTTCTTCGCATCCAGTGGAAACCTGTTATTTTCTATATTTTTTTGAAATTATAGCCATCTTAGCAGATGTGAAATGGTACTTCATTATGGCTCTTATTTGTATTTCTCTAATGATTAATGACATTGAACATCTCTTCATGTGCTTATTGGCCATTTGTAAATCTTTGGAAAATGTCTATTCAAATCCTTTGCTAATTTTTAACGTTTATTTATTTTTGGGACAGAGAGAGACAGAGCATGAACGGGGGAGGGGCAGAGAGAGAGGGAGACACAGAATCGGAAACAGGCTCCAGGCTCTGAGCCATCAGCCCAGAGCCTGACGCGGGGCTCGAACTCACGGACCACGAGATCGTGACCTGGCTGAAGTCGGACGTTTAACCGACTGCGCCACCCAGGCGCCCCCTTTTGCTAATTTTTAAAATGAGTTATCTGTCTTTTTATTATTGAGTTGCAAGAGTTAGTTACATATTCTGAATATACATCCCCAATCAGATATATGATTTGCAAACATTCTCTTGAATTCTGTGAATTATCTTTTTATTTTTTCACTTGTGTCCTCTGAAGTACAAAATATTTTAATTTTGATGAAACCCAATTTATATTTCTTCTGTTGTTTGTGCTTTTGGGGTCATACTAAGAAACTATAAAGATTTTGCATGTTTTCTTCTGAGATTTTTTACAGTTTCAGCTCCTATGTTTACTCTTTGATGCATTTTGAGTTAATTTTTGTACATATGTGAGGTAGGAGTTATTCATTCTTTTGCATGTGGCCAGTGTATCAGTTCCATGTGTTGAAAAGACTATTATTTCCCCCATAGTATTGTCTAGGCATCCTTGTTGAAAACCAACTGGCCATAAATGTGAGGATTTATTTGCATACTCAATTCTATTTCATTGGTCTATATAGTTGGCCTTATACCAGTACTATACTGCCTTCATTATGACAATTTTGTAGTAAGTTTTGAAACCTTGAAATGTGAGTCCTCCAACTTTGTTCTTTCTTAAGAAAAAAAATTTGGCTATTATGAGTCATTGCATTTTCATATGGATTTTACTATACCTTCTCAGTTTCTGCAAATAAAGCAGCTGGGAGTTTTATAGGGATTGCACTGACTCTGTAGACAAATTTGACGAGTATTGCCATTTTAATAATGCTGTCTTTTCATGAACATGGGATATCTTTCCATTTATTTATTTAGATCATCTTTATTTTAGTAATGTTTTTTAGTTTCTAGTGTATAAGTTTTATACATTTTCTGTTAAATTTATTCTTAAATATTTTATTCTTTTTGATACCACTTTAAATGGAATTGTTTTCTGAATTTCATTTGTGAATTGTTTATTATTAGTGTATAGGAATAAAATTGATTTTTGGATTTGACTTATACTGCAACATTACTGAACTCATTTATTAGTAGATTCCTTAGGATTGTCTATATATAAGATCATGCCATCTGTGAAACATGAGCTTTTAATTTACATAGGATTTTGGTTAACATGGCCTCTGTATCACTTATTGTTTTATCCTGATCAAACTGGTTAACTTTCATGAGGATAATTTTCTTCACCTGTAAAATGACAATAATAATCCCCAAATCCAGAGTTGCTGTGAAGAATATATATGTTGACACTGTTCAAATAACCTTTAGTTCAATGATTTAATACATAAATCATGAGAACTGGCCCTTCATAGCTAAGAGTGGAGGAATCCTTTTGCAAATCATTTTCTCAATCCCATTCAGTTTTGGGGTATTTTTGTTAGAAATGATGCTGAGAAAGAATACATTAAGAGATGTCCATTCTTTTAGGGTGACTAGAACAACAGGAGGTGAAGCCTCAAAGATAGATTGAAATAGATAGATATATTGAAATTCTGTTTAAATATCCTGCTAGATAGGATGAACATTATTCTATGGGAACAAAAAAACTATCAAAGGGTTTTTATTGGGGAATAGTAAAATCAATGTAGAGCATATACTGAAAGAGTGAGAAATTAGGAATAAGGGGCAAAGGTAAGTTGTAAGAGATTGGTAAATAATTGTTGAAAACCTTAACTAAGGCAATACCCTGAAAGATGTTTATAGTATGTTTAGTATGTTTTAGTTGAAGGGCTTCTAGGATTCTTTTGGATTACAAACCATTATTGGAAAGAGGGATTATAAGAGAAGAATGGGGAAATGTTTCTTTTTTGGAAATGTTTAAGATAACCGCAGAGTACTCAAGTAGATATGCTAATGGGATGACAGAGAATTAATCTGATATCTAGCAGAGAGTTGAGGATTCTATATGCAAAGTCTTAAAATCTGCCTTCTATGCCAACTTCTGGTCCTCACTTCTGTCCCTGCTTAGCATCTTTCCATGGCTTATAATTATCATAACTTCCTTGTAATTAAACCCAAGCCTCATTTCTTTTCTCTGTCTCTTTCCTTCCCTCCCTCTCTCGTTAGCTGTCCTGCAAAACAAAACCTCTACCCTAGTAAAACTTAACCTTAGTAAAACCTAAACTCTGCATTCTTCACATCTACACCTTAGACCTTCCTCTCCCCATAACTTTTCTTCTCCTCTGCCATCTGAACTGAACAACTAAGACACCTATGGTCTTGGTAATTCTACTTGCTGTTTTCGTTGTTGGATCTCCTGTTTCTTGGCTCATAAATATTCTTCTTTTTTGATTTAAAGTAGCATAAAAGGTAAATTTTAAAATCTTTGTGAGAAAATGACTATTTTACAACCACGCTATTTTGAGTTGGTTTAGAATTATAGACTGGTTTAGAATTATAGACTGAAAATCAGTGTCCCTCAGAATTTTGAACGATTGAAGGCATTTTAGAATCTGGGATTACAACTGAAAAACCTGACATCATTTTGCTACTTATTCCACTGTTTATGACTTGTGGTTCTGCATTGAAAAGCTACTGAAGTTCACTTGAAGATCTTGGGATTGTCTCTCTATTCCTTATCTTCTGAAATTTCACAATGATATGTGGATCTTTTAAAATTTATTCTCTTGGGCACTTGTTGGGTTTTTTCAGACTGGAAACCCATATCCAACAGTTTTGGGAAATTATCCTGTATTACTGATATGACAGTATCTTTCCTTCCATTTTCACATTTTTCTTTTCCTAAAATTCCTATCATACAGAGGAAAGACTTAAATGATCTTCTAATTCTTTTTTATCTTTTCTCCTATTGCCTTTTTATTATAATGTCTGAAAGATTATTTTGACTTTATATTCCATTTATTTAACTGATTTTTTCCATATGATTAATTTGTATTTTTGACTATTTTTCATTTTATTTTTATTTTTTAAATGTTAATTTATTTTGAGATGGGGGGAAGGGCAGAGAGGGAGAGAGAATCACAAGCAGGTTCCCAATGCAGGGCTCCATCTCACTGTGAGATCATGACCTAAGCCAAGATCAACACTATGACACTTAACTGACTAACCCAGACAACCCTCATTTTAAATGTTCTTTCATGTTTTAAAAAACTAATAGCATCTTGTTCTTTTTCATGGGTGTAATACTTTTCTAGTCTTTCCACTTATGTCAATTAGATTTTAAAAGTGATTGATTATTTTTCTCTCTGTTATCTATAATTTCCAATTTGTTTTTCTGTTGATTTTGTCTCTGACATTCATAGTGAGTCTGTCCCCATTTTGTTTGTCCTGTATGATATTTATAAAATACCAGATTTCACATTTTAAAAAAATCAGTGATTTTGGCTTCTTTGGGAAAAAAAGAAAAAAGAAAAATCTGGTCATGCTACAGCCATGTTTTTTTTTTCCTGGTGAGTGAGTGGAGACTGTCCATTTTAAATATAATATACAGTCTACTGGTTTCCTGTTTTATTCATTTATCCATCAGGCCTGATAGTCATTTAGGTAAACCGCTTTGTCCAGGCTCCTCTGTCACCCTCATGTCTGCAGTCCACTCAGAAATCCCTTGACTTATACTTCTGGACACATGGCTTATCTTTGAAGATACAATATTTGCTCTGTTTTTCTTTCATAAAATCCTTTGCTATTATCAAATACTTTTGTAATGTCGTTGTTCTTTCAACAAGATAGAACAAGTTTTATGACCACTGAAATCCAACAAAGACAGGTTATTATTTGATATGCTCCAAAGACACTCATTAGCATGGATAATTTAGAGAGTTATATTTCATAAATCTATTCTTGTACAAATTAAAGAAAATTTAAAGCTTTAAATTTCTCATGTATCATTTTGTGAGGTTTGAGTCAATTAACACTTTCCAAAGATACGGTTCTCTTTTTTATATGTAGATATTGTGACTTAATTAAATGTTGACAACTTGGTTTTTATTTATAATATGATAGATTTTTTCTTTAGTTTTTTGAAATAAAAGGATTGCTGTAATTCAGTGAATGCCCATGGTAGTTAAATAAAACAGTATGTCATATCTTATGGGAGGACCACTTGGCTGGAAGCCATAGGAGCCAGATTTCAGTTCATTGACTCGTCATTCAACCACACATATTTGTTGAGCATCCAATATGTGTTAAGCACTCTTCGAGGTGGTGTAAGCAATCAGCCAACCAAATAATCAAGGTTCTGTTTTCAGGGAGCTTATAACATAGTGGGGAGAAAATAGGTAGTAAACTCTACAAACAAATATGTTAACTTCATGGCTTTGGGAAAATTATTTTATATTTCTGAGACTCAGTCTCTCTATGTATAAAATTAGATTGTTGACCTCTAATATCTATAAGTTAATATTCTGCTTTAGATTTCAATTTGTTTTTATTTCTCTAGCAAGGAGTCTGGATGTTGCATAAGAGTAACATAAAAGTGGAAAAAATAACCTCTTCTTGTGGTTTGAGAAGGTATCTTGGGAAGAAGAGTCTCACATTGATATTTAAATTGTCTGAGACTGTGATGGAAATAGCGTTGTATTTCTCTAGGAATATTCTATGTTCAAAAAATGTAAGACAGAAATATTTCATGCTCATTTTAAAAAGTAACCATGTGCCATTCATTTAACCATTCAATACATACATTTTAGCATTTATTATGTGCTGGGCATTGGCAGTAAGGTATAATAAAAGACAAATCTTCTGTCCTCATGCAAGATACATTTTTAGATAGGAAGATTTCTCCATAATCATAAACAAGTAAATAACACTTCAGGTAGCGGTAAGTGCTATAAAGACACATAACACAGGGCAGAAGATTAGAGAGTGACAGAGGAGGGGAGGAGTCTACTTAATACAAGGTAACAGGAAAGACCTCTTTGAGGAGCTAATTGCAAGAATGCCTCTCTCTCTCTCTCTCTCTCTCTCTCTCTCTCTATATATATATATATATATGAGATGACCAACAAAATTTAAATTGTTGATAAATGACAAATAATTTCTCAGTATAAGTGTGTCCCATGCAGTATTGTAGACATAATTTGAGTATCAAATTTATTGTTTATCTGAAATTTTAATTTAACCAGGTATCTTGCATTTTTATTTCCTAATCTGGCAACCTCACATTTGAGCCAAGATCTGAATAGTGAGAAAACTATCTACATATTGGATCTAGAGAGATAGATTTCAAGATTTAAAAAATAACAAGTGTGAAGCCTTGCCATAGGGATGAATGTGACTGCTCAAGACATAGCAGGAGAGCCAACGTGGCTGGATTGGGTTGAGGGAGGAGAAATGGCAAATCTGTGTTGGAATATCATGGAGGTTCATTCAACCACTGTAATTGATTTGGATTTTACTTGATGGAAAGTCATTAGAAAGTTTTGGGTGTGGAACGGTGTGAGGTAATTTAAATTTAAAGAGACCACTTCGGCTGCCATATGAACAGACCATGGAAGGACAAGAGATGAAGCAGGAAGGGTTTGTGGGGAACAGGTGAAACAGACCATGCCAGAGATGATGGTTTGGAACACAGCATTAGTAGTGGGGAAGGCGCACAGAGGTCTGAATAAGGTTCTATTTTATTTTGTTTTATTTTTAAATATTTATTTATCTGAGAGAGAGAGGGAGAGCAAGCGTATCGGGGAAGAGGAGAGAGAGAGAGAGGGAGACAGTGAATCCCAAGCAGCCTCCATCCTATCAGCCCGAAGCCTGCTATGGGGTTTGAACTCATGAACTGTGAGATCATGAACAGAGTAGAAATCAAGACTCATCCTGAGCCACCCAGGTACCTCATGAATTGGGGTCTATTTTAAAGGAAGAACTGCAGGACTTGCTGGTGAGTTGTGGGGTATGTGAGAAAGAGGAATCAGGGTTGCTTTCTTCATCTTTGGCCTGAGCAATGGGATAAGTGATCCAAAGCAAGTTTCATGACAACTATAGGGAAGCAAATTATATTTGTGTAAGCAGTTGTTTACTGAAACACACACACACACACACACACACACACACCTTGCACTTGCCAGGGTTATCAATTTCAAGTTACTGCATCATCATCATCATCATCATCATCATCATCATTTTTGTTTGTTTATTATACCAGACAACATTACTAGCCCATTATACCTATTACTCAGTTAATTACCATAACAACACTATGATGTAGGTACTGTTATTATAATCATTCTCATAATACAGGGGCTTCTGGGTGGCTCAGTCGGTTAAGTGTTCAACTTGGGCTCAGGTCATGATCTCAGAGTTTGTGAGTTTGAGCCCCGCTTCGGACTCTGTGCTGACAGCTCAGAACCTGGAGCCTGCTTTGGATTCTGTGACTCCCCTCTCTCTGCCCCTCCCCCACTTATGCTCTGTCTCTCTCTCTCTCTCAAAAAATAAATAATAAACATTAAAAAATATCATTCTCATATGAAAAATAAGGAAAATGAAGTCCACAGAAATTGAAGAACTTGCTCTAAGTCACACAGCTAGTAAAAGGCAAAGTATGGCTCTGAAGGCAACCTGGCAGTCCCCAAAACACTAAACAACTAAGTTTTGCAAAAACAAAGAAAGGAAAAAAATGGTGGTTTGGATCATTGTGATCTAAAAAAGAATATTCATTCAACTTTTACGCTTCTATTCAAAGATTCAGAGAACAAGTTTTTTAATTTAATGAGAAAATTCATGAAACAAACTTTACTAAGTGACAAAAAGGTTTGGCAAATTTAAAGATAGGGACTTTATTCTTGGATAGGAAGACTGAAATTATAGTCATTTAAAAAATTATTTTATAGTGCATTCCCTTCAAAACCACACACACAACACATGTATACATACATACATACACATATATATATGTGTGTATGTATGTATATGTATAATTATGTGTTATTAGTATTATTTCAACAAATCATAAAACAGATAAGCCACAATCTAACTTTACCAAGAATATAAGGGGAAAGCACAAATATAAAACACAGGAAAGAAATAAAGGCATCCTGAGAAATGATAGAAATTAGAAAATTCATAAGAGACTACTTTTTTCCTCCAAAATCTATTCCAAATATATCTGAAAATTCTGTTGATATGGAAAGCTTACCAATACATGTGTTTAATAATGGAAACAAGGTGAGAAACTGGAAAATATAATATTTTTTGTGTATAAAAAGGTAGAAAATAAGATCGTATATTCATATTCACTTTTATCTCTGTAAAGTAACTCTGAAAGAATATACCAGACACTCATGAAAGTTGTACCTGGGTGAGGGATGGTGACGGTAGGAAGACTTTGCACTATACTGCTTTTATATTGAATAATGTGACTGTATTACAAATTCAAATATTTAAAAAATAACATTAACATGCCATATTTTGGAAACTGAAAGGCAATTACCTCTGTGGTGAAAAAGGCATGCTTTGAGCACTGACCATACAAAATCTGATTAGTTTCACTACAAAGCTGCTTTGGTTGGGTAGCATATGGTTTTGATCAAATAAATCTCTGGATGATTTTTATAAGTCTTTCATCACCTATTGATTATGAAAAAAAGAAATCCTTCTGACATCATAGTCTATGTTTGGTCCAATTCCACATTACTAACTTGATTTCCTTTCTCGGAGTCTCTGAAGCAATTTGCTTCCATGCCTGAGCAGGATTTCAGTTCAGAGATAAAATAGAAAGATTATTAACTAAATATGGTGCATTATTTATTTTGTTCTGCTTCTTATTCTCCAAATCTAGTTTTGTGTTCAATTTATTTAAAAAAAGAAATATAAATATTTCTAGGCTTAATGCTTCAAACACTGGATTTTGAGATGATATCGCATATTTAATCATATTTTCTACTTTATAATAGTCTGTGAAATAAGTTTGAATAGGTTTTAACAAACCTGATCATATTGCTCTCTTCCAGGGATATTATATTTTACATAATTCTCTCTGTAATTCTGGTATCTGGATCAGTGTCTATAATTTATTCAGGACAATTTCCCTTTCATACATTTTTATTAACAATATATTTTTAGTGTTGATCCCCTCATTTTAGTTTGTCAATACTTTATTTAGCTGAATTTGGGGATTATATAGTTTGCCCTATTTAATTTTGCTTTTATTTTCCATTCCATAAAAGCTGATAATTTGGGAGATTATTATTTTTATTTTTAATCTCTTGGTATGTTTTTTTTTCACTTTTTATTTTATTTTATTTAAATTCAAGTTAGTTAACACATAATGTGGTATTAGCTTCAGGAGTAGAATTTAGTGATTCATCATTTACATATAACACCCAGTGCTCATCCTAACAAGTATCCTCCTTAATGCCCATCACCCATTTACCCCCTCCCCCCACCCACCTCCCCTCCAGCAACCCCTCAGTTTATTCTCTGCTTTTAAGAGTCTCTTATGGGTTATTTCCCTCTCTGTTTTTGTCTTATTTTATTTTTCATTCCTTTCCCCTATGTTCATCTGTTTTGTTTCTTAAATCCCCCATATCTCTTGCAAAGTTAAGCATCACTAGTAGAGTTGTGCCACCCTGTAAATAAGTTGTTATTATGCTTCAACACTTCTTTCTTATAGGGCTTCTTTTTCCTCAACTCCACATTTCCAACATGCTAGCTTATAATGCTTCTAAATTTCATGTGGGGGTAAGACACTCACTACCTGAAACCTGATAGCATTTGGGAGGCATGGGGAAAAACTCTATGTATGTGATTAAATTGATGAAGAGAACTATTTCCATTAAGAAAGTGAGTTCTGCAGTTAACTTCAAATACTGATAGCATCATTATCATCTCTGTTTAACATGAGGAATAACCTAAAAATTGTTTTTAGATGTTATAACATAAAATGCCTTTATGAGACTTCTCTTTGCTAAAGAAAATATAGGATCTCAGTGGTTTTTATCTTGCAGAGATACTATGAGAATTATGAAGAAATAAGGTTTTGCTAACTATGATTTTCTGAGAAATCTGTCTCTATTGAAAGAAAATGTGATGAGGTCACTTAAGGACTTACTTAGGGTATTCGGATTCAGACTATAGAATTGCCATAAAAGAGACAGATATAAAGCATGGTGTGGGTATTAGAATCATCTTTGCTATACTGGAGAAGAAGGATGTCAGGAGAGGTTTTGGAGAAGGATGTGGAGGTGTTTGTCAGGCGTAGAAGCTGTGAATGGCAAGGAGTGAGTACAGAGGAAAGCACTGTACATGAAAACATGGAAGGGTGAGATGCTCTGGTATTCGGGGCAAATGGATGGAAATATGATGAGATGCTGGTGAGAATAAATGAAGGCAAAGGGATTCAGCCATACAAGGGACAAAGCAAAGGGGTCTTTGTAACTCATTTTAAAGATTTTTTAAAAGTATTTTTTCTAACCATATTTTTGGTAAATAAAAATAGTAGTAAATCTGCATAAACTCTAACCTTGGTTGGGATTTACACTGTCTTAAAGAAACAAGTAACTCTGTAATTGAGTCTACAGTGTAGACAGTGAAAAGTATAGATGTGCCAATTGAAAGATTATCTCTATTTCAATGTCTACTTTCTTACCTTTCATTCACTCTTCCAACAGTAATTTGGCTCTTCTATTATATTATCACAATAATTTAGGTCACTGTTACAGACTGAATATGTGTGTCCCTCTAAACTCATCTGTTGAAATCCTAACCTCCAATGTGATGGTATTAGGAAATGGGCTTTTGGGAGGCCATTAGATCATGAATCAGATTAGCATAATTTATTGGCATATCTACTCGGATATTTATCACTTCAGGCTCAACAAGATCAGGCATGAAGCCATCATCTTCCTTCCCATATCTATTTTTCTTGTTTGTTTTTCTTGTAAACATTATGTCTATCCACTCAGGTGTTTAAGCCTAAAATCTGCATGCCACTTAAGATTGCTTTTCTTATACTCCACAGCTGTGCCTATTGTTTGCCCCTCCTAAATGTGTATCCAGTGTATTTTTCTCTTTCCATTCCTGCCATTAGCCAAGTCCAGGCCACTAAAAATTTTTGCCAGGCATATTGCCATATCCAGCCACAGTGCCCACAGTGAGTTTTAAAAATGCAACTTAATCACATCACTTTTGTAGATAACACCTTTCTGTGGTTCCACATTTTCACTACTCGCGCTTCATCCTAAAAATACCTATGAAACATATTGCAATTGCTAATTTCATTGAGAATTTACCCTACTAGGCTATAAGTGATCATTTAGAGACAGCATCTTGTGAACAATGGTCATGATGGACATAATCCAGTTTATTAGTCAATGTATATATATTAAACCTACTATATTCCCTCAGTTGTATACAGAGGACTAGAAACTACAATCTCTACTCTTTCCAATTTTATTGTCTGGCTGGGGGGACCACAACTCGTAAGGCATAAATTAAACAAAAACCATTCAAAAACAAACTATGTTACACTGCCTGTTAAGCCAAGGGATGAGAGAGAAATCTAAGCTAAAATATTTGAAGAAGTATCACCAGAGGTGGGACTGGAATTAAGTATTAGAAAATAAGTAGACTTAGAGAACATGAAGGAAGAATAGAATATTTCACAAAAGGGGAATAATGTATGAAAATTAAAAACAAAAAAACTTAAAACAAACCTTTTTTTTAGGATAAACATAACAGTAAGCTTATATGAAATTTAACCCTGATTGGGATCTTATACTGCCTTAGAGAAACAAGATAAAATTTATTGGTAAATTCCCCACCCCCCACCCACTGCCTTTGTAATATTATTTTTAACTTGGTTACTTGTGGTGGTTAGGGGAGCTGATGAAACCAGTGTCTTTGTTTTGATCTCTGTGTAGGTTGCATTAGTTCTATGGGCCAACATTATGCCTCCCTCATACTGAGCCTACTCTGTTATAGAGGCACACCATTCCTCAGAGGTAAAGTATTGGGTGCTGAGAAGACACAGGCAGATAGGTTGGTTGAGTGTTCAGGTTTCCCATAACTACACAGAGGCATCATTATGTTCTGTCCTGTGAGAGACAATTAAGATCCTATGGTTGAACCCTTCTGCAGTCAAAAACTACAACTCAGGAAAAGGTCCACTTACTTTTCTTTGTGAGATGTCATGTGCTAGTAGATGACTGGACTGCATTATGTCTTTCCCTACCCCCAATTCATATTGAAATACTAACCCCCAATACTTGAGAATGTTAACTCTATTTGGAAACAGGGTCTATAAATAGGTGATTAAGGTAAAATGAGGTCATTTGGGTGGGTCTTAATCCAATATGACTGGTGTCCTTATAAGAAGAGGAAATTTGGACACAGACAGGAAAAGAGGAAATACTATTGAAGACAAAAAAATAAGATGGACATCGACAAGGCAAGGGGAGAGGCCTCAAAAGAAATGAACCCTGCCGACCCATTGATCTCTGACTTCCAGCCTCTAGAATTGTAAGAAACTACCTTTCTGTTGTTTACACTGCACAATCTGTGGTATTTTGTTATGGCACCCCTAGAACACTGGCACAGTGATGAAGAGTAGAAGTTTATGTTTCAAAGTAAATCTGTAATTAATAGTTAGGATAATGCTCTTGATACATGTATTTGAAATCATAATCTTTAACTTTAAAATGAAGCATATTGGTTTTAGTTGGAAGAAATAAAACAAAGTGTGATTTTTAATACTAATTTACAGTTTCAAATACATTTTCAGATGCTACTTTACTGTAAGGACTGTCAATATAGTAAAATATAGCCTAACGTAAGGAATGTGATGTGGTCTTGTGTGTAGGCATATGTTATTGCATATTCTGGTACAATCTAGAATTCACTTTAAAATTAGAAATCAGAAGAATGTTGCTTGAAATGGATATAAGCCATGGATGATAAAGTTATCTTATGATACCCAAGGATGTTAAATTGATTGTATAGTAATGTGAAAGTGGCAACCCTATATTTATGGGTGGAAAAGTCATTTTTTATTTAAACTGCCTATTTCCTCTTCCTTGTCTATTTTTTTAAGTCCCGTTTGCTGAAATTTCTCATTCTTCATCTCAATTTGAGCCACATATTGTGAGGTTACACAAAAATTCACTGGGCCAATTTGGAGATACCCAAATGTGAAAGGGCATTTTTCAGGTCGAGGAAGATTTTGAAGCAAATTAACTTTAAGATTTTTGATCATTCAAAATGGTTTGGCCTTTTGTTTAAGTAATGCTTTTATTGGACTTAAAATACTTGGATTAGAAAGAACAAATATGTAGCCTTTTGAAAGAGATGCCTTGATCATGGGGATGGACACTGGCTCATGCATGGAGCTGCCGTAGGGGACTCCCCAATGTTTCTCCTGTGGAGACGTGTACTGGCAACTGTGGGACACTTTCCCCAGAGAGATGGCAGCTCAGATGTCCTTCCTGGGGCAGTCACCTGAAGCAGTTCAGTTCTTTCCCCTGTAGCTCGCTCGGGTCTTTCTAAAGTTTGTTCAATATCCTCCAGTTTCACTTATGACAATGGTTCTCAGTTACAATTTCCAATGTACCGCACAGGACAGTTTTGTTGATTTATCCTGTGGAGATCAAGGCATGTAGACACACACACACACACACACACACACACACACACACACGCTCAGGGCCACAGAATTTAGAATCATCAGGGTTCTACATCAAAGGCTGCGGTCTAAGCATTTCCCTGTCAAACAGGGAACAAGTAGCCAGATGCTGAATGGATGAAGTGGAGTTGAGGTGAGAGAAGCATTTCCCAAACAGTTTCCAAGTAACAGTTGTCCGGAGGGTACTGGCATTAAGCTTGATGCAATTTGCATATTTACATTTATAGACGTTAATGCGAGATCTCTTTTTCTCTTTTGCTTTTTCACTTGCTTTCACTTTCTCCAAAGATGTATTGTGCACTTAAATTGGTAAATAATTGTGAAAATATAGAGTATAGGGTAGAAAATATAACTATTTCTGCATATGTATTCCTATTTCTCTATCTCTATTATTATATTTGTAATATATATTGTAATATATAGTATATATTTGTAATATATTGTAATATATATTATCTATTGTAATATATTACATATATATTTTATATATTTGTAATATAATTTGCCTCATTTTATATATATGTATATATTCTGATTTTTAAGAATATATTATGAGCATTTTGCCATTTTATTAAAGAACTAGATATTTAATGATATGATTTTTTTTACCATTTTTAACTATTAAATAATTGTTGCAGTTTTATTTTGTTTTGTTTTGCTATTATAATTAACTGTGAGTAGTACAACTGTTGTAACAATGTCATTACGTGCCTGGGAAATTCAGTGTTTAAACAATGACTGGCAGGTGCCCAGATATGACTGCACAGGAACTTCGCCTGTGGTAAGACAGCTCTGAGGCATGACTTCAACTTCAAGGTTTCCCTGAGGGATTAGCTGCAGCTTGCCTGAAGCTTTACCTACAACTACACCCTTGCTTTGCTTCCTCTCTTTTCCCCCTCCTTCTTCTTCCACCGGCTTACCGTCTTCCCCTGGGAACACTTCTTTTAATAAATCACTTGGAAAAAAGGTTTGCCTTGTGCTCTGCTTATGAAGAAATTGACCTAAGACACCTTTTAATAAATCTATGATTATTCTCATAAGATATTGTCTTAGAATTATTACTTTATGGGATACATATCTTTCTAAAGTTTTTGACAAATACTGCTAATTTGCTATGTAGAAAAGTTGTATAGAATTAAATTCCTATCACCATGCATGCATGCTTTTTCCGTTGCATCCTTTGGAAGATGATCAATTATAATTTGAATAAATCTTTGTCTTGTTGGTAAGCAAAGAATAGTTCATTGTTATAATTATTGGGGGGCTGTTTTGTGAGCAGTTTCTGAAAAGGATTTAGTCAAACTCTTTTGTAACTGCATATAGGTACAGTATCCTGCTTTGACATTAGTCAGAGTAGAAAGCCCTGGGCCAGCTCCCTTTCCCACAATAGTTTCACCCTCTGTGGAGGCCGCGGTGGGCCTCTAGTGGCCCTATTTGCTTTCAGGGAAGATCCTGATTCCTACCATGTATTATAGAACTTGGAGTAGATAGACACTTGATTGACCTGGACCCATGAGGTTCTCTTTCTTGTGAATATAAAACTGAGAGTTAAAGCCAGAAAATCTAAAAAGGTAGAGACTAAAAAAATGTAGGGAGAGGGACTATGCTTATAGCAGCACCCTAAAAAGGAGATCAGTTAGCACAAACAGAATAGAACAGAATACTGGGCTTAAAAATGGCCTGACTCATGCTGATATATGGGAATCTGATAATTAAACAAGTTGGTGTTGCAGAACAGAGAGTAAAGAACCATTCCAGAAATGACATTAGGAAAACTGTTCATCCATATGGAAAAATGAAAATGGATCTCTACCTCATATATACAAAAACCAGATCCTGTTGGGACAAGGACTTCCATGAGAAAGGTGAAATTGCACACATTTTAGAAAAGAACTTGAGAGGAGGAGCTTATCCTTGGGGTATAAGAAGGATTTCTAAATAAAACACAAATAATCCTTATCACAAAAGAGCTGAGTACAGACTGAGAGATATGACTGCATTCACATTAACAACCTCTGTCCTTCAAAAGCAACCATCACGAAGAGAAAAAGAAAGCAACAAATGTGGAGAAGCTATTTGATAAACATTATAGTAAAGAGACTGTGAGTATCCATACTATATAAAGATATCTATAAATCAACAAAAGGAAGCAACATAAGAGAAAAAAATGAGCAATAGATACATATAGACACTTGGTAGTGGGGAAATATGCATGGACTGCAAACATGAAATCATATCCAACCTCATTTGTAAACAGGAAACGGCAAATTAAGCATTGTGAAATCACATTTCACCTATCAGAATGGCTATAATTTATAAATCTGATAGTACTAAATAATTGATAAGTATATTGAGCAATGGGAACTTTCATGAGCTGAATTTTGAAGTGTATATTGGAACAGACTCTTTGAAAAACTATTTGAAATTATCTTTTAAATTTAACATTTCCATACCAAAGACCACAAAAATTCCACTCTAGGTACATATACCTTACAGAAACTTGCATGTTATACCTGGAGACACGTATAGGATCATCCTGAGAAGAATTTTTGTGTAACAAAAAACTAGAAGCAGCACAAATGTTGGATGCGTAATTGTTTTATAGTATTATAAAAGGGAAAGTATTATAGAGGGAAAGTGATGATATCAAGGACACACAAGGATCCACAAAGTTAATGATAATGGATAGTTTCATAATTAGGGTGGTTGCTTCATAGGTTTTATTTTATTATTATTTCTGAAACTATACAAAACACTATGTATACTAGTATACACACATCCATATTCACAGGTATAATACATTTTATAATGAAACGATGAACTTGGAATGTGGCAAACAATGGTGGATAGAAACAGACGCTACAAGGATACTGCTTCTACTCAGAGAATTAAATATGGGTAAGAGTTGTCAGCTGAGTACCAGTTTAGGGATCTTTGTTTCACAGTTACAGAAATGAACTAAAAACTAGTAATATTGTTTTAAAAAGCCAATTTACTGAGAATATGTGAGATTATGGACATGAGATTATGGAGTGAGATTATGGAAATTGTTCACTCATTCTTTGAATAATGAATAACATTAAAAAAAAATCCATATATGTTAGTTACTATTCTAGATGAGGTGTTTAGAGCATTAAACTACAGACAAAATATTGGCTCTCTTGGACATTTCAATCAAGGTGGGATGGGGGAAGATTTACAATAAAAAAATAAACCAAAAGACTATAATATGTCAAGGGCCGATAGCTATCATGAAAAAAAAAAATAGATCCAGATGATTTCAGTTTTTGGCCACAAAGTAAATAGCCTTCTCAATAAAAAAAAACTACAAAACTGAACAAAATATTCAATGTAACTATTTTCAAACATTGAACAAAAGATAATGTAGGAGGACTATGATCCTTTAGAAAAGACAAACACACAACATGAGAGCCCAGTGACTGACCAAGATTTCCCTGGATTTTCAGCTAGGGCACTTTGCTATTGTAGAACAAGGAGTTGGACCCCAAGCAGAGGAGTGGGCTGAATTTCTGGGTTGAGGAAACAGAGGTTCAAAATTCCATGCTGCCTAAATAGTTGAAGTTTGTGGGGCAGCATACTAGAGGAGAGACAGCTGACCAGAAGGAGAACCCCAACATCTGTGTGGGAGTCGGTCATATATAATTGGCCAAGGATTGAGCTGCACACATCCAGAGAAGTATTTATAAGGTCTAGCAGAGATTGCCTGCTGAAAGACTGAGACCTGAAAGAGGTCAGCTGATATTAAAGGTTCTGCAGTTCTGGAAGACATTGGAGTTACAACCCCATCAGAGTAGAGAGGCCTTGCTGGGCAGCTGGAACTGTCACTGTTAAAGACCTCACAATGACCACGTTTTGGATATTTTATGGATATTATCACATCTATGGTAAAGGACATACCACAGTTCTAAATTCAAAACCAAAAGAAATCTGCCACAACAGATCATAGGAGTAACTCTGACAGAACCAACATCATCCCATAGTAATTTGATTGCTTGCCAGAACAGTCAACATCATCTACAGGGTAAAGCCATAATTCAGACTTCCTACAATCTCTTGTCCACAATCTAATGCATACAATATACACTACCAGACCTGAGAAGAAATAGGGATATATCACCCATAGTCCAGAAAAATAAAGTCAATCAAACCTAAATCTAAGAACTAGCAGACAAAGATTTTTAAAAAGATATTATGTACATCTTCAGGAACTTGGAAAAATGTGGTTATACTAAATGACCAGGTGGGGAATCTCAGAAGTAAGAATTCTAAAACTATAAAAATTGAGAAGTTTAGAACTAAAAGTGCAATATCTGAAAAGAAATTTTCAGATTGCATAGGAAAACAACGTTGAGTTGAGGATTGATCATTAAAAATTATCCAATGTAGGGGCGCCTGGGTGGCTCAGTCGGTTGAGCGTCCGACTTTGGCTCAGGTCACAATCTCATAGTTTGTGGGTTTGAGCCCCGCATCAGGCTCTGTGCTGACAGCTCAGAGCCTGGAGCCTGCTTCAGATTCTGTGTCTCCTTCTCTCTCTGCCCCTCCCCCACTCACGCTTTGTCTCACTCTGTTTCTCAAAAATAAATAAATGTAAAAACAAAAATTAAAAAAAAAATATCCAATGTAAAGACAAGAGAGAAAGATGAATAAAATAAAGAACAGATCCTCAGTGACACATAGAATATTAATGACTGGTCAAATACATATGCAATTCAACCAGAAGGAGAAGAAATAAAATAGAGAAGAAAAAATTTAGAGAAACAACGGCCAAAAATTTCTCAAATGGGATGAAGGATGTAAATTTAACATTTATGAGGCTCAGCAACCTTCGGTCAGAGAGAGACAAAAAAAAGCCACACCTCTAAATATATTTAAACTACTGGAAACCAAAGATAAAAAGAAAATCTTTACAAGAAAGAAAGAAAATACAGTATAAAGAGGTATACCTAACAGGCCAATGGAGGAAATGAAACAAAATATCAAAAAATATTTGATAATTAATCCTGAAAGCAGTCAGAGAGAAAATGACCCATTACTTACAAAATGATGGCAAACTTCTCATCAGAAGCCATGAAGCTCATACTCCGTGGGGTGATATCTTTAAAGTGATGAGGAAACAAACAAAACTTGTCAATTGAGATGCTATGTCCACCAAAAATATTCTTCAAGAATAAAAACAAACAAGGGTGACTCAGTAGGTTAAGCATCCGACTTCAGCTGAGGTCATGATCTTGTGGTTTATGAGTTCAAGCCCCGTGTTGGGCTCTGTGCTGTCAGCTCAGAGCCTGGAGCCAGATTTAGGTTCTGTGTCTCCCTCTCTCTCTCTGCGCTTCACCCACTTACGCTCTGTCTGTCCATCTCCCTCTCTCAAAAATAAATCTGTTAAAAAAAATTTTTTAAAAAGAATAAAAACAAATGAAAGAATTTTCAGATAGATAAAAATTTCAGATAGAGAATTCATTTCTAGCTGACCTGCACTACAAGAAATGCTAAGGTTAAGTTCTTTATACTTGAAGAAAATGAGATCAAATGGAAACTCTAATTTATACGACATAATGGAAGGTATCATCCATGCTAAATATGTGAATGAACATACAGTCCTACATGTTTTCTTTTATTTGCTCATTTTTTAAAAAAGACATATGACAGTTCTAAGCAAAAGTTATAGTACTGTGTTGTGGGATTCATAAAATCTGTAGTTATGCATGTAACACCTATGACAAAAACATAAAGTTAGGGAGTAAATGGGGCCACAGTGCTATAAAGATATCATGTTTTATATAACGTAGGACAATGTAGTAGATCAGGATAAATAAATGGAGCATACTGTAATTCCTAGAACAACTAACAAAGAATAAAAAAGAAAAGAAAGAAAATACAATATAAAGAGGTATAGCTAACAGGCCAATGGAAGAATTGAAACAGAATGTGGAAAGATATTTGACTAATCCCAAAGGAGTCAGGAAAAAGAAATGGAGAAACAAAAAACATACTGAAGTAAAATAAAACAAATGACAATGGAGAGCCAAACTCAATCGTACAAAAACATTAAACAAAAATGGCCCCAAACCTCCAATTTAAAGTCACAGATAATCACATTTGGGTAAAACTATTTCTATGTTATCTACAAGAGAGACAGTGCTGTTTAAAGCAAAACCTCAAACAGCTTCATTTATTGTGTTGTTCAGTCTCTGCTTTCAAAATACTGCCTTAAAATATAAATCATCTCCATCTACTTTTAGCTGTTAATGATGGCATCAAAAGTTATGCCTCTAACTCCATCCTCTCTCTGTGCTATGATTATCCCATGATTGTGCCTAGATGAAAATATACTAGATGAAACATACCTAGGGGCTGACTTAATCATTCTCCCCACCAAACAAATTCCCTCTCCATTTCCCTTTTTCCATTCATGGAATTTTTATTCATTTATTTATGCAAATTGCCTAGTTCAAAATGTTCGATTAAAGTGAATTTAGATTCCATCATTCTTTCAATCACTAAATCACATTGCATTTTCTCTTTCAAAATGTCTCTTTCTACTGCCACCCCATTTAGGTCATCATTATCTCATATATTTTTTTTAGAGTGGCCACAAAGTGTTTAAGCAGAAATGATAGATGTTATCTGTGTATGCTTCTCCAATTTATGCACACATTTTGGTTTTTACTCCTGTTATTCTTGACTTCTTCTATGTTAATGGATGGAAGTCATTAAAACAGCCCTGGATGGCTGTTCTTAGGTATTAAATTGATTTCTGTTGAATTTCAAGCTTAGGGATTTTGTAGTCCATATGCTAGAACCATAAAAATACCATCAAAAGAGACAAGGTTTCCATGTGAGGTATTACAGCAGCCGGGTGAAGCACAGAAATTAAAAAAAAAAAAACAAAATGCAGGAAAGGTAGGAATAACAGATTGACATACTCCATCACCCATCCCCTAAGCCCCAGCAGCCTAGCATGGAGGGACACAATTTCCCTGTGGAAGGAGACTGAAGTGAGCACTGACTAGGAGAGGACCTGCCCCAGAGTGGCTCCCTGGGGTCTCCCAGGAATCCAGGCCCCCAGCTCACCATGGTGCCTGTCAGCTCTAATGGTACCAGGCAGCTCCTGTAATCTCAGGTGGCTTCTGTAGCACTAGGCTTCCAGTGGGCTTCTGGGAACCCAGCTCTCTCCCTCCTCACACCCCAGTTTGCCCTGGCACCTGCTGGCTCCAGGAGCCCTGGGTAGATCCCATGGCCCTCAGACTCCCTGTCAGCTCCCACAAACCCAGGCTCCTGGCTGGGCCCAGCAAAGGAACCTGAGATGAAACAGAAGGAAAACTATACAATTCAACATTATTATTTAAAATTAATTTTAATGAATTAGAATTGGTTTTAATAATAAATTAATAATTTAGTATGTTGTATTTTCAAGTCCTTTCTGAAAACTAATGAAATTCTTAATTATTATTTCTTACTCTTTAACAGTAGCTTTGGCCCTATTTATTCTGGTTTCTACTTTTCTGAGATCAGAGTATGCTTTATGTGCTCACTTATTTGAACACAGTTATACTGGTACTTTTAAGGAACTCTCAGACACATGGTCTTCAGTTGCAGAGCTTCTAAACTTTAAAAAAGAATCTTTATCCACTATACATCCTGAGCTTTACTATAGAGAACTTGAGGAAGTTCTATCTTTCTACAAGACACTTTACAAAAGTTTGTAGTGTTTGTTCTCCTCCTCCTCCCCTACCCCTCTTCCTCCTTTTTCTTCTTTCTCTTTGTAATTCCAGCAATGCATTTTATTTTCAAAGGACTATTTTTGCCTGCCCTGTCTCTGGATCTAGATTGAAAAAACTTGTCCTAATTGCTGCCAAAATCATTGGGCCTAACGATTTTTTCTAGGCAGTACAGCAAACGTGCCCCTTGGATTAAAACGCAGGTTTGCATCTTGACCCATGTAAACCACATGCGTGACGTGAATACAGCAAAAAAGGAAAGAGGGGACAAGTAACTTCTGACACTCTGGGGATTCACTAGTGCTCTTACGTAACATCAAGGACTTTGGAAACTTGTCTAACCCTAGTATATAGTAGTAATATTTGACAATAATCCAGCCCATTACAGCTATGATAAGGGGAACTGAGGAAGGCACTGTGTGCTTGTTACCTCCAGGGTTTCATCCAGTGAGCAGCCCACCCTGAAGAGGCTTCTAGAACCAATGAGAGCCTGAATTAGAAGGAGGAACTGTGGATGCAGAGCCAGGGTCTGATTTGTTTCAGTTTTCAACTAACAGTAGGGCGTGGTCCATGTAAAGAGAGTCTTTGTGGGTCTGTCTCTTCAATAAATATGGCTGAGAATAGCTTTCCCTCTTCCATAGGAACTCCAGGTCACCGGTATACATTTTGACCTCACAGAACTCCCACAGAGATGCCAGAGTTCTTTCTGTTCCCTTCCAACTAGGTTTCAATCCCAAGTGACGAGTTCTTCTGTGCAAAATCAGCAGGGCTGTAACCAGGGCTGGAGCTAGAGATTAACGTGAGAGGAGAGGGCTTGGAGAGACAATGAGAGAAGAAATAAGATTTAAAGTCAACACCCCGTGCAACAAAGGAAAGAGCCCAGAGCAAAGGGCCTAAGTCTCAGCTCCCTCCACCTCTGGATCGCACCACTGGGCCAGTTCCTGCATTCTGGCTGCCAAGCACTTTATGGCAGAGCAGCTCTTCCTGAAGAGAAATCTGTGCATTTAGGAACGAGTCTTTGAACCATAATATATGCTTTTCTTGAGTTATGTTATTACGTTTATGTAACAGGGAACTGAGTGCCATTAATTCACTCCTGGATAGGAGAGTTATTAATACAGAATGTGATTGTGGTCTTTTATTTATGACCACTTTTCTTTTAACTCTGCACTAGAATTAACTCAGCACTGCATTTCAGGTATTGATTTGGAATCTTAAAGTTTAATTTATTACCTTAATCGGAATCTAGGGTATTTAGACAGCATTTGCCTTTTCCCTGTGGAATGTCACTCTGTGGCTGTCCTCTGGCATCTCTCTTCTTTTTCTTTTCTTGCCTTTCTTTGGGTGTTTAACAGCTCCCTCAGGGCATTGCCAATTATTTATGACATACTTCTCCTTGTAAGATCTAGTTGGAAAACCTGTTCCTATGGCAACTGCTGTTTTCAAACAGGACGGTTCCAACTTCAAAACAATATCATCAAATATGCAACAGCACATATATCTTTTAATGGCAAGCGTATTCTAATGATTTGTACAACCAAATCTGAAAATCTGAACACTTGGAAAAAAAAGATGAAATGCATGGAAAGCCCATCTGATTGAGTGGGCGATGAAGTGATTACCTGGAGAAAACTTCTGGGGATTAGTTTGACTTGGCATTATTTAGGGAAGTCTGGTGAGAGAGGAGCATAGGCTTTGAAATTATGTTGAGCAGAGACCTGTGACCTTCATGAGCTAAAATTACCAGAGATGGACCAAATCTGGGTTTTGACATCTCTCTCTTTTTAGTACATAAAAAAAAAAAAAAAATTGAAACCCCTACTGAAATCAGTTCAAAGCACAGTCACTGGCAACAAAGCACCAAATACTGTATTTTATAACCAGAGTATTTATTAGCTTATTACTCATAGTTTGTTTTCTTTGTATCACTGTTTATTCATTCCTAGTGCCAAGGAAATGAAGGGCAATGGTACCACTGAGTGATACTCCTTACAGAGAGCTTTGTTAATCAGGTTACTAAGGCAAGATCACTCTGTACCCTTAACTGTTATTTTTTCTTTTGTTTGTTGAGAGATAGTCATTTTCTCTCACCACATTCAAATCCAAATTTTGCTGGTTACCATGGCAATATTTTTGAAGTCAGTATCACTGTAATGTTTTATCATGACCTATTATGATATAGCTTGGATTTGTTGTAGAATTCGTTTGTCCATCAATCATACTGGAACATTCTGAGGGAGGGAGGAGTGAGGGAGGAAGAGACAGAGATAGAGAAAGGGAGAGAGAGAGAGACACACAGAGAGAGAGAGAGAGACAGAGAGAGAGAGAGACACAGAGAGAGAATCCCAGAGAATTATTGTATAAGAATGTAAAATTGAGGGCCCCTCAGTGGCTCAGTTGGTTGAGCATCCGCCTCTTGATTTTGGATCAGGTAGTGATTCCAGGGTTGTGGGATCAAGGTTCACATCAGGCTCCACACTGGAGCCTGCTTAAGATTCTCTCTCTCTGTCTCCCTCTGCCCTCTCCCCTGCTTGCACGCTCTCTCTCTCTCTCTCTCTCTCAAAAAAAAAAAAAAAAATTAAAAATGAGCCTATATAAATTCAGAGTAGCATGTAGTGTTGAGGAGGACAAATTATTCTTTTAATCTTCATTCAGTTGTAACGCAGTATAAATCCAGGCACAAATTATTAATTAGGTCCATTGTAAGAATATGCTTGTTACTTGATTTTAAGCCAAGAGACTACCCAAGATATGTATAAATAGGAAAAAATCAGAATGTTCAAATTAAAGCAGTGTTAGAGTCCCTGCTGAGCCGTTCAATTTTAGAGACTTTGGCTTGCTCACTCCAGGATCTGATTCATGATTGGAGGCTTTTCCTTTAATGTACATCATTTCCGAGTGAGGCCTACCAGCATGCGGGCCTCTGGGAGATCGATGGTACAAACTGGAAAGCTATAACCACAAGAAGATTTTGATCCCTGGTCAAAAGTCAGTGTCCATGTTTAGAATAGAAGGAGCCTGATTATATATGATCAGAATAATATTTATCTTGCCCTGATTCTATAATTTTCACTATCAATCACCTCTTTGTGTTTCACACAGTTCCTTACCAACCTGAAGACTAACACATCATTTGTAATAATTGTAAAACCTAAGAAATTGAATAATTATAGCATTTTGTAGTTGGGATATTCATCAACCATGTAGTGCTATGTATTTTCAATGAGGGCAATATTGGTTCTTGGAGGGTAAGAAGAAAATCTTAACATTTTTATGTACAAAACACAGATATACATGTATTAGATAAGCCGGTATACTAAAATGTGATGAGACAGTGACGATTTTTAAAAATATCTAAAAAAGACTCCTTAGGGGAATAAGTAATGAAAAAAAATAGTTGAGAAGCACTAATCTAGTGCAAGTCCCAGGTAGATGAATTGACCTGACTAATTTCCAGAGATGGTGCAAACATAGCTCTTGGTTTGAAATCTCTTGACTGCCTCACAAAATTTCTACATTTATTCAGCAAACACCTATTGTGAGTCTGTGATGTGTTGCAAATTGTTAAGACTGGAGACACAAAAACAAAAATGCCACAGTCCCTAACATCAAGAAGACACTGAAGACTATCTGATGCTTATAGAACAATGTGCTAAGGGCCATGACAACAGTCAAAACAAATATCATACAGATTCCCTGCCCTATCTAATACTATGGAAGAACTAATTAATTTCATATGTTGATTTAACCTAATATGTCTTCATTTCTATGAGTTTGACATTGGTTTCTTATGTGAAATTGTTGTTTCAGAAACATGCTATATACTTTATTAGGGTGTAACAGAGAGAACATTAGACTTCGAATAGACCATCTGGACTTGAATCTCTCTCTGGCTTTTGTCTTTGGTAGCCATCCAGATAATTTTTGGTTGGCTGTGGACATGCTCATGTATTTGAATTTTGGTTTTCTCATCTATTGGTGTCACATGATTTCTTTGAGCATTAAATCTCACAAAATCTATTCCAACCTAAGAAGACACTTAGGTGTTTCTCTGGCCAACAAAAGTGGGGACATAAATCAGGTGTTTTGTCATAAACCTTAGGGCCTGACTTTCAGTAAGTAGGAGATGGATTGCTCTGTTTCATCACCTAAATTTCTTTGTCACCTACTTGTGTTCTGTTGCTGAGGCCTAATCCCTAGAGACACATTTTTGAAGTCATGGGGTCCATTAGTGGGACTTCAACATGAACATTGCTAACTAAGGTGACGGAGAAAGCCTCTCATGTTAATACTGACTTCTGGTGAGATCTATTGGCAGGAATGTAGTTTGCCCCTGTTGAGTATAGTCAAGTCAATGAAAGCTGGAAGAATAAGAGGGAACTAGGGGTTCACACTTGAGTGATATGTTTAGTAAATGGCTCTCTGGAAGTGGCTGGGGACTCTGGATTTTGTTGAAGCCTTATTGTGTATAAACAAATGACCACCTAAATGAGAACAATCAGAGGTTATTTATTCGGAGTTTTCTACAGCAAATGAGTCTTTGTATTTGGCAGAAACTCAAAGACAGGCTGGGTAATGGGAAAGCAGTATAGGAAAAATAGGGGGAGAGAGAAGGGGAAGGTGTTAGGTGTGCTCTGAATGAGGGTTTTGGGCATGCGAGTTGGGCTAATTAGAAGCACAGTGTCTATATGATCGTTTTAGAGATCATGTGTGGCTTTCTTTGATTCTGATTTGAGTGGGAGGCAAAAAATAGGTAAGCTGGCAGTCATTAACCAAGTCCTACAATTATTGCAGAAGTTGTGGTTTGGCTTCCTGGACTGGTTGCTGTAGAGATTGTGGGTCAGATTTCTATTGTCATGTATGATTTGGTCATTGTTCATTTGTATACACAATGTCTTAGTTGGTAAGCTGGTATATACATTGCCCTGCTATAGGAAACGCATTAAGCTATCAGTCACTTAAAAATATATACGAATTAAACCTCCACGGGACCCTTTTAAGAAGTAGTTTTGCCAGGCTAAATAAAAGACAGGCCCAGCCTGGGTGTTTCAATAAATCTGGGAATAACCGTGACACCAATTTCCTGAACTATCTGGAACTTGTACAACTTCCTCACATCTATTTCCCCCAAGATGATTAGAACTAAAACTTTAAAATAAAAAGATCTCATGTACTAATTTCCCACAGCATCCAGTAAAAGAGTGGTTGGGAGGGTTGTACCATTATTTATAGCAGCTCTGGGATGCAGGAAAGTAGATGGAAGGAACTCTTGGGTTCGATTTGAAAGCTGGCTAAAGCAAACGATACAAAAGAAAACCTAGGTACACTGTCGGTGGAAGTGCAGATTGGTGCAGCCACTATGGAAAACAGCATGGAGCATCCTCAAATAATTAAAAGTAGAATTACCATATGATTCAGCAATTCCACTTCTGGGTTCAAAGGAAATAAAATCACTATCTTGAAGAGATAACTGCACCTTCATGTTCACTGCAGCATGACTAACAATAGCCAAGACATGGAAACAACTTAAGGGTTCGTCAGTAGATGGACAGAAAAAGAAAATGCGGTATATACATATACCATGGAATATTATTCAGTCATAAAAGATATGGAAATCCTGCCATTGCAACAACATGGATGGACTTGAGGCCATTACCCTAAAGAGTAAAATGGCAGATGCCTGGGGAGGGTGCGGGGACAGGGGAAATGGGTGAAGGTGATGAAAGTGTACAAACTTCGAGTTATTAAAAAAAACAGAATAAAAAATAAAATGTTATTGAATCCTTGGAGCCGGAGTCCAGAAATTAGGGAAGAGGGAAAAAAAATAGCATTTGTTGAAAACTTAGGTCAAATACTGTGCCAGAACCTAGTATCTCATTCAGTCTTCCCAAACAAACTGCCAGGTAAAAAGCATTCCCATTTTACAGATGGGGAAAAGAGATATTGAGACAGTAAATGTTTTGCCAGATTACAGAAATCATAAATATAGGATCTAGTATTATCACTGTCTACATCAATATGGTATTATTATTCCAGGAGACTTTTACCAGCAAAATAAAAAACTAGCTGCAAACAACTTCATTATTCATTCCAGAAATTTCCTAAAAAGACTCATTAAATCTTCAATAGAAAGTATCAGTGGACTATTTACTCCCTAACATTTTTTGAATCCCTCACCTCAAAATCGTCACCTTGCTGTTTTTACCAAGCCTGAACTATTACGCCAACACCTTTGCTCAATTCTAGTCAAGCCTCTCTGCCGAAACAAGACTTCAAAGTCTTGTTGTTCAACAAGGTCTGATTTACTTCAGGATCTACTCAGTAGAGTTAGAAGTCTCTTACTGCAGTAATCAAGAAATTCTACTTCATTTCATCTGGTTAATTTCTTTATTTAACACTCATTTAATATATCTGTGGGGCTACATTGTATATGTTCTCTCCTGTCCATACTTAATGGATACATCTTTTATTGATGCATTTTCTTTGTTCTAACTCCACTGTCTCTGTCACTTGGATCCTCTGAGAAATGCCCACATTGGCATAATAGGCAGGCAAACAGGCATTCACATGCACAGAGTCAAAACCTGCATTTTCAGGTCAGTTTAACTTCAAATACAAAGGTCCCATGACATTGGGGCACCTGAGTGGCTCAGTGGGTTAAACGTCCGACTTTCAGCTCAGGTCATGAACTCATGGCTTTTGAGTTCAAGTGCAACTCATGGCTTTTGAGTTCAAGTGCCATGTCGGGCTCTGTGCTGACAGCTTAGAGCCTGGAGCCTGCTTCAGATTCTGTGTTTCCCTCTCTCTCTGCTTCTCTCTCATTCACGGTCTGTCTCTCTCTCAAAAATATATAAATATTAAAAACAAACAATCAAAAGAGTTCCCATGACATTGCTCTCTCCTTTTCCTGATTTATGTGGGTGAAGTTTTAAACAGAAGTGGACTAGAGCTTTTTCTGTTTGGTAATCCATGTGAGAAGATTAGTATAAACTATAATATAATCTCTTAGTTTATGTCTGTGATAGGACAAAATGCTACAGTGTAGTGACATCCAAATTGTAAAGCAGTATTAACATACTTCTATTGTGATTATTCCTTCTGGGGACAAAGTACATGTGTAGACTAGGTAAGCAGAGGAGGAGAAAGAAGGGAGTAGTGAGACTTGATATGTAAAAAGGTTGAACGTAAAAAGGACCTTTGCACACACTCTATGAATAACTTCTTGAGGATCAGATTCTGTAAGGTAGAATGGCAACAAATGTGAACTCAGGAGGAAAAAACGTGCTGTAGTTTTTATCCTAACCTTGATATTTTATAAAATAGGGGAAACAGCCCAGTTCTATTGTCTGAAACCTTTATTCTCAGTAATAAAGAGCAAGAAATAGAGTGTAAGGTGTGGGGAAAATAAAAAAACTATTGACAAATGTGTATGAAAGTCATGAAAATTACCGAATGGTGAATGGTTTTAAAAGGCTAAAGGTGTTTTTAAGGAAATTAATGTGTAAACCAAAGTAAAAGTTTCAATATTTCAATATGTATTGTGCTACAGGTGCATATCTTTGCAAAATAAGATAAATTAGACATAGCCTTCAGGCAACAGTGGGTTACTATTTACAAGCAAGACAGAATTTTTGCCTCTCTGGAGGCAACCCTAAAGAGCCGTGGTGAATTAGAACAACTGAATCTGAGTTATTACCAATTCTACGGTGTGCAAGTAGATGTGGGTATTGGAAGTGGTTTGTTTATGCTAAGAAATTAAGGACGTAAAATTATATTTTGAATGGAAGGAAATCAGTGGTAAATATCAGGTAATGAGATTCTAATACCACAACATTTCAAGGTTGTTTTGAAATCCATTGTGGGCAATGCATAATCCAAATGGGAAGACAAGAAATGAGGTGTTAGGAGGCAGGACATTTCCCTTCTCAGCGTGTAGCTGAGATGGGGGAGCAGGCTTCTCCAGTATGCAGTTAGAGTACTCCCCCCCACCCCCCCCCCAGAGTAATGAAACAGGGAGCTGAATAGTAAATGACAATCCAAATGTCAGATGGAATTGCACAGCTTTGAATCCCCTAGTATTTTAATCCTTAAAAATTGCAGGATTCTGAACTCAGAATATGTTACAGCATCAAATTCTCATCTATTCAATTTTTCCTTTCAGCAGGAAATGATGCAGTTTGTTTGGGAAATTAAAGTATTTTTCCTTTGCATTTTCAGCTTGATATTCACATCCAATTTTGAATATCTTGGGTCTTAGGATAACATAAATATTTTTATACTATTGTAATTTTTATTGTAATTAATAGGCAATTTTTGCAGTTCTATGTTCTCTCTCCTTATCCCAGCCCCTTTGCTTTCAAAATCAGTATTGAATGAAAAAAGATAAATCGGTAGGCTAAAACATACCTGCTAATAATCAAATAGGAATGATTTTGATGTACTAACTTCATGATACGATTGGCACTTAATAAGTAAAAAAACTGAAAAATATGTGCCTTATTTATATTAAAAATATTCTAGTCAGATGTATGATTTCTGATGGCAGAACTATAAATATTAAGCTGTTACATGTACTTTTTGCTTTATTCTAATTTCAAATAATGTCAGTTGTGTCGTTCAGTAGCCGAAGAAATCTTCTACACTAAAATTTACAGACCCAATTTAGTTATTCCATGAAGATATTCATTTACTATGGAACTATAGAAAAGGAAGAATATACTTTTAAACTTGACTCATATTTGTAAAAGTTTCTGTTAAAAAAAGAAACAAACAAGTGAGGATACCTTCCTGAATGTATAATTACAGAATATTCAGCCTTATTTTTCTCTAAAAAATTTAGCATGTTCTTCTCCATTCTTGGAGTTCCTGCAGTATTTTTAGGGTTTACTGTTGACTTGGACAAATAAACAGAGTTGGTGATTACAAATCCAATGTCACATCCCATCATTTCCTTCAGCAAAGTAATGGAGCAAGCAAGTTGGAGAAACTTTCCTTTACACCCAATAGAATTTCTAGAGTATTCAATATCTACATTCCCAGAGAAATGGAAGAGGAAATTAACAGGAGAGAATGCAACAATTCGATTCAACTCAGCAAATCTACACATTATTATTGAGCCTAACGCCATTCAGAACACTGTGCTATGAAAATCAGTAAGTTTGGTTAGTGCCCTCAAGAAACTTCTCCTTCTTTCCTAGTAAGACACAGAATTGCATTTTGGGACCCTCTCCTCTTCATGATAAAGCAGCCATTCCTTTTGGAAATGACCCCCAAGCTCAGTTTCATGGATGGTCCCAAACTAGACTTAAGCAGGAATTGGCAAGTTTTTTCTATGAAGGGCCAAGGTGAAATATTTTAGGCTTTGTGGAACCATATAGAGTCTGTCACACTACTCACCTCTGCCCTTTGTAGTAGCCACAGTGAGAAAGTAAACAAATGAGTGTTCTGTGTTCCTATAAAACTTTATTTACAAAAATGGACTGTGGGCCAATTTGTACCCTCTGCTGAAGTTTATGGCAATGCTAACTCCTGGTCTCAGCCAAACTCCAGAGCTATGGTGACTGATTCAGGCATTAACCAATTAATGCAAGACATTTCCTTAGGTAAAGGGATTGTTTGGAAATGGGGTTAGACAGCAGAAAACCCAAGATTCTTTTTCCAATTATGATGGGATATCATTTCCTATATCTGCCACATGTGAAGGAGGAGGTTATCATTGCCCCAGCAGCCAACTTACCACCACGAAAGAGGCCAGTTCTGATAATGAAGCCAACACATGAGAGCGGAGTGAACAAATGGAAGAGTCATACATATTTGGAACTCACGTTCTTCTTTAACCATGCTAGAAGCCTGTCCTACTTCTTGACTTCTCAGTTAAATATTTTGTTGCAGCCAGTTTGGAAAGTGAGTTTTATGTCACTTGTAACTAAAAGAGTCCAACTAATACAGACTCGCGTGTACATAGTAAAGTAAAATAGCATGAGTGCCGAAGAAGAACTACAGCACAAAAAGCTCAGAGAAAAGAGATTCATAATTAGTTCTGGAAAGTTCTATTAAATTATGGGATTTGAGGCAAACCTTTTAGATTATATTTTTATAGAGAGAAGATAAGGACCAGTATGAGAAAATGTTCACAGGTGACGACAGTGGGCTGAATTTCTGGATAGCCAAATATTACGGTATAATAGAGGCAGAGGGTTTCCAAAGAAGAATAGTGAGTGACTGTCCTGAAGTCAGTGTGAGGAATGCAAGCAATGTCTCAGAGTGGACAACTTGAAGATGAGTAGGAGGCCTGGCGATGAATTGAAATTTCCAATAGGAACCAGGAAATGTCTGAGGCACTGCTAGACAGTGTGGTGATATTGGCAATTACTCAAGAAAATAAGATGGATTCAGAGATATGCCAGCCACAGGGTACCAATTTATGCAGGCACATGTAAATCCCCGGGGAACAGGGGAAAGGTAAAAGAGGCATCAAATTTTATCTTCTCTAGTCCCTTTGAGGGAAAATACAGATGTAATTAGTAGGAATATTAACAAAGTACTTAGGGATGATATAGGTGACACTTCCATCAATAAGCTTAAATGACAATAGATTATCACGAAAATTATTTTGAGTAGGGTGGATTAATTAACTGAATGGCTTTTGTTTTGCCAAATGCTATATGCAAATTTGGGTCCAGAGCTAATTTGTTCATATAATGGAAGAAAGCCAGATTACTACCACCAGATCTTCTCAGTGCAGCCCTTCCCGAACAGAGCCTTCAGCTTCTCGACTAAACAATGCCCAGGCAACATTTAAAATGAATATCCAGGGGCGCCTGGGTGGCGCAGTCGGTTAAACGTCCGACTTCAGCCAGGTCACGATCTCGCGGTCCGGGAGTTCGAGCCCCGCGTCGGGCTCTGGGCTGATGGCTCAGAGCCTGGAGCCTGTTTCTGATTCTGTGTCTCCCTCTCTCTCTGCCCCTCCCCCGTTCATGCTCTGTCTCTCTCTGTCCCAAAAATAAATAAACGTTGAAAAAAAAATAAAAAAATAAAATGAATATCCATTTTAAGGGGCACCACATTGTTAGCTAGTTGCGTGTGTCCAACATGTCTATCCAGGCTTGTCTGGAGGTGCTTTCTCAAGGGATTTCCCCTGGCTTTCAGGAGAAAAACGCTCTAGTATCAAGATCTATCAGAGAAACCCAGACAAAAAGAAGCTTCTCCTGGTAATTCAGTCAGATCGTGGTAGTTATTGTGAACCCACTCTGTGCAGACTTGCTATGTTAGGTGGTGGCAATTCAAAGATGAATACGATGCTGTCTCTGCTCTCAGGATTTGGGGTACTTCCCTTTGGCTGACTCCTACCCACCTCCCCACACACTTTACTCTGTTCCATTTTTCTCAGCCTTCTGCAACCTATCACTTTATAAATTGGTATCTGACTGTGATCTCAAAAAATGCAGTAAGACAAAGCCTGAGGTTAATTCTCCATTTCAACTACCTTGATTAGCTACTAATTAAATGTTTTGTTATAAAACCACCCTTAATAAGCAACCGGATTGTATTAATTATCTGTTCCTTGGATCTTCTAGAACACTAGTTCTCACCCTTGGCTTCATATTACAATTACCTGAGGGGCTTTAATAATACTGAGCCTAACCCCCTCAGATTCTGATTTAATTAGTTTGGGTTGAACTTGAGCATGTATATTTTTGAAATACTCCCCCAGGTGATTCTAATGTGCAGCAATGGTGCAGAGGGACTATTCTGGATTCTTCTGTCCTACACTGTCAAGAAGCCTCTTAGGGTCAGCTGCTTTTTTCTAGTAGGTAGTTGTTATTATATCTCAGGAATGGCTTAGAATTTAGCCAGTTCTTGTGACTCATGACTGTGCTCATGACCTTCTGGTTTCTGCACTGGATTTCTTGAATGAAGAGTTGCTGGGTGAGCTGGTGTGACATCTAAGGAGGAAGTGGAAACACTGAAAAGTTGCCCTGTACTGCTCTCCTCCTGCATTATTACTTAGAGTCTCTCTCAAGGCCAGAGGCCAAGGGGAAAGGAGAGTAAGCTAATACCTTATGTATGAACAGAAACGAAAATTGCTGAAAACAGGCTATTCATGGAGCGGGGAGACAGTGGAGGGGTGTCCAATAAGAACTTTTGTGAAAGTTGAATTAAGGTTTACATTTTATGACAACAACCTCCTTTAAATTCCAAGGGCCATATATTTTGAAGGGTATGACTATTTTCAATGTCTTACTTTTAGTTTTTTCAACAGTCACCTAAAAAATTAAGCCTGCTGTTGAATTTCCTCAATGTATCAGTTCATCCTTGCAAAGAAAAAAGTCCTTGTTGGCAGAAAGTCTCTGGTCCTGGTGGGTGGCTTCCTGGTTCCTCTTGCTTCTGTTTTTGTTCTACCTCCCTACTCCCCCACCCTGGGGTTAAACCCCAGGCTTAACTGGAGGCTTCTCCTCATTTCTCTGGGTTAAATTAAAAAGCTGACTGAACCAGGAAGTTTCAAAAATACTGACTTTCTTCTATGCAATATTCCCCACTCACCTGGTACACGCAAATTGTCGTTATGTTAATATTCTCAGCAGATGATTTCAAAAAGAAAGTCAAAGTGGTCATTTTATAATCACCTGTGAGGCCTTATGAATTAAACTGCATGCAACTGGCCAACATGTTGTATCGGTTGGCATGGTTTTTCTTTCACTCCTAGCTCTCCAGGTTGAATGCAGTCATTCCTGGCACTTTGTGTTTTAACAGAGCTCTTTCAGAACACTTCTATAAAGACCACGGGATGTAACGTTTTGGCACAAATTTATACCAAGGACCTAACAACTCTGACATCTGATTTCTTTATGCAGTCAGGTCAAGTGACGTGCATAGTAACTTGGTATTTCTTATAGTGAAATACCCCCTCTGTCATTACCACTCCCCCCAAATTTTTTTAAAATTTTATTTTATTTTAGTTTGTTGTCTACTTATTCCCTTCATCCTTAATTCTATTTGCCTTCTGACCACAAGAATATTTTTGAATGCATTTAATATATATTTTTGTTATTTATGTTTCCCTGAAAAATCTTTGTTTTGGACATATGTACCTTTAATATAATTTAACATTTTCTTTGTAGATTTTTTGTTTTATTCTAAATGAATACTCTTTCCCCCCCCACCCCCCCCACCCCTGCCCTGCACTGTGACTCTGAATAATTCCAAAAGAAGGGGCACCTCAGTTCTTACTGATCTTTCCTGGGAGTTAAGAACAACAGTGTTTGCTGGGAAAGCCACTGAGGGACAATGTGTCTAGGGTCTGGGTGTGGTATCACCCTTGTTTAAGCATATACGCATAAGAGGATAAAGATACTTTTGCAGGCAGCAGAATGCCCAGGGATTAGCACTCCTGGTGGCAGCAAGTTTATTTACATGGAAATATCTAGAGAACATTCCTTTCCATGTCTGGAACGTCAGCCAGAATCACAGAATCACTACAGCCTTAAAGAGCCAAATTATAGGGACAGGATTTCTGGTGAATGAGGTAAGAATCTGTTCATGTTTTTCTCTTTTGTCCTTTTGCCTTCCCCACATCCAACCAGGTTACATTCTGTTTATACCCCTTGACTGTTTAACTTAACCAATGTCTACCTCCGGCGCTACAGACAGGTGCACAAAGCAGAACAGCACTGGACCTGGAGTCTGGACACCTGGGCTCTAGCTCTGTTTTTCTACTGACTTGCACTGTGAACTTGGGTAAAAGAGTTTCCTACTAAGTCTCAGTTTCATCTGTTGTGGGGCAAGTGTTTCATATGTTCCTACGGTCTCTTCTGCTTCCATGATTCTCATGTTTTGTGTCAGGTCTCTGTGCGTGGGATCCTTCACAGTAGGCGTGTGTGTCTACAGCAGCATCTGAGACTGAGAAAGTTGACATGTTGTGGGTTGATATTTGAACCCTGCCAGCCAATTTCTGTTGCTTCACCCAGTTTTGCATTCTAATTTCTCACACTTAAACTCCATTAAAAATGGGAACAAACTTCATTTTGAGCAGAAGAACATTTCTTGTAGGAATAAACAACAGCTTTGATTATAACAAGCTTCTTTATTATGAGAAATAATCACTTATTAATAACCTGTCTTGTGACTTGCACGATGATTAAATGCTTTTTGAGAGTACTCTGCCACATTGGAATTCACTCAGAGTAAGAAATGTGACAAGGAATTTAGTTTGCTGATTGCAGTAAGGGCCAGCATTAAAGTGAAAGCCTTTATGTTCCAAATCTGCCAATGTTTGCCTATTCCTGAGGTTACTGCAGGCCTCCCAAACTTTGAATTTCTACCTTTATAAAAAGCATGCAAGATTATACATATTACACTAGGAAATTCTAAAATGATATTTTTAACCAAAAGCAAAAAAGCATAAACACCTAGCACTACAAACTAAGAAAATTTCTGGGGCATATTTCAAATGTCCGATCAACCATGAACATGTATGAGTAATAACACGGGCAATGCACTAAGTTTTTTATAGCAGTTTATGCCTTTCAAAGGGCATGGTATATATTATTTTGTTTGTTCTTCTCATCTACCCCAAGATATGGGCAGAGAAAGCATCATTATTGTAGATTTGAAACCTGCTCTAAAAATATTATCTTTAAAAAATAATAAAATTTACTATCCCAGTGAAGGCATATCAAAATATAAGAAAGTTAAGAACATTATACAACACACATGCATACATACATGCGCGTGCGTGCACACACACACACACACACACACACACACAGAGTAAACTGGCTACTGAGATGGTCTCAAAACAATGACATCCCATTACTACGGGGCACATCTAGCTCCCAGAGTTGGTTTCTATGTTCCGTTTCCCACTAAAAAGAACTGCAACTCATTTGAGAAGTAGCTGACATGGCTGACTTCTGCCTCCTTCTGAGGCAGGAAAAGCATAAGGTGTGCCAGGAATACCTATGGCAGAAAGCAAAGAGGAACTCAGAAACAACAAAGTCATTTGAAAATGACATGGAAGGCAGGTTGAAGGGGCTCCCACTGGCCACAAGTTGGGCACTTTGAGTATCAAAGACTTATGAAAATGGATGATAACACTGATACAAATATCTATGTGGTGGTAGTGATTCCTGTGAAATAATATATGTGTGTGGGGGGGAGTACAAATTAAAGCATTTTTCAGAAAAATATCAATGAGTTAATGTAAAAGAAATGGAAGGGGCACCCGGGTGGCTCAGTCAGTGAAGTGACTGACCCTTGATTTCTGTCCAAGTCATGATCTCAGTTTGTGAGTTTGAGTCCTGCTTTGGGCTCTATGCTGACAGTGTGGAGCCTGCTTGAGATTCTCTGTCTCCCTCTTTCTCTGCCTCTCCCCTGCTTGCTCTCTCTCTTCCTCTCAAAATAACCAAAACATTAAAAAATAAAAGAAATGGGAAAATTAGGAAAACATTATTGGCAACCCTTAATGTAGTAACTAGATTAGGCAAGGATTCTTTGTGGATGCTAACACTTTTAGCTAAAATATGGTTAGAAAATAGTATATTTAGTCAACAATGATTCAATCCCACCAGTTATTTACTAATTGAATATTACAGGGGAAATGTACTTTTATGAATAGAGAGATCTGACAGTCAACTCCTTAACTAACAAGCAAACAGCATTACTATTAGTGTGAAAATTTGATACATTATGCTCCCAATGTGATATAATAAAAAGTACCAGTAACACCTATGCTCTTCTTTCCAAATATGTTTAACTTGAATTCATTCCTTAAAAAACAATCAGAAACTTCAAAATGTAATCTGTTCCTCAAAATAATGGCTTGTACTCCTCCAGAAAACAAAAAACAAAACAAAACAAAACAAAACACAATGTCTTGAAAAACAAAACAAACAAACATAAAGGTATGTAGCTTCTAAATCTATAAAGGCTAAAAAGACAACAATCAAATGCAATGCTTCATCATTCATTGACTCTTGTATTTAAAAAAAAATTTTAATGTTTATTTATTTTTGAGAGAGAGAGAGAGAGAGAGAGAGAGCAGGGGAGGAGCAGAGAGAGTCAGAGACACAGAATTGGAAGCAGGCTCCAGGCTCTGAGGTGTCAGCACAGAGCTCGATGTGGGGCTTGAACTCACAAACTGTGAGATCATGACCTGAGCCGAAGTCAGATGCTCAACTGACTGAGCCACCCAGGCGCCCCTTGAATCTTGTATTTTAAGTTATAAGATATATTTTTGGGAAAAAAAATGTATTTTCGGTAATTGGGAACATTTTAATATGGAGAGTAGATGGTATTGTTAATTTTCTTGGTAAGATGATTTTTTTTCCTTATGAGATGCATGATGTAATATTTAGCGGTAAACTATCATGATTTCTGTAACTACATTCCAAATTGCTCAGGAGAAATGTCAGAGAGAGAGAGAGAGAGAGAGAGAAAGAAAGAAAGAGAGAAGAAAAGGAAAGAAAGAAAGAAAGAAAGAAAGAAAGAAAGAAAGAAAGAAAAAATGATGAATATAGGTGAAGGGCATTAAAATGTTCATTGTTCAAATTTTCTGTTAGTTTGAAAAACATCAGAATAAGACTCTGGAAATGAAAAAAAAATATAGCCAGAAGAAGATGTAAGATATAATGAAGGCATTTGAGGAGATATTGGCCCAAACTCTTGATTGACACACCTGCTGAACTTACCCAGGTGGAAACTGCTCAGCAGGAGACAGGTGATTAGAAGCTTTCAAATACATTCTCTTGCAATGAGCTGCCTGGAAGAGAGTACCCAGGACACAGAACGAACGTCCACCCCATCTTGCTTCCCTGCAACTGCAGTTTAGAAAGCTGGATAAACTTATTCTCTCATTCATTCCAATACTAGAACCTACGCAATGATGGATACTCCACTTTTAAGAGGGGAACTTTCTCACTAGACTCTGCTGGGCATGGCCTCCAGCTTCCTACCTGTATCCCACTTCTTTGCATATTTTTAATTTGTTTCCATGACCCCTCCGTTTCCATGCCCCCCCCCCCCTTTCTTAACATGTTACTCTGGGGCTGCCTCAATGATTGCAGGAAGTTCCTTAAAAAGATCTCTAAATTCATCAGGCAGTAGAGTTCTCAAATCATTTTTTTTAGCTTTTCACCTTTTAGTCCTTATATCATATTCTCTTCCACCAACCCCACGTGGATTATTTTTGCCTGCATTTTAGTGGGAGACTGACCAAGCTTAAATTATTTGAACCTACTCTCTTTATTGGAGAAATATCAGGAGTAAATAAGATATAAGAGGTGAAATTTGGGTGTTCTACAAAGCATTGACATGGCAAACTCCTAATCCACTTGAACTGTGGAAAATATCTATCCTTCACTAGAAGAAAATTTTTAAAGAAATAAAATACAGATCCATTCTTCTAGACCTTCTACACTGCCCCAGTTATGTTGATGGCACGAAACTTTTTCAAGAAGAAATATACACATACTTTCTTCTCTTAAGCTACTAGTGGAAGAAGATTCTAAAGACAGCAAGTCATTTGGATCTAGAAATCAGCTATAAGAAGTAAGGACTTAAAAGGATAGGAAAGTATTGACAAAAATTGAATCACTTTGGGACTTTAAAACAAGGTGACTTAGGTTGGTTAAAATATGGAAGCAACTTCTCTACCCATAAAAAATTTAAAGCAACCCCGTAATAAGCTTCACTATCTCATTATTTTTCACTTGAAGGAAAATATAGGAGAATCCATTTATACTACTCAGAGAAGGAAATTGACATCACTTTTGTTTGCTTTTTGTTGACTGTTGTATGTGGGTATTCCTTTTGTGAGCATGCCGTCCAAGGCATTTTAATTATGTAATTTATTTAATGTTTCTTGGGATTTAATTTGATGAGCAATATATTCAAAATGCATTTAATGTCAGATTGTGTACATTTAAGACTCTACTGAGCCCTGGCATATGGTTATAAACACAGAATTCCATATACTTAGTTCCTTGTTTTATATGTCAGAAAAGAGAAAAGTCTTACTTTCATCTACCTGAAATAATAAGATACAGATACAAATGCTGTCTGTATTCTTGTAAATAACTTTACATGGATTTTTCACTGCAAGTATTGCACGTTATTTCAATCTAATTAAATTCTTATGTTTTAAATATATATATTTTTAAATATTTATTTTTGTGAGAAAGAGAGAGAGACAGAGTTACAGCAGGGGAGGGTCAGAGAGAGAGGGAGACACAAAATCTGAAGCCAGCTTCGAACCGTCAGCGCAGAACCCGAAGTGGGGCTCAAACTCACGCACTGCAGCATCATGACTGGAGCCACGGTTGGACACTCAACCGACTGGGCCGTACAGGTGCCTCTCAATCTAATTAAATTAAACAACCGCTTTTGAAAGCAGCTAGGAGAAAGACAATGTGTTGGTTTATTTAACACATGGTTCATGTTTTATGTTGAAATGAGCAAGACATAATTTGAAACATAAAAGAACTCTCAGTCTTATCCAACACATGAAGCAAGCATGTTCTGCCAGGCCGTGAAACGAAGTTGGGGTGTCTTTACATAATTCTAATTTCTGTAGACTCAGCATTTAGCAGTGACTTAGATAGAGTGATACTTAGAAGGCATTCAGTAAATGCTTGTTGAGTCAATAAATATACATAAATAAATACAATGCACTACCACATAGAACTATAAACAAAGTGCTATTGGAGAAAGAAAAGAAAATTGTAACAGAGGAATGCAAGATCACATCTGGTTGCGAATAAAAGAAAAAGCTTTATGGAATAGGTACTACTTGTGTTGAATCTGTAAAAACAAGTACGTCTAAAATAGATCCGGATGCTAAAGGTGGGTGGGAGACACTGCCCATGGAGGGGAAAGTGTTTCCAGTTGATGACTTCCTGAAGGTGTCCAAGTTTCTGTAGAAGTGCTTCTTGGTCTGGAAGCTGTCAGAATATAATTAATATTCCAGGGAAAGAAGATTTGAGGAGCTTCCTAAGAACAGAATGATCTTCGATTTAGAAATGAGAAATCGGATAAAGGTGTCCCCAGAGTATGGAAGAGAGAGTGCTGCATGGCAGTCTGGTGTGTTGTAGGAAACAGTTGTATCAGGCAGTCTTGGCTTCAAGTCTTGGTTCTGATTCCCACAAACAATGCTATTTTGAGACAGTTTTTTAAACACTTTGAGCTTTTCTCCTCTTTTGTAAAACGGCACAATTTTTCCTGCCTCTCCAGACTGTTGTAAGGATTAAACGACGTAATGTTTATATGAAGCATCTGACCCCTGGTGAGTGCTCAGTATTCTCAAGTGGGCAAACTCTGAACCAATTATGTCATAATGTTTCCCTTAAAAAAATGGAATACAAACACATTGAATTCTTTCCATGGTGCAATTCTGTCAGTTTATCCTTGTATACAATATTTCTCAGAGATGTTTATAATTTATCTGTCTCTCCAGGGTTTGATTCAAGACTCTGTACCCAGGAGGAACCTAATAGTACTTCTTAAAAATAATTTCCATCAACACTTCATTCTGAGTTTGCTTTGATTCCAAACAATTCTGAACCATATCAATATCACTGACAAGTTTCATCTGTATCTTTAATTACTGATTTGAATTGATAATGTGTCAACCCTGAAAAATTATCTCCAACAGTCTTATTAAGTAAGCAAATGCCAATCATGTGTTTTGCTGTTTAAAAACCAAAGTATAAAAACTTCTCCCTTAAGTAGGCTTTTATTGTTTCACTGATTTTGCAAATTACAGATTAAATGTGCTATTTTTTAATTATATATTCCCCAAATCAGTAAGAAGCAAGCAGGTATTTACAGTACATTGAGTCTCACTTAAACTTGCTGTTGACCTACTTGCTCTTGGATCACAACATTCTCCTTTTCTAATGTGTTTAATTACTTCAATCACTTATTATTGTGTTTTATTTTTCAATCACTTATTTTAAAGTTGCTTCTTTCTTTTGTGCTCTTAGGGTGTCCTTACACAGCAGGAGACTAATATTGCCAGAATTTAGTTAAGCAGAAGCTAGTACATTGGAATTAGAATGGCATTTTTCTTTATGCTGAACAAAAGGAAGCCTCTGGACTTTTAAGCCCTGAAGTGAAATTACTGGAATCTACTCCTTTAATATATGCTAAGTAGCTGTTACCAAAGGCAATGCTCCCCTAGAGGATTAATAAGTCAAGGACATTTTGTTCCACCTATAGGACAATATGCTGCTTTTCCATTGTAAGACAGGATCCTCATTTCTAAAAGTTGAATAGAATACTGCTTACAAAGGGAAAAAAAAATTTCAGCTGGTTAAATTTGAGATATTGAGTAAATTCATTACAATGACTGTGACACTTTTATTTTATCTTGACTTCGAGAGGTTTTCATATTCTCAAAGCTTTTGTTTCTCAAGACTTCGTTGAGATATCCAAACAAATACTTAAAACTATATTTGAGACAGTAGACTTAAATATTCTTGTCCTTAAGTATTAATTTCAGTTGTGTTTCTAGTTGAACATAACTTTGTATTTGTTGATATTTAGCTGAAGATTAATTATGTGAGGAATAGGAATATAAGCATCATCTACAATTTAACGTAACTCTTTGGGCAGTTGAGTCGAAAGGGAGATATGTCTGCAAGAAAGTACTCAAAGGTGCCATGGAAGCAATAGGAGGAAACTAAATCCAGAAAAAAACCAGAAAACCAACGCTGAAGGAAGGTAGTGCAATGGCAAATGCATAACTTTTCAAGGTAAAGAGGACAGGCTAATGCCATCTTTATTATGTAAATTTTTGTCATGATTTCCTCACCTATCTATTTGCAACATTTTTCTGTCTATATTTTTGGAAACAATCCTAAATCCAGGAATAAAGCAGATATAAACACATAAACACATAGTTAAAAATCAGTTCCTATTGTTTAATAAAGAAAAGTAATTAGAAAAATATGATTAAATTCTTTTTCCTCTTTGTTCTGTGAAAGCTTTTTCAACATAAGCCTTTTAAAAGGGAACTTGGAACATGTAAAATCATGTCCTCAGTCGCCCTTTCCAAGAAAAAGAAAAGTGTCATATTTACTTTGACCTTGTATAAAAGGCAAGGGCAAAATATTGAGTCATACTGTTGTAGCATCAGTTTCACTACACTAGAGCCTTCTATTTGTGTGGTAGAATGACTGGTAAAATGATTGGCTAAATGGGTAAAATCTTGTGAATCATGAGGAATGAAAGCATTTCTCTTAGAGCAGTGGTTCCAAGTTTGGTCCCTAGATCAACACTATAGGAATCCTTTGGGAACACATGAAAAAAGCAAAATTTCTGGTCCTGTCCCAGATCTACAGAATCATGAACTGTAGATAATTCTTACATATGCTTAAGTGGAGAACTACCATCTTAGACTGTCCATTCCCTGTATGAATAACCTCAGGTGGGCTTCTACCTCTACTGAACTGTTTTTAAAAATCATTTAAAAAATAATACAAGATCATTAAATAAAACTTGAAAATTATAAAATAGAAAACGAGAAAGCAGAGGAGGAAGGGGCAGAGGAAGATGATGTCAACATCATTTTCTCCTACCTAAATGTAAGAATTTTGACTTTTTTGTGATTTTCCATTTAAGCATTTTTTCCTGCAACTCTAATTTAAAAATATGTATATACGACAGCCTACATTTTAAACATAGCAACACTTTTCCATGTTATTACCTGGATGTGTAAATCTCATTTTCAGATCTTCAAAAAACCCCATTCGTGTAACAACCTGCCTATGGTTAGACATTTCAATTTCACTATCATAGATAACCCTTTGATGAATATATGTGTGTACAAAGCATTTCAACATTTTTAAATGTGTCCTTAAAGAGGCTTGTGAGTAGACTTCCTGGGTCAACACTGATGATTATAGTGTAAGATATTACTATTGTTTAGATTCTGAACATTGTCTTGACTCTCCAAGACCCACTTATTTCTGAGGCATAGAACTTTATTTAGTTCAGGAGGCAATCCTATGTCAATCTTCAAACCCCTCCTCCACACCCTTTTTTTTATGTGTTCATATTTCTACTAAATTTACAGCAAATCTTCCTAAATTTAGTCCCAAGCTCAATCACAGAATCTAGGTTTCTGTTATTGCCTTCATTATTCCCCATTGCAGGTCTTCAAAGGGCACTTTGAAAGGACGTTGGGTATAAGGTTAGATCCTCAGTAGTTTTAACATGTAATTAGCTTCATACCTAAAGGTCCTCAGATATCTTCTTTTTAAAAAAATTTTTTTTAACATTTATTTATTATTGAGAGACAGAGAGAGACAGTCTGTGAACAGGGGAGGGGCAGAGAGAGAGGGAGACAGAATCTAAGGCAGGCTCCAGGTTCCAAGCTGTCAGCACAGAGCCCGACGTGGGGCTTGAACTCACAAACTGCGAGATCATGACCTGAGTTGAAGTCGGACGCCCAACTGACTGAGCCACCCAGGTGCCCCCTCAGATATCTTTTCAAGACTCCCTTCAACAATGTTCACTTTTACCCCCTTTTTTCCCCCCCATCCATCAATTTATTTATTTCCATGTTCTCGCTAAAAAGTCTATGGTCCTACTTTGACACCCAGTAGTCTCTTGGCACTTTTCTTTAGGTACAGTGAAGCTCGGCTTACCACCCTCTTTATCACTGTTTTTGCCTCCTTTTCAGGACCTTGTGTGACCTTTTCCTTTCTCTCCTATACATTTGTTTGCAAAAGAGATATATTTGTAATTAGGGGAAGGCTTTGTATTTATACTCCTAACCTGGGTTTAATATGTTTGTGAGACTTACCTATTGTTTGGTGGGTCTGCAACCAACCTGGAAGCCCACAATGATCTTGCTTCTTTGTGTTTTACTGTCTCATAACTTCTCTGTGTCCCTATTTTCCAACTTCTCTGTGCTCTGTTGATGTTTTACATAGGAAAAGAAGAATAGAGATAGCTAAATAGCATCATGCTCCAAACCATTGAATTCTTTTTAAATTTCTTTACCTAGGCTTATTTTCTTGAGAGGTATGACTGTCAGTTAGAAATCTGGAGCCAGAGTGGGATATCCAGGGGACAAAGGGGTCCTGTGCTTATTCTGTCTGTAAATGGATTCAGAATAGTTGCCAAATCAATACACTTTTAAAAGTCATCTTTCCTTTACTTAAAGAGCACTTAAAGAAACTGCATTCAGTCTTTCAGTCCAGGGGGAATTTCCAGTTTAATGAATTTACTTCCACAGAAGCCTAAGAAAGTGAATATAGTTTTGAAAGTGTTTAGTTTGCACCCAGGGAATAGTTTACATGCCTGGAGAAACTCTACCAAGATACAACAGGACTTTGGGAAATTGACTCAGTGCTAAGCTAATATTATTAATAATCCATCCAGCATTTTTGTACCCTACTTTCTTATGTTTACAATATCCTCAGTACATTACTTGCTTTCTACCACATGCCTCCAGATTTTATCCCTAAAAGAAGAGTTTCAAGTATAACCACACAGGTCATTTCCTTTTACCCTCTTAAAGAAGGCTGAGAGAGCCAAAGGTTGAACAGAGGTTCTCAGAGCATAGTATCTGACAAAAATATATCAAAGTAGCTGAAACCACACCAAATTTCAGTGAATTCATTGTTTTAAACAACAGCCTTATACACATCTATTTTAGAAAGAGTTCTCTGGAAAAATGAAGACTCTTAAAGTCCCAGGAATATTGAGATTGGGAGGTGAAAATTCTTCCATCGTGAGACAGCTAGAAATGCAACAACATCCTAAGTGCATAGCTGTGCTCATGAAAGTCTAAGGGATACTGACAGGGGCCAAAATTAAAGGAGTTGAAAGTCAGAAATGTGTGGGCCAAGAGGGCATGGTTGGCCTGAGAATGTCTGCCAGACCCCATAAAGTGTTGGCTTTTAATGGATGTAGAAGGACTGGACACAATGCCTTAGGTCTCTGTAGGGTTGGACCTGAAATGCTTGAACAATGCTAAAATTTCTTTGGACGTTTCCTCATCATATCCTTTCTCAGAGCTTAGCTGCTTGCCACTCTATTCATTAAGGGGATTCCATAGCAGAGGAGTTAAAGGCCCTAATTTTATAATCCCCTCAGTTTAACCTCACAGCTGGCATAAGTAATAGCAAAGATGACGGATAGGTTTCTGCTCGTCTTATCGAGCATCAACTAATTCTTCCCAATGCCCAGGCACTCCTGTGAAGTCCTGTCTTCCTAAGCTCATTTGGCACTTGTAACAGTTTTTATTTGGGGGCCTTATGTTCTTTTCTGCTATGACCTTGAATGTCTATCCTGGTCATTCAGACATGTCTGTATGAGGCTTTAGCTTAATTGAGAGGTACAGGATTCAAGTTTTTGTCATTGAGTTTCTAGGTACTGGGACAATCAAGGATTGTAGCTAAATACCAGTTTCTTTGTCTCTGAACATTTCAAATATAATTATGTTGACTTTATGTAAGCAGAATACATAGAAACCATTGACTGTGGAAAGGATGTGGAAGGCAAGGAGTGACCACGGCATGAACCTTATATGAGAGTCTCATGTTAACTCAGGTAATACATTGTGGTGTGTATAAGTGGCACTGGGTCTATCATATTATAAGCATCTTTTTTTAAAATTTATTTATTTGAGAGAGAGAGAGAGAGAGAGAGAGAGAGAGAGAGAGAGAGAGAGAAAACAAGCAAGTGGGAGCAGGGTAGAGAGAGAGAGTGAGGAAGAGAGTCCCAAGCAGGCTTTGCACTGTCAGTGTGCAGATCCCAGTGCAGGGCTTGAACTCACAAACTGTAAGATCATGACCTGAGCCAAAATCAGGAGTCAGATGCTTAACTGACTGAGCCACCCTGGCACCCCTATAAGCATCTTTTAGTTTATGCTTGCCAGTTTCTCTCCTTATGTGAGGAAGAGCTGAAAGGGAAGATAGCAGGATTCCTACCTTTTTGTGCCATGAGTGTCCACACACTACTAATTTTTATGGCACTATAAAAAGTATGAAGAATGATGTTGTATAATAAATGCAAGTCCTCGTGAGAAGCCCAGTATGTGCTCTCCTGGAGTTGGTTAAGTGGAATTGGAGGTGAGAAAAGAGACAAAGAGGAGCAAGGGAATCAGGTTTCTGCTTTTGGAGCTTTGAGGGTCCTGAACTAGTATTCCACCCTATTAAAAAAGATGTGTATGTGGTGGTGGCAGCGTCGGGGTTATTACGCTTTTGTAGTCCTAAGACATTCCTCATTAGGAGTGAGAAGAAGAAAAAAGAAGGGTGGGGAAACTGAGCAGAGACATTAAGAATCAACAGCTGGGTTGATACATTGAAAGCCTTTATATCATTAAGCTGCTGATTTATTCATTCAATAATGCATTTATATTCAATGTGGTTAGGGAAGACTGAGGGACAATCCATTATGAACCTCTGTATCATACACCGTGAAACACTTCATCAATCTCCCTAATTTCCTCACATGTCTTTCCCTGAAGACTTTCAGCCACAGACTCTCACTTTCCCCCCAGGTAGGCTATTCCTGTGCCATTGCTTTTATTGTGTGGCTGCTCCTCCTAAAAGTAAATTAAAATATCTAAATCTGAATCTAGACCAATAATTCATTCTACCACTTTTCATGCAGTGGGTTCAGTTAGGTAGCTTTTCTAAAGGACATGTGTTTAACAAATCTTGACATTTGGGTTTAGTGCATGAATTAGCCATTCTGGCCACAGCTTTGATCTACATAGATGCTAGCTCAGCACTGAGAGACTGTGTGGAATGTGATTCACCAAGGCAGTTCTGGGCAGAGCCAATGACCTGGAAAACTCATTCTTGACCTTCCTGGCCACGGGTATCCTCTTATCTCATACTGGTTACAATCATCATAATCAGTGTTTAATAATTCTTCAAGTATATATTAAAATACCCAAATTCTCATCTATTTCAGATTGACTCTTAAGTATTAACATAAGCATTTCCCAAAAGTAAAAAATTAATTTTTCAATTTAACAAATAATTAATACAAGCCTGTAAAGTGGCAAAAGTTATACTTTTCCTCCAAAAAGGCTGAAAAATGTAAACAGCTGTCATAGAGTAGAAAAGCTTTTCTAGATTTAATGTGTAAAATGTAAGCACTTGAATGTGCATTTATCAAGAGGCAATGAGCAAAGGGGTTAGAGTGTGGCATTTTGATTCAGACACACTTGGGTTCAGATGCTAAGCTTTACTTTCCTCATCAGTAAGATGGGGTTACAAATAGCATCTCCTGTGTAAAAGCACTCTGAAGGTTAAACGAGAGTGCGTGTGAGGCATTTAACAGGGCCTTCCTCTAACCAAATGCATCAGCAACATTATAAATACACTGGTTTAAAATGTATGGTGTTCTGCCATCCTGACTGAAGCACTCAACATTTTTGATACACATGCTCTCTATAAACTCAACTTCTCGACAATTTTTGCAGCAGGAAAGAACGTCTGTTTCAAAAATGAAACCATAGCACATATACCTTTTCATGGGGAGTATGGGTCTGAGAGAACAGACTTTTAGCTAAGGCTCCACCATATCATAGGGTTACAACATAGCCACTGCTCACAGCTCTTCCTCATGCCCGACCAAAGACTGAATATCAATAAAACCTTGTACTCTGCCTACTGTATTAGTGATGAATGTTATGAATATTGAAGACATTTTTACATCTCTTATTTTATTCATTCAAACCTATAAACAGTTATTAGATTTTTCTTAGGGGTTAAGCACCTGCCTTGCATTGGCGGGGGGTGGGGACTACCAGGGCAATGGGAACAGAGGTCAGGCCCCAACTTTCCACACCCATTAACCACCAGCATTTTTGTGATTCTTCTTTTTCCAAATATAATTGTTATTTTCCAAGTGTTAAAATTTTTCTTAATTGTTAGAGAAATATCCTTTTATGCCATTCACAGATGCCTTCTTTGACTAGGTCACAGTGATGATGGATATGCAGAAGATAAAGCCTCACCTATGATTATACAAAGTCCTTCCACTGCACACACAAATGGGAAAACAGCTGCTACCATGTAGTCAGGAAATTGCATAGTTACCTCATCTTGCTGAAGCAACTCAGATTTGATTATACACTTTTTTGATAGTCAAACCCATTACTAATAAGGGTAGCTCTAAGGTGCTAATGCTCTAAGTTTATTTAGGAAAAAGGGTAAATGAGCCTAAGAGATATTCAAGATATCAAAGATGGCAACTGTAATTTCAACCATAACTCTCTTCTTATGACTTAAGCTTATATACTGTAATAACTGTGGCAAACGGCAGTCTAGTATGGATTAGAATAATTCTGTCTCACTTCCTTGACCCTGAAACAGTCATTCTAACTTGGACTGGAAATCTGTACCATCAATATATCCTCTTACTGAACTCACATACTGTCTTTAGTGACACTCCAAGACAGTGGTATAATTTTTCCTTCAAAAGAGTGAAGCTTTATTGATCTCATTCTAAGGAACTGAAGGAATTGAATGATAGCACAGGGAGGCTATTGCTGTCACCAGTACTTGTCATCATCTGCACAGGAATCAAGCCATGAGAGAAAGAGGTTTGAAATGCCATTGGGAAATCTTGGCTGTCTGAAAATGTCTGCACATAAGAGGCCAATGGATTCACCCATGGCATATAAGTTTCCCCAGTGGAGTGCTTATCAACATTTTTCCATTTCAAAGCACACACAGGAAATAATAATATTTCCTGGGGTAAATCGGAGTAAATTTGGGAGTAGCTATATAAGGCATGGCGATAAAATAATTATATCTCTTTATAAAGCAAAGTATTAAGGACAATACTTGATATTTAACTGGAAGAATACATCCAAGTAAAACCTTAAAATTTCAAATGAGAAGCTTGAGCTTGCTTCAGTGAACGTAACTATAATTTTCATCAGATCTTTATATTGAAATGACCACAAGCAATTTCTGATTACGACTTTTTTAAATGATGATGTCTCCAAAATCTGATAGTCATTATCAACAAGAAACTTTGTTCCTAAAAACAGGTGATAAAAAATTTAAAACTGTTATTATAGCAATACAAAAATTAATAGTTGGAAATTAGGTTTAAAGAATATAATCATTATTCTTTTCTTCCATTGACAAATGCAATGTTGAAATATTCTGTGGTAATAAAAAAGGATCTTGAATGTAGGTATTTTAAACTAATGACAGAGCTCTGACTTGCAGAACATGCATACATTGTTAGAACAACCACCCTAGGTTACACTGGATATCACTAAAGAGACACAAACAGTAGAAGCATCAGAATAAAAGCTTTAATTATTAGCCACTGTGTGGAATTGTACCCATGAGGAGTCACTCCTCTCCTCCCATGGGCTGGAGGTTGGACTGCTGCTCTGTGTGGTTCTCTTTGAGTGCCTCCCGCAGTAACACTGCCCTCTTTTTCTAGTGGCAGAGCTACTCCTTGGCTCCACGCTTGAATATCAGGGTCCAGTGGTGAGAGCCAGATATGGCTAGGAGCACTCACCACCTGAGAAGACCATGGGCAATACTCTTGTAACCTATTTCTCTTGGGGTCTTGGAGGAGGTCCAGAAGAGGAAGCTAAAAATCAGATGCTATTGGCTTTGGGACTCCAAACAGCCCCTCAGGATCACTAAGGCTGCCTATTCCAGAGGGATCCTTATCTCACAGTACCTACCTCTATAACTCTTCTGTAGCATACACACTTTGAAAAATTTTTTATGAAAGTTTGCCCTAGGGCCTAGAATATCTGATTAAATACTTTATATACACTAATCACAGGATGACAGTGAGGTCCCCCTTCTTCCCTAAAAACTGGGAGAGATGATTATAAGAGACTGCATAACATCTTTATCTCATTAATTATTGTATTTTTAGTTCCTAATGCAAGGAAGGAACTCAATAAATATATTTTGAAAGAATAAGTGAATAATGCAAGTGGGTTTGCTCCCTGATGGTTAAAACTACTCAAGGTAAATTCACTTGGGAACATAAAGAGACTCTAGGGTCATGGACAACATTATTGGAATAGTAGCTTAATTTATTCAGCAAATGTTATTCAACAAATTTGTTTATTCGACCAGTAATTATGGAATTCCTACCATGTAGCAGGCACTATACTGAGTGCTAGGGATCTAGTAGTGAACAGAAGAGTCATAAATCTGTCATGGAAAATAGAAGACACTGAAATAAACAAGTTAAATAAGTTCAACATATATATGTTGAATTTTTTTGAGGTATGACAAAAAATAAGACATTGATGAGGAATAGGGAAGAGTAGAGAATTTTTAAAAAGGAATTCTGAGAAAATGACATTTGAACAAAGACCTAAAAGAAGTAAGGGAACAAGCCTACAGGCATGTGGGAAAAGTGTATGGCTGGTTGAAGGGGCAGCAAAGATAAAAGCCCTGAGACTGGAACATGCTCTTATGTTCAAGAGATGATAAGGAGACCAGTGTGGCTGCAATGGAACGAGTGAAGGGGAAACAAACAGGGGAGAGTAATGGTCTAGATCTTGTCGAACCCTGCAGACTGCATTAAGGATATATCCTTTCAATCTGAGTGAGATAGATATAATGTTAGAGGTAGAGGGGATGAGCAAAGGATTAACTTGACCTAGCCTTTAAAAGGACCTGTCTGTATGCCCCATTGAGAACAAACCAAAAGAGCAAAAAGATAGAAGCAAGTACACGAGTTAGGAGGATTTTGCAATAATTCAGAGGAGAGATGGTGGTAGTTTGGAAAAAGGCAGATGCAGTGCAAATGATGAGAAGTCAGATTTAGGATATGTGTCAAATACCAAGCCAGAAAGATTTGCTGATGGAGTCATTGTGGGGTGTGAAAGAAAAACAAACAAACAAACAAACAAACAAACAAACGGAGCCAAGGCTGGTATCCAGGTTCATGTCCTGAGCAACTAAAAGAATTAATCTGTAGTGAAGACTGCCTTTAGCTTAACTGGTACAAGTCTACCAATGAAATTATTTATCAAAATGGGACTCAGAGAAACAGCTTGGCTCTAGTACTTTCTTCTCTTAAAAACTATTTTATAAAAAAATGGTATATATAAAAGTTTAGAAAGTAATATAATAAACCAACTTCAATAATGATCAACATTTTGTTAGTTTTGTATCTTGTATTCCCTGTCCACACATTTTTATTTTCCTGGAGTATTTGAAAGCATGCTAGCCATCATGTTACTGTTAGAGAAGGTCATCAAGAGAATGTGACTTCCAGGTGACCCACCAGCTGGACACAGGCAATTAGATGCTGTTCACCCCTTCCCCTGCCCCTGGAATGTATTCTCTGGGTACCATTCTCACAGTGGGAGCTGCTTCAGGGATGCAGCCTGGAGAGGGGGAGGTGTTGTTGAGACCACCTGGACTAAATACATGAGTGAACCCAGTTAAGGCCTCTATATAACTTTTAAGATTCTGGCAGGGAGGTGCAGAAACCTCCGCATCTGGTGGCCACCCAAGACAAGCTTCATATGTAACTTCCCTTGTTTATTAAACCTGCCATCTACCAATGTGGGATGGTCTGCCTCTTTCTGCACACTCTTTACCCTCTGGGCATGCAAGCCAGTTTTAGGCTTCATCCAGGAAGCTCCTGAAGTTGCAACCCAACAGTTACTTCCTTCTGAAACCATTCAGTATACTTCACTAATTGACAGTGAATTTTTTTATGCACCTATCATGACATTATTATAACTGAGAAAGTTGGCAATGATTTAATACTAATACACAGACCATATTTAAATCTCACTAATTTTCTCAAAATTATCTACTAACAAGTGGTTTGTTTAGATCAAAGTGCAAACCAGAGCCTCACATCACATTTTATTCTTATGCCTTTTAAGTCTCTTTTATTCAAAAATGGCTCTTTGTTTCCTCTTCACATTTCTTCTTTGTCTTCTCCTTCTCCTTCTTTTGCAGAAACTGGGTCATTTGTCTTAAAGAATGTCCCACATTATGAATTTGGCTGATCATCTTTTCCTGAGAAGATTTTTAAAAATGGCTTTCTATGCTACTTTTTTTTTAAACATTTTATTTATTTTTGAGACAGGGAGAGACAGAGCATGAACAGGGGAGGGTCAGAGAGAGGGAGACACAGAATCTGAAACAGGCTCCAGGCTCTGAGCTGTCAGCACAGAGCCCGACGGGGCTCAAACTCACAGACCGTGAGATCGTGACCTGAGCCGAAGTCGGCCACTTAACCGACTGAGCCACCCAGGCACCCCTCTATGCTACTTTTTTAAGTGATAGTTTTTTTTCTTCTTAATACTTGATTTGTTCAACAGTAATATTTTTGGATAGAATATATATAGATGGTGTTAATTCCTATTGCACCATTAGATTTGTAATCCATTGATGGATATTACTTAGATACATTATTAATTGGGATTGCAAAATGGTGGTTTTCTTTTTTTTTTTTTTAAGGTCAAACCATTTTTTTTATTCAAGTATAATTAACATACAGTGTTATATTAGTTTCAAGTGTACAGTATAATGATTCAACAATTCTACACATCTCAGTGTTTATCAAGGTAAGTGTGCTCTTAACACCCTTTATCTATTTCATCCACCCCTCACCCACCTCCCCTCTGGCAACCACCAGTTTGTTCTCTGTATTTAAGAGTCTGTTCCTTTTGTCTTTCAGATTCAACATATAATTTAAGTCATGGTATTTGCCTTTCTCTGATTGGACTTATTTCACTTAGCATTATGCCCTCTAGCTCCATCCATGTTGTTGCAAATGGCAAGATCTCATTATTCTTTATCACTGAGTAATTATGACATTTTAAAAATAAACCACATCTTCTTTATCCATTCATCTATTAATAGACACTGGCTTGCTTCCATATCTTAGCTACTGTAAATAATGGTGTAGTAAACATAGGGGTGTATATGTCTTTTCAAATAAGTGTTTTTGTTTTCCTTGGGTAAATACCCAGTAGTAGAATTAGTGGATCATATGGTATTTCTACTTTTAATTTTTTGAGGAACCTCCACACTGTTTTCCAGAGTGGCTGCACCAATTCCCACCAACAGTGCATAAAGGTTCCTTTTTCTCCACATCCTTGCCAAATACTTGTCATTTCTTGTCTTTTTTATTCTAGTCATTCTGACAGGTGTAAGGTGATGTATCTCAGCACTTGATTTGCACTTCCCTGATGATGAGTGATGTTGAGCATCTTTTCATGCATGTTTGTCTTCTTTAGAAAAATAACTATTCAGGTCCTCTGCCCATTTTTTAATTGGGTTATTTGTGGTTTTTTGATATTGAGTTGTGTAAGTTCTTTGTATACTTTGGATATTAACCCCTTATTGGATATATTATTTGCAAATATCTTCTCCCGTTCAGTAGATTGTCTTTTTGTTTTGTTGATGGTTTCGTCCTGCGCTGTGCAAAAGCTTATCTTTGTCTAGTTCCAATAGTTTAATTTTGCTTTTGTTTCCCTTGCCAGAGGAGATGTATCTAGAAAAATGTTTCTATGGCTGATGTCAGAGAAAGTACTTCCTATGCTTTCTTCCAGGAATTTTATGGCTTCAGGTCTCACATTTAGGTCTTTAATCCATTTCGAGCTTATTTTTGAGTATGGTGTAAGAAAGTGGTCCAGTTTTCCCAACACCATTTGTTGAAGAGACTTTTTCCCCACTGTATATTCTTGCCTCCTTCATCATAGATTCATTGACCATATACAGGTGGGTTTATTTCTGGGCTATTTTGTTCCATCGAGCTGTATGTCTATTTTTGTGCCAGGTGGTTTTCTAATTTTATCATTCCTCCTGTACTTTGATCAAGCATTCTATCGAAAAGAACTCTCCCTGGGGTCTCTGGGTGGCTCAGTCAGTTAAGCGTTGGATGACTATTGATTTCCACCCAGGTCATGATCTCATGGTTCTTGAGATCGAGCCCTACATCAGGCTCCTCATTGACAGTGTGGAGCCTGCTTGGGATTCTCTTTCTCCCTCTCTGCCCCTCCCCTGCTCACCCACTCTCTCTCTTTCTCTCTTTCTCAAAATAAATAAATAAACTTAAAAAAAAATGACTCTCCCTTATCAAATATTTGGTTACCCTGAAATAAAGTTTCAGAGGAAAAGAGGGATATTTAGCAGTTTTTCTTTATTTGTTAATCTGTAGAATACTGAATTTGTTCATTGAATTGTCCATTGTGGTAAACAGTGACTTTTACTTTTTAAAAGTTATCGTATTATGTCATTATATCATTAATATATATTCTTATATATTTGATGTGTTGCAACCTATTGTAATAACTTTTTCTTGATGATTGATTTATACTATGCTAGACCAGTGAAAGTTCCTTTAGCTTGGGGTTCCTCACCCCCTCCCCTGGGGCTCATTACTGAATGAAAGAGAATTAATAGTTTATTAGTCTTTGATAGGTTTCTGGCATAAGAAAACTATTGTATATTTCTTGTACCAGACACAGAATCAGCCATGTCTCTTTGTACCCCTAGTTTCTGTTATGTAAAATGGTATTCAGAGACCACAAACTATATGTTAGGGGTCTTTTTTATTGTAGATTGTCATTGTCTTTAGGGTCAGGATGTTATAAGGGGAAAAGGATACTGATTCTGGGATTTGTACCTTCTGATAGGCCTTACTAGACAATCAGTCTTTATTGGCATTTTGGTCAGGACTGACCTAAATGTTTCTAAGTGAGCAGCATCCTAGTCCTGGTCACTAAGCCCCAGTAATACCCCACAAACACTACCAATCACTGTTAAGTTTAAATACTTTCAGTAAGAGTTACTACCTTTGGTTGAGATCCACTGAGGATTATGCCCTCTCTGGCTTCATTTCCATGCTCACCAAAAAGGAAAAAGTATGAGTACTATTTTGGTGTTACAATTTATGTTAATTTTGGAGAAGAGATGCCCTGAACAGAGAATGTGACCATCTGGAAATTAGATGACTAGTTATTTATTACAAAATTGCTATTAGATATCATACATTAGCCTACTGTAATTTTGGTTAATGTTAGTGCTCATTGAAAGACTGAGTACTTTGGGATATACTGATACATTTTATTTAATTTTCTAGATGCACAAGACTGAGAACTAGAACCTGAATTTTGATGAGTTTAACAAGATAATTTCACTTTTGAAGATGAATTATATTTTCTTAATGACTCTCCATTTAACTTACCTTGTACATATTTTTATTCACTTCATTCCTGGTGAAGTGATACTGGTGATACGTAAACATTCCAGAGGAATAAAAAGATGAACATGGTGTTTGGAATTTCCTATTAGCCTAATCATAATGAAGAGCTAATTCTACAATTGCTCATCAGATCAATGGCAGATTTCCCATAGGTTTCAGTTAGTACTTATTTGGCTGTTGCCCAGAAAATCTAACTAAGCTGGCCCAAACAGAAAAGGGGAATTTACTGGGTCACATAACTGACAGTTTAGGATTAGGACAAACTTCCGACATGGCTTAGTTCAGATGCATAAACAAAGTTATTAGGATCAACTTCTGAGTCTGTTGTCTCTGGGTCTGAGTTGCTAGCATTTTTAGGTTGGTTCCATTCAATGTCACAAGATGGATTCTGTTGCGCCAAGCCTTCCCTCTTCTAATCCCAGTTTACAGAAGGTGAAGGAAGGGAGGGAGGGAGAGAGAGACAGGGACAGAGAGAGAGAGAGGAGAGAGAGATGGAGAGAGGGAGAGAGAGATTTCCAGAAGCCCCAGAAAATATGCCTGTGCATCTCATTGGCTCTAACCAGATTAACAGATTAACTACCCACTCTGAACTAATCACTTTGGCCAAGGGGATTTGTTACCCTGATTTATTTAAAGCTATCAGAACCTTTTCATGGAAAAAATCACAAAGGGGTCTGAGGGAAAAATGAATGGGGAAGGGAAGCTTTTGGCAGATGGTTACTATTTCTCGGGGGAGGGGGGGCAGATACTAGAAGCAAACTAGCTAATTACTTAATTTCTCAATCTGGTTATTAAAAGCCTTGAGAATTAAAAGCTAAAAAAGCAATAGAGTATATTGTTTAAAAAAGTGAATTTATTTCACTCTGAAAATGAAGGATATCTATGACCTATAGAGTCAATGATTTTAATAAGAATTTCATGTTGCTATTCAAAATGAAATAAGAACTCCCCTTTCATATTGCAAGCAGTAATTATTGGAAATCTACAAATCTGTAGCATGTATATATTAATGTTCACTCTTAACCATGCCATAAACTAAGCTGAAGTCATGCATTAACCCATGGAAGATTTCTTCAGGTTGAAATTATATATATATTCATTAATTTTTTTAATGTTTATTTATTTTTGAGAGAGAGAGAGATAGACTGTGAGAAGGGCTCAGTGAGACAGAGAGAGAGGGAGATACAAATCCCAAGCAGGCTCTAGGCTCTGAGCTGTCAGCACAGAGCCCGATTCCGGGCCTGAACTCACAGACCGTGAGATCATGACCTGAGCTGAAGTCGGCTGCTCAAGCAACTGAGCAACCCAGGCATCCCTATGTATATTCATTTTTAAAGCAAGTCATTAAAGAAGGTCCATTGAAACCTCAATTTATTGTTTCTTCTTTGTTTTGCCTACTTATCATATTAGAATTGGATAATAAATGAACTGTTCTGATAATGATAAGTAAGCAAACATAAAAAGCAACAGTGCCTTATTTATTCTTAGAATACAAGAATTAGTGAAAATGGAAAATTAAAGCCATATAGGACATTGGTTCTTTGCTTACAAAGGAGATGGAACATACACCCTGATCTTTACCAGGTAACTGGAATTGTTCTTTCTTGGTGAACGTAAAACTAGAAAGAAAACTAGCAGAACAGAATTTAATCTGCTAGAGTGACGCATTATTCCTAAAATATAGTCTCACAACAATAAAGACCATTTTATTTTTGGAAAAAAGGGTGATATGAAAAATCATCCCTACTGACAATAAGAGAAGTCAGATAGGACTTATCAGAATGATATTAGCTGTGGCCCCAAGTCCAATTACAGTGACAAAAGCTGCGGTTCATCCCACTCTCTCCCCTTTGCATTTCTCCCAGGAAGAAAGGCCAACTGCTCCCAGACCGTATATAAAGAAATGTATACAAGGGGCTCAAAGTGTAAACTGTTGTAGTTATTGGGGTGCACTGCCTTTCTGCCCCTTTAGGAATTAAGAGTTTATTCCACCAGCTCCTGAGAGCTACCTAAAGATGTGCCATTAGTTGTTATTCTTCTTTGAGGATTTCCTCTGGAAGACTGGGTGAGGAAGAAGACCGTGTCACCTAAGCTCCTTTCAAGGGCAACCTGCATCCACGGAGCTGTAATGGCTTGACTCTCTTGACCCAACTCAAGTTAACTCTGAGAAATCATCCCAGCACTGGAGCTACCCAGGGGTTGGCTGAGATCTGATTGGGATTGCAATGCCCAATCCAAATTTAGTTTTCTTTCCCTCTCTTAATCTTTCCATTTTGCAAAATTGCTCTCTAGTTAGCTGGTACTAACATTTTCTTAAATTTCTCAGTATTTTCTCAGATATTATGGCACTGAATATAGAAAACAGGTATCTTAACAGCACTCAGTAAAACCTGAGAGAGAGTATCAGGGGGGGTTAAGGCACTGTAAGGCTGTGAAATAAGTGGGCTCAGAATGGGCATAAATCTAGCTTCTGGTTATGTCAAGCGTTTCTGTATCCCATTGAGGTGGCCAATGTTCACCTTCGGTGTAAATAATGCAGTTCCTGGGATTTCTAGGAGCATCTTCTGTTGTAACCTTACACTTTTTTTTTTGGATTCTAAAACCCAACTTCCTATCATGCCAAGCAAAGTGCTTTGTGCTTAATAGGCCCCTTAAAAACACTGGCTAAATACATTGATGCAATGTTATTAATGAATAATTAAATTGATAAGTTATTTGCATTAAAATCAGTGTCAGATAATACTTTCTTCCTTGAAGAATGATCATGTTAATTGAATAAGAAAATGATTAATTTTTTTTAATTCAATTATAGTAACTTGTTTCTCAAGAATTCATTAACCAGGTCCCAGCAACTCCACTTACTAGTTTGATAATCTTGAGCCAATTTCCTAACCTCACCGAGTTTCACTTTCCTCATCTAGGGAATCAGAATAGCAATAACATTTACTTCATTAATGGAAGAACCAAATGTAATAAAGGACATAAAGCAATCAGCACAGTGTCCCTCACAGAGCAAGCATTTTATGAGTGCTTGCTTACTCTTGCTACAGTTAGTGTTCAAATAGAGGTGAAGGGGATTTTCTGATGGGGCCCCTCATCTTCATGACCCTTCCATATGACTCTTGCTCTCTCTCTGCCCTTGAGCTGGGAGCTCAACATCCTACCAAGTGTAAGTGAGGTTCTTCCTAGATTACTGGTCTTGCCCTTTCCATAAGGATTGCTTTTCTCTGAGAGTTACATATTAAGCTCTTCTCTGAGGGCAGTGGGTTCTCCCTGAAGTGCTCAGTCTGCTTTATTTTTATGTCCAATAATGTCATAATACCATTTTCTCAACTGCACTTTTCTTTTTATAAAAGCCTTTTGTCATAAGAAAAGTACCAGTGTAAGTGACATTCAGCTCCATGTGCTCAAAGCCTTTGCATTGTCCCAAGGGAATTAAGTTGAATTGGGTTATTTGAAGGAATGGAGATTCAGATGCTTCTCCTAAGGAGGCAGCATAAGCAGAACAGAAGTGTTAGAGCCAGGATCACCGGAGCTCAAATTATGGAGTGGCCTGTAGTAATGTATATGTGAACTTTCTTTCTATCTTTGTATCTTCACAACTTTGTATGTGTGAGAGTATTTTTTTTTGGGGGGGGGTGGAGAGACAAACAGCATACCTGCATGTTCATGAGTAGGGGGTCAGAGAGAGAGAATCTTAAGCAGCCTCCACACCCAGCCTGGAGCCCAACACAGGGCTCTATCCCACAACCCTGGGATCATGACCTGAGCTGAAATCAAGAGTTAGAGGCTTAACTGACTAAGCCACCCAGGCACCCCTAGCCATACTTTTTTTTTTTAACTTTATGTTTTTATTTTGAGAGAGAAAGAAAGCATGAGTCAAAGAGGGGCACAGAGAGACAGAGAGAGAGAGAATCCCAAGCAGGCTCCACACTGTCAGTGCAGAGCCCAGTGTAGGGCTCCAACCCACAAACCGTGAGATGGTAACCTGAGCCAAAGTAGGACGCTTAACCGAGCCACTCAGGTGCCCCTACACCTATACTTTGAGAGGCAAGTCATTTGTTCAGGATTGACCATAATAATTAAATGTGAGTGCAGGGAATATGGGCCACTTTTTTCCATGCCTAACCCTATTCCCATCTGTTCATCATTTATATTATTTAATACTCACTACAACTGTCTAAGGCAAATCCTACTGTTAGCTTTATTATATACACAAGAAAACAGAAGCACACATAAGTTAGGGGATTTGTCTGAGTTTCCAGAACTCCTCATGATGAAGCCAGGGTTCCTGACTCCACCCCTCTCATTCTTAGTTGATAGATTGCTTCTTTGCATAATCATCTCTAATCCTCAGAATAAAAGTACTGTTGTTTACAGACCTCAGTGTCATTTTAAGAAGCAAAGTTGGAGGGAAAAGGGAAGGGAAAGAAAAAAAGAAGACAAAGAAACATGAAAGCTTGTCGGTGGGACAGCTTTTCATGTAGCCTTTCCTTGGCAATATAAAATGGGGAAGAGGTTTCAAATAGAAGAGAAAATAAGTTTGTTTTAGAATGTAAGCACTGTGAGGGCAGCGATTTGTGTCTATTTTGTTCCCTGTTTGTCCCTGGCACTAGAAAGTGCCTGGTCCCCTGTATCTCTTATGTCAGTAAATGAATGAATTTGGGTAGTGTGTGCCCTTGCTGAAGCAGGTCCCTATGAGCTGGGGAGTATTTCTGGGGTATTTTGCACAGAATGTTGCAACTACAGGTGCATTAAAGTTTAACTACACAAGTATCAGAACAGTGTGTGTAGAGGTACCCAGGAAATGGCTAGATCCAATCCTCTGTTATGCTCAGAAGCTGGAGATCCAATATCTTCTTTCATTTTACAAAAATGTTTTGTGTTTGAGCAATACTCTCTAGAGTATGGACTGTGAATCTAAAATCTTTCCTAAATTTTTACCTTTTTGTCTCTAGTCTTTTAATATTTTCCCTATGTATTTATATTTTCTATTTTTTTCTATTTTACTTATCTACTTATTTCTAATTGTTTTTCTATTTCCAAGAATATCATTTTTTTCCTCCTCAATTACACTTCTCCATGTCTTCTTAGCAGTTTTTGTCGCCAGATTTGAGTGCCTTACTTTTTCTCTTGAACTGTTTTTTTTTTTAATGTATTTTTCTAAAGTACATTTTTGGACATTTTTACCCAGGAGTAACAAGTAGCTGGTGTGCTACTGGGTCACTGGATAGTGGAAACTCTCTCTGTTGCTCTGGCTCTTGAATGACCTGATTCGGCTAGACTTCCAACTGGTCAGAGTGTAGCCATTGCTCTGCTGTCCTCTGGTGACCAATAAAATGGAAAACAAGTCTGATGTGAAGATAAGTTTTATTTTTATTTTGTATGTAAACACCTTTTTCTCTGCCTGAATGCTTGAAGGATTAAAAAATTTTTCTTGGTGAAACAGATTCTTAACTATGAAATCATGACCTGAGCCAAAGTTGGACGCTTAACCAACTGAGCCACCCAGGCACCCCAGTTTTGACTTTCTTGTTTGCTCTCTTGCTCTTGGGAAATTTCCTAAATCTACTGTCCACTAAAGTTGTCTTAATCTTAGTATATTTCTAACATGTTGTTAAAGAAATAAGCGGATCTTCTAAATCAAGAATTAGTAAACTATGGTGCATGACCTTCTTTTGTTTGGCTCATGAGCTAAAAATGGTTTTCACATTTTTAAAGGGTTGCTAAGAAATAATAATAATGTATTATTATATATTATTTTTATTATTAGCAGCAGCAGCAACAGCAACACAGACGATATCTGGAATTCGTAGCCTAAAATACTTACTATCCTCTTCTTTATAGACAAGTTTGGTGACTCCTGTTTTTAAATCAAATACTCATTTTGCTGCAGTCTCTAATCTGTTCTTTATTGCCTCAACTCAATTTTTAAATTTATTTATCCTATTTTCATATGAAAAATTTATTTCCTGGTCTTGGTTTATCTTTTTTATGGATTCAATAATTTTTTCTAGATACAGCCTTTCTTTCCCTGGCAATATAAAATGGAAGAGGAAGCTTCAAGTAGAAAAGAAGATAACTTATTTTAGAGTACGAGCATATGAAGGTGAGGATTTATATCTATTTTTGTCCCTGTATTACTCCTAGTGCTTGAAAGTGGGAATTAGGACGTTAGCTACCAGGAAAACACTTCTTTGGGGAGGCAGGAAAATTTGTTGCAAAGTTTGTATATGTGTGTCCATATTCATGCTTGCAGTTCCTAAAGTTGTTCAAGTAATTTTCTTTCTGCCAGCTGACCTATAGCTATCCTCTCCCACTACTTCCAGATGGAGAGTTGGGATATCTGTGATCCATTAAAAATTCTTTTGCTCAAGGGAAGAATGGAAAAAGCTGTCAAAGAGGCTGTTATTTTTGCCTTAGTCCCCCATCACTTAAGGGGGGAGGTGTCATTTCAAATATTCTCTGAGTGACATGGCTATGTTTTATGAGTCTGCAGTAGCAAATTTCATGGTTTACCTTGGTTTGGTCACATTAGTTGGAGGAATGGTGATCAGGGCCACAGTCTGTTGAATGTATCTGGCTACTCAAATAGTGTCTGAAATTCTTAAATTTGTTCAATTTGCTAGTCTTCCAAGTGTCCCCAAGGGACTCTGCTTCCCTCTTGAGCCATGCCAGTTTTAGATGAGTAGTTCCGAGGGCTCTGTTGGAAATCCTGTTAATTTATTACCCATGTGGGTACCTTCTCACATCCTTCATTCTGCTGATTTGCCAGCTGGTTATTGCTTTTTGTAAACTTGCTCACCTGTACTGTATCTTAAAAGGGATCTTTCAAAATTTTTGTCTTAATGACAATTTTTTTCTCCATTTTCTATCACTGGTAAAGTGTTTAAATATAATTTTCATTTTGGATATTTCAAAGAAATTTTGGAAGAGACTCAGTTGATTGTTCTCAAACAGCTATCCTTAAACATATGTACTTCAGTGCATTTCCAAAGAAATTAATTCTTTTAACCCTCAGACAACCTTGTGAAATAGAAACCTCTCTCTCTCTCTTTTTTTTTTTTTAGGTCTTTACACTCTTTATATAGAAAATAAGCTTCAGAGAGATTAAGTGGCTGTCTCAGGGTCACATGACTGGTAAATGGTTTCAGCTTCCCTGTCTCACACTCTGTCCTCCACCTGGAGATTTATGCAGAGGTGAAACCGGTCCACTCCCCTGGTGTGATTAGAAGTGATGCTAGGAATGTCCCTTATCTACAACATCAACCACATCACCTTTCCTTCCACCATTCTTGTGAAACTATTGGATTTAAAAAAAAAATCTAACTCTTAGAATTCAGTGAGAATATTAATTTTCTTTACCGGAACCAATTTACAAAAATTGGTCCAGACTACATTGGGGTGTACACCTTCTGATCTGTTGGTATTTGACTTTCATCCATTTGATCCCCTTATAGCTCAATGCATCCTATTTCCACAACTTGCAGTTTAAAAGGCAAGTGATTTGTATCCATCAGCTCAGCAGTGACAAGAGGGCTAAATCCATCATTGGGTATTACTTGGTCTTCCCGCATGGACTGCCAAATGCCTTCCAAAGCCACTGAAATTGATGGTGACAATTTTCCACATTCTTCATTTATGGTTTACACTGTGACTTTCTTCCACTTCAATCTCTCTAGGGACTAAATCCAGTCTGTTTTGTGTTAGATTTTACAGTTATAACCTATTTCATCTTTTGAAGTTGCACCTTGAAAGAGGCTTTTGTTACATCTGTGAATCAGCCAAAATACTTACAGGTAGCAAGACTTCCGTTTTAGGTTCTGTTGCCTTTTACTGTTTTCTTTAAACTGATCAGGAGGAATATATTATAATTTGGTGATGTCAAATGCTTCCAGTATTTATGTTTTGAGTTGATCATCTTCCTATTTTGTTGGGTTTTATTTGACAACGACTTCTACTTCCAGTGAGTGGCTGCATGTATACTGAAGTTTGGACCAACTCCAGTCTGTTGGACTGGTTACATTGAAAGCATATCTGCTGGCGGGACATCATGGAATATCCTGTTAACTTTACGGTTAATGGGAGCTGGTTGGGGGCAAAGAGAGGAAGCCGAAATGCTTGAGTAGAAGGCACTAGAGACAGTTTTAGCCATGCAATATTGATGTAGACAGCTATTTTCCACGGCACTGAGGAGAGGTGGACTATTTATTTGCAACAAAAGCCTTACAGAATTTATGAATCAAAGAGAGAGAACTCTAAAAAGACAGAAACTATGGAGACTAGTTAACACTAATTCAACCAGGAACATGTCCTTAGTATGAGAAACCCTAGTTTTACTTTTCCAGTAGCATATGGAGAACTTCTTTTTTTATCTTTACATGTTGAACTGGCCTTGAAGTTCTATGGCTGAATATGGATAACATTTTTAAATTTGTTATTTTTTTTTACAAAAGGTTTTGGTTGCTTTTGAATTTACTCTATAAGTTTAATTAATAACTGAGATTTCTAAACTTTAAAATCTGTGGGACTTTCTTTATTTTCCCCATCAAGGTCCATTTCCCTGATTATGTATGGAATTGATGTAAGGGAAATGCAGCAGATACAATCACGGCTATCAAATTCAAACACCAACTAGAATTTTTTAGTAACTATATTGTTGTAAAGCAAACATCTTTTATCGAAAATATTCTATATCCAAAGTTCTTAGAAAGTTGCTTTGAGCTTAAGATGATGCTGAGGTGAATAAAATCTGTACCCTAACTGGAAGGGATCATTTTTCCTGCAGGGGGGTATCTGACACATTATGTATAAGTGGATCGAAGCATGAAAGCTAGGGTTTCATAATTAAAGTTTCAGTTTGAATGTATATTTTAGAAAAAAAATGATAGAAACACGTGAGAAGGGACGACAGATGACAAAGGAATTATTGTCTAGGAAATGGACTCACTTCAAATAGACACGTAAACACGTTAAGTATGTTCCACACTCATTAAGTGGAAGTCGTGTTCAAGCAAGAATGTGCTGATCCACAAGTCATACAGGCACTCACTCCCGGACCACCTTTTCATTATCTTTGTTCCTGTCCTCTTCTTTGTATCCATTTCATGCTCATGAGGTCAACTGTGGGCATACAACCTCCATGGCGGGAAGATCCAGGAGAGGTTTTCTGTTTATAGACGGCCTTGTATCTGAAGCTATTGCTGCTTCCCCCAGACTGTGGTGGAAATTTCTTAAGAATTTCATCAGAGTCCCTTAGGAACCTTTATTGGAAGGTTAATTCTGAAGCTACTTGTTCTACTGGCTGTAACTTTGTTCATCTACACTTGAGAGTATCTGGTAAAAATAAAGCATTGGAGGGTGATAGAGAAGGAAACTTTCTTTACATCCACACAGCTAACCCGAAATTCAGTCTTTGTAATTTTCTTCATACAGTTTTTTAATTGTCTTATTTCTATACTGGGATTTTCTCCTTCAATACTTTTTGTTCCTCAGTAAGGTGTCATATCTTGGAGTGGCTTATCCTATTTATGGCTCCTTCTGTTACCACGTTCACTTTGGATTAAATTGTCTCTGAGCACTGTCTGTGGAGGGAGAAGCAATTCCAAATTCAAAAATATCTGGACTCTAAAATTGAAGCCCTGTATGGTTGGTTAATGGAAGTGGGGTGGCCACAACACACAGAGCAGGTAGAAAGTTCTTGATAAGAACTCACTGAGGACAAATTTCAAGTCAGGTACCAACACACTGATTGTTATCCACATCAGGGCCCTGGGTACAATCTTTGAATGGCTCCAGACATCTTATGGAATGAAAGTAAAGCTTCTTTTCATGGTGAATATGGACCTCTGTGTCCAGCTCTGGACATCTATTCTGTCACCACCTTCGGGTACTAGTTCCCTATACGATGAGTGTTCTATATTTCCGTTCCTGTCCCTGTCCCTGTGTTATCTTTTTACCTGAGAGTGGGTCTACCTGCCCGTATTTAACAGGCTAAACTCTTCACATCCATCATTTATCTTAGGTATGACCTTCCCAGAACACTTTCTCAGACATCCTATGCCTACTTCTTAAATGAAGACCATGCACCATACTGTACACAAATTGCTTGTTTGCACATTGTGTTTCTGTTTCTTTGTTGTACTGCTGGGAACCAACCCAGTACCTGACACAGATTACATTTATACATAAGAAACAAGAACAAACAGATGGAACAATAGCCACAAATAGATAGATGTTAGTCTAATCAGAAAGAGTATGAGGAATGAAAATTCATTTCAACTTTAGTGTAGATAAAAATTCTATCAGGCCTACTACCACAAGACTTCTTTTCCACACACACAAACTGGTTATTTTTCACCTCAGAAGTGGAATTTCTTTGTTCTTCTTTGCCTACTGGATAAAATCCAAATGCCTTATGTAGGCACAGAAAATGTGAATTCTGGATCCTAATTTCCCTGTCCCAATTTCTTCTACTATTCATTCTTTACTTAAAAGCTTCACCACTTGCTAGTCATATGATTTTGAGACTGTTATTTTGCTTGGAAACTCAATTTTCTCTCTGTAAAATGGGAATAAATGATGTAAACTATATAATATTAATGAAATAATGATATATACTCAGTCTAGAACCATTGTTCAAAATGTTAATTACTATTAATATTGAGATATGTATTATGACTCCCCAATATTTTACTCCACCCAAACATATTTAAAGTAGGTGTTGGGAGGGGCGCCTGGGTGGCGCAGTCGGTTAAGCGGCCGACTTCAGCCAGGTCACGATCTCGCGGTCTGTGAGTTCGAGCCCTGCGTCAGGCTCTGGGCTGGTGGCTCAGAGCCTGGAGCCTGTTTCCGATTCTGTGTCTCCCTCTCTCTCTGCCCCTCCCCCGTTCATGCTCTGTCTCTCTCTGTCCCAAAAAATAAATAAACGTTGAAAAAAAAAATTAAAAAAAAAATAGGTGTTGGGATATATGCTTTTCTGCCTCTTTGCTTTTGTTTGCCTATTTGTATTTTCCTATTCAAATAATAATTAGTATACAAGATTAGTTGTCTAGAATCTAACTGCTTTGTATTCTCTGACAATCTAAATTGATATAATCTTTCTCTTTATTCTTATAGAAATTATCATGTTTACAATACATATGAAAATTATTGAATTCATTCATGCAGTCTTCCAACACATATTTATTGAGAACTTTTTGAGCATAACACACTGAGTCCTTGTGTTAGATAGTACAGATAGGTGGTAAATGAGATACCACTGTCATTACACGCAAGGAATTTTTGGTGCAGTGGTTTACCGAAGGAAATCTGGAGGCAGAGTTTTCATATTTGTAACTAGGTTCCATCACTAACTTACTACCTGACCTGAAAAAGTTAGTAAAACTCTGAGTCTTATAGGTGGAAATTGCTGAGAAGGGTATCTAGCACAGTAAGCATTAAATAAATGTTATCAGTACATTATTATTGTCAATGATATTACATTTTAGTAAGAGTGAAGGACCTTAAACACTTAAACATTTAATTTTTATCACAAAACTATTTTTGTGTTTAGTATTTAAAAGAGAATTTGAGAAATCTGTCCAAGGCCCCAATCTGAATTCAAAAATACTCAAAAATGGGTGGAAGATTTATATGCTGATGAAATATTTTCAAAGACCCTAAAGAAAAATGGAGACTTTAAGGTAGTGAAAGAAAAGCTTCCTGAAAGACTTCGATTTCCATAAATAGCTAACTAGATGATTTGGCTAATCCTTCTACTAATGATAACTAAAAGAACTGGTCAAAACTCTGTAAGATGGTGAGATATTGCCAGACCATGAAAAAGGGGAAGATAATAGCCCCTGAATTAAACCAGGGATGCTTCTATCCAGGGACATTTTTCTAAAGCAGGTCAGAGCTAGGGCTCCATGAGAGACAGCTAAGGAACAGCTGTCAAATTCCTTTTGTCCACTAGAAGAAAAGCTCTCTGAGAATTGTCCACTTCCGTATTTCCTCTGCCAATTTTAAGAAAGTTGTTAAGAGACACACAGAACTTTGAGGCACAAATTCCTTGAACCGAAGAGAAAAGATCAAATTACAGTCTTCTCCAAAGGTGGAAATCTTGTTTTATATGGCCCCTATTCTGGCAAGGACCCTAAAAGGTTACATTATAGAGTGGGATTAGGAATAGTGCCCTGATCATCTAAGTATCATAGAAAATTCTGATGCCTTGGGTTTGCACTCTTTCTTCCAGGAACTTGGAAGAAAGATTAAAAAATAAAATAAAACCATTTCTGACACAAGATAATAAAACTCCAGATCTCAAATTATTTCTAAAAAGAATTTATCAAATAAAGTATACAGCAAGCAATTAAAGTTTATGAGGCACAGGAGGCAATAAAACACAAACTAAAATCAGCAGAAACAATCGCCAACAGAAACAAATTCACAAGACCAAAAACATGAAATCATCCACGACAGAATGTAATAGCACTCTGTTCATTATACTCTTAGAAACAAAATTTAAATGCAAAAAGTTTCTGCAAAGTACTGGAAACACAAAATATTATTTTGCAGCTTTGAAAAGGCTCCAATTAGAAATGATATAACTGAAAAATATATAATAACTGATACTAAAAACAGATGACTCTTAGGGCAGATGAGATACAATTGAAGAGAAAATTATGAATAGGAAGATAGCTCAGAAGAAATTCAGAATGAAACAAGGAGAATTGGAAAACAGAGATATAGTTAAGGGAATAATCAATATAAAGGATAAAACAAGAATATCTAAAATTCATTCATTTATTAGAGTTCCAGAAGTGTGGAGAAGAAAATGAGGAAGCAGTAACATAAAATAGTTATTGACAATTTTCTAAAACTGATCAATAAGCCCAACAGATGTCCAATGGGATCATTAAAAGGAAATTTACCGGGGTACATGGGTGAATCTGTTGGTTGAGCATCCAACTCTTGGTTTCAGCTCAGGTCATGATCTCACAGTTCATGGATTTTAGCCCCACATCTGGCTCTGTGCTGTCAGTGAGGGGTCTGCTTGGGATACTTTCTCTCTTGCTTTCTCTCTCTGCCTCTCCCCCACTCGTGTTCTCTCTCTCTCAAAATGAGTAAATAAACTTTAAAAAAAGGGAAAAAAAGGAAATTTACATTTGAACACATATAATAAAAGTGCAGAAACCAAAGTTTGCATAACTTCCAAGCTACAGAAAACATGGAAGTGAATAAAACAGTTTTGGTGGCTTTTCAATATGTCAACTTGTCTAAACTGACCTACATTCCCAGAATTCCTATTCTCTAAGTTTCTGGTAGAGTAGTCCACAGGAGAAATTCTTCTGGGGAATTTGGAAGGTAGGAGTGAAGCAGCAGCCTTTTTGCAGCTCACACATATTTTCCCTTACCAGTGGGCCTACCCATTGACTTGAGTCAATGGCCAAGCCTGAAACTGCTCCATCTTTAAGCATTTCTTTAGCTTCTCTAAGTCCTGAGTCAGGGGAATGTGCATTTAGTAACACGATGGAAGTCTCTGGCTTCAGCAAGACACCTGTATCATCAGGGTGAAAGACAAAAAGAACTGTCATGGGTTCCAGCTTGTTCTTGCTCTCCTCTACCTTACTTCCATATTTCCTTTCCAACAGCCTATCTCTGGATTGCACGGTCTAATATCAGATGTGAAAATGATAGCCTTACAGAGACTGCTTAACCAACTCTCATAATTGTGCATGGTCAAATCATGTGATAAATCTTACCTATCTGTATCTATCTGTATCATCACTTTTCCTAGTGGTATTGTTTCCCTAATTGAACTCTGATGCAGTAATCAATTATGCTAAATAAATGTAATAAAGGAGACAAAAATGAACATAGAACAGTCATTATCTATAGAAGCCAAATGGTAAAGTGGTAGGTATAAGCTGAAATATACTAGTAATTAGATAAAATATAAATAGCCTAAATGCTCTATACAAAATTCAAAGATTGTTGAACTGGATTCAAAAACACAACATTCAGACCATATATTGTTCATGGGAGACACATTTAAAATATATGAAAAAAAGCAGAAAAAAAGTAGCAAAATAAACTAAAAGAAATGTAAGGAAAGAAATAGTAGGGGCACTTGAGTGGCTCAGTTGGTTAAGGGTCTGACTTTGGCTCAGGTCATTATCTCACCACTCGTGAGTTCAAGCCCCGCATCAGGCTCTGTGCTGACAGCTCAGAGCCTGGAGCCTGCTTCTGATTCTGTGTCTCCCTCTCTCTCTGCCCCCCACCCCCCCACACTCTGTCTCTGTCTCAAAAATAAACACTAAAAAAAAAAAGAAATAGTAAATAAAATAATACAACTAACCATATATAATAACATAATAGAGTTTTGAAAAATATGGTATCACTAGAAATGTAAAGAAATTTCAAAGAAAACATAAGGATCTTATAAAAGACTTAATGCTAATAAATATTAATATCGAGTTGAAATGGACACATTCTGAGAAAAATGAAACTTAACTCTGACACAGTGAGAAATAAATATAAGAATCATATATTTTTAAAGAAACCTTAATTTAATATCCCACCCGCCTCCCCCCCCCACACAGGCACTAATGCCTCACCATCAAATTCTACTGAATATTTTAGAAATTCTTATACAAATTCTTTCAGAATAAAAAAATCAGAAATTCCTCATCTCCTGTTTTGAAGTCAGTATGATTGTGGTTATAAAACTTGGAAAATTTTATAAAAAATATTATAGACCAATCTCCGCATGAACAAAGTCCAAAATAAAATATTAGTAAACCAAATATGTCTATAGATAAGAAGAATAATACTTCACAATTAAGTTAGATTCATTTCAGGGTACAAGGTTGGTTTTACATTAACATACGAAATAATATAACTTACCACATTAGCCTAACAAAGAAGAGAAAGCATATGATTATCTCATTAGATACAGAACAAGCATTTGCTATAGTTCAATATCTAGTTACGCTAGAAATTCATAAACTGTAAAGATGAGAGAATCTCTTTAATTTAATAAAATATATCTTGAAAAAAACTTAGACCAATAATCATATTTACAAGTGAAACCTGAGAAGAATTTCCTTGGCCATTAGAAAATAGAAGGCTGTGCTTCTTTCCAATATCATAGCTAAATAAATTAAATGTATACTTACTGTGAAAGAAGAACTATTAATATAAAATAAAAATAAGAGCGGCACCTGGGTGGCTCAGTCAGTTGAATGTCCGATTCTTGATTTCAGCGCAGGTCATGATCCCAGCGCCTGGGATCGAGCCCCGCGTCAGGCTCCATGCTTAATATTCTCTCTCTATATCCCTCTGCCCTCTCCCCTGCTTGTGTGTGGTCTTTCTCTCTCAACAAACAAAAAAATAAACCAACCAAACAAACAAAACACAAAGCCTAAATACCAATCAGTCTACTACCACCAGATTGGCAAAAATTTAAGGTTGAAAACATCAAATATTGGTGAAGATGTTGAACCACAACTCTCAAGTTGGGTTCCAGCTTGTTCTCGCTCTCCTTTACCTTGCTTCCACATTTCCTTTCCCAACAGCCACCCTGGATATATGAAATGGTAACAGCTACTTTGGGAACAAGCTTGACACCATCTGGAAGATGCTGAAAACATTATTATGTTATCTTGCAATTCTGCTAGGCATGCATAAATATGCTAGGAAACACGAACAAGGACATTCATAGCAAGACCATTTGTTATAGCTCAAAACTGGAAATACCTAAATTTCCATCAACATTAGAAAGGGTAAACAGACTGTTGTGTATTCATTCAGAAAACTAGACCTCAATGTATACATAGGCATGCAAAAAATGAATAAACCTTCATAATGTTGAGTGAAGAAATCAGATATGGAAGAATACCAACTAATTGATTTCATTTATATAAGCTTCAAAAATAGGAAACAAATTAAACCACATTTTTTTCAAAATGAACAATTAGATAATAAAATGATAAGGGGAGGCAAAAAGGAATATATTTTAAAACACTAAGGAGCATGGTTATCATTGAAATCAGGAAGGATATCATGATCCAGAAGGAACCTGTGGGGCTTTTTTAGCTGCTAGCCATGCTCCACTCTTGAGATTGGGGGGGGGGGGTGTTAAGGAGACATTTAATTTTACAGTTTTGTTAAATCATGTATGTCTTTTTGGATTTTCTGTATGTTTGTTACATATTATAACTTAAAAATAAGGCAGTCCAGGAAGACAAAAGAAATAACATGAATAAGTATTAATAAGAAAGAAATACAAATCTCAGTTATTAGGAGATGATGCATGTTTGTGTATAGAGAAAGTGTTTAGAAATCTAAAGATTCTCCAGCCCCTAGTGTGGCTAGGTATGAAGATAAAGAGGCAGGCAGGGGCCAAGAAAATGGGATTTCACTGAAGGGATTTAAGTACATGAATCACTTGATCAGTCATGAATTTGCCTCAAAAATTCTGGTTTTAATTTGGCTTAAAGTGCTAAGGCTTTGCCCCTTATTTGGGATATTACATTCTTTCTGGTTACAGCCCCTGTGTAGTACCTTTTTCATGGTACAGTTTCAGTAACTATTTTGGATTGGATTTACTGGGAATCTGGGCCTCTGCAAATACTGTATTAACTTGAACAAAGTAAGTTTTCTCGAACATTGTAATACAGTCACTTCTGAAAATTATGAATTATATTTATAAGTTTTCTTGTCCTACATACAAATATAATTAGCATAAATACTGTGTCTACATATCTAATAAAAAATTATGACTATAGATTAATAAATACATTTGGTGGAATTCAGCCCAAATGTTATTTTAGCACAAAAAATAACCAAACAAATAAACAAACACACCTTAAATGAAATTTTGCCTGAATTGTCTAGAAAATTGCTTTTCTCTTCATTTAATACTACATATGTAGATGCAGGTTTGATTGATTATAAAATCGCTTTGTGTAATCCTCAAAGTACTCTCATCTAGAAAATGACTTCAAATCAGTTGCTTCCAAGCTAACAGTTCAAGATCAGTCTCATGATATTCTAAGTAAGAAATGCATGAAAATACATACAATTCAAGCCTTTATAGTAATGTTTATAATGTATAAATACATTAAATATTACTAGAATGTTAATTAAATATTAAAGCTAAGACCTAACATAAAAATAACACAAGAAATACTAAACTTAAATTAGCATTGCAATATTGTCTTAACACTTATTAAATATTCCATATAGCAAAACACATTGAGTATTCAAAATTGTAGCCACATTTAATAAGAATATTTTTTGTTTGAAACCTCATATGTAAAGTTGCAGCATTATAATCTCTTTTTTTTTCCTTCTACTTTGTTCTCCAGAGAGAAGGTAAGGTAGATATAAATAGTGAAAGGGAGAGAAAGGCTTACTAAATCAAATAATTGTTTCATAGAATTATGGGCGATTTAAAGTAACCCATAAAATGTGTATATTTTTGCCTAGTAGTATTTAAATTCTCCATTAAAAATATGTATATACAGTCACCTATAGTCTAGATGCTGTATATTATGGCTTCATATTGCTACCTCTCTACCTGGGCATTTAAAACAGCAAGTTTCCAAAGAGAACTGCATTGAAGAGCAGAGTTTTGTGATTCTGAAAGGGCATGAGCTGATTGTCTGAAGAAACACACAACAGATTTCACGTAACACCATGCCATCTATGAGTATCTTGAACTAAGTTTCTCCATTCTGGGATGGGGTCAAGATGGGGAAAGTTAAGCCTGAGCACTGCTACTCAGACATCTGTCCAGAAGTGTTATAGCGGCTGTAGTCATTAAATTTTTATGTCATTTCCAGGTGTTTGTGAGCATTATTTGGAAAAATTCAACATTAGTGCTCTATAGGTTAGTATTCAAGGTTCTGTATAATTTGTTTTGACCTTTATTTACAGTTTTAATGTCCTCTTGATTATAGGTCTTCAATCCTACACACGTTTACCAATGCTTTCCTCCTAGATGTACATTTGCCTACGTGTTTACACTCACAGAAATTTGAATATCCCTTCTGTTCACCTATTAAAGGTGATCCTTCCCTCCTTGAAAATTCAAATTAAATTCTAATTCTCTTATGAGATATCTTCTGATAATTTATCACTGGAAAGAGTAAGTCTTAAAGTCCTCTGACATTTTTCCTTCAAACTTCAAACAGTCCTCATTTACACAGAGCTTAGTGAAGTCATAAAAGTTCTCCTGAATGGAATGCAAAGTTCTTAAAAGCAAAAACTCATTTTTCTGGGGCACCTGGGTGGCTCAGTCCGTTAAGCATCAGACTTCAGCTCAGGTCATGATCTGTAGGTTGACGAGTTCAAGCCCTGTGTCAGGCTCTGTGCTAACAGCTCAGAGCCTGGAGCCTGCTTCACATTGTGTGTCTCCCTCTCTCTCTGCCCCTCGTCCACTCATGCTCTGTCTCGGTCTCAAAAATAAATAAACATTAAAAAATTAAAAAAAAAAAAACAACTATCAGCTTTCCTTTGGCGTTCAGCACAAAACCTTAAAGCAAATGCCCTTCCATTCTGACCTGACTTCTTTAAGATTTCAATCCTACAGATTGATGAAGTCCTCCAGATTACAAACAAAAAAGTAGTCCTGCTGGATGCTCACTGCACTAGTTTGCTCTCCCTGGGGAAGGCTGCAGTAACAATCTCCGGATCTTGTTGACTCACAGAAGAGGTATATTTCTTTTTGATGGTATTTGTAGACTGCAGTGGCTGTGGTGGTCATGACTTGTGTCTTCATTCCAAAGTCCAAACTGAAGAAGCAGCCTCTAGTCTTGACCTACCCATCTCACGGCAGAGAGACAAAAGCAAGAGTGCCAACAGAAGCATGCAGGTAGTTCATAAGCCTATACTTAGGATTTCAAATGTCTCTTCTGCTCATATTTCACTGTTCAAAGCAAGTCAAATGGCCCTGACAATGAGGCGAACATGTAGATATCGCCTACCATAGAGTACTGAAAGCTCATGGCAATCTGTGGGGATGTATAATGTTCTTACTGGGAAGAGGGTGGGCACTATAGGCCCCCCTACTTAGGATTTACAGTGCTTTTCTTGTTCTCTGCTTGTTTCATAATTTCCCCCAATGTTGATCCTCATTTCTTCTCTAGTTGACTACTCCTATTAGTTATTTTTATTAACTATTGACATTTGAATCCATTTTTAAATTTATATTCTGCCTCCCCATCTGGCTCTATTTCTGCTATATGATCACAGGTAAAGTTCCCTGCATGTGGAGAATCTCACCTGTACACTAAACATTGTATCAGCAAGTATTATGTAAACTGAGGAAAATATTCAATAAATATGCATCAAACCATTGTTTAACAATCAAATTATTGTTTTACCAGTGGCATTAATTGTTATTCTGTATCCAATGCTATGAGACTCTAGGGTCTATCTTTACCATTAAGCACTAAGCTTAGAGCACCTACTCTCGGCAAGGGTTGCCTGTAAAAGTACAGTAAAACCTTGCATTGTGAGTCACTTGTTCTGTGAGTGTGCTGCAAGATGGGCAAACATTTCTAATAAATTTTAACTTGATAAACAAGTGATTTCTTGCAATAGGAGTAGTGTGTAATGCCACAGGTCACATGATCACAACTGAGCCAATGGTTTCTCTCTCTCTCTCTCTCTCTCTCTTGCTCGCTCGCTCTCTCTCTTGCTCGCTCGCTCTCTCTCTCTCGCTCACTCCCTTGCTGTGGGATTGTGGGTGTTCATCACCCATGCTCGGAGCTCAGTCTCAGGCCTCAGTGTTTGGCAAAAATCAGTGATTTTTCAGAACGTTGGAAGGTGCCCACGACTGGCACTAGTGTGTTTTTTGTCACTTCAAAGCACCTGTGGACAGTCCTTTGCTTTTCCAGACAAGAGTGAGCTTAGGAAGGCTTTGCTTCATTCTAGGTCAGGCTGCCTGCAGACCCTTTCTTCTGCTGACTTATTGCCAGTTACATTACATGCAATTTGTGACAAGAATTTATTAATATTGTACTATAGTCAACATCCATGAGAGTGTACACAATGACCCCCATGCAGAAAAAGATTCCACTGAGCCAAAAGATAGCAGTGATTCTGTTAGTGGTAGTAAAAGTTATCCTACACAATAACTCCTCTCTCTTGTCTCCCTCACACCAGCCACAAAGGATTACAAAGGTAAGTGCAGGTTAATTTATTTTTTCTTTATAATTTGTATTTTATTATTTTGTATTATATTGTATTTTAATCATTTTTATATGAATATTTTTGGGTTTTGGAATGAATCAGCTGAGTTTCCATGATTTCTTATGGGGAAATTTGCTTTGATAAACAAGTGCTTTGGGTTACAAGCATTTTTTTGAACAAATGATGCTTGCAAACCGAGGTTTTACTGTACTGAGGATGGTGATTATAAGATTCTAGTTGAACCAAAGTAAGCTAAAGAATTTCCTTCCATCATTATTCTGGGAGGTTTTTTTCCTACTAAAAGAGCTTGAGAGAAAAACTTAGACATATACTTTATACTTGATAGTTCTTTAAAATTTTTTCTGGACCAAGTGGTAAATTCTGGCCAGAATGCTTTTTACAAATTCACAGTGGTGAAGGGAAACTGTGAGTTAAGTTAAATCTCTACTAGAACTTAAATTAGGCAAATTTTTGTTGCCCAGTTTTTCATTTAAGTCTTTGAGCGATTTTAAAATATTTAGAACTTAGATTATAGGTGTAATAGAAATAATCTGTACTCCTTGTAGCAAAAGAAAGTGATTATTGAGTCCAAAGTTATTATTTGTTTTAGCTTTGTAAGTTATAGGTTTCTATTTACCTTTCTGTAGTTGTTTTTCCTTAGTAAGGGTTTCTAAACAAGAACACATTATGTAATATTACATAAGACGGCGAGTTGGTATATATTTTTACATAGTATCAGCTTGTGTTCTTTCAAATAGTATTAATGTATTACAGTTTAAAAGCAAATAGCATTGCCAAGAGTTAAATACTGGAGATACAAAGGTGAGAAAAACCAGAAATTCTGCCTTCCTAGAACTTACAGTATATCAAGAAAGTCAGACATCAACAACATGATCATAAAACAAATATATAACAAGAAATTTTGGTAAATTTTCCAAAGGAAAGAAACAGTGCTGTGAGAATATGTAACTGAGAAACTTAACAAAGACTCGGGGTCCTTGAAACTTCTCTGAAGGAGAGAGTTATCAGCTAAGGTCTAGAATATACAGTAAGCAATATGTGGGGTGGGAGTGACGAAGGCATGTTACTGCAAGCCTAGAGAATTTTTTTTGCCTGTTCTTTTGGATTTTCTACTTAGATGGCCATATCATTTACAAACAAGACAGTTTTATTTCTTCTTTCCCAATTCGTGGCCCTTTTATTTCCTTTTCTTATCTGCTTGCATTAGCTAGGACTTGCAGTGTGATGTTGAAAACCAGTCATGAGAAAGGAGATCTTTGCCTTTTCCTGATACGGGCAGTAAAGCTTAAACTTTCTCATCATTGATGATGATGTTAGCTGTAGGTATTTGTAGATATTCTTTACGAAGTTGAGCAAATTCCCTCTATTCTAGTTTGCTCAGAGCATCACTTAATTTTTAAATATCCTCTCAGGCACTTTCCACTTTCTTTTTCTTGTAATTCTCTTAATTGTCCTTAAGCAGCGGGCATATATCTTTTGACCTCATTACTACAACACTAACACTAAGAAAATAAGTCAAGGGCTTCAGTGTGCACATGCTGCCTAGCGCTTCTTAGGAGCAAAACCATTTAAGGATGCAGCTTGATAGAAAGAAAATACTTAATATGAACACCACCTTGAAATTTCTTGTTTGCATCATCTATCTCTTTTCTTTTTTAATCTGTTTTCTCCCTTGTTCTCTTGCACACATGTATGGCTCTTATTAAAGAATTTCTACATTCTAAGAAGTGAGGCTTTCTTAATGGAACTTTAGTTCTAATCTAGATCCCTAACCTTGCTATTGTTTTCTTGCACAATTTTGGGTAAGATTTTCAACTTCAAATTAATTATGTTGTTTTTTTTTTTTTTTAATTTTTTTTTTTTTTCAACGTTTATTTATTTTTGGGACAGAGAGAGACAGAGCATGAACGGGGGAGGGGCAGAGAGAGAGGGAGACACAGAATCGGAAACAGGCTCCAGGCTCTGAGCCATCAGCCCAGAGCCCGACGCGGGGCTCGAACTCACGGACCACGAGATCGTGACCTGGCTGAAGTCGGACGCTTAACCGACTGTGCCACCCAGGCGCCCCTAATTATGTTTTTTTAGACTAATGGTAGACTATGTCCCAAACACACACATGCTCCACTTTGAATCATATTTGTGTTAGATATACAAAAAATATGTAATTTATAAATTTAAATGATATCCTGATTTTAGTAATGCTAATAATAGTGATAATTAAAGTGAAGTTTATGTTTTCTTTGGTAGAATACACATAATAAATTTCTACAATATTGCTTCATTTACTTGTAATAGAAACAGTATAATAAAATTTGTAAATATGTGATTAGCTAGGAAGTGTCATTTTATGGATAATTTACCTCCAGCTATTTTTTTCTGATATTTATATTTCAAACAGCATCTGCAGGGGAAAAAAGAAGATGCTTCCTTGTCATTTTAATCAACTCTAGAGGATAATGAGTAGGAGCTTTTTTGCTAAATAATGAAAGAGGACTCTCAGATGGAGAAATAGGAAATACAAAATAAGTGGTTATATGTGTGCATGTGGAAATTTACAGGAAGGAACTATGTATAGGTGGTGGCTCAACTGAATGACTTGCATTGGTTACTCTTAAATTAAGACATGTTTAAATGTTTTTGGGAGAAACATAACCCATTAAGACTGCCAAGTTGCAAACACCAAGCTATATCTCCTTTTGGCAGTGGGCTCCATACAATAAAATACAAATGGTGCCCTCTGGATTAGTGCAATGCTGTAGTCCTGCAGCATTCTACACATGACAAGTTGAATTTAGAGTACTGTTAATAACACAAATATAATGCTTATAGATTTAAGAATTTCCCCTAAAGGAGACCAAGGGGAAATCTCTGAAATCATTCCTTCCAGGCATTAGAAAGTTCCATCTTAACCTTTCTGGCTGAAAGCTGAAGTGTTGAATTAATAACTAACTCACTGCCTGCACTTAGAGTTAAGGTTCTGTCCTAAAGAATCTGATGAGATTCCACTGTGTCCTCTAAGAAATTCCCATAAGATGTTCAAAGAGGAAAACATTATTTCAGCGTACCTGAAAAAAGTGGGAAGTTTTCCCATGCATCTTTTTTCTTCATCACCATATTGAAAGATTTATCTGCACGAAACAAATTCTCTATGCCAGTGTGGTAGTGGATATCTCTTGGAGCAGATTGATGATTTCAAAATTCAATTATATATCTGGCATTCAGTTGACAACAAATGCAGCAAGAAGCTTACATGAGTGAAATTGTATATGCCCTTTCGAAACAATGAAAGCACTAAATAAGTTTTCTGTTGAATAAAATTTTAATTTTGACTATGCTAGTTTTAAAAAATATCAAAGGAACTTGTTTATATACTGTAATTCTTGGTATCTTCTCCTTACTATGGAATTAGAAAAGAATAATTTTGTTAGGTCATTTCAATTCCTAATTAAAAAAAATGTTAAAGACCTTATTTGATTCATCTTGAGGTGGATTTAAGCTTTAGCCATTTAAAAAGACCGATGCATGATGCGATATATAATAATGAGACATATATCAAAGAGTTGAATTAGTCATTATCTTGATCTGTGCCATCCAATATGACAGCCACTACCACTGTGACTATCAAGCACTTGACATGTGACTAATACAAATTGAGACATGCCGTAAATATAAAATGCATTATCATATACCAAATTTGACATAAAAGTATATGTAAAAAAATCTCAGTAATTATTTTTATCTTGATCGTATGTTGACATGGTAATATTTTAGATACGCTGAATATATAATATTATTAAAATTAATTTTACCTGTCTTTTTTTCCTTTTTCAATGCAGACTCTAGAACATTTAGTTATAAATGCGCTTCACCTTACATTTCTATAAGTGATCACTGCTCTTGATCAACCTCATTTTTAGGTTAGAACACCAGTGGAAAACCAATCAACTAATTGACTCGATCCCTTAATTTCCAATCCACTGTATTGCATTTTTACAGGGTTGAATACATTTGATATATATTTGATTTTTATAGTAACCTAGTGAGAAATACAGACTGGGAATTGTAATCTCTAGTTTACAGAGTAGGCACAGGTTGAGTGCATTGGTTAAGTTAGTATGCCTAATAAATGGAAGACACGTCTTGACTTTTCTTTCATGACTCCTAGAACGTGTAGTTTATAACTACCAGTCATTATGTGTGCAGGGATCACTGTAGGTAGAACAGAAGTTTTGTTTTGTTTTTGTAATTGCCACCTGTCACAGGGGAGGGATTAGTAAAAGGGCATCCAGCAACTCTTTAAAGTCCCTATATATTTTTATAGTCACTATCAGTCACTTTTCGCACATTATGAAAATTAGGAGACATAAAAAATACACTATATCCAGATTTCAACAAATTACGTGATAAAATTTCTAAAATATGTTTGAGCATAACATGGTAAAATGTGAACTGTTTGACTAAAAATATAAATGTCTCGGCTTTCTTTAAAATCAGAGTGTGTGCTAATATTGGGCTAGTATAATTATCCTAACAGTAATTGCTTGGAACAAAATGACAGCTGCCCTCTATGCATGTTCAAGTTTGACACCCTCCCCACTCTTCCCCATTGTCTTAGAAGTATTCTTTCTCATTATCTGCTTGATCTTATAAGTGTTTGGGTTTGTGGTCTCCAGACCTAATGTTCTCAAAGGTACTTTCTAAATCCCAGTGCTTATCTATCTATGAGCTCACAATTATCTAATTGGTTTGTAAGCCTCATAATTGAAAGCTATGCAACAGCTGATTAGATACTATTGCTTTTTTCCCCCACATCAGGCATACAACCTAATGTACTTTCTCCAGGTGCAGATTTATTATCTTTATATGTTTTGCTGAATGTGTTATAACATTTTTATGTTTATTAATGCTATTCATGCTCTTCCTCTGATGCTGTGTTTTCAATATGTTTCATTGTATTGAACAATGCATAGCTCCCTATTGACAATTTTACAAAAGCGATGTGTATTAGCCTGGCTTCCAAGGTTCTAAATGGATAGTTCCCCACTCACTGTTTTGTTGTTGTTTTGTTTTTGTTTTTTTGCTTTCTCATTATACTCTAATACAGGGATTTGACTCTAATGATATAAGTCTCCTTCTTGTCACTCCCAATTGAGCTGTGGTATAGTACTGAAGTTTCCGTATACGAGTCAGTGCCTTTCTCACTATATATATGTGAAAATCTTATCCACATACATACAGATTTTTCTATCCTGACACCAGATTTAACTGAATCAAAACCACTGAGGATGGGATTTATATGTCTAATGCATAATATATTAACTTACCATTTACCATGAAACCAAAATACCTATATTAGAATCTTAGCTTCTATATTTATTAGCTGTGCGACCTGCACAAATCATTTAACCTCTCAATATGCAAGTTTCCTAATCTGTAATTTGTACTGATAGTGTCTACCTTAAAGCTATCTGAAAGGTTGGTAAATAGATTAAATGAGGTAATATATGTAGAGCGTTTATAACAGTTTCAGGTATAGAACACACGATGGAAGTACGTGTTAAGCATGTGGTAACTAGATAGATGAGAGGTTTCTCCACATGGTTTTGACATGAATAAGGCTTAGGAACCAAAGAGACAGAAAGAAGGTGCTGAAATGCTTGGCCCATTTATCACTAAAGATCTGTCTTCTCTTCTACTTCCAGTTACTCTCAACACAGGTAGCTCCATATCCAGAGGATGCTTTGGCAAATATGTGGAGACACATGCGGTTGTCAAACGATTGGACAGAGTGGCGAGCAGGAAGATATTAGACATCCTTCAGTGTGAGGACAGTTGTCACATGATTAGATGACCAGCAGGAATCTTCCCTCAGTGTGAGGACAATCTTGTACAATAAAGAACAGTTCCAAATCCTTGCCATATTTGAACAGACCCTGGGTCCTCATATAAATGGGATGCCTGTTTCTAATTGAGACCAGAATTTAACCCTTTCACATATAGGAAACAAAATGGTCGCATACAACAATACATAGTGATTTTTCTAATACACAGTGATTTTTTTCACAGGTGTAACCTACATATAAGCCAAGGGAATATTTGTTTTCCTCTGGGACTTGACCAAGAGTAGGTCACCACTGTGGAAATCCACACTTCTGACAGCCATACTTCCTGACTTTTGAGCCACCAACACATTTGCAATTGCCACATATGGGACCATAATCTGATTCTACCTCATTTTGTCTTCTAGTGTACATGTGCCTGGCCAGTTATATTTTGAAATATATATTATTTGATTATAAAATATTTTTACTCCCCTTTGTGTTGCAGATAAGACCTTATATTAATTTCCTTGAAATTATGTGCATGGTTAGATTTTGTCATCTATTCATTTCATTTTGAAATAGTAAAAAGTTATCATAAAATATTTATTATAAAAGGAGACATGATGTCTGATAGGCTTGACACTCAAAACTCAGATCTAGAAGAGACTTAATCTTGCACAGTACTAAAGAACACTGCATTCTTTTAGAATACATGTAAGTGTTCGACTAAATTAATACATGCTTATTTCAGGTCATTTTGGAGTCTTTTACATGCTTTCAATGGGAATGTATATGTATACTGTCTCACCAAGTAGATTTTACAGTCTTCCAGGAAAGAAAGTGTCGCCTTGATTCCTTTTGTATCTTTTCACAGCAGGCATTCAATAAGTGGTGTTGACAGCCTGACTCAAGTTTAAAGAGAAGCAGGAAAACTCAGAGAGTAGAGTCAGAAGTTTAAAGCAAATTGAAAAAAGAGCGCCTGAAAAGTATTAGCTCACCAGAAGAAAACCAGCAAAGGTAAAGGAAAGAGAAACAGAGAATGTCTTTAAGGCAGTATTGGGGAATGTGATATTGAGGCAACTGGAATATTCAGTGGTTAGAGATATATACAAGGTGTGCCCTAGCTTACGAAAACCCACTATAGGAATCGACAACTTTTAAAAATGCAGATAAATTAGAGGAAATTTTTGGTGGGGGGAGGGCAGGAAAGAATGAATATCAAGCACACAAGATTGTGATTGGGCACCTGCAATGTGCTGACAATTTTGTATTGAAAAGTATAGGTTTTTTTTCAGTAGCTTTAAGTACATCTGCTCGCAATGGACCTAGCTCCATTCAAAGTAGGGTCCAGTTAACAAAACATTTATTTTATTCAGGCTTTTTGGCAGCATATGATTTCAAATATAAATGGACCTCTACATTGAATAAACCTAGGTAATGATTTTACTGTAGGCCTGAAGAAATGTCATATTCACCAAAGTAAATAGACACCATCATAATCTTCATGATTCCATCTCAAACAGGTATTTAGGCAAACAAAAAACCAAAGAGAGAATGAACACACTGTAGATGATCCCCATTGAAAGCAGATGAGGAGCTATGTGGGCTAAACTGGAATGGAATGTTTACTTTGCTGATTGACAACGAAAGCAATTTGAAAACAACCTGACTACACTGATCACAGTGATAAAGAATGACGTATCAGTACAGTACGACCTGATACCAAGGCCTCCACTTGTTTCCTAACATCGCCATTAAGTTAGAAATTCTTCCGGTGATCTATAGATCTCTCTCTCTCTCTCTCTCTCTCTCTCTCACACACACACACACACACCCATGCACGCACACATACACACATATATACACATTCATATATAAAGTTTTAAGTATATTCACATGGCAATTATTATTTAAAAATGAATCAGGAGTAAAAGGTAGAAAATAAAATAGTTAACTTTCAGTTCAGTATGGTTTCCTAAAAATAGGATGTACTTTTCCTACCATCCCAGATCTCATGGAAACATACATAAAAGAAAAGGGGATGCATAGGAATTTGGAAACCTGGGAAGAGTGACCAAAACCCAGAAGAGGGGTGCATTTTTTGAAAGAAACAGAACATGTAATATTCGGCCGACAATGGAACGCGAGATTGCTGAAAAGCACAAGGCAGGCAAAGAGAAAAACCCACCTTTTCCTCCAGGTGGTATGTTTTGGAGACGGAGGCCTTGTGAGGTCTGATTGGTAATTAATAAAAGGGCTGTGAAGTAGTTCTGCCAAGGGTACTAATCAGTTGTCAAGTGCAAGCGAAAATTACTCTGAATGAAGCAGATACGGATTGGCGTGGCTCACAGAATTGCAAGAAGGCTGGAGAACGAGGACGGAGGCTGGGCCGCCAGGAGCAACAACTCCAAGCCACAGAAGTGGCCTTGCTATGGAATCTCTACAACCCTATTCAGGTAGTATTGCAATGACTTACCATTGAGCCACTTCTGCTCCAGGAGGTGAATTTTGCAGGCGTGGGCACAGATCTTCCCTTTCAGAGCTTCAAATCCGGCACAGATGTATTTTGATTGGCAGAGTCTAAGTCTGATAACTAGAAAAGAGAATCACAAGAGCTTTGGTTTTTTATAAAGGGGAATTCTTTGCCTCAGCAAGACTCCTACGGTGGAAAATTCTCCTAACATGGAAAAGGGTTCAGAGGCTGGATGAGGGGAAACTAATGACAAATGTCTATTCATTACTATTTTCCACTGTTTCCTAATTTGGCCTCAGGATAGAGTTGGAGGGGTACAATATGAATAAGGAATTCGAATTTAGACATTCTCACAAGAGATTATGAGAGTTATAGAGTACAAGGTATGGAGAAGGTTCCAGATAACTTATGTCTACTATGAAGAATGGGTGCCTCCCCTTCCTGAACAAGTGAAATATTCTCATGCATTTACAACATGCTAGCCCACCACAAGTCCCACCTTTTGCTCCATTACATCACTGCTGGACATAGAACTCCTCATTGAGACTCATTTTCCCCCCTCTATGGGTATTTTCAGTGTTTCTTAGATGCTAATCTAAAAATACAAACATTCAACAAAGTCCCAGACATGTAAGGAAACTCAAAAGAGAAGAGATTCAACAAAATTAAGAAATGATCACACCAAAATTTTAATATAGGAAAAACAAAAATACTTATTAGTACCCTCTAGGAGAGAATAAAATGAAAGACTTCAATAGAAAAGCAAATTTGAAGCCTTGAGAATTAAGAAACATGGTAACTAAACTAAAAGTAAATACCGAGGGGTTAGATTAGGAGAAATGATACAGCTAAACACATGATACAGGAACTAAACTCATGAATTGGAAGATTGATCCAAATAATTTTTTTAACCTTATTAAGTGGTAATTGAAAACCGTACTTGTATATATTTAAAGTGCATGTGATGGGTTGATATACATTGTAGAATGATTACCAACATCAAGATAATTAACACATCTAACCTGTCACATAGTTAACTCTCTTTTGTTCGGTAAGAATGCTTAAGATCTAGCAACTTTCCAACGTGGTGGAGAAGTAGGGGGATCCGAAGTTCCCTCATCTCTCAAACACAGTAGTGTTGAGGCCAACAGACTTTGAACTCCAAGAGTCCAGGAAGCAAAGTGACAGAGATGCCTCCAGGCACTGGGACAACCTGGCGGGCCATAGATGCGTGATTGCAAACTGGGAGAGAGAAAACCCGCAGCAGAGGAATGGAGGGAAGGGATCCCCTCCTGCGGAGAGACAAAGGGAAGAGAAAGGGAGGCTGGGGAAGTGTAGGACTGTATCTGGACAAGGAAAAAACCAGGGACCAGGATGGAGAAAGATACAATCTCTAACTGCGGGGCTTTCCCTGGACTGGAATGGGCTGCTCTGTTCACGCACCTGGGGAGGAAGGGAGCCAGCCCCGGGCTTGGTAACTGGTTCAGACACGCAGTTCTAAGTGGGAGAAAGTAATCCCCTCCCTGGAATGCTGTGGGAAGAAGGTATATATCCGCTAAAAAGACAAAAGACTGCCTGCGCCCTCCAGCCGGAGACCATATATTGGGCAGTGCGGAGCTGCACTTGCCCGAAACCCCGGCGGCAGACGGAGTGGGAACCTTAAAGACATCAGGGTTTAAGTCCCAGCCAAGCACCAGGGAGGTGCGGGAGTTGGAGGGGTGGGGCAAACCGCCTTCTTTGCTCCCAGGGCACAGTGAGGACGGCTTGAACAGAGTGGTTTGGATCACCCGGTCTGTGGAAGAGAGACTGGGCGTCGCCATGTTTCGCCTGATCACCACCAAGGTGGGGCTTCTGGGAAAGGGCGGCGGGTCCACAGGGGAGGCGGGACCGCCTGCACCAAACCACGCCCCTCCGCGCCTGCTAACTGCGTATCTACGGCAGCCGAGTTGGTGCTGACAAGCCAGACAGGCCCTCCTCCAGATCGGGGCTCTTGCATTGCCTGATTTAATTCTCGGGTAATTCTTATTATATAGATATGGTCTTCCTTCCTTTTCTCCTTCTTGTCTCTTCCCTCCTCTAGTCTGGTTACTCTGGTTATTGGTTTGTTTAAGCAGACATAATCTATTCTCTTTATACATGTTCTATACCTTCTCTATTTTTCTTTCTCTCTCTCTGCATTAAGCCATATAGTTTCTCTGGTCAATTTTTATTTTGTTTTCTTCCCCCCCCCCCCCCCCCCCCCCCCCCCCCCCCCCCCCCGCCATTTCTCTCTTTGTGTGGGATAAGGCCGCTTCCATCAGCACTGCCTCCACCCTGGTGTTTACTTGTAGCTGGTGTTTCTGGTTTTTTGCTTTTGTTTTTGTGTTTGTTTTTGTTTTCTGGTTGTCTTTTGTTTGTTTTCCTTTCCAGGGCTACTTCAATGACAAAAAAATCAAAGCACATCTGGTGGAAGGTCCAAAACATCACTTTCAGTAGGGAGATAAAGTAACCAAAGTCACGAAAACAGAGAGCAAGTAACACACTCCAAAAAAACACCTCCTGAAGGACCAGGCCCTGGACAGTGTATGATCCCTCTTTAATACAGTAGTGCTCACAGGTGAAGGTCACATAAAAACTTTTAAAACACATAAGGGACAGAAAACTAGCCAAAATGATGAAATGGAAGAATTCTCCTCAAAAGAAATTCCAGGAAGAAAGGACAGCTAAAGAATTGATCAAAACAGATATAAACAATATAACTGAACAAGAATTTAGAGTAATAGAAGATTAATTGCTGTGCTTGAAAAAAGCACAGAAGACAGCAGAGAATCTATTGCTGCAGAGATCAAGGAACTAAATAATAGTCATGATGAATTAAAAAGTGCTGCAAATGAAGTGCAAAATAAACTAGAGGCGGTGACAGCGAGGATTGAAGAGGCAGAGGGGAGATTAAGTGAAATAGAGGTAAAATAAGGGAAAAAGATGAAGCTGAGAAAAAGATTTAAAAATTCTGGATCACGAGGGGAGAACTAGAGAACTAAGTGATTCAATGAAACAGAACAATATCTATATCGTAGTAGTTCCAGAAGAAGAAGAAAGAGGAAGGGGAGGAAGGTATACTTGAACAAATCAGCTGAGAACTTCCCCATTCTGGGGAAGAAAACAGACATTGAAATCTAGGAGGCACAGAATCCTAAAGCCAGTAACCGGGAGTCACCTGAACAGCGACCCGTAGGTAATCTACCACCCCTCACAGAAAAGGAACTGTTTTGTTTTCCTACTATAACTTTCTTGTTCCTGTTCCCTTTTGCCTATAAAATTCTTTCATTTAGAGGCGCCTGGGGGGCTCAGTCGGTTAATTGTCTGACTTTCGCTCAGGTCAAGATCTCACAGTTCATGAGTTTTAGCCCTGCATCGGGCTCTGTGTTGACAGCTCGGAGCCTGGAGCCTGCTTTAGATTCTGTGTCTCCCTCTCTCTGCTCCTCCCCCATTCATGCTCGCTCTCTCTCTCTCTCTCTCTCTCTCTCTCTCAAAAATAAATAAACATTAAAAAATTAAGGTTCTTTCATTTTGCACAGCTTTCCAAGACTCCTTTCTACTGTTAGGTTGGATGCTGCCTGATTTGAATCCATTTTTGCTCAAATGAACTCAGAATTTTTCATATGCCACAGTTTATCTTTTAACAGTTCTGTCGTCAGGAGAGGGATCCAAAGGAGACCCCATAGCCCCCAAGAGCCATGAGTAACCACACAAAGAGACCTGCTGAGCTCCTTAAGCTCCTTGCCTTCTAGCTATCTCTGAAGGTGGGGGTAAGTACCTTTCAGATCCTAGCTGTGCAAACCTTGCATTATGAGCTTTGAGATTTTATTTGACCTTTTTTTTTTTTTTTTTTTTTTTTTTCTGGACTGAGTCCAGAACCTAGCCAGAGTTGCACTGGGTTGGACTTAAAAAGCCAGACTGGGTTGGGATTCAAACTGGGTCCAACTTGAAAACCAGACAGAGTTCGGGGTCAGACCGAATCCATAGTCAGACTGGGCCTGACTTAAACTGCTCTGAGGTCAGTGTGAGACCACAGATAAAAAATAAAAATTGTTTTAAGGCTGAACAAGCAGGTTAACCTTACCAAAGATATTCTTGAATTACAGTGGCCACAGTGGAGAATTTTAACATATATAAGCCTTTTCATTTATGAGGTGTCCAACAAAAAGGGGTCTTAGCCAAGCACTCAGTACAAAGGGTCGAGGGGAAATTATTTTTCCTCCTTTATAGTTTCTGGTGACCAGGATGAGATCCACTTGCTCTGCAGACTGAAGACAGGATCCTGGAAAAATGAAGAGGCTGCAAAAGATGAAAGATCCACCCCTCACCTTTGTAAGTTTATTTATTTATTTTGAAAGAGAGAGAGCAAGAAGGTGCAAACTGGGGAGGGGGCAGAGAGAGGGAGAGAGAGAATTCCAAGCAGGTGCCTCGCTGTCAGCACAGAGCCCAATGTGGGGCTTTATCTCAGAAACCATGAGATCATGACCTGAGTGGAAATGAAGAGTCTGTCACTTAACCGACTGAGCCTCCCAGGTGCAGCAAGAGTAAGATTTTTTTTTTTTAAATTTTTTTAATTTATTTTATTTTTTATTTTTTTATTTAAAAAAAATTTTTTTTTCAACGTTTATTTATTTTTGGGACAAAGAGAGACAGAGCATGAACAGGGGAGGGGCAGAGAGAGAGGGAGACACAGAATCGGAAGCAGGCTCCAGGCTCTGCGCCATCAGCCCAGAGCCTGACGCAGGGCTCGAACTCACAGACCCCGAGATCGTGACCTGGCTGAAGTCGGACGCTTAACCGACTGCGCCACCCAGGCGCCCCGCAAGAGTAAGATTTTAACTGAAGTCATTTCTCCCAGATCTATATTGGTGGTGGCTGGTTAAGGGAGGAAGATAAAACTTCCCTTCCTTCCCAAATTCAGATTTTCAGGCAAAAAACATTTGTAAGAATTAGATCTTTAAATTGTGGCTCATGAATTTGCTTTCAAGTACCCATTGGTTTGATTGTCTCATTTTGTGTCCTGTGTATTTAGTTGGTGATTGTTAGGTTGGAGTCCCCCAAAATATGGTTGGACAGAAATGTGGGTTGCCCTCCATCTGTGACTAGGGCCTTACTCACCTTTTCCAGCTCTCAGAGGAATTGTCTTTCTTGTGTTTACCTTTGAGGATTGACTCTGTACCTAGTATCCTTTGCACCCTCTTTGGGGATGCCTTTTGCATCCAAGGGGTTGTTCCATACTTCCAGGAATATTTTACTATGTGCCCCAGCTGAGACCTGAGAAAATATTTGAAAGGATTTTTTATTTTTAGGTAACTCTATGGTCAAAAGTTAGCCAGGATGGAAGCTGATATTCAGAGGCTGATAGGATTTTTTTTTTTTTCCTACACCTTCTTCCTTCAGTTAAAGTGAAATGTATCCAGAGGGAAGAAAAACATTCTAAGTCTTTGTGGAAGGACTTAGTGAAACATTCCAAGACAAACAGTTCTACATCTAGAACAGAGAAATCTTTTGATTTCCATCTTAGTTGAAGATTTTCTCCCTGATAAAAAGAAACAAACTGAGGATAAGGTAGTTGGGTGGGTGGTTCACCATCCTGGTATTATCCAGGTTGTTAACCAGTTTTGTGAGGAATTAGAAACTGTACTTGTATTACAAATTGAGTCTTCAGAAATTCAACCCTAGAAACATAACCCACCCTTCCTTTACCAACCCCCAAGCCCGCCATGTCTCAAAATAAGGTATTTAAAACATGTTTTTTAGCCTCACACTTAAATAAAGTTAATATCCTGTTTAGAAGAAAGAAAATCAAGAATGTTAGTTCAAAAAACATTTTTGAAAAAGAAACTAATTCAGGGTGATGAATACAGAAAAGTCATGTTAAGAAAAAGAATGGAGGAGGGTCATTTGTAGATATATTAAGAAATCGTTGAGTTAATTTTCAAAGGCAAAGGAATAGCAAATAAAAAAAAAGGAGAGAAAATCCAGGAAAAGTTTTGTAAGGTGTTAATCTTTCTAATTTATTCAGTTCATTCAACAACCTCCTTGATCCAAGAAAGTCCGGTGTTGATTATTTAAATTTTCTGTCAAGTTTATTCCCCATCTCAAGTTTTTATCAATGATAAATTGTCATTGATTACATTATCTTATTTTGAAACTGATTTGTTCCCATGAGATTGGTATTTTAGGTAACAATTTGAGCATACTGTGAATTTTGCATTTGCTTGTGCATGGTTTTATCTGCAAGAAATACTAGGTTGATGCAGGAAATTTTCCAAATGAAGTGATTTAGGTAGGAATGCATGCACACACAGACATACACGTGCGCGCGCCTCAAATATCTTCCAGCTGCCTCAGTTCACTGCGTCTGGGATTACAATTTTCCCTATGATTTCTGTTAATCCTCCTTCCACCTCTTTACAATAACTCACAAGCAGCAACTTCTCTGTTGTCCACTTACACAAGCCAATTTCACATCTTTTTTTCCAGGTAAAATACTTGGTGTATTTTAGTACTTAAGTATTTCTTAGCTATTTAATGTGTATAAAACTCTTCTGGCCATAGTCGTTAGGTTCCTATCTCTTTTTTTCCAGTGTTTCACTGATGAAGCTTTCAAGTCTTGTGACATAGCCTCATTTTGTTGTTGTTGTTGTTGTTACCTAAGCCCTATGGTTTTTATTGCACAATTTTGCAGAATGCACTGATTTTTAGGAAGACCTATGTCTCACATCACAGAACTGACTGTATTGGGATATCTTAGAGGACTCTAATAGCTCCTTCTCTTGCTCTATAGTCATTTCACCATACCTACAGATTAAAGTCTTAACAGATTTATGCAGTAATTAAAGAAATGTAAGAATTTAGCATTTCATTACTATTGAGTTTAGCTACCAAGTCATGCTGTTGGATAGTCTCTTATTTGTGTCTAAATTACAGATTCTTTGTGCTTCTTCCATTGTTTCAACTGAGAGTTCATTTGGCAGCCAAATGATTCAGCCATTTGGAAACAAGTTGTATTTTGAGTGTATATATTATGAGTATTTGTAGAAATTTATGTTTAGAGAGGCATGGTATTGCCACATAGTTGCTAATAAAACATGACTAGGAAACGGCTTCTCCAATGCTCATGTAAATAAAGCCTAACATTACTCAAGAGGAAGCAAATTCCAATTGTAAAAATTGAAAATTCACTAATTCAGTAGACTCTTAATTAGGATTTAGTCAAGGTATTCATCACTGCCCGTTTGATGGGTCGTGGTGATGTAATAACGGCTGTTAAATATCCTTAGCTACATTTTTTCCCCCTCTTCAATCAAGCGGGTGACACCTTTAATAGATAAATTTAAAAGCCACATTTCTATCTTGATACTTTCAATAATTATGTTAAATTATGTCAGATTGTACACTCTCAGACATATGGAAGATAATAATTACTCATTATTTCCTAGAGTTGGCCCAAGAATTGGTAGACACCATCTTAGGTGGTCACCTAAATCTTCATTGACATAGGAGAAGCTGGAGATACTTAAAAGTAATTTGCCTAAATTTACATTAGCTATTGATGAAGGCTGGGATTTGAACCCAGGCATTCTGGACCCTTGAGTCTGTGCTTAATCACAGTACCTTTTTGACTTGGAAGAGTTGAACATGTCATTTCCTTGATTAAGAAAGGCAGTTAGCTTTGTGGTTTTGCAGTATGGTAGTGGTCACTTGGTCTAGCTTCTAGACCTCTGACCAGCAAATTTCAACTGTTAGTCCATTTATCCCAAAACTCTAGGGATCCATCTACCATTAACCTTTTATTTTGCTACTGGTGGGCTGAGCCAGACCTAAGTCACTCTACCCATAAGAATTGCTGTTGGGCACATCCATGCCTACCTAATTCTATTTTATCTCCATGAACCTGGGGAATAATAGCCTGTATTTGTCATTTAACTGTAGCTAGTCATTCTTTAACATTTTCTTTTCTAAATTTTACAACCCAAGTTCTTTAATTGCCTTCACAAATGTTCTTTGCTGTTCTCTTTTTTATTCTTTTATTGTTCATCTCTGGACCATCTAATGTTTGACTTTAAAGGATATTTTATTGAAAACATATAGATCTGGAATCTTTTCTCTTTTTGAAACTGCACTGTATTGAGTATTAAATTATATGGGCCATAACTAGACTTTGCCAATTATTTTTCACCTATCTGTAGTTGTGTTAGATATTTCATTATAGACCCGTTTCTTCAGGGAACATTGAAGTTCATAGGAATAAAGAGATTGAGCAGTTTGATTTTGGAGCAATAACATATTTGCTGCATGGGCCATTAGCTATTTGTGAGGGCTTGAATGACTTCCTTGTTTCTTTTGGTCTCAGTCGGTTCTTTATGAAAATAAGAGTTGAACTTATTGTTCTGTACTATTCCTTTTAGCTTTAACATTGATCGTTGGCATGGAAGTGACTCACCATGTCATCTTACTCAGTTGTAGTGTGGTATAATTTCATTAACAGATAAGACACTTTGTTACTAGTTCGGTGCTGACTCATTGTTTTCCTGTCTTTGTGTGAGAATCTTGTGCCGTTAAAAACTTTTTAATTTGGTTTTATCCTAAGGATTTATTTTATTTAAAATTCCCTTAGCCCTTGGCTCATTTCTTTTTTCTTTTTTCTTTTCTTTTTCTTTCTTTCTTTCTTTCTTTCTTTCTTTCTTTCTTTCTTTCTTTCTTTCTTTCTTTCTTTAGAGAGAAAGAAAGAATGTGAGAAGGGGAGGGGTAGACAGAGAGAGAGAGAGAGAGATTGAGAATCTCAAGCAGGCTTCATGCTGGCTATAGAGTCTGGAGCCCAAGCAGGACTCAGCCTCACACTGAGATTGTGACCTGAGTCAAGGTCAAGAGTGAGATGCTTAACTGACTGAGCCACCCAGGCATTCTGGCCTTTGACTCATTTCTAATTGATTAATATCATTCATTTTCTTTTTCTTATTATTTTAAAAAGGTATTCCTTTTGGAGTTAAATGTGTAGAATTCCCCCCCCCACCCCCACCCTGTATTTTCATTCAAAACACTGGGTAGGATTAAAGTATGTCAGTTCTTCAACTGACGTCCAGGGACTGGGGGGCGGGGGGGGGGGGGAAGCAGGGAGTGGCTCTTTTAAGATCACCTGTCTTTTGGCAGGTACAAAACACAGGTTTGCTGTCAGTTTTCATTTTAAAACTGAAACCAGAGCCCAGAGACAAGGTTTTCCACAGTCCTTTGAACAATCCCCCCCCAATTTTACACAATTATACGTTGCATAGTCTCAACATTCATAAAATGAAACTTTTACTGTTTAACTGATACAATTAAATTTACAGCTAAAACAATTAAAGGAACTGGGAGGTATATTCCAGTAAAATTATTTGATATTTAGAAAGGGGAAAATGAACATTAAATGAATGCATTATATTACATTTTATGATCACCTTAATAAGGGAAAATGTTACATCAATTAAAAAGAATAGGATGTCATATATAATGAAAGGAGTAAAACAACAATAAACTATTAGAAGGAACAGGGAAATTGCAAGATGACTAATTAATAAAGAAGTGGGATAAAAAGGTATCAACACATGATTTTTCAGAATGAAAGGACCCACTGAGTTTCTAGTTAAATGAATGGAGAAAAACCCACATTAAAGGACATATTTGTGGGGCACCTGAGTGACTCAGTCAGTTGAGCATTCGACTTCGGCTTAGGTCATGGTCTCGCGGTTTGTGAATTTGAGCCCCACATCAGGCTGTCTGCTGTCAGCGCAAAGCCCACTTATGATCCCTGTCCCCCTCTCTCTGCCCCTCCCCTTCTTGCACTCTCTCAAAAATAAAATAAAATATTAAGAAAGAACATATTTGTGAATTTCCAGAATAGTAGGGACAAAGGAAAGATCTTAAAACCTTCCAAATAAGGAGGAAAAAGCAAGTCACATACAAAAAGAGCAATCATAGTTGGGCCCGCAAATCCCAAAATGTGAAGCATGACAATTCCATGTTCTACTTCCTAGAAATATGGTGGAGAGGCGTAACTGAAATAGGAACTTTCTCTCCCAGGTTGCTCCCAGGCTCATCCAAGATAAGCCTGAGCCAGCAAGTGAAGGCCATCAGAGAGCATAAAAAGCTTGGTGAAATGAGCCCAAGGGAGAGTAACACCTACTCAACATAAGGCCGACCTGGGAACACAGATTGAAGACACAGACACTAAGCAGACTGAGGCAGGTCTTTCAAGTCCTGGCTCATTTTGAAAAGGCAAAGAAGAGGTGACATTTAGGCCAAACATCACATCAATGAAGCAAAACCTTTGTGCTCATTCTCAGTATATTTCTAAGCTCTTGTGTGTGTGTGTGTGTGTGTGTGTGTGTGTGTGTGCGCGTGTGTGTGTGTATGTGTGTGTGTTTGGTGAGGGGACGGGACAGTGACTTAGGAGAAGGATCTTATTGAAAGAATGAATATGCAGTAAGATCAGTCCCTTGGTTGGGCTTGGAGAAAGACGTAAATCTCCAGAGCAGCTTGGAAAGGAAAAATGGGGTGTTCCTGGGAGGTGCGATTTATAGGGCTAAAACTGAGACAGTCCCTGGCAAAGCTGCATGATTTGATCACCCAAAGTTCCAGAGAGTCTGAGGATGAAGAGATAAATGCATCCCTGGATGGAATGAAGAATAGCCAAGGGAGAAAAATGAAAGTGGAAAGAGCTTGACTGTAGAGTTCAGGATGAGCCGACCTTTGAGGGAGTCCTTCAACCAAAACAGTGAAAGGCCGAGCGTGGGGCTGGCATGAGGCAGACACAACATAGTATATGCCCAAGAGATTGTAAATAGCTCATGTCTGCCCTTTCTCAAGTTTAAATAGGTCTCTGTAAAAAAATAAAATATGCCAAATTCCAAATCTATCTCTTCTTGGGATTAATTGGTGGTACACATGAGCTTAAACAAAAATTGGGTTTTTCTAGGTATTAGAGTTCGCGAAGTTTTGTTTTGATTTCTGATTCTTTGGACCTATGTACCATAGAGAACCATTGCTATCAGTTGAAATCAAATACCCCCATCAGAGTGACATAGTGACAAACTCTGTGCTATGCCTCCCTCTGGTGCTCCCCGTAGACCCATGCTTCATTACCTTTTGAAATTCCCAAGGACACAGTTCATTTTCATAAACACAAGATGTGATAGAAATTCAACAAAGGCCCCACGACATTGGCTGCTGTCAGGAAAAAAGCCTAATTGGTCTATCTGCTAAAAAATATGCTCAGAATGCAGACCTAGACTGAAATCTCAAAGGCTGGTTTTGAAAGATCTGCTGAACCAGGGGGTTTAGCGATGTATATTTTAAGAAGAGAACATTAATGTAGAAATTGAAGCATAATTTGAGATTGGGTTTTTGTGTTTTCCTTTTCTTTCTCATGTAGAGAAAGTAAAAGGTTTTTCCAAGTATGACTGCCACGTTTTCATGGTCAATACTATGAGACCTGATGGCATTGATTCCCATCATGTAATTTACCCCAGCAGTCCTGCATTTTGAAATACTGAGTAATTATTCTCTACACTGGCTCTTCATTTTGTGTGCCATATGGGATTAACTAGAAATAATATTTAAAAATTTTAGGTGTCTGGAAAGTAACAAAGAAAATGAAATATGGTTTAGAAAAGCAGGTTAATGCCTTTGAGGGAAAATAAATGATAGAAAAATTTAAATACTCAATGGGAAGGTAAAAGTTGTAGAGAAATAAAGCTGCAGGGTATTACATAAATGAGAAATAATAAATTAGATATGGAAATAAAACATTTTTTACAAAGGGCAACTGCAAGTTAGAAAATATTTCATATTTCCCATTGTGGTTGAGTCTATTGTTTTCAAAGTCACTGATGAGACTTAAAACAGGCTATCACTTTTTAAAATAGATTCAAATCTGTATAACCTTGGAGCTCTTAATCCATTTGCATTTTACCATCTGCTTTGCATGCTTCTTAACTTAATATGCACATCAGAATTGATTCAACTTGCAAGCTCCTTCAGGAAGACATGTGCTACAATTGTATCGCCGAAATGATGATACTCAATAGTCTGTACAGCATAAATCTGAAAGGACAGCATGGAGAGAATACTAGACAAAGAGTTAGGAGACTCCACTCCAGTCATATCGTAATTATTAGCTCGCTTTGTGACCTTGAACAACAAATCTAAACCTTCCAGTTTTCAATTTTCACATGTAAAATGGATTAGGCCACATCTTTGAGACTCTTTCCAAGTCCAAAATTCTCACAAATACATCCTCTTACTGGGGGGGTAGGACTGATCATTTCAGTTAAGAAACAGACATCAACTGGTGCCTCTACTTCCCTCTTCTGATCATCATATTTAGGAAACACATCTTGAGAGTTTCAAATGGAAAAAAAATCATGGTCTCGTAACATATGCCACTAACAAATATTACAAACTGGATATTAAAAGCTGCATACTAATAAAAATGCATGAAAAATTAAAAACTAAAATGAGTCTAAATGCATCAATAATCATAATACTTGTAAATATAAGAAACTTTCTTGATGACAATCTCTTAGAGAAAGTTTTTGCTGTAAAAGCAAAAACTAAATCCAGCTCTCAGGTAATTTCAAGAGACATCCCTATGATATAAAGATATAGAAAGTTTGAAAGGTAGGAAATGGAAAATGTGTTTTTAAAATTCTATTCAAAAGAACATTGATGTGGCACTATTATCAAAACAGATAGTTCCAAGACAAATATATTGGTAGGGATAATGAGGATTATCACTTAACCATAAAAGGAATGATTCACTATAAAGATATACCAGTTCTGAACCCTGAATATACCTGTAGCCTCAAACATAAGACATAAATATTGACAGAATTACCAAGGAAAAATAGCATTTTTAGATACTGATCAGTCAAACAATCTAATAAACAGCCTGAATGGATAGTCATGTGTACAACTCTGCAGCCAAGATTGAGAAAATATATATACCCTTCCAAGGCATCAAAGCCTATGAACAAACATTTATATAGAATCTGAGCATCTGTATCTACGACGACATTATATGCACTATGCTATTAAACATCAGAAATGTAAAGATCAAAAACAAACTCTACAAGTCTCCCTAGACATGGTAGTCTTTCATTGTGGTAGCCAAAGGAAGCAGAAAAGATCTGATTTCCAATGGGAAGTTTATGTGATTTGATAAATGTATGTATCTGAAAACTACCACTAAAATCAATATAGAGAACATTTCCATTACTGCAACTTGAGTCCCAGGTAGACACTGACATGCTTTCTTTCGCTTATATGTAGGATTCACCTTTTTCTAGAGTTTCATAGAAATGGAATAATATAGTTTCGTGTCTGGTTTCTTTCACTCAATGTGTTGTTTTTAGATTCAGCCACATTGTTCTCAGTTGTTAGTTCTTTTATATTGCCAACTACTCCCTACCAACTGCTTTTCCATTTGCTTCTTGATAGACATTCTGATTGTTCCCAATTTTTGACTACAGAAAACAGTTGACGTGAACATTCTTGTACAAGTGTTTTTGTGCATAAATGTTTTCACATTTCCTGGGTGAATATCTTAGTTGAATAGCTGAATCATATGGTAACTGTATGTGTAAATTCTTTTCTTAAAATTTTTAAAAAATGTTTTATTTATTCTTGAGAGAGAGAGAGAGACAGAGCATGAGCGAGGGAGGGGCAGAGAGAGAGCGGGACACAGAATCCAAAGCAGGATCCAGGCTCTGAGCTGTCAGCACAGAGCCTGACGCGGGACTCAAACTCACAAGCGGTGAGATCATGACCTGAGCTGAAGTCGGACACTCAACCGACTGAGCCACCCAGGTGCCCCTGTATGTTTAAATTCTTTTAAAAAATCAGTGTCCCAAAGGTTTTATCCTTTCATGTTCCTACCAGCCATGTATGAGCACCAGTTTTTCTACTACCTGGACAAGTCTTTTCAACTTTGGACATTTGAGTGTGAGTGTACACTCACACTCACTTGCAGTTTAAAGTCACATTTTCTCTGATGACTAATGACGTTGAACATCTTTTCATGTGTTTATTAGTTATTTGTATTTTCTTTTTTGATGGAGTGTCTGTTCAAATCATTTGCCCATTTTTAAGTCAGATCTCCTTTGAGTTATTGAGTTGTAAATATTCTTTTTAAAAAATATATATAATGTTTTATTTATTTTTGACACACACACACACACACATACAGAGAGAGAGAGAGAGAGAGAGAGAGAGAGAGAGAGAGAGAGAGAGGATAAGGGGCAGAGAGCGAGGGAGACAGAGGATCTGAAGCAGGCTCTGCGCTTCCAGCAGCTAGCCTGATGTGGGGCTTGAACTCATGAACTGTGAGATCATGACCTGAAGCAAAGTCAGATACTTAACTGACTGAGCTACCCAAGGTGCCCCGAGTTGTAAATATTCTTTATATATTGTGCATACAAGTCCTTTATCACATGTGTGTAGTGCAAATATCTTCTCTCAGATTGTGACTTTCCATAAGTGTCTTCAGAAAAATAGTAATTTAAAAAAAATTTTTTTTAACGTTTATTTATTTTTGAGACAGAGAGAGACAGAGCATGAACGGGGAGGGTCAGAGAGAGAGGGAGACTCAGAATCTGAAACAGGCTCCAGGCTCTGAGCAGTCAGCACAGAGCCCCATGTGGGGCTTGAACTCATGGACCACGAGATCGTGACCTGAGCCGAAGTCGGACGCCCAACCAACTGAGCCACCCAGGCGCCCCGAGAAAAACAGTAATTTTTAATTGTGATTACGTTCAGTTCTTTTATGATTCATGGTTTGTTGTGTGTGTATGTGTATGACTTTGGAACTTTTTGCTAGTCCAAGATCACATATCTTTCTCTTATATTTTCTTCTAGAATTTTATAATTAAAGTTTTCCCATTTAAGTCTAAGAACCATTTTGAATTAATTTTTTTAAGATGCAGTTAAGAGTTGAGATTTAGTTTTTCTCATATGGTTACCCAGTTGTTCTAACATCACTGTTGAAGAGTCTATATTGTGTTCCTTTGGTGGTGTCATGGTTCCTTGATTCGTCCTGTTCCTTGAAGTCTTGTGTTGCTGTCTTTACATAAAAACAAGTGGCCTCTTCCTCCAGTCTTTACATTCCCCAGATAAGATCCATTTATAGATCTTACTGCTTTCTTCATGACTATCTTCTCATTTCGAGGGTAAACCCTATATGTCAGCCTCTTTATATGTTATAGGATTTTATTTGTTATAAATTGTTAAGGGTTTTTGCATTTATATGCATAAGGATGTAGTCTGCAGCTCCTGTTTTTGTAAAGTCTTCAACTGATTTTGGTGATAGAGTGATGCTAGCTTTATAAAGTGACTTGATAAGTGCTTCCTTCTCTGCTGTCTGAAAGAGTATGTATGTGGTTGGTATTATTTATTTCATAAATGTATGACATAATTCATATAAATCATAAGGTTCTACAGTTTTTTGAAAATGATAGAAAAATCAATGTGTTTAACGAATATTTCAAAAATTAGATTTTCTGTATCATCTTGTATTAGTTTTGGTTCACTGATTTTCAAGGAATTTGTTTTTCTTGGAAGTAGCATATATTGTTATTAAGTTGTGAAATTATCCTTTATTATATTTTTAATGTCTGTGGGATCTTTAGTGATCTCCTCCATCATTTTTGGCAATTTGTGTCTCTTCTCTCTCTTTTTTCTTGATCAGGATAATTAGTTACCATTTTTGTTGACCTTCTCAAAGGAACAATTTTTGCTTTAACCGATTTTTCTTTATTGTTTTTCTGTATTGATTTTCAATTATGTATCCATTATTTTCTTCATTATGCTAATTTATTTTAATTAGCTCTTCTTTTCCTAGTTTCTTAAGTTGAGAGCTTACCTCACTTATTTTTAGAACTTTCTTCTTTTCTAAGTTTATCAATCTATAATTATCTCTCTAAGAACTGTTTTAGCCAAAACTTACAAATTTTGATATTTTGATGACTTCATTTTCACCAGTTGAAGGCATTTCTAATTCTTTTGGTGATTCTTTCTTTGACATATTTGTTTAGAAGTGCATTGTTTTGTGTCTATATATTTGGGAATTTCCCAGATAGCTTTGTTAATTTCTGTGCTAATTCTATTGTTGTCAGAGAACATACTGTGTATTTGAATCTTTTACAATTTATTGACTTGTTTTATAGTCCACCATATGGTTTATCTTGGTAGCATGTGGCATGTTCAATTGAAAATAATGTATGTGTTGCTGTTCTTTGGTAAAGTGTTGTGTAAATAAATGTCAGTTAGGTCACATTGATAGAATGTGTTGCTCAGTTTTCTGTATCTTCACTGATATTCTGTCTACATGTTCTATCATTGCTCAGAATGTTGAACTCTCTAATTAGAATAATATATTTGCTTCTTTCTCATTTCAGTTCTGCTGATTTGTTGCTCCATGGAATTTTGAAACTCGTTTTTAAAATTTGTGTTTAGGCACGTAGAGTATAAAATTATTGTATCTTCATTGAGAATTGACCTATTTATCCTTATGAAGCATTATGAAATATTCTTTTTAATCCCTGTTAATATTCTTTGATTTGCATTTTATCTAATCACAGTCACTATAGCTTTCTTAATATTAGTGTTTGTACAGTCCTTTTTGTACCATTTTACTTTTATCCTGTTGACATCTTTACACTTAAAATACTTAAATGTAGACAAAATATAGTTCATTATTGCTTTTTTGTTCAGTCTGATAATCTCTGATCTTTAATTAGAGTGCTTAGACCATTTGTATTTAAGTAAATTTTAACATAATTGGCTTACATATACCACCATGCTATCTGATATTTGTTTATTTCTCTTTATCTTTTGATTATTTTTTGTCTAATTTGTTAATATTTATCTCCATTATTGGTGTATTAGGTATACATCTTTTTGTGGCTACTGTAGATTTTGCACTATATATCTGTAACTTAACATATTTTACATTACATGTATGGCTAAAAACCTTAAAAAATTTTCCCTAAACCATTTCCCTTCCAATCCTTTGTATTTTTGTTGTGGTGCACTTTATGTGTATATAGGTATAGTTATAGGAATAAGTTAAATCCCACAGTATATTTTTGTTTTAAACAACCAATTATACATACATATATGTATATATATATATTTTTTTTTTCCTCCCTTAATAAAACAAACCTGGGTGGCCTTGGTGGCTCAGTCAGTTAAGTGTCCAACTCTTGATTTCAGCTCAGGTCACGATCCCTCAGTTCATGAATTCAAGCCCCATATCAGGGTCCGTGCTGACAGTGCAGAACCTACGTGGGATTCTCTCTTTCCCTCTCTCTCTGCCCCTCTCATGCACTCTCTCAAAGTAAATACATAAACTTAAAAAAATAAAAATTAAACATAAAACAAACATGCTTTTATGTCTACCTACCTATTTACCTTTTATTTTTCTTTCTTTTTTGTCATCTAGTTTTTTGTCTGGTATCATTTCATTATATCTGAAGAATTTCCTTCAACATTTCTTTCAGTGAATACTTGCTGGCAAAACATTGTTACAGATTTTTTTTGGCCTGGAAAAGTCTTCATTGCTTATTTTTTTGTAGAATATTTTCACTGTGTTGTTTGACAAGTTTCTTTTCCCCCTTTCATTTCATCAACTCTGAATCACTGACTTTTCATGTGTCTGTGGTCATTTTTTTTATTATGTAAAAAATGTATCTTTTTTCCTATGATTTTTCGCTTTGTTGAAGTTTTCAGTAATCTGATTGTAATGTGTGTTGGTGTGGTTTTGTATTCAGTTAGTGTTTATTGATCTTCTTGAATCTGTGGGTTTATTGTTTTCACCAAATTTGGAAAACTCTTGGACAATTTTGGAATTTTAATTTCCCTAAATATTTTTCTATCTCCCTCTTCTTTCCTTTCTTCTGGTACTCAAACTACATGGTGGTTACACATCTTGCAATTAAGCACACATCACCGAGACTCTTCTTTTTTCCAATCTCTCTTGCTCTCTCTCTCTTTTTTTTTTTCCTCTCATTGTATTTTTTAGGTAGTTGCTTTTGTTATGTCTTCAGGTTCACTGACCTTTCTTTCTGAGTGTCTAATCTGGTGTTAATTCTTCCTAGTGACAGTTTCATTTCAGTATTTCATTTCTAGAAGTTCCATTTGATTCTTATATTTTCTATTTCTCTTCTCATTATGTTTCTCTTTAAATCTTTGAGCAAAATTGACACATTAATAATAATGATGTTAGTATACTTTTCTCCTAATTCCATTGTCATTGTCATTTCTATGTCTGCTTCTGTTATTTGATTCTTCTCCCGGTTGTAGGTTACATTTTTCTGCTTTTTCACTTATCTAGTGGTTTTTGTTGACTGATAGGCATTATGATTTTACATTTTTTTCGAGTATTGAACTTTTCAGATTTGTATGAAGAATGTCCTGGCAGGCAATCAAGTTGGTTACAAATCATTTTGATGCTTTTGTGATTTGTTTTCAAGCTTTTGGGTTGGGGACAGGTAGAGAGTAGCCTCCACTCTAGCTTCATTACTAAAGCTTGATTCTTTCAGGACATGTACTGAATGCCCTGTATATTAACAAGGTCTTTCCATTTTGGTTGGTGGGAACACACATTATTTCTTGCCCTGAGTGAGCGCTAGGAATTATTTGCCGACAGATTACCAATACATTTTCTTTCCCTGAAAGTTGTTCTTTGTCTGGTCCACCACAAATATATGCAGATTTATATTCAGCTAAAGATTCAAGAGGACTGCGATACATATTGGACCTCTTTCTCTTCATAGCTTTCTCCTCTCTGGCATTCTATAATTCCTCCTTTGCCTCCCACGACTAATTTGAGTTTCCTTGGCCTCATTGAATGTCAATCTCTGTGTCCTGTACTAAGAAAGATGGCAGTCTCTATTTGAGTTTCCCTTCCTTCTTACCCAGTCCTGAAACTGGACATAGGCAGAAAGCCAAAGACTCCTGTTTTCAAGGACTGTAGGTCTGTGCCATTTGCTTTCTAGTGACTAAAAAAGTAATTTCATATATTCTGTCTAAGTTTTAATGGTCTGCAGTAGAAGCGGTATTGTAGCATTATTACTCCATCATGGCCAGGTAGGATTTGAATTTCTTTATAAAGTAGATTTAGATATGTTTTTCTGCTGTGTAAAAATTCTGTTTATTCCAAAATGTCAGCCACAGCAGATTTAGTATGCATGGAATAATAATTTTATCTTATCAAAAAAATCATTTCCAAAACTCTATAATAAATCTAAAGGTCAGATTATGAATATAAATGTACTTTGAAAAATGTCCCCCTTTTTCCTTGCCTTCTCCATTTTGATTGCCTATCATGATCTAAGATTGCTCAGTCTATTAATGGTTCAGGTCAGATACTATGTGGGACACAATGAGTTTAAAAATATTTTGAAAGATTATAGTATTATTTTCCTTGAATAGGTTATAGTCTAATTTAAAAAAACCAGGAATGAGAATATAATCATCAAGTATAAAACATGAAGTACTACAATTTTTCAGAGTATGCAGAGGGCACTACTGGCTGCTTTGAAGAGCATTTCAATGACTTGGTCTTAATATTGGGATGTTCCAATAGCAGTCCTCTGAAGGAATCACTTTGCATTTCCATGCTACAGTCACGTAATGGTTTATTCAGAAGTTCCTCAGAGCAGGTGAGGCCTTCCTTAGGCAAAATTCATACCCTAAATAGATTGCATTTGCCCAGAATAACAAGCTTTTCTCTTTTTGCATAATCTTCTCATATTCTTTCCTACTCATGGACATTTGTATGCTAGGTATAGTTATGTGTAGTTTATGTTTTCGGTTAATCTCTATTGCTTACACTTTGCATATCCCTTTGGTTACTAAGTTCTGATAACAGACATTAATATAGAATTCCATGAGTGACCTTTTGGTGACCACAGCTTCACTGGATTCTCAGGTTAATTTCCCTTGTGGTTTGATTTCTCTGAATATCAGTCAAATAAAATTGCAACATCGTTGCATTGAGGTAGTGCATGTACATCTTAAATTTTACGTGTGAATAATAATTCTTATTTGTTTTCAGTAAATATCTGAGACCATCTACCTTAACGGACCCTGCAAATGCAATGCCAAATAGTGCAATTCTCTGAAGAATGGCTAAAAATATGGGTACACACATTAATGAAGAGGGAAAATGCTTACCAGCTATAACTGAGTGGTTCCATTTACTCGTGTTAACCTGGGAGGGGTGTTTACTATGATTTAGTTCAAGGTGAGTGGTTTTGGAGGCATCTGCATAAAACCCTGGTAGTCAATTACTTTCTGTAGAGCTGCTTACCAAGATAAGTTTTAAAATTCAGTAAGACAAAGATGATGTCAGTTTCCCTAATTTGAAGTTTCTTTAACAGAAAAAAAGGGTCTCTCAGAGGTTTTTGCTTTAGTTCAGGCTTAAAAACTGACTGAGAACTGAGAATTTAGTAAAGAAACTAAATTTATGTGGATTTCAAGGCCCATGACAGATGAACTGATGAAGAGGTAAATAGAATACCTCAAACCATTACTACAAAATTAATTTCCTGATTGAGGTAGGAGGACCACAATGACTCCTGCCCTGGGTATGCATCTTGATTAGGTATATTATAGTCTATAATTTTATTTATAGTTGCCATGAGGAGAGAAGAATGTTAATGCTGTCATCTATAAATTCTGGAGAAGAATTGATTTTATTTTTGATTCTTCCATCAGCAAATCGGGTGACCTGAGGTAAGTCAATGTGACTCCGGGACTCAAGCTTCCTATGAAAAATATGAGGGAGGTTAAACCAGATGAGACCTAAGTTTTCTTCCAACTTATTTCCTGACTTTATAAATTTTAAATTATAAAGATAAAGCTTAGAAACTTAGAAATAACCATGACTGGTCTAGATTAATGTTCCAACTAGCCCCCAAATCTGTGCAAACAATGGCCCTTAGGGATGAACCATGAGTGGTTGTAATTTTTCATTCTGACATCAACCTTAGAGGTAGAACATGCGTCAGTTCTTCTTAATCTCTGTTGATGGCACTGTGGTATATAAATTCAGCCAATCCCCTTCAAAACTTACTTATATTTGCTGTCAGTACCTACCTCTTGGGGATTACATTTCGTAAGATTATTGTCCTCTGTCTAAAAAAGTACTTCCTTTTTTTCTTTTTCCTAAGTTTGCCTTGCTCAGTTTGAGAAACATCTCCTTTAAAGAAGACTCACCCTAGTCTTTCAGATTTTGAAAGTTAGGTTTATGTTTGTTCTGGTCATACCAATTTTGTATCGTAATGATTTTAATGTGGTTAGCATCCTATGGTTTTGCCTTTCCTGGCTGAAGACTTTTCCTCTTTCAGTTTCTTCTTGCATTGCTGGATGACTTCCCTAGCTTGATTCCTACTCCAAATCCCTGTGATTGTTTTGGTTTTCCTTTCCGAAAATCTCCCAATTCCATTTTGCATTTCTGGAGGTGCAACAACAAAGAAATATATAGGGTTTTAGAGGAAGAAGCAGATGGGAAAGGTGGTGTATTTTCTTATATTTTTGCAAACAGTCCATACCTTGCTGGATTTTTGGGTTACATAAATGCCCTAAGTCTATATTTTCAAGAAGCCACTCACTACTCACCTAACTGAAATTGTATTTTTTTAAAGGAGTGCATATTTATCCTTTTTTTTTTCTGTTTCCCTCCTTCCTTCACTCTTCTCTCCTTCTCTTGGTTTTTATTCTTCCCTCCTCACTTATTGTTGCTTAAACAAACCAGTCATTTGGGTTATGGGATTTTTAGAATGGGGAAATCTATCTTCTAGTGGTTTATTACCTAAATTTTAGTTGAAGATAGTAAGCATTAAGAAATATTATATACTACCACCGTAAGTCCACTTCCTTTAAATCACTGAAAACATAATAAGCCTAGTTTAAATATATAGCATCAAAATAAATAACCAAAACATAAGGCAATGATTTTCTGGAAAGCCACGGGGAATGTTGAGAAAAAAGAAACTAAGAAAGGGCCTCAGAGATTCGAACTAACAAGAATTAAAGATATGTAAGCTTGAGTTATTTCATTGCCTATATGAGAGGTATTGCTTTTCTCTTTCTCAAGGTGTAGTCCTATTTCAAATGTAATCACTCTATGTTCCTTTCTTTTCCTTGATTCCATCTTACCCCAAATTAGTATCCATTTGGCTCACTCCTGTACATGCTGCTCAGTCTGATGGACAGTAGGGTACAAACCAGCAGAAGAGGGCAGCATGCTTCAGTTTATTGAGCACCTGTCATATGTCAGGCACTTTCCTAGGCACTTTTCTTGTTTCATGAAATCCTCACAACATCCCTGAGGGATAATTGTTATTTTCCTCCTTTTACACGTGAATCATCTGAGGCCCATTCATTCCTTTTCCCTAGGATATGCAGGTGGAACGTGGCAGTGGAATTTGAGCTCAGATTCTACTTTGCCAGTAAGCAGCTTTTAAGCACTGCCATGAACTATGGCATTATAAACTTGTTAGAATCAAGATTTTCCATTTTCTAGTTAACCTTTGTTTGAACATGACAGTATAGAGCTATTCTCTTCATCAGGTATTTTTGTTTTATTCTTATTTCTCACGAGACTAAATTTTACAACAGAATTTTGTAGATCGAGCAGAATGGCTTAAACAAGTCTTTTTCTAAAACAAGTCCTCAAGGATATTGAAAACACAGTACGCTCCCATCTGTTATTCTTCCTTTATTTAGTGTCCATTGCCTTCAAATAGTCCAGAAATCAAGGTGTGTGTGTGAGTGTGTTTCTGTTTTAAAGAAACAGTCAGAGGTGGCCTTACTTCATCCAGCCTCATTCCTGTTGCACTTGTTGATAATAATTTTTAATATTTTTAGAATTATGTCATAGATTAATTTGCAATTGTGGAAAACATCAGAGACCTCAGAGTCAGTGGTTTTCCCTATTTATACCTAAATCTCTGAAGATTCCAGAATTTATCAGGGATGACAGACAATGTAAATGAAGAAAAAGGAAATAAAATGAAACAGAATTTCTTGATAGGCCTCATTTGAAATATTCATGCGAAATTAGAGTAGAACTTTATTTTAAAAATATCTACTGATGAACATGCATGTTTCTCATGTTAATAAGTCATCAATTAGCTAATTTTATAATTGTCCATGGTCTGTCAAACACTGAATTTTCTCAGTAGGAAAATGCAGTACTTTCCTTCTCAGGGGCCCTCAAGGGGAAAAGAAGTAATTACTGTCAATGGTCCTTCACTCCCTAAGTGCCGTAAGTTGCAAACCCACTCATTTGTAATTCTAGCCACAGATTCTCTTTCTCAAATTAGTTGAGGTAATAACTGGAGGCTGACAGAATGCTTATTTAAAACCACCACTAGAATGCATATGTAAATATATCTTAAGTTATCTTAAGTTACTGAGAGAGGATTGGAATGTTATAAGCAAAACAATAATTGAAATGATAGGAATGATGATGGAGTTTAATTTTTTTCATTATTCCCTCCCAATTCAATACAACCTGTGTTTATGTTCCTTAACTGGTAGTCAACTTGAATGATTTGACTCAGCATGATAATACCACTTACTGTTTCATCAGCCATTACATATAAAGACTTCAGCTACAGCAGGAAAAAAAATTATATCTCATATTTTTCACTAAGGTCTTTTAAAGATATAGTCAGATATTTAACATAGTAGGTGTAAAATGTCCAAACCTGGGCATAGGAAATAACAGTAATTCTCAGAGGTATAAGGGTCTCGTTCCACTTGGTGTTCCCCTGATTTCTATGGCTTTGATTGTTTAGCTCACTGGTAATCTTAACACTTCTTGCCTATCTTTGATCTCAGTATTTTTATGGACCCTAAACCCATTTGGACATCTGGTAAATCCTGTGTATCCCTTCTCAGAATAATGTCTTAAAATTAATATAATAGGGACGCCTGGGTGGCTCAGTCGGTTAACCGTCCGACTTCGGCTCAGGTCATGATCTCACGGTCCGTGAGTTCGAGCCCCGTGTCGGGCTCTGTGCTTATAGCTCAGGGCCTGGAGCCTGCTTTGGATTCTATGTCTCCCTCTCTTTCTGACCCTCCCCTGTTCATGCTGTGTCTGCATCTGTCTCAAAAAATAAATAAACATTAAAAAATTTTTTTTAAATAAAATAAAATTAATATAAGAAAATAAGATTGCATTGGAAACCAATTATATTGAAATGAGACTAGCAAAGTATTAAAAATAAATTTGTAACATAGTAATTATGTACTTCCTTATTAATGCATTAAGTAATACTATCTAGTGGTGAGTCTAATAACTACCATCATTTTGAAATTGTGATCAACATATACAGTATATCAAGATTTCAGATACAACTGTAGTGGGGTATGGAAATTTCTGATTGCTATTGATGACAGTTACAATATTGCTTTATATGACTGCTTATTTTCTTACATCCATAATTGAAGAAAATTCTAATTTCACTTAGAGGTAGGTAAAACTAAGGATATTTTTTCTTTCTTTCCTTCTTTCTTTCTTTCTTTCTTTCTTTCTTTCTTTCTTTCTTTCTTTCTTTCTTTCTTCTTTCTTTCTTTCATCTAAGTTCAGGAACTGCTTAAATTCTTTCCAGGGCCTTGGAGAAGGCAGCATCTTACTAGAGATACATTTCATAAATTTCATGCTTCAAAGTAAATAAAGGCACAACTTGATGTAAGTGTAAAAGAAGCACTTAATTAAAATAAACCTAAGGATGGAAATGGGAATTCTTCAGTCACCAAGTCAGTCAGTTAGTTTCTCGCTTGTTTTCTCTCCCACTTCCTACCTGGCCTCTTATTTTTGCACTGTCTGTGACTTCTCTATTTTTTCTCTCTGCATCGAGGCTTTTTCTTCTATGCACATATGGCCACCCACACAGCTCCTCAGTGAATTCCTCCTCAGTTCAAATAATCAACAGATAGTGTTTCAATGAATCCTAATTCCAAATGTTCTAAGGACAAAATCTAATTGGTCTAACTTGAGTCTAAGTGACATAAGAGAAAAGTTATAACAAATGAGAGACAAATATAACCAAATGCTAAGTTTTGAGGCTCTAGGAAGGTTTCCCATAAATGGCAAATAGCAGGCTTACTGTTGTAAAAATGTGTTAAATGTTATGATCGTAGATGCTTCCACCATTGTCAGCATTAGCATGCATTTACCTTGTAACTCATTCATATAGTTGGCTCTTATAGAATTGTACATTTCAACTAGGATGCATATAAATCTGGAGATATATGATAGTGTTCTGGAGGGCATAGAGTGGTACAAATAAATATGACACATAATCCCAAATCATCAATTTTCTTTGAAAAGTCTGGATACAGAAATAGAGTCACTGTTTTAAGAGACCCAATGATCACTGCAATCTAAGTTACCTGGTAAGTGTTTCTCCTTCACGAAATTTCTGGCTGTTCTTTAAACTTGAATCTGTTTCACATATATGGGACAGTTCCACTGCAAACATAATACCACACAATGGATACTTAGATAAACATAACCAGTGGATCTGAGAAGCCGGCTATGGACTCCTATACTGGGCTACCTATACTGTACTGGCGTTTGTAGGCACACTCTTGCACATAAATATTGGGCTTATTTGGGATTCTTCTGTCAGAAGGAATATGATAGGTCATGATGTAGTAACAACTTCTAAAACACAATGGCTTCTGCATAAGTTTTCTATTGCTGCCTAATAAATGACCACAGTTCCTTGCCAGTGGGCTTTTCCAACATGGGTCCTTGTTTCATGGTAGCTTACTTCAGGGCCTGTGAGTGGAGCCCCTGGTGTGTCTGCCAGTAAGATATTTTTATATGTTTTATAATGTAATCACAGAAATGAGCTCCCATTACTTTTGCCCTGTTCTATTGGTTGGAAGCAAGTCCCACCTACACTGAAAAGGAGGGGATTACACAGAAGCATGAACAATAGATGAGCAGTATTGGACATCCCCTTAGGGTGTGTCCACCAGATCTTACAACAAGTTTATTTCTAAGTCATATCTATGTACATGTTCACTGGAGACATTCAAGGACCCAGGCTAATGGAGACCTCATCTTAAAAAATATTTATTTATTTTCAAGAGAGACAGAGGCAGAGAGAGTGAAAGAAAGCATGAGCAGGGGAGGAACAGAGAGAAAGGGAGACAGAATCTGAAGCAGGCTCCAGACTCTGAGCTGTCAGCATGGAGCTGGACGTGGGGCTTGAACTCACAGACTGTGAGATCATGACCTGAGCTGAAGCTGGACACTTAACCAACTAAGCCACCAAGGTGCCCATGGAAACTCCATTTTGATATGTGTTTCCTTAATCACTGCAGCAATGGGAAGGTATGAAACAACTTGCGTACTAACTCTAAATGTTTTTGTGTTATAAAGTGACTCGATCACTTCTCCTCACATTTCATTGGCCAAAGCAAGTTGGGTGGCAATGCCTAAATTCAAAGGGAATGGAGAAATGTGATACCACCATATGTTAGAGAAGAGGAAATACTTGTTCAAAAGCACGTTTGGCTGCCATACCTTCTTACTAAAGGTGGGGAGCCAGCTTCAGCTGACTTCTAGCACCTGCATTCCTCTTCTGGGTCTGCATTATATTTACCTCAGTTCAAATTCCCACTCACTTTCAGTGTGGAAGTCGATTTATTCTTGATCCCAGAGGGCAGCTGATGTCACATCACTCTCTTTTTTTCTGGATTAGATTCACTAATAGTAAGAATTTGGGGGCTCTAAACCTGCTTATGCTGGTGAAATTTTTTTCTAGTAAAGCATTGCTGTAAATTGCTCCCTGGGCCTGATTTTTAAAAATGACTTCCAAGCACTTTGCTGAATGGTTTACTTAAAGTGTCTCATATGTCTTAAAATATTTCTATGCCATTCCCTTCCTGTTTATGGTCAGAAATTTGAATTGCATTCTAGAATTTCTCCACTTTCTTAAATACCCATTCTAGTATTTTATGCTATTGTATCTGCAAGATATTTTCCCTGGTGGCTTTGGGATCGTATGCTATATATCCTCCCAACTTTCTATTAATTGCTGTTACTTTGCTACTCTAAAGACCTGTGGCTGCACTACAACATTTCAGGATCACGCTCTCTCCTTGGTTCCAAATCCTCCACTGCAAACCCTAAATATATGCTCCATTAAAATGCCCCTTGTTTCTAGTAGCTTGTAGCCTTATTTAGAGATTCCAGTATCTGTCAGATAGACGCTATTATAGTAGCAGTCCAGGCTGCAGATTACTCTCTCAGTGGATGAAATTTGAGAAAGAAATTCAGCTTAAATACATGTGCAACAGGCTTTTTTCCAGTTCTAGGAAAGATTTCTTCAATTTCTTAACGCATGGCATGTCAGCTAAGCTGTGTTAAAAACAACCTCTAGTCAGCTGCTTCAGGTGGGAGTTTCTTAGAATTGCTGAGTCTAGTAAGTTCATACCCTACTTTTTGTGTGCTTAGCTTTCCATTTGACACCATCCAATAGTGTAAGTAGTAGTTTCCGAAACTTTGCTTTGACTTTGAGGTTTATTCAAAAAGCAGCCAGGACTTGTGCCTGGTGATGCTCTACATCCTTATCCAATTCTTTCAATAGATAGGAGTCAAGGCAAGACCATCCACAACCTTGATTGTGTTCAAGGGTGGATAACTACATACAATACGTAGCTGGCCAAGTTGTGCTAGATCACAGGATCCGGGGCATAGAGTGTGACCACAGGCATAAGAGATTTCTATACTTGTTGCCAATCACCAACATCTAATCACTTTTATTTTTATACCTTTCTCTTGGCTGTCACCTGACTGCTTCTGTCCTTTCAGTCCTGGTTTCACCCCCGCCACATGAGTGCAAAACTCCAGCTTTCACCAGTTTTCCACAAAATCTTCCATCATGCAAGCATTTCATGAATTTATTCCTTCACCACGGATATTCAGCAAAATATGGGCGAGACCACGTTTTAAATCATGGGGATCCCATCATGGATCACCCTTTGCTCTGTCCTTTGCTCTCCTCCTTTGCATCCCAAAGGAGAAACCAGCACATTCTTTTTCCTCTCTAGAAAAGACTGTGGAGTGATTCTGCTCATACTCAGGCCCCCAAGGGTTTTCTCTGTATCTCAAAGGAGCTTGTGTATTAATTTATGCTGAACAAAGACAGTGTACTTCTTGAAAGATGTCACGGGCGGGGGGGGGGGAGTTTCCCCTTTTTGCTAGGTATGATTATAATCATGTTTACACCAAATAACATACAGTGGATATGAGCAATGTAGCAGAGGCTTAGGGAACACACAGGAAGAGATGATTGTTTCTCTTGTGGAAGGTTGGGATAAGATGTAAAAATGAGATATAAAATCCAGGACATGGGCATTGCAGATATGAGGGCGTTGGTGATTATGATGTATTTAAAGAAAGATTAATAGAATGGCGCTAAAACAAAGGATAGGAGAAACAGAAGGGGATTGATGTTAAATACCAGAAAGGTAGACTGTCATACCTAAGAAGAGTCATTTTGCTTCTGCACATATAAATATTTTGAAGAATCTTCTGGAAAATTTGGATAGACTGCAGAGCTGAGTCTTTATCCTGAAAGCTTTTTTCTCCTTAAAATTTCTGCTTCAAGTGGCAAGTGTGAGTTTGAAATTTTGTAGAAGAAAGTGGCTAAGCAACAAGATGGAACATGTCAAGTCAAGAAACAGTGAAATTTGATTTCATATTTCATAATAGTGCATATTGTACTTAAGACTCTATGGGATATACAAAAGTAGCAGGATCTCATATTCTGAAAATTCACTCCATGTGTAGTAAACCTTAGTAAGCCAATAAGAGTTTATCCAAGCATTACTTGACAGCCAGAAAGAATGATTTCCCTCTCTTTCTTAAGCTTAAATATGAAGCTTAAATTATATGGGATCTAAATGAATTGAATAAATGCTTCATTTTTAATATATTTTACTATAGAAATCTAGATATTTTGTGAGGTAAGGAAAGAGTGCAGAGCATTGAAGGACATTGGCCAGAATTAGGTAAAGCGGGCCTTCTTCTTTCCTCTCTTCCTGTCTCTTATTTTTCCTTTTTTTCCCCACACTGTTTCTCCCTTATAAAAATATGTATGGAGTGTTTGTTATGTGCTGGGGACCATGCAAGGTGCTGGGAGACAAATTGGCAAGTGCGATACTGTGAGGTAAATATTCTTTTAAAAAATCTTAACTTTTATTTATTGTTGAGAGACAGAGGGAGAGAGAGACAGAGAGAGACAGAGACAGAGAGAGATAGAGCATGAGCAGGGGAGGGGAAGAGAGAGACACACACACAGAATCTGAAAGCAGATTCCAGGCTTTGAGCTATCAGCACAGACCCCAATGCGGGGCTTGAACTCATGAACCGTGAAAGCGTTACCTGAGCCAAAGTCATACACTTAACGGACTGAGCCACCCAGATGCCCCAACCTTATTTTTTAAATGTTTGTTTATTTTTCACGGGGGGTGGGGGAGCACAAGTTGGGGAGACAGAGAAATGCAGGACAGAGGATCTGAAGAGGGATCCACACTGACAGCAGAAAGCCTGATGTGGGACTCAAACTCATGAACCAGGAGATTGTGATCTGAGCCGAAGTCAGATGCTTAACCTGAGCCACCCAGGTGTCCCATGAGATAAATGTTCTTAGAAAAAGGTGTTCTAGAAATGCATAGGTGGAGCCTGAATCTAGACTTGAAGGAGGAAGAAAACATTGCAAAGAAGTTAATTTTCAGTAGAAATGTAAAGAATGAGAGTTGTCAAAGAGGGTTGAAGAGAGAAATTTGAACATTGGAAAGATTATTTCTAGTTAGTTAACTCTCAAATAAGTAGTATATTTATAAAACAAACAGTAGTATGCTTTTAAAATCAATTATACATTTTGAAATAATTTTCAGAAATATATTAAAGTATCAAAGGTTATATTGATTTGTGATCACTCGTTTGAATAAACTCAAAGTAAATACACCAACACCCCCTTGAGCAATAGTTCTGTTTATTATTTTAGTTAATAAAATTTCCTTAAATGTAAACATGTTATGGAGAAAATAAGACAAGATACAAGAGACAACTTAGAGAGATGGGTTACAATTTTATATGAAGACATTATGGAACTTTTCTGATGAGACAACATTTGAGCATTGACCGGAAAGACGTGAGGAAGAGAATCTTAAAGATACCTGTGGAGAAAGCATTCCAGAAAAAGGGAACATTATATGCAAAGACAAGCTGTTGATGTATGTGCAAAGACATGATTTTTGAAGGTCAAAAATGGAGATTTTAATCTATCCAGTAAACACTAAACATAAAACAAAGAAGCATAGCTAAAATGCCAACAGAGGACATAAATGTAATATTAAAAAATGCTTGATTTAGTGCATCCTACTGCCCCTGAAAAAAATCTTGGAAGGAAGAACTCAGGAACAAAGAACTACAGGACGCATAGGAAAAACGCCAATGTCATAGGCTTAACTGTAGACATCTCAATAATTACATTGAATATAGGTATGTTGAAAAAAAAACCCAGTTAAAAGGCAGAGATTATTAGGCAGGATTTAAAAAATGATCTACGTGTTAATTATAATACATATTTTTTTTTGTTTTGTTTTGTTTTGTTTTAATGTTCATTTATTTTTTTTTTCTGAAATTTATTGACAAATTGGTTTCCATACAACACCCAGTGCTCATCCCAAAAGGTGCCCTCCTCAATACCCATCACCCACCCTCTCCTCCCTCCCACCCCCCATCAACCCTCAGTTTGTTCTCAGTTTTTAACAGTCTCTTATGCTTTGGCTCTCTCCCATTCTAACCTCTTTTTTTTTTTTTTTTCCTTCCCCTCCCCCATGGGTTCCTGTTAAGTTTCTCAGGATCCACATAAGAGTGAGACCATATGGTATCTGTCTTTCTCTGTATGGCTTATTTCACTTAGCATCACACTCTCCATTTCCATCCACGTTGCTACAAAAGGCCATATTTCATTTTTTCTCATTGCCATGTAATATTCCATTGTGTATATAAACCACAATTTCTTTATCCATTCATCAGTTGATGGACATTTAGGCTCTTTCCATAATTTGGCTATTGTTGAGAGTGCTGCTATGAACATTGGGGTACAAGTGGCCCTATGCATCAGTGCTCCTGTATCCCTTGGATAAATTCCTAGCAGTGCTATTGCTGGGTCATAGGGTAGGTCTAGTTTTAATTTTCTGAGGAACCTCCACACTGCTTTCCAGAGCGGCTGCACCAATTTGCATTCCCACCAACAGTGCAAGAGGGTTCCCGTTTCTCCACATCCTCTCCAGCATCTATAGTCTCCTGATTTGTTCATTTTGGCCACTCTGACTGGCGTGAGGTGATACCTGAGTGTGGTTTTGATTTGTATTTCCCTGATAAGGAGCGACGCTGAACATCTTTTCATGTGCCTGTTGGCCATCCGGATGTCTTCTTTAGAGAAGTGTCTATTCATGTTTTCTGCCCATTTCTTCACTGGGTTATTTGTTTTTTGGGTGTGGAGTTTGGTGAGCTCTTTATAGATTTTGGATACTAGCCCTTTGTCCGATATGTCATTTGCGAATATCTTTTCCCATTCCGTTGGTTGCCTTTTAGTTTTGTTGGTTGTTTCCTTTGCTGTGCAGAAGCTTTTTATCTTCATAAGGTCCCAGTAATTCACTTTTGCTTTTAATTCCCTTGCCTTTGGGGATGTGTCGAGTAAGAGATTGCTACGGCTGAGGTCAGAGAGGTCTTTTCCTGCTTTCTCCTGTAAGGTTTTGATGGTTTCCTGTCTCACATTTAGGTCCTTTATCCATTTTGAGTTTATTTTTGTGAATGGTGTGAGAAAGTGGTCTAGTTTCAACCTTCTGCATGTTGCTGTCCAGTTCTCCCAGCACCATTTGTTAAAGAGGCTGTCTTTTTTCCATTGGATGTTCTTTCCTGCTTTGTCAAAGATGAGTTGGCCATACGTTTGTGGGTCTAGTTCTGGGGTTTCTATTCTATTCCATTGGTCTATGTGTCTGTTTTGGTGCCAATACCATGCTGTCTTGATGATGACAGCTTTGTAGTAGAGGCTAAAGTCTGGGATTGTGATGCCTCCTGCTTTGGTCTTCTTCTTCAAAATTCCTTTGGCTATTCGGGGCCTTTTGTGGTTCCATATGAATTTTAGGATGGCTTGTTCTAGTTTCGAGAAGAATGCTGGTGCAATTTTGATTGGGATTGCATTGAATGTGTAGATAGCTTTGGGTAGTATTGACATTTTGACAATATTTATTTTTCCAATCCATGAGCAGGGAATGTCTTTCCATTTCTTTAAATCTTCTTCAATTTCCTTCAGAAGCTTTCTATAGTTTTCAGCATACAGATCCTTTACATCTTTGGTTAGATTTATTCCTAGGTATTTTATGCTTCTTGGTGCAATTGTGAATGGGATCAGTTTCTTTATTTGTCTTTCTGTTGCTTCATTGTTAGTGTATAAGAATGCAACTGATTTCTGTACATTGATTTTGTATCCTGCAACTTTGCTGAATTCCTGTATCAGTTCTAGCAGACTTTTGGTGGAGTCTATCGGATTTTCCATGTATAATATCATGTCATCTGCAAAAAGCGAAAGCTTGACTTCATCTTTGCCAATTTTGATGCCTTTGATTTCCTTTTGTTGTCTGATTGCTGATGCTAGAACTTCCAGCACTATGTTAAACAGCAGCGGTGAGAGTGGGCATCCTTGTCGTGTTCCTGATCTCAGGGAAAAAGCTCTCAGTTTTTCCCCGTTGAGGATGATGTTAGCTGTGGGCTTTTCATAAATGGCTTTTATGATCTTTAAGTATGTTCCTTCTATCCCGACTTTCTCAAGGGTTTTTATTAAGAAAGGGTGCTGGATTTTGTCGAAGGCCTTTTCTGCATCGATTGACAGGATCATATGGTTCTTCTCTCTTTTTTTGTTAATGTGATGTATCACGTTGATTGATTTGCGAATGTTGAACCAGCCCTGCATCCCAGGAATGAATCCCACTTGATCATGGTGAATAATTCTTTTTATATGCCGTTGAATTTGATTTGCTAGTATCTTATTGAGAATTTTTGCATCCATATTCATCAGGGATATTGGCCTGTAGTTCTCTTTTTTTACTGGGTCTCTGTCTGGTTTAGGAATCAAAGTAATACTGGCTTCATAGAATGAGTCTGGAAGTTTTCCTTCCCTTTCTATTTCTTGGAATAGCTTGAGAAGGATAGGTATTATCTCTGCTTTAAACGTCTGGTAGAACTCCCCTGGGAAGCCATCTGGTCCTGGACTCTTATTTGTTGGGAGATTTTTGATAACCGATTCAATTTCTTCGCTGGTTATGGGTCTGTTCAAGCTTTCTATTTCCTCCTGATTGAGTTTTGAAAGCGTGTGGGTGTTCAGGAATTCGTCCATTTCTTCCAGGTTGTCCAATTTGTTGGCATATAAGTTTTCATAGTATTCCCTGATAATTGTTTCTATCTCTGAGGGATTGGTTGTAATAATTCCATTTTCATTCATGATTTTATCTATTTGGGTCATCTCCTTTTTCTTTTTGAGAAGCCTGGCTAGAGGTTTGTCAATTTTGTTTATTTTTTCAAAAAACCAACTCTTGGTTTCGTTGATCTGCTCTACAGTTTTTTTAGTTTCTATATTGTTTATTTCTGCTCTGATCTTTATTATTTCTCTTCTTCTGCTGGGCTTAGGCTGCCTTTGCTGTTCTGCTTCTAGTTCCTTTAGGTGTGCTGTTAGATTTTGTATTTGGGATTTTTCTTGTTTCTTGAGATAGGCCTGGATTGCAATGTATTTTCCTCTCAGGACTGCCTTTGCTGCGTCCCAAAGCGTTTGGATTGTTGTATTTTCATTTTCGTTTGTTTCCATATATTTTGTAATTTCTTCTCTAATTGCCTGGTTGACCCACTCATTTGTTAGTAGGGTGTTCTTTAACCTCCATGCTTTTGGAGGTTTTCCAGAGTTTTTCCTGTGGTTGATTTCAAGCTTCATAGCCTTGTGGTCTGAAAGTATGCATGGTATAATTTCAATTCTTGTAAACTGATGAAGGGCTGTTTTGTGACCCAGTATATGATCTATCTTGGAGAATGTTCCATGTGCACTCGAGAAGAAAGTATATTCTGTTGCTTTGGGATGCAGAGTTCTAAATATATCTGTCAAGTCCATCTCATCCAATGTCTCATTCAGGGCCCTTGTTTCTTTATTGACTGTGTGTCTAGATGATCTATCCATTTCTGTAAGTGGTGTATTAAAGTCCCCTGCAATTACCACATTCTTATCAATAAGGTTGCTTATGTTTATGAGTAATTGTTTTATATATTTGGGGGCTCCGGTATTCGGTGCATAGACATTGATAATTGTTAGCTCTTCCTGATGGATAGACCCTGTAACTATTATATAATGTCCTTCTTCATCTCTTGTTACAGCCTTTAATTTAAAGTCTAGTTTGTCTGATATAAGTATGGCTACTCCAGCTTTCTTTTGGCTTCCAGTCGCATGATAAATAGTTCTCCATCCCCTCACTCTCAATCTAAAGGTGTCCTCAGGTCTCAAATGAGTCTCTTGTAGACAGCAAATAGATGGGTCTTGTTTTTTTATCCATTCTGATACCCTATGTCTTTTGGTTGGCGCATTTAATCCATTTACATTCAGTGTTATTATAGAAAGATACGGGTTTAGAGTCATTGTGATGTCTGTATGTTTTATGCTTATAGTGATGTCTCTGGGACTTTGTCTCACAGGGTCCCCCTTAGGATCTCTTGTAGGGCTGGTTTAGTGGTGACAAATTCCTTCAGGTTTTTGTTTGTTTGGGAAGACCTTTATCTCTCCTTCTATTCTAAATGACAGACTTGCTGGATAAAGGATTCTTGGCTGCATATTTTTGCTGTCTAGCACCCTGAAAATCTCGTGCCAATTCTTTCTGGCCTGCCAAGTTTCAAAAGAGAGATCAGTCACGAGTCTTATAGGTCTCCCTTTATATGTGAGGGCACGTTTACCCCTTGCTGCTTTCAGAATTTTCTCTTTATCCTTGTATTTTGCCAGTTTCACTATGATATGTCGTGCAGAAGATCGATTCAAGTTACGTCTGAAGGGAGTTCTCTGTGCCTCTTGGATTTCAATGCCTTTTTCCTTCCCCAGTTCAGGGAAGTTCTCAGCTATGATTTCTTCAAGTACCCCTTCAGCAACTTTCCCTGTCTCTTCCTCCTCTGGGATACCAATTATGCGTATATTATTTCTTTTTAGTGTATCACTTAATTCTCTAATTTTCCCCTCATACTCCTGGATTTTTTTATCTCTCTTTTTCTCAGCTTCCTCTTTTTCCATAACTTTATCTTCTAGTTCACCTATTCTCTCCTCTGCCTCTTCAAGCCGAGCTGTGGTGGTTTCCATTTTGTTATGCATTTCGTTTAAAAGGTTTTTCAGCTCCTCGTGACTGTTCCTTAGTCCCTTGATTGAGAGGGTTGCGGCAAGATGGCGGCTTAGGAGGACGCTGGGCTCACCGCACGTCCTGCTGATCACTTAGATTCCATCTACACCTGCCTAAATAACCCAGAAAACCGCCAGAGGATTAGCAGAACAGAGTCGCCGGAGCCAAACGCAGACGAGAGGCCCACGGAAGAGGGTAGGAAGGGCGGCGAGGCGGTGCGCGCTCCAAGGACTGGCGGGAGGGAGCCGGGGTGGAGGGGCGGCTCACCGGCCAAGCAGAGCCCCCGAGTCGGGCTTGCAAAAGCGGAGGGGCCGGGCGGACTGTGTTCCGACAGCAAGCGCGACTTAGCGTCTGGGAGGTCAGAAATTAACAGCTCTGCTCGGAAAGCGGGAAGGCTGGAGGACAAAGGGAGGGAGAGCTGCTGAGCCCCCTGACAACAGAGCTCAGTTTGGTGGGGAACAAAGGCGCTCGCCAGCGCCATTTCCCCCGCCCATCCCCCAGCCGAAATCCCAAAGGGAACCGGTTCCTGCCAGGGAACTTGCTCGCTCTGCGCAAACACCCAACTCTGCGCTTCGGCGGAGCCAAACCTCCAGCAGCGGATCTGACTCCCTCCCGCTTCCACAGGGCCCCTCCTGAAGTGGATCACCTAAGGAGAAGCGATCTAAGCCTGCCCCTCCTGCCCCCGAGCACCTTGCCTACCCACCCCAGCTAATACGCCAGATCCCCAGCATCACAAGCCTGGCAGGGTGCAAGTAGCCCAGACGAGCCACACCACCCCACAGTGAATCCCGCCCCTAGGAGAGGGGAAGAGAAGGCACACACCAGTCTGACTGTGGCCCCAGCAGTGGGCTGGGGGCAGACATCAGGTCTGACTGCGGCCCTGCCCACCAACTCCAGGTATACACCACAGCACAGGGGAAGTGCCCTGCAGGTCCTCACCACGCCAGGGACTATCCAAAATGACCAAGCGGAAGAACTCCCCTCAGAAGAATCTCCAGGAAATAACAACAGCTAATGAGCTGATCAAAAAGGATTTAAATAATATAACAGAAAGTGAATTTAGAATAATAGTCATAAAATTAATCGCTGGGCTTGAAAACAGTATACAGGACAGCAGAGAATCTCTTGCTACAGAGATCAAGGGACTAAGGAACAGTATAATACATATTTTAAAGACAAAGACACAAAGACACAGACAATTCTGTAAGTTAAAGGAAAAAAATATATACCTTCCCTGCAAACACTAAGCATAAGAAAGTTGCTGTGACTGTGTTACTATCAGATAAAAGTGTCAAAAAATCAAGAATTTTTATTAATTGTAAGTATGTCTGAGTCCAGTATCAAATTTTCTAAAATTCTTTAAACAGAAGTTGTCAGACTAAAGGGAAAAATTTGTATAGAGCCACAAAAGACCCAAAGTAGCCAAACCAATCTTGAGAAAGAACAAAGTTGGAGGTATCACAATCCCAGATTTCAAGATATACTACAAAGCTGTAGTAATCAAAACAGTATGGTACTGGCACAAAAATATACAGACACATAAATCAAAGGAATAGATTAGAAGCCCCCAAATAAACCCATAGTCAATTAAGCTATGACAAAGGAGGCATGAATATAGAATGGAGAAAAGATAGTCTCTTCAAAAAATGGTGCTGGGAAAACCGGACAGCTACATGCAAAATAATGAAATTTGGTTGCTTTCTTACACCATACACAAAGATAAACTCAAAATGAATTAAAAAACAACATGTGAGACCTGAAACCATAAAACTCCTCAAAGAAAAGATAGGCAGTAATACCTCTGGAATCAATTATAGAAATATTTTTCTAGATATGTCTCCTCAGGGAAGGGAAACAAAAGCAAAAAATGATACTATTGGGACTACAGTAAAATAAAAAGCTTTGCACAGCAAAGGAAGCAAAAAGACAACCTACTTAATTGGAGAAGATATCTGCAAATGACATATCCATAAAGGCTTAATATCCAAATTATATAAAGAATTTATACAGCTCAACACCACCACCCCCAATCCAATAAAAACTAGAAGGCAGAAATAGACATTTTTCCAAAGAGGATATACAGATGACCAATAGATACATGAAAAGATGCTCAATATCACTAATTATCAGGTAAGTACAAATCAAAACTATAATGAGATATTACTTTATACCTGTCAGAGTGGCTAAAATCAAAAACGCAGCAAATGACAAATGTTGGCAAGAATGTGGAGAAGAAAGAAGCCTCATTCCCTTTTGGTTGGAATACAAATTGCTAAAGCCACCATGGCAAACAGTATGGAGGTTTCTCAAAAAATTAAAACTAGAATTACCATATGATCCAGTAATTCCACTAACTGAGTACTTATCTAAAGAAAACGAAAATGCTAATTTGAAAAGATATATGCACCCCCATGTTTATTGCAGCATTATTTACAATAGATAAGATATGGAAGCAATCCATATCCACTGATACATTAATGGATAAAGAAGATGTGTGAGATATATATGTATACTGGCAAACACATACATACACACACACACACACACTAGAATAATCCTCAGCCATTAAAAAATGAGATCTTGGTGGGGTGTATATATATATATATATACATATATATATATATGTATATGTATATATGTATGTATGTGTGTGTATATATACATGTATGTACATGGTATATATATACATGTATGTACATGGTATATATATATATATATATATATATATATATATATACAATGGAGTATTACTCAGCAATCAAAAAGAATGAAATCTTGCCATTTGCAACTACATGGATGGAACTGGAGGGTATTATGCTAAGTGAAATTAGCCAGTCAGAGAAAGACAAATATCCTATGACTTCACTCATATGAGGACTTTAAGAGACGAAACAGATGAACATAAGGGAAGGGAAGCAAAAATAATATAAAAACAGGGAGAAGGACAAAACAGAAGAGACTCTCAAATATGGAGAAGAAACAGAGAGTTACTGGAGGGTTGTGGGAGAGGGATGGGCTAAATGGGTAAGGGACATTAACGAATCTACTCCTGAAACCATTGTTGCACTATATGCTAACTAATTTGGATGTAAATTAAAAAAAATGAGATCTTGGGATTTGCAACAACATAGATGGATGTAGAGGGTATAATGCTAAATGAAATAAGCCAGTAAAAGAAAGACAAATACCATATGATTTCACTTATGTGTGGAATTTAAGAAACAAAACAAATGAACAAAGGAAAAAGAGACAAAGGGAAAAATAAAGCACTTAAATACAGAGAACACACTAGTCGTTGCCAGAGCGGGGGAGGTGGAGGGAGATGGGGGAAACAGATGAAGGGGATTAAGAGTACACTTATCTTGATTAGTACACTTGAATCATTATATTATACACCTGAAACTAATATAACACTGTATATTAATGTTACTTCAATAATAACAGCAAAATGAAAAGGAAAATGGGCAAAGATCTACAATATTATTTGAAGATTTAAAAAACTCCCTTTTTAGAAACTGTTTGCATGAGTTCACATGGACCAATTAATATATAGAAGAGTTGATTAACAGTATAAATTAAATTTTGTTTGTTTATTTATTTATTTTGAGAGAGAGACAGAACAAGCAGGAGAGGGACAGAGAGAAAGGGAGAGAGAGTATCCCAAACAGGCTCTGCACTGTCAGCACAGAGCCCAATGGAGCTTGAACCCACAAACTGTGAGATCATGACCTGAGCCAAAACCAAGAGTCAGGATCTTAACTGACTGAGCCACCCAGGCATCCCAATTAACAGTATCAATTAAATTAACCTAATTGACATTTTCAAAACATTATAATCAGGGCGCCTGGGTGGCGCAGTCGGTTAAGCGTCCGAGTTCAGCCAGGTCACGATCTCGCGGTCCGTGAGTTCGAGCCCTGCGTCAGGCTCTGGGCTGATGGCTCAGAGCCTGGAGCCTGTTTCCGATTCTGTGTCTCCCTCTCTCTCTGCCCCTCCCCCATTCATGCTCTGTCTCTCTCTGTCCCAAAAATAAATAAAAAACGTTGAAAAAAAAATTAAAAAAAAACATTATAATCAAACAGAATATGCTTTCTTTTCAAACGAATAAGGAGTTTTCCTGAAAATAGGCCATATTCTTGGCCACCTGAAAAGATCCAATAAGTTTCAAAGGATGAAATAATACACAATGAACTCTTTGTATAATAGTATTAGTATACTATTATTATACTAGTTAGTATAGTAGACTAGAAATCTGTATTAATAAAAAATTGATAAATGTCCCTAAGTACTTCAAAATTAAATGTACTTCCAAATAACTCATGGATCAAAGAAAAAAAATCAAGATAAAAATTAATATAAAACTATTACCAGCTGAATAATAAAACACACACACACACACCTCTTATCAAAATTAACAGATACAACTAAAACAATCCATAAAAGGAAATTTATAGTTTATTTCATGAAAGAAGAAAGGTACAAAATGAATGATCTAGTCTCATACCTTAAGAAGACACTAACCAGAACAAAGCAAATCCAGTATTAGTAAAAGGAAATATGAGTCAAACCACTGCAATAGAAATTTAAACAGTAGAGAAAATCAATAATGTCAGCTACTTATTTGAAAAGATCAATAAAACTGATAAATTTACTAACAAGACTGTCAAGAAAAAGGAGAAAAAGAACCCCAAGATACAAATTACCAAGGTGAATAAATTAAGGAGCATCACCAGAGATATTAAAGAAAATAAGAGGATATATGAATAACTTCATAACATATAATGCAATAATTTATAAGAAATTGGTGTTGACTTAAAAACACAACTTTCTATAACTTTTGCAATGGGAAATGGAATTTTTAAATTGTCTTATATCTATTAAAGAAATAGAATTTTCACAAAGAAAATGGTAGGTCCAAATGGCTTCATTAATGAATTCTATTAAATATTTAAGGGAAAAAAATCATACCTGTATTTTGCAAACTCTTCACAAAGTAGATAAGTATAATCACTCTAATTCACTTTATGAGGCAAGCATAACTCTGATACCAAGATAAGATAAAGATATTGCAAAGAGAAAAAAACTGGAGACTAATGTTTCTCATGAATATTAAATGCAAAAATCTTTAACAAAGTATTCTATTGATTATGATAGAACAGCAATAGATAGCAGGGACTATAAGTCATGACCAAGTAGGTTTTATCCTGGAAATTCAGATTGGCTCTTATATGAAATCAATCAGTATAATTCACCATAGTAAAGGATTATGAAAGAAAAATCACATGATCACTCAACAGAGCAGAAAAAGTATTTGCTACATTCAATGGCAATTTATGATTTGAAAAAATCCTAACAATAAACTATGAATGGAAGGAAACTTCTCAACCTGATAAAGAACACCTATGAAGACTTTATGGCTAGTATCAAATTTAATGGTAAAAAATTAACATTTTTTTCTCTTACATCAGAAACAAAGAAAGGACTTCTCTCATTTCTTTTTTTCCCTTAATGTTGAAGTAGAGAGCCCAAAATGTAATAAGTCAAGAAAAAGAAATAAAGTTTGAAAAGGTGAAATAAAAATGTCATTATGGAAATTCAACCAAACTATACATAAAATAGTCAAAGGAACCTATAAAACTGCTATGAAATACTAAGGAAATTTTATAAGAATTCATAATACAAAGTCAACCATACAAAAATCAAGTTTTTTCTTTAAATTTTCAAAGTCTAGGGGTGCCTGGGTGGCACAGTCGGTTAAGTGTCCGACTTCAGCCAGGTCACGATCTCGCGGTCCGGGAGTTCGAGCCCCGCGTCAGGCTCTGGGCTGATGGCTCAGAGCCTGGAGCCTGTTTCCGATTCTGTGTCTCCCTCTCTCTCTGCCCCTCCCCTGTTCATGCTCTGTCTCTCTCTGTCCCAAAAATGAATAAACGTTGAAAAAAAAAATTAAATTTTCAAAGTCTAATCGAAGATTAAAATGTAATTAAATGAATTCCTTAATGTACCTATCTATGGGACATTTTGAGTATATGCCTTATCCAGAACCACTTTTGAGGAAAGTAACCAAAGAGAGTTCTCTGAGTGTGGTGTGGGGCCTTTGACATATGACTTAGTAAACTGCCTTCAAAATGCAAATTTTGGCTAATTTTTCTCTTTCTAATTAGGCAAAACATTTTTCTTCCCCTTCAGCACTAAATGTTGCTTCTCCATAAAGGCACTGAAACCTTAAGTTCAATAGTATCTTGGTTTACACTAGTCTCCATTTGAGTATCTACTTTTAAAAATGTTTGGTTATTTATATGAATGATAATGAAGTCGTTTGCTGAAAAAAGCTCTAAATGTTAAATTTCATATACCAGTGAGCAAAAGGATGAAATATTCAGAAAAGAGCAGGAAATTATTAGACCCGTGAAATCAAATTACATAGACAGTTTGCCTACTCTACCTAGCTGTCTTGTTGAGCTTAGTCTTTATAATATTTAAGAATTAAAAAAAATATTTTACGCTTTTAAGAACAAAAGTACTTTAATATCAAACACTTAGCCCAGCATATTATCTTTGCACCCACGCTGTAATGATCTATGAGTGCTGTTGACACAACACTGTTGATAGTCCTGACAGAGCACCTCAGAAAGTTCACAATGCTAAATCACAATAGCAAAGAATATGGGCACAAATCATGTAAAACTAATAAAACAAAGTGAATATTAGTGAATGTAGCCCATAGGTAAACTTCCTTCTGGAGTGAAAACAGAAGCACATAGTAGACATTTCTAACAGTATCCTTGAGTAAACTGTATTTGATTCACAAGGTCACCTCTTCAGAAATGTTATTTGAAGATGCACTATGTTTATTTAATTTCAGGTTTCCTCTGTCATTCTCAGTAGTGTCGACTAATGATAAAATATGTCTATTACCGGGGTGCCTGGGTGGCTCAGTCGGTTAGCAGTCTGATTCTTGGTTTCTGCTGGGGTCATGATCTCACAGTTTCGTGGGATCCTCACATTGGGCTCTGTGCTAACAGCACGGATCCTGCTTGGGATTCTCTCTGTCTCCCTCTTTCTCTGCCCCTCCCCCACTCATGCTGTCTCTTTCTCTCTCTCTCTCTCTCTCTCTCAAAATAAATAAATAACTTAAAAAATATGTCTATTATCTTTTTCTTATAGCTGCTTTTTAACCAGGGAAATAAAATCACTGCACTGAAGTCAGAGATACATGTTTACCCCATGTTCCAAAGCTGTGAACTGCTTGTTTATTTAGTGATTTTCACTGTTGATAAATACGGTGTTTGGTCCAGTGTTGGTTGCGGGGCTTCCCTTGTCATTGTCATTAATGGAGATGTTGAAGTACCTTGTTCCTAAAGAACACACAATAGTGGGGCACCTGGGTGTTTCAGTTGGTTAAGCGTCCGACTTTGGCTCAGGTCGTGATCTCGCCGTCCGTGAGTTCGAGCCTGGAACCTGTTTCAGATTCTGTGTCTCCCTCTCTCTGACCCTCCCCAGTTCATGCTCTGTCTCTCTCTGTCTCAAAAATAAATAAATGTTAAAAAAAAGAACACACAATAGTATTGATATTTTGTGTTTGGAGGTGTTTTCTCTTGAACTCAACTCTCCTTGAAGGGAAGCCTGTCCTGCACTGTGGAATAAGTATACTAGTTTACCTTCCTACCGGCACTGGGGAACAATCTAAAGAAGGGCAAGCTCCCTTCAGCAGAGCTGAGTTCCTGTTTCTGGTGATCAGGGTTGGGATACTTCACATGTTTGTTTCACGCCACTCAAGGCTGGTTTTCAGAAGACTAGGAAGTGGGAGGACAGATGTACCTGAAAGAACAGAGAAGGCCAAGGGTCTTTTCCCAGGTTATTTTCTTGCAACTTACTAATTTCTTAAATTGGGCAATTTGCTTATCTTACTCTTGGCTTTTTTTTTATTTAACTGTTTTTTAAAAAGTAATTTATGAAGACTTATCTAAGTATTCTGCATAGATATTATAGGGATCTGGTATGAGGTAGTTTTGCAAACCACAAGAAAAATGCAAATACAGGGTATTCTTACTTGTAGTCGTTGGAATTACTATCAATAAGAGTAAACAAAGGTTTCTTTGATACTGATTCTCCCCTTTCTGTTTAATTTACCTCACTGAACACTATTTTCTTTTTCTTTTTTTAATCTTTGGATATATATATATATATTAATTTATATGACATATTATTAGATATATATAATATATTATATATTATATTCTATAATATACTATATATGTTTTCCTTTATTATATAGATATATATTATATATGGTATATTATAGAATATAATATATAAAATATATACTATATATATTATATTTATATATATATAAATTCTAAGTTACACTTTCTTGTGATTACTCTCCCATACAATTACTATTTCTTTCATTTTTCACATTTTAATCAATATAGATACTGATCCAAAGGAATGAAGGTAAAACATTAGAATTTCATGTAGGATAAGGCACTTTCTAGAGATGGGACACAACATATTTTCCCTAGGTCTCTGAATCAGGTTTTATTTATAATATTAACAATGGCCAAATATCTTGGGAAAAGAGCTGCAGGTACCTAAATGCATTGGGGTTATTTCAAATTAACTTGTCTTTGATGCATTTTTAAGACACTTTGTGATGAATGGAAAATCGTTGAGTTGACACAAAACAATGGTTGAGAAGCAGCTTAGGAACTTGGGAGCTGAGATCTATTGTGCAAATTTCACCCACAATAGGTCTGTGAGCATAATGAGGCTATACATTTTTAATTTTACAGATGGAGCAGCTGGGTCCAGAGAAGTTGAGTAAGTTGTTCAAGCTGCAGACTGCTCTATGGAGGAGCTGAGACCTGACGAAGATGTTGTGAGCACTGTTTCTCCATAAGAAGGCTAAAAGAGGTGATGGGGGTACACCCCTGTTCCAACTGGACAAATTCTGTTCTAGTTGGTTTTGCTTTTTCTGTTTTTTTTTTATTTGAGAGTTCTTAATGAGATTTTTTTAAAGTGAGAATTCAAATGTAAACATTTATCAAACCGATTGGATAGACTAAGTGTACAGCCATTGTTCTTGGTCATAGCCCTGCTTCCCGTTATATACATCATGACTGATGATTCCATTAAAAAGTAGAATAGGCAAATAGCATTAGGGAAGGTAGTTTAAAGTAATGGCTTTCAAATATTTTGACTGCAATCCACAAAAGGAAATACCGTAAAATCAAGGTGACCCAATGTAAAACTACAAACACAGAACAGAAATGAAAGTGCTACAAAGACTATGAATTCTTATATTTTTATTCTGTTCTGTTAAAAATTGATTTTATGGTCCAGTTTGGAAAAAAGAAGTGTAACGAAGGACCATTTAAAAAATTGTTTTTACCTCCCATCATGTTTATGTCAGTAATTAAGGTATTATGACCAAAAGGGTGAATATTCTAGATTTACAACATGAGAGATGACACCATCTCATGGGGGAACTTTAAATCAAAGGTGACTTTATCATCATTTCCAGAATTAATATTTTAGTATGATTGACTTGAAGCACTAGTGGTCTCACTCCTGCACTCGAAGTTGTTTTATGTTTGGATTTTCAAAATTGACTGCAGTAACAATGATATTTATGACATGGGTTAGGTTACATTAGGTGACATTTGGGGTACAAATCATTTCTTTGTGCAGACTTAATCATTTTATTATAAAAATATCAAGCACCCAGGAAGCTTAGAGAAAAAAACATCATCGTAATTTCCGTCGTGGATACCATGCAGGGCCTTCCTGCTGGTTGTTGAAAGCCACATGAAGGGTGGTTGGTGACCATTTCCCATGCTCTCCCACATCTTTCTTGCCTCTTTCATTTAGTTTTCTCACATTTTCTCCTACACCCCTTCTTCTATTTATTCCTTTTCCTTTTTTGCTTTCTATTGACTGAGCCTTACACTTAGGCATAATTGTAACTTTATCTGCTTTTAAAAGGCAAATTGGTCTAACATGCTGATGATACTTTGAGGGGTCAACCAATACATCTCAGACTGAAGGCTGTAAATTGTTTTATTTTCATTAGGAGAGGATGTGCCTTTTTTGTGCCTTTACTGTAGCACTAACCAGTCATCCCTTCTTGTCTTACATTATAATCATCTGTTTCTGTTCCCTCCTGACATATTTACCAAATATGTAAATTAATGATGAGCCGAGATTCCACTTAGAAATATTTATGTTTCCAGATATTTTCAGATTCAATAGAAGAATATATATATATATATATATATATATATATATATATACACATATGTGTGTGTGTGTGTAGTGGAGTTTAGTGAAATCAACAAAACCAAAGAGGACAAATACTTGGCAAGCTAGTTGACATTCTTCTATGCTGGGCTCCAGGCGCACACCCCCAGGCACAGCTCTCCTTTCAACTGGGATGGGTCTGAGCCTTAGCATCCTCCCTAACATGGTATTTTAGGAGATGTAATTAGTTCATAAGACTTGGCCTTCGAAATATAATATGCCTACCATCCCTCTTTTAATGGAGATGAATTCAGATATTGAAAATTATTTTTCCTTGCAGCTCTGGTTTACACTGAGAAAATTGCCAAAGATGCAGATAAGTGAATTGTAGCCAAAACATGAGAACTGTTAGAGGTGACATCTGTTGGCTCTTTCTCTCCTGTTATGAACTTGATTCTGCTTTCTTCCTTTTCTCCTTATTAATTATAAAAATATAAGAATCCTTTTCCTGGAAATGTTGTCTTAGGGAGTCTATCATCTCTGATTCAAATGCAACCTTCCTTTCAAAGCCTCATCTGGTAGTTCAGTTGTTGTTAATTTGCCATCATCTGTTCCCCTGGGTCCAAGGTGGCTATCAATTTCCCAGGCATCTCAGAAATCAGCATCCAAAGGCAGTGAAAGGAGAAAAATCACAATACTGTATCCAATGCTCATGTCTGAACCCACCTCCCAGGAGAAGGCATGAGACCCCCACAATAGGTTTAGACCAACTAACAGATTTCATCCCCTGCAATTATTGTTAGAAGCAGATTCCTGAAAATCACGGCCATTTGGAGGGGAGTGAACAAACAGTTTCAGTTAAAAGGAAGTAGAGACGAAAATTGGAAAATTCAATAATCAGTGGACAGTGTCTGCTACATGGCAGCAATGTGCCCATCTAATTTTTGATCATTTGCAGTCAATTATTGCCATATATTGTGAGAACAGCAACTTCTCATTCTTATCTCCTGCCATCCCTCATGGAAAGCAAAAGAAACTTGATAATAATTTAGGCTCAGTTTTACCATATACAGAATCTGATTTTCAGTGCGCATATTTGTGGCTTAATGACCTATTGATAGGGGCTTGCACATGAATTTTATTATGTTTGTGTTTGATGTGGGAACCATTTTCTATAATACAGGAAATTATATAGGGACTCTCTTAACTGAGTCAGTCTCTGGTCTTACTAGCTTTTATTTTTTTCATATGAGGAAGAGTTTTGTAGATGAAATAGAGTTGGTCATTATAGGAGCTCTAGATATGGAACTGATCATGTTACATCAAATATAATAGAAAAATCCATTATAAATGTACAGTAATAGCTTCAATAGTGCAACTATGTGATGTATCTAATATTTGTAAAGACTAAAGACACCATATTTAAATTTAAACTAAGAGTCATAAAGCTACACATCTATATTTACTTAAATTCTGCACAACACAATCTATATTAGATTTTCTTTAGCATTTTTTCTGTGTTGTCATTGCAGTTCTGTGTCTTGTCATATTTTAATCTGCTTCTATGTACAATCAGGAAATTGCTTTGGAGTGCAGTAATATGCCTATAGAACTACATTACAATGATTTGCAAATAATGTCACCATCGCTATTGCATTTTCCACTTGGAAAAGTATCTTACCTAGGAAATCACTCTTAAGGCACGCAATAAACAATTTCATTAGAAATAGGTTTTTTTTTAATGGTACATTTCACAGTTATTTCCAGTTTTGTTGTACTTTCTTTGTAAATTTGCAAGAACTTGGGTGATCAGCTAGCTTCTAAAATGTGAATGTGTCTCTCTAAGCATCAAAACTTGATCCATCATGGGTTGCGATATGGATAGGCTTACTGTAATTGTGTTCTGCCTAACATGTAAACATAACCTTAGAAAGTCAAGTGAATTACTTATTGCAACTTCATTCCTTAACAACATCCTAGGGCCTCCATGTTGAGACCGGACCTGGGGTCTACTGTGTAGATTGATTTGACAATAAGCCATTTCAGACTTTCAGAACTAAAAGGAGAGGAGAATCTGCATCACTTGAGATTGAATGACTAGATTCATTTACATCTGTTATGAGTCTATTGTAGGAGGGACAGGCTGAGGGGAAGCAGCCTGCTTGTTCTACTGTTGCTGTGTTCACTGGAACCATCCTCACGTGCCTTTCCCAGAAGATGTGAAGGTATCTCAAGCTAGTGGAACAGCATCCTTTTTCCTACGGCCTTTGACTTTTCATTCTTCTGCTTTGGAAATAACCCTAAAAAAAAAAGTGAAAGGTTAAAGGAAATCCGTCTGCTGAACACCTGAAAGAAACCAGCTTTCGGAACTGAGCTTATAAATATAAGCTTATAAATAAGGCTTGGGTTCAACAAAGAAAGGATAAAAGAGCCAAGGAATTCCTCTGTCTTCTGTACTTAGAGGGTGTTGCTTCATTGTCAAAGGAACAGAAAAAATGAATAGAATGGCCTCAGAACAGAGAGAGTGTTGAGAAGGAGGAAGGTAAAGTTTCAGACATATTCAAAGGGCAGAATATATTCTCTAGCATAATTGCTTTAGTCTGTGTGAATCCACTGTCCTCAGGGGCCATCCTGCATGCCATTGGAAGACAGGCTCTAGGAGAAGGGGGAAGTCACATGTCTGGGCTTTTCCCATAATTATTCCTAGGTTCCCAGTCAAGCCAATTTTGAAGATAAGAAAGACACTTCTCAATGGACCTAAGCTTTCCAGCTGATGTCTTCTTTCCCTTTTGTACTTGACACAGCTGTGTCCTCTTTAGGTGAACTCTACATATAGAGTATATGGCTTTCTACAGGAATCTAGCATTTTATATCGTTCAGCCCACGGTTTCAATATTGCTTGGAGAAACATGAATGGACATCTTGGCATGATGAAAGAACCTCTGTGAACAGTTACAGCTCCCTTTCCTGCTCTGGGAAGACTATTTTACATCTCCCTATAGTACCCTCATATTATCAGTTCTACCCTTAGGGCATCCTCCTTAAGTCTGAATTTTTTTGCTCTACCATCTTCAGTATTTTATTTTGGTCCTCACAGATGATTAGGTTCCATGTGAATATATTTTTCATATGCTATGCTCCTCCCTCCTAGCAAGATAGGACTTGTTGGAATACTATTCTTGAACCATTAAGAAAGCCTTTTCTCATTCTGATATTCATCACTGCTTTTATTGTTACTACAATAGCAAAGCATAATCTTGCCCCAAAGAGAGACGATTATTATTTTACATTCATAACTTTGGAAATACGTGCCATGTGAAATGCTGAAGGCATCCTTTAATTAATTATTGTTCCTTTTTGATAAGCAGGAAAGTTAGACCACATGATTGATTCCTGTGTCTATGCCACATGAACATTTTAATTACATGAAAAATGGTTATAGTTTAAATTAGTGTGTACCCTGCATAATTCAGACTTTGAATTGTCTTCTGGCAACCCCACTGCCACCACAATTTACATTTCTATTACTCTTCTCATGACTAATATTTTCAAAGAAGAAGCAGTAGGAAGCAACAGCAACAAATTCTAAGAAGAAGCAATTTCTTTATTTATTTATAATTTTTTTTTAACATTTATTTATTTCTGAGACAGAGAGAGAGCATGAACAGGGGAGGGTCAGAGAAAGAGGGAGACACAGAATCTGAAACAGGCTCCAGGCTCTGAGCTGTCAGCACAGAGCCCAATGCGGGGCTGGAAACCACGGACCGTGAGATCATGACCTGAGCCGAAGTTGGAAGCTTAACCGACTGAGCCACCCAGGCGCCCCTAAGAAGAAGCAATTTAAACTGTTTACTTCCATTGTGACTATTTTTTAAATGTTTATTTGTTTTTGAGAGAGGGAGCATGTGGGCAAGGGACAGAGAGAGACAGAGACAGAGAATCCCAAGCAGACTCCATGCTGTCAGCACAGAGCCCTACTCAGGGCTCAAGGGCACGAACCTTGAGATCGTGACCTGAGTGGAAATCGAGAGTGAGACACTTAACCAACTAAGCCTCCAGGTGCCCCCTGACTATTTTTAAACTTAAGGAACCAACCTAAAAATGGTTAGGGACACCACTGAACAGTACCTGCCATCTCTCTGAGTGAGAGCTTCTGGAGGGAGGAACTCACAATTTGTGAATAAGGAGAACACAGGGGATCAGGTCACAATAGGCTAATGACCAAGAGGAGAACTTTCAGTACAGAAACAGTTGCTGCCCTAAAGTAGTGTGTGGAAGTTAGATACTAAGGGAGGAAATGAAGATCCATTGGTAATAGGCTTTATGTTTGCAAATTTCCCTGCAGTATCTCCTCAAGTAACTGGCAATGTTCATATAGCACACAAGTATGAAGATATTTTGGTAAACCCCCAAGAAGGATTTGATGATACCTTGTCTATAGATGAAGTATTTTACTTCTAATTAGTACTCCTAAGTACTGATTTGGCATGTTGAGTAGAAACTAAAATATTTTTTAAGAGGCAGGTTGAATATCACTTCAATAAATTCTCCATTGTCTTCAGGTTCCTGAATCTGTAAGCTCAGAGCATCAATTTCTAACATCAGTTGTGAGCATTATGAATTGCTCCAAATGTGTTTTGCATTCTTAACTTGGGTTTTCAGAAAACTTTAGTAGTACCATTTTGCCTCATGCCAGTTCCAGCTTCATGGCATAGCTTGAAACTATATAGGAGTGTCCATGTGGAATAGAAGGAAAAGCTGCTTTTTGTTTGTTCATTTTTGAACCAGTATCTTAGGAGGTGGTGAGAGCTGAAGGAGGTAGTAAGGGCTGGAGGCATAGGTTCATGCTGCTGGATGTTTAATTTTGAGTCTAGAAAGAGCAAGTGCACAATGGGAAGTCCTAACTTATCTGCTCTCACCTCATTGATTTTTCAGTGAATAGACCATGAACGATTCCCACCTCATTCATAATATCTGTGTCACAGTCACCTCACTTGTCATAAGGACATAAAAATGAATTAAGTAAGTGTTCTTTTTGTTTGTCTGTTTTTGATGAGTAGGGCTTGTCACTGACTGTTTGACTGTCAAACAGTGAGTTGAAACTCTGGGAAGTGTAGGGCTCTTTGAGTTGTTTGACTAGCTTACATGTAAGTTCAGCTGCTGGAGATTGCCTTCTTACTAAGGAAGTGCCCTAAGATCCTGTTAGTTTTAAATCTTAAAAAATTAAAAAAAAATGACCAACTTCTGAAATAGATCAGTATGTTTATAAAGCTTTCTCCCCTTTGCCCCACACCTGACATTTGTTTGAGGTGAACTCTATGACTTGTTTAATATAGGCTTTTTGTAGGATGGCTTTTAACCTGGAACTCCTGATTCATCATGTTTTATTATAGTAATTATTACAGGGAAGCAGGGGTGACCAATTATATAGGCACAAAGCCTGGTTATTTTCTTCAACTGGTCTTAAGAGACTATCAGCTCTCCTCCCATTTTATTTATTTATTTATTTATTTATTTATTTATTTAGAGAGCAGGAGTTGGGGAGGGGGCAGAAGGACAGAGAGAGAGAGAATCTTTTTTTTTTAAATAATTTTGTTTAACGTTTATTTTTGAGAGAGAGAGACAGAGTGTGAGTGGGGGAAGGGCAGAGAGAGATGGAGACACAGAATCTGAAGCAGGCTCCAGGCTCTGAGCTGTCAGCACAGACCCCAACATGGGGGGTCGAAATCACGAACCACGAGATCATGACCTGAGCTGAAGTCAGATGCTTAACTGACTGAGCCACCCAGGCGCCTCAGAGAGAGAGAGAGAGAGAGAGAGAGAGAGAGAGAGAGAGAGAGAGAATCTTAAAAAGCCTCCATGCTCAGCGTGAAATCTGATGCAGGGCTCAATCCCACTGCCCTGGGATCATGACCTGAGCAGAAATCAAGAGTTGGTGGCACAACTGACTGAGCCATCCCAGCGCCCCTCCCCCCATTTTAGCATACTGTCAAATAAAAATATTCATACTGAATTAGTAATACAGAGTATGGCAATCCACATATTTTTTAGAGTACAACCTCCGAAGCTTGTCATTTATCAGATTATTAGTTGTGAGAAAATTGTCCTGAAGAATGTCTAGAGAGTGATTATCAAAGGATTGATCCTGGATGGTTGTCTAGAGAATAGAGTATACACGGATATCTGTACAACAGTGTTTCTTTCCCGAACTAGGTTTCACAAATCACAGTGTACTTCAAGAGTTAACACAGTGTTCAGAAATTTAAGGAGGAAGCAGTTTCTTATGCTAGCTCCTTTAGATTTTAATCTTGGATTGACTTAGAATATTGAAGCACTGTTTTTGGAGCACAATATTTTGGTTTCTATTGAGTTGTAGTTTGATGATAGCCATCGTCCTCCATTGAGGGACCTTCCAGGGATGGACCTCTGGAGATCATTATTAAATGTACTTCAGGAATGTTGTTGAGAACCTGATTTATTATAGCCACATTTTCCCCTTAGGAGGACTCATCAGAAGAAGTTCTCTCAGGTCTCATTATCAAGTACATTTTTTCCCCTTTGAAGATTTATTATTATTACTCATTATTAATTACTATTTTAAAATTCTTATAAGATCTGTAGAGTGAAGATTTGAAGATGTTTTTATTTTACACTAGTTACCAGCAAGCTCAGAGTCAAATTTGCCACTTATCTCTAAGAAACATTCTAGAACATTTGGTATGTCTCTTGAATACTGCCAGCTCCATTTCCTTTTTCCTAACTTTATTTCACCATTTCCAATCTTCTTCCAAATTTTCGACCTGGTTGTGTTGCATATATATGTTTACAGTGATTTATAGCTTTCTGGAATGGGCTGGAGCTACAAATGCAGTCCAGTTTTATGCCTTTTGTTATCAACTTTACTCGATTCTAAGTTTTCTCACCACAACATTAACATCTTAGCCACGTGTTATTTCTTCCCCAGATAAACACATGCCCTTGGTCATAATACACTCTGTATTCGTTTGTTTAGCTGTTACATCTTAATGATCATTACAGGCACTGGAGAAACAGTACCATGTGGAGTGTGTCCTAAGGAACATGACAGATGGAGCCGCCATTGACTGAGATGAGGAAGATGTGCAGGTACAGCAGTTTGGGGGAGGGGTGGGAAATCAGGAGATCAATTTTGGACAAGTTACGTGTTACATGAATGCACATGCAAATTATATTTTCCTAAGAATTCTTCTGGTCCTGCTTGTAAGTGAGCAACGAGTCACATCTAAGAAACAGTGGCATAGATTTAGACCATCATCTAGGGATCTTTTTCCCTCTTTCTCTGATGGACAATGAGGCAGCGTCTAACTTGTCAAGGCACATCAAATACACCATGTTCTCTGAATCTAGGTCTCAGATCCTTGATATCCTAAAGAAGACAAATGAATTTCCAGTGATAATGGGATAGGTCCTCCCTTGGCCTCAATCCCTTTATTGTTGAGAATCAGGAGGAAAATGTGTGGATTCCAGCTAAAACCACCATGCTACCATTGGCAGAAATGAACACAGAACTCTAGGACTCAGCATGCTCTGCTTTTCCCTATTCATAAAGTGCTCACAGCCCCTCCTAACCACTTTTGTCCAGTCTCAGAGCAGGACCAGGGTGAGGCCAGTGAAGCACTGTCTTGAGGAGGGAAGAGGTAGGCTAAAAATTAAAGAGATGCCAGAAAAATCTCAGTATACAAGATAAATATTATTTCAATACAATATTTTAAATATTTTTAATGTTTTTTAAAGTTTATTTTGAGAGAGAGGAGAGAGAGAGAGACAGAGAGAGAGACAGAGAGAGAGACAGTGAGAGAGCACAGCAAGGGAAGGGCAGAGAGACAGGGAGAGAGAATCCCAGGCAGGCTCCACTCTGTCAGTGCGGAGCTTGATCTCCCAAACCATTAGCTGAGATCAAGAGTCAGACTTTTAACTGTCTGAGTCCCCCAGGTGCCCCTGAATACCATATTTTAAAAAATCAAAATTAATGTGAAAAAGACATAGATTAATAACAATGCCATGCCTAGCCATATTGGAGTCTGGGGTGAGAGGAAAAATCAGTAATATTAATTTAATTTTTATGTAAAATTCTGATCATTTACTCATCATAGTTTTTTTTTTTTCATTTGGTGTACCTTTAAATTTTGCCCCTGGAAGCCAGTGCCTCCTTCTTCCCCGGTCCTAGCCCCAGCTCTATCTAGACTAACCCATTTGTCTTTAGTCACTGTTTATGTCAATTACCACAGGAATACCAAGTTTCATCCTCTGGGCTGTCAACCTCATGTTGTTTCTCCTTTGTTTCCATCCCACTTCTTCTTAACTTTCACCTTGCCTTATGGAATTCATAGATATTTAAGAGCTTGTAAGAGTTATGTTAAGAGCTTATATCACTTAATATATTTTGAAACTCTTCTCTGAATACTTATCTTTTTCCCTGCTTCTTTTGTTTTCCTACTTGCCATTCAAATAGTAGTTATTTTCTTTCCCACATTTCTTATAGCACTGGCCTTGGGATAGAGTCTTTGCTCATTATAACTTCTTCCAGATCATTTCTCCTCCTTTTCCCCTATAATCACTAAGTGTTAAAAAGCATGTGATCAAAACATTCCAACAACTACCTATCCCACTTTTTTGTAGTCATTCCCTGACCCTAATTCCAAATCCCTTGATCCCAGAAGATTTTAGCTCTTTGCCAACTGTCAAATTCTGCAACATTATTCATTATGGTCCTTGGTGATTTCAATATCAATTTAGTTAATTCTTCTAATAATCCAGCCTCAAACTTCTTTGCCCATCTCTCCTCCAGTGATCTTGTCCTTCCCCCTTCCACAACCATTCACTCCTGTGGCCACATCCTAGATGACATCATTACCAAAAAAAATAATATCTTTGTAGCCTTAATTTCAAGCATCACACTTTCCAAGCACCTCTTCATATCTTTTCATCTCATCTTTGCTAGAACCCCCAATTCAACAATTCTTTGAGCTCATTGGTATAATCTATGGGTTCTTCCACTTTTCACCCTCCTTTACCACCCTCTTATATCTACAACTGCTTCTTTATTCAAGTTAGATTCTATCATTGGACATTAAAACTCTCCTTTGCATATGTCTTCAACTTGCTTACACATCTCACTTTATCATACTTGTCTGGCAATTTCCAAACATGGTTAAATACTTCTCTCTACCTATGTTGTCCCTGCTCCCGCAGTTGGAGTTACATACAAAACCAAGTTGTCTGGTCTCACTTTAAATTCATGACGTCTGATCTTAAGTGGATTCTCAGTGCTGCCAAGCCATCCTCCCTACTGCCCTCATTCATTCACTCTCACTCTACTAGGCCTGTTTTTTCTACCTTTCCCTCTTTTTCAGACTTCTAGTGTTCCACCTTCATTCTTAATTGATTTCTTTATTTTGCTACACCCAGAAAATGATGTAAATCAAAAGAAAATGTCTAGAGGCTCTCACTACCACATCCATGTATCTACTTACATCTGGACCCATATGTTATGATTTCCATCTCACATGGATAGACTGACCATGCTCCTAGTGGAGATTAACTGTCTATTTGTGCATCTGATCTACTTTCCTCTCACCAGCTCAAAATAGCAGCCTAGACATTTTGTTGTTGTTCTCCTAATTCAAATATTTCCCCCTTTCCATAGATCATACTAAACATTTTAGTATCTGTAATTTCTCCCATCTTCAAACAAAAATCAAAACCAAAAGACCTCCCTAGATTCCACATTCTTTAGTTTTTTTACCACTCCTTTGTCACCTTTTAGAGAATAATAGTTGAAGTCAGTGTCTAAACCTGCTGCCTGTATGTCCAGCTTCTCTCTTGAACACTATGAGTTAGGGCTTTGCCTCCATCAACTACTCTATCAAAACTTTCAAGGCACTGTATTTCATTTCTTTGTTAAACCCAATAATCAGTTCTAAGTCTCGATTTTTCTTCACTTATCCACTGCATTTGACCCAGTTGTCAACCTTCCTCCTTGAGATACCTTCTATACTAGCTTCCATGAACACCATACTTCTGATGTTACTCCTAACTCACTGTTGTCCCCATTCTTATTCTTATCTTCTCAAACTTTAAATATTAGAGCACCCCTGATGCTCTTTCTCACACATTCTGTTGGTCATATCATCTGGTGTCATGGTTTTAATTATCATTTTTATACAGTAGAATACCAAAATTAATCTTTAGCCCAGACACTTTTAGCCCATTTGAATATCTAACAAGCACTTGAAACTGAAAGTGTCTTAAAGTAAATTCCCAATCCGGCCCCTGCCCTCCCTGCCTCACCCGCAATGGGATCATTTTAGTCCTCTCCATCTTAGTAAATGGTTACTTTACTCTCCAATTTCTCAGGCCAAAAAAAACATGGTGTCATCATTAACTCCTCTCCCTTACATGGCACATACAATCCATTAGCAAATCCTACCTTAAAATATATTCCAAATCTGAGGACTCTTCACTATTCCCCTTGCTTTTATCTTGGTCCAAGCCAACATTCTCTCTTTCCTGGATACTCTCCTTAAGTAATATTCCTGTTTCCTCCCTTTCCCTATTACAGTCTAACTCAACACAGCAGCCAAAATTATGCCTTTAAAATGTAATATCAGGTGATATCATACCTCTGGCTTTTAGCCCCCTCAGAGTAGAGCCAAGATACTTAAAATGACACATAAAGGCCTACATGATTCATCCTGCTACACCTTGCCTGGCCTCATCTCCTATAATTCTTTCTCTTGCTCATTCATCCAGACACTTTTCTTCCTTTGCATCCCCTGAACATGCCAGTCATGCCCCTGTCATCTCAAGTCCTTTGCGCTCTGCTCTGAAGTTTCTCCTCCAAGATATTGCATGGCTTATTTTTTCATCACCTTTGAGTATTGCCTTCTTACATGACACTCTTTCTAAGTAACTTTCTAAATATTGTATTGGCCCAGATCTTCCTATTCCCTTTCCTTGCTTTATTTTTCTTAAAACCTGTCATCACAATTTGACTATTATATTTTAAATTATTTATTTATTATTCTCTTCTCTCCTTTTTCTATGATGGCAGGGGTTTGTGCCTATTTTTTTTCCCTGCTACAGTTCATTGCTATGAATAATTCTTGCCAATATGTTCAATTTGTGTTTTTTCAATACTTCAGGAAATAGGTATATAATATCCACATGTTTCTTTAAGACCATCACATTAATTTCCTTTATTCATTGGTGAACTTACCAGTTCATGACACCAAAGCGTGAGATGAAAAGAAATACACATCTTTCTACTTTCAACATTCTTGTGAGAAAGAAGACTGAGTAGTATATTATACAATTTAGAGATAATTAGCTTATTTTTCCATGTCACATATCTATTGCTACAGTACCTTTACTATTTGCTAATAAAAACTAACACTTTACAATTGAGGACATTCATGTATATGTGATCACCTCCACTGGGTTTTCCAGACCAGTAGTGACAAACTCAAATACCTTGAGAGTTCAAGTAAAAAGCGTACATTTGTGAAGACAGGCCATTAGAAACATAGAAAATGCTTTTCCCATCTTAAGTGGACAGCTGGTGCTCAGACTCAGTCAACAATTTCTACATATGTATTTGGGTTCAAAATAACCAGATCTTCAGATTTTCAGTGAAATGTTGGAAATGTGTATTGCTATCTGGAATCCCCCCATGTTTAAAAGCTGGCAGTCAACTAAAATTTTGAAAAGAAGAAACACTGTTGTACCCTAAGGATCTTTGGATTTGGTTCCTGGGCCTCCTGTTTGCACTCTTTGCTTTTACATCTTGTATGCCCAATTGGGTAGACCCAACCACTGCCAGTTGTTAAGGATTGCTGATAGAGTGTAGGCAGAAAGCTCTCTGCCTCCTTACCTATGGCTTATATTATTTTCAGATTGTGAGCCAGTGGGTTCAGAATTTTTTACAGGCTCTTTATTCTAGATTGTTAAGATATCTCTAAGAATTGTAAAGTATATCTTCTCTGGATAAAGTTGGAATTTCCAGTTTTAGGGCTTTATAATTTACTGTACTTTATAAATTTGACCCATTATCATGTATATTTTTCTCATCAACATAAGTATAGATTGCTCATTCACTTGTCCATTCAAAAAATGTTTAGTGAGGGTCTCTTATGTGCCATGCAATGTACTAGATGCTGTGTAGGTGCTCAATGACAAATGCTATTTGATAAGCAGAGAATCAACATCTGTTCTCTTCTTCCTTAGTAATAGCACCAGTTTAATTTGGTATGGTAATATATTTAGCCAATGTTGACACTTTCCCTCATGCTTGCATATTGTTGTGGCCATGTAACCAAATCCTGTCTACTGAGATTGTTATGGGTTGAATTGTGTTCCCCAAAAAGATATGTTGAATTTCTAAACCCTAGCACCTCAGAATTTGACCTTATTTGGAAATAAGGTCATTGCAGACATAACAAGTTAAGATGACATCATAATGGATAGATGGGGCCTCAATCCAGTGATTGGTATCCTTATAAGAAGAGAAGACACAGAAACAAAGGGAAGAAAACACCGCAAGAAGACACAAATAAAAGAAGAATACCATGTGACAGCAGAGGCAGAGATGGTAACTATAAGCCAAAGAACACAAAGAGTTAATGTCCACACCGGAAGCTACAAAGATGCGAGGAAGGATTCCACTCAAGATTTCAAAGGGAGCATGGCCCCATTGATACCTTAATTTCAGACTTCTAGCCTCCCAGAACAATGGGAAAATAAATTTCTGTTGTTTTAAGATACTCAGTTTATGGTAGTTTGTTATAGAACACCTAGGAAATGAATACAGAAGTATATGCAAAAGTTGTCATATGGAACTTCTGGGAATTCTCCCTTTTAGAAGTTGTACATTTAGCTGGAAATATGGAGGTGATAACTTGAGCTCCAGTTGGCATGTTGAACCATGCAGCCTATTTGAGGATGGGATGTACATACTAAGGAAGATGGAGAAGAACTATAGAAGAACTCTGGAACATTGGCGGTAGGGTGAAGCTGCTATCCTAGCCCTGGAGGCTGTGCATATGGTCTTCTTTATGTGAGAATTAAATAAATTTAAATACATGCTTAAATAGTTTAAGCATGCTATTTGAACTTGTTTTTAGGCTAACCTAATTCTAACTAATATTCTGATCTTCAAGCTGATTTGAGTATAGCATGCATAAGAGGTGGAAGCAGGCAGCAAAATTCAGATGCTTCATGGAAGTGTGGGGGGGAATCTTATAACTGAGAGAAGAAAGGAAAAAAATGGATTTGGGAAAGGATCAAAAATTAAGCTCATTTCTATTATAATATTTCCTGATGGCCTTGCTGATACCAACGACTAGGGTGTTACACAAAACTACGCCATGTTCATTCTGGCCTTTGTGGCAAATGCATGCATTGGAGACGTGACTCCTAAAAGACAGTCAGATGTTAGAAAGGCACAGATTCTGAGGTCCAGCAAGTCTAGGTTGAAATGTGTTCTCTCTGGTCTCATTAACTGTGATTTGTGACTTACTATCTAATGTAGCTAAGCCTTGCTTTTCTCATCTATAAAATTTGAATAAAAACCTCTGACCCCCAAACTTTTTGGGGGGATAAGTAAGGTAATACATTTACCAATGCCTATGAGGAATTACCAAGATAGTTCATCTAGAAATAACTGAAGTACAATGGGTTATGAGGAATACATTAAGGTAATATAAGTAGAAGTGCCTTAGCACCCTGCCCTTTATATCGCAGATGGTCCATGCATGTTATTTCTCCTCCATTCTTCTGCTAATTTTTCTTCTGTAATATCAAGTAAGTGAAAAGATTTGGACTTTAGTGGGAACCTTGTACTTTGTTGTGTATAGCACTTTTGTGGGGACCTTACACCTTACTGTGTGTAGCATATCATGTTGTAATACACTAAAAGGCCAACCTTGTGTACTTAAGTTATGGCTTCAATAAGGATATTTGCCTTAGAGGTGTAGGTAGAACTTCTGGGGTCTACTAAGTTCAATCAACTCAAAGGTATTTTATCTTTCAGATGTTAGGAGAAAAACCTTTAATACTGGAAAGGACTTTGTTAAAACATCCTGGAAAAAGGGCTATATGTTTATCATAGCCAATTGTTTTATTTTTCACTTGAATTTTTTTTATGAGAAAAGATTTTATAGAAAGAGCTTGGTTCCTGATGGAAATAATATGGACACTCTTAGATATATCTTAGTCAATTAATCAATATGACTAGGACATTATATCTCCAACACATATTTATTTTCTTGTAGCATAGCCCAGGGCCTAGGAATCATTATGGATTCCTTGGAATATGTCACATCATTCCATTCCATTCAGATGCTTCTTCTTCAGAGTTCCTACATTTTGGGGTCAATGCCTTTTTTGGATAGGAAATATATAAAATATTTGTGACTTGGGTAATATAGAGCAATCTTTTGTCTATGATTAATGATTCTCAAAATTTGCCTAGTTATCTTCTCTAGATTACCGTTCCAGGTACCCAAGCAAACTGCCACATGGTCCTAATTTTGCAAATTCCTTGTTCATTTTTGTTATAATTTCCTCTATTCTCTATATCTTGAGTCATCTTTACTTAAAGCGCTTAGTATCCCTCTATGTTACAGAGATAGATACTCTTAGACCTATAGATTCCATTTTAAGGCAGCAAAGTTATTTGGTCTTATTCTGCCTGGTTGCATGGTTGTAATTATCAGGCCATGTGCTATAGTTAACTAGGTTTCCTTTTCATTCCATTGGACCTGACAGTCCATTTCTTGGTTTTCCTCTCTAGATCTTCATAAAGTCTAACTTCTGCTATGTAGGTCCTAACCGTGTATCCTAGTGTGTTTTATCTACCCAACCCTATCTTCTGACCTGTACTTTTACTTATGGCAAGATGTTAGTGCTCACCTCTTACTCACCACGGATATATGTGATATTGACTATTTGTCTCTATCTATGACTGATGGTAGGACTCATCTTGCCTGCCTGTCCGTCCCCCCAACCAGATCTTTCTTGTGCCTGATTCTGACTACCTCTAATTTGTCACACATTGTTCATGACTGAATCCCTGCTCTGACTTTTGCCTTTATGGATTTTTCTAGACTGGATCCTTCAACTTTCAAGCTGGTACTCCAATTTCCTATAGTAAGAATAGAGGATAATGAACTTGAATAATGTTATTATCATTTTTTTTTCTGACAGGAATGAAAGATTAAAAATGTTAAACTGTAGCTAAGCAGTGCCTAAATACAGTCTTTGGCAAACTGTAATGCAAGTCAAATGGATTTTGAACATTCTTCTACCTCCTCATAAGGTGACCCTTTTCTTTTTCTTTCTTTCCTCCAAAAATTCTAATCTTTAGCTGTCCCAGGTCATCCCAGTTGGAAATTGCTAAGAAAACTGTAGATGTTGATGATATCATGTTAATTCTCTTCGAAAATTTGCATGATAAAAGATCACTGCAGAAAGCATCATTGAAAGTAAATTTTAAGACTCTGTGTCCCCTCCAACTGCATTTCTTTACAGAAAAATACCTTCCATGCTTTTGGATTTGAATGACTAAATTAATTAACAAAAAACTAGGACTGCAAATATATAGTTATTAACTTTGTTTACTTAAAAATACTTATAAAGATATACATCACCATCATTTTCTAAGTGACAGGAAATTTTAATTAAAAAAATAAGACATCATCTCAGAATAAAGGGTCATATTTCTCATGAGAGGACACAAATTGTTAATTTTGAATGCAGAAACTTACATGAAATTTTGTTTTGTATGGAGTTTTGTGCAAAAAATATTTCAAATTAATAGTTTCATTGTGACAAAAATAAAAGGAGGAAAAAAGGAAAGAAAGAAAAAAAAAAAGTGACATCCAAATATTCAGCTTTTTCCAGGGCACTGATTTTTCAAGTCACAACCATTGTTGAACATCTAGTTTCATGTACATATGTTTGTGATAACAGTGTTGAACTTCATCTGAGTTTTGGGATTCTGTAAAGCAAGGATGGTTGGAAAAGCCTTCCACCCCTCTTTTATTCTGTTTTGAGAAATCACTAGGCTAACCACAAAAACCACCTGCCAGGGAATATTCTAAGACATGATCCAATTCCACCCTCCTCCACGACTCTAGGCTGTTTTATAAAACTCTAGGCTTTCTCTATCTTCTTTTCCACTTTCTCGTTAATGACTGTTTTCCCCCTAATGCAAGAGCCTGAATAGTCATCTCTGTAATTACCTGGTGCGTTTTGTCTTTCACAATCAAAATATTCAACCTCATCCACCTCCCCCTGACCCGTTTCTGTTGTAATCAACTCGGCATTCTTTGTGAACTCTGACAAGTCAAGGACCAGCTGCTTTGTCCCCTTTCTCCTTGATGAGAGAGAACAACAGTGGGCAGGGAGACTTGCTAAGGCTGGCTCCAGGTGGCCCTTTAGGAGAGTGGATGCTGAGCCTCAGGTAACTGATTATTTATTTCACTATTACCTGGCAGATATTTTCACATTTTTCTGGCCAGGATGTCATGTGTTCCTGTGAGGTTTATTTATGTATTTATTTATTTATTTCTCCTGGGAGTTGATTGCAAGGGAAGTGCTTTTGTGAGCAAGGAAAAAAATAACAATGATTGCTGCTATAGATTTTAAATTAGAATTTCATTTATTAAAGTAATAGTTTAAAACCCGGTTTTCTTTAAGCCTTTAAATTTAATGAACAGATCTGATTTTACTGTTTATTAAACCAGTAAACTTTAAGGATCACTATGGGGGGGGGTGTGTGTGTGATAATTTTCGATCAATCCAAATTGAAATGAATAAACTTATTTAAATAATCAGACTCATTTTAAGCTTAGTCTATTCAATTTATTTAAACGCTGTAAAATATGTTTAAGTTCTTTCATCCTTTGACTTTGTAAAGTACAAAGTAAATTTAATCATCAGTGTACCTAATTCTAAGCCTTGCCAGAGTTAAGATCCTCTTTCTCAGTAAGGAAATAGCTTTCCTATTTCAGGTAAGTTGAAGTTTCCATTCTGTAAGAATGGGAGAGCTTATTGACCTGAGGGGTTTTTTTAAAAAAAAATTTTAACGTTTATTTATTATTGAAAGACAGAGAGAGACAGAGTGTGAGCAGAGGAGGGGGAGAGAGAGAGGGAGACACAGAATCTGAAGCAGGCTCCAGGCTCTGAGCTGTCAGCACAGAGCCCGACGCGGGCTCAAACTCACAAACTGCGAGATCATGACCTGAGCCAAAGTCGGACGCTTAACCGACTGAGCCACCCAGGCACCCCTGAGGGTTTTTGTCTGGACTCTGGATGAAGCCTACTCATCTTTCACCAGTGAGGGAACGTACACTTTTGTATCTAGCTGCTGTTACAACAGTGATTCTTGGTCTAAACTCTTAAAACTCAGTTTATTTCTATTGGTTTCCAGTTACATCTTACCAAATGTTTTTCACCTGATTTGCGTCTGCAACTTCACTTCCTTTAACCAGTTTCTCCCTGATGGGTTGATTGCTGGATTATTTTTATATTCTTTTATGGCCGGCAACAGCTCTTTTGTGGATATTAAAAAAAACCCAGATTCTGCATATCTCCCATGACTTGGTTTTGTTTGTAAGATCACAGTTTCTAAGATTCCACTAATTACATCATCAATCTATACACACTTCTTCATGAACCAGTGTTTATTGGCCAGTGGGGAAAACTACCACTAGCCTCAACGAGTGTGGAAAACTGGGAGTCCAAGATCCTTAAAAGGTAGGGAGAAGACAGGGAAACATAGATGATAACCTGAGAGCTGACATAATCTTTGGTCATGTGCCAGCTACAGTCTCTGCTTCTTTAGGTGTGGAATACCTACCTATCTCAGGGTGTGCAATAAAAGCTCAGTGTGAGCATATGCTTGGAGGACTTGTGAAATGTTTTCATGAATTAAAGGCATGAAGCCAATGATTACCATGTTTATATTTCTCATCATTTGGATCTAAAATAATAATAATTCTTTTAAAAGTAAATATCGAAGGTGTATTTGATTTTACAGAGATAGATTATGAATTAAAGACCGTATAGAAAACACTATACAGCAAGAGGAGTCCTTCGAATTTTGTGAGTGGGTATATATCACAGAAGGAAATAGTCGTGGATAATAAAACAACCCAACTCAGCTAAATAGACTATGTGACACAAAATATGTATTGCTTCTGAAGTAAATTAAATATGACTTAGGAGAATGAGCTAAAGAGACAATATCTGGGACCGAGGGGCTAGAATCTTTTACAATAAATAAAATAAATCCTAACAAGTTCTCTTTTTTCCCCTTCAGGCCTTTCCTATTAAAGTGATAAATGCTTACAAAACAGATATCCAGCTACATAACCAAGCAGATTGAATGGGACTGGGGGACATTTCACAACAGTGATTTTGATTCTTCAAACTTTTGGAGACAAAACAACTTTCAGATGAAGAATGAAATTTGAAGCCAGAATAGCATGCGATGAAAAACATTTTAAATCCATGCCTTCTTTTTGAAGTTGTATCTTTTTGGATGCTCAAGAGTGAGTTGGATTTGCAGCCACAAATCAAATGTTCAGAAATCTTTGGCTGTCTGAGCCTGGCGGCCCTCATCCAGCCAGCTGGACGATAAAACACCTGGGTTGATTCTATTTATTCTGGAGGGGAGGAGCAAGGCTGTGCAAAACAACATGAAGAAAGACTCGCCTTTGCAAAATTGCAATGTATCTAAAATTTCGTTGTCTTCTCATTGTCCTTGTGGTATCTGTTCTTCCTCGGTCTTTTACATGTTCCCAGTGCCCCCCATTTGGAGAGTCCAGAGTGATGCTCCTTGATCAGAGGTCAGTGTATCACCTCATTGCCTTATTTTAGGGTTTGTCAACCCCGCCACTCATACAAACGTGTTACCTTTGCCACTCTCTCCTTACTCTGCTTTCTAGATGAAAATAGTAAAAATTTTCAGTAAACTGATCATTTGTGAAGGTAGTCTATCAGGGTCTTAGTCAGCTTGGGCTGCTATGAGAAAATACCATAGACTGAGTAGTTTGAACAAGGGAAATTTACTTTTCACAGTTCTAGAGGCTGGAAGCCCAAGATCAGGGTGCTGGTATGGTGTGGTTCTGGTGAGAGCTCTTTTGCTGGCATGCAGATGTCTGCCTTCTCTTCTATCCTTATCTAGGAAACAGAGAGGGGGAGGGGCAGAGAGAGTGAGAGCATGCTCCTCCCTCGGCTTCCGTTAAGAACACTAATCCCATCATGGGGGCTCCATTCTCATGACTTCATCTCAACTTAATTACCTTCTGAAGGCCCCACTTCCAAATACCATCACACTTGTGATTAAGACTTCCTATGAATTTTGGTGGGGCACGAATATTCAGTCCATAGAAATCAAGTCATTTTTGTGTCTTTCTAAGGAAATCTATTAAAATCTCTCTAGTAGGTATAGCAGATAAGGGTCAGTATAGCAGATAAGGGGCAGGAAAATGAGTGAGTAAATGAAATATTTTAGCAACGGCCAGTTCTTTAGCCCTCTTCCAAATGTTTTAACCACTCAAGAGACATTAACCTCTGTCTGGAGCTGGTCCAGGATAGGTGTGGTTCAGTCAATAGAGGTATGACATCTTTCTTCCATCTCCTACACAAAGGAAGCATTCTGCTCTGCTTGTCCTGTGCCCAGTGACACTCACAGGTAGCTACAGCAGGAAAGGTGACTGTTTACAGTAGGCGAACCCCCCTGCAATCCCAGCCAGAAGTCAACTATTCTGCTTCTGAAGAGGTAAAGACTACTGCCTTATGAGGATATTCCTTAAACAATGTGGCTGGTTTTTCAGCGTTCGCAATAAGGGAATGAGTAAACGAATCTGGAGGACGCAACATTAGGAACTAGGAAGTGAGTGCCAAGAACCATCTGAGCAGCAGGCAGGAGACAAGACCCGTAGAACTGGGGAGGCAGGAGACAGCAGTGGGAGAGGAGAGCTGAACAAGCAGCTCCTGCCGAGTTGTCTGGTACCCGCAGCAGAAAGCAGGTGTGATCAGGATATTGGAATAGAGCTGCCAAACAAGGGAGGAGGGGAGGCAAGCCCAAATCCTATCTGAGGTCTCAGGGACAGGGTCTAGAGATTTAAGGGGAATGGAAAAGTCAGGAGACGAATGAGTAGGGTAAAAGGAATATGCACCAGAGCTGAGGAGACTAATTTAACTGACTTCTTTGGCCATTCTCTTGGTAGAAGGCAATACCTTGTGGTAGGATAAAGGATATTAGGTGTCTTCAGGCTGAGAGGGGGCCATTCAAATGATAGTAGCTTGCTAGGAGGTAAACCGTGATGCTCTGTAGAGCTAAATCAGAGGGAAGCTCATATCCGTTCCACCTTCCACCTGTTATCAGTTAGCAGGGGCACTGCCTGAAGGAATGTTGCATGATCAGAACATTCTGTCATACCGGAGACAATATGAGCAGTATCCCACAGAACTACCCATTTCTGAGAATTAGAGAAGCTCAGAGTTGGAGGGGACCCATGCCAGCAACCTTAATGGACTGAGATTTGTCCTTCTAATCTGACAAAACCCCAGAGTCAACTGGAAAAATCCTGAGCCTTTCCCTTTTGTCGTTAGTATTGCTCTTTCCCAGGATATCCTAAAACAAGAAAAGGAATTACTATCTTCTAGTAGATTTATTGCCTAATGTAAGTCAGGGAACCTTCTTCTTACTTTTAGCCCACAGACATGTTTTCTTATGTATTTATTTTCTAGGGTTGCTGTTACTAAGTACCACAAAATGGATGGCTTAAAAAATACAGAAATTTATTGGCTCATAGTATTAGAGGTTAGAAGTCCAACATCAAGATTATGGCAGGGCCATATTCCCTCTGAAAGTTTGCTTTCTCTTTTCCTAACTTCTGGTCATTTGCTGGAAGTCTTTGATGTACCTTGGCTTGTATATGAATCCCTCCAATCCTATGCTCACATGGTGTTTTCCCCATGTCTCTGTCTTTACATGGCCATACAAGGATATCAATCATATTGAATTAGGGCTCCACTTTATCCGGTATGATCTCATATTAACTAACTAAATCTTCAAAGAACTTCTTTCTAAGAAAGGTCACATTCTTATGCACTAGGGTTTAGGGATTCAATGTATCTTTTGAGGGGGGAGGATATATTTCAACCCATAACGCCTAAGATGAGATTTTTTAGCAATATGTGAAAGCACTCTGGTTTCAGCCCCTGAAGCCCGAGCACTGCATCACTGCATTTAGGTTATATGAACTCAGGATGGAAGAACTGATTTTATTTTCACAAGAGTTTTCTGAGATGTAAACTGAAGTCATTCAACAATAGGTTACATGACTTATTATTGTTCACCTTGAGTTCATAGGAAGGAACATCTCTTTTTTTTAATGTTTATTTATTTATTTTTTGAGAGAGAGAGCGTGAGCGGGGGGGGGGGGGGGGGGCAGAGAGAGAAGGAGAGAGAGAATTCCAAGCAGACTCTGTGCTGTCAGCGCAGAGCCTGACATGGGCTTGAACTCATGAGCCATAAGATCATGACCTGAGCTGAAATCAAGAGTCAAATGCTTAACAGACTGAGCTATGCAGGCCCCTCTCTCACCACCCCCCTTCTGTTAAGAACATTAATGGTGCATATTCCTCAGTCTGGGAGAGTCATACAGTACTACAAAGGGAACAGGATGTAAGGACAATTTTCATATTTTTCCAATTTGCTCTCCTGAGAACCTTTATTTTTAGTTTCACTTTAAGATATTTAACACTAGTCCCAAGAGTGAGGGTCAAACGAGAGATGGGCATGGTGGTGGTCTGTAAAGGGCTGATGTTTCTCCCTGCAACTCGTATGCTGAAGCCTTCATTCCCAATGTGATGGTTTTTGGAGATGGAGTGTTTGAGAGCTACAAGCATACCTTGGAGATACTGTAGGTTTGGTTCCAGACCGCTGCAATAAAGCAAATATTGCAGTAAAGTGAGTCAAATGAATTTTGTGGCTTCTCAGTGCATATAAAAGCTATGTAGTCTTTTCTACTGTAGTCTATTAAGTGTACAATTGCTTTATGTCTAAAAAAGCAATGTATATACCTCAGTTAAAAATATTATTAAAGTCTAATAACCACCATTTGAACTTTCAACAAGTCGTAATTACTGATCACGGATCGTCATAATAAATATCACGATACTGAGAAAGTCAGGTATATTTTAAAAATTACCAAAATGTGACACATAGACACGAAGAAAGCAAATGCTGTTGGAAAATGACACCATTAGATTTGTTCAACACAGCAGACCTCCATACACTGGGTTGCCACAAGCTTTCCATTTGTAAAAAACACAATATCCACAAAGTACAATAAAGAGATGCCAATAAAATGAGGTGTGCCTATAGTTAGGTTTAGATGAAGCCACCAGAGTGGGGCTCTCATGATGGCACTACTGCCCTTATCTGAAGAGACACTAGACTGTGCTTGCTCTCTCTCTCCACCATATGAGAACACAGTGAAAAGACATTTGCTGGTCAAGAAGAGAATTCTCACCAGAAATCATGCCATGATCTTGGACCTCCAGCCTCCAGAACTGTGAGAAAAGACATTTCTGTGGTTGAAGCCAGCCAGCCTTTGATATTTTGTTATGGCAACCCAAGAGGATTAAGATATGCTCTATATTCTCAGGCTACCTCACCACTAGGGAAACCATTAAATTATAAGTTCCTTGCGGGCAGTAGCCAGCTCTTTTATGCGTAGTACATAGTAGTGCTTTACAGTTAGCATTTGTATTACGTTGCAAATGTCCCTATTTTACCAATGAAAAAACAGAATTAGAAAGATCCGATGAACCTAAATTGAGTTCAGATTTCTCTCACAGCCTGCCCATCTTGCCCACTGTGCTGTGCCTTATATAGTCTCTGGGTCTTGGGCGTAACTTAAATTGAATCCTGGCTTATTCTCTATAGACCATGATGTTGTGAACAGTGTGGGGTGGGGGAAAGGAGACCGTGTGAGTAGAGTTTTGCGAAAATGCTGTGGTTAGGTTTCTTTAGTTTCCCTCCAGAATGTATGTGTAACTGCCATTATTATAGCTTTATAGCTGTCCTTTGTCCTGAAATCCACAGAGATAAGCAGAAGGTTGAAATGGGCAAGGGCAGAGATACTCATGGGCAAGTGTAGAGGAGTCAAGGAGGAGAGCATGAGCAGCCCTCGGTAATGCAGAGGCTGGTGGAGAATCTAGAGAGAAGAATTGCAATTTCTCAGCTTCATTATGCACAGCAGGTCTTTTGCCCCTGCTGAGGTTCTGTACTTTCATCTTTCTGATTGGTAAAGTCCACAGACAGCTTCATTCTGCCTTGAGCATGATGAAATGTGTCCCAGTGTAGACAAGCAAATGGAGGAAATCTAATCAAGTGGCTGTAAGAGCTTTGAAGTACAAATTGGTCCTAACCAATTTGATATTAAAAAAAAAAATCCAGTATCATCCAAGTTACCAATTGCATTATTTTTCTTTACTATAAATAGCATCCCAAGCCTAAGTATTTAGAGAGAGATTAGAATATCAACAGTCACCCAAAGGTACTGGATGTCCCTTGACTACTTCTTTTGAAGTTCACAGAAGAAAGGGTAATTTTTATAGAATCAATAAGATCTGGGAATGAAAGTCTACAGTTTGATATTGCAGATTCTTTGGAGATTGGGTGAATGTTCCATATTCTGGGCAACCTGAGTAAATAGGTAGGAATGCAGTTCTTGAATATCAGTGTTTGTCAATCAGGGTGTTAAGTATCCCAGTGCAATGCGGAAGGAATGGGGGCTGGTCCAACCACCCAAGAACCTACAATCTCCTGGTGGCTGTGATAAGTTAGGATGAGTGCAGTTAGGAAGACTTTTTTTTTAGGAGGGAAATATTGAGAGCCATTAAGCAGAGTGAATTATCAATAATTATGGGTCTGTGGACCACTCACATAGGTTTTTCATGAAAATTTCTAGAACCCACCCTAGACTCTAATTCAGTATATTTGGGGAAGGCATTTTATAACTTATCTCTGGTAGTTCTTTTTTTTTTTTTAATTTGTAACATCTATTTATTTTTGAGAGACAGAGAGAGACAGAGCACAAGCAGGGGAGGGATAGAGGGAGAGGGAGACACAGAATCCAAAGCAGGCTCCAAGCTCTGAGCTGTCAGCACAGAGCCTGATGTGGGGCTCGAACTCATGAACTGTGAGATCATGACCTGAGCTGAAGTCAGATGCTTACATGACTGAACCACCCAGGCACCCCTATCTCTGGTGGTTCTGATGGAGATAGACACAGCAAAGAAACATTGGTTTAGATAAAAAAATGAATTCTATGGTTTGGCTGAAAGAGGCAATTGTAAGTAACAAAAAAAGTAGCATAAGCTAGGATAGGGCACCAAAACTTGCTAGGATAGAGAGAGAAGACAAAGGTTGGGAAGGGTGAAAAAAACAGACACTATAATGTAAAATTTGGAATACCTTTTTAAAATCCAAAAATTTTTACCACCTTCTATTGTTTCTTCAGCTGTAGTCTGAAAGTTCACAACTTTTAAAATATCAAATATTATTTTTTATAATTTTTCAATTTTATTACTAAAAACCCAGCCACCAACTTGGCAGTTTGCCTTACAGAACTGAAATACCTTCTCAAGCACTATCAGTGCTAAATTGTTAGAGATGTAACTATGTTGCATGTGTTTTAATGCTGTACATATTTAATAAATATAACTTGATGAGTTTGGAGATAACTATCCATGAAGTCATCACCACCATCTATGCCATGAATATATCCATCCTTTCCAAAAGTTTCCTCCTGTCCTCTTAATTGTTATTATTGATATTATTACTTTTATTTTGTGATAAGACCATTTAACATAAAATCTACCCTCTTAGCAAATTTTTAAGTACATATGATGGTTAAGTTTATATGTCAACTTGATTGGGCTAAATCCAGATATTTGGTAAAACATTTCTGGGTGTGTCTGTGAGGATGTTTCTGGAAGAGATTAGCATTTGAACCTGTAAACTGAGTACAGAAGATCACCAAAGCAGGTGGGCATCATCCAATCCATTTAGGACCCGAATAGAACAAAAAGATGAAGAAAAGATGAATTTGTTCTCATTGCTTGAGTTGGGACATCCATCTTTGCCTGCCCTTGGACATTGGCACTCCTGGTTCTCAGGTCTTTGGACTCAGACTCAGTTGCACCACCAGAGTTCCTTGTTCTTCAGCTTGCATATGGCAGACCATGGGATTTCTCTGTCTCCATGATTACATATCTCTCTCTCTGTCTCTCAACTTCTCTGTCTCCCTCTCCAGAAGCTATATAGATATGTAGATACATCTATTTCTCTGGAGAACCTTTACCCATAGCACATTCAATATGGTATTGTTAACTAGAGACACCATGCTGTATAATAGATCTCTAGGACTTATTCACCTTGCATAACTGATATTCTATAATTCATTTTATAATATTCATTTTAATATAATCATTGCTAATACCACTATTGTTGTGCTATTACAATGTGTTTGAAGACAGCAGCTTGCTTTTCTTCTTTACCCTACATGGGACAATGTTCATCAAATATTTACTGATTATCTGGTTGGGAGATACCACATATATGCATGAGGCTGACTCATGTCTATAAATTTAACCAAACAAACCATTTTGCTTCTTTATTTTTTATCATCCATGTAACTTCTTTTGCATATTTTTCATCTCCTTATTTATTTGTGCTGATTCTGGATGGTTTCCTCAGTTATTTCCAAATTAATAAATTTTCCTTTCTACTGTGTTTAGTGTCCATTTAAGCATCTATGGAATGTTGTTAAAAAATTAAAGGATTAAATATTATTTACATTTGAATATATTATTCTCTTTCAAATTGGTTAATCTCCCCTCCATAATGTTCTGTTCTTATTATATGTATTTTATTGTTTTCTTTTTTTCTTTTTTTTGATCATTTAAAAATCTATTTTAAGATACTTTATAATTCCTCGATTTTCTTCAATTTGTCAGATATAAATACTCTACTCTCTTGCATTTTCTTTCTATTGTTTATGGTGATGTGTTTCCTCATGTCTCTGACATTTTGTTAATGAGCTCACCTTGGTGGTTTAGTCTTTGGTGGGAAACCCACATATGCCTTGAATCATGGAGGCAACATGATGGGATGTCTGTCCTAGGAGATTTACTGGTCATAGAGTGATCTTTAGTTTTTGGTTCAGAATTTCATCATAATTTTGGTAGTGTAACTTTGGACACCTTGCCCATATTTGACACAGGCTAAGGACTTCTTTAGTTTTATTCAGAGCCTAGATTGACTGGCTTATCCTCAACACAACCTGGGGTATACAGTTGCAGATTTTCTGGTCTATGACAGACTGAAATCCTTTCTTCATTCTCAGCTTTAGATAGCAATCCCTGTTAGACACAGGGCCTTATGGCTGTAAGTGCTGTCTCTGCCCAAACATCAGAACTCTACCCATAAGGTGTGTATCTGATCCTGATATCCCTGTGGGTTGTAGCAGATTTCCTACTTGCTTAGCATCTTTTTTTTTTTATGATTACCCTCTTTATGACTTTCCCTAAGGATTTTTTTTTTCTGCTTTTGAGGTCAGCTATCTCTTTCAGATTTCTAAAATTTATTTCATCCAAAATTACTATTTATTGGTAGCAAGATGAAGAGATGTTATATCTACTTAGACCACCATCTTGTCTGGAAGATGTGGAGGATTTTATCATTATCCCCATTTTATTAATGAGGATAGAGGTGGTTGGAGCCACTTAAGCCTATGTTCCAAGTGTACATTTGATATTATTGAAACACATTTTATATTTTACACTTAATAAGTCAGTGAGTTTAGGAGAAGCAAAGAGAGTCTCATAGAAAGATGGAGGTGAATAGGGTGGTGGGGAATGATAAATGTAGTTCCTAAGTGTAGTCAAAGCATGAGGTACAGATTGGAATATATTCAAGGGGCAGGCACAATATCACAATACAAAAGGGAGTGGTGAGGAGAATCTAACTGGAACAGGCATACTCTGCAAAACATCTCCAAATTTTAAATCTTTAAAATAACATGCTGACAAAAACCACATCTGCTGACTAAATTCAAACTGGCCGCTATTTTGCCACCTGAGGATTAAATAATTTAGACTTTGTCTTTTAAGCAGTGGGGGTAGAGAGTATAAAATCCCTCCTTTGAAGTCCACTGCATATTCTTATTATAGCCAATTTTCATAGCAAATATCAAAGTTTAGTTTGCATTCCATAAGCACATATGAAGTGAGGGTTGGGGGAAGTTGCCAAACATATGCTAAGCGATATGAGATACCATATTAAAATGACCCCTTTACAATACGGGCTCATAAAATTTTGAAAATGTCTCTATTGTGATTTGTACACCATAGGGAATAAATAAACATTGCTTAATACATAACTGAGCTTCCAAGAGGCACATTTCCCCCCCCCCCCCCCACCGCTGGTAGAATATCAAGATCCCAAAGTGGGGACAGAAGAGATGGGAAGATGTATGCTGATGCCGTGGATCTCTTTGAAAAGGGAAAGCTCGTCTAGAATAAGAAAACCAGAGATTTACAGGGACAAATATGATGAGATGTGGTCAAAATATGGAATCACACAGTAGGAGTGTTAATTATCTTCGTTCCCCCTGCCCCTCCGCCCCTTTGGATCTTTTTCAGCCTTTGTAGGGTCAGGCTTTTCTGTCCCAGGGTGGTGGTTCCCAGAGTGTACTGCACAGACCAGGAGCATCACCCGTTGTTGGAACAGCAAATTCTTAGTCTCTTTTTCAGATTCACTGACTCAGAAGCTCTCTGAGTAGGGCCAAACCATAATGGGATTTAATAAACTCTCCAGGTGATTCTGATGCACCCTGAGATTTAAGAAATTTCCTAGAGAAATAAAGTTTTTGTGGTAGACATTTCTGTATCTTTAATTGATTTGGAGTGGATGGAGCCATCAGTATTAGGCAGAACTTCAAAAATAGCCAATCTGGGGATGCCTAGGCAGCTCAGTTGGTTAAGTTTCTGATTTCAGCTCAGGTCATGATCTTGCTGAGTTCGAGCCTCGCATTGGGCTCTGTGCTGACAGCTCAGAGCCTGGAGCCTGCTCCGGATTCTATGCCTCCCTGTTTCTCTGCTTCTCCCCACTTTCTCTCTCTCTCTCTCTCAAAAATAAATAAACATTTAAAAAAAAAGGGCCAGTCTGGACTATCACTACTACTAATATCTGGTTCTTATTGAGTACTTCTTTTATAAGTGTTTTATATGCACTGGTTCACTTAGCCCTACAGGAACACTGTTATTATTCCAATATTAGACAGGAGAAAAATACCAGAAGTTCAGAGAAGTTAAGTAATTAGCCCTAGAGCACAAAGCATTACCTGCACACCAAAATCCATTCTGAAACTCTCTCCTATCAGGAAAACTTAGACCGTTTTAGTGAGAAATAAACTTGTCTTGTGTTAAAAGAATATATGTTTGGGTCTATTTTTCACTGCAGACTGCACTAACCTAACAAACATGCACAACAAGTAATTGGCAGAGCTTATAGTTTAGCCCAAGTAGTTTCATTCCAGATTCTATGCTTTTAACCCTAACATTTTACTACCTGTCCAGAACTGCTGAAGATGCCAGAAATGTACTTAAAGGACTTTACTCTTTTTTCTCTATCTCGTCTACTGGTCTCTGCCCTGCATTGAACCCTTCAATGCGATGGTTTGATGCAGCTTTCAGAGCATTGTGCATTACAAAGGAACATAAATATTTGTTTTCCTTTAACTTCATAGGGTGTTTATTCAGCAATGTCTTTGTCTCTTAAAATATATATTGTTGCATTATATTCTTGAAAATCTTGTATTACTTTGGAAAATTATTGCTTTGCTAAAATTTTTGCCTGTCATGTTTACTCAATTCTAAACTCATATTTCTTCCTCATCCTACCTGCAGAGAATTGTCACTAAGCTATCTTAGGATCCCGATGCTCCTTTTTATAGTATGTCATTTTTTAATATTTTAATTCTTATATAAGTCTCTCATATCTTTATACACATAGAAACAAATCTCTCCCATATTATTAATGTAAGTTCTCATAGTTAATTTCAATGACATTTGATAGGCTTACACACATTCGGTAACCATTTGTTTTTGTATGTAAAGGACAGAACCCTAAGATTGCCGAGTAATGTTTCTAAGGTAACTTTGGCCAATAGTATTAAAATATATATCTATACAGAGTTTGACATCAAACTATGGGTTCATGAAGGCAGCAAACATGCAGAAGAAATGTGCAATAGTGGAAATATACTGGACATGGACAGAGCTAGTCTTGGCATTGACATTTAAGAACTGTTTGAGACTGGACATCGTACTTACTGTCTCTGGGGAACAACTCCTCATTTGTAAAATGACAGACTTAGATGATGCCTAGAGTTCTTTCTAGCAATAAAATTCTATGATCCTCACTCTAAGCCTGAAGGTTAATTTCAATGACATTTCCCGCTGGGCCTGATTTCTCAAAGAGAGGACCTTGATGCTTAAACTTATAGAATATAAGGTCAGTGTATCAATTAGGGTGAGGCCAATCAAATAAAATCCATTTTAAATTGTTCAGTAGAATTAATTTGATATAAGAAATTAATTTTAAAGGTTTGAGAAGAGCTTACGAGACAATAATAGGATGCTACGCCCAGCTCCTCTGGCGGTGGGACAGAGAGAAGAGGTGGTCTTACCACAACCTAAGGGCAAGGCTATGTGGAAAAAGTTGGGATCCCCATGGTAGGGGTAGGGGTCTTTCTAAGCTAGTTCTGGAATCATGGTGAGAGGGTCTTTTGAATGAGTTGGAAACATCTTGGGAAGGGCTCCTTGGATAATGACCCACAGCAAATATCGAAGACAATTCTCAAACCAGAGCCATAAGAGAAATTCTATGGCTTCTCCCCTCTTATGCCCCATCTAATCCTCTTCCATGGCCTCCCATTGGCCAAATTAACTGGAATTCAGTAGATAAAGAATCTTAGCAAATGTAGGTTGCAGGGGTCAGTTCCCTATAACAAAGAACATAAGAGAAAAGTTTTAACTAATCAATTGCAGTGAATACAAGGCATCTATCACAGAATCCCTCACTTCCATTGCAATGAATTTCTTATCTTGAAATGCAGCTGATTTGCCATGTGTTTGTTTCTCAATAATAAGAGAGTTTGTTACTCTGAATAATAAGCTATGGCAACTATAAACCAAAGAAAGCTCTTTCTGAATAGTCTTCCACAATTCCTGTGAGCCTAGTTACCTTCTCACCAAATGCTAGGAGGATGAAAATCTTCCACGAAGGGAGCCAGAATAAAGAGATTTGTCCTGGAGCTGGTTCTCAGGAATAAGGCTCTTTCTGTGGAAGAGGAATATGGACCTTCTATGACAGCAGGTGTTAACATGTCACTCCACATTCACAGACAGAAGCAGTGTAAGAAAAGGCAGCTGGCCTTGGTCATGGTGATATCTCCCAGCTAAGGGCACCAAGGAGGGCCTCCTACCCATGGCTGCCATAGTAAATATAACAGCCATAATGCTTCAGCTGAATTGGATTAAGGCGATTCCTTCCTGTTTCCACTTCCCACCGACTAGTAATTGGGTCCCATGGAACTAGATACTTTTGACATAATTTCCTAGTTCATTCTTCCTCTTTTGACTTAGTTGAAATTGGTAACATGATCCTCAACCGACTTATATTAAAGACTGAGTCTCTAGTATAGGGTTTCTCAACTTCAATGCATGTACAAATTTCCTGATATCTGATTCTGGAGACACATGAGGTCTGGGCTGGGCTCAAGGTTCTGTAGTTCTAGAAACCTCCCAGGTATTGTTGATGGTGTTAGTCCACACACCTCACAAAGGTGCTTTTTGTTTGTTTTCTTTCAGTTGTTGTCAGTTTGTTTTACTATTGTCCTAGGAGGTATTCCTCAGAATTGTGTTCAGGGACCATATTCTAAAATCATTGGTCATCAAGGAAATACAAATCAAAACTACAATGAGATATCACCTAACACCTGTCAGAATGTCAAAAATCAACAATACAAGAAATGATAGGTGCGCTAGTGAGGATGTAGAGAAAGGGGAACCCTCGTGCACTGTTGGTGGGAATGTAAACTGGTGCAGCCGTTCTGGAAAAGAGTGTGGAGGTTCTTAAAAAGTTAAAAATGGAACTACCCTATGATCCAGCAATTGCCTTACTAGGTATTTACCAAAAGGATAAAAAAAATACCAATTCAAAGGGATACATATATCTTGATGGTTATAGCAGCATTACCTACAACAGCCAAACAATGGAAATAGCCCAAATGTCCACTGACTGATTAATGGATAAAGAAGACATGTATATATATAATTGAATATTAGTCAGCCATAAAAAGAATGAACTCTTACCATTTGCAATGACATGGATGGAGCTAGAGAGTATTAGGCTAAGCGAAATAAGTCAGTCAGGGAAAGACAAATACCATATGACTTCACTCAAAGGTAGAATTCAGGAAACAAAACAAATGGGTAAAGGGAAGAAAAAGAGAGGGAGGCAAACCAAGAAACAGACTCTTAACTATAGAGAACAACTTGATGGTTACCCGAAGGGAGGTGGGTGGAGGGATGAGTGAAATAGGTGATGGGGATCAAGGGGGGCACTGGTTGTGATGAGCACTGGGTGTTGTATGGAAGTGTTGAATCACTGTATTGTACACCTGAAACTAATATTACACTATACGTTAACTAGCTAGAATTTAAATAAACACTTTAAAAACCCTAAAATCCCCCAAAACGAAAACAAAAGCAACAACAAGAGCTTGTGTTTCTGAGTGGGTATGAAATCTATACCACTGTCTCTGATCGTCTTACTCTGTCTGAGGACCTCAAAGTGGCATGGAGGTCACATTATTGCTGGAACTGGGTGATGCTGGTCTCCTTGGAGTAATAAATGAAGAGGCTTCACTTCACTGGATGGTGGCTCCATTTTAATAACTGGCCAGAGAATATCTTTCAGGCAGAGCAAACAAGGCAGGAATGAACTGAAATGGGAATGACTCTGGATGAGTTACAACTAAGTCATGAACCATGTTGACTCCCCCATGGTTCACTGTCACTTGCTTAGTGCCTGTCAGGGTAGTCAGCTGGTTTTCCTCTAGGACCTCGTTTGCATATCCATACTGTTTTCTCTACTTCCACAGATGTTATGATAATTGTCTCCACAAAGAAGAATCTGAAAGATAAATGTCTTAAAATTGAAGCTTTCTTCTTAACAACTGTAAGGGAATTTGACGGTTCTAGATCTCTGAAAATAGGATTGTTTTAGTTTATAGGGTGTTAGCAATGGCTGATGGATTTGGGTTTGTTTTGATCTGTGTTGTCTCTGCTTTGAGGATCTAGCAGTTAATTTGTTATCTTTTTGTCTATTTTACTGGACTTTCTAGGTCTTTTAAAAGAAACTGAAATTATCCCATAGGGAGCAAAGAAACAGTATGCCATTTCTATTTCCTACTCAGCCTGAAGGGAGCGATTAGTAAAACTGGTGATATTCGTAAAAGAACAGTTGCTCACATCCCAGGGGAGATGCCCCTTGCTAAAGCTGGCACATATGCATGACTCTCGAACTCTGCCATTGCCCAGCTAAAGTAAGTGAACATGCACAGGCCACACAGAGGATACTTCTTCATCACCTGGCTCTGGTGGCCAGGGGGGCTTGCGTTCCTGGATCCCATGGGACTATAGCAATGGGCGAGGCAGTTCTTTGCAGGCTGTCACCCCCAGGGCACCACATAGACAGCAGTTTGAAACATACCCCTAGTCTTTCTGTGAGAAAGTCCTATTTACATGTCCTGGAGCTTCAGCTGGAGGGAGAGACTTCAGGTTTGCACATACCTACAGGCTATGCAGGTGCTCTCAGGGACACAGGCCAGGGAATGCCACCTTTACACTCTCTCTACACCTTGCTATAGTTTGCTGGTACCTCTCAGAAAGGACCTTATACACTTGCCCTGAACCCTGGTTCCCGGGAGAGATAGGTGTTGCACCTCACACATAGAAACAAACACATAGATTCAAGCAAAATGTTGAAACAGGAATATATTCCAAAGGAAAGGGAGATAAGTAATCTATGTGATCTAGAGTTCAAAGTAACTCCTAAGATGCTCATCAAACTTGGGAAAGGAATGGATGGATGCAGTGAGAACTTCAACAAACAGATAGCGGGATCTGTCCCTAACCTGGGGAAAGAAACAGACATCCAAATTCAAAAGACCTAGAGAGTTCATCAAACAAGATGAACTCAAAGAGATCCACACCAAGACACATTATAATGAAACTGTTAAAAGTTAAAGAGAGAACCTTAAAAGTACTACCAAGAGAAAAACAAGTGGTTACATACAAGGCAACTTCCCTAAGACTATCGTCAGATTTTCAGCAGAAACTTTGCAGGCGAGAAGTGAGTGGCATAATGTATTTAAAAGACTGAAAGGAGGGGTGCCCTGGTGACTCAGTCAGTTGGACGTCTGACTCTTGATTTCTACTCAGCTCATGATCCCAGGGTGATGGAATTGAGCCTGTGTTGGGCTCTGCGCCGAGCATGGAGCCTGCTTGATTCTCAATCTCTCCCTCTGCGCCTTCCCCCCTCACACGTGCACCCTCTCTCTTTCTCTCTCAAATATAAATAAATAGATAAATAAATAAATAAATAAATAAATAAATAAATAAAAGACTGAAGGAAAAAACAAAAACAAAAACAAAAACTTCCAACCAGGAATACTCTACAAGGCAAGGTTACCATTTCAAGATTTCCTTTTGAGAGCTCCTGTCTGCACTGAAGCTTAGAGAGGAGAGGGCGCTTGGCCAAGGTCACAATGCTGGGAATTGACAGTATTAGGTTTAAATCCCAATTCTCTGATATCAAATCTGTGTTCTGTTCAGTTCACTACTCTGCTTAATATCCTCATCACCACTGTTAGGTGGTGAATATTTGGGGCATCGGGGGAGTATGAGAGTACCCCCTTTAAGGATTTTGGAGCAAAATGTTATACAATTGGTGAACTTCTCTCTGTGATCATACCTGTAGGTGGTCCAATAATACCTGAACCTTTTTTTTTTTTTTTTTTTTTAAGAGAGAGAAAAAGGGCAGTAAAAAGAGAGAGAGAATCGTAAGCCCAGCATGCTCGGCACAAAGCTCAACACAGGGCTCAATCTCATGACCCTGAGATCACGACCTGAGCCAAAATTAAGAGTCAGACATTTAACCAACTGAGCCACCCAGGTGCCCCAATACCTGAACTTTTTAAAAGTAAATTCTCTTGGTTCATCTCTGGACTAGCAATGATCCATCTCACTAGTATTTTGTCATCTGTCTGTAGACCTGTTGGTTTCCCTTAACTGTTGTCCATTTAGGTTCTGGTCATTTATTCTGCTTTGAGTTCAGCTAGCTGATTGATGGTTACAGTTTTGTCATCCCTCCCACACACTCTCCTCCTTCACCCTTTTGAAACTTAACTCCTTTATATAAGGACTAGGGCCTGTCTGTTTCCTTTACTACTTTCCTTTTTCTGTTCTCAGCACCATGCAGGATGGATTACCTTTAGGATCGGGTCGAGTTAACTCCATTTTATTTATGTTTTGAGGTGCGTCTTTAATTGCTAAGGGGACTACCTGCTATTTCTTTTCAAATTATACTGAAATTGCTGACTGAACTCCACTACAACTACCTGGAGGCAAATTTGGTGGAAAATATTTTAGGTTACTTCCTGAGCCCCACAATGAAACACGCTATGTTTGCTTCAAACTACCAAAGCTGGCTTTGGTCCTAAAGAAAGTTTCTAAAATTCTTTTCTAGCCAAACATTTAATTGTTCGTATTTTAAAAACTGCCAGTTTAAACAGCTAGGTTCTTCCAACTATGCTTGTAAAATATTTGATCTCATTTAGAAGCAAATCACTCATGCCCTCTGCCAGGGGACTGCTATTGATAAAATTAGGACTCTTGTATCTGCTGAGGTATGTCTCTCCTTATGTGCAGAATCCTTAATATGATGGGTTAAGTGCATGCCCCTGCCTGGTTGAATACCATATTGCTTATTGCTTCCTGGTTGGCAGAGGAAAGCCCCCCATCTGCATTTACCGTTCCATTTTAGCCTGAAAGACCAAATACTGCCTTCAGGCTCTGACACATGCCTGTGGGTTGATTTTGGAATCTACATGTCCCTTTACCTCTTTACTGGTTTTGTGGAAAATTTACAAAGGGGGACACTAGTGTGGAGTTGGTATGGGATGCACCTGGTGCTTACTTGCATGAGCAAACGTCTTGAGAGGGGATCTCCAACTTGCCTTCTTTTGCATTGCCCTCCTCTGCTTTCCCCCTCCATCCGGTCTCTGTGGTGGTGAATTCCTTGCTCACTGACATACTGTGTCCTATTGTAGACAGTTTGCTTTCTGGGACATCGGTAATATTTGCGGTTGCTGAATGTTGGGGATGTGTTACGACTGGTGGCGAAAGGAGTACCCAGATCAATCTGCAGATGTTACCAATTAGGGCCAGTGCCATTTTCCACAGCTGTGGGCCCTAAAACTCTCCCACCTGCAGGTTCAGAACTATCTAATCTTTAAGCCAGCGAGAGCCTGGGCTGATGGGATATTTGCAGCGCCTTTCTTTCTGGGTGAGTGAGCTCTAGAAAAGGTTTTCTCTTCCGATGGACAGCCCAGTCTCCTGGCTTGACTTCTGCTCGGTACTCTGACATCCAGTTCTTATTTCAGCCACTTTCTGGGCTTGGCCCTGACTCTTCCTTAGGGGTCCTGGATACTGGGCCTGGCATTCGGTCCCCAGGGATGGCCTCTTTTAAACCACCCACTCCTATACCAGCTATGGCGTGGATTTTTACTTGCACTAGAAACTTCTGCCAGCTGGAGCTGTGCCCTGCCCTCTGGCCTCAGGGCCGATCTCTTGGATTTGAAGAGTGGCTCAGATTGAAATCAGAAGAACCACACCTCTTGGATTTGGTAAGCTACATTATTCTTGGCTCCTCTCTGCAGTGGGCCAGCCATGTATTTCGGTCTGTTTTTTTCCCATCCCTTTTCAAGACTGCTCTTGGCTCGGGATTTATTGCTGATGGGGGCTTCCAGCATCCACCCTTTATTTAGAAAGGTTTTTCCCATACGTATCATTTAGAATGGATTAATAGCATCACACACAATGATAAAGTGAAAGAAAAATAGAATTTTAGAGTTTTTCTGCATTTTAGCCTATTTTTAATTTTTCTTCTTTGTGACCCCTCCCCAGGATTATCTTGAAGATTTTTTATTGTAAGACAAATGTTAACCAAGCACCTAATAGGTGACAAAGAGGTGACCTAATAGGTGACAAATACTTTCAGGTACTCTCTTTTATTTCAGCCAAATAACTCTGCTCTGAGCTAGATGTATCTCTCCCCAAACTGGCAGATGAGGAACTGGAGACTTGGAGGTGGAAGCAATTTACCCTAAATCACACACACACGGTACATAAGCTTGGCATGATGCAAAACCAGGTACTTCTGACTTCCAAGCCCTATCTCACTCTTCTGGGACAAATTCCTTGATTTTACAGTTAAGGAGAATAATGCTCAGAGTAACGAAGACTCTTGCATAAACCGGCTGATTACGTTATACGGGTTGCCTGACTTCCAAAGCAATACGTCTTCTACAAGATCACAGTGCCTTTTGACTGAGTTAGGCAAAACCCTTGAAGTAGATGATGCTACTATCTTCACAGCGGTGGTTCATCCCTCTGTTTTCTCTCCTTTGGCATATTTCTATCTTTTGTGCTCTGTTTTCCTCCTTGGATCATTTTTCCTGTTCCTGTGACCACACCCTCCCGGTGGTGCAGGACTGGCCACCTCAGGGGGAATTTGAGTTGCTTGGACATGAAACAAAGTTGCTGCTGTTTTGTTTTGTTTTGTTTTGTTTTAATAAAACGTCCTGACAGAATAAGCTCTTTCCCACCAGGTGCGTCTTCTCGTCCCTATATTTTCGGTACCGTGAAATTGTCACTGTTTAAGCATCAGAAACCTCATCCTAATTCAGCCACACAAATTAGTTTACGTCAATATCCTGAAGGTCTGAAAGAGTCAGTGAAGCATAAGGTTTCTGAGCTGGAAGGGATCCTCCGTGCAGGTCTAGAGGAATTTGAGGAGTGGTTCTATTGAAATTTGGGCATGATGCCTAAAAGGAATCTGATATATTCAGTGTCTGCTTTCAGTTCCCCTTTGATTTTCTTTTATATGTGTCTGTGCAGGTATAGACTTGTGCCCTCTTAATCCATTTCTGTGAAAAGCAGTAGAATAAGGTGTGAATGGCCTGGAGAGCAAATCATAGCTCTGTTATGTGTGGGTGACGCCAATGCATATTTCCAGACTGAATGCTTTTGAAAACTCTGCACTGGCAAGACTGATCCCTGTGACAGGGATCTTTGTAGTCAGCTAAACAAAAAAGCGTCCTCTGTAATTAAGCAGAAATGCATGGTGGGAATTACCTTGGAAATCCTGAATTTGAATGGCTGCTACTGGTTTCTCTGTCTTCTTCACAATCCTAAATACTACTCAGTACAAGTTTGTGTAAAGCTCTTTAATTTTGTGAATTAAAACCCAACAAGCAGCCAATGAATAATAGGACAGAAAGGTTTGGCTACAGGATTGTGATACCAAAAGAATTCAACAAACCACAATGTATACCCACATTCACATTTGTTTGCACGTCGTCATGTCGTCACAGTTCCGTAATGTCATAATGCAATATTTGCACAAGATATTGAGAGACTAAATCACCCAGACATATTTACTTTCTAATAATTTCTCCTAAGTTTTGCAGGACTTATAAATTGCACTGGAGTTTAGAGAGGAGACACTGTGCCCAGAAATATTGTGATCATGTTAGATAAGCTCAGGACATAAAATATCATAAAATATATGCATATTGTATTGGATAAGCAAAGGCTATTGCGGAGAGAATAAAGTGCTTTCAAATATCATACCACATAATGGACTGGCTTTGAACTATCCATGTATAACTGACAAAGATCCACATGTATAACTGACATTAATTTTGCAGTATGAATAAGGTTGCTTCTTTTTGTAGGGAACTTGAAGATAGCAAATGAGAAAAGGAAGTCCCCAAACCTTTGCTTATTCACTAAACATCGATATATCTATTGTGCACAAACTATTTGTCAGGCTGTTTTATAGGTACTGGTGAAGAAGAAAATTGACAAAAAATTCCTGCTTCCATGAAGCTTCCATTCTAGTAGAAGGAAACCAGCAATAAACATACTGAATAAACCAAATCTATAGTATAGAAGAAAAGGCGTATTATGGAAAAAAAAATGAGGGCAAGATAAAGGAGTTTAGGGGGTTGCATATTGAAATAGAACAATCTGGTACTTTTCTGAGAAGCAAAGTGTTCATGGAGGAAAAGTGAGCCATGTTGCTATCTGAGGGAAGGGAGTGTCAGGAAGAGGGAACTAAAGTGCAAAAGCTTGGAGGTGGGAGTGTTCCTACACAGTTCCAGACCCAGAAAAGAGGCTAAGTTATCTGAAGGGAAGTGAGGAAGGGGATAAGATGTGAGAGAAAATGGTGGGTTGGGGAGTGGAAGAGGAGAGATCTCATAGCTTTGTAACTTTTGTTTTGACTCTAATGGCATAGAAGCTACTGTAGTGTTTTGAGTAGAGGAATCACGTGACCTGATTTTCATGAGTACAACTCTGGCTGCTGTGTTGAGTGGAGTGTAGTGGAGAAGGGTCGGGAAGGAGAGACTAGTTACTAGCCCTGGGCTGGTCAGCCTGAATGCTGCAAGATTAATGGAATTTCTGTACTGGCAGAGTAGTCCAAGTCATTGAAATATAGCTGTGAATGCATCAAAGATCAATAATTGACTAGACTTATAGGAAGGCAGAATTAGTAGTAATGGGGACAGGGCACTTGGGAAGACTGGCATAGTCACGTCTCTACGGTTTAGTGCAGTGTAAATGGAATCACTCTTATTGTTAGAGACCAGGCAGTTTTTAGCCCATGGGGATTTGAACTGTGCCATGTGGATTTCATAGACTGCTCCAAACTTCACATGCTAACATGAGTGAAAGTATCACTTCTAGAAATCCTTATTTTCATAGCAGTGAGAAATCATTTAACTCTAGATAGGAACTAGTATCCCCTTATGAAATACTAATCTATTAAGCTGTCAAGGTCAGGGGTAGGGCTTGAGAAAATGGGATGATGAGCGGGAGGGAGAACTGTCTTGTGAAGGTCACCATGGACAGTCAGTTGTAAGCAACCAAGCAAAGGTGAAAGCTCTGAATGCTTCAGAGGGGACAAGTATGGGAGGAGGTGTGGAGAATTACCTAAAAGGAACACCATCTAGGGGCTTCTGAGTGGCTTAGTCAGCTAAGCTCTTGATTTAGGCTCAGCTCATGATCTCATGGTTCGTGAGATGGAGGTACCATATTCATTCTCTCTCTCTCTCTCTCTCTCTCTCTCTCTCTCTCTGCCCCTCCCCCAATCATCCTCTTTCTCTCTCAAAGTAAATAAACAAACATTAAAAAAAAAGCAATGCCATCTAGTTCACACTTCTGTTTTATGGCTTCCCAGCACTCCACGTGCTAGAAAAAGCTGGTGCCCATGTGTTTGGATGAATCTTCCCTAACATTTGCTGGAATCCTCTACCCTACTGTGTTTCCTTTATGCTTTCACAGCTATTTTGCTGGATTTCATTAGGTGTGTTGTATAATGCAGTGTTGGAAATGATTCACTGGAAAATTGCTTTAGCACTTTATTTGGAAGGGAACATTTTGGTGACAGTTACACTGGCCTAGTTTTGATCATTGAACTTAGGGAGGAAGGGATGACAAGATCAGGGAGTTTCCATGAATGGGGTTAAGATTCAAAAGAACCAGGGCCAAGCAAGAGCCAAGGAGTGAGGGAACAGAAAGCTTTACCCCAGGGAAGCTTTATTCCATGAAGCATGGGGACCTGAAGCTCACATCCTCATCGTTTCCAAGCTCCTCCAATCTCCACACCCATCTCCACTTTGGAAAGTCCTCTTATCTGGATTCTGAGCTAAAGCCATTTTGAACTAGACATCTCAAAAAGCCTCTTTAGACAGGAAGACATATTTGTCTGCCTGATACTTTTCAATAAGCTGCTAAGAAATGCAGAAATGGAAAGGGAGATATTCTAGACCTGTAGGGTATGTGTTGTTTCCAGATGGAACTATCAATGGCAGAAAAGCTAGGGCATTAGTTTCTTTACTCTAAGGTGCTAATGTTGCTGTTAAGTCATCTGTAATGAGTTTCTTCCTCTGTACTTCTCACAGCTTCTACCTTGACTCTGGGGCATCTACAGGTTTGTTACTATTTCAGGGGGAAATAGAAGGAGTGCTATGGTCTCTTCCTTCAAATGTTTCTTCCACCTCTGTGAGGATTTTATAAGATATTTTAATGAGGGTCAATTCTTTCACATTGAGAAAGGATTAACATGGAAAAATACAGAATGCCAGGCTCACAGGACATGAAGAAAACACTGACGTGGGTGCAGTAAGTGAAGATGTTGTGTAGTGCACATGCTGATGGAAAGCTGTTCGAATGGTGTGATCTACACTGGCATTTATACAGTTGCAATCCTTGCAATAATCCGCTGCACCATATCTTAGATCGTTCTCGTCTCTGCCCTTTGCTTGATGTCTTATTATTGTAGCCTTGGCCTAGTTTAAGAACAAAACCAAAATACTGAAAACTTGTTTTTTTAAATGTCTATGTTGGGGGAGAGAGAGAAGGAGAGAGAGAATCCCAAGCAGGTTCCATGCTATCAGCATAGATTCTGACACGGGGCCCTGAGATAATGGCCTGAGCCAAAATCAAGAGTCAAGCATTTAACCAACTGAGCCACCCAGGTGCCCCCTGAAAACTTGTTTTAATGCAGCGTAAATTGTGAAATTTTCATGTAACACTTTTCATCACACTGTAGGGACTCTCCTTTGTCCTTCAGAAAGCACATATGGGCATTCATGATTACTCCCTGTCAGCACCCTGCACTTTTTGCCCACCTGGAGCAAAGAGAGCAGGAGGGACAGCTGCCTCTGAGGCTGGATGCTGCCTGAGACCTTCCTCGAGCATTAGTGCTTGGAAGAGAAAGGTGAGGGGCCACCTCTGGTGGCATCCAGTTAAACAAAGGTTGAATTTGTACTTTCTGGCGAACCATTTCCCAATAAACCTTCTCACCTTGGCTTCTTCCTCCCTCTGTTTTGGCTACACATTGGACACATATAATGGCAATTCTGGAATGAGTTTGAGGAATGTAGCAGATTAGATTTCCTTTAAAACGGCCCTAGAAGGATTTTGGTCTTGTGTATTCTCTAGGAACTTCACCATGCTCCCATCCAGAGGTGGAGTATACTATCTTCTCCCTTCCCTTCAAACCTGGAAGAGTATTTTGATCTCTTCAGTGAACAGAAAAATGGGGAAATGACACCATCCGACTTTGAAGCTCTGTCAAAAATGGAAAATGGCTTCTCTGCTGTATGTGTGTGTCCCTCTCAGGATGCCTGCCCATAGAATCCAGCCATCATGTGGTCAGGAAGCCCAAGCTTCATGGAGAGCTTGTGTGTAGGTGTTCTGGCAGTGAGACTCAGCCAAAGTCCCAAACAACAGTTGGCATCATTTCAGTTAAGGAGAATTCAGATGATTCTAGTTCCTAACCATTGAACTACACAAAATAGTGTCGAGTGGAGCAGAGAGTAACTTTTCCTCGAAAGCTCTACCCAAATTGCAGAGGCAAATGCTATTTTAAGCCAGTAAATTTGGGGATTTTGTTACAAAGCAATAGGTAATTTGAACAGGCACCAGAACTTGTATTTTGAAAAGAAGAAATTCTAGTCGTGCAAGGGCAGGTTTTCCTTCTAAGAAGCAATAATGATGCAGCTTGGTTTTAGCAGAATGTTTTGTCTCTGTCACTAATTCCCTACAATACTTCCCAAAGACTTACTTGAAATTGAATCATTAGAGAGTTAAAGAAAAAGTGAAATATTCTATGATAGCTTTTAACATAGACTAGGAAAAGAAAAAAAAAATGCAAGCGTGGTGTGTGTGTGTGTACATTTTTTTTTTGAACCTAAATTCTATTGTGCTTTTCCCTAAAGATGCAGCACCAGAGGTTCTGGCTTTAGTTGAGAGTCTTCTAATCTAACACCCTCCACTTCAAGGGTGGGCCCCAGGCTTTGTTTGTTTCCTGTCTCCTATTTCCTGTGTGGCTGTCAAAAATGAAACTCAAGGTCACCAGAGATTATCAGGTGCCTTCAAAGTAGCCAGTAACATTAGAGTTTGCTTAACTCTCTAGATTACTGCTTTCATTTATTTTGGCTTCTGAAGACATCCCTTGCATTCTCATAAAATAAAAACAAAACCTTTTTCTTTAATCCAGTATTTGTAATTGTTTCCAGAAGGAAGATTAGTTTTCAGGGTATGTACTCATGTGCCAAAAATAAAAATTGGCACTTTTTAAAAATGTAGTTTATATTGATTAATACAAACCCTCTTGTTTGTTTCCTCTTAGGTTTCACAACATAAATTTCAAGTAACTTAACTGGGGTTAAGAATTCAGGTGAAGGTCAAAGCTTGAAGTTTATTCTCTGCATAATTCTCTCAAATCATTAGGAGGCTGAAAGGCAACTCTGACTTTTCCTTTTTACCCTTCTTTAACCAGATAAACTAAGTGGCACAAATGACCTCTTGTGACTCAGCTTTCTTTGTGCTTCATTTGATGACCAAACTTTATTGACATCATGGTTTTGTTTTGTTTTGTTTTGTTTTTCTTCATGGATGTGATCTTGACTATTATGAACTCTTCTTAGGAATAAACCTCACCCTCATTTATTTTACAAATTGTATTAGTTACTCTATTCAAAAGCAGATTCACAGCCCTGGAAGCCAGAAGAATTAAACTGGGTAAAAACCAGCTATTTAAGAATTTTAAGTATCTAGGCAATTTTATGATCCTTGCTGAGACCTATGGACCTTCCTCTATATAGTGTCTCTCTGATGATTCCATTAGAAAATATACTCACATGTGGAACATATCCAGCTGCAAGAGTGTAGAGAGCGATGCAAGTTAAACATCCAGCTGGATCCCAGGCACTTTGTTAAAATTTTAAAGCTCACAGGCTAGAGGCAATTTTTTAAATGGTAACTTTTGCTTCTGAGGCGGAACAGACATTATCTCAAGCTAGCTCATTTGTTTTTGATTCTCTGTAGTTTTTAAGGGTATTTTTAACCAAATGACCAATCTGGGAAGACCTAGGAAATGAATGTCTTATCTATTATGGTTTGAAGGTCTCAATGTGCAAATCATAAATCAAATGTCAACAGATGGTACATGAAGCAAGGTTTAAACTCAGAGATTTAGAGCTTCAAATGGTAATTTTGTGGGGAAGTTGATATATAGTCATCAAAAGAAACAAAAGTTATTGGGAGAAAAATGAACCAAACTGGGTAGACTTGAAGGAAAGTCATTCAAAATAGCACCTGTGTATGAGGGAGCCTGACTAACATAAAGTGAAATGTAGTCACAGTAATGATTGGAGATTATTTGATTATTTAAAAAAAATTTTTAAAATGTGTTTATTTATTTTTGAGAGAGAGAGAGAGAGAGAGAGAGAGAGAGAGAGAGAGCGCGCGCGCGAGGGAGAGTGAGCACAGGGGAGGGGCAGAGAGAGAGGGAGACACAGAACCCAAAGCAGGCTCCAGGCTCTGAGCTGTCAGCACAGAGCTCAGCGTGGGGCTCGAACTCCCAAATTCCGAGATCATGACCTGAGCTGAAGTCAGATGTTTAACTGACTGAGCCACTCAAATGCCCTGGAAATCATTTGATTATTAAGTAACTCCAATCACCTGTAATAATGGGAAGTGCAATAAAACTAGCTTTAAAAAATTTTTAAAAATCATGATCATCGGGGCGCCTGGGTGGCGCAGTCGGTTGGGCGTCCGACTTCAGCCAGGTCACGATCTCGCGGTCCGTGAGTTCGAGCCCCGCGTCGGGCTCTGGGCTGATGGCTCGGAGCCTGGAGGCTGTTTCCGATTCTGTGTCTCCCTGGCTCTCTGCCCCTCCCCCGTTCATGCTCTGTCTCTCTCTGTCCCAAAAATAAAAAAAAATAAAAAAAAAAAAACGTTGAAAAATCATGATCATTGTGCAATGGTACTCAAGGTTAGAGATCATTCTCCAGGCTCATGAGGATGAGTTGGCTCACTGAAAACTGGAAGCATTGCTCTGAGGAATATGCGAGAGCTGGTCCTTTATTTTAAATCAATTGCCCATATTTCCTCAAATTAAATTTTATTTAGAATAAGCTTAAAAGCTTCTGACTTCTGACATTACAAAGCCCCGTCAAAATAGTAGTAGATCAAGAATAATTTAAATGCAAACTGTCAAAGTTTATTAAATAAATAGAAATCGCCAGTTCTCTGCACATTGGATGCAAGTTTTATAACCTGCAATATTGTGTATAAATGGTATTGGAAAGCAAGACACCTAAGGCACTTCATTAATTGCAGCTATTCATAAAATTAGTACTTCAAATAGAAGCATTTTCAGGTAGGTAGCATTAAATCGTCAAAGCAAACAGAAGTTGAAATACACATTAACTGTGTAAACATTTCAGGTAAATGGAACCTGTCCCTTATCCATAGCTACCGAAAGATAAGCCAGAAACCCCATCTCGGACAAGAGACTTTAAAATCAAGCCCTTGAGCAAAGTGTTAATTAAATTCAGTGCTTGAGAACAGTATACTTGACCAATGAGAGAGGAAGCAAGGACTAAGGAGTAAAAAAGTTCATCCTGTTGCTCTTTTAACAATTCCCCCCTGATTTAAATAAACTGAAACAGGGCAATACAATTAACTGAACCCCTTTCCAGAGGGTTCTGGGATTGGCAATTATACATAGATTCTACATAGCTGTTCCACTGGTGATCTAAGATAGTCATCTTAAAGACCATTCTTCCTTATTCTTTATTTCTATCCATTCATTCATGCTGCATTTCTTTATTCAACACACAGTTGTAATGGGCACTTTTCTGATTTCCAGGACTCGTGATGTGAACAGAAACTGCAGTAACTGCAATCTTGGGAACAGATACTCATTGCACAAAACTTATTGATTCTTCGCTCACTTCCCTAATATTTACTCTTGGCAACCGTTAATACATTATATGAATTATTTTATTTTCTCAAGTATAATAAGACCCAAATTCCTGTACATGTCTGAGGAGTTTATGGTCTGTACCCAGACCAAGAGTAAAACCTATTATAAAGCAACGTTATGGGGCGCCTGGGTGGCTCAGTCAGTAAACATCCAACTCTTGATTTTGGCTCAGGTCATGATCTCATTCTTGGTGAGACTGAGCCCTGCATTGGGCTATACGTGCTGACAGCATGGAACCTTCTTGGGATTCTCCTTCCCTATCTCTCTGCTCCTCTTTTTCTCACACTCTCTCTCAAAATAAATAAACATTTATTCAAAAAAATAAATAAAACAACACTGTATGTGCCTCCATACTTGTGAACACAAGGGAATTATGTCAACCTTTAGGGAGAATTCCTATGTCACATTTCAGGAAGGCTACCTGAAGAGGGGGATTCATATATGAATATTGAATATTTCATATTCAGATTTGAAGGTGATTGCAAATTAGAGGAGGAAGATGAATGTGCAGAATATTCTAGGCAAAGAGAGCAACATGTTCAAAATGGCAAAGGTGTGCATGGCCGAATCTGCAGATAGTTACTGTGACTGCAATACAGGTAGGGACGGAGAGCCAGGAAGGAAAGATGAGGGCAAAGAGAAGGGCAGATAAGTCCAGAAGTGTTTAAAGAGCAATGTTAAGGGGCGCCTGGGTGGCGCAGTCGGTTAAGCGTCCGACTTCAGCCAGGTCACGATCTTGCAGTCCGTGAGTTCGAGCCCCGCGTCAGGCTCTGGGCTGATGGCTCAGAGCCTGGAGCCTGGTTCCGATTCTGTGTCTCCCTCTCTCTCTGCCCCTCCCCTGTTCATGCTCTGTCTCTCTCTCTCCCAAAAAAAATAAATGTTGAAAAAAAAATTATAAAAAAAAAAATAAAAAAAAAAGAGCAATGTTAAGAAGTTTGCATTTTCATCTGAGAGCTTTGGAGAATGAAGGAAGGCTATGTACTGGGAAGAGGGTGAGATACTTGGGTCCTAAACCTCAGTGTGGAGTGAATATTCCAGCTGGACTCTTCTACCATGGAATTTATTTTTTGAATGCAGGTTCTTGTTTCCATGCTCTTCATTTTTTACTGTTCTGTCTGTAATAGTACATCCCATCGGGATCGTTTCATCCCATCCTAATCACAGATGTTTCTCGAGGCCCAGTAAAAATCTCACCTCCCCCTTTAGCAAACTTCAAGAGATGTTATTGAGCATCTGGGACATCAAACATACACGGCTCCTGCCTTCACGGAGACTTTCCTGATCACGCCAACTGGAAGTGAATTCTCTTTACTTTAAACTCCTCTGGGAGTTTGTTCATATCAATCATATCATACTTATGCGGCATTCCCTTGGTATCCCACAGGGTTCTGTCAGGAAAAAGGCAGCCCCATCAAATTGGGCAATTCGCAAAGAGTTGAATAAAAGGACTATTTACCAGGATGTGAATAGGTACTGTGATCCATATTGGTGTATGACAAACCACCCCAAACTTAGTGACAAAAAGTAATAAGCATTTTATTGTACCCGTGGATTCTATGGGTCAGGAATTAGAGAAAAGCCACAAACAGGATGATTCTTTTCTGCTCCATGATGTTGAGGTTTCATCTGGGAAGGCTCAGTGGTGGGGGGTCAACTTGATGACTGGGGTTGGATTCATTTAAAGACATTTTCACTCACATGTCCACCACTTAGGTTGGCACTGTTGAATGAGCATGTATATGTATATGTGGTTCTTCCATGCGACTCGGCTGGGCTTCTTATCAGTGTGCTTGCCACAGGATAGTGGGTCTTGTCACATGGTGTCTTGAGGCTCCAAACACGAGTATCCTAGCAAGCAAGGCAGAAGTAGAATGGCCATTTATGAGATACCCTCAGAAGTCTGAGAATACAAGTGCTGCTGCATTACATTAGTTATGAGTAAGCCTCCAAAGCCAGCCCAGGTTCAAGTAGAAATGTTTTAGACTTGACTGAGCAATGGGAGGAGTGCCATGGATTTGCATACATGTCTTAAATTGCCATAGCAGAGTTTACAGAAGCTAATAAAAGATGGTGCAGTGCCTTGGGCCTCAATAACAGTAATTGAATCTCTACTTCTTTTTCTGAAGAAGCAAAGGAAGTGAGAATTTACCAGAATCAAGAGTTGTAGGACAGAGCTACATGATGGCACCAATGCCTGTCAAGAAATGTATCTAAATGAGGGAGAGTAGGAAAATGGATGCAGAAAAATGAACACCTGACCTCACTCCCTTTCTGTCCTGTGGTGCCTTCCCACTTGCTAAACCTACCTGGAAACCCAAGAATTCATCCTATATAAATCAACCTCCTGAGACTTCAAGCAGGGTAAGGATTGTAGAAAGTAAGTCTGGAAGGACAAACAAAAGATATCATTTTTTATCTGATAAGATATCATTTTATCATTTTTTATCTAAAAAAGCACATTTTTTAGTTACAATTAATTACTTACTCCTCATTTCCAAACACACACCCCCATCATTCTTCTTCGATTTGATAATAAACAGATAAGGTGTGTTTTATATAGTAGGAACTTAGTACCTGTTCAACAGGTGAAGGACTGATAGCTAATTCTATGAGTAAATAAACACAGAGAGAATATCCTTTTTACATTAGAGTCCTCTTTTTTGATTCAGTATAGATTTAAAGATGCTAATTATCTACCGGATAGTGAATAAGTCACATTATTTTCACTGTATACATTTTTTAAAAGTCTAAAGCATAGGATTTATAACAGCTCTTCTCAGCAGTGTTCAAAAAGAATGCAGTCATGAGCACAGAGTTACTCCTAATGAAGGAACCAAGTTTCTAACTTATGATATGAGTCATGAGGACAAAAAACTTTGGGGACAGTTTAATTCTATTGGTCATGGTGACCCAAGGCAGTATTGCTATTTCTAGGTTGATAGCAGCTGTGGAATTCCTTCTCCTCCTTCTCCTCCCCCTCCTCCTCCCCCTCCTCCTCCTCCTCCTCCTCCTCCTCCCCCTTCTTCTTTAATCAGTTTTATTCTAAAAGGCCCCTGAGAAGAACATTAGGAAGTTAAAAGATAAAATAAAGTCTATTGGAAAAAAATAAGCATTGGACTCAAAGAAAACCAAGACAGATTGGCGGTTGAGAGGTAGTGTAGGTAAAAGGTGTCATTAGGGTAAACAGAGGTTAAAGTACCCTGTTAGTGTATTTCTACCAAGACACTTATGTACTGTTAATGAAGGAACTAATGCAAGGGGGAGGCACGCTGCAGCTGAAGCCAGAGGAAGGCTGAAAACATTTATTATCCTTCCTACTTACTAGTGTTGCATCATGCATCAAATAAAATGATGTACATAAAAACTGCAAGATGCAACAGGAAGTTCTTATTTCAAGATATTCAGGGCAATCACTGGGTGAAAACACAGCTACTCTATTTAAGGCAATGTTCTAAAAGTGCTAAGAAAATTGTCAGAAGGCACCTGTTAAGTACTTGACGCTGAGTGGCCCTCAACTTCTCCAGCTGGATTTTTAATTGGATGAGGCAGGTAATTGTCTCCTTCTGAACCCCCCCTCCCCCCCCCCCCCCCCCCCCCCCCCAGGGAACTTTGCCTGTGATTAAATAGTCCAACCAAGCATCGGATCAAAGAGAGAGAGACGGCCAGAATCTTAAGCTTCATTTTATGGCCTTTCGCCTAATCATGCCACCTCCCAATTCATGATTAGGTAGTACATTAAAAGAAATGAAAAAAGGGGCGCTTGGGTGGCTCAGTCGGTTAGGCGGCCGACTTCGGCTCAGGTCATGATCTCTGGGTCCGTGAGTTCGAGCCCTGCTTCGGGCTCTGTGCTGACAGCTCAGAGCCTGGAGCCCGTTTCAGATTCTGTGTCTCCCTCTCTCTGACCCTCCCCTGTTCACGCTCTGTCTCTCCCTGTCTCAAAAATAAATAAAACGTTTAAAAAAATTAAAAAAAAAAGAAATGAAAGAAAACATGATTTAGTGTGTCACTGGAGGGAGGTGATAATTACATTTAGAATGTACTCAGGGCACAAATGATAAATATATGAGGCTTGGCTCTTGGTTTTTAAAACTGTGGTTTTATGGGTCTCCTGAAAGGGCATAGGGTGGTAAGTTAATTGTAATGAGAAATCTTAAATTATTTTAAGTAGATCAATGTGAATTCAGCATTTTGGTTAGCAGCAGTATTGACATTTCTAAAATTCTAGTTTTATCCTATCCCAACAGCTAATGATGAGTAAAAATGAGTTCTCAGATGGCTGATCAAAGAGTAATTTTTGTTTGGCCCTTACCGTAACTTGAACGCCAACAAGGGGAGCTGAAAGCCTGCGTGCGTATTTTAGTTGGCAGAATACAGTTGTTACTTAAGCCTTTTTCTCTCTTGTATCTTACGTCTTAAATATTATATATTATGTCCCTGTACCACTATGTTGAACTTAATGGTGGAAAACTGTAATGAATTGTGTTGCATTCAGACTCAATGGTGATAATGTATACTTTTATTTTCATTTGCCATCGCGAAACAAAAACGTTTCACAAAAATTTACTGCCTCCTGCATATAGGAACCAGAGATGGCTTATGTATTTTAACAATATTTATATTCTCTCTGTCTTAATCAATGTGCTGCATTGCCAAAGTTGAGTTGCAGACAATTATTGTCAATATGAAAAAGAAAAATAAACTTACATGAAATAAACCACCTATGCTGTAGGTAGAAATGATACAGTATTGATTCCATTTTCAGAGAGTATAGTTATATGATGGCAATGCCTACTATGGGGTTGCTTCATCCCAGAGAAATTGCTACATACCGCTTTAACTCCCTCTAATAACTTCCTAAACATTCATGTTATATTTTAAATCAAACCTATTCAAATTGAGCAGTCTCATGTTAGAACATACCTTCTTCTTTCCTGGATTGCCATTTGCCACCCCTTAAACCTAACTTCCTTGCCTTGGTCAATGAGACATTATTCTCCTAGGTGCATAATTGAAGCTAATTTCTCTTACTGACCCCCACCTCTTAAAATTAGTCATGCCCTGTCACCTTTCCTTTAGGAAGGCTCTCATCTCCTATTTCCTTCACTTTCCTGATCTTATTGTAATTCATATTTAAGGTAGCTGGAACAATTTCCAGGAGGATGGGCGGCCAATCTTAGAGGCCCCGAAGCCAGGAATATTGCAGCCATCAGAAACACCATCTGCATTACAATCTTCATTTAGAAAGCAAGGCAGCTGAAACCCAGATAAGGTGAGCGTGTTGACCAACATCCTTAAGTTTGTAACTGGTGGAGGTAGCCTTGGAATCTCAGCCTGTGCTTACTCTGCTCCCCTACCTCAAGGGGAGGGCTTCTGTAACCTTAATCTTGATATTGTTTTATGTGTGCTAGTTTTCCCCACAAATCATAATTTCTTTAAAAAGTATTTAAAGTATTTAAGTACTAATGCAGATAAGCATAATTCTCCGTGAGTCCGCATGCGATACAGAAAACACTAGGAGGAAAAAAAAATGAGTGTTTTTATTTCCCAGATGGTAAAACTCTGATCTCTGGGTATGACCCCATGATTTCTGGTTAGGACCTCAGCTTGTACTTAATTGATGCAGAAAAGGGAGATGTGTTAGAGGTCACAATGGGGCCTCGCAAAGCAAATACCAAATAATGGATTACAGAAGAATCTATGAGATGTTGGGGAAAAAGGAGCTGGAATCCTCTAATGTAGCACTCTGGGTAAATATTTAAAATAATGCTCTATGAATCATCATCCGCAAAGAAAAACTTTGTAAATTAGCATCATCTTCTGAAGTGAGAGTTGTTAAGTTTGTATTTTAGTATATTGTGGTTATTGGTTTTGGGGTGTGGAGGAACACTGTAGGTGTAGAAAATATTTGTGTAGCCTGTCCAGGAATATTTGAAAATGTTCCTAAAACGGTTAAAATGTTACCTAGGTAGTTTTACACATTCAAGTTATGCTCATTATTAAAAGTGTAATATATTACAATATCCGGTTTTAGCCTCTTTTGCTTTCTGCTATATAAGGCAAAATAATTATTCTCCTTCGTAATGGCATAGTGTCCTTTCCTCACCAAGAGCTTAGCCAGAATTCTACTTCGATCATTTCTACTTGATTAATTTCCTCTTTTGCCTTAATTAGCTTAGTTATCTTTTTATTATTTTTTTTAAACACTCTCTTCTATGGAAACACAGGCAACTTTCTACTTCAGAAATAGACCAGAAATGCCTCAGGTTATTTCTGGTTTTCAGTTTCTCCGACTCCACGGCTAAAGTATTGTAGGCCGTCTTATTAAAGGGCAGCAACTCCATAACCCATGAGATTATCTCTTCTTGTGGCTTGTCTAAGGTCAGTGATTTTTTTCTGGATTGTTACTTCCATAGATCTTTGCTATTAAACATTTGTGATTTGCATAATTTCTTCCAAAAAATGAGGCCATTATTTTTCAAAAGTTTAATACCACTTCCTTTATTTTGTTCATGTTTATAACTTTATAGTGGGGACTTGCAACTGCAGATAACATCTTATGCTTTAAATATGTCTATCTTTTGAGTAATAGGAAATTTTTTACATTATTTATTCAATTACTCATTAATTTATTCAATATCAGTTACTGATCTCTTAGGTTAGCTATTGAAGTTATTGTAAAGAAAGCTGGCAACAGTGTTCACGCTTAATGAATGTGTGGTCTGGTAGGAATGAGAAGCAATGTATACTCAGACTTCGTATTGATTGTTTCAATTTCAAATTTGTAACATACACACTGAAATATTGGACAGGCAATGAGATCTTGCTGGAGTAGTTTCTCATGGGGTTACTGTGGGCAGTAAACAAGAAAATACACACAAATTTCTTGGTATGACTCAAAATTAACTATATAGTGTTATACTTTCATTACACATAGAATTCTAAATGTTATGAGAGATACCAAGAAAGTTTTTTGAACATTGAGTTGTATCATACTAGCCCCTGGGGGATTGTATCATTCAAATTTTATTTAGTTGGGTATAGTAGAGTGATAAATGTTGGTCAGTTGTCTGCTGATATGATAGACTCTTTCATCCTTTATGTCTTCTATGTGCTTGGGTAGATCTCCACTGATTATAGACAAAGAGAAAGCCAAAGACTGGAAAGAGAGAAAACAAAAGAAGGAAAATAGGAAAAAAAAAAGACCAAAGGCCAAAAATAAATTTGGAGAAGAGACTAAAATGAAAGCTTTAGTAGGATACAGAATAATAGGCAGAGAAGGATAGTGTTAAAAAGCAAAATTCCACTGGCTTGATTGGACAATTCATGAATTGGGTAGCATCCAATGTGTCAGATAGAAGGGAGCTCTGAAAAGCTGGAGCAAATGAAAGACTTTAACAGGCAGAAGGGATCAAGGTGGTTATACGAGGCCAAAAGTGGATTGGCTATGGCAAGACCCCTTTCCTTTTAGGGGATGTCAGGGGTCTCTTAGGCACATTGTCTAGTTAGTCCTGATTTTGTGATTCCCGATTGAGTAATTTAAGATTCCATTTCTGGGAGATCCAAAACTCTAATCAAGTCCAGTCTTGTTTGGTGATGTAGCATTTAACCATAACTATCCTCATTTTAGACCATTGTCTTGTTGTTAACAGTAGGGCAGTGAGAGAATTATACATGAAAACAGATTAGTTAATACTAACATAACTCTAATGTCTTTGCATAACATTAAGAAGGGAATCTGGATTATTTAGCAAAAAGTAGAGACTAAAATGCTAATTACTTCTAACATTTTCAGATTTTTGATAGTGACAAAAGAGCTTTAATATCTCTTATTTATAAATCCACATACATGAGTATTCATTTGTCATTTATTTTTAAGAATAGAAATATCAGCGGCAAGAGGGAGGAGCATACATAAAAAATAAAAGATTATAATTGATGTTTATAAGTGGCAATCACTGCTGGTTACCTATCACCATTTTCTTTTCTCAGAACCCAAGTTTTTGAGCTATGGTGGCACTAATTTTAGGGGAGGTTAGTCCTTACACAGTCCCATTTCTTCCCAGTGTTCTGAAGGTTGGGCAAATAACCTATTTGACTAATGAGACCTGAAGGGAAATTTCTGAGAAAGATTTCCCTTGTTAATAAAAAGCAAGATATGGGCATAAGGAATTGAGAATTATCTCTCTTTCTGCTTTAGATTGCAGTTGTTAGAGGAATTACTGTAGTTTTCCATGAGATCATAAGAGAAAAATCAAAAGAATCATGGAGAGAGTAACTTAGAATTTTAAGATTATTGTGCCACAGAACCAATTTTGTATAACCACCTACCTTTGAAATTGATACTACCCAAGACTTTGATCTTGCTTATTGAGGAATCTTAATTGAATCACTATACATATTATTTCAGCAAAGACATCCCCCTTTAAGGTGACTCTTCAAGAACTCAAGACGAATTATCTAGGAGGATGATGGAGAAAGAATATTCCAGATATTTCTTGTAGCATGGTCCAATAGGTCATGCAAACTCACATGCTTCTTCTCTAATTTGTGTGTATATTGAGTTTAGAAAATTGTCTTTGGGAATATTGATCATTTAAAAGCATGATATTATAACATCTGAAATTTTAGAATCATACCAAATATCGTATTTGAAATTCATAGATGAAATTTCTTCACTTGGAAAACTAGTTTTTTCAAGAAATGGGGGTCTAGGGACGCCTGGGTGGCGCAGTCGGTTAAGCGTCCGACTTCAGCCAGGTCACGATCTCGCGGTCCGTGAGTTCGAGCCCCGCGTCAGGCTCTGGGCTGATGGCTCAGAGCCTGGAGCCTGTTTCCGATTCTGTGTCTCCCTCTCTCTCTGCCCCTCCCCCGTTCATGCTCTGTCTCTCTCTGTCCCAAAAATAAATAAAAACGCTGGAAAAAAAAAAGAAATGGGGGTCTATAAAAATTATAAAAATTGTACATCTAAAAATGCACATATACAAATATACACATATACATATTTAACTTGACATTCAAGACAGGGAAACTCCATTTGCCTTTGAATATTTACAGTAAATGAGTAGGTTGTCAGTTTAAAATCTATTATAAATATTGTATATTAACATTTATTTAAATTTGTTTACTTAGAGCTATTTTGTCATTATCTAAAAAACAAAAAAACAAGAAAAACAAAACAACTTGCTGCCATTTTGATTGAGAGTGCACTGTATGTGTAGAAAATTTGTGGAGAAGAAATACTTTAAAAATAATGAGGCTTCCAATCCTTGAACATAGTATAGCTTTTCATTTATTTAGATCTATATTTATTTCCTTCATCAGTAGTGTGTAGTGTTTATGAGTATATATCCTGTTCCTAGTTTGTTAGATACACATCTAATATTTCATTTTTTGGTATCATGATAAAGGTTTTTTTTTAACTTCAAGTTTCAATTTTTCATTGTTGATATGTAGGAATATGATTGACTTATATATGGACCTTGTACACTGCAATCTGTAAAATGTAAATTATATAATATTTCATTTGCTCTATTTTTTCTTATTTTTTAGGGGAGAAGTCTAGGTTACTGGTTTAAGACCTATGTTTTTCTCCAATATATAAGCACTTAATGCAATGATTTTCTCAGTACTTCTGTAGCTACATCCCACAAATTTTAATAGGTTGTATTTTAATTTTCATTCAGTTCAAAGTATCTTCTTTGATACATGAATTGTTTAGAAGTGTGCTATTCAATTTCTAAATACCTGGGGAGGGTAATTCAGCTGTTATTTCTGGATTAAATTTATTATAGACAGAGAATACTTTATAGGATTTCTATTATTTTAAGTTTGTTAAATTTTGTTTTATGGCTCATAATATTGTCTATCTTGGAGAACATCTTATTTGTGCACTTGAACAAAAGTGTATTCTATTTTGCTTTTGTTGGGTATAGTGTTCTAAAAGTTCAAGTAGTTGTAGTTGATTGGTGGTGTTGCTCAGATTTTCTATACCCTTACTGATTTTCTGTCTACTTGATCTATCAGTAACTTAAAGTGGAGTGTTGAATTATTCAACCATAATTATGTATTTGTTTATTTCTCCTTTTAATATATCATTTTCCCCCTGATGTAATTTTAAGGTCCATTGTAAGGCATATACACATTAAGGATTGTTATGTCTTCTTTGAGAATTGACTCTTTTATCATTGTCCCTACTTAGCCATGTTAATATGAATTATTATAAGGTCTACTTCACCTGACATTAATATTCCCACTTCAGCTTTCTTTAGTTCATTCTTTGCAGGATATATCTTTCTCTGCCCTTTTACTTTTATCTTTATCAGTAAAGTGAATTTCTTGGGGACAACATATAATTGAATCTTGCTTTTTATTTTTTTCTGATAATCTTTATTTTTTAATGATTTTTTTAGACCTGTCATACTTAATGTGATTATTGATATACTTAAGAGCTACTATTTTGCTTGTTTTCTAGTTCTTTTATCTCTTTTGTTTTTTTCTCCTTTTTTTCCGTAGTATTTATTGATAATGTTATTGATAATTTTATGATTAGATTTTATCTTCTGTATTGATATTAATTTTAATTTTGGTATTTTCTATAAGCATGTGTGTATATATATATACATATATATGTGTATATATGTATTTATATGTATTTATATATAACCAGTCTAACTGGTTAAATATAATTATTTAACCAGTCTATTTAGAAGCAATATCATACTGCTTTATGTGTAGTTTAAGGACCTTATGACACTATATTTACACTTCCTCCCTTCATCCTCTGTGCTATTGTGTCAGAATTTTTATTTTTATATATACTATAAGCACATAGCATATAGGTTCGCTTTTTAGACAGTTTTTTTTTCTTTTCCTCTTTGCTTTTCACTTTGGAAAGCTTCAGTTATTCTAAAAATACATTCCTAATTAATATCATTAATGAGGTGGGATTCTGTCTGCCTGGTAGGGAAAGACTATGTTAGACATTGTGAAGGTGCTATATTGTGTTTAGTCTGCTGCTTTTATGACTCAGAGAGCCTTTTCAATTTTTCTAAAAACAGTATCCATTAAGTTCATGATTTGAGAAGAATTTTTAAAAGTGAAAACATTACCTGGTAGAATTTACAAATTCTAGCCAGAGGGTGCTGGTATTTTCAATATATTTGATAGACTGACACTCCTCGTTTGGAATAGTCATTCTTAGACTATGTACATAGTTTTGGAAGTAATGGAAATAAAGCGTGAGAGTTGATTACTGCCTAATTGTCTTACTCAGTTGGCTCTATCTTGGTGAAAATGATAGATGTAGACAAATGCTCTCACTTTCTACCTTTTCTTTCTTTCTTTCTTTCTTTCTTTCTTTCTTTCTTTCTTTCTTTCTTTCTTTCTTTCTTTCTTTCTTTTTAATAATGAAAAATGGGAAGCATCTCATAGGAAAAGCTACCACATTGGAGAAAGGCTCTTCTTGGAAATTTTATCTTAGAAGAGGAATCCCCATTTATAGTATTGATGACATGATGAACAGATTGATGGCATGTTTTATTTTATCATTATTATTATTTGGCTGGTGTGGACAACTGAAAATACTCTTTCCTGTTTTCCATTCTACTCCAGATATTTATCGACTACCTTTGATATGTGACGTACTCTTTTTATTAGGCACTGGGATGCAAAGATGAAAACATGAGTTCTCCCCGGCCCCAACTGTTTCTAGTGTATAGTTTATACCTAGAAATTCTTAAGATCTCTTAGATTCATATGTCTGTCTGTAGCCTGGAACATGTTTTTAATGTCACAGGCTTTTTTTTTCTTGGTGCTGGAAGTCTAGAAATACAGCTTTAATGCCAAACCCAAGAAAGTCTTACATTCTCTTTCTATTTCAATTTTGAGTATATTTAAGCTGAGCACTTAAATAAATATTAGCTGCTACAATCTGAAGAGTTTACTTTGATCTATATATTTGATTTATTGATTGTTTTTAGTTTGTAGTAATATGTCCTGATTAAATTCACATTGTACAATTCAGTAGCTACAATTCTTAGATTAAAAACACATGCGACTTCAGTAAAAGCATGTTTTATAGAAGTTTGGATATTCTGTTTTCTCACGGTTCAATAAAAACCTCAGCCTATTGAATTTCAACTCACTGTGCAAGGCACATCTCTTCAGTTAAGCCTTTTTCAATTTGGCTATGAGCATCCCTATTGCTGTGAGAACCTGAAAACTCAGCAATTCTTTTATTTGCTGATTTTATACCTAATGCGTTTCCAGTGGCAATAGTAAGTGCAACTGTTATTATGAATTTTATATATAAATATATATCTTAGAGTCTTCCAGAAACAGCAGCAGCAACAACAACAAACTACAGTTTTAGATCCCTGGAGTAGAAGCAAATATATATTCATTTATCTCTACAAATTTTAATAACGGATGTATTAAATAAATAATGATAGCATAAATATTTCCTTACATATATCTAAGGATAGCTTTAGAGGTAAAGCTGTAAATAAAGCTATAAATAGAGTTAAAGCTATAAATAGAATTAAAGCTATGAATATAGTTAAAGCTATAACTAAAACTGTGATATGTTAGAAACTAGGGTATGGCTTTTCTCTATTTCAAAGTAAGAAAATAAAAATGTGATTTGCTATTTAAAATCTTTTCTATCTGAGAATGAAAAAACAAGCCCCAAACACATTGTGTTGTTATGCAGGTTGATGTAAGTGAGTGACTGTGTTTGGGTTCACTCTACTAATGTTGAGTATTGTGTTAGACTTAGCTTGACTTTCAGGCATCCTTTTATTAGAGCCTGTGGTAGTTCAAATCCGCCATGTCTAATAGTGAATCTTTCCACATAAAGGCCTTGTTAAATGCTTCATCTCTCTTTATACCTAGTGAATTAGAGCCTGAAGTTCATGAAAGAAACTACCCTCTCCCTAGCTGCTTAAGACAAAAAGCTCTGCCTTTCTAACATCACTGACTCTATCAATTAAGTGGATTAAATGATTCTCTGGAATCTCACCACTCCTGTCTGATTCAGGCTTTCAACATTGCTCATCTAAATTTCTGAAACAGCCTTAAACGAGTCCCTCTAGTTTAAAATGAGTTTCCCCTCCAGTTCATTTTCTACATTTCTACCTTACCTTCAGAATAAATATAAGCTTTTATACTTAATATGCCAAACTTTTCATGACATGCCTTCACTGTATGCTTGTTTATGCTTATTACATAAGTGGCTGGCCATTTATGAAGCCATTTGCAGCCTGATCCTTATGTCTTTTTCTGTCTTGGTGTTTCGTCCCCTACCGTTCTTTTGTCCAGTAATGTCTTTCTATACTTCCACTGACTGACTACTATAGTATCTCTTCTGGGATTCTGTCCTTTAGTCACACCCTGACAGCCATACCTCTCTGACCCTGTTGGGCTCCATTCACTTCCAGATCTACTTTATATTACCTGACAATAAACAGGGCCATGGGCTTGAAGCTCACCATCCCAGGACGTAACTCCACCTCAAAGAGTCCTTTTTCACAAGATCAGTATCCTCACAAGCTCGCTCTCTCTCTCTCTCTCTCTCTCTCTCTCTCACAACTACTTTTTGATGTCTTATATGCTCTCTGTAGTTTTATTGTTGGTCATAATTTTAATAACTAAGCTTTTATCATTTCCATTCATCCATTAAACGACTTTTCCTCCTTTCCCCAAGGAGGATTTCTACATTGAGTGGAATGTTGGAAGTCTCTTTTGACTGAGATTTTTTGGATTTTGATTATTCTGTAGTCTTTGACTTTCTGTGTAGAATATTAGAATGGAATAAGAGGCAGAGTTGTAGATGCTATTCTCTGGACTCTCTGTGTTACCTGGCCCTGTGTTTTTCTGCATGCGTCCACACATTGGTCTCTTTCCCGAGTCCCTAAGCATGCTTTCTCCTAGTGATGCTCCAGATTCCCCACCTTCTACTACAGTTGCCAGGCTTTCCAGAAACTCTGCTCATAACTGCTTAACAGGCAGTCATATTTTAGGGATATGCCCTTACCTTAAAATATTGCCAGTCTCTTCAGGTTGCTGTGAATTTATGTAAAACAATGCTTACAACATTCTTGAGTCATTGAGAAATAGGTCTTAATAAATGTCATCTTTTATTTTTTTAACACATTGAAGAAATCATGGTATTGTAAAACTGCTATGTGACACATACCTGTGTGGTGGGGCCTATGTGTGTAAGGGGACAAAAAGAAAGATGCTGGATGAAGGACAAGCGAGCATACGAAAGCAGGAGATGTGAATGAAGCAGATAAACTGAGCTTTGAAGTGTTTGATCTTCAGCAGTCTCAGAACTCTGTTGTGTGTAAGGTAAGATTCAAAGGCCCTGAAAGATAACAAAGAATCCTTTATTTGAGTATCATAGAAATTCTGCTGCCTTTGAAGAATTATTGAGCCACCGTAAGAATTAGTTTCCTTAGAAAATAAGAATACTGGTATATTGTTTCAGTTATTGATTATATGTGAAAGACCGTGAATGAGCTCTGTTCTATCAAAACGAAAGTGAAAAGGTTCTCTGACTATAATTTTGGTTATCGTGAGTGTGTCGTAAATGGGTTATGTTTGGCAGGAAGCTGTCTAGTCCTTACGAGCCTTCCATTAAAGATAGTAGGGGCTTACCTGACATCTGTTATTCTACTTCCAACTTTACTTTAAGTCAGAAAGGTAGAGGTATCGCTAATCAAAAGTTCTTGTTGAGGGGAGACTGGGTGGCTCAGTCAGTTAAGCATCTGACTCTTGATTTTGGCTCAGGTCCTGATCCCAGGCTCATGGGATTGAGCCCTGAGTTGGGCTCTGTGCTGACACTGTGGAGCCTGGAGCCTGCTTCGGATTCTCCCTCCCTCTCTCTGCCTCTCCCTGGCTCTTCCCTTGTCTCTCAAATAAATTAATAAAGGTGAAAAGTTCTTGTTAAAACCAGCAACCAAGTTATATATATGTTCACTTAAATTTCCTTTCTTTCTCTATTCCTGTCTTTCTTGCTTTTCCAGGCTTGGCTTGGATATTTGGAGGTGTAGGGGCAGGAGGCCTGCTTAAGATTCTTTTTCTCTCTGCCCCTCACCTGCTCGTGCTCTCTTTCTCTCCTTCTCTCTCTAAAATTAAAAAAAAAAAAAGTAAGTCTGGAGGTGTAGGCCAGGCATTCTCCCACTTCTCAATACTTTATATTATTTTCAACTTTGTAAGTGGCCCATCTCTTAGAAACACACTATGTACTCAGATTTTGATATCATGCAAACAGTAATTTTGGATTTCATTTTACCCATAATTTGAATATGGAGCCTTTATAACTAAAGCCTTCCTATATTTTCTAATACTATCTTTCCGAACCTATTTGAGAAAAAAAAACCCACAACGGATTCCTATAAAAAATTGCAGCAAAATGAAAATGATCTCTAACTATAATTTAGAGCCCCATTTATACTGTGGTAAATGGAGGAGGTTTGGAAGAAATAATTCTAATCCTCATGACTTCTTTCTGGAGCTTCCATTAAAAATAATTAGGGGCTTACTTTTGCATCTATTGTTGTACTTCCAAACCCTGCTTTTTTAAATTATCAGAGCTAGTGACACAGACTTCTACAATAAAACTTATTATTATTTTTTTAGAATTGGTTTTCAAATTGGTCTTCACTCAGAGTATTATAAAAAGAAAAACAAATCTTCTCTCTCTTGGTTTTCCTATCTAGATATGTGTACATGTGTGAATGTAGGGATTAAAAGGAAGGTATTATATGTGTGCAACTCAAAACAATATTGTTTTATAATTACTTCTAAAATCATGTATTATCTTCTGGGGAAAATATTAATATGTTGATTCCAATGTCCAGAATACAAGGAATCTCTTATTTCCTTATTTTATTGGCAAGGGGACAGAGGCCTGTAGGGATAAACTGATTAGTCCAGGGCCACCAAGCCAGCAAATGTCCAAGCTGGAAGCCAAACCCAAGCCTATCTGACTTCAACTTACACATGGGTGATTTTTGCATACTGTTTTATTAAATCACACAAATTGAACGTTGAAGAGAGAAGCCTATTGAAGGCACAAATATTGGTAAATGTAACATAATTTTTAGGAAATTTAGGGTTGGGGGAGTGATTAGGAAAAAAATGTAAACATGAATATAATTGAGTGAGGTCTATTCTGGATTATCCCTTGCAAAGTAAAAGTGCCTAAAATACTTGATCTGGTTGTGGTTAATAGAATATAGAGACTGTTTGCTGCTCATTAAGTATAGTTACAAAATTAGTCAATAAGAAATAAAATGTGCAAAGATGATAGAAACCTGATAATTGATGAAGAGGACATTGTTTTAATATTAACTCATTTTCTTCTCATCTAATTTTAACTCTCTGCATTATGTGTTTTCCCATTGGATCATAACTGACAGAGAGATTAGAGGAGGACAAATTCTGTGCTCACCACCCCTACCCTAAAGAGCACAAGGGATTGGGTGGTTACAGAAAATACTAATGGCTGGGAATCACCGTAGAATTTTTTTCTTTTTTTTTTGCAATATTTGAGGTATTTAGAGGGAGACCAAAGCAATTGCCCACCTGCCTCACAACCTCATTTGGCTTGTAACAAATTTATTCTTGATACAGAGATAGTCTTGATAACAAGATAGAATCAAGGAAGGATATTGTGCACAAATAAGAGAAATGGTTGGGCATTAGACAATGATAGGAGACCCATACTTTGAAACATTCAATTCCTACCATTCTGCTACCAAAGAGGGCAAGAATAACTAGTACATCCTGTCGCTCATCGTAGAAAGCATCATACTTTACCCAGATATTGTAGCTGGAAACAAAACAAAGTAACACACTCTATGAATGTAAGTCATTAAATGTTTTTTAAATTTTTTAACGTTTATTCATTTTCGAGAGACAGAGACAGAGCGTGAGCCGGGGAGGGGCAGAGAGAGAAGGAGACACAGAATCCGAAGCAGGCTCCTGGCTCTGAGCTGTCAGCACAGAGCCTGATGCGAGGCTTAAACTGACTAACTGCAAGATCGTGACCTGAGCCAAAGTCAGGAGCTCAACCGACTGAGCCACCCAGGCGCCCTGAGTATCTGACTTTCGATTTTGGCTCAGGTCATGATCTCATGGTTCCTGAAGCTGAACCCTGTGTCAGGCTCTGTGGTGAGCATGGAACCTGCTTAAGATTCTCTCTGTCTCTCTCTGTCTCTCTTTCTGCCCCTCCCCTGCCCATGCATCATACTCTCTCTCTCTCTCTCAAAATAAATAAACTTAAAAAAATGAAAAATGAGCCATTTAACAAGCTGATTATACAGTTGTATAGAAATTGAAAGGCCAAGTGCATCCATTGCGTTCCTGAAGAATAAGAAGTTGAGAGATGTCCTCAACTAAGTATTAAGACTTATTGTAAAGCTACAGGACTTTAAAAGTGTAGTATTGGTTAAAGGACAGTGAAATGGACTAATGGAACATGATAGAATCCACAAACAGATTCATAAATACATGTCATGTCTATTAAGCTAGACACCACAGAACAGTGGGCGGAAACACAATTTTTTCGATAAATGGCACTCCAGTGGTGTGACTATCCATACTTAAAAACAATGAATCCTGACACCTACATTATATGAAAAAATAATTCAGGGGCGCCTGGGTGGCTCAGTCGGTTAAGCGGCCGACTTCAGCTCAGGTCATGATTTTGCGGTCCGTGAGTTCGAGCCCCGCGCCGGGCTCTGTGCTGACAGCTCAGAGCCTGGAGCCTGTTTCAGATTCTGTGTCCCCCTCTCTCTGACCCTCCCCCATTCATGCTCTGTCTCTCTCTGTCTCAAAAATAAATAAACGTTAAAAACAAAAATTAAAAAAAAAAGAATAATTCTGGTGTATTGAATATTAAAAAGATTGTGATAGATCTTCTAGATTCCTTTGGAAACACTTATTTTCATGCCCCCGGAGAAGGAAAATATTTTTTAAAAGATATTAAAGGTTCTAACCCTAGAAGAAAAGTTTGATTAATTGGACTATATCAATCCTTAATTTTAAGGATTTCTCTTCATCAGCATGTTCACAGAGAGCGAAAAGGTAACCACAGAATAGGAAAATATACTTATAATATGTATAATGGACTAAAGGTTGGCTCACGTACAGTGAAACTTTAAGGAAATTAAATAAGATCCTACAAATAAGAGAGAACAAGCCGAGGGAAAAACAGGCAGGAGACTTGAACAGGCATTATACAAAGAAATGCCTCAAAGGCCTTATATGATAGGGCGTCCTCTTACCCCTCTGGCCTTTTCTCCTACTGGTTTTATCTTTATTCTCCCCACATTGATCTTAGCTTCTCCTTGGACCCCAGCAGGCACCATCCTGCCTCAAGGCCTTTGCATTTTCTGACCAATGTTCTCTTTCCCCAGGTGTCTTCATGGCTCATTTTCTTGAGAATTCTTGGGTATTTCTTGAGAATTTCTTGAGAAATCTGTTCAAATATTACCTTATTAAAGAGGTTTTCCCACTCAGGCTTAAATAAGATGCCCTTATCACCCTCTGTCTCCCTTAATCTTATTTTTTTCTCTTATTATTTATGACCATGTAGCTTTCTATTAATGTGTTTGCTTATTCTCTGCCATTACCCCCCTTTCTATAAGACATGCTACCTGAGGGCAGAGACTTGTCTGTTTTGTTCACTGCTATATTCCCAGCACATGGAACACTGACTGACAGGTTTTTGGCATATCATAAATATTTGTTGACTAAATAAAGAGGAAAGAAGGGAGAAGTGATTTTATTTTTAAGGAGAAAGAATAGGTATTAAAATTTGCATTTACTGTTTTAAGTTAGAGATGCCTATTAGTCATTCAGGTGAAGATGTCAAGTCGGCAGCTAGAAATTAAATTCTGATACTCGTAAGAGATTTAGACCTAAGCATAAACCCTATATCATATTACCAGAAAAATGTGCTAGGAAGGACTCAAACTACATAAATCAAAAATGGGATGTCTGGGGGCACCTAGGTAACTCTGTCAGTTGAGCATCTGACCTCGGCTCAGGTCATAATCTTAGGGTTCTTGGGTTCCAGCCCTGCTTTGGGCTCTGTGCTGACAGCTCAGAGCCAGGAGCCTGTTTCCAATTCTGTGTCTCCCGCTCTCTCTGCCCCTCCCCTGCTTGTGCTCTGTCTCTCACTGCTCTCAAAAAATAAGTATTAAAAATATTAAAAAATTTTGATGTCTGTAATTGTTATAACTAAAATGCAAAATTTTAAATATTCATTAATGCTCACTGATTTCCCTCCCATTTATCATTATTAATCTTGACAAAATCTAAAAAATATATATAATGGTCAAAAATCTTTTGCACTCAATTATATGGCATCCACATTTAAAAATAATAATATTAAACAAAAATTTCTAGAACTACAAGGAAAATGTGATACAACTCAAACTCAGTGATACAGATTTTTAATCCTATTTCAGGATTTTATAGATTATGGAAACAAAACATAAATTTGAAGAAAAGGATTTTAATAATATAGTCAACAATCTTCTTTTGGCATACATTTATACACAAATATATATATGTGGAGAATGTGCTGCTTTTCTTATAATATCTGAAAGGAAATGATATATCAACAGTGGAAAAGTATAAATGATATATGCCACATTCTCAGAAGTTAATCCAAAAATTAGAAGTAAATAATTTTAAGAATGTAAATTATTTTAAAATTTCCTGGAATGTGGAAAAATATTGTGAAACAATTAATACATTTGACACAAGCCACTTAGCAATACCTGAAATGGTCACCTGGTGGCTCAGTTGGTTGAGCCTCCGAATCTTGATTTCTGCTCAGGTCATGATCCCAGGGTCGTGGGATTGGGGTTCAAGCCCCACATCCAGTGTGGAGCCTGCTTGGGATTCTCTCTCTCTTTCCCTCTGCTCCTCCCCCAATAGTGCACGTGTGTGCTCTCTCTATAATTAAAAAAAAACAACAAAGATTGAAAAATATATAGAAAACTATTTTTCCTAACCTTTTGTTGTGGTGAAATATACATAACATGAAATTTACCATTTCAGCCACTTTTAAGTGTACAATTCAGTGGCATTAATAACATTTACATTGTTGTACAACCATCACCACCCCGCCTTTCTGGAATGTTTTCATCTTCCTCAACTGAAATTCTTGTGTTCATGGCAACCACCATTCTACCTTTTATCTATAATTTGACTACTCTAGATAATTCATGTAAGTGGGAATCATACAATAGGATTTTGTGTCTGGCTTGTTTACCTGGCATAAAGCCTCCAAGATTCACTTATGATGTAATGTGTATAAGAATTTCATTCTTTTTAAAAGCTGAATAACACTCCATTATATGCATACACCACATTTGTTTATCCATTTGTGTTTCTATCTTTTGTATATTATGAATGCTGCTATGAACTTTGCTCAAGTCCCTGTGTAGATAATTATCTTAAATCCATATTTGTTCTCATGAAAGTAAGAAAACTTCTAGAGACGGTAAACAAAGAGGATATTAAAAATAATCATAAATCCTTGCTCACTCTAGGTGTTTGCAAATGTGGTAATCAAGAGCTTTAGGTTTTAGAATCCCTTAGAAACCGGAAGTAGCAGAGCTTTGGGCTCAGGAGAAATATGTTGGAACTGAGACCCTCTGCTTCTTAAACTCTCATACACATACACACACACACACACACACACACACACACACACACACACACACGAAAGCAGGTACGCTGAAGAGAGTTACACCTTCACTGAAAGTGTGGAAAAGAAAAATTGTTCCTAAGTGCAATGGGAGACAGAAAGAAAATTGAGTAACATTTTTCTGGAACCAAGGTGAGACAAAGTAAAGCAAAGCAAAATAAAATATCCCCTTTTAATCTATAATCAACTTTGAAGGGTTTCTTTCATGTTCATGTTACTAATGTAGTCTTCTACACTGAAAGAAAAAAAAATATCAGTATAAAAATTAGTCTCCTGTGTCGGTAAAGCCATTAAGGCACCAAACAGAATCAAACTAAAAGCCACTTTAGAGCTGGTCACACCCTCAAAGCAAGTACCCATTCCCATAAATAAACCTAAGTTTAAAATTGAAAATTACCAAACACAAGGAAATACGCCCCTACGAAAAGGATTTTATGGAAAAAAACTTTTTGACTTCTCGAGTGTCCAGTGTTAAAAGATAAAATGAATCATATGAAACATTTTAAGAGTTTATTTGAGCAAAAATCAACTGGAATCGGGCAGCACCAAACTGGAAGTGTTTAGGAGCTCTCTGCCAATAGGAGCCAGGAAAAGACATACAGAGAAAGTTCAGAAGCAAAGAAAGGAAACTATCTGATTGTAGCTAAATCCTAGTTGGCTCTTGGTGATTGGTTGATTTTGTAATGTTGAGACATTTATAGGCTTGGATTTCAGGTTGCTTTCATAGACCGCGAAGCCACCTCAGTGTAAATGCCTCGTTGTTTAATTAACATAATGCCAGTGTTATCAGAGATGTTAGAATACACAGATTTTTAAATAGTTGAATAAATTATGGAATTAAAAACATAAAAATGGAATCCTACATTATTAAAAAAAAACCCAGATTGTATAATAATCAAACAAGGATGCTGGAAAAGTACATTTGTATTAAAAACTCAGATTAAAGGACAGAGTAGAGGCAGATGAAATAAATGAGCAAAAAATAAGCTGGAGAAATTAGCATTGTCTATGAAGGAAAGAAGGAGATAATTGAAAATTTGAATAGGAGTTCTAGCGAGAGTAAATATAGAGAGTGATGGCACCATACTACTTAAAGAGATCAGACCGTATATGCTAGAATTAATTGAAGACCTAAACGTTCAATTTCAAGAGGTGCAACAGATTACAAGTAAGATAAATTAAAAAATCATAAGATAACAAAATAATTACCTGACAAGAAATATTTATATTGACTGCAGAACTCAACAACAATAGCAGCCAGAGGAGAGCAGCATTTTGAAGTACTAAGGAAAATAAATAAACAAACAAATAAATAAAAGTAGATTTTTACATACACTGAAATGATCTCTAAATTTTTTTTAATGTTTATTTTTGAGAGAGAGAGAGACAGAGTGCGAGCAGAGAAGAGGCAGAGAGAGGGAGACGCAGACTCTGAAGCAGGTTCCAGGCTCTGAGCTGTCAGCCCAGAGCCCGATGTGGGGCTCGAACTCATGAACTGAGATCATGACCTGAGCCAAAGTCGGATGCTTAACTGACTGAGCCACCCAGGCACCCCAAAATGATCTCTAAAATATGAATTCAAATTAAAAAATCTTGGGGCGCCTGGATCACTCAGTCTATTGAGTGTCTGACTCTTGATTTCAGCTCAGGTAAAGAGCTTATGGTCGTTAAGATTGAGCCCATAGCGGGGCTCTATGCTAAGCATGGAGCCTGCTGAAGATTTTCTCTCTCCCTCTCTCTCTGCCCCTACCCTGCTCTCATTTTCTCTCTCTCTTTGTCTCTCTTTCTCAAAGAAAAAAAAAAGACTTAAAAACATCTCATATTGACAAAAATGGTTTACTAACAGGTCTTTGCGAATGGAAATTATGAAGCTGGTACATGCAGAGAAAAGAAAACCCTGAGATACCAGAAAGTGAGTTGGATAAAGCAACTGGGAAACCTCTAAGTCCAAGTAAATTACACTATGAATTAGATAAAATACTGACCAAATAACATGAAAGAAACTGAAAGGTTGATTTGATGGTCACAATGACTGGAAAACAAATCCAGGTACATACTATTTAGAAGGGACACACTACAGGATGCTGAAGAGTTAAAATTATAAGAATGGAAATATAGATACATACATATATGTCTAGCAAATAATAACCACAGTAAAGTAGATATATCTATAATACTCTCAGATACGTTATACTTAAGGCAAAAATCATTATGAGCATAGTAAAAGCTACAAATAAGCACAGATACAAACCAATTTTAAATGATAATTTAGCCTCAATCGTCTAGTTTTAAAAGACACAAAGCAAAATATTGACAGAATTATATGAAGAAATTGATAAAAGCAACATTATAATAGGTGAGTTTAACTGTCTCTCTCCATAATTCATAGGTCAAGCAGATAACAGTTGTAAGGCACAAAAGATCCAAACAGCACAAAGAGTAAGCTTGAATTTGGCTCCCAAGAGCAAGGAATACACATTAAAAAAAAATCTCATCTAAATTGGGCGGGGGGAGCAGGTGCCTCAGTCAGTTAAGCATCCAACCCTTGACTTCACTGCACGTCATGATCTCACAGTTCATGAGTTCGAACCCCATATTGGGCTCTGTACTGGTGGCACAGAGCCTGCTTGGGATTCTGTCTCCCTCTCTCACTAACCCTCCCCTGTTTGCTCTCTGTCTCTCAAAAAATAAATAAAAATAAACTTTAAAAATTTCTCACATAAATTAGGAAATATTGACTACATAGTAGGCCATGGGCTAAAATCTCAGCAAATTTCTAATCATCCCCAACCTGCAAAACACATCTGACCAGAGTGATTGTATTATAATTTAAGAATAAAATAAAAACTTATGCCTTTGGTGGGAGAAAAAAATTAGAATTTTTAAGCCCTTAATATATCAAAGTATATTTTATAATGGACATTAGTGAATATTTAGAGCTATGAGTAATACAAATAGAGCATGTTCAGATCAGATTTATAAAACATTGTATTTAGAAGGAAATTTATATCCTTAACTGCTTATATTAGAGAAGCAAAATGATTAAAAATTAGTGATCAAAGTATTCATCATAGGGATTAAAAATAGGAATAGAAAAATAAGTCATAAAAAAATTAACCTACAAAACATGGAATAATAAAAAATAGCAAAATTTACTGAAATACATAATAGAAAAAATCTATAAAGTCAAAAGTTGGGACAAGAGTAACAAAATGGGAACAATCTTTGGCAAGATTATGCAAAGATTAAAAAAACCCATAATATTAGGAATGAGAAATAGAACATGATCTCAGGTATAACATAAAGTTAAAATAACAAAAATATATAAAACATTTCATGTCGAGAAATTTGGAATCTAAGGAAGAAATAATAATCTTTTAGGAAGATAAAGATATCAAAATTTGGAAGTAGGCATTATCAAAAAAGAAGTGAGTTATAACTATCATAATTGAATCTGAAGTTGTCTTCAACAGAAACACAAGCTTCAAAGATTAAGAAATCAGATGATTCCAGCCTTTTATGAACTATTCCAGAGAATAGAAAAAGAAGAAAAATCTCTTAATTTATTTGATCAACCCAATGTGACATCATACAAAATTCTTTAAAAGGTTATAAAAAATGATAATGACTGGTTAATTTCATTCATGAACATTAAAGGCAAAAATCCTAAATAAAATATCATCCAAGCAAATCCAGCACTGTATTATTAAAATGAACATCACAACCAAGTTGGTTTGATCCTCGGAATGCAAGGATATTTTATCATTAGAAAATCTCTTTAGGAAATTCACCACAACAAGAGATTGTGGACTATATGATAATATCAACAGGCTAAGCAAAAGATTCCAAATATTCATCAAACTAGGAATCAGAACTTTTTCATCCTAGTTATGAAATTCTAGTAATCTCGAAATCAAGCACATTATTAGTGGGAAAGTGTTAGAAATTAGCCCAGGATTCCTACTATCGCCAGTTCTATTCAAAATAGTATTGGGAACTCTGGCCAGTGCAGTAAGATGAGATAAACAAATAATGTATATGAAGATCAAAAAGAATCAAAATTGTCATTCCAGTCTAAAATGTTCTTCAACTAAAGAAACTACCAAGAGATTTTTAGAATTATCGAGAGCAAGACCGATTATTATTGCAGCAAGACTGATATAGCAAACATAATTCTTATACACCAGCAACAAAGTTTTAGAAAATTTAATATTTAAAAAGATGGCATTTGTAACAGCAATGAAAGTATCAAGGAATAAATTTATGCCAGACGTTTATGGAGAAAAGTGTACGTGTTACTGCAACCCATTTGGAAGTCCTAAATAGAAATAGAGTTTCACCAGAAACGATAATGGTTAAAAATTCTGTATCGTTATTATGTCACAGACAGTATTCAAATGTTTTCTACATATTCGCTCTCATAACAGTCATGTGAAGTACACACTGTTGTTATTCTAATTTTACACATATAACAGAGGCACAGAGAGGTTAAATGACTTTATTTTGCTATCTAGCTAGTGGATGGGGTTCTAAGATTCAAATCAGCAGACTTTCTCCAGAGCCTCTGCGCTGAAACAATAGAAAATACCACCTCTTCAATAAAATATTAAGATATTTTATTATTGATGCGGTAGCAGGGAACTAGATAGAGGGAAATGAATATAAACCTCAGAAATAAACCCACAATTGATATACGACAGATGTGCCATTTCAGATAGATCAGTGAGCAAGTATCTTTGGTTAATAATAGAACAATAGATAAAAATGAAAATGGATGACTATCTCACAGCACATGTAGCAAGTAATTAAAATTTGAATGGAAAAAAAACCCTCAAGTTTTTAAGTGACAAGTGATTATGTTTATGAGTTAAAGTGAAGGGTATCTTTTAAAAAAAAACCCACAAAATTCCCAAAAAATGAAAAGAAAATGATTTGTTTTCATTATTTAAAAAAATGAAAGATAATTCTCATTTTGGTACAGAAAATATTTGCAAACAGAAGGTTTTGTGTGTGTGTGTGTGTGTGTGTGTGTGTGTGTGTTTTGTTTTTTGTTGTTTTTTTTTTTTTGTTTTGTTTTTTTGTTTTTTTTTTTTTAGGTAGTCTCCATGCCTAGCGTGGAGCCCGATGCAGGGCTTGAACTCACGATCCTGAAATAAAGACCTGAGCTGAGATAAAGAGTAGGGCGCTTAACTGACTGAGCCACCCAGGCACCCCTCACACAGAATTTTTTTTAATTTAGACTTGAAAGAAGGATACATTTTTCTCTCTCTCTCATTCATTCATATAAAAATTAAAATAATTCACTTTATGTATGTATGTAAGTATATATACACACACATATATATAAAGTGCATTTCTGGGAAGTTAACAAATGATGACACAAGAATCATCAAAGCCTATTATAAAAAGATCCTCATCCTTTCTCATAATCACTAATGGTCACATATGACTTCGAGGACAAAGAAACAAGAAAGCACAACATATAATTCTTTGAAATAGCAATCCTAGATATAATGATGGAAAAGAAAAAAATGTAACCTTTAATTGAAGAGGTAATTAGGCTATAGTCATACAGTGCAATTAATGCATAGGAAAAATTAAAGCATAGCTACATAAACCTTCCATAATGCAAGGTTTCAGTAAAAAAGAAATTGCAGAAGAGAAAAATATGGTTTATGTAAAATTTCAAAAAAACTTTAAAGAAAACAAGACTGTATTTGACAAATATGGTCATTATAAAGGCATCCAAATAATGAAAATTATGGAAGCCTGGATAAGTGAGAAACTTTGGTGAATGAGGGAGGGGTAAAATAGGGTTAGGTAAAGAATAAACATCAATCATATTCATATTTATTTTTGATGCTGGATTAGGATATCAAAGATTTATTATTATTATCCATAGATTTTTTCCTCCAAAATAGTTAATAAAAGCAATAAGGAATGGGAAAAATCCACTGAATTCATGATGAAAACATTTATACCTCAAACGTGGAACCTATTTAAACATACACAGGTACACTCAAGAAAAAAGATTAGCCTTAACACGTGATGATTAAAATAAAGGCAAAAATACCAATTAACTTAGTATTTATCTTCAGATTATAAAATAAGCAACCAAGTTTAAAAATAGAAGCATTAGGAGAATTTATAAAAATAACAATTAGAAATTGATGTAAGGGAACAGATGGAAAGACTAAAAAGATGCCATGTATAACTTTATAAAATAACAATAAAATAGTTCAACTTCTGAAAGCTTAATAAAACAGAAAAAAACATAATCAACGTTCATATTCAGAGAAGTATAGGTGTAAAACACGTAGGCATAAAGTATAGGTATAGGACTACAGGTATAAAACAGATGGATTAAAAATGTGAAAGATCATTGAGTGTCACTCTATAGTTATAAATTTGAAAATATAGAGGAAATGATGTCTAAGCAAAACAATAAGTATTAAAATTGATGGAAGGTAATTAAAAAACCTTTCCTATGCACTTATGAAAAACTTTTAAGAAAGCTAAAACCTACGTAAGAAATCGGTAATTTCAAAATCTAGCAAGTACAGTTGATAACATATGAATTTATATAACATTGAAAGCAAAGCTTTCCAGTATTCAGTGATACCTGGCGTGTTCAGATCACCATATTGGGGTCTTAGGAATTAGAGTCACCCTTAAAAATTAAAGAGATCGTTCCAAAGAGCTTTTGTTCATGTGGATTATGTTCATCGACATTCACTGTTTTAGAAATTAGAAGTGAGAACATTTTAAAGTGCTTTATTTAAAGGTAACAATAGTAAATGTATTACATGTTAAGATAAAACATATTTTTTTGTGGAAAAAAAGCCATTTTTCAAATAAGAGAAGTCATAGGAATCATGTCATTATTTCACATTTAAAAAAATCTTTTTACTGTCTGGTTTAATAGAAGAGAACTTGATTATCATATGTACTTTTCAATCTGTTGCAATATGGTGTTTATAATGAAATATAAAAAGAAAATTTGGTCTCATATAGATATGTGGTTGGAAAAAGCAAGCATATTTTAATAGTTTTTTCACATAATTGCCAATATTTTTTGATACTACACCAAAACTTGACAGATGGCAGTTTCATAAAGGTTAGTTTCAATGCAGAATCTTAAACCTATAAAAAAAACTTTTCATATTCAGTTAAATTAAACACTATTGGCTTATCTTAGATGTCGAATGGATGTCTTATTTGTGAAAATTTTATGATATAATGCAGTGGTCAAATAAGTATCATTTTCCTGATCTATATAGAGTTTCCAAATGTTGACACTTTGCGTTATACAGTATAAAAATAACATCAGCTATTATCACTTCTCATCAGAAAAGTCTAACTTGCAAAAAAGATTCCCCACCTTATTGTGGAGGATACACATTTTCCAAAATTATAATTTTTTTGAAAGCTTAAATTTTCATCATCATTGGCAACAAATACTTTTTTCTTAAAATAATTACTTCATTCATTTTGAGAAAAAGCCTGCCTGACAAATAACCCTGTCTGGATAACCATAGTTTGCCAGTTTTTCCTTCTTATAAAAATATGCTCAGTGAAAAAAGCAAGTAATTCAGCTTGTAACTCAAAAAAAAAAATCACACAAATATTCTTTCATGTACCCAAGGGTTGATATTTGATAAAGTAGTAGTATTCTTCTGCTTCGTCAAAGACGTTTGTAAGTGAAACTTGATTATTTCTTTTTCCTGCCTGTGTTGGTGAAAAAATACAAACAATACAAGTACAGTTTGGTGCCACTGCTTTGATTCATGCGAAGGTACTAGAAGCTTTACCCACTGTTGTTTCTGCTCTGTTAGTGCAGATATCAACACAGTAAAAGAGGCACATTGCACCTTGCGATTATTATGAAAATTGTGTTTACTTTCTGGACTCCTAAAGAGGTCTTGAGGATCCTTGAGTCAATAAATAGAACATATTTTGGGAACTTTGGGTTTAGAGACAATGGTTTACAAGAGTGCAAATACATTGATGCTTCTACTTTTGTAGTGATAGAGAAAGGGAACTTATAAAAATAATTAAAAAAGCAATGGAGATCTTGCCTTACTGGATTGGAAACATCCTATAAAGTCTAAAATTCATAAATATCGGGAAATGGTGCAGCAAAGACATAAATCAGTGAATCCGATTACAGAATCGAGGTTCAGAAAAAGATTCGTATATATTCTAGAATGAAATAAATGAAAAGATATAATTCAATTCGGTGGAGGAAAATGTAGTCTATTTAATCTATGAGGTTTTCCTAATTGGTCCTAGATCTGGTTGGAAAAAAAAAGGTATATATTTACGTATATTCTTGTATAAAATCTTTAGTATATTCTACTTGAAATTCTAAATGATTTAAAAATAAACAGTACAAAATTATAAATAATTAAAAAGAAAACCAGTTTGTACACCTGAAACTAATATAACAGTATGTCAACTATAAAAAAACTTAATAAAAATTTTAAAAATCCTAAATGACAAAATTAGGATAATATTTGTGTAAATTTAGAGGAGGATCTTGAAAAAATAAGACTAAAAAAATTAACTATATACATGGATAGGAAGAAAATAATTACCCAGTAAAAAATAATGAAGCCTAAGATGGCATCAGAATAATTCTAAGACAAAAAATCATTTGTTAACCCTAACATACAAAAAGGTCCTAAAAATTAATAAGACAACCCAATACAACACTGAAGAAAAGCTATGAATCATGTTAGAACAGGAAAGTAAAATGTTTAATAAACTTGAAGAGATTTTCAGTGTTACTTACACTCAGGGAAATATAAATTAAAGCAAAATGAGATACTATTTTTGTCTATCAAATTGACAGAATTAAGTACGTAATGTTGCAACCTTATCTATAGGGTTAAATCTTGAAAAGTAAAACCGTGATTGTCTTTGAATAGGAAATTGTTGAAATATTTGTTACATCCCTACCATGGAATATTCTGCAACAATTAAATATGAGTTAAATCTAAATGGCTGACTGGAAGAATTTATCTGTTGAATGAATAAGAAAATTAAGTAGCAGAATAATGTATATAATATATAATACTACATATAGGCATATGCATACACTCATATATACATGAAAAAAAATCAGAAATTAAGAGGACAAATAGAAGAAAGTTATGTATTTTTCTTAAATATTTTTGTTTGTGTCACTTACTTCAATAAATTCATATATATGATAAAATAATATTTTCAGAAAACATCAAACACCATAATTGTCATATTTCCAACACTTAGCTCTCAATGCAAGTTTTATGAACTATAAGAAAAGCAAGAACAAAAATACTTAAGTAAAAAATTTATATTGAATTATTAATTTTGGTGCTTATGTTAATTTGAAGATTGATTTATAACATACCTCATTAATGTAATTGTTTCCCCATATTTCATTCATTATTTTATGTATACTAAGACCACACTCACTTAATCATGGGTGATAATCCATATATACAATAGGACCAGTACCATTTTCCTATTCTTCACTAGCTCTAATTGTAATCCTAAAATCTTCCATATACATTTTGAATATCATTAAAAATACTTTTGGGGCGCCTGGGTGGCGCAGTCGGTTAAGCGTCCGACTTCAGCCAGGTCACGATCTCGCGGTCCGGGAGTTCGAGCCCCGCGTCAGGCTCTGGGCTGATGGCTCAGAGCCTGGAGCCTGTTTCCGATTCTGTGTCTTCCTCTCTCTCTGCCCCTCCCCCGTTCATGCTCTGTCTCTCTCTGTCCCAAAAATAAATAAACGTTGAAAAAAAAATTTTAATAAAAAAAATAAAAAAAAATACTTTTGAATGACGGACACCTGGGTGACTTAGTAGGTTGAGCGTCTGACTTCTGATTTTGGCTCAGGTTATGATCTGATAGTTATGCAATAGGCTCTGTGCTGACAGCGTGGAGACTTCTTGGGATCCTCTCTCTCCCTCTGTCTCTATCTCTGTCTGTCTGTCTCTCTCTCTTGCAAAATAATTAAAAACTTAAAACTTCAAAAAATTACCTTTGAATAAACACATTATTTAATACAGTTAGAAGACTTTCCAGTGGTGACGACAAAGGAGGGTATAATACAGTGGGTAAGGGGAGTACATAGAAATAAACAATGTATGATCTGGGATCACAGTGATTTTCATTAGAATTCCTGTTCCTTCCATTACTGGCAATGGGTTTTCATGCAAATAACTTCCCTAAATTTCAATATCCTTATTTTATAATTGGAATAAATAATGTAACTCGTAAGTTGATGTGATCATTGAACTTGTTAAGCTACCTACATCATAGTTCTTGTATACAGTAGTATTTCTCTTATTATTACAGTGGTATTCTATTATTACTATTATTTCTATTCTATTTCTATTGTTACTATTTGATTTCTATTATTATTTCTATTATTATTATTCTATTATTATTATTATTATTATTATTATTATTATTATTTATCTTGGTCTTTAAAGAGCTACAGAGGACATATATAAAGGAGATTTTCCAGGAAGAGAAAATGTTTTGGACAAGGATTTTGATTTGTAAAACAAAACATATTTAAGTTTACTCCTGATAAAAGTCTATATTCAGGATAGGAGGAAATAAAAATATAAATGAATCATAAACTGCTGAATGATATGCTGAGGCCTTTTTTATTTTGTTATAGTTATTAAAAAACATTGAACTTCAAAATGTCTTGACCACCTTTCCTGCCAGAAAATTTATGAGTGTTTTATGATGAACTACTTTTAACTGTGCATTTATTTTTATCTGGCTTTATTTATTTATTTGTGCATATCTGGCTGCAGGAAAGGCATAATCCATGTCCTTAGCGCCAAGTCATAGATAAACTTAAACCCCTTTTACTGACCTGAATCAAGAAATTGACCTCATGGGATCAATTATTAGCTGTCTGAAGAAAGGAGCATTTGAGATAAGCTGGACAATGGATTAAAAGATTTAAAACCATTGATTAGTCTTGCCTTTAAAAAGCAGAGAAAAATAAATTCTAGGGAAACTTTTAAAAAATCAGGGTTCAAAGATTACCATATGTAAAGACACACATGTATGTATGTATGTATACGTGTTTGTATATGTATGTATACCCACAACTCAATTAGCTAAAATCACCTTGACTTACGGTAAAATATTTTGGCATTTAATGGTCTAATTTTCTACGGTTTATTTTGATAGTGCTCATTAAATTATCATGTTGGCAAAAGTCTCATTGGTGTGCAACAGTATATAGGATGTGAATGCAAGAATTAATAGTGTAATAGGGAAAATTGAGCGCGGAAACAACACTATTTTTGTTGGAATAGCCATGATGTCTCCTAGGCAGTGTTGATTGAGCCTCTAACAAGGGCTAGTCCCTCAGTGGTTATCCTTTGTCAGGTTTGCAGACCTGTATCTCTAATCATCCGCTGGATTGGTCTTCACCATGCTGTCTTTGTCTTCCTTTTTGTTTGTAAGAAATCACATTGATTATTCCCTACACGGCAGCATTTTAGCATGTACAATGGCAAAGTGATCAAGGAGTTTAAATGGCTTTAATCGAATGTCATTGGAAACATATCCAGACATTCTCATGTCTTTCTAGTACCATATTTTAGATAATTTAAAACTTTAACACTCAAATTTTGCAAGAAAGATGTATCTTAAAGATAAGTTTTTTTTTTAAGGTGTGTAAACTAAGATCAATAATATAATGAGTTAACTGTCAGACATTGAAACAGGAACTTATCAGCCAGATTCGTGTGAATATAAAAAAGGAAAAAATTATAGAAGGAAATAGCTATATTGGGGCGGCTGGGTGGCACAGTCGGTTAAGTGTCTGACTCTTGATTTTGGCCAGGGTCATGATCTCACAGTTCGTGAGTTTGAGCCCCACATTGGGCTCTGTGCTGACAACGCGGAGCCTGGAGCCCACTTCAAGTGTCTCCCTCACTCTCTGCCTCTCCTCCGCCCCTGCTCACACTCTTTCTCTCTCTAAAATAATTAAAATTTCAAAAAAATGTGTGTAAAGAGGGAAATAGCTAGAAAATTGAAAAGGTTTGTACTTTTAAACTCAACAATTAAATTTATAGGCATTCAGCTTACATATTTATACAAAAATTCGTATCTAGAGATATAGATATGAATGCCCATTGTTGCCTTGTTATAATAAAAACACTAAAAATGATTGCATTATGCAGTATCAAAGATTATATACATTTAAGTATATACAGATATAGATACATGGATATTGATAGATTCATTGACATATTTTCCTATATTGCACTTGTATATCTATCCCATTAATGATAACTTATGATAGATGTAGGCCAAAAGCCAGTCACAACATGATGTTTATGCCTCTACCTGAATATGCCAACATCCAAAGTACAGGATCAAAATGTGTAGGATGAGTGTCACTGGCCAGGATGAATTTGAAACTCTTTGTTTCCTGAGAAAACAAAGTGGTTATGAACAGGGGTTAAAGGAGTAAGAGACCAGAGATCTTTAACAATATTCCTGAAGCAAAAGTAAAAAAGTGACTATCTATACAAAATGGCTTAAGAGCCCAGAACCAATGATTTTTAATTATTTGGGATTTTTTAAGGAAATACTTTCTCACCAATGTTCTTGATGACATAGAACCTAATATGTAGACAAATACAGACATGCATACTCTAATTCGTAAAGCGTTTCAAGTGAAAGTGAAAAAGTTTTAGAAATACTGTAACCAATTTTTTTCTCTTATATTTCCTTTTTATGTATGCCTAATAACACATATAACAAAGTTTCTCTATGTCTAACAGAGCTCATTTAAAATAAGCATAAGGGGCGCCTGGGTGGCTCAGTCAGTTAAACATCTGACTTAAGCTCAGGTCATGATCTCACTGTTCGTGAGTTCGAGTCCCGTTGGGCTCTGTGCTGACAGCTCAGAGCCTGGAGCCTGCTTTGGATTCTGTGTCTCCCTCTCTTTCTGCCCCTCCCCACTTTCACTCTGTCTCACAAAAATAAACATACATTAAAAAAATAAAATAACCATAAAATTAAATTTCTAGTAGGGTACCTGGGTGGCTCAGTAGGTTTCGACTCTGGTTTTGGCCCAGGTTATGATCTCATGGTTCACGAGTTCGAGCCCTTCATTGGGCTGGAAGCCTGAATGGGAGTCTCTGTCTCCATCTCCCTCTGCCCCTCCCCTCTGTCTCTTTCTGTCTCTCAAAAATAAATAAACACTTAAAAAATTAAATTTCTAATTCATAGGAAAACAATATATCACAGTTAAAATGTAATCTTATTATTTCTTGGAGATCCATACAATAATGCTGCATCTTACCATTTATGGAGTCTGAGATTTAATAAAATACACATATATAGAGTCACATACATATAATATAAAAAGAACAACAGTCTCAATGTTTTTGTACTAAAATTTTTATGTGTGCATTGTCTCATTCAATCTTAACAGTAATCTTATGGAGGAAATATTATAATAGTAGGTGCTTTCTTTATGGTAAGGCAATTAGGACACTGAGAAGTTGCCTAAAGTCTTATTAGAGAGTGAATAAAAGAAATGGGATTTGTACCTAAGGAGGGAGTATGACTGTTGTATCTGTAGCTTTTTTTTAAAATAAAGAAATATTATTTCTTCTTTATTTTTTAAATTTATTTTGAGAGAGAACAGGAGCAGGGGTGGTGCAGAGAGAGAGAGAGACAGAGAGAGAGAGGGAGAGAGAGAATCCTAAGCAGGCTTTGCACTGCCAGCCCAAAGCCCACTGAGGGACTTGAACTTATGAACCTTGAGATCATGACCTGAGCTAAAATCAAGAGTTGGATGCTTAATGAACTGAGCCACTCATGTAGCCTGTATCTGTACTCTTAAAACACCACTCATACTCCCCCCTATTGTACTAGTTAAAATGAAAAATAAAATATTAATGCAGCAAATTGCAGATCAGTATGCATAATACAAATGCACACTCTGACATACATTTATTATACAAAAAGTAGTCATGAGGATATATAGCAGTGCTTGCTGTGAGGGAAAGTAGAGTAGAGATGTGTGGTTACAAAATCTGATGTCCTTGGTGGGCGAACACAGTTGGAACAACGTGATGTGTAAGGGGGGTTACTTATTTCAATATTCCTTCTTTCCTTTCTCTCTCTTTCCCCACCGCCTCCCTCCATCTTTGTCCCTCTCTCTCCTCTCCCTCTCTCCAGGGAATGTTACCTCTTTCCTAGAATTTCAATGTTACCTCACCCTCTTTTAATTTTCCAGACCTTTAAAAGTTTAAAAAAAATTTTTTTTTCTGTATTCATATCTATGTAAGTTTGCTTTTTAAGTATTTTCAATTTTATTTGGTGGAAACTACAATGGTTATGAATTCCCTACTGAGTCTATATACAGAAAAAATTTAGAAAGAGTCTTGAAAGGAAACCTCACTTACCACTTCTGCTATATTTTTACTGATAAGATCCTTGTTTCTCTTTCCTATGAAGATACTGACAAAGTTTAAAATAGCTGATGTAGGGGCGCCTGGGTAGCTCAGTTTGTTTAGCATCTGACTCTTGATTTCAGCTCAAGTCATGATCTCAGGATCTTGGGATCAAGTCCTAAGTCCAAACCCCACATCCCCACCTGATGCCCGCTTAAGATTCTCTTTCTCCCCCAGTCACATGTGCTCTCTCTCTAAAATAAAACAAAACAAAATAAAATAAAATAAAATAAAATAAAATAAAATAAAATAAAATAAAATGAAATAAAATAGGCTTATCCACATGATATGGTTAGAAGTTATGATTAAAAGTGGTACTTGAGAGAATTTTATTTTTACTTATAATTTACTGTTTTTACCACCACAACAATTGCTGTTTTTACATTTGTGTGATAAAATTTTCTTTTTTCTTTTTTTGTATTTTTGTATGGCTTTACTGAATTATAGTTGACATACAATGAAGTGAAATTTTCGTATATACTCTATGGTATTTAGTTTAATTTTACAAACTAATGAACATAGAGTTTTGCCAAAAAAGGGAGGAAAACATTAAACATTATTTTAATTTCTGCCAAGGCCAATCTTTTCTTTAGCATAAGTACGGTTAGATATGAAAGCAGCAGTTGCAATTTTGCGTTCTATTTACATTGTTTAGAGCATCGGCTTGGCTGGTGTAACAGACATACACAATAACAAATGCTTAAGAAAGGCAGAAATTGGGGCACCTGGGTGGCTCAGTCGGTTGGGCATCGCTCTTTGGCTCAGATCATTCCCAGTTCATGAGTTCAAGCCTCACATGGGCTCTGTGCTGACAGCTCAGAGCCTGGAGCCTGCTTTGGATTCTGTGTCTCCCTCTCTCTCTGCCCCTCCCACGCTTGTGTTCTGTCTTTCTGTCTCTCTCTTTCTCTCTCAAAAATATTTAAAAAATGAAAAAAAAAGCAAGACCCAGAAATTAACTTTTCCTTACATAATAATTTGAAGTGATGCGGTCCTTGGTTTACGTGATGGCTCTGCTCCATAAAGTCATCAGAACATGTAGTAGTTGCTGTCTAGGGTGTGGCCCTGGTGTCCTAGTTTAAGAGGACCTTGTACCATGATCATGTTCCTTACAACAGAATGGAGGGATTCCAGTAAATACCTGTTGAAGGTATTTACTTCAACAATAATGTTTATATCTCTCTTCCCTCGTGTAGCTATAAAGGGAAACTGGGAAATGTGGCCTCTATTACAGATTATCATGTGTCCAGCTAAAACCCAGGAAATCTATGGTTATGAGAGGAAAAGGCAAAATTGGCATTCGGGGACAATAGCAGTTTTTTGACAAATGCTTACATTTTACTCGCTTTAAGTACATGTACTGCTTTAGATAATCAGTTTTTCAGAGTATCATGTATACCAGGAAGAGACATTGGCCTATAATTCATGGATCCACATTAAATCATTTCTGATTTAATGGACCTAACACCAGTCCTGTGCCATAGAAGGTACTTGTAACGCTAACAGTTGTGCACCCTCTTTTTCAATCATGAGTCTACCTAATCATGACATTAGTGTCCCAGAAAATCATGTAAGTAACATGCTGGATATATTAGCAACCCAACATTTATCAGGTGACCAAGGAAAGTTAAACAATCTCAGTTGTTCAAAGCTTACCTCTATTCTATGACCACGTGGTTTTCCTAGTTTTGTTCAACCTGTTTACTAATATGATCCATTTTGTTCTCGTATAATTTCTTCTTTATGCCCTTTAAGCGTCCCTTAGATTGCAGCAAGGGTGTTTGGGGGTTTTGTGGCTTAACTGGGTGTTCAAACAGGCTTCTCAGGGTCAGGCTCTGTCTTTCAGGTTACTTTTCAATTCTGAAAGACATTGCAGAGCAAATTTGGTGTTTCCCTGTATTGCCCCCATTAAAGCAAATGCATCATTGATGGAAGATTTTGGTTGGTTTATAGTACCATTCCATTCACACAAAGTTAAAACAGGCAAAACCATGAAAAAAATTAGCAAGAGAATGAATCATTAACATTTGAGATAATGGCCACCCTTTGAGAAAAGTGAGCTGTGATAGAGAAAGGCACAAGAGAGGCTCTAAGGTAGTGGGGATGTGCCTTCCTATTCTGTTAGGGTGGTGATATGGGTATTGACTTTATTAACAACCCTTAAATTGTTCATACATGTTTTATGAATCTCTGAAGACATTCAAAATTTATTGTACATGGAGGTTTTAGTGGTCTCTACTACCAAAATGGGAATCAATGAACTCTCCACTATTACAAAATCATCTAACTTCAAAAACCCAGCTACTTGCTGTGAAACATGTCTATGTGGTAATATATTGTTGCCTAAACCCTTCTCTTCTCCATTCAGAACAATACTAAACTGTTGCTGTAGTCTCATTAAAACATGTGAAACATTTTCAAATACTCAGTGAAATAGTCTAACCACCCCTGAAAATTTCAGTGCTGGAACAACATCCTCAAACTGTCTCAAAGCTTCCCGTATACTGTGTGAGGTTTTATGGACACCTACGGGCTCTGAGGTTTTTAGTGAGAAGTGAATCAACCATTGCATCTTTTCAGGATCTCAATGGATCGTTGTGTAATTGATTTGACTGAGGCGAATTTTGTCAATCAGAGAATGCCTACAACGAACAAAAGAACTGACATATCTTGTCATTTCCCTGTTGCAAATATTTATGACCTTAATTTGGTATAGAAAAGTCATTTTACTGAGAATTTATGTCATGCAGTGATCAACTTCAGATAATTTTCTCAATGGAGGCTGATCTTTCTCTTATGTAAATGGATAATTAAGCTTCTTTGTTTTATTGTCCAGTTGTAAACTAACCATTCAATATGTATGGATTTCTTACAGCAACACTTTAGAGAATGAGGCCTTTTTCATTAGCAATATTTGCATGAGGATTACTGTCCAAAGCTAAGGTTATGTATTGATAAGCTATCACCCACTGCAGCTCTGATAAGTTGCTAATGTGCCATTTTTTTTTTTAAGTTTATTTATTTTGAGAGAGGGAGGGAGAGAGAGCATGCACACTAGCACATGATCAGGGGAGGGGCAGAGAGAGAGGGAGAGAATCCTAAACAGGTTCCATGCTGTCAGCACAGAGCCAGATGCAGGAGCTCAATCCCAAGAACTGTGAGATTGTGACCTGATCCAAAATCAAGAGTCAGATGCTTAACCCACTGAGCCACCCAGGTACCCCATAATTGGCCATTCTTTGAAATGAACCAATGATTGTCACTTTTAGCTGTTCAATCTTGCAGTGGTTCTGTTATATTTTCTTGTGGGTAAATAGGGACATCTGCCTGAATTAAATCAGATTCAACTTAATGCACTGATCCTAAGACACTCATTTTTATTTTCACATTTTAATACTCTACATTTGACATCTAGCTCACAGCTGACGATGTCTTGCAATTGCTGTCAACTTTAGAAGTCATGGTCAAAGTATGTGAAAAATCTTCTGGTGAGAGAAACACAAGCAAGCCACAAACCATTCTAGAATATGTTAAATATAGTACTTAAATTCTTCTTAAATTCTTTTCAAATTAATATATGCACATGGTTTAAAAATCAAACAGGGTAACAGACCATATTATGAAAGACATTATTTTTGGCTTTATATCTGTATCTTTAAAAATACACTTACCTTGCTGTTTCTTGATTTATGAGCTTATTAAGTTATCTATACACTCCCAGCTAGAAGTGAGAATTTTGTTGTTTGTGCTGTCATCCTCTTTCCAGTTTAGTGCCCCAGCTTTCTCCCACCCTCAGCTTTTAGTTTCTGTCCTTCCACATTGTGAAGGTTGAAAGCATTTACATTCTTTCTATTATATAACTATAATGGAGGCACCAAATTCTTAACTCTAGATCAATTCTTCCCCTTACCAAAACCAAAAAACAAACAAAAAACAAAATCAAACAAAAAACCTCCTCCAAAAAATATGTGCACATGAGGATGATAATGTGAATATTACAGCAGATTCTGAGTAGAATGCTATCATTATGTCTTATTTTCCTTTACCACAAGTAATATTTTTGTCCATTCAAAAGACAATATTAATTTCAATTCCTTTTTTTTTACCATGTTTTACTCCAAACTGTGTACTTTACCATGTTACTCCAAACCATGTCAAATTACACTTTGCCTTTCATGTACAGCATTAATTTGTTACCAATCTGATGGCTATCCTTTATTCTTCATGGGAGAATGCTTCCTTCCCCACATCCCTGATAGCTTCCAGCTTCTTGCCCATTCAAACTGTGCTCAGAATCCATTCCATTTTTCTTGAGTCATGATTTCAATTTGGCCCATTTGATGTCTATCATGATTTTCTTGCTCAACATTAAATTTTTTTTTTTGGAAATCTTTGGAAGTCTTTCTTTTTTCTTCTTATTTTTTACTTGCATTATGCATCTTTATTATAAGCTCAAGTTTTTACATACTAATAATCATTAAATTTTGTCTTGTCCTTTTCCTGTCCCAACTGCCCCCCTTCCATTTTGTCTGGACTTTTCTCTTTGAAATTCTCTGTTCCTTCTCCTTTCTGAATTAAATGTTTACTAATTCTTTTGCAAATTTGTGACTTACATTCACCTATTTTCTGGACTATGTGTCTCTATTTATTGTCTTCTTTGTTCTATTCTATGCTTCTTCAAATAATTTTGCAAGAGAAGGTATATTAAAGTTAAATTTTCTGATTTCTTGATGATCAAAAAAACTGCATTCACCTTTCCTTGATGGTTAGGGTGAGTATAGGACTTGAAGAATTTTTTTCATGGATCTTTGAATGTATTTCTTCATTGCCTTCTAGCAAATAACACTTCTACTGAGAAGTGTTTTGCCAGTTTGACTTTTATTTATTTATTTTTTTGTATGTGACCATTTTTCTTCTTTTCTGTAGATTTTATTACCTTGTATTTTTTCTTTATGTTCAGGGATTTCACATTGAGGTTTTTAAGTATGTTGATTTTCATTTGTTAGTTACTGTGGGTAATTTTACCTAGAAGATGACTGTTTTCCTTCAGCTTTAGATCACAGTCCTTATTATTGTTATTATTTAAAAAAAGATTAATTTTTTAAAAAATTTTTTACTGTTTATTTTTGAGAGAGACAGAGACAGAGTGCAAGGGGGGAGGGGCAGAGAGAGGGAAACACAGAATCTGAAGCAGGCTCCAGGCTCTGAGCTGTGAGCACAGAGTCCGATGTGGGGCTAGAACTCACAGACTGCAAGATCATGACCTGAGCTAAAATCGGAAGCCTAACCTACTGAGCCACCCAAGTGGCCCCAAAAAAGATTAATTCTTTATGTGCATTATCTCTTCTTAGAATTTAAAATATCGGTTATGGGATTCTTCGGATTACATTAAAAAATACTTTTATGTATATTTTTGTTCTGCATCCTGGGAGATTTTTATTTTTTGACTTGATCATTGAACAATTCCTATGAACATTATTTTTGTAATTATAGTTATTACTTAGAGCTCTTTCTCAAATTTTCTTTGCTCTCTTTCTGTTAAATTATGGCTGCATTAACTAGTCAATTTTCTTAAAAATACTAATATTTTAAAGTATTTTCATTCAAATTATTTTTTACATATTTTCCTCTTTGTAATCTATGATCTCTCACTGTTTCTTTTAACTTTCAACGTGCTCTGCCATGCTCAAGACTTAATCAAATGCAGTTTTTTTTTTCTTTTTAATTCACACTCAGAGATGAGTCAATAACCCTGAGATTTATGTATGTAAATCCTTGTTGACTAGCAGATTTGTTTGAGGTATGTGGGTATTTGGATGTCCCCCAAATGGTTTGGATACCAAAACCCATATTACCTGACCTAATTCTCCCCCAGATTTGTTTGGAGAAGAATCTTTTACTTGGAAAAGAATCTTTTTTCTGTTTTTCTTTTTAAACTGCAGTGTAAACACCAAGCTGTAGTTTGTTTTGTTTTGTTTTTTTTTTCCTGGTGGTAGAAAGTAAAGGTTCCATGAAGACTATTAGGTAGGCCTCCTGTTTTCCACACTCCCTCTGCCTCCTGTTTTCCAGGTACATGGATTTTTAAGTTCCACGTTTTCTCTAGATATCACTAATGAGGTCTGCACATGCCTTGGCTATTCTCTTCTCTGTGGGTATCCTGGGAAGTTGCTTTTCTATTCTGCTTTATTTGATCAATATTTATTCATCTACTTTTCTAATTTCTAGGGAAAAAAATGAGCTCTCTTGCCTCAGCTGGCCTTCTTCCATTGTTCACATTATTCTGAGCTGATGCCTTTCTGCTCCTTTCTTATTGCCCTAAGTCCTGAGAGGAAAAGAAAATAATACTATTTTGAATAAGAATACCAATTTTTTTTTTTTAATTTTGGAGAGAGACAGGGAGCATGAGTGCAAGAGAGGGGTAGAGGGGCAGAGGGAGAAAGAAAGTATCCTAAGTAGACTCCAAGCTCAGTGTGGAGCCCAATGCAGGGCTTGATCCCACGAACCTGGGATCATAACCTGAGCCAAAAATCAAGAATTGGATGCTCAGCTGTCTGAGCCACCCAGGCACCCTAAGAATACCAATCTTTTAATTTAAAATACCGAGATTGATGGGCGCCGGGTGGCTCAGTTGGTTAAGTGTCTGACTTTGGCTCAGGTCATGATCTCATGGTTTGTGAGTTCAAGCCCCTCATTGGGCTCTGTGCTGACAGCTCAGAGCCTGGAGCCTGCTTTGGATTCTGTGTCTCCCTCTGTCTCTGCCCTTTGCCTGCTTGTGCTCTGTGTCTCTCAAAAGTTAACAAACATGTACCATTGTTAAATGGTTTTTATTTTCTTAAATATGTACAATATCAATAGAACAATAAAACAGAGGCAGCCTAGAGTGGTGGGTAAGGGCATAACCTCTCTAAAGACCTGGCGGTGAATCCAACTCAGGCTCTTTAGTGATGTGTGACCTGGAAATATATCTCACCTCCCAAAATTTTGTTTTATTACCTGTCAATGACATACATAGTAAAATTGACCTCAGAGGGTTCTTGTGAAATTCAAATGAATTTATGAAAAGTATGCATAACTTAGTGTGGGATTTTGTGCATGGGATGCATACAGTAAATGGTCGCTATTAGTAAAGAAAAAAATACTACTACTGGATCTAGTTTATCACTTTTACTTTTGCTTGCTTTTTAAAAGAGCTTATCTATACACAAAACAACTTTTGTTTTTCAGAGTCTGTTCTGTCCTCAAAGTGATAAAAAGAAAAAAATAAGATTAAGTGTGTAGTTAGGAGCTGTGTACTAATAAGAGAATAAACCCATAAACCAATCTTTACAGACCTGCGTGGTTAAGTACTATAGTACATACATAAGTAGGGTGGTGTCCATCTTAGGTGGAAGAGAACAAGGCTAAGTCTTCCTAGAGGAGAGACCAGGTGGAAAGGTTTCAGGTTAGAAATTATCCAGTAAGCAGGGTTGAGATACTCAAACAGGGAGAAAAGTATGTATAAAGGCTTCAAATATTAAAAATTCATTTCTGAGCTTATTCAAAGCATTTTGAGTTGAATGATACTAAATGGAAAAGATTAAAGTGGATAGAAGAGGGGCACCTGGGTGGCTCAGTTGAATGGGTGACTGACTCTTCATTTCAGCTCAGGTCATGATCTCACGGTGTGAGATCGAGCCCTGTGTCGGGCTCCATGCTGAGCCCAGAACCTGCTTGGGAGTCTGTCTGTCTGTCTGTCTGTCTCTCTCTCTCTCATTCTCTATGCCCCTCTGCTGCTCGTGTGTGCTCTCTCTTCCTCTCTGTCTCTCAAAATGAATAAATAAACATTAAAAAAATAATAAAGTGGATAGAATAGAGATGTTGAAGATAGCATGTGCAGATTGCTATACTTTCAAATGAAGTTTGAAAGAATTCAAGGGGAAAAATGTATTCTACAGAGACAGTAGTATTGATAGCATCATCATTTGCCAATATTTACATTTTCCTTTAGTACCTTTCACTTCCTAATCTTCCTCCTCCATGATCCCCTCTTTATTTCCCTTGTTATCCCCTTGACCATTACTACATGTTACTGCTCAGCCAGACCCTCAGGGGAGTATGCTGCCGATCCCAATGCTAGACCAGCTGCCTAGGAGTAAAGGCCATCATCTCTTCCTGTTCACATTCTTCAAATATATTCAGCAGTTCTGCAGCTTGGAAGGCAAATGGTCTGACAAAAAGTCAGGTCCTGACATTAACCATGTGTGGTGACATGAGTATGCACAAAAAGTAAAATAATTCCATTCTCAACTGACTGTTGGGCGCCCCCCTCCCCCAGCAACAAATTGTTGTCATGTTGGCATTGTTAATATGTCTAAACCTGTCATAGCACTGAAGAATTGGCAGCCATGATTCTCTTTGAAGTCTTTGCTTCAAACAAAAAAAAATTAGAGTCCGTAATCCCTGTCTTAGGCTGGTCCAAAACAAAAACAAAGTTAAGTGGACTTCAAAGGAAAAAGCCAAATGTCCATCCATTGGAAAAAAAGACAGAAGAGAGCAATCATGTGGCATATATAAGAGTGGGGATGAGAGTAAAAAAAATGTTCAAATCAATTCAACTCACTTAATCAGCCATGGGTGAAAAAAATCATTAAATTTACTCAACTGGAATAATTTGGATCAAAGACTGAAAATGACCAAACAGATCTTCTTCCAGCATGCTCCCGGAGTCAACTAATCACTGATCTGAACAACAACAATAAAATCCATCAGACAGATATTGCCAAGATTCAAATATCTTAGAATATAAGAAAGAGAAAGAACTTTACCTGTAGAGTTTTCTGCATTGGGGCTGTTGAGGAACTTGGGAAGTTGGGAGCTAGAGATAGTCTGCTACTCTATTTGTAAATGCATCAAAACCAGCCATGTCCCTATACATAATATTCCTCTGTTCAGAGTATTTGCCTGCCTCTCTTCTCCTCCTCCTGGAAAACTTTACTCTCAGTTGGCCAAGATACTTCATTTAAATTAACAGAATGGAGTTGGGGTGGACCCCCAGCATGCGTGAGGACCATTGGAAGTGTTTCAGGTGATATCAGAGGGATTCATGTCAAGCTTAACTATTAAATATTTTTACTTAATGATCAGCAAGACAGTAAAACAGTGTTATATGTTCTGCAGTGTGTCTAGATTATAGGGTGTTAAAAACCACATAGGAAGCTAGAAGACAATAAAGGTAAATATAGACAAATGGGGGAAAAAAGAAAGAGAAATTTAATATTGAAGAAAAACTCACAAATTCTTGCTCCGTTACAATATTGACCCCCAAATCCTGCAGCAGCCTTTTGTCATATAAAATGATGGAGTGATGGTGGAAGTCAGTAATTGAGCAAGGTTCTAAGAAAGATCTTCAGTAATTTAAATAGATCTGTACTCAACTATCTGTTATTTGCACTTATGTTATTCTAAAATATGTTACTTCACATGGCCCTTTAAATATTTTTAGTATCCGAATGATGAACTAATCCTATTGTTTCAGTGATTTCCTAAAATGCTCTACAATTCTGAAATAGTTCTTGAAGTTTTCCAAAATGTGGTACAAGTTCAAATGTGAATGAAGCATGGCGGGCGACATTAATATATATGTTAAAAAATAATGTCCTTTGGCTTTGAAAATAATTTGTTTGTTAAATAATTTTGTTTTTGTGTAAGGTGACCTGGAAACAGGAAGCTGTTGGTAAATTAGACATTTGTTTACATTGGACAATGTATGGTTGAATAGGTGGGAAGAGACCTACAAGCAAATTAGGTTCAGACAAGGTTGGGGGGGGAGGAGTGCTTATGAACTGTGGTTGACAATACCCATATTCAGAAATATTTTGATGTAGGAGAGTAAAAAATTGGGCTTTTCAATCTGTTAGTACAAACTTGGAAACTGAAAAGATCAGTTGTGTTTGAGAGAAGCTCTGGACAAGGAGCAAAAGTTTCCTGGGAAGCAAAGATGAAGACATTGTGTTCTAAAGCATGAAATGATAGGAAGGCTTTGGTCAAAAATATAAGAAAAGAAATGGGCAAGATACATAGCCAACGTTCATTGTCAAATTTAGGGATGCTGGGCTGTTGCTTATTTGTGACAAGGCAGATAGAATAAAGAATAAAAGTGTTTAAGCAACAACAACAAAAAGTCTAAATGGTAAATAAAGATATTGTGATAATGGTGAAATACAATGACAAGATTTCTGTATGGAAAAATAAAAATGGTACTGAAAAATGCAGCTGAATTGGGAATATTACCAACCATAAAAGTAAATATTTCATAATGAGATGGGAGAACAAATGGGATCCTCAGAAGTGGATGGCCAAGGTTTTGCCTGCTATTTAAACATAGTATTACTATGAAAACTTGTGTAAGCCAAAATGGCATAAGCGACGAAGCAGTTACCATTGATTTGTGTGAAAAGTTTTTTGAGTGCTCCCTACTCCAAAAACAACCTCCCTTAAGCTTTTCTGATACCTTAGGACACATCTTTCTAATACATGCACAAAATACATCAGGATAAAGCAAAGATGCTCATAGACCCATTTCAAAACTATGGCTGCCTGATGCCAAGATGCTGAGTATAGTTCCCAGGGAAGGAGCTTGGTGTGTGTGCGTGTGTGTGTGTGTGTGTGTGTGTGCACACGCACACACACACACACACACACACACACACGCACACACTTTGTGTTTCTTTCAGTTATTGAAAACACGTACTAATGTAGGTCTTTCCTAAAAGTGAAGTGGCATAATGCAAACTTTCAAAAACAGATAATACTTGTATACTTCCACGAAATACGCTTTAATACATGTATCTTTACGAAAAAGATAAGACCTTGTGTGAGAGCCAGGAGGACCTATGATCTTCTCGTGGCTGTGATGCTTTGGAGCTAAGTTCCAATGGTATCCACAGAAATGAAATACTTGTGTCCCCTGAAAAGAGCTTACATCATCACAGAAACCACATGGTAGGGCGTGTTGGTGCACACTTTCTCAACTGTCTTTCAAGTCTTGTCACTCAGAGTTCAATGGTTACTGTTACTCAGGGGTTAGTGCAAAATGAATCACTGGATTTCACTAGAAAAATAGAAAATTAAAACATACGTTAATATGTTTGAATTCTTGGAACACTTGATTTTATTTTCTTTTTTTTACCAGTGGATTCAAATAGTTAAGAAAAATTTATTTCTGGTTCCTTTTGCAAGAACTCTAGAAAGTGGATTAATAGCAACTCTTTACTCTAAAGGTAAAGGTCAATGTGTTTGTGTCCCTGTATGTAGGATGAGGGATTTAAAAGGCAACAGATGTAATAACACATGATGAATTAGAGGTGAAATGGTCACTCACTGTTATAAATCTGTTTAACCAATCAATATGTACATTTATAGTAGTTTTCATAAATGGAAATAGGGAAGTCAGAATGATACAAGGATATTTTGTTTCAGAGCTTTTGGGAAGGAGAAGATATGCCCTTGATTAAAATATATTTAAAAAGTCAGTTTGATTATCAATTTGATTAGTTTTTTTTCCCAGAAATAAGCAGAAACTGTGCAACTGTTACCACATCTGTTCTTCTCCATTCCCTCAGTCATGGTGTGCATGGTATTAATTTTTATACAAATTAATTTTCTCAACTGAATTGGGCACACAATTGAAACTCTCCTCTTGGCTATTAAAAATTGAAGGCCTTATTCCCCTTCTGTACATCATCATCTTGAAATTGTCTTTTTAAAATTTACCTATTTGAATTGAACTATATGCCCTTCATTCATTTGGTAAATATTTAATAAGCAACTACTCTTCACAAAGCACTCTTTCAAGTAAAATCAAGAAGAGAGTGGCAACTATGCATGTTCATGCATTATGTAGTTCAGATTTCTTTTTCTCTCTCTCTTTTTTTAAAGTTTTTAGAGAGAGATGCATGGGGGAGGGGTAGGAGGGGAGAGAGAGAGAGAGAATGAGAATGAGAGAATCCCAAGCAGGCTCTGAGCTCTATGTGGATCCCACCTTGGGGCTCTATCCCATGATCCTGGGATCATGACCTGAGCCAAAACCAAGAGTCAGATGCTCAACTGACTGAGCCACCCAGATGCCCCCAGATTTCTTTACAGTCTCCCACAAGTTATTGGATAATTTTCCAGATGCACCTTTATTCAAATTGCATTTATTCAGTACACTTATTTTCACCAAGAAAATACCAAAACATGATCTAATGGATTCATGAACCTTTAAACTTAGATTTATGTTATGTGGTTTTGTTTTTTAAGGGTTTCACTCCAGTGATTTTCTAAACAGTTTTGGATTCTGGATACAGAGACTTAAAAGTTATTCCTATAGGAAAATATCTCTCCCTCATAAACAATCACCATGACTTTGTAGGAAAGTCTTTTTTTGGTGACTATTGCCTTTCCTAACAATCTTACGGCCATTGACTATGACTAGGCATTTTTTCTAGTTTTTATATGTGTGGAATTTGGGGGCACTCTCAAAGTCTGCTGACTTCTTTAAGAAAGTTAAGCAAAGAACATTCACATGACGAATGGAGGGAAAGTTTTCACTCCGAAAATGTGGCTGGATCTCATAATCTCGTCTCCTAAAGAATTCCTTCTTTTTGAAAATCCCTCATTCACTTCCTGTAAGAAAATCCACTGGTTTTGTTACTACACAAAAGACCCCAGGTCTAAGATTAGCAGGGGTGAGGATGGGAGTAGGAAGCTGAGGTTAACGTTTTTCCATTTCTAATGTTTGAAAATCCGTGCTCAATTTTATTAATGAGCCAGTGAATTTCCTCACATAGTTCCTCTTTAATTGGAAGCCAAATACTGAGGTTCAGCCAGAAGTTAGCTGAATGATCCAAACTGAGAAGCTAGAATAAGGAATCAAATAGAAGAGCCTCTGTCCTTTGGCATTGACAAGCTTCTTAATTTTAGTCTCTCTAGTGAGTGTGTAGTGGCATCTCTTTGTGGTTTTAATTTGCATTTCCCTGATGATTAATGAAGCCGAGGATCTATGCATATGGTTATAGGCTGTTTGTACGTCTTCTTTAGTAAAGTATCTGTTCAAGTCTTTTGCCAATTTTAATTGGGTCTTTTGTCTTTTATTATTGGATTGTGGCATTTATATATTTTGGATAAAAGTCCTTTGTCTGATGTATGCACTGAGAATATATCCTCCAGATCTGTGATTTACCTTTTCATTATCTTAACAGTGTCTTGCAAAAGGCAGAGTTTCCATTTTGGTGAAGACCAATTTGTGAGCCATAGTAGGGTGCAGATTTTCTCCTACAATTTTTTCGGAAAACTTTAGTCTTAGCTTTTACATTTTGAATTATGACCCCACTCTGAAAGTTTGGAAGGTAGGGAAAATGCTTCTACTATCAACAGGTTGTCTTTTAGTCTTACTTTTCAATTTTGCAGTTCATTAATTTTTCTTTCATTTTTTCTATTTTTACAGTTATTTTTAAGCACATTAGAAGAGATTCTCTTATGATATGTTAGCTATTTGCCACTCTAAATGGAAAATCTGATATGTTTAAGTAAGTTTATTTATCTTTAGAATTAGAGCTTCCTAATTTTTATTAAATTGTGGTTAGTTTTTTAATTTTTTAATTTCTATAGAAATGATCCATTTCATTGCTAATGTCTGATTCATTAGCATATTCTTGCATAAAATATCTTACATTTTATTCTATTAAGTTTATATTAATATATCTCTTTCATTTATGCTAAATTTCTATGCTTGTAATTCTTTTTAGATTTGAATACTTTTAAATGTCTATAGGAGCACTTCATCCTATACTCATTTACCACTTCAACTGTTCATCACTTACAACCAAAATAGAAAAATAGGATAGATTTTCCAGATTTTAAAAAAAAATTTAAGTGTTTAATTTTGAGAGAGAGAGAACACGTGTCAGCAGGGGAGGGGCATCGGGTTGGGGGGTGCAGACAGAGGATCTGAAGTGGGATCTGTGCTGACAGCAGAAAGACTGACTCAGGGCTTGAACTCATTAACTGCATGACCTGAGCCAAAGTACAATCCTTAATCAACTGAGCCACCCAGATGCCCCGATCATTTTTTATTTGAATAAACTAAGAGTAAATTGTCTATCATGTTATGTATCTTAGAGATATCGATATGTGTAGAAAAATACCTTGTTTTTCAACTTAAGCAACACTCGTTGCAAAAGAATACCACTATTTTCAAGGAAATAAAATTTTATTCTAGCAGGTCAAGTGTTCTCATACAACTGTATCCCACCAAATAATAGAGTGAAATTGGCATAATTAAACATGATGCAGGGTAAACAGAAGTTAAGAATCAATAAGTGACTCAGTTTGAGATGTCATCACTAAGTGATTTGCGATACACTTATCTTTCTTCAACCTGCATCAAACTCTATTGACAGGTAATGGGATTTTACAGATCTTGAGAAAAAATAAGAGGGTCCTGAGAGGTTTCAATGTGTTTATTTTCAATACATTGTTTAGAAATTAGCTTAGTCTGCATAAAATGATTTCTTGAAAGCAGGACATGGCTTGATAGCTGGAAAATGATTGGCTATTTTGAATTTTATAGACAGAACCTCACTAGTGAAAAACACATGTTTGTATGATGAGTATTAACGAGGCAAAATAACATGCCTACAAAAATTAGCTAGTCCAAATAGTTAGCTTGCTTATTTATTTATTTATTTATTTATACATAAGCTTCACCCCAAGAATGGAGCCCAATGTGGGACTTGAACTCACGACCTGAGTGGAGATCAAGTCAGATGTGCAACCAGTTGAACCACCCAGGCAACCCCCAAAAAGTTGATTTTTTAATCCACGAAATTTATTTACTGCTTCATTGAAAATTTCTCAGAAGTGTGTTGAATATCTTTCCATGTGAGTTATTTTTGACATGTAATTTCCCAGCTTTACCTGATTGTTATTTCTTGGTATTGTTTCTAAGGATTCATTAAAATATGAAATATAGTAAACATTTTAAATTGTAAAAAGGGGATATTTTAATTTTCTGAGTTTTCATAGTCTGATAATATATTTAATTTAAATTTAAGTAGAAGAGCTTCCTAGTAAGAAGGTGGAAGAAGGAATAAAATTTTAAATGTCCCTGATTTCTCCCTTGAACCTCAAAAACAAGCACTTCAGTTCATAAAACAACACAAAGTCAACAGTAATCAAAATACTAATTTACATGGACAACATTCAAATGAGACTAGGTGACAAAATAAAGTACCAAATAATAGTGTTTAGGGCTAAACCACTAATAGAGCAATGTTAGACCCAATTGTTATATGAGCAGTTGGGCAGAAGGGAATGCAAAAAGGGAACTTTGATGACCTTGAGAGACAATCTTATCTTCCCCAAAATGAGGGCTTCCTTTCTACTGCAGAAAGCATGAAAGAATCCACATGACAAGGGTGAATTCAATGTAGACAATGCAGGCTCCAATTCACAGACAGGTCAGTGCAAAGACTAGGAAAAGGTTGGACAAAGCCAGATAGTATAGTTCCAGTTGATTTTTTTGAAACTAATGATGTAAGCTTATTTCTAGGTCAAAGCCACATAATTGCAGAGAAATTGCTGGGGATAGAATCTAGATTGAGTAGAAAAAGATATTATGGACAGACAAAAAGAGCAGCCAGATAAAAAGAGGATATAAGGAAAAAGGGTGAGAAAATTTCAAAAGGTAAATGACCCTATTGTTGAGTACTTTATGATGACAGCAGAAGAATAATCACAAGAGCTATGAATGTAGCAAAGATGTCCTAGATCTCTCTCTCCTATAGGAGCACAAAAAATCTCATCTCAAATCAAGCAATATAAAAGAATTGTGGTTGAATTTGACAAAAGTACATTATTAAAAACAGTAATAATGATGAGAAAAAGACCGGTTTATAGACAATGGAAGTATGAAAGAACAACATGCCTCGCAGAAGATGAATTTTTTTTAGTGTTTATTTTTTTGAGAGAGAGAGAGAGAGAGAGAGACCAAGCTCCCACGTGTGTGCGCGCGCGCACCAGTGGGGGAGGGGCAGAGAGAGAAGGAGACACAGAATGTGAAGCAGGCTCCAGGCTCCAAGCTGTCAACACAGAACCCAACGTGGGACTGGAACTCACGAACCACAAGATCATGACCTGAGCCGCAGTCAGATGCTTAGCCGACTGAGCCACCCAGGCACCCCAAAAGATAAAAATTTTAACATGGTAATTTGAAAAATGATATACTATTTAAGATAATGATAAGTATAATGATAAAAGACCATAATTCCTGATCAGTCAAATTCTGAGATGATATGCTAGGATATAAAAAGACTTCTAAAGACAGTCGATAGAGTTCTCAAGTGAATTAAAAAAATTAAAGAAAAATTATTTTGGAAATAAGATGACTGGGGAAACAATAGAACAAGCATAATGTCAAAGATAATAGAAGATTAAATGGAGAAAATGTCTTCTTATTTAATCCAAAGGAATTAAGCAAATAGATAAAGGGATTTGAGAGAAAATAATAAAGATAATATGTGCATATATATGTATGTATGTATTCAGTACAACGTATCTGTAATAGAAGTCTCTGAATAGAAAACCAAAACCCAGGAAACAAACAGAAAATATTAAAGTTTTAGTTCAATAAATGAACTTGTGTAACGGAGACTTAAACTTACGTTTTGAAAAATCACATTGGATGGATATGTTCAGAAGAGTCAACACCAGAGAAGCCATCTTCAAAAAGGAAAATGGACAAAATGGACAAGTCACCAGTAAAGAGAAGGACAGATTTACATCAGATTTTTCAAGAGCAAAAATTTCACCAGAAGACAATGGAGTAACATACTGGGATATCCACATATGGATACATGTGATATATTTGAAAGACCTTCACATATAAAGACATGTAAGACATGCAATGCACATGTAAGAAGTTAGGGGATATTTTTCTCATAAGCCCATATGGAGGAATTTACTTCTGGTAAATAAATTGGGACAACCAAAGGCTGCAGAAGTATTAATATAAGGACTTCTAGTAAACAGTATACACTTTTCCTTACAAGTGAAATAAAATGACGGATAGGAGAAGATAGTGTGTAATGATATGTATGCTGGAAATGTATCTACTGCATAGTTTATGTTGTATCATATATACTGTAGATATACTACAATCAAATATTCTCTGATAATGTACATACAACATAACTTTTTATTTTTTATGTCATTTTTTAATGTTTATTTTTTTTTAAATTTTTTTAACGTTTATTCATTTTTGAGAGACCGAGAGAGACAGAGTGCAAGCAGGGGAGGGGTAGCGATGGAGGGAGACACAGAATCCAAAGCAGGCTCCAGGCTCTGAGCTGTCAGCCCAGAGCCCAATGCAGGGCTCGAACTCACAAACCGCAAGATCATGACCTGAGCCGAAGTCAGATGCCCAACCAACTGAGCCATCCAGGCACCCCAACATTTATTTTTTAGAGAGAGAAAGTGAGAGAGAGAGAGCAAGTGAGCCAGTGGGGGAGGGGCAGAGAGAGAAAGAGACATACACACAATTTGAAACAGGCTCCAGGCTCTGAGTTGTTAGCACAGAGCCTGACAGGAAGCTCAAACCCATGACCCTGAGAGATCATGACCTGAGCTGAAGTCAATACAACTGACTGAGCCACCCAGGCCCCCAGCAACATAACTTTCTTAAATGAGGGAAAATTGGGGAAATTATATGGAGAATAGATTAAGCTCACTTATTGCATTAAATTAGGTGTTGAATGAGAGGGAAGGGAAAGGAAAGATAAGGTAATGAGCTAATTTCAATATTGCTCACAGCAGGGGAGTAAGACAGAATGGGCAAAAAGAAGGGACTAATGATGTTATAATAAAGATATTACAATAAGTGCAACATTTCAGACAAAAATGTCTTAGTTTGATAAATATATTTTAAAATGTTTAAATAACCTAGTCAAATAACAAAAAATCTGCCAACATAAAAAGAGAAATAAAGTGATACAGACATAGAAAAAAGCATTATATATGTGTATTATGCAAATATGACAAAATTGAGATTAAATACATCAGTGATATCCATCCATTCAAGTAAGCTTAACATGGAACTCCTGGGTGGCTCAGTCGGTTAAGCATCCAGCCCCCCAGTTGGGCTCTGTGCTGACAGTTCAGTGCCTAGAGCCTGCTTTGGATTCTGTGTCTCTGTGTCTCTCTGCCTCTCTCCCTCTCACTCTCTGTCTCTCCCAAAAAATAAACAAATATTTAAAAATATTCAAAAACAACCCCCAAAACAAATGCTTAACATGGCTATAAAAAGAGACACACCTAGGGGTGCCTGGGTGGCTATGTTGGTTAAACAGCTGACTCAATTTCAGCTCAGGTCCTGATCTCATGGTTTGTGAATTTGAGCCCGTGAGCCTGCTTTGGATTCTTTGTCTTTTGCTCTCTCTGCCCCTCCTTCAATCTCTCTCTCTTTCTCTCTCTCTCAAAAATAAATGAATAAACATTTAAAAAATGAATAACAAAAATAAAACATGTTTCCTAAAAAAGAGACACCTACACTTTCAGTTAACAAAACAAAATTCAAAACTATTATTTTTGCAAGATACATATTAAAGGAAGTTTGGAAAGATTAAAAGTAAAAAGATGCGAAAAATATACTAGATAAATTCAAAGAAAAAGAAAACAAAGGTTTTAACCTTGATGTTTATTGTGCAATTTAGATCAAGACGTATAGAAAAGAGAACTTTATATTGCTATTGACTATAAAACACAGTAAAGGCTTAATAGTTATTTTTTTAAGGTTTATTTAGTTTGAGTGAGGGAGAGAGGAGAGAATATGCATGTGTGACCTGGGAGGGGCAGAGAGAGAGGGAGACAAAGAATCTCAAGCAGGTTCCACACTGTCATGAACTGTGAGATCATGACCTGAGCTGAAATCGAGAGTCGGATGCTTAACCAACTAAGCCACCCCGTCACCAAAAGCTTAATAGATATTAATAATCACGCACCCTATAACAATGCAGCAGCTTTCTTAAAATAGATACAAAGATGTAATTAGATGCAATAGTACACCAGTGGTAGAAGGAAACTTTAATACATCTCCTTCAACTGATAAAAGTCAAGTAGACAAAAGTAATTCTTAGGACAACTTCTTCGCAAATGAATAGATACAACCCATAAAAATTGCCCATGTTTTAGGCATCAAAAGAACTTCAAAAGTTCCAAATACAAGCACCATTCATAACCAAACTACAATAAAATTACCAAGTCATGTAAAAATAATTTAAAAGTCTTGTTTTCTGGAAATTTAAAGATTTATTTTCAGCCAACTTAGACCAAGATTTCAGAATTTCTTAAAAATAGTTATGAAGTATAGAATATATTATAAACTTTACGATATAGATGAATCAAATATCAGAGAGAATTTATAGCATTAAAACCTATAAATAAAAATGAAAAAGTTAAAATAAATGTCTTAACACTGAATAGAAATAGCAAAATATCAAAAGAACAACAGAATAAAGCAAAGAGGAAATTAATAAATAGAAAATATTATTTATATAAAAACAAATACACCTAAAAAGTGCTGTAAATTAATAAATATAACCCCAAATGAATTCTTAGAATTAGAAAATTAGAAAAAAACTAACCAAATAATAAAGAGCAAACAGAATTTATGAACATAAAATTATTTAATTCAAACAGAGAGGGAGGCAAACCACAAGAGACTCTTTAATACAGAGAACAAACTGAGGGTTAATGGGGGGCAGTTGGGGGAGAGGGGGGCATGGGTGATGGGCATTGGGGAGGCCACTTGTTGGGATGAGCAGTGGGTGTTGTATGTAAGTGATGAATCATGGGAATCTACCCCAAAACCAAGAGCACACTGTATACACTGAATGTTAGCTAGCTTGACAATAAATTATATATATAATATATAATATATATTTTATTATATAATATATATATTACATATATATTATATATATAATATGTATATATGGCTACATTACACAATCCTAAGCAGACTCTTTTGAAAATCTACATGAAATGGATAATTCTCTAGAAGAAAAAAAAACTTACCCAAAGTGACTCTAGTAGAGATGGAAATTCTAAGAACATAGTTCGTTTAGAAATAAAAAAAAAAAATTAGACTACTTCTCCCCAAATTCATCATTTTCCAAGTAATTTAAGAAGGGATTTCTCCTGACAAATAATCCCAATACTAAATAACTTGTATATCACAAAATAGAAAAAAAAGAAGAAAAAACTGCAAGTACATTCTATGATGTGTAAGTAATTTTAATTCCAAAACCTGACAAAGATTCCACTATAAAGAAGACTGTAGATGAATTTTATTTGTGAATGCTAATAAAAAGTAAAATATTAACAAAGAGAATCCCATTATCCATTAAAAATAATACACCATGGGACTCCTGGGTGGCTCAGTCGCTTAAGGATCTGACTCATGATTTCAGCTCAGGTCATGATCTCCTAGTTCCTGAGATTGAGCCCTGTGTCTGGCTCTGCTCTGACAGTGTGGAGCCTGCTTAGGATTCTCTCTCTCTCTCTCTCTCTCTCTCTCTCTCTCTCTCCCTCTCTCTCTCTCTCTCTCTCTCTTTCTCTGCCCCTCACCCACTCCTGCTCTCTTTCTCTCTCTCAAAATTAATAAATAAACTTAAAAAACTAACACACCATGACTTAGTAGGGTTGATTCTAGTAAGGCAAAGGTAGCTTAATATTAGGAAACCCATTAAGATAATTTATTGTATTTATCATAGTAACAGCATAAGGGTGGAATTTTTAAAGTAATCTTTTTAGATATAAGTACGGCAAATTTTAGTACCCATTATTTTGAAAAACGTAAATTGATAGGCATTTTATTAATATAATAAAATGCATAAACTGTGATCTTAAAGCCAATATCTTACTGATGTAAGAGGCTTCACTGATAAAGTATGAATACAATACAGATGACCATTATTTTGTGTCTAATACTGTATAGGGAGTATTACTGAATATTGTATTGAAATATTAGAAAATAGAAAACAATCAGAGGTATAAATTGGAAAGGAAGAAGAAAAGGCACCTATTTGCAAATGATATTATTATGTTTCAACAAAACCTAGAAGAATCAATGGAAAACTGCTGCAAACAGGAAAGGAATTAGAAAAATTAGCAAGTTATAGAACTGACATAAAAATCAATAACTTTTGAAAATAAAAGCAAAGGCCAGCTAGAATTCATGTGAAAGTAAAGACTTTGTGTAAGATAAAACAAAAGAAACCAACAAGCCATTGAACAAACAAAACATGTAGCCTAAACTTAACAGGATAGAGCCTATACGAAATAACCATAAAAGACTCCAGAAAGACTCAAAAGTAGACTTGAACAAATGAAAAGACATACCATGTTTTTTGGATAGGAAGAATTGATCTTATAAAGATGATAATTCTAATTGGCAACTTCAGTGCAAAACGCAATAGAAATATCTTTAGATTATTTTCTTTTTCTGGAGCCAGACAAAATGATTAAAAGTATATTTGTAAGAACAAGCAAATATGATTAAGCTGGAAAATGTTCCAGAAGAAAAGTAATGGAGGGAGATAGCCTCGTTCTACTAGATGTTAAAATGTATATAGAACTTTAAGTTAAAATGTGTTATTGTCACATAAACAGACATATACACTAAAGAAGTAGAATTTAAATTCTAGATATAGACCTATTTGACCTATAGACCAGTGAGAACCCTCACTCTTCCTCCAAGTGAGACTCAAGTAAGAAGATGTCCCTTAACAAGGAAGTAGGCTCTCAATAGACAGAATTTTCCAGGACCCTGATCTTGAACTTCCTCTAGAACTGTGGGAAATAAAAATTTAAATGCACTTAGTTCATGGTATTTTTTAATAGCAGCCTGAATGAACTAAGACAGATACATATAGTTGCAAAACCTAAAATATTTACTATTTGGCCTATTACAGAGAAGGTTTGCTTGCCAATCCCTGTTCTAGAAAAAGGGACAATATGCTTAATATATAAATAGTTTTTAAAAATAAAGTATTAAGATACCTTAAAATGCAACAGAAAATTGAGAAAAAGTTCACAGAAAAGTAAAAACAAATGCCTCTTAAAATATATAAAGATGCTCAACCTTAGTTATAATAAGAGAAACTCAGGTTAAAATTAACCTGAGAAGACTATCATGTTGGCAATAATCCAAAGGTTTGATAATATACTCTTGGTGTAGTAGTAGGGAAGTAAGTACATCGATACATTGCTTAAATGTATACAAAATGTTGCAATCCAATCCCTAAACGAGCATTTGGCAAAATATTTTTAAAAAAAATTACCCATACATGTCTCATGTCTCATGATGAGCTTGAGCCCCGCATTGGGCTCTGTGCTGACAGCTCAGCTCACAGCCTGGAGTCTGCTTCAGATTCTGTGTGTGTGTCTCTCTCTCTGTACCTCCCCCAGTTACGCTATCTCCCTCTCTCTCAAAAATAAACAAACATTTAAAAAATTAAAAAAAAACATTATGTATACATTATCTTCCAATCAGCAATTCCATTTCTAGGAATTTATCCCACTCACACTGGTATGAATAAATATATGCACAAGTCTCCTTATTATGGATCTATTTGTACTAATAAAGGAATAGAAAACATCTTCACGTCGTTTAATATTATACTACTTGAACAAAATTGGTACACTGCTGAAGGGAGTACTTTGCAATTGGAAAAGCAATCAGGGATATCTTCCACTTTGGGAACACCAGATTATATGAAGTGAAAACGGCAAAGTACAGAAAAATACACATAGTATGCTAGCATATATATTCATATATCTACCCATCTAACAAAAGTAGATAAATGTGTGTCTTTTTTATATTAAAATAGAAAAGTGAGTAAAACACTTAAATAAATTATAAAGGAAAATAGAGAGTGTGGTAGAGGGGAAAGCAAGAGAAGCTGGTTCCCCTGAAGGTAACTCCTTTTGTGGATTTTATTCTTGAAAATTGCACATATTTTACATAATTATAAAATGAAATTTGGCTATGATAATTCCTACAAAAATGTTAAAAGTAACAGTTGACCATAACTTGTATCAAGGAATTATGTTAAACTACTACATCACAGATGGTATACCCTTGCGGACACAAGAAACAAAAATATTAAGATGTTTTTTTATCAGTGATTTTGTTAGTATAATGTTGGCACTATGATTCTGAGACTGTTAGGTTTATAGCCTGGGATGAAGCAAGGGACTTGAGAATTTCAGAATGGGAGAAAGAAGAAACATATAGAAGATAAAAGAAATTAAGTTAAAATTCCAAACTCTCTGGGTTTAAGTCAGAAATGCCAATGTGAACTCAAGAAACATTTTATCAAAAACTGTATATTACCTTGCGTTTTTAACTGATAAAGGCTGGAAGCAATGACCAACTATCATGTTCGGATGTGGTCTCTAAATATTATATCTCACTAAGAGGAACCAGGACAGTTTGGAGAAATCACTGATTCCAGATCTAGGAATATCCCAAATGCACTTGGAAAATTTTGTCATTACTAGGAAAAAGGAAGCTATCAAAGAGTTCTGAATCTGGATCAAAGAACCTAGGAGCCCACTTATTAAGGATCCACAGGTCAATTTCAATATGAATACAACAATAGAAATTTATTTATAATTTTTCAAATGTATTTTAATCCAAACCAACAAAAAACAAATATATTGTAATCCATGAGTTCATAATGATACTTTAAAAAATTTTAAAGCTCATTAACACATTTGAAAGATTCCAGGAAACTAATTCATAGTCTTTGAAATCCTCAGAAATAAAGAGAAAGCATCAGGAGTTTGTCTGGTCTTCCTTTACTATGCAAACCATAGCTTTGGATAACATAGTTGATATGGGGAAGTTTATCTTTACAGAAACAATTCAGATAACTGGGCAGTTTGGAGCAACATGTTAAACACCGTGAAATGCATTCTGCAAAATCCAGCCTGTGTGAAATTCTACAGGGCAATGACCCATTTTCTTCACAGAGCAAATTGCAAGGAAAAAAAGGAACAAAAATTTGGAAATTGCCATGGTGGCAGAAGGATCGTTTCTGAATATTCTGGTTCTACTCTATGCATTGCCAAAGAGTGCACATGAATTTTCTTGGCATACCGGGTTTGGAAGTAAATATTGAAGGCTTTTGATCCAAATTATAGAACATATTGGGAGGTGGAACTTCCTCAACTGTGCCCTGATGTAACTAGAATAGTTACATAGACTGGCATCTGTTTCATGGATACCTTGGGAGTCCTGGCAACCAGTTCTCAGATGGACAGCACATCAAGAATGAAAAGTGTGGCATATCTCCCAAAGCAAAATATTATAAATAGAAGTAGAAATCAAACAAAGATTTTGGATTTTATTCATTTATTTTTTAAAGTTTAGCTTGCCTCTTTGCTATTGTATTTGGTTCAATAGCTGCCATGATTTAAATACAGTAAGATATTGATGAAGCAGCACATACAAGCAGATATTACTTTGTAGGTGTATGCCATACAACCTACTGTTTGCTTTTAAAGTATACTTTTTTTAATGCACAAGTAGAACATTTTTTATAAAAACTTCAGGATCCATGGCTGTGTCATAACTTATAACCCCAAGTTATAAATGGTAAAGATGCTCTTCTGGAATGAGAGGGGCAATGCACAGTCTGTTTCCTGTGGGGTCTGCATTTATCCTACTATTGTTATGCGCCTATTCCAGGCTTGTATCTAATCTGGATGTTAATTTGGCACTTACGGAGAAATTGATAACACTTAAAATTCATTGATTACTGGAAGACAATTAAGGGGGGCAAAACATACGGCACCTGAGTGGCTCAGTTGGTTAAGCGTCTGAGTTCAGCTCAGGTCATGATCTCACAGTTCTGAGTTCAAGTCCCGCCTAGGGCTGTGTGCTGACAGCTCAGACCCTGGAGCCTGCTTCAGATTCTGTTTCCCTCTTTCTCTCTCTGCCCCTCCCCTGCTCATGTTCTGTCTGTCTCTCTCAAAAATAGATAAACATTAAGAAAATTTTTTTAAAGGAGGCAAGACAATGGCAATTCCTGTATCTCTTTCTCCAAAAAACAAGGAACTGAAACAATAAAGAATTCAACACACACACACACACACACACACACACACACACACACACATGAAACCAAAAAACACAGATGCAGAACTACAGAAAAAAGATCTCTCTTCTTATAATAATCTTTTTATTTCAGGATGCTTTACTTATAGGGAAGGTACAAAGATTTTATAAAGAGTTCCCAGTATTCCCTTCATCCAGTTTCCCCCATTATTAACATCTGATATTACTGCACTCCACTTTTTAAAATGAACAGTGATATGGATATATTAGTGCTGGCTACATTCTAGACTTTATTGTGATTCACCAGTTTTCCTATTAATGCCCTCTCCTAGTGTGTTTATGGTATCATTACACATTACTACATTACATTTGGTTATCATGTCTCCCTAGGCACTTCAAGTCCTTGATCTTTTCTCAATATTTGCTTGTTGTCATGATCTTGACAGTTTTGAGTACTGGCTAGGTGTCATGTAGAATGTCCCCATGTCTGGGCTTTTCTTTTATTTTTCTCATGATAAGACTGGAGTTATGGGTATTTGGAAATAATATAACATAGGTCAAAGGCCCTTCTTGTCACATGATATGGGAAGTATATGATAGCCACACGACGTTGCTGGCGATGTTACCTTTTGTCCCTTCATCACTAAGATAGCGCTTGTCAGATTTCTGTTCTGTGAGGTTATTTATTTATTAATTTTTTTTTACCATTCCTACTCTAGCCTTTGGAAGTGAGTTACTAAGTCTAGCCAATCCTCAAGGTAGTAGGGAGTGGAAATTAGTCTTTACTGAGGGGATCTCTTCTACCTAATAGGTATAGTTTTACTTAATTCAATAATTAGTCAATTACTGTTCAATAGTTTTTCAATGAATCTGCAATAATACACAGTTCTTCCTATATCATCTCCCATTCCTCTTCCAGTAAAAATCAGGGGTAACATGTTCACCCATGATCATTACTTTCTCCCATTTTAACTTGTAGTTCTGTACTGCACTAACAACTCTTCCTCTGTGCACCAGTATTTTAAAGTTGTACACATTCTATAAACATCATCATTATTTGCAAATCATTGTCTCATCCTTCTAATTTGGGGTGCAGGAAACCTTGGTTTCTTCTGTGAAATTGATGAGGAATTGCATTTTAGTACCATCTGATCAAAGACTAAAATTAACAAGTTTGGAGAACATGCAGGTTTCATGATAAACCTTTGGGAGAATTTTGATGATGCAGCTGGGATAAAAAGTATTCCTGCTATCAGGCCTACTATTTAATGTGGCATATGAGAGCCTAATCAATGCAGTAAGAGGAGGAAGGTCGATAAGCTAAAATGATGGAAGCTAAAGTAGCATTATTTGCACACAGTATTATAATATTCATGAAAAAAATTAAAAGAACCAATGTGTAGATTATTAAAGGAGATAGCAAGTTAACTGGATCCAGGACCAACATTTAAAAACATGTTGATTTTCTTTTATATCTGTATTAATAAATTAGAAAATGTAACAAGGAGAACACTTATCATAAAAGTGAAAGAACATAAATGGAAAATACTAGAAAAATGAGCAAATATCGTTTGAAATTAATCTCAAAGCTTTATTGAGGGACATTTAAAAGACTTGAATAAATGCAGAAATAAAAAATACCCGTGAGCGGGATGATTCATCAGTTTGAAGTCATTAGCTCTTTAAAATTTTGATAATCATTTAATGCAATTACACTCAAAATTGGACCCTTTGTTTCTTAATTTTTGAATGGTAGAGTATCGGCTGATTCCATAATCATATGATGGACAATACACAAAAATTAAAAGAACTTTAAAAAGAAGGCCAAAATGAGGGGATTTTACACCATCAGATGTTAAGAGGTATTACAGGGGCGCCTGGGTGGTGCAGTCGGTTAAGCATCCGACTTCAGCCAGGTCACAATCTTGCGGTCCGTGAGTTCGAGCCCCGCGTCAGGCTCTGGGCTGACGGCTCAGAGCCTGGAGCCTGTTTCCGATTCTGTGTCTCCCTCTCTCTCTGCCCCTCCCCCGTTCATGCTCTGTCTCTCTCTGTCCCAAAAATAAATAAACGTTGAAAAAAAAAAGAGGTATTACAGAGATATGATGAATAAAATAATGCAGAATTCAGACAGAATTAGACAAACAGAAGAGTGGAACATAACAGAGGCCAGAATACTGACCTTGATTGATATCTCAACATAAATCAGACTGAACAGGCTATTTGAAAAAATGTCAACAATATGGAAAAAAAATAATCTTGTGTTACATCATTACAAAATGAATTCGAATTGTATTAAACATAAAATGATGGGAAACTCTGATGATATTAGAAAAAAAGAAAATATATTTAAATTTTTCTTGAATTGTACCAAAAATCCTTTTACCAAAAAAGGAGACTAAAACCTTACAACCAAAGAACAAACTGGGAGATATCTTTAATGTCTATAAAAGACCAAGTCTTTGTATTCAAAAAATATAAACATTTCCCACAAACTTAACAAGAAAATATAAATAGTTCAGTAAAAAATTAACAAAGTGGGTTCCTGGATGTTTCAGTTCGTTAAGCGCCCAACTCAGGTCATGACATCATAGTTTGCGAGATGGAACCCTCCATGGAACCCTACATCGGGCTTTGCACTGACAGTGTGGAGTCGGCTTGGGATTCTCTTTCACCCTCTCTCTCTGGCCTTCTCCCATTCCCTCTCTCTCTTTCAAAAATAATGAAACAAACTTTACTGAATTGAACCTTATTAAATAAAAAAACTTAAAGTAAAAGGATAGATATTCCCTAAAATGAGAGTACACCTTAGAGAGCATAGGGTAGTACTTAACAAATACTAAAATTATTCTTTCATGACCCACTAATTCCATTTCCATTTATATATCCTAGATACATTCTCATTCCCTAGACCAGGAGACCTGTATAAGAATGTTTGTTGACACATTATTTGTAAAACTGATGTGTTGAAAATATTTAAATGCCCCCTGAGTGAATAAGTTGTAGTGTCTTCATACCATGAAGTATTATAGTCACAGCTATGAACTAGATCTATATTAATTAACATTGATTGAGCTGAATACCACATTGAAGTTTGAAATAGTTACAAAGAGAGATATCATAACATTTATTTGTGCATATATTTAAAAGCACACAACACCGTACTCTGTAGTCTTTATGGAAACGTATATTTTTAAGTTGAGATGTCTTTGCATGTTATGCATGTAAATCAGGATAAAGAAAACAGTGAATGCCTCAACAATTAGAGGGTTTAAGAGCAAAAAAAAAAAACCTTTTTGTCTAGAATAATTTTACTGAGAACTAGATTTTATCAAAATAGTCCAGTTCAGTGCGTTGAGGTTGATCCCATGAAACAAATAAAAAACAACTTGCACATTTGCTTCTATAGCATGAACAGTGTTTTGATTTGAATACTTGGGTCCATTTTCTCAAATGATGAAAATGCTAAATGCTTTATCATATGACACAAGCACTCCATAATTTATACGTCCATAGTAATCCAGGTATATGTATTTTTTACATAAGCACTTTTTCAGTGCTTAGTCCATTGGTACATGCAGATTTTTGGACAATTCAAGTGCAAAAAGTGGAAAGGTAATGTAATGTAGTGGGTCAGGATATACATCCTTTGCACTGCCTACATTCAAATCTCGGCTCTGCCAACCCTCTAGCCATGTTAATGAGTGTGGGTGGTGGTGGTGATGGCATACATAAACTTTTGAAGATACTGCACATAGCCCATAGTCTACCTAAGAACAGACTGCACTTGAATTAGAGCCTTCCCAAGTTGTCTGTCAGCTGCCCTTATGCTGCAGAAAAACAGGATATAGGATATTCTTTCTCAGCAGTAGCCTAAGAGAAGATCAGTATCCCTTTAAAGGAGAAGTGGACTGAGAGGCAATTATAAACTGCCCATCCATGCCATTATAGACAACTTCTCTTCTTCCATGTTACCTATATCTATCTGTATCTGTATATCTAAATATCTATCTATATCTTCTATATCTGTATCTAAATCATCTATATCTATACCTATATGTACATCTATCTATCTATCATCTATCTAATAGCCCAAATGCTATTTTCAAAATTTTGAAAATACCCATATGTGAAGGGAGTGGGCAGGATGGTATACTGCATGTGGCATGACTTGAGGACCACGTAAATCCCTTCCACCCCTCAAAAAATATTCCTTAGTTTTTCTTCTCCTGGACTACTATTTCCTAATACCCATGGGTTATGGAATTTATGTCCAAGAGTGCACCTGTCAAAATAGTAGTAAAAGCTCTCTGACAGAGGGAGATGAGTATTCTTCCCTCTTTGCAACCATATTTTTCAGCGCTTTCTGGATAATGTGTAGCATATGCTATGTTGTTTACTAATAGCTTTCTGGTCTGAGAACTGCTGGAGAAGGAATTTCATTTTACTTATCTCTGTGTGCTCAGAATTTTATTACAGTGCCTGGCATAGAAAATTCATAATCGTGTGTGTGGAATTGAATGCAATGAAAGAATAACTAAAGAATCTGCAATCCCTCACTAATGCTTTTAACATGAATTAGTTTAATAGATTAGCTACCCATGTATGCATGGGGAACAAGACAAGAGCAGGTAAGTTTTGATAGGCTTCAGGTCGACAGATCTGTGCACAGATTCAGTGAAGAAATTTTCATAAAGAGCTTTTAAAATCCTTGGTATGGCAAGAGATATTCAGAACTGGTTAAGAGAGTCAAAATGAAACAAGATGGAAAGTATTTCAAAGCTACTTTAAAATTCTGAGGTCTTGGTTTTACTAGGAATTTGTAAGTCCAGAGATTAAAATATTGAAATATTTCCCCCTAATTAAACTTCTTTTGGTAGTTCAGAAAATATGTACCAACAATAGACTCCAAAGACAGTAATCAGTATTGATAATTCCAGAGTTTCAGAACATTAGCAAAGTTAAATTAGGGCATAGGAAAAAAAAAACAACCAGAAATGGAAGATTTCTCTAAATACAGCGTGAATTTGACTTTGATTTTCTTTAATTTATTTTAGTCTTATGTTTTGTTGTCATTGCTGCTGGTTTACAAAAGGGAGCACATGTAAATGTCACCCCACCTTTCCAAATCATGAACCCAATTAAGAATTATTTGCATGTTGCATGATTATTTTAACAAAAAGTTGTTTAAGACATCTGAATTCTTTTCCCTTGTCAGATGTTGGAAGTGTTGTTCCTATGAACAATCTTTAATTATTTAAGAGTGTGTATGCTTGATTAATATATCATTAAAACAATTTGTTAATTAATGTGCTGGGTGAGAGGAGGTTCCTCTTAAGTCTGTGTGGACTAAAATATAAAATGAAAGAATCTCATTTCTCTAAAAAATGTACTCTTATGAGTCTGTTTTGTTTATTTAAATGTGACAATGTCATTTCAGTGTCAGAGATTTGTACCTTTGATAATGATCCATTTACTTTCTCTAAAAATTAGTCTTAGGCAAGAAAATACATGAGTATGCTTTTGAAGTTCTTTGGAAAAGCCTTCTTTTGCAAGTGAGAATGGAACGTCCTTAGTCACCAATTATATTTTTGACATTGAAAACTCAAAAAGTACACAATATTGTGTTGAAAAGAAACTAATATTGGATGTTAAAAAATATCAGATGTTTTCTCTAACTAACATCTCCACATTTTTTATTGTAAAAATAATACATATACTTTGAAGGGATACTTTTAAAAATTACAAAATAGGGAATAAAATTTTATAGCTTTAGGATATTCATCTCTGGAAGTATCATATAGTGATTAGAGAAATGTAAATTGGGGTCAACTTTCTAGAAGATAATTTATCCTTTATTTTTGAAAGGCTCATGCTTTTTGACCCGATTAATAAGTATGACTCTCTATGTAAAGAGGAATCAAAAGAACTTTTTAATTCATTTGCTAGTAAGTTCAGAGTAGTTAGAAAATATCAAGGGATCAGTAAATCATCATGTTACATATACAGTCTCTTTTTCATTACCAACCTTTGCAAGAGTGCTCAGTATTTTCTACTTATGCCCCTACTTGGTCCTAGCAATATATTGTCTTTACCCATTACTTCACTGAAACTTTTCACCAAAGAGTTCTTAATTTTCTGAACTAGGGACCCATTCATTTTCTTTATTGTCCTTAATATTTTTGTGATTTGGGGACTTAGGGCCCTTATGCCCTTCTGGAAAACATCTTCTCCCTTGGCCTTCAGCATAATATACGACATTGTCCTTCCACCTCCTTGAACCTCTATGCTCCCAAGTAAGCACACTTGCTTTTCCTTCTCTTGTATGCCTCTCTCCTAGGACTTCAGATACATTAGCTCATTTAATTCTTACAGTAACCCTCTAGGGAATTCTGGAGTTCAAATGTTTGTTTCCTTGATACAGTGATACTGCTAAAAACTCTGCTAAGACTGTCATCTCTTAGAAACTGTTTTTTTTCTTTTTCCCATGCTTTCTGGGCCTCTTGCCCAACACAGGTTCAGTTAGAAATCAGCAAATTCTCTGAACAAGTAAAGTGGCAAAATATATGACTCACTTTATTGTGTTTCCTTTCTCTTAGGGATCCTCGTCCTTTAAGTTCTTAGTTGTACTCTGATGTATGCAAATTGTTGTTGTTGTTGTTGTTGTTGTTGTTGTTGTTGTTGCTGTTGCTGCAAAGCTTTTTAAAAACTATTTTTTATTCAGTTTTATAGTAGTTTCTGAGCAGATTTGGTTTGAACCAAGCTGTCCATCATGGCTGGAAAGGAAAGTTCTCAGCAGTGTTGTTCAAAGGGCAATCTGATAACTCTATCTTACTGGTCCATGATAAGATCAAAAGATTGTGCTGGAATATATACCAACACTGCTTCCTTCATCTAAGAAGTCTTATATACTTCCTACCCTCCAAATGCCAGCTGAGCCAAACAGTTGATTTGTATTCCTTACGTGCTTTAGTTGATTTACATTCTGGCACAAGCTCCTTATCTCATCACAGATAGTATAGAACAGTTCACTGACCAGCTGTCTAAAGACTTCAAATTCACTAGTTTCAGGACCAAAGAATGAAGTACAGTACAGCCAAGAGTAAATTTAGCTGTGTGCTAGCAACTTACAACATAATTTGAGGATTCCCTTTTGTTGAATGCCTATACTGAGACAGAGATTTATTAGTTCAGCAAAGCTCTGACAACTACCTGTAATCACTCTTAAAATTCTTGGTAATTTTGACCTTATTTCAGATTAAACATTTTTGTAGTAGAAGAGAACTTCCCTTCTCCTGTCACAGGCTAATTCTTGTTCCTCCACTCCACTGAACCTCATCTCCATCTTGAAGTGTTGACGTTACCCAGGACTTAAACTTGCTTCTCACTGGTCATCTTACAGAACTCATATGGTTCAAGTAGCCCATATTCCAATGGCACTACCTACCCCCTCTCTCTCCCTCTTCATCACTAGCCCCAGTTTCTCTCCTGAATATTGATATTGACTACTTGTATCTCTCCCACTGGCACCTTGCTCTCCATGTATCTATGCTAAAGTCCTTATTTATTTCCCTAATTCCTCAAACTTGTTTTCTTGATGAAAATAACACCATTATCCTCCTTGTTAGCCAGGTCAGAATAGGGATATTAGGGCCATCACGATGACAATCCCTCCAATTCTGCAACATCTAATGCAGTCCCGATTCCATGTGAATCTACTTCCTAAATATTTAATTATTTTATTTTATTTTATTTTATTTTATTTTATTTTATTTTATTTTATTTTAATTATTTGATTCCAGTAGAGTTAACATACAGTGTTATATTAGTTTCAGGAGTACAATATAGTGATTGAGCACTTCTATACATCACCCTGTGCTCATAAGGACAAGTGTATTTCTTAATCCCCATTACCTATTTCACCTATCCTCCCACCCATGTCCCCTCTGGTATCCATCATTTTGTTCTCTGTAATTAAGAGACTGTTTCTTGGTTTGCCTCTTTGTCTCTCTTTTTTTCCCTTTTCTCATTTGTCTTGTTTCTTAAATTCCATATATGATTGAAATTATATGGTATTTATCTTTCTCTGTCTTATTTAATCACTTAGCATACTCTCTAGCTCCATACATGTTGTTGCAAACGGCAATATTTCATTCTTTTTTATAGGTGAATAATATTTCTCTCTCTCTCTCTCTCTGAATAGATATAGATGATATAGATATAGATAGATATAAATATAGATGATATAGATATAGATTACATCTGCTCAATCAATTCATCTATTGGGCTGCTTCCATATTTGACTATTATAGATAATGTTGTTATAAAATAGGTGTACATGTATCCCTTTGAATTAGAACTTTTATATTCTGGGGATAAATGCCCAGCAATGTGATACTGGAACAAAGGGCAGTTCTATTTTTAACTTTTGGAGGAAACTCTGTACTGTTTTCTAGAGTGGTTACACCAGTTTGCATTCCCACCAAGAGGGTTGGTGCAATGCATTCCTCTTTCTCTACATCCTTGCCAACACTGTTGTTTCTTGTGTTGTTGACTTTAGCCATTCTGACAGGTGTGATCTACCTCCCAAATATTTACTGATTTACTTAACTGATCTCAGTCCGGTTGCCACTAGAGCAATTCAGACTGTGTTCTCTTGCTTATATTGCTAAAAGAGTCTTAAAGTTGATATCCTTAAATACATTTTTATATTCCCTTTAGTCAATAGTATGACAAGAGTAATATTTTAAATATTCAAATATTATTATATTACCCAATTGCTCAAAGTTCTTCAATGCATTCCCATTGAGGGTAAAATCAAGTTATCTTCACATGTCTTTCACAGTGTCCCATGGCCCTCATTTACCTCCTGACCTCACTACTTCCCATTCTCTTTACATTTTATCTTCTAGTCACACTGATTTTCAATACATTTGAAGACCAAATTCTATTGCATACAAGCCTTTCATTGTTTTCCCCTCTTTTTTCTAGGGCTTCCTATGAAACCTAAATTTCAGTGGATAAGACAGAAAATGGACAAGAAATTAGAATGATTATCCTGGCTTCAGATGTTTTTCTTCTCCTTGCTTCTTGCTTCTTTTCACAATTCTAAGCACTAAAACTTGGAGAGGAGAGTGTGGCGTGGGTCATTTTTCTCCCGTCTATATCATATAGTCCTAGGAAAAGGAATATTTTTGTAACAGCATGTAAGACATTATATGCTTTAGGTTCTCCATGCTTGGAAGAAAATCCCCCTTCCACTTCTCTCTCTCTCTCTCTCTCTCTCTCTCTCTCTCTCTCTCTCTCACACACACACACACACACACACACACACACACAACCATTCATGCAAGTGGCAGAATATATATATGAACTGTCTCTTTGTATTCCTGCTCTAACAGTCCTAATCTTACCTTCCATCTCCTGAAGACTTACACTGGCAGACACATGCCTAAGTCTGGTTCGTGAGAAAGGAATGTAATATTATCATATATGATTCCATTATGTCAATGAAAACACTGTGTGCAAGAACAACTTCAAGATAATTGCTCTAGTTTTCATCCAGATTTCCACTTTAAATTTCCTTGTATACGGAATTCCTGGAGCTGCTTTTTGATAATTAAAATTGCAATAAATGTCATGAAGGAAAATGTCAGAGTGCATGAAAGTGTATTAAAAGAGCAGTGTATTTAGATGAAAGAGACGGTCAGGAAAGACTTTTTGAAATAAGAAATGAAAGTGAACCTAAACGATGAATGGGAGCTGGGTGAAGGGTATGTGCATACATGGGTGGAGAGGGAGGGAAAGATTTACTAGGCCAGTAAACAGTGTGTAAGCTATTATTGACACGGAAGTAGTCAATAATAGTATAGAAATGGAACCGAATATCATGTAGCTTGAATATAGTAAACCAGAAGAAAAGTAATATAACATAAACCAGAGGTAAAGCAGGAGGCAGAACAAATAGGGACTTTAGAACCTATAAAGATCGGGAGAATGCTTGCTGAAAAAGAAAAAGACCAGAAAAGAGAGAGACAGAAAAAGAGAGCCATAGAATGGTTTTATTATTCCCTGTCATCTTTCCTGAATTTAGATTATTTAAAATTTTTTTTTTCAACGTTTATTTATTTTTGGGACAGAGAGAGACAGAGCATGAACGGGGGAGGGGCAGAGAGAGAGGGAGACACAGAATCAGAAACAGGCTCCAGGCTCTGAGCCATCAGCCCAGAGCCTGACGCGGGGCTCGAACTCCCAGACCGCGAGATCGTGACCTGGCTGAAGTCGGACGCTTAACCGACTGCGCCACCCAGGCGCCCCGAATTTAGATTATTTATATATTCTTTAGCATTCGATTTCAATTTATCTATTATCTTTTGATGATCTTTTGCCTCATGTTTTTAGAGGTTGCTCTAGGGATATATAATATCTAATATAGTATATTAGATATAATATACTTTCGCAGACTACTTAGTTAATATTTTACCACTTCATGAAAAATGAGGAAGCCTTCTAACCATATTAGGCCCCTTTACTTTCTCTGCTTTATATTATTGTTGCTATATGTATTACATTTACATATATCGAAAATCACATCAGAAAATTATACGTATAACTGTAATATCTTTTATTACATATTGTATTATAAATAATGTATTATGTTTTATTATTTAATATATAATACATATCTTTTAAATAACTTGGAGAAGAAAAGTTTATTGTATTTAACCAGATATTTACTCTCTTATTCCTGAAGTTCCAAGATACCTTTTTAAATGTTTTCCTGTAAACCTGAAGAATTTTAGAGCAGGTCATTTCACATCAAATTCTCTTAGTTTTTTTCATCTGAGATTCCCCTTATTATATTATTACTCCTGAAAGATGTATTGGTTGAATCTAGAGTTGTGGGTTGGCAATTCTTTTCCTTTAGCAATCTAACAATATTGTTCTACTGTTTTCTGGACTCTGTGGATTATGATGAGAAATTGACAGACATCAGATATTTTTTCCCCAATATGTAATTATGTAATGTGTCATCTTTCTCAGGATGCCATATGTATAAATGACGGAAGTGTACACAGGGCTTTTAGCAGTTTGATTATGATTATGTCTAGGCATGGTTTTATGAGTATATCCTGTTGGTTTGGGAGTTTGTTGAGCTTCTTAAATGTGTAAATTTCTATCCTTCACCAAATTTGGAAAGTTCGGCCATTATTTTTGTTTGTTTGTTTGTTTGTTTGTTCTTGCAGCAATCTCTTTATCTTCTCATTTGAAACCCTAATGACATGGATGTTAGACATTATAGTGTCCCACGGGTTTCTGAGATCCTGTTTATTTGTACTTTCGTTTTTTTCCCTTTCTGCTCTTCACATTGGATCATTTCTGTTGCTCCATTTTCAAGGTTACAAATGCTCTTTCTTCTGTGTCATCTGCATTTTGCTATTTAGTCTCTTCATTAAAAGTTTAATTTTAGGGGGCGCCTCGGTTTAGGGGGCTCAGTCGGTTGAGCATCCAACTTCGACTCAGGTCATGATCTCACAGCTCGTGAGTTCGAGCCCCATGTTGGGCTCTGTGCTGACAGCTTAGAGCTTGGAGCTTGCTTTGGATTCTGTGCCTCCCTCTCTCTCTGCACCTAACCCACTCACATTCTGTCTCTGTCTCTCTCAAAAATAAATAAACACTTTAAAAAATTTAAAAATTTAATTTTAGTTATTGTATTTTTTAGTTCTTATATTTTTGTATTTTCTATTTTTTTCTGCTGAGAACCTCCATTAATTTCAAGTGTTTACCTTTGCTTCATGGAGCACAGTTAGGTTAGCTGCTTTAAAAAATAATTCTAATGTGGTTTTCCATGAAAATTAGGTTTTCTTGGTTCTTTGTTGAGATCGTGGATTATTTATTGGGAACTTTTAACATTAAGTGGCTCAGGGTCGTATTAAGATCATTAACCCGAGGAATGTATTTTTTAAGTAGGCAATCAACCAAATTGCAAGTTCTATGTCACCTTCTATCTCAATGTCCATTCCACTTTCACTGGAAAATGTTTAAGCCTGTCCTATGCATGTGACACTCAGGAGTTGCCTGGGATTTCTTACAGTGGTTTATATACTAGGCAATTCTCAAAGATTTTGCTATGCTTCTTTGTATTTATTCCACACATTTGCAGCTGGTGAGTCAGCCTGGGCCTCTGTGAGGCCTTTCACAGACAGGATATTCTCCTTTTCCAGTTCTCTCCTCCTTGAGATTTCTGTCACCCTCTCTGGAAACCTAGCAGCCCTTTTCCCCAGTTCTGGGCACAAGCATGTTTTATTCCAAGAATTTTAGCTCTTTGTATGTAATGTTGTTCTTGTAATTAGGGTCACCCTCGAGGTAATCAGGAAATAAAAAGATATTTAAAAAATGATAAGGATTTTCTTCTTATTCTTTGGACTTTAGTGGCTCACTTTCCAGGTTCTTCTGTCCAGCAAGATGGGTATCTCTTGGAGTTTTAGGTTTTGCTGCCGCAGCAGTGTACCCCTGTGAGCGAGATTGAAGTTAGGGCAGGATTGGGGTAGAGAAAAGAATTTTCTTCACAAGCTTCAGCACACAGAGTCCCCTTTTCCTCATCATTTAGGCAGAAACAGGGAGTTTCTCTCAGAGTTAGTCCTCTCTGCACTCTGCAACTGGCTGCCCTTGGTTAAAGCCAAATGTAAAAGAGGAAATATATAATCTTACTGCAGAACAGGCCATTCTCCAAGTTGCCCTTCTCCTCCAATCCGGTGCGTTAGTGTTTGCTTTGTAGAGATTCTGTGGATCTGTTTTTTTGTATTCTGATGAAAGTTTTAATTATCCTGAGTGGATGAAATAGGCATTGGTAGGTTTACAGCAGCCTAAAATCATCTGATTTTTCCTTTAGAGAGGATACTAAGTAGACATATAAAGTGAGCGATGATATATATATTTCTGAAGCCGAGGATTGAAGAATGAATTGGAGATAATAGCCATTACTAGACTTCCAACCCTTACTTCCTTTCAAAAGAGAAAGCAAACATAATCCTGTGCATATAGTTTTTGGGTAATGTATAAATAGAGGGCTATCTTAGAAATAAGTAATTAAAGCAAACTTTGAAAGAAATTTCTATTCACCCAAATTTCCTCCACCCAGTTGAAGTATTTCATTAAGGTTTCTATGCGCGGCATAGGAAAGTGGAGAAAACTAGGGAGAAGTCCCTTTAAAGGTGATAATTTTGTGTAATTGTTGAGTTCTGCCAGTATAGCAATAAAAACAAAAGCTATTTACGGCTACTTTACAAACAGCTCCCCAAACAGCATTATATCACACAGATATAAATAAAATGTTGGCTTTTATACTTTGCCTTAAGGAAAGCAATATGGATGGTTAAATCAAATAGCTTTCTGTAATTTTGTCCTGCCATAAATATCTTGAACTATTACAATGCTAGTGGGTTTACTGGCACTGACCACACTAATTTTCTTTACCAGTCTGTAAAGAAAAGTGGATTCCTCCATTGAAGCATGAGTTTGATTTCTAAACTGACAATGCCATACACTCAAGGATATTTAAAGAAAATCACTTAAATATTGAAGTCACTCCAAGGAATAAAATGTGACTATTAAAAAATCATGAGTTGGTAAGATTCAAGCTATGTGTGCATATTTTTAGTAATATATTCCTACTCTTCTTCTGCACTGAATGAGAAAGAAGAGTTAAATACTCATTGAGTAAAGAGCACTAGAAATCAATATAATCTTGGATAAGATAAAAAAAATAAGACTTTACCATACAGATAGTTTATTACTTTCAACATTAGTTTGCATGGGTTTTCTTTATATCCATTAAATATATGCAGAAGACAAGAAGACGTTATGTATAGATAGATGAAAAAGCTCCATGCGAAGACAGCTGCCAGTTATTCTGAATTTTCATTCTTATTACATAGCTTTCTAGTCAAAGAACTTTAGTTGCTTCTAATATCTTAATTTAGCCAAAAATATATTTTACCATGTTCCAATAACCTCCTCTGGGCATTTTTAAAGTGACTATGAGTTCCTCATTCAATTATGCCCTCAAGAGCAACCCTTGTATTTAATTCACCTAACATAGTAGACAATGACTACTGTGCTTTTCTGCCTTTCCACATTCTTAGAAAACCTTCCAGGTCAAGTTCAAACATGATATACATCGAGATAGTTTTGTTTCATTCTTACTGTTTGTGTATTCACCTTAAGATGTTGTTTATTCTCATATTTTCTCAAATTTATGTGCAGTGAATCTTGTATCATTGGGGAAATTGTAAACTCTTTGTTGGTAAGAACTCCATCATTTGCTTTCTGTACATCTCTGAATGTAGAATATAGCGCAGCATATCTAGAAAGCATTAAGCAAATACTTGGTAAGTTTAAATTTAACTAAAAGTAAATACTTCCTTTATAGTCAGCAGACATAGAAATATAACCATTTCAGGTGCATGATTAAATCTCTTCTCATATTTTACCTCTGCTATTCACTGTAATTAGATTTATTCTGTTTGAAGAGACTAGGTAGCTCTAAATGGATTTTGAAATCTATTAAAAATTGCCATTCCTAAGGTAGAATTTGGTAGTAATCAGAACACCAGATATTAATATTATCCTTACTATGTGACAGAGTTGTTGAAGTTGAAATTAAATGGCATGAATGGAGGGGCACCTGGGTGGCTCAGTTGGTTAAGTGTCTGACTCTTGATTTCAGCTGAAGACATGATCTCACAGCTTGTGAGATTAAGCCCTGTGTTGGGTTCCATGCGAACAGTATGAAGCCTGCTTGGAATTCTCTTTATCCCTCTCTCTCTGCTCTTTCCATGTTCCCTCCCTCCCTCTGTCAGAATAAATAAACTTAAGAAAAATAAATAGCGTGAATGGAAATGAATCTTAAACTCTAAAGTGACATCTAAATATCCAGTATTGTGAATGGTATAACCAACCCCCTTCTATCACAGGGGTATATCAAATGCCCTCAAACTGGAGCCACATGGGGAGTGAAATAAGGTATCACATCCCTTGTGAATGTGGGCAGAATGTTATTTCTTGATTCCTACCATTCCACATGTGGGCCAGTAACATACTAATAAGCAGAAGCAGAAAAATGAGATTATTTTTCTCAGTTGCCATTCACTGCCCTTTAAAACAAAGAAATATAATTGATTTTGTCTGGTTTCTCAGCAGTAGCTGGCAGAAATAGAAGTGATATTGCTGACCTTCATGATGTTCTACAACCTGGGAGATTAAATCAGGATGATGGAAAAGGGGAAGAAAACAAAGTGTTTGCATTGTTCTATAGAAATCAAGTAAATTGGGCAAATATTTGTCAGTGTGGTGACATGGTAGAATAAAGAATATATTAGATTATACCATATTCTAGTCAAATACTGGCTATGAATCACTGAATTAAAAAGAACCTAGACAAGTGGGTTACAATAAACAGGAATATCTTTCTTATTGATAAGAATATGTTTATAATCACCAACTGGATGAAAATACTTTGAATAGCAGCAGACACCTGTTCACCTAAAAATCCATCTGTCATTGGGGGATGGGTCAATTACGCACTGACAAATATTGTGTCAATATTCATGCAACGTTATGATCTGGAAAGCCCTTAAGTGTACACATTTACCTTAATGCTGCTTGTTAATAATGAAGAATAATTAGAGCTAACAGTAGTCTCTTCAGTGACTCAAAAGTGGTAACTGGCAAAGCTGTTACTCTTTAAAAAAGCAATCGCCCCACGTATCCATCCTAATGAAAACACACACACACACACACACACACACACACACACACACACATAAACACAAACACACTACTCACATAGTTAATGGGGTTCTCGTGAAGGGTGGGTAGTTGATTAAGTCTGTGTGGATAATGTCCTTCATTTTTTAAATCGATTCCAAATTTCCCTCCTTATAAACCTTATCAGTCTTTGTTTAATTTATTTTCTTTCAGACTGTGGGTACGTCATGTCCTCTTCTTCCGAGCAGTTTTACTTCCACGATTCATTTAATGATTTTCTTTAAATTCAAGATCTCCGTTTATTTTTCTCTGCTTGTGAAGCAAGGCACAGTAGTGCCGGCTCCTTAAAGAACATTCATGATATCTTGTTGCTGTGGTAGCAGAAATGTGTCAAATGTGTCCTGTATGAAATAGAGCAAAACAGCCTTACATAATGTGTTCATTCCTGGCCAGTTAGGGTACTACAGCCTTAAGGAGGCACTGCAGGTGTCAGGGTTAGAATAGGCTTCTAATGATCTGGTTCCATTTCTCCGTTACAAAAGGTACGAAGAATATGAAAGGTCTTTAGTCATCAGAAAATATTTTAAGTTGATGATTTATTCATAGATGATATTCAGACTTCCTAAATGTTAAAATTACTTTGCCACATTAGCATACGAATTTTGAGAAAAATCTTTATTTGAATATAATAAATATTAGATTAGATTTGCTCATTGTTTCTCTCTGTGAATATAAAAGCTAAGGACAAAAATATGTGTGCCTGGGGTTGGAAAACTGAAAACAAAACCAAAACAACCAACAAAATGACTAACCATAATTTAAAATGTATTCTAGGGGCACCTGGGTGGCTCAGTCAGTTGAGCGTCTGACTTCAGCTCAGGTCGTGATCTCGCAGTTTGTGAGTTCGAGCCCCGCATCAGGCTCTGTGCTGACAGCTCAGAGCCTGGAGCCTGCCTCAGATTCTATGTCTCCTTCTCTCTCTGCCCCTCCCCTGCTCACGCTTTGTCTCACTCTGTTTCTCAAAAATAAATAAATGTAAAAAAAAATGTATTCGAGTGAAACTTCAGTCTGATGTTGTTACCTTCTCTGACTTTCCTAGTAGATTTTGTGCAGATGAGGGCAGCTCTTGTTCATCTCTATGTCTTTAGAACTGCACGCAGTACCAGAAGATAGTGTGTAGAGAGTAAATGTTTGAGGAATAAGTAAATGAGTCAATGGAGTTTTATTTTCATGAAGACATCTCAAAGGTTTGAAGATTTTATTGGAAATAAGATTTGTTGTTTTGTCCCACAGCACATTTGTGCATATTGGCTAATGTGGTTTTGGGTTTAGATTTAAGTCGAGGGTTTGATTGGCACTCATGGGTAGCAATGATCAGAAGTGCAGATTACATAGATTCCTTAAGGTGTACTTTGTGGGTGGCCTATGGAATATACCACTAATATATTTTTATGTCATAACTATGTTTACCATCTTAAAGCATCAGTATTCAATTCCGTGGAAGGAATTCTCTGAGTTCTCTGTAGCAAGAACTTTGTCACTCCAATTTACATATGAACTCCTCTCTAGCTCAGTATTCACTGGGCATTTGAGTATGTATGTATCTATCTATCTATCTATCTATCTATCTATCTATCTATCTATGTATCTATCTATCATGTATCTCTGGTAGGCTATTCTAAAAATCACCTGAAAAGACCATTTCAAGAGGCATTTGAAAAGCTGATAATTTCTTTATGGTTTATAATCAAGTGTTCACTACATTTATTGCTCACAGGAAAACTTTCTCTCTCTCTTTCTCTTTCTTTCTTTCTTTCTTTCTTTCTTTCTTTCTTTCTTTCTTTCTTTCTTTCTTTCTTTCTTTCTTTCTTTCTTTCTTCCAGTTTGGTACAGCTCATTGTTTCCCCATGACTAATATAATGATGTACCTAAATGAGAAAATAGAAGAATATTGCCAAAAAATTAAATTAGCTTATCTGATTTCTTCTGGGAAAACTGCCATCAGTTTACACATGGACTTTCTTATATAACAAACCATCACAGAGCATGTACTGACATAGATTTTAGTTTGAGGGGTGAGTATGCTTATTTAAATTATACCCAAATGATTTAACTCTTTCTCTTTTAATTCAAATTTTATTTCTGAGGTCTAATTATGAAAATATTTGCCATGGGAAAATACTATGTTAAATAATCACAAGCCATAAATCTCAATTTATCACAAGACTGTCATTCAATCTAATGAGCCCATTTGAGGCAGCCTTTGCATAAAACAAAAACAAAAAGTCTAGTACAAGAAGTTCCTATATTGTCTTAAGTTTTAAAAATTCCTAAGGGAATATCTAAACATCTGTTTACTAAATTCTGGGCACTGAGAAGAGAAAGAGTGAGGAAGATGGCTAAGGAGTCCCTTGAGGCACATGTACCCTCACATTTATAGCAGCACTACCAACCATAGCCAAATTATGGAGGGAGTCCAAATGTCCATTGACTGATGAATGGATTAAGATGTGGATTAAGATACACACACACACACACACACACACACACACACACACACACCCATATATACATACATACATACACAACGGAATATTACTCAACAGTCAAAAAGAATGAGATCTTGCCATTTGCAACAATGTGGATAGAAATAAAATGTATTATGCTAACCAAAATAAGTTAGTCAAATAATGACAAATATCATATGATTTCACTCATATGTGGACTTTAAGAAACACAACAGATGAGCATAGAGGAAGGGAAGGAAAAATAAGATAAAAACAGAGTGGGAGGCAAACCATAAGAGACTCCTAAATACAGAGAACAAACTGAGGGTTGCTGGGGGGTGGGAGATGGGTGGGGAGATGGGCTAAATGGGTGATGGGCATTAAGGAAGGTACTGTTTGGGGCGAGCCCTGGGTGTTAAATGTAAATGATGAATAACTAAACTCTAGTCTTGAAACCATTACACTATATGTTAATTAACTTGGATTTAAATAAAATTACAATTAATAAAGTCAGTATTCTTGCATGGAGAAAAAAACAGATAAGACCTTTGACTATAGAATGCATTCACCACTTGCCTATAGAGCAATGAGGAGTAAGAACCTCCTGGAGATTGCTTAGTATGGATCTAATTGGAGCAAAGGTGATGAAGGGCTATTTTTGCCCCTTAACAAAGATTTTAGAAGGGCTAGGCATAGGGAAAGAACTTGTCCCAGGGGCATAATTCTCAGTGCAGCAATATGCTGGTGTGGACCTCTTTGTTAAAAATAATTGTGTGAATTTTAGGGGTGCCCGCATGGCTCAGTTGGTTGAGCATCCAATTTTTGATTTCGGCTTAGGTCATGATACCAGTTTTATGGGATTGAGCCCACGTTGGGCTCTCTGCTGAGTGTGAAGCCCGCTTAAGATTTTCTCTCTCCCTCTTCTTCTTCCCCTCTCTCCCACTCTCTCTCCCTCTCCCTCTCTAAAAAAAATTAAAAAAAAAAACACAATTGTGTGAATTCAAATAGCAGAGCAGCAGAAGGCACTGATGTAAAAAAAAAAAAAAAACAAATGAAACCATATGTTCTCAATTTTTGGGTTAGAAGGACACTCCCAAGATATGTCCCTTAACTAAATAATTTAAAGTAATGAGTTCCTCAACTGGATCTAAATAATGTATTTATTTACTCTTGGTAGATAGTTTTAAACGTGACACAATTCTAGGATAATGGTTATTTTCCCTCTGCACTTCTGCCAGGTTAACCTGCCAGTTTCTCATCTTTTCTCTTTTCATCTAGGCTTATTTAACCCTCTTAGTTAATGACTTTGTGTAGTTTTCCTAGAATGCGTTTAGGTGTGTTTCTAATTATTCTGCACAGTATATGACATGATTTACATACTTATAGATTTGAGTTTCTACAGTTTTGAAAAATTCTCATTGTGTCTCCTAATATTGCCTCTTTCCATCTCTCTGTTCTTTCTTGGACAGTGAGTAGGTGTTTTTAGATCTTCTCATCCTATACATCACCATCTGTTGAGACTTACTTTTGTATTTTGTCTCTCATCTACATGCTATATCTTTTTTTAAAGTTTATTTATTTATTTTGAGAGAGAGAGGAAAGAGGAAGAAAGAAAGAGAAAGAGGAAGAGGAAGAGAGAAGGAGCAGGGGAGGGTCAGGGAAACAGGAAGAGAGAGAATCCCAAGCAGGTTCCATGCTTGGCATGGAGCCCCACATGGGGCTCAATCTCATGAACAATGAAATCATGACCTTAGCAGAAATCAAGAGTCTGCCACTTAACTGACTAAGCCACCTAGGCACCCCTATATGCTGCATTCTTATTAAGTTCTTTGCTGTTCACTTTCAGTTCAGTAATTCTCTCGTTAGCCGGACTAATCTTATATTTAATACATTCAATGAACCTAATTAATTTTAAACTTTAAAGTTTAATAACTTCTTTTGGGGGGATACCTTCATAGTTGTCCAGATTAAGACAAGGGGGCTGAACATTTATTTACATCTCTGCATCAACGAGTCATTAGATTTGGTGGCAACCTGGGAGGAGATGTAAAGTTAGGTGACACAAGTCCCTTTGACCAAGTGAAATCAGTGATCAAGGACAAAATTCAAACTATCAGTAGCCTCCACTCCCAGGAGTTAGGGCGATAAGTACTTTGTTCCCGAACGGGGTATCTAGGGCAGAGATTATCCACTACAGTTGACATCTTGCACTCCTTAGACCTAATTACTTATTTAATAGTGTTGCCTAATATGGGAATAACTTCCAGGATTTTGATTGACCCCATAACCATAGGAAACATAGGAGAAAAACTGGTGGGGTAAATTACAGCTTCTAGCTGCTGTAGTCTGTCTCAAGGCTGTAAGTGACAATTTGCCTCTACTAACCATTCTAGATTTCTCCCACCCTGGGCTAGCATCGTTGCTGTTTTAGGTGACCCCCTGGTTAAGTGACATAGATCATCCCTGAGGAGTGTGAATTCCTGGTCACCATGTCCTTCTCAGATTGTGATTGCTATAGCTATCCATTCACTACCAAAAGTTAGCAGGGTATTATTAATGGCCTGTGGGCCACACCTATTCTTTTCTTTACTCACTGCTTAACAACAACCCTTATTCCTTCTGATGACTAGGGTCAATTATACCTCCCAGTATGGTGACTCTTATGCTTGTCTGCTTGTCTTTTGGAATCAAGAGTTTAAAATGACTGACTGGAAATCATAGAGTGCATTTAATGGGACTCTGTGTTCTCACTCGCAAGCCTCACTTGTCTGACAATCAGGGCCTCTAGACCTAAAGAGCCTAAGTTTGCAGGGACATAAAAGATAAATTACCCAAGTGATTTACTGGGAGTAATGGTAAGCAGTGTCAATTTTATTTCAACCCCTGGATTCCTGGATATATGTATTATACCTATGGGGAAACAGTGGGCATTGAGTAAGGGTATATACTACACCCTAGACGATTATCCATCCCTTGAAGTATAGCCTTTGTCAGCATCAGTTTCAAGCATCAGTTTCATCCATTTCATCCCTTTGTTAGGCTGGCAATGGATACCATGGTCAGATGCCAACTGCCACATCTCCTTAGCTGTAAAGTTGTTTCCTTATTCCACGGCATTGTTATGTATGCTCTCGTGTCAGTGAATCAAACATTCAGTAATCTTTAGATAGTGGTATTAGCCAAGGCTCTATGGGCAAGTCAGGCAAACACATTCTTGGAATATGTATTCATTACAGTCATGAGGAATAGCTGCACCTTCCAGATAGAAGAGGTCCAATATAATCACCTCTACCCTGAAATGGTTGTTTGAATTTCTCAAGATATAGTTTTCAGTGTACTAGTCTTGCACATCCCTTGTTAAATTTGTAGGGATAAACACACATTGAATGTTTTGGGGATTGCCCATCATAACAAAATTGAAGCCACCAATCCATAAACATCGCATATCACCATTTCTTTAGGTGTTCTTTAATTTCCCTGTGAAATAATTTATTTTCACTGTATTTTTTCATGTATTTTCAACGTTTTTAAATATATTTTGTTAAATTTATTCCCAAGCTTTTGAAGTTTTAGGCTATCACAATTGGAATTTATTTTTTTATTTTTGTTTGTTGATGATATATAGAAATGTGATTCTTTATATTAACCCTTGTATCCTACCATCCTGCTCAATATGCTTTTTGATTTCAATAGCTTTTTCATAGATTCTACGCTTTTATAAATAAATAACCATGTTGTATACAAATGAATTCAGTTTGTCCTTTCCATTCTATATATCATTTATTTATTATTCTTGCTTTATTGTACGTTTAGGACCTCCAGTATAATCTCAAATAAAAGTGGTGAGAGTGGACAACCTTGCCTTGAGTAAGATATCAATCATTGTTTTGTTTGTTTCTTTTGCTGTTTTTTAAGTTGGTAAGTTAAGGAAAATCTTATTATTTTAATTTTTTAAAGAGTTTTAAATCATTCAGGGGTGTGAGGTTTTTTTAAATGCTTTTCTTTGTGTTAAATGACCACAGAGTTTTTCTTTTATATTTTATAAATGTAGTAAATTACATTGATTCATTTTTGAATGTTGAACATGCCTTGTTTTCCTTATATAAACCCAATTTGCTCCTCATATGCATATTTGTGTTCATTTTGCTCATATTTGCTACATTTTTTGCATCATCTTTGTAAGAAAAATTAGTTTGTAGTACTCTCTGCTTGTAAAATCTTAAATTTTATTTGATTTTGGTATCAGGTACCACTGACTTTTAGAAAGTGTTACTTTCTCCTCTGTTTTATGAAATATTTTGTGAAGGATTGGTATTATTTCTTCTTCAAATGTTTCATTGAACTTTCCAGAGATGCCATGTGGACTGGAGTTTTATTGTGGGAAGGATTTCAACGAATAATTCAATATGTTTAATTTGTATAAGACTATTTATAATTCCTAACTCTTATTAGGTCAGTTTTTGTAATTTGTGTCTTTCAAAGAATTTTTCCGTTTCATTTAGGTTGTCAAATCTATTCACATAAAATGTTCATAATATCGTCATTATTTTTTGAATGCCTGAAGGATCTGTAGTGATGTTCCTCATTTCAAATCATGATATTCGTAATATGTGTCTTTCCTCTTTTTTTTAATTAATTATTCTGACTAGGTGTATCATTCCTATTAATTTTTCGAAGGATAGGGTTTTGGTTTTCTGAGTTTCTCTAGTGTGTTTATGTTTTCTGTTTTGTTGGTTTCTACTGTCATCTTTATTAATGTTTTATTGCTGCTTGCAATAAAGGTTTAATTTTCTCTTCTGTTTCTTAACATAGAAACTTAGATACTTTACTTAAGATCTCTTTTTCTTTTCTAATATAAGTATTTAAATCTATAAGTTCCCTCCATGTACCAGATCCCAAAAGTTGTATTTTCATTATCATTCAGGTCAAAGTATTTTCTCACATCTTTTGTTAATTCTTCTTTGGCCCAGTATTTATCTCAAAGTATATTTTTTCATTTAAAAATATTCAGAGTTTTTCTGGTCATTTGACTCATTGATTGTTAATTAAATTCCATTTTGGTCTGAGAGTACAGTCTGTTTGTTTTCAATATTTTAAGATTTATTGAAGCTTGTTTTACCACCAAGAATTGTCTATCCTGCTGAACGTATCATGTCCACTTGAAAAGAATATGTATGTTGTCTTTCTTGGGTATAGGGTTCTGTAAATATCAATTAGTTCAATGTCTATTGCTCCCTTTAATTCTATCACTTTTTATGTTATGTATATTGAAACTCTATTATTTAGATGTACACATTTTTGATGTCTCTCTGATGAATTGGAACTTTTATTATTATCATCTGTCCATCTATGACCCTGAATTTTTTGAAAGCTATGCTAATATTCAAATAATCACCTCTGTCTCCTTATACTTACTGCTTGCATGACATTTGTTTTTATGTCCACTTACTTATGGTTAGCCTATTACTATTTCACCTTTTTTTTGCTGTTGTTATTGTTCTTTTGCTTTTTAAAAAATATCTTCTGTTAATCCATGCCTTTATATTGTTTAGTTTGTTAACTTTTAACAAAATTATTAATGTGATTTTGGGGGTCTACCTTGTTATTTCTTCCATTCTACTGCTCTTTTGTTTCTGTTGTTTTTTCCAACCCTTTTGAAGATTACTAAAATATTCTTTAGAATCCCATGTTAGTTTTCCTTTTGCTATACTTCTTTGCCTTTTCTTATAGTTGCCTTAAAGATCTCATATCCAGGGGTGCCTGGGTGGCTCAGTGTGTGGACCATCCGACTCTTGATTTTGGCTCAGGTCATGAATCCAGGGTCGTGGGATTGAGCTTTGGGTTATTGGGCTCTGCACTGAGTGTGGAGTGTGCTTAAGATTCTCACTTTCTCTCCCTCTGCTCCTCTCCCCTCCTTGCATGCACACTCTTTCTCTAAAAATATTAAAGATTTCATATTTATACTTTTCAGAGCCCATGCAAATTTCTCATAATGTACTACTCCATGTAAATTTCAGAATTTACATTCAGAATGAATATTTCAGACCTATAGGTTCACATATTCCCTTTCTTTATACCATAGTTGTTACATGTAATAAAACTACATTAATTACCAACCCAATAAAACAGTGTTATGACTTCTGTTTTGAACACCTGTGATTTATAATGAATTAATAGGAGAGTGGTAAATAGAGAAATACATAGTCTTTTGCATTAACACAGTTATTTACTATTTCCAATGGTCTTCATTCTTTTCTCAGAATCTGTGTTTTTATCTGGTATTATTTCTTTTTAGATTAAAGAGATTTCTACTTCTTATATAGTATGTCTGTTAGTGATGGATTCTTCTAGTTTTCTTTTATCTGAGTATGTCTTTTATTTGCCTTCATTTCAAAATGATATTTTTATTGGATACAGTTTTTTTTTTCCTCAGCACATTAAAGAAGCTATTCTCCTCTCTCTGTCCTCCATGATTTCTGATGAGAAGCCAGCCATTAATCGATTTGTTGTTCCTCTGTAGGTAATATATTGTTCTTCTCTTGCTGCTTTCAGGATTTTTTCTTTATCACTGGCTTTCAACACTTTAGTTGTAATTTGCCTCATCATGGACATGTGTGTGTGTGTGTGTGTGTGTGTGTGTGTGTGTGTGTGTGATTCTTTTCTGATGCTCATTTAGCTGATTAAATTTGTAAATCTCTGATTTAGTCAAATTTGGTAAATTCCTTACAATGATTTCTTCAGTATTTATATTTCTGCCTGACTCTCACTCTTTTCTCTTTCTGGTATTGTGATTACACATATGTTTTATAGTTTGGGCATATGTACCAGGTATCTGAAGCTCTGTTCATTTAATTTTTTTTTCTGTGTTCTTCAACTGGTGAGTTTCTAAAGCTCTATCTTCAAGTTAATTTACTTCTTTGCCTATTGTATCTTTTAGCTATCAAGTCTGTACAGTGAATTGTATTGCAGAAATTATATTTTGTAATTCTAGAATTTCAATTTTTTTCTTTGTTTACTTCTCTGATGAAACTTCCCATTCCTCTGCTGAAAAATTTGCTCATTTAAAACATGTTTTGGGCTCCTGGTGGCTCAGTCGGCTAAGGGTCTGACTTTGGCTCAGGTCATGATGTCAGTTTCATGTGTTCAAATCCCACATTGGGCTCTCTGCTGACAGCTCAGAGAACTTAGGACTCTCTCTCTCTCTCTCTCTCTCTCTCTCTCTCTCTGCCCCTTCCCCATTCACACTCTCTCTGTGGCTTTCAAAAATAAATAAATAAACTTTAAAAATAAAATAAAATGAAACATGTTTTTGTTCATTGAGGATAGTTATAATAGCTGCTTTAAAATCCTTTTTTTTTTTAATTTTTTTTATTTTTGGGACAGAGAGAGACAGAGCATGAGCGGGGGAGGGGCAGAGAGAGAGGGAGACACAGAATCGGAAACAGGCTCCAGGCTCCGAGCCATCAGCCCAGAGCCTGACGCGGGGCTCGAACTCACGGACCGCGAGATCGTGACCTGGCTGAAGTCGGACGCTTAACTGACTGCGCCACCCAGGCGCCCCTAAAATCCTTTTTAGTTTAGTTGCAGTGTCCGGTCATTTTGGGGTCAGACTCAATTGGTTTTATCTTGATACATTTTCCTGGTTCCTTGTATTTCACGTAAATTTCGAATCTCTTACAGACACTGAGTGTTTGTAGATTCTTAATTTGTTTTCTCTAATAAGCGTTTGTTCCTTTGTTTAGTGGGTGGTTTTGTAGGCTGGGCTTGATCTATAAATTTTATCTTTTGTGTAAGTGACTGAATCCCAACTTTTTTTTCTTTTAGCTAAGTTGCTTTGAGTCTATTCAACATGCATAGTTCAGGGGTCAGCTAGAGTTGTAGATAGACTTTAGGGATATCTTCTCAAGGTTTTTTCCTTTTCAGGATTTCTCCACTTTCTCTTGCATTTCTGATTTCCTGGTTTCTGTTTTCTGATTTGGTGAGATACAAAAACTTTGGAGGTTTCCACCTGATTCATGCTGCTGATGTGTACACAGTATGGACTGTAATTACCCTAATTTCAAAATACTAAGGACCTTATATAGCTTTCTGTTCCCCCCTGCTTCAAGTATTTATGCACAACTCCTGTCTTGTCCTGCATTATGCCAAGATTCTTAGCTGTCTTCTGAAAGGGATTTGTCTAACTGAGTCTAGTCAGGTCTACTATATTCAGAAATAGAAAACTATTTATTTACTTTCTTTTCTTGGACAGTAGGCTGTTTCAGGAGCTTTCCCTTGACCTTCATCAATATGATAACTCTTACCTTGTAGGTCAAAGAACAAGATGATATTTCTGACAACCATCAAGTATGTCTACTACATTATGTATTTGAGAAGAGAGAAAGGACCACCAGATGGTTCTATGGACCTAGTGGATCCACTGTGAGCTAAATAAGAACCCCAACTCCATTTATAGCCTAAACCTATATGCCTCCATTTATAGCTTAAACGTATATGCCTCACTTTTAAGGGAGGGGGCATGTAAAATATTCCAGTTCTCCAATATTAATGCCACCTCAAATGTGTCTTCTAGTCTGGAATACCTGAGTATTTCCCTATATCCAATGTATTGTAGTGCAAGTACAAGTATTGTAGTGCAAGTGCAAGCATATATATATATATATATATATATATATATATATATATATATATATATATATATATATGCATGCTCTGGTGTGGCAGGATCCCTTTTATTTAGTCTTTACACATGTTCCACATCTGAAAACTGGCTCAGGTCTGGGGAAAGATAATATTCCCTCAGACTTTTGATGTTCTATCTTTGTTTTTTGTATTGGCCATGTTTTGTCAATCTCAGCACTATTGCTGTTACAAGTCAAATAATTGGTTGTTATGGGGAGTTGTCCCGTACATTGCACGATGTTAAGCTGTTTCTTTGCCCTCTATCTACTGGATACGAGAGCACCTCCTAAGTTGTGACAGCCAAAAATATTTCCAGACATTTCCAAATGTCCCCTGGGTAGAGATGGAGGTATCAACATTGTTCTTTATTGAGAAATATTGGTACAAATGAATCAAAAATACCCTTGCTAACTGTGCTTCTATCTTGCTCGTAGGAAGTTCAATTTCTTTTTCTTTTTCTTTTATTTTAGAGACAGCACATGAGCAGGGGAGAGGAACAGAGGGAGACAGAGACAGACAGAGAGAGAGAATCGTAAGCAGGCCCCACACTCAGTGCAGAGCCCAACATGGGGCTTAATCCATGACCCTAGGATCGTGATTTGAATCAAAGTCAAGAGTCAGATGTTCAACAAACTGAGCCACCCAGGCATCCCAGAAGTTCAATTTCTCTCAAGCATTTTCATAATTCCTTTCAAGTCAGATAACCTAGCTGACACTGTTTCTTTGTCTGCTTATTAAAATAATTTTACTTCTCTTGCTTTTGACCAGAAAATGCCATAATCCCCCTCCCCCATTATATTTGAGATACTATCATCACCATTTCAGTTAGAAAGCCCCCACTAGCATCAGACTGTCTCCCAGAGTCCTTGCCATCACGTAAAATGTTTTGTTCAATTGGCAAACTCATCTTTGTCAAACTTCTACTCTCTTTTCTCCATTACCATAAGGATGAATCCCCTAGTCCCACAACTCCTGCTCCTGCACGGTGACTGGTTCCTGCAGCTCCATTGGCATACATTCCCTTTTGTTCCTTAGCCAGCCCAGCATTTCTGCCTTTTGGTTATGCTGAGGTTTTACTTTAATCACGGGTCTAGTGGCCAGAAGGGGAAATGGAGGTAGATTCTGAGGGGGTGGGCAGGTTGGCTTATGAGGCAAAATCCCCTGTGTCACCGTGAGGTGAGAAGTAACCTTTAAAAAGGAGAAATGGGCCACTTGTCCATACTCAGATGGGTCAGGTGAGTTTCCCCTTTTGCTACCGAAGATATGAGTGTCTTTGTATATTCAAAATGGCTCTCTGACACTAGACTTCGCCTTACATTCTTGATCACCTATTCTGAACTTTATATTGTCTGTCTTCAATGTGTAGGTAACTCTCAATGGCCAACATCAATTCCATAATTGTATAATTAATGTTTTCTCCATAGTTCTCAAACTTCTGAGATATCACAACAGCCAGTATTCTCCCTTCTAACCACTTCCTGTCTCAGTTTACCACAAAGGAGTTTTAACAACTGCATCACTATAGCTTGCCTGGCTGATCAGTATTCTACATTATTACTAAGATTGGAATCCCTACCACCAGTCAGTTCATGATCCAACTCCAAAAAACCCACGTTAGAATTGCTTTCCTAGTACCAAACTGTCTTATGAGGGGTCTCTAGGAAATAGACTCCCAGATGGAAATTTCTGTAATGATGGTTTATCATGGGGTGCTTTGGTTAACAATACCAGTAAGGTGGGGCGCCTGAGTGGCTCAGTTGGTCAAGTGTCCTCCTTCAGCTCAGGTCATGATCTCATGGTTCGTGAGTTCGAGCCCCGCGTCAGGCTCTGTGGTGACAGCTCAGAGCCTGAAGCCCGCTTCGGATTCTGTGTCTCCCTCTGTCTGCCCCTCCGCTGCTTGCACTGTGTCTCTCGCATTGTCTCAAAAATAAATAAACATTAAAAAAAATTAAAGAAAAAAAACAACAATACCAGTAAGGAAATGAGGGATACAGAGTGGGAAGGAGTAGTTAGCCTGCAATACCACTATAGCACAGGTGTCAGATGATCCTGTGGGAAATTCTGGACATAGAATGCACCATCAGGATTGTCCACCATATTGAAGGAAGGGTACTGAATCTTCATATGAATACCCCCCTCGCATCAATTAATCATTGTATCTTCTCTGTCCAGGACAGTGTATTACTTTGGATGAGTTATTCTCCTATGACTATACTATAGGGGAATCAATGCCCCAGTTCTCAAGGAGGATTAAGACTGCACACAATATCATCCACTATAGCCTTCTTCTAGAATCTCTGTTTTATATGGAATATCAACTTCAACACTTCCATATCACTTCCACCCAATTTTTGGTCTTCTGATTGTACTTAGTGCTGATGATATTAGCATTTTCTTCAATGATACCTAAAAAAAAAAGACTTGCTTAACATTCAGTGCTTTCAGCACCTAGTTCTAAGCTCCAATGGAAATTCTCTTTTATATATGGAAGCAATCTTCTTAATGATTACCCTTACTTTTTCTGAACACAAGTGAGCTTTATTCAGCAAACTGTACAGTTGTAAGTACATGTCCACTAAGGACTAGAAAAAAATATCAGATGGGGTGAGCACCACCCACCCAGATCTCCCTTCATGAAAAGATCTTTTTTGCTCCAGTTGCTCTGAGTGCTGCTGACAAATAGCCTTCGGCTCTCAATGTCTCCAGGACTGCCTTCGCTACAGAAAGCTACCTTTTCCGGGGTCATGCTCTTCCCGATGTAGAAGTAAAGACCCACCATGTTAGCTCTGATTGGACAGCTCTGATGTCCATTATAGTTGCAGAACTCTGGACACTTATTCGAAGTTGGCTTTCAGTCTCTGTCACACGTTGGCTTCCTCATCTTTTCGATTTTGCTTCTTTCTCTCCTATTCCACAAGTGTTGATTCCAAGAATACTTCTAGATAAACATCCTGCACACTAAGCAGTTTCTCAGAAAACTAAGCAGTTTCTCAGGTCTGCATCCTGAGGTACTTGAGATACTAAAGTGTGACACGAGGTGAACTTATTTGTATATATATTTAAAACACTGAAGTCACTGCTTACACCTCTTTTGTATCTGAGTAGAGTAGTCATTTGGAACTCTCACTATTTATAGGATAATTAGTAGCCCATTGCCTAAGTTGGTTACTTTATAAATTTCTGTGAAAGTGGTAACTGTCTCTTTTTCGTTCTCATTCTCTTATATACTGGGGAGAATATGAAACAGAGCAAGACAAAATAAGACAACTTTGTGTGATGCTATTTTACTACATTAATAAAATTGGATCTTCAATAATGTAAAAATTTGAGCATTTTACTAAAATACAACATGCTTACTCACTTTTAAATTGTTTTGCGGTTCCTTTATATATACTACCTTCATAACATGCTGGCTAAACAAATTCATGTTTTTAAATCTGTTTTCAAATACTGTTTTGAATGCCTAGCTGAATATGGAAAATTAGGAAAAAAACTTATGCTTTAGGGGTTGATTATTGGGTCAAACTGAGCTAATGGCTTAAATTCCCTCCCTTCATTCCCCAGGACTAAGAGTAGCTTGCTTGCTTGCTTGCCTGCTTGCTTGCCTGCCTGCTTGCTTGCTTGCTTTCTCATTCATTCATTCATTCATTCGTTCATTCATTCATTCATTTATGTCTCCAGATGCTCTTAAATCCAACATGTTATGAGACTTCCTTTTATAAATAAAAAATGGAGAGTAACCTAACCCTGAACCACCTTGTTTTATGAAAATGCCTTTGCCTTAGACATGATCCTTTTGATACATGGGAGCCCCTCAGAAGGGTATACCTTGGGAAAATGAAAATGCTACCTTGTACAGACAGTCCTCAACCTATGGTTTTTCAACTTTCCAATGGCGTAAAAGTGGTATGTTCTCAGTAGAAACCGTACTTAGAATTTTGAATTTGGATCTTTTGCCTGGCTAATGATATGCAGCCTGGCACCCTCTTGTGATGTGGGGCAGGGGCGGTGAGCCACGGCTGGCTGTCAGCCATGCTACCAAGAGAGTCAACAACTGATACGGTTACAACCACTCTGTACTCGTACAGCCATTCTGGCTTTCGCTTTCAGTGCAGTATTCATTAAATTACGTGAGTTATTCAAAACTCTATTATAAAATACGTTTTGTGTTAGATAATTTTGCCCAATGTAGACTATTGTAAGTATTTTGAGCATGTTTAAAGTAGACTGGGCTAACCTATGATGTTTGGTGTATTAGATGTCTTGAAAGCATTTTTGGCTTGCAGTATTTTCAACTTATGATGGGTTCATCAGGATAGAACCCTGGTGTAAGTTTGTGTAAGATGTGTAGTTATGAATAAAAACCAACATGTAACCCTCTGACTCCCAAAGTGTAGCTCCAATGGCTGCCTTCTAACTATAAATTAAATTAATTTCTAATATAGTAACCAGTAGGTATACTAGCTTCAGAGCAACACCGTGTGCCAATGTGACCTCTTGTCTCCTTACCTGGGCATTTTCAAACTAGGATATTTTCTTTAAGGAGAAAATATGAGAAATATGGTTCTATGGAAATTTAGCATTCATATTATTGAGCAAGCCCCTTTGAATTACCCATAATGGCTACCATGGACCTATTATTTATTACATAGTAGATATTATTTACCCCATTTACTAGTCTTACCTTGATGACAGTCATCAAAGGTAAGTATTATATATTTCTTCACATACGTTTTATAGTTAGGAAAGCCTGAGGTCACACTGTTAGTAAATGAAACTACCAGAATTTGAACCTAAGACTGTCAGCATCTGCCTAACATTTATTAGGTGCCTATGCTGCATCTGCATTATTCTTTTATGTTTATATTTTTCAAGTCGTTCGTTAAGCTAGTTAGTTCATTCAAATAACTCTTTACTGAATTCCTGTGATGACCAGGTAAGTTTGTCCCTGAAGCTTCAGTAGTGAACAAAGAAAAAAATGTCCTTGAGCTCAGGAGCTTATATGAATTTGAAGAGAGAGAAAACAGTTAAATAAATATTTACTATGCCAAACGATGATAACTACTATGGAAACAAAATAAAGCAAGGGATTAGAGAATCCTCAAAACTGTCCAATATGGCTCAAGTTATCTGTATGTCTTCTATTTGAGACACTGAACAGTTAAGTATCTTACCCAGTGTTAGTGAGAGCTTAGAAATGACCAGTAAGATCAGATTCTTTGTGTAGTGCCAGAATCTGTGAGCTTGCCAGTATCATGGTCATTCTCTATTTCTCATTTTGCGTCTCCCTTATTCCTTTGTGCTTCTGCAGTCCCTGTCAGAGCTTTCACTCAAACATAGACTTGTCCTCTTTGCTCCCTGACAAGAAAGCATGAAGGTAAAGTGCCTCCTGTGGGTAGGTGCAAAAGAGAGATAGGAAAAGAAGGGGCATCTCAGAGCTACACCTCGTATGAAGAAAAGTTTTATAGCATAGCGAGCTTGCTTTCACAGTGTCTCCCACCCCCTGCAAGTGTTGTCTTCTTCTTTTGAGTTCTTATCATGGCTGCTTAGGGAGCCATCCTATCCTCTTTGTTGCTTGCTTGCTTGCTTGCTTTCCTCTTCTCTCAGTACTCCTTTATATATTGCTTTGCAAAGTTATAAAATTTTTCAGTTTAAGGTGTTAAAATATGAAATGGCTTAATGCAATAGAACACCAAGATAGACTTGTGATTTATCTAGTTGTCTTCAGGGTTCACCATCTGAATGGATACATAGAAGGATTCCTTCAGACATATAGGCAAGTCATGGTTTTGTTGGGAAATAACTGATTTCAGGCAAGCACATGATGGTAGCAGTATAATTGGCTTGTGTGGGAGCCCTGAATGAAAAGTATTTAACCATTCAGTAGTATCAAAGTTTTCTTTTGTGTCTTGATGCAATTATACCTTGCCTGAAATGCTTTGCCTTCTGTTCTCCACATAGTAAATTCTTCTAGTTCTTCAAGATCTGGGACAGATTACATAATCCTTCTCTGTGTGTTTCAGAATTTAGCACACTGTATTATAATTACTGTTTTAGCTATCAGAGTTCTGTTTTAAGTTAATTTATACATATATTTACATCTATTGATATTTACATCTATCTGTATCTCTATGCAATACCTAGCTTAATCTGTGACTTCAATAAAAAAATAAAATTTTGAAATTATGTGAGAACTTTCTTTCTCAACATTTCTCTTATTTTTTCTTATTTTTCTTTTCTTATTATCTTTTATTCTTTCTCTTATTTTGCAGTTATTTTTATTTACTTTTAACTTTGATTTTTAAAGTAGTGTTATATTTTGTGCTTATTTTATTATTTTTTTAAAGTTTATGTGTTTTTGAGAGAGAGAGAGAAAGAAAGCATGAGCAGGGGAAGGATAGGAAGAGAGGGGGACAGTGGATCTGAAGCGGGCTAAATGCCTGATGCCGGCCTCGAAGTCACGAACCATGAGATCATGACCTCAGCTGAAATTAGATGCTCAACTGACTAAGCCACCCAGGTGCCCCTGTATTTATATTATTTTCTCTCAATATTATGCTAAACTTACTCATGTTGGTGTGCTTCTTTACAGGAATTTAGCCACATTGCTAACATTTATGGAATACCATTTGTATTTAAGATATTATTCTTAAAGAAGGTATAAATATAGTTCCCCACTTTTAATATCTGGTTAACAGAATCAGGAAACTAAAAATACTCATTTCCCTAAAGGCAGGGTTTATTGTTATCAGTGATGGCATCTGTTTTCAGACTCATTCTTTGAAGCAAGAAATTACATTTTAATTGACACGATTATGAACCATGTGCAAATGAAAATGCTATCAATTTCTGAAATGTGCTTGAATTTCACTTTATTGATCACTTAAACTCCTACTGATTATACGAGCAATCAGAGTTTGATACTAAGTGATTTTGCAAAATCTTTCCTTTCTGTTACAGAAGCTAAATGAAAATCATAAACCCATTTATCGATTCTTTGACTAATTCCTGCTGTGACAAAATGATATGTACCAAATGTAGGCATAGGGTTCTTTGGGATTTCTCATGCTGTTTCAGTATGTTCATAGGCAAGTTGACAATGGGATATTTTGATGTTCTGTGACCTATGCGAGGTTTGTGAGTGGGATGCCCCTAAAATAGTGATACTGCTCCTTATAAATATTGGTGAATTAATGTTATTACAGAAGTGAGAACGCAAATGAATATTTTAGGGAGGGTAACAATCATTTTCTGATTTACCTTTCCCTCAGATCCAGGGCTCTTCGACATTACACCCGTGTTACTAGAAGCTGAGTTCCAAGTCAAAACACCTTTACATAGCTTCCAGTTCTGCTGGTACTAACTGTGTGAACCTGGGCAAGCCTCTTAACACCTCTTCAAAATTTAGTTTCACCATCTGTAAAGTGGGCATGACACTATCTTAGGGGCTCTTTGAAAATCAAATGCAATAATTTATGTTGAAGTATTTTCTAAAGTATAAAGAACAGTATAAGGATAGCATTGAAATCTTACACCTTCTTTATTAACTAAAATTAAATACATTATGATGGATCTCTATCCAGTGTAAAGGGACATGATACACAGCCTAGCTGAACTATGTTCTTATATTTTCTTACACTCTCCTGGAGCTAATCATGTTACATTCATACAGATATTCAAGATGTACTTGACAGATTTTTAGACTAAATGTAGTTGTTAAGATTCTTTTTCCTGTTTAAAATTCTACTTTTATCACTTCAGAAATGTCATCATAAGAACACATGCTGACAGATGATTGAGGGTTCTACTCTGAAGCAATGTAGAAAGCAAATGCATTCTTGAGGGAAAAGTAAATTAGAAATATTGGATTCATTAGAAGGCACATAAGCTTTTGTGATCTGTCTGTTAGCAACACCTGTCTTACCCAGAGAGATTTGATTTATCAGAACCATCACATCAATGAATTCAGAAGCAAGAAATATTAAAATGCACATTGAAGTTAAAAAAAATCCACTCTGGTATAGAGGAAATGAGGTTACTAACATGATCTTGAGCCATAAAAAAGAACGGAAAGGATTCGGAAAACAGTGTGTAGTGATACCATAGTTCCTTGGGCATAATACTTTTAAGGTCAAAAGCATATATTTTAAAATAAATATGAAGTAGCATGCATTTCTTATCTAACTTTACTGAGGTCAAAGCACAGGAACATATCTAAAGTAGGACGCCACACACACACACACACACACACACACACACACACACACCCCTGCAAAACAAATATAAGACTATCTCCAACATTCTAGGCTCTGCTGCCTCATTACATGTATTCAAATAAAGATGCTATGAAATCTATAGCAGGAAACTAGAGTCAGCGATATTAAGTCATCTTTGGTTTGGTAACCACCCAAACTGGGAATTCCTCTCAGTAAGAGAGTAGTCCCTTAAATGTTCTCAGTTAAGCAACTGAATTTAAAAGTTTTGTTCAACACTACCACAAAGCTGGAAAATCTACAATGTAAATATTACATTTTTAATATGTCAATATTAAAAAACACAGTACTGCACAAACAATTGGCCAAACAAGGAATCAAATGGCAAACCAAAATATGTCTCAAAACAAAACACAATATTCCAAAATGTATGGGATGAAGCAAAAGCAGATGTTGGAGTGAAATCTATGTTATAAATGCTTGTGTTCAGAAAACGATTCAAAATACAACATTACACCACAAGGAACTAGAAAAGGAAACTTAGCACAAATTTAGTAGAGGAAGGAAATAACAAAGAAAAATCATAAATAATAAAATTGAGACCAGAATAAGCAATAACATAACACTGAGAGTAATGTTTTTCCAAAAAAATCAAAACTGACAATGCTTTAACTACGTTAACTAAGAAAAAAGAAAGAAGACCCAAAAGCCAAAATGAGAAATGGAAGAAAAAAAACAATGCAACAAATAACCACAAAATGCATAGCATGATAACAGATTAGTATAAACAATTATATATCAACAAATCAGATAACTTGGACCAAAAAAAAAGATAATCCCTAAAAATGCACGATACCATGACTGAATTATGAATCCTGAGTTTAAGAAATAAGAAATCTTCTTAGACCAATGACAAGAAGGAAAATTGTAGTAGGAATCAGAAATCTGTCAACACAGTAAAGCCCAAGACCATGTGGTTTCATTAGTGAATTCTACCAAGCATTAAAAAAAATTATTAATGGCAGTCTTTATCAAAATCTTACAAGTAAGTTGGGAAATATTCTTGGTATGATCTTAGTCTTCTTGCATTTGTAATATTTGTTATGTCTCTTTTTATGTGATTTAACCAGGGGATTCTTCTGTGTGTACTTGAAGAAAATGTGTGTTCTATTTTTCTTGGATGGAATGTTTTATATATATCTTTTAGAACCATATATTCTGAAGTATGCTTCAAGTGAAAAATGTTCTTGTTGAAAAAAAAAACTTTAACTGAGGGTACTCATTTAAAATAAAGCATATCAAAAAGGAGGTGGGTGGGGGAATGAGTGAAATAGATGAAGGGGATTAAGATTACACTTATCATAATGAGCACTGAGTAAGGTATAGAATTGTTGAGTCACTACAATGTTGAGTCACTACACTGTACACCTGAAACGAATATAACTGTGTGTTAACTAGTCTTGAATTAAAATTAAAAACTTAGTAAATAACAAAGTTTTGTCATCAGTTCAGAAGACTTAAAGAACTGGAGAGAGCCATGTGGTTTTTTTTTAGTTTTCTTTTTCTTCCGAGTTTTTATTTAAATTCAAGTTAGTTAATGTGTAGTGTAATATTGGTTAAGGGAGTAGAATTTAGTGATTAATCACTTACATACAACGCCAAGTGCTCAACACAACAAATGCCCTCCTTAATGTCCATAACGCATTTAGCCCATCCCTCCCCCCTCAACTTCCCTCCACCAACCCTCAGTTAGTTCTCTGTAGTTGAATCTCTCCTTCCAGAATTGGTCCCTACATGGTGAGATCCTTTAAGACATTGGGTTTTGAATCCCAGCCAAGCGCCTGGGAGGTGCTGGAGACTGTGGGAGCAAGGCAAGCTGGCCCCACAGGCTACTCTGTGAGGGCCAACTGAACAGCATGCTTTGGGACACCCATCTGGGGAGGAGAAACAGGGTGTCGCCATGTTCCTCCCCATCAACAATACCAGGGAACAGGACAGCGGCCCCCAGTGGAGGTGGGATGCATTTACACCAAATCCCACCCCTCTGTGCCTGGTAACTGCTTATCTGCCAGAGTGAGATAGACACTGACTTAACTATACAGCCTCTCCTCCAGACCAGCACAGCCACCTTTCCCAGGCACCAACACCCAACTGTCTGGTGGGTTTGTATGTTAGTCTACTTTGTTTGCTGGTTTGTTTCTTTAATTTTTTTCTTTTCATTTCTTTCCTTCTCTTTTCCCTTCTTTATCTTTCTACTCACCTCTTTTTTCTTCCCCCTTTGGAATCATCCTCATAGTGTCTGATTTGAGTTTTGGTTGATTATATATATATTATTGATTTGGTTGATTATATATATATTATATATATAAAGATTATATATATATTATGTATATATATATTATATATATATAATATATATATATATATATATATATATATATATATATATATAATATTCGTCTTTGTTCCTCTATTCTGGTTGGTTGTTTAATTAGGACCTTTTACTCTATTCTTTTTACACTATTTTCTGTATCTCTTTCTTTATTTTCCTCTCTCTCTTTCTGGATTAAGCCCTGTAGTTTCTTTCATCCTCTGCCTGGTCTTTTTTTCTGCCCCTGTCATTTCTCTCTTTGTTTGGGATAAGGTTTCTTTCCCCCCTCTTCTATCTTTTTCCAGGATTACTTCAACAAACAAATCAAAGAACACTTGGTGGAAGATCCAATCCACCACTACAAGTAGCGAGACAAAGCAGCCAAAGACACAACAGAATGCATGTAACACACTCCAAAACCATTTCCTGAAGTGCCAGGTCATGGACAGTATATGACCTCTTTTTAACATAGTAGTACTCACAGGTGCAGGACACATAACAAGTTATTTAAACATGTAAATGACAGAAAACTCGCCAAAATGATGAAACGGAAGAATTCTCATCAAAAGAAATTCCAGGAAGAAATGACAGCCAGAAAATTGCTCATCACAGATATAAGCAGTATATATGATCAAGAATTTAGAATAATAGTCATAAGACTAATAGCTGGGCTTGAAAAAAGCACAGAAGACAGCAGACAACTGTCGCAGCAGAGAACAAGGACCTAAGAAATAGTCATGATGGGTTAAGAAATGCTGTCATGAGTTGCAAAATAAACTAGATGCAGCGATGGCAAGGATGGGAGAAACAGCGGAGAGAATAGGGGAAATAGAAGATAAAATTATGGAAAATAAAATGAGAAAAGGAGAGAAATTACTAGGCCATGAGGGGAAAATTAGAGACCTAAGTGATTCAATGAAAAAGAATAATATCCCTATCATAGGAGTTCCAGAAGAGGAAGAAAGAGAGAAAGGGGCAGGAGGTTTATTTGAACAAATTAGAGCTGAGAACTTCCCCAATATGCAAGAGGAAATAGACATCCATATCCAGAAGGCACAGAGAACTCCCTTCAACATCAACAACTACAGGTCAAGACCACAACATAGCATAGTGAAACTGGCAAAATATAAAGATAAAGAGAATCCTGAAAGCATCTAGGGACAAACAGGACTTAACCTACAAGGATAGACACATAAGGGTTGTAGCAGACTTGTCTGCTGAAACTTGGCAGGCCAGAAGGGAGTGGCAGGAAATAATCAATGTGCTGAATAAGAAAAATATGCAGCCAAAAATCCTTTATCCAGCAAGACTGTCATTCAGCATAGGAGAGATAAAGGCTTTCCCAGACAAACAAAAATTAAAAGAGTTCATGACCACTAAACCAGCCCCACAGGAGTTCCTAAGGGCGTCTCTGTGAGTGGAAAGCAGCAAAGACTACAAAGGTCCAGAGACATCACCACAAGCACAAAACTTAAAGATAACACAATGATACTAAATCCTATCTTTCAATAATCACTCTGAATGTAAATGGACTAAATGCCCCAATCAAAAGAATGGGTATCAGAATGGATAAAAAACCAAGATCCATCTATATGCTGCCTACAAGAGACTCATTTTAGACCTGAGGACACTGCAGACTGAAAGTGAAGGCAGGAAGAACCATACATCATGCTACTGGATGTCAGAAGGAAGCCAGAGTAGCCATACTTATATCAGACAAACTCGATTTTAAACTAAAGGCTGTAACAAGAGATGAAGAAAAACATTGTATCACAATTAAGGGGTCTATTCATCAAGAAGAGCTAACAATTGTAAATGTTTATGCCCCCAACATGAGAACCCAAATATATGAATCAATTAATCACAAACATAAATAAATGTATAGATAACAATACCATGATTGAACATACCTTAACATCATAAAAACCATATACGGAAGGTCTACAGCTAATATTATCCTCAATGGGGAAAAACTTAGAGCTTCCGCCCTGAGATCAGGAAGTTGACAGGGATGTCCACTCTTACCACTTCCGCAGCGTTGGAAGTCTTAGCCTCAGCAACCAGAGAACAAAATGAAATAAAATTGTCAATCCAAATTGACAAAGAAGTCAAACTTTCACTTTTCACAGATGACATGATATCCTTTGGAAAACCCAAAGACTCTGCCAAAATACTGCTAGAAATGATACATGAATTAACCAAAGTTGTGGGATATAAAATCAATGTACAGAAATTGGGTGCATTTCTATACACCTATAATGAAGCAGCAGAAAGAGATATCAAGGAATCAATCCCACTTATAATTGCACCAAAACCCATAAAATACCTAGGAATAAACCTAACCAAAGAGGTATAAGATCTTTACGCTGAAACCTGTAGAAAGCTTATGAAAGAAATTGAAGAAGATGCAAAGAAATGGAAAAAGATTCCATGCTCCTGGATAGGAAGAACAAATATTGTTAAAATGTTGATACTACCCAAAGCAATCTACACATTCAATGCAATCCCAATCAAAATAGCACCAGCATTCTTCACAGAGCCAGAACAAACAATCCTGACCCGAAATTTGTATGGAACCACAAAAGATCTTGAATGACCAAAATAATGAGGAAAAAGAAAACCAAAGCCAGAGGCATTACAATCCCAGATGTTAGCCCGTATAACAAAGCTGCAATCCTCAAGACAGTATGGTATGGACACAAACACAGACACATAGATCAATTGAATAGAATAGAGAACCCAGAAATGGACCCAGAAATTTATGGCCAACTAATCTTTGACAAAGCAGGAAAGAGTATCCAATGGAATAGACAGTCTTTTTGGCAAATGGTGCTGGGAGAATTGGGTAGCAATATGCAGAAGAATGAAACTGGACCACCTTCTTAAGCCATAAAAATAGATGAAATACCTAAATGTGAGACAGGAAACCATCAAAATACTAGAGGAGAAAACAGGCAACAACCTCTTTGACCTCAACCACAGACTTCTTACATGACATGTCTGCAAAGGCAAGGGAAATAAAAGCAAAAATGAACTACTAGGACTTCATCAAGATAAAAAAGCTTCTGCACAGCAAACATTCAACAAAACTAAAAGGCAACCAACAGAATAGGAGAAGATATTTGCAAATGGCATATCAAATAAAGGTTAGTATCAAAAATATATAAAGAACTTACCAAACCCAACAGCCAAAAAACAAATAACCCAGTTAAGAAATGGGAAAAACACATGAATAGACACCTTTCCAAAGAAGACATCCAAATGGCTAACAGACACATGAAAAGATGTTCAACATCACTCATTATTAGGGAAATACAAATCAAAACCACACTGAGAAACCACCTCACACCAGTCAGAGTGGCTAAAATTAACTACTCAGGAAACCACAGATGTTAGCAAGGATGTGGAGAAAGGGGAACCCTTTTGTACTGTTGGTGGGAAAGCAAACTTGTACAGCCACTTTGGAAAACAGTGTGGAGGTTCCTCAAAAAATTAAAAGTAGAATTAACCTATGACCCAGCAATAGCACTACTGGGATAAAGTAGTGCTGATTCGCAGGGATACACGTACCCCAAAGTTTATAGCAGCAGTATCAACAATAGCTAAATTATGGAAAGAGCCCCGATGTTCATCAACTGATGAATGGATAAAGAAGAGGTGGTTTATATATACAATGGAATACTATTCGGTGATGAAAAAGAATGAAATCTTGTCATTTGCAGCAACATGGATAGAACTGGAGGGTATTGTGCTAAGTGAAATAGTCAGAAAAAGACAGATATCATATGTTTTCACTCATATGTGAAATTTTAGAAACATAACAGCAGACCATGTGGGAAAGGAAGGAAAAAAAAAACAATGGTTACAAACAGAGAGGGAGACAAACCATAAGAGACTCTTAAATACAGAGAACAAACTGAGGGTTGATGAGGGTGGTGGGCCAGGGGGATGGTTAAAATGGGTGATGGGCATTGAGGAGGGCACTTGTTTAGATGAGCACTTGTTGTTTTATGTAAGTGATGAATCATGGGAATCTATTCCCAAAGCCAGGAGTACACTGTATACACTGTGTTAGCTAACTTGACAATAAAAGAGTGTCTTATGGTTTGCTTCTCTCTCTCTCTTTTTACCTTATTTTATTTTTTCTTCCCTTCCCCCATGTTCACCTGTTTTGTTTCTTAAATTCCACATATGAAGTCATATATTTATCTTTCTCTGACTGACTTATTTCACTCAGCATATAATACACTCTAGTTCCATCCACATCATTGCAAATGGCAAGATTTCACTCTTTTTGATGGCTGAGTAATATTACATTCTATATATGTATATGTGTGTATATACACACACACACACATACACACACACACACACACACACACACACACCCCACATCTTCTTTACCCATTCATCAGTCAATGGATATTTGGGCTTTCTCCATAATTTGGCTATTGTTGACAGTGCCTCTATACACATTGGGGTGCATGTGTCCCTTTGAATCACCATTTTGTACTTTGTTTTTTTTTTTTTCAACGTTTATTTATTTTTTGGGACAGAGAGAGACAGAGCATGAATGGGGGAGGGGCAGAGAGAGAGGGAGACACAGAATCGGAAACAGGCTCCAGGCTCTGAGCCATCAGCCCAGAGCCCGACGCGGGGCTCGAACTCACGGACCGCGACATCGTGACCTGGCTGAAGTCGGACGCCTAACCGACTGCGCCACCCAGGCGCCCCAGCCATTTTGTACTTTGGATAAATACCTAGTAGTGCAATTGCTGGATCATAGACTCGTTCTGTTTTTAGTTTCTTGAGGAGCCTCCATAGTGTTCTCTGTAACAGCTGCACCAGTTTGCATTCCCACCAACAGTGCAAGAGTGTTCCCCTTTCTCTGCATCCTTGCCAACACCTGTTGTTTCTTGTGTTGTTAATTTTTGCCATTCTGACAGGCATGAGTTGATATCTCATCATGGTTTTGATTTGTATTTCCCTAATGATGGGCCATACTGAGTATCTTTTCATGTGTCTTAGCCATCTAGATGTCTTCTTTGGAAAAGTGTCTATTCATGTCTTTTTCCCATTTCTTAACTGGGTTATTTGTTTTGTGGGTGTTGAGTTTATAAGTTCCTTATAGAGTTCAGAAACTAAACCTTTATCAGATGTGCCTCCCATTATTAAATATCTTTTCCCATTCTGAATGCTGCCTTTGGTTTTGTTGAACGTTTCCTTTGCTGTGCAGAGTTTTTTATCTTGATGAAGTCCCAATAGTTCATGTTTGCCCTTGTTTCCCTTGCCTTTGGCAAAGTGTTTAGTAAGAAGTTGCCGTGGCCAAGGTCAAAGAAGTTGCTGCCTGTGTTCTAAGGCTTTGATGGTTTCCTGTCTCAAATTTGTCTTTCATCCATTTTTAATTTATATTTGTGTATGGTGTAAGAAAGTGGTCCAATTTCATTCTTCTGCATGTAGCTTTCCCATTTTCCCAACACCATTTGGTGAAAAGACTGTCTTTTTCTCCATTGGATACTCTTTCCTGCTTTGTCAAAGATTAGTTGGCCATACATTTGTGGGTCAATTTCTGGGTTCTGTTTTTCTGTTTTTCTTCCAATACCATACTGTCTTGATAGTTACATCTTTGTAATACAGCTTGAAGTCTGGAATTGTGATGCCTCCCATTTCTTTTTCTTTTTAAACATTACTTTGATTTTTCAGGTTTTTCTTGTTCCATACAAGTTTCATAACTATTTGTTATAGCTCTCTGAAAAATACTGGTGTTATTTTGATAAGGATTGCTTCAGGGGAATTCTACCAAACATTTAAATAAGAGTTAATGCCTGTTCTTCTGAAACTCTTCCAAAAATAGAAATGGAAGGAAAACTTAGAAACTCATTCTATGAGGCCAGCATTATCTTGATTCCAAAACCAAAGACCCCACTAAAACAGAGAATTACAGAGCAATATCCCTGATGTACATGGATGCAAAAATTCTCAACAAGATACTAGCAAGTCAAATCCAACAATACATTAAAATAATTATTCACCACGATCAAGTGGGATTTATTCCTGGGCTGTAGGACTGGTTCAGTATCTGCAAATCAATCAATATAAAATACCAAATGAATAAAAGAAAGGATAAGAGCCATATGATCACATGCAAAAAAACATTTGACAAAATACTGTGTCCTTTCTTGGTAAAAACCCTTAAGAATGTGGGGATACAAGGGAATACCTCAACATCATAAAGGCCACATACAAAAGACCCACATCTAATGTCATCCTTAATAGGGAAAAACAGTTTTTCCCCTAAAGTCACCAACACAAAAGGGATGTCTGCTCTCACCACTGTTGTTCTGGAAGTGTTAGCTTCAGCAATCAGACAACAAAAACAAATAAAAGGCATCCACATCGGCAAGAAGTCAAACTTTCACTATTTGGAGATGACATTATTCTCTACGCAGAAAACCCAAGTCTCCCCCAAAAAACTTCTAGGATTAATACATGAACTCAACAAATTGCAGGATATAAAATCAATGTACAGAAATCTGTTACATATCTTTACACCAATAATGAAGCAGCAGAAAGAGAAACCAAAGAATTGATCCCATTTACAACTGCACCAAAAACTGTAAGACAAACCTAGGAATAAACTTAACCAAAAAGGCAAACGATCTGTACTCTGAAAACTATACAGTACCTATGTAAGAAATTAAAGACACAAAGAAATGGAAAAACCTTCCATTCTCATGGATTGGAAGAGCAAATATTGTTAAAATGTCTATACTAGTATTTCTTGTCTTGAAATATACATAGCAATACAGCTTAAAGGAATAAGGATACTTAACATGTAAAGTTGATTGATGATTGCTCATAGTCACGGGCAACATTAACTGGGAACACCTGGAGTCCGTCTTATTCAACTTTATTGTGGGGAAAAAAAAACGGATGAGGTAAAATTCACAAAATATGTTGTCAGGTTAAAGTTTACACTACAGTTCACAAGTTTTTGACAGTACCTGCACCAAAAAGCAATGTGGCAAGTCCAAAAACAGTTTTAAGATATTATCAATGTATAATGTCCTGGGATCTATAAAAAAACACCTTATCATTTGGATAGTGTTGACCTTAAGGTATAATATGCTATGCCCACACCTCGTAAATACATCAAGGAAGCAGTATCTGGAATCCACTGGGTTTAGAGGTCACTAGGCCTCTTTCACAGTAAGATACGGAATTATAAGAGGGACATTCCACACTTTAACCGAGCACAGAAGGCGCTACCTAGAGGGTCAGTCTCCTCTTGAGGACTACCAAGAAGATCATTGAAAAAAAAATAGGAAAAATAACTACGAAAAAAGTAAGTGGTAGTTTGTAAGTGGATACTTGACTGAAAAATGTATCTATTTTGGTGCTATAAATATGCTAACTTGAAAATTTCTGAAGTTCTATAGGCCCATTGCTTCTCATGCTTATTCTGATAAAGTCAGATAAGTTAATAAATCATTTCATGATATATCTGTGTTGCTTTATTGATTTGGCTCAGCTGTTGAAATTATTGTATTGAAGAAAGTGTGATCTGAGCAAATTGAAATGGACTCTCTCAGTAGTCTGCGTGATTCCCTACAGTAGTGGGGCAATCCAAAAGGGAGATAGAACCTTGAATCAACACTTTATATCCCATTTTCTAAATTTCATGCCCAGAAGAGAATTGGTTTTCCATAAAGCTTTGTTTTAATAAATTTCAAAACAAATGAAGCTTTCACTTAATATGCAATAGAAAAAAAATAGAAAATAATAATATATAATAAAAAATAGAAAAAAATAGAAAATAGATGTGGCTGTGATAATGCAGATATGGAGCATGGACAATAACTAATGCAGACTTTACTATAAAGTATTATTACTAATTTATTATTACTGGGTTTCCTTAATAATGATAGTGATCAATGAAGATCTGATATACACAATTTCTCTAAGAAACCTTTCTGATCCCCCATCTAACTGAGATGGGATGCTTGCAAATGTAGAATTCGGTACCCTCTTACTGACTTCCTAAATCAGAATTCCTGTTGCTGGGGGTCTGAACTAATTACATTTTCTTCAAGCAAATATTAAATACATACCATAAAAGTCGTGAAATCCAGGGATACCTGGGTAGCTCAGTTGGTTAGGCGTCCGACCTTAGCTCAGGTCATGATCTTGCAGTTTGTGAGTTCGAACCCCAGGTCTGGCTCTGTGCTGACAGTTTGAAGCCTGAACCCTGCTTCTAATTCTGTGTCTCCCTCTCTCTCTCTCTGCCCCTCTACCACTCATGGTCTGTCTGTCTGTCTGTATCTCTCTCTCTCTCTCTCTCAAAAATAAATAAAGAAACATCAAAATAATTTTTTTTTAAATAGTGAATTCTGGTTGTTAGTTGTAGAGATTTTACAGAAAATTTTCTGGAATCAGTGATGATTACACCCAGACAAACAAAAGTTTTTAAGTATTAGTTTTAAAAAATTACAAACTGAGATCATACACATGGAAAGATGACAGAAAGAGTTCACAATGGAAGTATGGCTTGTAGGCACACCTCTATAATCTCATTTTGAGGTCGCCACGTGGTCAGAGACTGGAAAATCTTAAATAATATTTAAATAAGGAGTTGCCAAGACTTTTATAATCATTAGGTTAAAAAATGTGTCTTGGGGCGCCTGGGTGGCGCAGTCGGTTAAGCGTCCGACTTCAGCCAGGTCACGATCTCGTGGTCCGTGAGTTCGAGCCCCGCGTCAGGCTCTGGGCTGATGGCTCGGAGCCTGGAGCCTGTTTCCGATTCTGTGTCTCCCTCTCTCTCTGCCCCTCCCCCGCTCATGCTCTGTCTCTCTCTGTCCCAAAAATAAATAAACGTTGAAAAAAAATTTAATAAAAAAAAATGTGTCTTAACAGCATAATATTGAAGTATATCAGGTAAAAACATTTTAGATTGTTTTCCCCAGGTGATGGGGAAGAGGGCCTAAACATATACGCTCTGGCCTGATATTTGGGCTAAGTATAGGGACTAGATGTTTGGTCTTTTATTCTTTTCATCATTGCCATTCTTTTCTTAGCACATGATATTTCTTCATACATTAAACTTAAAAGGAGATAACTTCTGAGGGATGTCTGCTGTAAAATTTTCATCTGTCAGCACACTTAGGGAAAACATTTTCCTTTCTGCTATAAGGCAACATTTTAATGTGTACATGTACAGCATTTTCATACCCTGTCACCTAATTCCCAATTTGCATGATAACAACATCATAATAGCATAAAAGAGATATTAAGAAAAAATAACTTGAACTGCTTATGATTCCAAAATTGAAGAGATGATATAAAAACACTGTTGACTGGAAAACAGCTCTATTATCCCCTTCAGGCAGGGTGGTGATGAAGGCTTAATGACTTATAAATACTAGAGCTTTCCATTGAGGTTAGGTTTTGTTTCAATTCTTCTTACCAAGGTCCCCTGTGATCTGTTGCACCACCTTCCAAAGGTGGTAGAAAGTTTTCAGTCCTTATAAAGGTTGTAGAAGTCTTGTTAGTTGGAGAACATTTATCCTAGTAGCAGAAGGAAGTTCCAGAGAGGTCTGTCTGTTGCCATCAACTTTTGGAAGTACCATGTAGATTTCCTATATACAATTATATACTCTTGAAGCACATTTTGCATACATAATTTTCTAGCACCTGGGCCAGGGTCTTATCTTGTTCACGGGGATCCTCCTTTTGCCACTGTAGAATTCTCAGCCAACGCCCTTGATTCACTTGTTTAGGTAGGTGCAATACTTTTCGGATGAGTGAGTAGTGCCTATTATGTATCAAGAGGAATTGGAAAAAACTATTTTTCCTTCTAATGCTCCTTGAGACTTGCAGTTGGTATCTCTCTTAAATGGAGAAAAGAAGCAGAATAAAGCTCACAGTATCCTCTCCACTTAATACAACTGAAAGCTCAAGGAGTCTGGAGCCCTCTGAGACAATCCTTGGCCTCCTAGTATTGACAAAAGCAAAGAATATCTGATGAAACTCCTGTTATACACAATTTTTGTAAGAAGCCTTTCTTATCCCCCATGTGAGATGGGACGCTTGCAAATGCAGATTGCAGTATCCTCTTAACGACTTGCTAAATCAGAACTCCTATTGCTGGGGCTTTGATATGGGGCATCCTAGGTAATCTTGTTAAGAACACTAAAGTTTGAGAAGAACTTATTTGAGACTGGTATCAAATTATAGCTGCTGTCCATATCTTCCGGGATAGTTATGGGGAGCAAGGCATCTGCATGGAGTAGCAGAGCAACTAGGTAAAATTTAATCCCCATTTCTCTCTCAGCAGCTGATCCAAGTATACTAGGTTGGCCTGCCCGAAAGCAATCTTAATTGAAATCAATCACAGGAACTGTGTATTATTTATTAGCATAAAGTCCAATAAAAGATTTCATGGTTTGATGCTTGTCAGCATAATTTTGTTGTTTTCTTTACTGTCATTCCTTACCTGTATTCATAAATGTCCAGGCTTAATAGTTTGTTCCTCTAACAGTATGGTTACTTGCATAGAAAAAGAACAACACAAGAACAAATGTAAACATTAAAGCCAGCTATTCTGCGTCCCTTTCAGCTTCAATCTGTGGGTGAGGAGCAATCCTGGCAATCAGAGAATCAAGTTCTCTAATTATATCATGTGAGATAAAATATTTTATGTATTTGTACAACAAAATGATTGTTACATAGAAATTTGAAGTTAATGGTTGTTTTCTTATGACTATTGCCTCTCCAGGGAGACAATAATATTCTTTCACTATATTTTCAAAATACGCTGCTGATCATCAGGGAATACATATTATACTAAATTCAATACTAAGTTGCCTTTATTTTTTAGTCAAATAGTTCCTTTTGTACTAAGTCCCTTTGTCATCTTTTATGATGTGTTCAAGATTTCCTTGTTTCATTGCAGATAGCATCAAATACTGTTTAATAAACACTAATTACTTAAATGTATGTTGTTATAACATACATAGCACATGTTAGATAAGCTGTGACATAATTTTATAATATAGCTTTATGTAGATGAATGAATTCCTTGTACTTATATTTCTTTAGAGTCTGCTCCATCAATTTGGCTTTCTTTTTCACATATGTGTTTCATGAATTTTTAATTTAGGGGCTTTATTTTTGGAGGCCAGTGTTGGATGATCTTGCATTATGCAGAATAAAGGTCATTTTCTTTTCTGTGCCTATCTTTTGAATATATAAAATCAAACCATAGTAATATTAATATATTTCAACATATGGGGCAGTTATGGTAAGATATACAAAGTTTTTCTTTAGAATGATGGAGGATCATTCTCTCTCTCTGGTTAGTAGTTTTCTTGTATGTAAAAATGGTGACAGACGAGCTAGGTTTTTGGGTAAGATTTTCCAAGACCAACATACTCATATATTAGGGTTGCTCCTAAGAACCTCATGGCATGCATATACCAGTTCATTCATTCATTAGAAAAACGACTTCAAGAAAAAGTACTTTATGCTGAGCATAATGCTGGGAAGTGAAGACTGAAAGAAGAAAGCTATATGTTGTGCCATGTGTGTATCCGTCTGTTTCTTTATACTCATTATCTATCATGCGCATGTATGTTTTATATTTGTATATTATGTGTTCTAGAACTTTAAAAATGGGAAATTCTCAACCTCAAAACAAATTTCAGTTTATATTCTTTGAATTATGTATTTCACTCCAAGAATCTTCCTGAAGGAAATAGAGATATTTGTTGTGTGCAGTCCAGCCAAGAAAAGGGAAACTGGTATATTTGAAACAGAAGGCATTTAATATAGTGTTTTAGTTGCAAAGGTGATGGAAAGGATGAAGTATAAAAAGGGGAAAGAGGAGGCTGACGATGCATAGGAAAGAAGGAATGAGATCTGAAGACAAGAAACTGAGCAAGTTTCTTGCTGGACCCACTAGCCCACATCTGATGCCATGCAAATTGGAGACACGGCCAAACACTATTCAACCACAAACAGTCATTTACTAGGAGAATTAAATTGACAAAGGAAAATATAATTACAACATCTAATTATAGTAAAAATCAAGGTTTAGAGATCTGTATTCAGAATCTAGCTTCCTGTCTTCTTTAGAATATACAAAGCTATTAATTATAGCTGTCTTTATATAGAAGAAACATGAATAAACAGTATTTTACTTTTGTATATTTTTTAGTTATCCAATATTTTCTGGAATCATTTCACAAATCGCTTTTAGCCAATGCCCCCTTAGATATTATGCTAAGTGTGTCACAATGGGCTTGCCTTTACTTCTCTGTGTAGAACCAAATGAGTTATTCCAATCTTTGCATTGATGTAAAACCAATGTAAAAACTCTTTGAAAACTAATGTTACCATAATATGAATACATAGGAAAATATAAAAAGCAGCCCAAGGAGCACCTGGGTGTCTCAGTAGGTTAAGCTTCCAGCTCTTGGTTTTGGCTCAGGTCATGATCTCAAGATTTGTAAGTTCAAGCCCTGCATCAGGTTCTGCACTGACAATGCAAAGCCTGCCTGGGATTCTCACATTCCATTTCTCTCTACCCCTCCCCCAGTAATGTGCTTTCTCCCCCTCCCCCACTAATGTGCTTTCTCCCTCTCTCTCTCAAAAATAAATAAATAAACTTAAAAAAAAAAACAGCCCAAGAAGAGGAAATGATCATAGGAAATTTATCATTGAGAAAATGATAGTTTTTTTTTTTCTTCTTATTTTTGCTTGTTTGTTTGTTTTTTGAGTGAGGGAGTCTGGACCAGGGAATGAAAGGTTAAAAACAAGCTCTAGGATAATCCGGCTGTCGAATTTAAATTCAAAGAATGAGGAAACTGTTGGCAAGAATTGAAAAGTAGAAGTAAGGAGTGATCAACCAGGAAAAAGAAAAAAAGAGAGAGGGAGAGAGAGAAGAAAAAGAACAGAAATTTGAGAGTAAAAAAATGCAATTAAGGATATAGAAATATGGATATATATTATGTGCTAAAATGACATCATACTGCCTTTCCTAAAATTAGTAAACATTATTTTAGAGTGGAGATATTTAGCTCTTAGGCGCACTGGTGTCACTCAGGTTGTGAGAAGTTCAGCAAGAAAGCTGTTTGGGGTCAGAGAAGTCAGAGCAAGTTCTATGAAAGGAGGTGGCTGTTACCTGACAGGGAGACATCAGTAAGGTAGTTTATTGTATTACCTCCCAAGCAACACGTAATGATAATAAACAATTGGTGTGTGCCTGTTTTGCCAGGTGCCACCCTGGCCTTACCAAGGAGGTGTTGTGATTGTTTCCATTACATTAGTGAAGACCCTGAAGCAAAGCAAGATAAAGCACCTTGACCCAGGCAGGTCACATGGCTGGGGAGTCGCACATCAAGGACTGGGACTCAGACACCGCACTGGCTGTTGCTGCCACACTGCGCCGCAGCCGATCAGTAGGTGTGCAGGAGCTGGGACACATAATGCAGAGGCTATAACGCGAGTTATGTCTTAACCGAGTCACATTTTACCAACCAAATCATTGGGTCACGTATTATCAATTCAGAAGCGATGAATTATACTTGATATGAGAAACGTCAATTTTAACCGACGAAGCTTTCCCTAGTGATGAGCTCAGCTTTTCTTATGACTGAAACGCTTTTCCCTTACGTGATATGTCAGTCATTTCTTGTGGATGCCACTGAAGAGGAAACAAATTCTACATTCGATTGAACCAAAAACCTGTGATCTTCTATTCAAACACTCTTTATGACCTCTGCTTATCCCTGAGGGGAAATTAAAGAATGCAATGAAAGTGTATTTGAACTACAAGAACACAGAGTATCATGACTTTAAATGTCTGAAGCACACACACACACACCCAAACGTACACACACATGGCTTTTTCTTTAATTAAAACTTTTGTTATTTCCCAAATTAGGTAAGTCAATATACTGACATTGTATCACGTTTTTTTTTTTTTTAACTGAAGTATAATTAACATACATGGGGCGCCTGGGTGGCTCCGTAGGTTAGGCCTCTGACTCTTGATCTCAGCTCAGGTCTTTATCTCAGAGTCATGAGTTCAAGCTGCGCATCAGACTCCATCCTGGGCATAAAGCCTACTTCAAACCAAACCAAAACAAAAAACCCATCATTGCTGCATTAGTTTCAGGTTATAGCATATTGCTGTGACAGGTCTTTGTTACTCAGTGAGGTATAATCACCGTTAGTCATTATATGTTATTACAATATTATTAATTATATTCTTTGTCCTGTATTTTTCATGTCCATGACTTATTTATGTTATAACTGGAACTTTATACCTCTCAATCCCCTTCATCTAATTTACCCAACCCCTAACCCACCTACCCTCTGGCAACTACCCATTCGTTTTCTTTATTTAAGAGTCTAGTTTTTGTTTGCTTGTTTGTTTTATTTTTTAGAGTCTACACATAAGAGAAATCATATGGTATTTGCTTTTTCTCTGTCTGATTTATTTCATTTAGCATAATACCCTCCAGGTCCATCCATGTTGTTGCAAATGGCAAGATCTCATTCTTTTTTTATGGCTGAATAATACTCCATTGCACATATATACCATATCTTCTTTATCCCTTCATCTATTGGTGGGCACTTCAACTGCTTCCATATCTTGCATATTGTAAATAGTGCTGCAATAAACATAGGGGTTCGTATATATTTTCAAATTAGTGTTTTTATTTTCTTGCAGCAAATACCTAGTAGTAGGATTATTACATCACATGGTATTTCTATTTCTAATTTTTGAGAAACCTCCATAATGTTTTCCATAGTGGTTGTACCAATTTGCATTCCCACCAACAGTGCAGGTTGGTTGGGTCCCTTTTCTCCACGTCCTTACCAACATTTGTTGTTTCATCTTTTTGATACTAGCCGTTCTGACTGGCCTAGGTGATAGATAGCTCCTTGTGGTTTTGAGCATTTCCCTGGTCATGAGTGATTGAGCATCTTCATGTTTCTCTGTTAACCATCTGTATGTTTTCTTTGGAAAAAATGACTATTCAGGTGCTCTACTCATTTTTAATGGGATTTTTTTTGGAGGGTGAGTTGTGTAAGTTCTGTATATATCTTGGATATTAACCCCTTATTAGATATATCATTTGCAAATATCTTCATCCATTTACTAGGTTGACTTTTTGTTTTGTTGATAGTTTCCTATGTTGTGCAAAAGCTTTTTATTTTGGGTAGTCCCAATGGTTTATTTTTTCTTTTGTTTCCTTTGCCAGAGGACACATATCTATAAATATGTTGCTAAGGGTGATTGATGTCCAAGAGATTACTGCTATGTTGTCTTTTAGAAACATTGTATCCATTTTAATTTATTTTCAAGATGTGCTTAGAATTTCCTTCCTTTGGAAACCAAAGATTTTTAATTAAAATTTTGAGCATTTTTTTTACAAAAAGAAATTTTTACAAAAAATGTTAAAAACATTTGCTTAGGGTTTGCCTTTTCACAGAACTCAATTTCACTTATTTCTGGGTGCAAATATTCTGAGGACTAGTCTCACTATTTGCTGAAATATCACTAAATGCCAGTTATAGAGCTATGTGCTAAACTGTTGGCCTCCACAATTTAGCTTGTTTATTTGACATTGTAAAATTTTTCACATTTTGCACGGTGATAATTATGCAACTCTAATTTTCTCAGTAGTGTTATAGCATAACTAATGTGATTATCATTAAATATTTATTGAGTTTCTTCTTTGTGCCAGGTTTTAAGAATTCAAGCAGGTATTAGTCAGATTATACATCTGTAAGGATCTAAAACACACAGAAAAATTGTCATTAAGCTATTTTGGTTGAAATTTACAGATTAAATGCCATTGCAAAAGCTTTGAAGAATAATACAATTTCCTGGGCTTCTTGAAATGTTGAAATGAATAGTAGGTCAAATTTCTAAGATCTCATTAATTCTTATCATGTGCTAAGGTTTTGGCCAAGTGATTAATATGTATTATCCTGTTTAACCTTTATAAAATTCCTAAAATGTGGCTTATTTATTTATTGTTTAATTTACATCCAAATTAGTTAGCATATGGTGCAACAATGATTTCAGGAGTAGATTCCTTAATGTCTCTTACCCATTTAGATCATCTGCCCTCCCACAACCCCTCCAATAACCCTCTGTTTGTTCTCTATATTGAAGAGTCTTTTATGTTTTGCCCCCTCCCTGTTTTTGTATTATTTTTGCTTCCCTTCCCTTATGTTCATCTGTTTTATATCTTAAATCCTCATATAAGTGAAGTCATAAGATATTTGTCTTTCTTTGACTAATTTTGGTTAGCATAATATCCTCCAGTTCCATGCACCTAGTTCCAAATGGCAAGATTTTATTCTTTTTGACTGCTGAATAGTACTCCATTATATATATAATCCACACCTTCTTTATCCATTCATCCATCAGTGGACATTTGGGCTCTTTCCATACTTTGGCTGTTGTCGATAGCACTGCTATAAACTTTAGGGTACATGTGCCCCTTTGAAACAGTACACCTGTATCCCTTGGATAAATACCTAGTAATGCCATTGCTGGGTTGTAGGTAGTTCTATTTTTAATTTTTTGAGGAGACTCCATACTGTTTTCCAGAGTGGCTGCTCCAGTTTGCATTCCCACCAGCAGTGCAAAAGAGATCCTCTTTCTCCACATCCTCGCCAACATCTGTTGTTGCTTGAGTTGTTAATTTTAGCCATTCTGACAGGTGTGAGGTGGTATCTCATTGTGGTTTTGATTTGTATTTCCCTGAGGATGAGTAATGTTGAGCATTATTTCATGTGTCTCTTCACTTTCTAGATGTCCTCTTTGGAGCAATGTCTATTCATGTCTTTTGCCCATTTCTTCACTGGGTTATTTGATTTTTGGGTGTTGAGTTTGATAAGTTCTTTATAGATTTTGGATACTAATCCTTTATCTGATATGTAATTTGCAAGTATATTCTCCCATTCTGTTGGTTGCCTTTTAATTTTGCTGATTGTTTACTTCACTGTGGAGAAGATTTTTATTTTCATGAGGTCCCAGTAGTTCATTTTTGCTTTTGTTTCCCTTGCTTCTGGAGATGTGTTGAGTAAGAAGTTGCCGAGGTCAAAGAGGTTTTTGCCTGCATTCTCCTCTAAGATTTTGATGGCTTCCTGTATTACATTTAGGTCTTTCATCCATTTTGAGTTTATTTTTGTGGATGGTGTAAGAAAGTGGTCCATGTCCATTTTTATGTACATTGCTGTCCAGTTTTCCCAGCACCATTGCTGAAGAGACTGTCTTTATTCCATTGGATATTCTTTCCTGCTTTGTCAAAGTTTATTTGGCCATATATTTGTGAGTTCATTTCTGGGTTCTCTACTCTGTTCCATTGATCTGAGTGTCTGTTCTTGTGCCAGTACCATACTATCTTGGTGATCATAGCTTTGTAATACATCTGGAAGTCCGGGAGTGTGATTCTTCCAGCTTTGATTTTCTTTTTAAAGATTGTTTTGGCTATTTAGGAATCTTTTCTGGTTCCATACAAATTTTAGGATTGTTTGTTCTAGCTTTGTGAAGAATGCTGGTGTTATTTTGATAGGTATTGCTTTGACTATGTAGATTGCCTTGGGTAGTATCGACATTTTGGCAATATTTGTTCTTCCAATCCAGGAGCATGGAATATTTTTTCCATTTTTTGTACCTTCTTCAATTTCTTTCATAAACTTTCTATAGTTTTCAGTGTATAGATTTTTCACCTCTTTGGTTAGATTTATTCCTAGGTATTTTATGGTTTTTGGTGTAACTGTAAATGGGATCGATTCTTTGATTTCTCTTTCTGTTGCTGCATTATTGGTGTATAGGAATGGAACCGATTTCTGTGCATTGATTTTATATCCTGCAACTTTGCTGAATTCGTGGATCAGTTCTAGAAGTTTTTTGGTGGAATCTTGCATTTTCCATATAGAGTATCATGTATCACTGTCCAGTTTTCCCAGCACCATTTGCTCAAGAGACTGTCTTTATGTCTCTGCGAAGAGTGGAAGTTTGACTTCCTCCTGGCCAATTTGGATGCCCTTTATTCCTTTGTGTTGTCTGATTGCTGCGGCTAAGACTTCCAATACTATGTTGAATAACAGTGGTGAGAGTGGACATCCCTGTCGTATTCCTGACCGTAGGGGCAAAGCTCTGTTTTTCTCCATTGAGGATGATATTAGCAGTGGGTCTTTCATATATGACTTTTATGATCTTGAGGTACAATCCTTCTATCTCTACTTTCTTGAGGGTTTTTATCAAGAAAGGATGCTGTGTTTTGTCAGATGCTTTTTCACATCTATTGAGAGGATCATGTGGTTCTTGCTCTTTCTTTTATTGATGTGATGTATCACGTGGATTGTTTTGCAGATATTGAACCAGCGCTGCATCCCACGTATAAATTCCACTTGGTCCTGGTGACTAATTCGTTTAATGTATTATTGGATCCAGTTGGATAGTGTCTCTTTGAGGATTTTTGTATCCGCGTTCATCAGGGAAATTGGTCTATAGTTCTCCTTTTTAGTGGGGTCTTTATCTGGTTTTGGAATCAAGGTAATGCTGGCTTCATAGAAAGAGTTTGGAAGTTTTCCTTCTTTTTCTATTTTTTGGAACAGCTTCAAGAGAATAAGTGTTAACTCTTCTTATAAATGTTTGGTAGAATTCCCCTGTAAAGCCATCTGGCCCTGCACTCTTGTGTTTTTGGGAGATTTTTGATTACTAATTCAACTTCTTTACTGGTTATGGGTCAGTTCAAATTTTCTATTTCTTCTTGTTTCAGTTTTGGTAGTTTATATGTTTCTAGGAATTTTCCCATTTCTTCCAGTTCGCCCATTTTATTGGCACATAATTGCTCATAATTTTCTCTTATTTTTTGTGTTTCTGCAGTGTTGGTTGTGATCTCTTCTCTTTAAGTCTTGAGCTTATTTATTTAGTTTCTTTCCTTTTTTCTTTTTGATCAAACTGGCTAGAGGTTTATCAATTTTGTTAATTCTTTCAAAGAAACAGCTCCTGGTTTCATTGATCTATTCTACTGTTTTATGTTTCTTGTTTTGTTTTATTTTGTTTTTCGGTTTTGATAGCATTGATTTCTGCTCTAATCTTTCATATTTCCTGTCATCTGCTGATTTGGGGTTTTATTTGCTATTCTTTTTCCATCTGTTTGAGGTGTAAGGTTAGGTTGTGTATCTGAGATCTTTCTTCCTTCTTTAGGAAGGCCTGGATTGCTATATACTTCCCTCTTATGACTGCCTTTGCTGCATCCCAGAAGTTTTGGGCTGTGGTGTTATTATTTCATTGACTTCCATGTAATTTTTAATTTCCTCTCTAATTTATTGGTTCGTCCATTCATTCTTTAGTAGGATATTCTTTAATCTGCAAGTATTTGTATCTTTCCAAGTTTTTTCTTGTGTTTGATTTCAAGTTTCATAGCATTGTGGTCTGAAAATATGCACTGTATGATCTCTATCTTTTTGTACTTGTTGAGGGTTGATTTGTGTCCCAGTGTGTGATCTATTCTGGGGAATGTTCCCTGTACCCTTGAGAAGAATGTGTATTCTGCTACTTTAGGATGAAATGTTCTGTATATATCTGTTAGTCCATCCGGTCCAGTGTGTCATTCAAAGCCATTGTTTCCTTGTTAATTTTCTGTTTAGCTGATCTGTCCATTGTTGTAAGTGGGGTTTTGAAGTACCCTATATTATGGTATTATTATCAATGAGTTTCTGTAGTTTGTGACCAATTGATTTATATATTTGGGTTCTTTCACGTTTGGAGCATAAATGTTTACAATTGTTAGGTCTTCTTGGTGGATAGACTCCTTAATTATGATATATTGCCCTTCTTCATCTCTTGCTACAGTCTTTATTTTAAAATCCCATTTTTCTGATACAAGTATGGCTACTCTGGCTTTCTTTTGGTGACCATTAGCATGATATATGGTTCTCTATCCCCTTATTTTCAATCTGAAGGTGTATTTAGGTCCAAACTGGGTCTCTTGTAAACAACATATAGATGGATCTTGTTTTATTTTCCAATCTGCTAACCTATGTCTTTTGACTGGAGTGTTTAGACCATTGATATTTATAGTGAGTACTGAAAGATTTGAGTTTTTTGCCCTTATGTCGCCTGTAGAGTTGGAGTTTCTGGTAGAGTTTTCTGGTCCTTTCTAATCTTTGTTGCTTTTGGTCTTTTTTTTTTTTTTTGTCTTTTCTCCCCTCAGAGAGACCCCCTTAAAATTTCTTGCAGGGCTGGTTTAGTGATCACAAACTCCTTTAATTTTTGTTTGTCTGGGAGACTTTTTATCTCTCCTTCTATTTTGAATGACAGCCTTTCTGGGTAAAGAATTCTTGGCTGCATATTTTTCCAATTCAGCACATTGAATATATCCTGCCACTATTTCTGGCCTGTCAAGTTTCTGTGGATAGATCTCTTGCAAACCTGATCTCTGTTCCCATGTAGGTTAAGGACTTTTATTCCCTTGCTGCTGTCATGATTCTTTCCTTGCCTAAGAATTTTGTGAATTTGACTCTGATATGCCTTGTTGATGGTCAGTTTTTGTTGAATCTACTGGGTGTCCTCTGTGTGTCCTGGATTTTGATGTCTGTGTCTTTCCCCAGGTTAGGAAAGTTTTCTGGTATGTTTTGCTCACATAAATTTTCTACCCCTTTTTCCTCTCTCTTCATTTTCTGGGACCCCTATGATTCGGATGTTATTCCTTTTTAATGAGTCACTGAGTTCTCTAAATTTTATTTCGTGCTCTTTTACCTTCATCTCCTTGTTTTTTCCTGCTTTATTATTCTCCATAACTTTGTCCTCTACATCGCTGACTCACTGCTCTGCCTCATCCATCCTTGCTGCTGTGGCATCCATTCAAGATTGCAGCTCAGTTATAACATTTTCTATTTCATCCTGACTAGATTTTACTTCTTTTATCTCCACAGAAAGGGATTCTAATCTATTTTCAATCCCAGATAGCATTCTTATTATCGTGATTCTAAATTCTGGTTCAGACATCTTGTATTTGTGTTAATCAAGTCCCTGTCTATCATTTCTTCCCATTATTTCTTTTGGGGTGTATTCCTTCATTTCACCATTTTGGAGGAAGAAAAGAAATTAATAAGGTAAAAAATTAAGATTAAAACATTAAAAACAACACAAAGAAATCAAATAAATGATGCTAGATCCTAAGTGTGTTTTTGTCTGGTTGCTGAAAGAAGCTTGATAGGCTAGAGAAAAAAAAGGAAAGATAAGGAAAAAAAGAAAAGAGAAAAAAAGGAAAAAAAGTTTGAAAATTTGAAAAAATACAGTAAAAAAGAATAAAATGAAATGATGAAAGTAAAATAGAATTAAAAAAATTTACAAAAAAGTTAAAAAATGTTGTAGAAAAATTAAAGAAAAATCTTTTTAATAAAAATGGAAAATAAAAATAGATTTCTTTCTCTTTCTGTATTCAAGAATAAGTGAAGAAAAAGAAAAAAATTGAATAAAGGGACCAGTGAACAGAATGAAATACGATTGAAATTACATCTGGTTTCCCATAGAAGTCAGGCTATGAAGCACCCTATAGTCCGTAAACTAAGCAGGTAGAGAGACTTGTTTGTCAAATGCACTGGTGGCCCATTTGGGGGTTTAGTGTAATGGCTCTGTTCTCCACTAGATAGCTCTGCTTAGCTTACTGGGGTGGATTGCTGTGTGTGTGCAGGTGTGTATGCGCATGTGTGGGAAGTGTGAAAATGGCGTCACCCAGCTACCCAGTCTCTAGTATTGGAACTCTGTGCTCTCCACTGGCAATCAAGCACCCCTCCTTTGTCTCCATCTTCTGTCCACTCCCCGCTTCTATACTGTCTGTGACCAAGCTGTCAGGCTGTTTGGTGCCATGTACCCCCTGAGTTTTATCTCAAACGGGACTGTGTTTCCCATCCCCTCACTTCTGAGGGACTGTGGCTGTGACCCACTCAGACCTTATGGGGGACAGTCTCGCTGAGCAATGACTGGGTGCCTGTCTGCCCCCAGGAATATTCACGTGACTGTGCTGCTGCTGCTTCCCAGAGACTATGGCAGGGAAAAAGTTCTGGCCCCAGAAAAAGTTAGTGCTATCTTGTAGCAGCAGCATTTCAGGGTTTATGGAAAATCACAATACACATCTGGCACCAGTATTCCCCCTTAACATCCTTGTTCCAGCAACAGGGAATGTGGTTGTTCTCCAGAGTCCGCTGGGACCTTTGACTGTGTGGAGGCTGCACAGTCTCTACCAAATGTCCTTCCAGCAGTGGAACCACCTTTCCCTGTTTGGCCAGAGGACCCCGAGAACCTTGCTCTCTGCTTCTGGGAATTCGCCTTTCCCACTAGAACACTGCCAGGTATTGAGCTGTGGAATTTCAGACTCTGTGCTCCCCCTGTTTGTAGAGTCTTAATGGAGTTTAAACCCTCTCCTTTCTCCATTCTCCTTCAGTCCCTGTGGCTCTTTCTACCTTTCCACTTTCTATCCAGCTGCTTTTTTGTGGGGGAGGAGGTGCTTTTCCCATATTCTCCCTCTGTCTCCATCCTCTCTCTGCAAGCAAAAACAGCTCCCTGCCTTCTGCAGCTTCTCTCTCTCCCACTTAACTTCTCTGCTTTGTGTACCTGCCGAGTTGTATGGTTGAGGGTGTGTAGATTGTTGTGTTAATCCTCAAATCAGTTTTCTAGATGTGCAAGATGGTTTAGTGTTGATCTGGCTTCCTTTCAGGTACAACAGACATAAAAAACAAAACAAAACAAACAAAAAAAGACCCTTCCATGCTGTTCTGCCATCTTGGCCCCTCCAAATGTGGCTAGTTTAAATCCTGCTTTATAGGTGAGTGTGCACTAGGGTCTTATATAGGTGAAGGGTGTGGGAAAAAATTATATGTTAGTTGAATGGTAGAGATGATGAGATTTGAATAAAGCCTATTCTCTTTCCACTAGCTGCTTTAAAAATTAGATGCATTGGTAGGAATAAAGTTCCTTTTATTGTATAGGGAACAGAGATCCTTGAGGTATAATGAAAATGAAAATCTGAGCTGCAGCAACATTCACTTAATTGAAAGCTTTTATCATTGCCTTGGAAGGGACCTACATCTGGAGGGCACTATATCTGGAAGCTGAGTGTTCAAATGAAAGAAAAATATTACACATAGAGAGGTGATTAAAAGTTTATACTCTGAGGATAAAGAATTAAAATACATGTGGTAATGACAAATTAATACATTGTAATTAACACATGATAATTAACACCTTAGAATGCAAGATAGATTGAATAAACAGTTGTGGAAAGAGGACAGAAGACAGCAGACGATTCAGAAGAGAAATGACCAGTGAGTGACCAGGGAGAGTTAACACATCCCTTGTTTCCATAGGAACAAGTTAGCAAAAAATAGGTTACTCCTATCCAGGGACTAGTGCCTACGTGCATTATTTTTACTTTGATACCAATACAGATATATATATATATATACACACACACACACACACACACATATATATATATATATATATATATATATATATATATCTGTGTACATATATATATATCTGTGTGTGTATATATATATATATATATATATATATATATATCTGTGTATATATATATATCTGTGTGTGTGTCTGTGTCGGTTTTGACCTTGTTATGATTGTTGGCACCTGTTCCTGACCTTAGCTACCTACAGACTCTCTAAATCCTGCTGATTCTCTTTTTGGACACTTAATCTGGTTCTGATGATCTCTGATTCCCTTACCACAGCCCTGATGTACCAGTGTATGGAACTCTCTTTCATTCCTGACTATAGTCTCATAGAACTTTGTCTATCAGTGTCATTCTTAAAAGTCATTCTTTTCATCTGCCCACAATTTACTGCAAGTATCTGTGACCCCCTTAAATGTTTCTAAATTCAGAACACCACACTTCTAACCAGTCCCTGCGGCTGGCTTTCTCTCCCTTTCCTGGACCTATTTTACCATCTGTGAATCTGTTACTTGCACATTAAAATAATGCATTTTAGTTTAATCCAAAATCTTAACTCATTCTCTGTGCAACAAATGAGCACATTTAAAAATATAATTCATTTACAGGTCACTTATATATTTCTTTTTGAGATGCTTCACATCTCAAAAATCAATTGATAAATATGTGTAACCTCCTAAAATGGCTTATACTTGTATTTTTTTTTTAATTTTTTTTTCAACGTTTATTTATTTTTGGGACAGAGAAGGACAGAGCATGAACGGGGGAGGGGCAGAGAGAGAGGGAGACACAGAATCGGAAACAGGCTCCAGGCTCTGAGCCATCAGCCCAGAGCTTGACGCGGGGCTCGAACTCACGGACCGCGAGATCGTGACCTGGCTGAAGTTGGACGCTTAACCGACTGGGCCACCCAGGCACCCCTACTTGTATTTTTATATATACTTAATTTGTAATATAGTTAAATGACTATATCCTTGAGTTGAAATTTTAGAAACAAATTGAGGAAATTAAAATTTATGTATTTATTTATTTTAATTTAAAAATATTGCTAAAAATGCTAGCCATCATCTGAGCTTTCAGCAAGTCAGAATCTTTTTGGTGGAGAGTCTTGCCTCCATGTTGATGGCTGCTGACTGCTCAAGGTGATGATTGCTGAAGGCTGGGGCAAATGTGGCAATCTCTTTGTATATATTTATATAAAATTTATTGTCAAATTGGCTTTCATATGACACCCAGTGCTCATCCCAAGTGCCCTCCTCAATGCCCATCACCCACGTTCCCCTCTACACCAGTCCCCAACAACCTTCAGTTTGTTCTCTGTATTTAAGTCTCTTATGGTTTGCCTCCCTCCCTCTCTCTTTGTAACTATATTTTTCCCCTTCCCTTCCCCCATGGTCTTCTGTTAAGTTTCTCAAGTTCCGCATGAGTGAAAACATATGGTACCTGTCTTTGTCTGACTTAATTTACTTAGCATAATGCCCTCCAGTTCCATCCACGTTGCTGCAAATGGCAGAATTTCATTCTTTCTCATTGCCAAGTAGTGTTCCATTGTATGTATAAACCACAATTTCTTTATCTATTCATCAGTTGATGGACATTTAGGCTCTTTCCATAATTTGGCTATTGTTGAAAGTGCTGCTATAAACATTGGGGTTCATGTGCCTTTATGCATCAGCACTTCTGTATCCCTTTTGTAAATTCCTAGCAGTGCTATTGCTGGGTCAAAGGGTATGTATTTTTAATTTTTTGAGGAACCTCGACACTGTTTTCCAGAGCAGCTGTACCAGTTTTCATTCCCACCAAAAGTGCAAGAGGGTTCCCGTTTCTCCACGTCCTTGCCAGCTTCTGTAATTTCCTGATATGTTCATTTTAGCCACTCTGACAGGTGTGAGGTGGTATCTCAATATGGCTTTGATTTGTAGAGGAAATTAAAATTTAAAAATAAACATTATAGAGTTGCCTCAGTGACTTAGTCAGTTGAAAAATTGACTTTGTCTCAGGTCACTATCTCACAGTTCGTGAATTCGAGCCCCACATAGGGCTTGCTGCTGTCAGTACAGAGCTCTTTAGATCCTCTGTCTCCCTCTGCCTTTGTCCCTCTCCTGATTGCACTCTCTCTAAAAAATAAATACACATTAAATAAATTAACATTACAGGGGCAGCTGGGTGGCCCTATTGGTTAAGTTTCGAACTCTTAATTTTGGCTTAGATCCCAATCACATGGTTTGTGAGTTCAAGCCCTGCACTGGGCTCCACACTTTGCTTGTTCTCTCTCTCTTTCTCTCTCTCTCTCTCTCTCTCTCTCTCTCTCTCTTTCTCAAAATAAATAAACATTTCAAAGACTTAATACTCTTCTCATTCTTTTAGAAAAAATAGAAAAAAAGGGGGCTCTTCCAAACTCATTAAATGAAATCAGCATTACGCTCCTACCAAAACCAGGCAAGGACACCACATACACAGAAAAAAAATTACAGTCAATATCTTTGATAAACATAAATGCAAAAATTGCCAACAAAATACTAGCAAAATGAATTCAACAATATATTAAAAAGCATCATATACCATGATCAAGTGGGATTTAATCCAGAGGTGCAAGGATGGTTCAACATTTGTAAAGTGGTCATGATACCCCATATTAAAAAATGAAGGACAAAAATCATATGACTATCTCAATCGATGCCAAGAAAGTATTAGACAAAATTCAACATACATGTAGATTAAAAACTCTCAACAAAGTGGGTATAGAGATAAGGTACCTCAACCTATCAGAGGCCATATTTGGTAAGTCTACAGGTAACATCATACTCAATATTGAAAAACTTAAAGACTTCCTTCTAATAAAAGGCATAAAAAATTGAAAAAAAAAGAATTAAACTGTCTATGTTTATAGATGACATGGTATTATACATAGAAAACCATAAAGGCTCCATTGAACACGGTTAGAACAAATAAATGAATACAGTTAACTTGGAGGATACAAAATCAATGTACAAAAATCTGTTGGATTTCATTTGCTAATAACAAACTATGAGACAGAGAAATCAAGAAAAAAGTCCCATTTACAATTGCATCAAAATGAATAAAATACTTAGGATAATTTAATCAACAAGGTAAAAGACATACATATTGAAAACTGTATGACACTAATGAAAGAAATCGAGAAGACACAAACAATTGGAAAGACATTCCATGCTCATGGATTGGAACAGTCAATATTGTTAAAATGTCCATACCACCGAAAGCAACACAGATCCGATGCAATCCTTATTAACATTTCAATGGTATGGGCACCTGGGTGGCTCAGTCAGTTAAGCGTCCGACTTCAGCTCAGGTCATGATCTCACGGTTTGTGAGTCTGAGCCCCATGTCAGACTGTGTGCTTACAGTTCAAAGTCTGGACCCTGCTTCAGATTCTGTCTCTTCCTCTCTCTCTGCCCTTCCCCTGTTTTCCCTCTCTCCCTCAAAGTAAACGTTAAAAAAAATTAAAAAAAAATTCCAATGGTAGTTTTGCAAAGAAATAGAACAAATGATCCTAAATTTTGTATGGAACTACAAAAAAAATGATTGCCAAAACAATCTTGAAAAGAACAAAGGTGGAGGCATCATGATCCCTGATTTAAACTATGCTACAAAGCTGTTACTATGGCTTTATTACATTTTAATATTACATTACGTGTTAAATAATAACACAATATGGTGTTATCATAAAAAAGGACACATCAGTCAGGGGAACAGGATAGAGGGCCCAGAAATAAATCCATGCATATATAGGTCAATTAATTGTAATAAAGGAGTCCAGAGTACACAATGAGGACAGGACAGTCTCTTCAATAAATGATATTAGGAAAGCGACAGCCACATACAAAACAACAAACCACAATCTAACACCATACACAAAAATTAGCTTGAAATGAATATAAAACCTGAAACCATATAACTCCTAGAAGAAAACAGGTGGTAAACTCTTTGATGTAGATCTTGGCAATGATGTTTCGAAATCTGACACCAAAGCAAAATAAACAAGGCAAAAATAAATAAGTGGGACTACATCATACATCAGAAGCTTCTGCACAATGAAATAAACCATCAACAAATGAAAGGGAAACCTACTGAATGAGAGAAAATATTTGCAAATCACATCTGATAAGGGACTAATATCCAAAATATATAAAGAACTCACACAACTCAATAATGACAACAACAACAAAAACCCAATCCGATTAAAAATGGGCAGAAGATCTGAATAGACATCTTTCCAAAATGACAAACAGATAGTCAACAGGTACATGAAAAGATGCTGAACATCATTAATCATCAGGTAAATGCAAGCAAACCACAATGAGATACTACCTCACACCTGTTTGAATAGCTATTGTCAAAAAAGATTAAAAAAATTAGCAAGTGTTGGCAAGGATGTGGAGGAAGGGGAACACTAGTGCACTTTTGAGGGGGAATGTATATTGATTCAGCCACTGTGGAGAACTCTGTGGAAGTTCCTCACAAAAAAAAAGAACTACTTTTTGATCCAATAATCCCACTGTTGGGAATTTACCCCCAAAATGAAAACACTAATTCAAAAAGATATATGCACCCCCATGTTCATTGCAACATTATTTATAATAGTCAAGATATGGAAATAGCATAAGTATCCACTGATGGATGAGTAGATAAAGACATTGTGATATGCATACACACACACACACACACACACACACAACACTGGAATATTATTTGGCCATAAAAAGAACAAAATCTTGCTATTTGGAACAACACGGATGGACCTTGAGAACATTATGCTAAATGAAATAAGTCAGACAGAGAAAAACAAATACTGTTTGCTCTCCCTGATATGTGTAGTAGTAAAAAAAAATCTTGTAGGTACAGAGAGAAAACTGGTAGTTGGCAGAGGCAGGGGATGCGGAGTGGGAGAAATGGGTGAAGGGGGTCAAAAGATAAAAAGAAAGAAAAACAGGAAAATGCTGTTAAATTTTCAGCTTCATTAAGTCCATGTAAGTTTTTTAATAAATGAAGAGGAAAGATTATTTCATCTACTTGGTACTACATTGAGTATAGCAAGATATATCTAGATGATCTATAAAATTCTGATTATGCTGGTTTCTTGAGAAAGGAAAAAAATTTTAACACATCTTTAGCTATGAAAAAAATACATTAGCAACTGAAGTTATAAAAAAATAGTTTTCACTCAGCTGTGCACACCTATTGTATTTCCTTCTCTTCATTGCCAAGCATCTATATAGAATATTCTAAATTGGCATTGTTTTTCAAACTGTAGCGCAAGAGTCATTAACAGCTCATAAAATTAAATTTGGTGCTTCACAACCAATACACTAAAATGTGAGATACATTAGTGCATTACACTTAATTATGAAAAAAGTATTATTTCAGGGGTACTGGGTGGCTAGGTTAGTTAAGCGTCCGACTCTTGATTTCACCTCAGGTCATGATCTCATGGTTTTGTGCGTTCGAGCCCTACATCAGGCTCTGTGCTGCTGGTGCAGAGCGTGCTTGGGATTCTCCATCTCTCCCTCTGCCCCTCCCCTGCTCACAGTCTTCCTCTCTCTCTCTAAATATATAAATAAACTTTAAACAACTTTTGAAAAGTATTATTTCATATAAATGTTTTTGTTTCATCATATATAGTAAGGACACTTTATTTTGTAAATCTTTTCTTTCAGTTTTCTCCTTTGTTTTCTAATTCTAAAATGCACATCTCTACATATTTTAACATCTCTAAAATCTAGACATATTTAACATTAATAGTGTCTTACAATCACAGCTAGCCAGTCAGTGAATGTGACATAGTTGTCACTGTGAATTTGTTATATAGCCCTTCATATTGTCATCAGCCAAAAAGAAATTGCTTCTAAAAAATAGTAATATATTTATAAATGAGAGATACATATTGAAAAATCTTTGTTGGGAAATTAATCTTAGATTATAATTAATATGGGGTTACCTAGAGATATGTTATAAACAACAAGATAATTGAGATGATGGTATGACTCCATTCATTCATTATTTATTTTTTTATACAATTGTCAGTCTTCAATTTGCATTCTGTTTTTTTTCCCCTGGCCAAAATTTTTGAATTTATATTTTCCAATAATTTTTATCATGTATGCTTATGAACATACCCAAATCCTTTTAAAAACAACTTAAATGTCTACAAATCTTTGCTACGTTTTTATGCAACTAGTTATCAAAGAAAGAATAAACTAGATTTAATGCACTCATATGGAATGATTTTTAATACATAACATGAAGTGGGAAAAAATTAAAAAGAAACAAAACCCAGCAACCAAAAGGTATGTTCGACGTAATCCTGTTTAAATCCTATTTAAATGGGTGAAATAACAAAGATGGCATGTAACCAATGCTGAGCTCTCTTTTGCTCCCCATCTTGAAGCCACAGAAAACAAAATGCTCAAATCACAAATTATAGATGGAAGAGAGAAGACCAGGTCTCAGAGGCTACAGAAGGGGTCAAGAACAATCCACTCATTACATACAGAGCACATAAGTGATCCTAACAGATGATTCCACTTGAAACATGAGGTAAAAGTAAAGAAAAGCATAGAAACTGTAAGCATACCACCTTGGGAGGTGGAAGAGAACATAATATGCAAACAAGACAGGTGAAGAATGTAATCTGGAAAAAAGTCCAAGAAACAGAAGAAAATTCCCCAAGAGAGCTCCTAGCTGGAGGAGAATTTAATAAATATGTTAAATCAGAATATAAGAGCTCAAACAAAATAGTAGACATAAGAGTGAAATGAACAAAATTTTTGTTTATTTATTTATTTTGAGAGAGAGCAAGTGTAAGAGAGGGGAGGGTCAGAGAGAGAGGGAGAGACAGAATCAGAAGCAGGCTCCTTTGGCTGTCATCATCAAGCCTGATGTGGGGCTCAATCTCACAAACTGCAAGATCATGACCTAAGCTAAAATCAAGAGTCCCCTACTTAACTGACTGAGCCACTCAAGCACCCCAGTGAAATTAGTGAAATTTTTGTATGCAAAAGAAAATAAAACCAAGGACCAAAAGAGAAATACTAAAACGTTAATGATAAATGTAAAAGATTGAAGAGCAGACCAGACAACAGCTAAGAAAAACATTAATGATGTAGAAGGAAAGCTTGTTTATATAAGGTAAACACAAAGGAAAAGGACACAAAACCTATAGATAATGTAATAGGTATAAGAAACAGTAATAAACTCTCATAATTGTACCAGAAGTTGAAAGCAAACAAATGGAACAGAGAAGAATACAGAGTCAGTATTGCAAGAAAACTTCCCAAATGTAATCTGCTGGAAAAGTAAAAATTGTGTTCTCTTCATAATAGATACAGAACAATAAACGGAGATGTATACTATGTAAGTCACCAGACTTCAAGAAAAGAAAATGAACTCTGGGAAGAAAATCATTTTTCGATAAAGAGAAAAAAGAAATCAAGCCGGTCTCAGAATTCTCCACAGCAGTCAGTGCCAAAAGGCAATTAACCAATACCTGCACAATTCTGAAAAAAGAAAAGTATAATTTTAGAAGATAACTTACACAGCATGCTAGACAAGCCTAAAAGCTACAGATAGTTACTCTCAAATACAAAAATCATTTCAGGAATAAAATGTTCAAGAGTACTTACTGAAAAACAAAAGAGTAAAACCACCGAACAGCTATATCCAAACAATTGAGAACTGGAAGGAAAGTAGAACACAGGAGAATGAGAAGACCAGGGGTGTATGTGACATCATTTACATATAAACAAAAGACTGACCACCCAAGGTCACAGATCATGATTAGAAAAAGAAAAGTAGAAGTCAGTCCTCCTAGTACTTGGTTGGGGCAGGTTCTGACCCCACGTGACTACACTAACCATTTCCTGTTATGAATGTCAGGCAGGCAGGGCTGGGTTCTGGTGTCATGTTAATAACTGTGCTTCTGTGCTTCTATTCCTAACCCCAGTGGTTTTCCAACATTAAAAAAAAATAAATTGGTAACACACAGATGGATTGAGGAATAATTTTTTTATAAGTCTGTAATGGTGGAGTGTAATTAGTATTTAAATGAAGACATTTTACATTAAATAATGCCAATTTTTAGCTATTTAAATCAGTTTCGTGGCTTAATCTATTGGCAGCAATATGGCCAGTGGATTTCTTTTTGAATTACTCATTATTTTCCATTAATAAAAAGGTAAGAGTTTAATGTTCTCTTAAAAATCATAGCCCAAAATACATTCAATTCAGACATTGTGCTGATTGAGAAGAACAAAAAAAAGTATAATTCAGATAGCCAAAAGAAAAAACAATATCAAGAGTAAGGCTAATGTAAATTAGATGAAATTAAATAATCAAAATCTAAATATGGAACAACAAATTTATAGTACATTCATAGGGGGAAATTGCTGATTTTTGGCTGTTTCATTTTTATTTTTCTGTAAAATGATTTTCTTACACAAAGCAGACTAATTGAAAATTCACTTCCATATATGAATCAAAGACTGAATAGGGAAGAGTAGACAGACAATTCCTAAAGATGGAGGTTTTGGAATTTTCATCCAAGAATATACAAACTTTAACGATTATATTGCTGTTGAATGCTAACCTAATCACTAGCTAACTTCTGACTCTGAAGGCCAATGTGATGTTTAATCACTCAGCAGTGATGGTGAAATGTCCCTTTAAAACATTTTCTCTCTGAGAAGATAAACATTTGTAACGGAACGCTTTGAATTAAATGTTTTCAATAAATATTATCCCCTTTCTGCTATTGAATAAGATGACATGAATAAAGAGTAATATGACTTGTTCTGTTCTTTGAGATCTAGCTCTTTCGCACTAGTTTTCTGGGCTGTTCATACAACGTTAGGATTTGGGGGGTGGGTTAATGACGCCCATCTCTGACTCGCCAGGGGCTTTATCATCTCTTTCCCATTTCAGTCCAACCAGCGAACTGCCACTATGGTTTGGTTTAGTTTCTGCCACTGTTGTATGCTATGGTTTCTCAGTCTTGCATTCACGCATCACACATTTATTAAGTATCTACCGTGTGTCAGGCGTTTTTCTACGTGCCAGTCGTAATGCAATGTACATTGCAGACAATTTCCTGCCTCCAGAAAGTTTTCCTTCTGGTAGAGTAAACAGACAAAACAGAAATGTTAAGAAGCATTTTCCCATTGTGATAACAACATTGCCTTTCGGCTAAAACAGGGTTTCTCAACCTCAGCACTAATCACATTTTGGGCTACATAATTCTTCGTTGTGACAGGCTGTCCGGTGCACAGCGCGATGTGTAGCAGCATCTCTGGCCTACCTACTTCCTAGATCCCAAACTTGTGACAACGAAAAATGTTTCCACACACTCTCAAATGTCCGCTGAGGGGCAAAATCACCCCGAGTTCAGAATCACTGGTCTACATAACTTACTGGGCTTCCCTTCAAAAATGTCCCATTGTTATGCTACCTCAATGCTGTCTCAGCATCTGCTCTTAGCTGATGCTCTGTTTGTTCTAGACAAATGCAGTCTCTTTCCAAGTCTACAATTTTGCAGGCCCAGAGTACTTCACACCTGGGAGCAGATACTGACCTAGCAGAAATAATGTAAGAATTTTCTGCCAAAGTAGTTGTTTTCTTTCAATGTTACACACACTGCACTTGCATTCTGAGCGTGCACGCTGCATATTGGTAAACCATTGCTTTCTCCAATTGATTTAGGGCATGATTGCTGATATTTTGTGTGCATGCTCCCCAATGGTCTTACTAAACACATGACTTGCTATAGGCCTACTTCTTGGTATATCTCTAAAAGTGCTGGTAACTTAACCCCACCCCAAACTAGAAATTGTTTTCCATATGTAAACTTAGTGGTCTTTGCTTTGTTAGAACACTTCCTTCTCCCTGCTGACTTAAAACGGATGAAATCAATGAGAAAATTAACTGTAACATTCTTCAGAAACTAGAATCCAATCTGTCTTTGTTGAGTATTATAGTGCTGGGCAGGGGGGCATTGAGCTGCCCTGTGATAGAAAATGTTCCTAATCAGATTTTTCTCTAATTCTGTGGCAAATTTTGGAAACCTGGCTCTGTACACATATTTAAACCAAATAATCCTGTTTTTTTTTTTATTATTGCAGCCTTTTACATCCCCCTTTTGTTGTCCTTGGGATAATAGTTATTGGCAATGCTTAAATTTCCATTACCAAAGCGAAAAAAGCAGTGCAAGTGTATTCTTCTATTATAAGCAATATCCAAGGGTGTATTTATAGTCTGTCAAAAACAATTTGAGCTCCTCTGCAATGCTGCTCAGTTTAAACCCAGCACCAAATGATATTTACACAGGCATCACCCCTGGTTGTCTCTCCCCAGCTTTGTGCAGTTAATTGTGCTTGCTTTCCATTTGTTGGCATGTTGTGGACAGGTTCCAATGGCTACATACCGTTGTCAAGAACATTCCAGGTTTCCTTGTACTTCTTTTCTTATTGAAGACAATTGCTGAATGAGAGATCTACTCTTGGTGAGCCAGACTGGGTGGAACCTCTTTTTTTTTTTTTTAAAGAAAAGCATTTATTCTGACAATTACCACTACTGAAATATTTATTTCTATACTTATATGGTAGCAATGTATTTTAAATTCCCATACAAGCTACAAATACACAGTTACACAAAAATATGCATAGTTTCATGAGCAATATTAGGATTCTTTTTTTCCCTTTTTTATGGTGAACATTTTAGAATTAGTATGTTTATGACAATAGCATAAATAAGGTATAATACAGGTGCTCAAGTGAATTACACAGTAAGCTTCCATGGACAGGATTTCTGCTTATAAGATATATGGAATATTTTTTAATATAAATTTCATATGCACATTATAATTTGACATATGTTACATACAAAGTGAGAATCCCTAAATGTCTAGTTACCATCCCATCACCCTACAATCAACACCATTCACATCTTTCTCCACTCTCTAACTCTCTTCCCCTCTGGTAACCACCAATCCATTCTCTGTATCTATGAGTGTCTTTTTGTTTTGTTTGCTTGTTTTGTTATTTTTTAGATTCCATATATGAGTGAAATCATATGATATTTCTCTTTCTCCTTCTGACTTCACTTAGCATAATACCCCATTTGTTGTTGTAAACGGCAAAATTTTCATTCTTTTTTGTGGCTGAGTAGTATTCCATTGTGAACACATATCCTATCTTCTTTTATTCATTTATCCATTAATGGGCATTGAGGTTGTTTCCACATCTTGCCTATTGTAAATAATACTGAAACGAACACAGGGTGTACATATCTTTTTGAATTAGTGTTTTCATATTCTTTGGCTATATATCCAAAAGTGGAAGAGCTGGATCATATGGCGGTTCTTTTGTCATTTTTTGAGGAATCTTCATACTGTTTTCAATAGTGGCTGCACCAAGTTACAAACCCACCAACAGTGTTACTTTCCTCTACATCCTCTCAAACATTTGTTATTTTTTGTCTTTTTGACAATAGCCATTCTAAAAGGTATGAGGTGATACCTCATCGTGGTTTGGGTTTGCATCTCCATAGTAATCAGTGATGTTGAACATTTTTTTATGTGCCTGTTGGCCACCAGCATGTCTTTTTTTGGGAGAATGTCTAATTCATTTGCCCATTTTTTAAATCAGATTGTTTTGTGTGTTTTTGTTGTTGTTGTTGTTATTGAGTTGTATGAGTTCATTTTATATTTTGGATATTAACTCATAGTTGGATGTATAACATCTTCTCCCATTCAGTGGATTTCTTTTTCATTTTGATTACAGTATCCTTCACTGTGCAGACAATGTTTAGTTGGATGTAGTCCCAATTGTTTACTTTGCTGTTTTTCTTCCCTGTCTTTGGAGTCTGATCCACAAAAACATTGCTAAAGTCCATGTGAAGGAGCTTATCACCTATATTTTCTTCTAGGAATTTTATGCTTTTAGGTTTTACATTCAAGTCTTTAATCTATTTTGAGTTCAGTTTTGTGTATGGTATTAGACAGTGGTCAACTATCATTCTTTTGCATGTGGCTGTCTAGTATTCCCAAATACTATTTATTAAAGAGACTCCTTTCTTCATTGTATGTTTTTGGCTTCTTTGTCATAAATTTATTTTCCATATATGTGTGGGTTTATCTCTGGTCTGTCAATTCTGTTCCGTGTGGGTCTGTTTTTGTTAGTACCATACTGTGTTGATTACTATAGCTTTGTAGTAGAGTTTAAAACTTCCATCTTTGTTCTTTCTCAAGATTGCTCTGGCTGATCAAGATCTTTTGTGGTTCCATGCAAATTTTAGAATTATTTGTTTTAGTTCTATTAAATATGCCATTGAAATTTTGATAGGGATTTAATTGAATCTGTAGATTGCTTTGGATAGTATTGACTTTATAACACTGTTTATTCTTATAATCCATAAGCATGGAATATCTTTTCATGTTTTATATCTTCAATTTTTTTTTCATGACTGTCTTATAGTCATAAGTGTACTGGTTTTTCACTTCCATGGTTGAATTTATTCCTACATATTTGATTATTTTTGATGCTATCATAAATGAGATTGCTTTCTTTTTTTTTAAATATGAAATTTATTGTCAAATTGGTTTCCATACAACACCCAGTGCTCATCCCAAAAGGTGCTTTCTTAATATCTATTCTAGTATTTTGTTATTAGTGTATAGAAATGCAACAGATTTTTGTATAGCAATATTTTTGTATCTGCATCTTTACTAAATTATTTTATTCTAACAGTTTTAGAAGGTTATTTAAAGTTTTATATACTATACTATGATACTATTATCATGTCATCTACAAATAGTAACAATTTACTTCTTCCTTTCTGATTTGAATGGCTTTTATTTCATTTTAGTAACTAATTGCCATGGCTAGAACTTCTAATAGTATGTTCAATAAAAATGGTGAGAGTTGGCATCCTTCTCCTGTTACTGGTCTTAGAGGAAAAGCTTTTAGCTTTTCCCAGTTAAGATTGATGTGGGGCTCCTGGGTGGCCCAGGTGGTTAAGTGTCAGACTTCGGCTTAGGTCAAGATTTCACAGTTCCTGAGTTCAAGCCCATGTCCAGCTCTGGGCTGATATCACAGAGCCTGGAGCCTGCTTTGGACTCTGTGTCTCCCTCTCTCTCTGCCCCTACCTAGCTTGCACTCTGTCTCTCTCTCAAAAATAAATTTAAAAAAATGTTTAAAAAAATTAAGATTGATGTTAGCTGTGGGATTGTCATATATAGCTTTCACAATGTTGAGGTATGCCCCCTCTACATTTACTTTATTGACAGTTTTTATTATAAATTGATGTTGAATTTTGTTGTATGCTTTTCTATTTCTCAGAGATGATCATGGTTCTTATCCTTCATTTTGTTTATGTAGTGTATCATATTGATTGACTTGTAGATGTTGAACCGTCTTTACATTCCTGGATTAAATCTCATGTAATCATGCTGTATGATCTTTTTAAATATATTGTTGAATTCAATTTGCTAATATTTTGTTGATGATTTAAGTATCTATGTTTATCAAGGATATTGGCCTGGACTCTCCTTCTTTTTCTTCTTTTCCTCCTCCTCCTCCTCCTCCTCCTCCTCCTCCTCCTCCTCCTCCTTTTGCTTCTTCTACATCCCCTTCTTCTTCTCTTCCTTTTTCCTCTCCTTCTCCTTTCTCTTCTTCCTCTCATTCTACCCCTTCTATTTCTTCCTCTTCCTCTTCCTCTTCCTCTTCCTCTTCCTCTTCCTCTGTGTTTGTGTGGGTCTGTGTGGTGTCCTTGTCTCATTTAGTAGCAAGGCAATGCTTAACCCATAAAATGTGTTTGGAAACATTCCCCCTCTTTAATTTTTTGGAAGAGTATGAGAAGAGTAGGTAAATCTTTGAATGTTTGGAATACTGTACCAGTGAAGCTATCTGGTCCTGGACTTTGTTTGTTGGGAGACTTTTTTAAGCTTGCTTGTATATTTTGAGATAGAGAAAGGGGGAGGAGCAGAAAAAGAGGGAGAGAGATAATCCTAAGCAGGCTCTGCTCAGAGGGGAGCCCAATGTGGGGTTTGATCCCATGACCATGATATCAGAACCTGAGCAAACATCAAGAGTAGGATGCTTAACCAACTAAGCTACCTAGGAGGCTGTGTTGGGAAATTTTTGATTACTGATTCAATCTCCTTTCTAGTAATCAGTCTATTCAGATTTTCTTTTTCTTCCTGATTCAGTATGAGATTGTATGTTACTAAGAATTTATTCCTTTCTTCTAGGTTGTCCAGTTGTTGTCATAAATTATTTGTAGTATTTTTTTATGATCATTTATATTTCTATGGTATCAGTTGTATCTTCTCTTTCATTTCTGATTTTATTTATTTGAAACTTCTCTCTCTTTTTTAGTGAGTTAACTAAAGGTTTGTCAATTTTGTTTACCTTTTCAAAGATCTAGCTCTTTTTAATTGATGTTTTCTCTTATTTTTTAGTCTCTACTTCATTGATTTCTGTTCTGATTTTTATTGTTTCCTTTTTCTACTAACTTTGGCTTCTTTGGCTCTTCCTTTTCTAGTTTCCTTAGTTATAAATGTAGATAGTTTATTTGAGATTTTTATTGTTTCTTGATGTAGATCTTTAATGTGAGTTTTCTTTAGAATTGCTTTTACTGTGTCCCAGAGACTTTGATATATCATATTCCTTCCATTTGTGTCAGAATATTTTTTTATTTCTCTTTTGATTTCTTTTTTGACCCATTTCTTGTTCAGTGGCATGTTGTTTGTTCTCCATTTGTGGTTTTTAATTTTGTTATTGTAATAGATTTCTAGATTCATACCATAATGGTCAGAGAAGAAGCATGATAATGATTTAAATCTTCTTGAATTAATTGAGACTTGTTTGTAGCCCAATATTTGGTCTTCCCTGGAGAATGTTCCATGTATACTTGAGAATAATGTGTATTCTACTTTTGGATGGAATTCTCTGTAAATACCTATTAAGTCCATTTGGTCTAATGTATCATTTAAAACTGATATTTCCTACTTGACTTTCTGTCTGCATTATCTACCCATTGCTGGAAGTGGGGCATTAAACTCCCCTACTATTGTTATATTGCTTTCAATTTCTCCCTTAAGTTCTGTTAATATTTGCTGTATATATTTAGGTACTCCTATATTTGGTGCATGGATATTTACAAATGATACATATTTTTGTTGCTTTGATTTTCTCTCTTTCTTTTTTCTTTCTTTCTTTCTTTCTTTCTTTCTTTTTTTTTTTTTTTTGAGAGAGAGAGAGAGCAAGCAGGGGATGGGCAGAGGAAAAATGAGAGAGAATCTTAAGCAGTCTCCACATCCAGCATGAAGCCTGTTGTAGGGCTCTGTCTCACAACCCTGAGATCATGACCTGAGCTGAAATCAAGAGTCAGACACTTAACGGACTGAGAAACCCAGGTATCCCTGACTTCTTTATCATCACATAATGCCCATCTTTTTCTCTTATTACCATCTGTTTTAAAGTCTATTTTGTCTGGGTGCACCTGGGTGGCTCAGTCAGTTGAGGTCCAATTCTTGATTTCAGCTTAGTCATGATCCCAGGGTCATGGGATCAAGCCCTGAGTCAGGCTCTGTGCTGAGCATGGAGACTGCCTGATATTCTTTCATTCTCTCTCTCTCTCTCACCTTTTTCCCCTCTCCCCTGCTAGCACTCTCTCTTTCTCTCACTTTAAAATTAAAAAAAAGTCTATTTTGTCTGAATTGAGTATAGCTCACACCAGCTTTCTTTTCTTTTCCATTTTTTTAGGTGCCACCAAAATAGTGGTAAAAACAAGGTGACAGGGTGTCCCACATTCAAACATGCATACACACACTTCCATCTGCCACATGATTGATTCAAGAGCTGTGGGACTCTGCTTATTGATTGTATTGTAAACCTCCTGTTGAATCAGTCACTTGATTTATATGCTCCTTGACGTGCATGATTAGTCTTATACATATTAGAAATGGCTTCCTTTTGAGAATTGTGTCACCATTTTACAAATTAAATACAGTCAAAAATATTACAGTCAAAAATATTTGACTGTATTTCTGGTTTTAGTGCAGCATTGCTGAAGACTGTTATGACAAACAAAGAAACTATCAAAATTAAATTAAATGCATGATAATTTATTTTTTAATAGAGAAGTTTTCAAAGAAAGTGTTAAGAACATTAGCCTAGTAGGGTCTGAGAGAAATATACTTTAAACTAACCTGAATGTTCTCTTCTAAAGGCTCCAGAACATGTTAGTTTTGACAAAATTTCAAATCAAAGATTTGAAACTGGTGGCATTCCCAGTTGTACTCTGATCAGTAGTTCCTCACTGATGATCATGAAATTTTCTTCCTGTTTTCTCCTCTCATCTGCAATATGTAACTTCTAACAGCTCTTCCTTTTAGCTGTAGCAAAAACAGGCCTTGTTGCCTAAAGGAAAGAAACTAATACTAAGAAACAACAGATTTTAATGGCTGTCTAGTCCAAAATATGGGTTACTCTAAAATATTAAAATTGCAACCATGAATTCCCTTTGAATTCCTGAAGGTTTTTCTGCACTTTGCCAGCCCTTATCCTGAAATACATGAAGATAACAAAAGAATGACAAATATAAACTGCAGATGGTTTTTTTCCCCTTTCTCTCATTTCATTCATTTTTAATGCAGATGATGGTATCTTTGGGACTTAGAGCCATATTTGACAGCTTTTTCATGTTTATTTGGACTGTGAGTTATGCTACAACTTGGATTTGAGGCACTATTTCCAAGAATAAGTCATTTGCAATCCATGTATTTCTTAGCGGCTAAGATGTGAATAAGTAGGTTTTATTGTTTCTTTCGATTTACAGCCTTCTATAAGTATGTCTTCTTTTAAACAAAGGCTCAGTTTTCTTCGGATTTTAGTCAAAAAATATTTGACTGTATTTCTGGTGTTAGTGCAGCATTGCTGAAGAGTGTTATGACAAAGAAACTATCAAAATGAAATCCCATTGTTTAGTTTAAGAAGTAAAAATCCTTCAAGTACATAAATAACATATCTTGTGTATTTATGATACTAGCTCCTTCATTAGCGTTTGTCTCAGGACTAGTCCCCAGTGTTCTTCACGGTCTTGGTGCACCGTAAAGGCCCAAGTCTCACTAAAGGAAGCAGTTGATTTCCTCAGGTCTTTCTGAAGGATAAGACAAGCCCTTGCTATCAAGGAAAGCTGCTCTGCATTATGATAGACCCTTCTAAGTAATACAGAACATAGAATATATGAATATAGGCTATTTCTTCTCTTGCAAAATGAATTTCATTACAGACATTTTGCTTGTAAAAAAACCCAAATAATTCTGGATGACATTTAGTTTTCTTCAGTGTGTCAGTTAAAACAAACAAACAAAACCCCCCCAAAAAACCCATATCCCTCATTCCTACATTGCTAATACCACACTCTCACTGCTCAGATAATTTCTCTTCTTCCTTTGTGGTGAGATTTGATGCGGGAATGGACATTGGGAGACCAAAATGCTCAGAAATGATTGGTATACTCTCTCCTTTTTCCCTTTGTCGCAAAGAATACGAAGTGTCATATCCTCTTTAAAATAGATCCCATCTTTTTTTTAAAAAAAAAATAATGTTCATTTATTTTTTTGTGGGGGTGGGGGTGGGGGTGGGGGAGTGGCAGAGAGAGAAGGAGACACAGAATTCAGGGCACGCTCCAGGTTCTGAGCTGGCAGCACAGAGCCCGACGCGGGGCTCGAACCCACAAACTGAGATCATGGCCTGAGCTGAAGTCAGATGCTCAACCGACTGAGCCACCCTGTGCTCCTAAAATAGATATCATTTTGAAAGTTTGTTTTTAAATCCTCATAAAACATTTTTTCAAGTCTGCATAACTCAGAAAGTATTTACTTTTCTTATCCTCTTTGTGATTACTTGTTATGCAGTAGGCCCAGTGCTTAGTATTAAGGTAATGAATACATCTTATTGATATCGGAAATTCATTTTCTTTGTCCTGACATGTTTCAGTTTTGAAGAATTTAAAAAATCTGTTACTTTATTGGCAAATCTAGTCCAAATTGGCCAATTCTTTGAGACCTTACAGAGCCTCACATATCTTTCGGTTTAACTACTCTTTTTGGCGCTAAATATATACATGGAAATCTCTCAGAGAGCAAGGACCAACCATGGCATTTCTGGTATTCATGATCATATCCAAACATGCATGAAAAATTCTAGTCCCAGATCTGGCTATGTAACTTTAAATATATCTTGATCTCACTTTCTCCATAAATAAATACATAAACAAGTAAATAAATGGGATATGTAGATTCCTGCTTTAATATAGCAAAAGAGTTCATCAGTTTTTTTCTACAGTGGGTTGTAAGAATTGGCCAGATATTGTGTATTAATTATATCAAGCAAAGAAAATTCTGCTGTCTAGAAAAGGATAGATGAGTAGAATTTTCTCACTTTAAAGTTTTTCTTTTTTTATTTGGACTTTAAAATGAAGACATCTGCTACCGTTTATCCTATAGTGAGTGCAGGAGATTACCATGTGATGAAAAAGTAGCTTATTGATATTAATTAATAAAATTGGAAATAGCCAATAATTAATGATTCTACTTCTTGAGTGTTTTGGTAATCATGAATGTTTATAAGTTTCTTACACTATTCAGACTTGGTGTTAGAACGGATTTTCTTTACTGTAAATTCTGCCACTTACTATGTAAGAGATGCAACTCAGAATATCTGAAACTCTTCCATTACGTATTGGAACTAGCACACAGCGATTTATGTGTGCATAGAAATGCATTAGAATAAATAGAACAGGCTAGAGTATTTGGATCAACTTGCTGGTTAAAAACAATTTAGATAGCTCTGAAAATAACAAATATTTTCTTAAGAATATAGAAGAAGTTATTAAATAGCCTAGAGCAGACCAAAGTTGCCACTAGAAAGAATGGGAAAAGCTAGGTAAAACATACTTTAAGATCTGTTTGAAATCATCCAGACCTATTGAGGTAATGACATTAAGAGACCACAATTCTGGAGAAATGGAAGTCATAGAGAGAAGAGCCCAGCTCTCTGTCATAGTTTATCCCAAAAAGAATTTGCCAAATCTTCATGCTGGGTAAGAAGCTGAAAACCAGGCTGAAGATAGCTAGCTGCCAAGAACCAGAGAAGTAAGCAGAGCTTTAGCAATCAGACAGTTTTAAGATACAAACTTTTCAGGGCAGGCAGGATTTGACGTGCCAACATTGAGGAGAGAGGGGAGGTGCTGAGAAGTGAGCCAAATCCTCTCTTTTTCTCCCCTTATAGCATTTAGTGAATTGTTAAGGTGCTTAGAGAAAGGGACTAAGAACCTAAAAGAATACTTGAAAATTTATACAGTTATCATGAGTCTCCTGGTGAAAAGAAGACAAAAATGGGAGTTCTTGACCGGCAAAGAAGGTGGGCCTTTACTAAACACTCACAGGCCCTTGGCTGAGATCTCTAAGAGCTAAAGTGGGAAGCTGTGGTCGAACAGAAATACCCATAGCTTCCCCCAAACTGTACCACACCTTTGAGTCACTTCACTCCCTAATTGAATAAAGGATCCGTTCCATCATAGCCTGCCTAAGAAAGGACAGGCTCAATTCTATCTGAAAGAAGAGAATATTATTCAATGGCTCTAAATGTTTCATGAATAATAGTCAGCACTTAATAAAAAAAAAAGACAAAACTAAGCATACCAAAAAAAAAAAAAAAAAAAAAAAAAGGAACAGCAAAACCAGCAATAGCAACAAAGCACAGATGATCCTGGTGTTGTAGCTATAAGACTAGAGACTTACAACTTAATATGTCCAAGAGCATAGATAACAAAAGGAAGAATTTCATCAGATAGCTGTTATCTAGTAGAAAAGAAACACATGGAAATTTCTGAGCTAAAATGCGATAATGGGAACCAATGATTCAACATATGGAGTTACCTACAGATGGAACAGATGATTAAAATGATGAGTAAAATAGTAGGTGAGTAAAATTAATCTGGGCCGAAGAAGGAGAAAAATGTGCGTGGAAAGTATAGAAGAAAGTGTTAAAGACATACAGGATACTGTTAAAACAACTAATACACATGTAATTGGTGTCACAGAAGAGAAGATAGAGGCAGGAGCAGTATTTTAAGAGATAATGGTTGAGAATTCCCCCACCGTATGAAAACTCAAAGAAGTATTATGAATCCAAAGCAAATTAAATATGAAGAAATTCATACGTCCAAATATCCCAGTGAAACTTGGAAACAGCGACAAAGACAAAGGAAAAAGTCTTGGAAGGAGAGAGGTACAGGAATATTGAGACTGATAGCTGGCTTTTAAGGAGAAACCAAAGAAATGTGGTAATACAGTGGAATGACATCTTGAAAGAAATTAAAGAAATAACTGACTCATAGACTTCATCATAACTGAAAATATCCTCAAAAAAAAAGGTTACATAAATTTACTTTCATTCTAACAAAAACTAAAGAAGTTATTACCAACAAATCCACACTTAAAATTAAAAAAAAAAAACAACATTAAAAAGAAATTCCTTTGACAGGTGATTGGTCACATTTGGTAGCTAAGAAATGCATGAGGGAATAAAGCCCTAGAAAAACTAAGTATGTGGGTAGATACCTATTGTACAAAACAATGGTATTAATGTATTAAGATGCATAAAATTTATGTGGAGTTAAAATGCATGACAGAAATAACAATAAGAGGAATGGGGTAACTAGATTAAATGTGTTATAAAGTCAGTGCGTTTTCAGCCAAGACGTAAAGAAATAATTTATTTCTGACTTTAATAAATCACATTTACATATTGTAATCATGAAATTCATTGTAAAGAATGTATAACTAATAAGCTAATTAAAAGAAAATGAATCAATAATGAAATAATTAATTTCCAAGAGGAGACAAAATAACATAAAACAAGTGGGACAAATAGAAAGAAATAGTAAAAGCTAAATATAAAATCAACTATGTCAAACAATACATTTAGTAAAAGTAGACACAATGCTCCAATTAAAATAGTACTATAAGACTAGATTTTTAACAATGCTCAAATTTACTGACAAAAACACTTTAAACACAGAAAGGTTAAAAATAAAAGGTTGGGAAAAGATTAGGCAAAAGGAAAGCTGATATATCAGTAAGAGAAACAATGTATGACAAGAAATATAACAAGGTAATTAGGAGAACTTCCTAATGATGCAAAGGTCAACGTACTAGAAAGACATAACAGTGTTCCATTCATATGAACTTCACAGTAGGGATTCAAAGATATAAGATAAATATAGATAGAATTACTTTAAAAATGACAAACCTAAAATAATAAAGACTTTAATAGACCACTCCCAATGACTGGTAGTACAGGCAGATTTTTAAAAATCAGCAAGTATATGAGGAATACAAATATTGCGGTAAGCATAATTACCATAGTTGACGTGAATATATCACTGCCTCCAACAATGGCAGAATATACAACATTCTCAAGTGCACACAGAATATGAGTGTACTCAGTTTTGGAAAATGTTTCATGTGCATGTGTAATATTTATGTATTCAGTTATTATTTAGATACTAAGAAATGCAATTCAAAGAAATCCATAAGCCAAAGAAGAAATATTAATGAAAGTTAGAAAATATTTTAAAATAATTAATTATGGAAATATCACATATCAAAGAATGGATGTGACTAAATCTATGCTTCAAGAAAAATTCACATTGTAAACTTAATATATTCTGTTTATAAGTATCCATTATATTTAAATAGTCACTCTAGCAATTGAAAAAAGAGCAAATTAAATATAATAAAGTACAAGGAAGAAAATATAAATAAGTGCAGAATTGTAAAATTGAAAATAAATGTATAATAAGAAATCAACTAATAGAGAAAGTTATTTGAAAATATGTAAAATGTTCACACCCATGGTAAGACTGACCAAGAGAGAGGTACACAAAAATTGGCATTCTTAAAAGTGAAAAAAGAGTATCAATAAAGGTCCTATAGATACTGAAAATAAAATAAGAGTATATGATAAAGGATATTTTGCCAGTCAGTTTGAAACTCTGCACAGAATAGATAACATCCTAAAAAAATAAAATATCCAAAACAAACAAGAATTAAAAAAAAACACATAATGTTATCATATTAAATTCATGGAAATTTCAGTCCATATACCTTTATGGTGAACTTTCCTAAACACTAATTTTATGCAAAAATATCCAGAGCAAAGAAAATAGAAACATTTATTTATTTATTTATTCATTTATTTATTTAATGCTTATTTATTTATTTTCTCGAGAGAGAGAGAGAGAGAGAGAGCGAGAGAGTGAGAGAGCAAGCATGAGCAGGAGAAGGGCAGAAGTAGGGGGAGACAGAGAATCCCAAGCAGGCCCTGAACTGCCAGGACAGAGCCCAATGCGGATCAAACTCACAAACTGTGAGATCATGACCTGAACCAAAATCAAGAGTCAGATCCTTAATGGACTAAGCTATCCCGGTACCACTTTAAAAAAAGTTTTTTAATGTTTATTTATTTTTGAGACAGAGAGAGAGACAGAGCATGAACAGGGGAGGAGCAGAGAGAGAGGGAGACACAGAATCAGAAGCAGGCTTCAGGCTCTGAGCCATCTGCCCAGAGCCCGATGCGGGGCTCGAACTCACGGACTGCGAGATCGCGCGATCGTGACCTGAGCTGAAGTCGGACGCTCAACCGACTGAGCCACCCAGGCGCCCCCTGGTACCACTTTTAAAAATTAAATCCCAGTTAATTAGCATTTAATGTAATAATGGTTTTAGGAGTAAAATTTAGTGATTCATCACTTACATGTTGTACCCAGTGCTCATCCAAACAAGTGCCCTCCTTAATGTCCATCACCCATTTGGCCCATCTCCCTACCCAACATCCCTCCAGTAACTCTGAGTTTGTATCCTGTACTTAAGAGTGTCTTAAGTTTGCCTCCTGTTTTTATCTTATTTTTCCTTCCCTTCCCCTACATTCATTTGTTATATTTCTTAAATTCCACATATGAGTGAATCATATGGTATTTGTCTTTCTCTGACTGACTTAATTCACTTAGCATAATACTCTCTATTTCCATCCATGTTGTTGTAAATGGCAAGATGCCATTCTTTTTGACAGCTGAGTAGCATTCCATTGTACATATAAATCACCTCTTCTTTATCCATTCATCAGTTGATGGATATTTTGGCTCTTTCCATACTTTGGCTATTGTTGATAGTGCTACTATAAACATTGGGGTGTATGTGCTCCTTCGCATCACCATGTTTTTATCCTTTGGATAAATACCTAGCACTGCAACCTCTGGGTGGTAGGGTAACTCTATTTTTAATTTTGGGGGGAACTTCCATACTGTTCTCCAGAGTGGTTGCACCAGTTTTCATCCCCACCGACACCGCAAAAGTGTTCCTCTTTCTCTGTATCCTCGCCAACATCTCTTGTTTCCTGAGTTAATTTTAGCCATTCTGACAGATGTGAGGTGGTATCTCATTGTGGTTTTGATTTGCATTTCCCTGAATCAAAAAGGCATAGGGTATCAGAATAGAGTAAAAAACAAAAACAAAAACAAAACAACACACACACAAGATCCATCTTATCTGTTGCCTACAAGAGACTCATTTTAGACCTAAAGCCACCTGCAGATTGAAAGTAAGGGAATGGGGAACCATCTATCATGCTAATGGACATCAAAAGAAAGCCAGAATAGCCATACTTCTATCAGACAAACTAGATTTCAGAACAAAGACTGTAACAAAAGATGAAGAAAGTCATTATATCATAATTAAGGGACCTATCCACCAAGAAGATCTAACAATTATAAATAGCTATGTCCCCAAATTAGGATAACCCAAATATATAAATCAATTAGTCACAAAAATAAAGAAACTTATTAATAATTATACAATAACAGCAGGGGACTTTAACACCCCACTTATAACAATGGACAGATCATCTAAGCAGAAAATCAGCAAGGAAACTGGTTTTGAATGATACCCTGGATCGGATGGACTTAAAAGATATATTCAGAACATTTCATCTAAAGTTCCAAAATACACATTCTTCTGGAGCACACATGGAACATTCTCAGAATAGATTACATGCTGGGTCACAAATCTGCGCCCAATAAGTTAAAAAAGATTGATTTTAATCATGCATATTTTCAGACCACAACACTATGAAACTTGAAATGTGGTTGAAATCAACCACAAGAAAAATTTTGAGAAGATCACAAATACTTGGAGATTAAAAAACATCCTATTAAAGGATGAATGGGCTAACCAACAAATTAAAGAGGAAATCAAGAAGAACACGGAAGCCATTGAAAATGAGAACATGATAGTCCAAAACCTTTGGGATGCAGCAAAGGTGGTCCTAAGAGGGAAGTATGTAGCAATTCAGGCCTTCCTAAAGAAGGAAGGAAGTTCTCAGATACACAACCTAACCTTGCACCTCAAAGAGCTGGAAAAAGAACAGCACATAAAGCCCCAAAACAGCAGAAGAAGGAAATAACAAATATTAGAGCAGAAGTCAAGATATTAAAATAAAAAAAAATATATATATATACGTACATATACGTATATATATACATATATATATAGTAGCACAGATCAACAAAACTAGGAGATGGTTCTTTGAAAGAATTAACAAAATTAATAACCCCCAGACAGATTTATCAAAAAGAAAACGGAAAGGACCCCAATAAATAAAATCATGCATGAAAGAGGAGAAATTGCAATCATTTTAAAGGGCTATCATAACCTTTTTATCAAAATATGACAAGGATATTAGAAGAAAATTATAAGGCAGTTTCTCTCAGGAAAATAGATATGAAAATAGAAAAATTCTAAATCAAGTATTAGCAAATTGAGTTTAGCAATATTCAAAAATAATAAATATACCATAATCAGATAGATTTATCCAGGAGAGATAGGTTGGCATAAAGTTTAAAAATTATTTAGTATTATCACACAGATTAAAGGAAGAAAATATACATTTATTTCTATACATTCAGAAAGGGCATTTGATAACATTAAACGTTTAGTACTCATTTATGGTAAAACTCAGCAAACCAGGAATCTCAAAAACTCCTTTATTCCAATAAAGATTATCTATAAAAATCTGCATTAAGCATTATATTTGATAAAATATTTAGTATTTATTCCAAAATTGGGAGAACATAAAGATGCCTACAAAATAATCACTTCTCCTCAGCATTTTACTAGATGTCTTGGCCTATGCAATAAAGTAAGGAAAAAAAACAGTTCTGAAGTATTAAATATGAAAAATAAAATTTTTATTATGTATGGGTGGCTTCATTTTATAAATGAAAAACCTAACAGTGGCCATGAAGAACTTGCTACATTTAACAAGTAAATTTTAAAGAGTCCCTGGACAGAACTCAATATAACAATTCCGTTCCATTTCTATATAGTGGCAGCAATCAGAAAACTATAAAAAAACCATGGAAAAAATCAAGAAAATTTACACAAATGAAGGGGTACCCCGTGCTCATGGATTGGAAGACTGATTATAGTATGCCTATCAATTCTACCCAAATATATCTATAGATGCCCATATACCGATGTAATTCAAATCAAAATGAGAATCTATTTTATTGTGGAAATTAACAAATTTATTCAAATTAATTCTAAAATTTGTACCTAAATATAAAGTGCTAAATATACCCAAGACAATATTGAAAAAAAGAACACAACTTTTAAAGAGGATAAAAATTGGCAGTCTTGCACTACTGCATATTAGGTTTTATTGCAGGGGCCAAATAATTAAGAAAGTGTCTTAGTGTAAACACAGACAAAAAGACCAATAAAACAAAGTAAAGAGTTCAGACACAAACTAGAACTTTCATAGTCAAATGGCTTAAGACAAATGACACAGTGACACAGTAGTGAAAAAATATTGTTTAATAAAAGTTGCTAAATTGATTGGCTATCTATTTGGGGGGGAAATGAACCTTGACCATGCTTCACGTGGTACAGAAAAATCATTTCCAGTGGATCACAGAGCTAAATGTGAAAGGTAAAATAATAGGAGTAAATACAGTAAAAAATAAAGTAAACCGTAGGAGACCGTCTTTATGTCCTTAGAGTAGGCCACAATTTCTCATGAAGGACACTAAAAACGTTAACCATAAAAGTAAAACTTGATAAATTGGACTTCACTAAAATTAAGACCTGGGTTCACCAAAGTCACCCTTAGCACATAAACCAAGTGCTTTAGTCCAATCAGGCTGCTGTTACAAAATACCACAGGCAAAATGGCTTATAAATAATGTGCGTTTATTTCTCACAATTCTGGAAGCTGGAAGTCAAAGATCTGGCTGCCAGCATGGTTCTGGTTCTTCCAGTTTGCAGCTTGCTGACTTTATGGTTCAACTTCACATGATAGAAGGGGTAAGGGAGATCCTCAGGCCTCTTTTTTATAAGGGCTTTAATCCCGTTCATGAGAGCTCCACCTTCATCACCTTATCACCTCCCAATGGTCTCACCTCCTAATATTGTCACCTTGGGCATTCTGCTTTCAACATATGAATTTAGGGGGTGGGGTGGTTGGTGAGGAGGACAGAAATATTTAGGCCATAGCACCCAGTCTAATCCTGAGAAAAACATAGGACAGATTTCAATGGATAGGCATCCTATAAAATATCTGCCCAGTACTTATCAAAAGTTGTCAAGATGATCAAAAATAATGTCTGGGAAACTGTCATGTCCAAGAAGTGCCTAAGGAAACGTGACGATTAAGTGTAATGTGGATGCTGAATGGGATCCTGGAAAAGGAAAAAAAAAAAAAGGAAATTTGAACAAAACATGGACTTCAGTTAATAATAATAAGGGAATGGTGTAAAGGTTTTAAACAAGATCATTAAAGAATTTTACCTGACATATATGTAAAGAATATATTTTTCCAGTATATATAAAATATTTCCAAAATCTAACCATATACTGTCGACAAAGAAAATCTTAAGAACTTTCAAAAGAAATATAATACAGATTACTTTCTGTGACCATAGTATGATCAGGCTACAAATTCATATTTAAGAGATAATTAGAAAAACATTACAGGCTAAGAAATAATTTCAGTACTCAAAACACATAAGCCAAAGACAGATTCATAATAGAAATCAAAATTTTTGATCTCAATGATAAAAAATGCCACATTTTAAAAGTTTTGGAATACAGTTAAAATAATGCATAAAAACAAAGGACTATTAATGAGTATATTAAAAAAATAGAAGGGTGAAAAATTAATCAGTACAGCATCTATTAAAAATGTATTACATATAGCATAGTGCATATTATATACACACACACATAAAGATGAAGGCAAGGAAAAGATACAGAATGTAAGTATACATTAATAAGATAGAAATCAAATAAGCAATTGAAAGAAAGGTTAATCCTTTGAAAAAAAAAGAAAATTGATGGACTTTCGGTGACACCAATCAAGAAAAAGATAAATCTCAAGTTACAATGTTAGGACTAAAACAAGGGAAAACCAAAATAGATGTTACGTATTAAAAAGATAGAAAGAGTTTTTAAGAATAATTTTTTGCCAATATATATAGAAATGCATATGAAATAGAGACATTATACAGAAAATATAACATTAAAACCTATTCAGGAAGAAATATGAATGAATAATATTAAAGAAACCTAACCAATGGTTGAGAATATTCCCACAACTTTGAGGTACCTGGGTGGCTCAGTCAGTCAAGCATCTGACTCTTGATCTTGGCTCAAGTCTTGATCTCACAGTTCCTGGGATTGAGCCCATCATCTGGCTCTGTGCTGCTGACAACGCAGAGCCTGCTTGGGATTCAGTCTCTCCCTCTCTCTGCTCCTTCTCCATTTGTACTCTCTCAAAAATAAATAAATAAACTTAAAAAAATAGATATTCCCACAAATTTACTCCAGGATCAGACAGCTTCACTAATGAATGGTATCAGTAATTTATGAAACTTAAATTCTATTGTAGGAAAAAAGGAAGGACGTAAAGAGATTATTCCAACTAAATTGATAACAAATACAAATTCTGTGCAAAAAAAAAAAGGAAACTACAAATTAATTCTATTCAGGTACATCAACATAACACAAAATATTTGCAAATTAAGATCTAGGGCAATATATTAAAAGGGTTATATAATGACAAAATTGGGTTCATTTTAGAAATGAAAGGAGGCTTTAACTTTAAAAAAACTACAGACTATCCACTAGATTAACAAACTAAAGGAGAGAAGTCCTATAATAATTTCGGTAGCTGCACAAAATATTTGGAAAAATTTAACATTCATATTAAAACTCTTAGCAAACTAGAAAAAGTAACTGTGATTTTTAAAAACTTCACACCATTTCATAAGGTAAAATTTATTAGTGTTCCACGTGCTTTCTCAAAAAACATAACATCCAGGCATTTTGCTACCTAAACAAGTTTGAAAACTAGCAATTTGATATCATCTCATTTTATAGAAAACATTGCTCTTTCAAGAAACTCCAACTAATTCTTACTTTATATGTCAGATTCTTGCTTCCATTTCCTAAGGATAAGTGGTACAAATACTAAAGAAAAAAAAACTGTTCATTTATTTTTCAAGCACTTAGTCACAGTTCTTTTTCCATTTTTTTCTTTCCCTTTTTACCTCAAATAAATCATCTCTATTTTCTTAGGGGAAGAATGAATATTTGGCTATTATCTCACTATAAGTATAAATCCTCAGTTTATTCTCATTTGATTTTAACCCCTATTAGTGCATGTGTATGGTTGCAGATGATCACATCTCAATTTCCACGCTCATATCTTAGTGTCTAGGATCAGTCACACCTGAAAGACGGTGCCTTTGGAAAGAAATTATTGTCCTTGTAAATAGTTCCCATAAAGCTGCCTATTTGATGAAATAGAGGACCTATGTGTCTCCTCTGTATCAGATTATGTGAAGATAAAAAAGGGAATGTATGGATGTTAAATGACACAGCAGAGAAGAAGTGCAAATCTGTGAGTCTGCTCTAGGAAGTATCATATTTAGAAGAAAGTCTGTTTGCACAGAAAATTCCTGAAATTGCTCAGAAATCAAGTCAGTGTGTATCACGAAAAGGAGAGGACTAAAAACAGAACGGACATTTGGAACTACACATATGGTATGCAGCAGTTAGAACCCCAGGTCTCCACCTCCACCTTGCATAATCAGATGGATAGCCATCCTCTACACTTGCAGGAGGGAAGAAGTCTGTTTTCAGGAGAAAATGAACCAGAGATTTCTGACTCTAAGACACCCTGGCCAAAGAGATGTAAAGAGATGTCATTATAAACATCTTTGTGCTGAAGGGTGAGTTTCCAGTCTATTCCCCAGGCTGGCTCCTAAGCAAGGCAGAGACTTGTGCCCCTAACACTACTAGCCATCTCTAAAGAAGAGACTGTCCATCTTTTTTGATAAACTGAAAGTTCCAGAGACAAGATCCACAGTCCTATGTGCATAGGTTGGGATGGAAGGTCTTGCTAGCACACCCCTGTCACTAGAATGAAACTCCATGGCTTATATAGCCTCATGTCCCAGGCAGTTTTTAGTGTCTTACTTACTCTTAAATGTTCATAAACAAAGATCATCAGATATTTGGAGTAAACCTGCACCATGGATAGCAGAAAACAAATAAAAAGAAAAAGGGATACAAAGGAAATGGAGACAATGCATGGATAGAGTCCAAAAAAAATAAGATTATTGTGCCAAGAGTTGTAATAGAAAATACAGAAATTCTGAAAGGAGAGAAATGGGAAAAACGAGAGAGGAAATTACCTAATAAATATATATATTTTAAATTATCGATGCTGACATGCATGCCTCTCCAGAAAAAAAAAATGTCCATCTAAAAAGTCCAGCAAAATTAATGAAAACAATATATCCACATTAAGGCACAACACAGGAGATTTTAAAACACCAGGGGTATAGAGAAACTGCTAAAAGCTTCCAGAGCAAAAAAGTACATTGATGTGTTTACTTTGAAAATCATGTATAAAAGTATATGAAATAAAAATGTCAGTGGATTCTCCATAGCAGAATTGGAAGCAATGTCGAAATTCTGAGCGAATATGAATTTCAACCAAGATTTGAGAGCTAAGTCTCTAAAATTTTACCCTTTTCCATTATTTTTCATGGAGCTGGTGTAACGTCTCTGTACTAGAATGAGGCAGTAAATCAAGAAGAAGCAGGACATTGGGGAATCAACCCAGAGGCAGGGTGACGAAATCTCCCCAATGATGAGAAAGGGAAATCCCATAGTGATACTTGTACAAAGCCAAGAGAGTAATCAATCCAAATGGAGAAGCAGAACTGGAGGGTGCGATATTGCAATTTATGAGAAACACGTTAAACCACAGAAATTCAGCTGAGTAAATTTGAAGATCTAATGGCTTAATTGAGCAATTCACAAATGGGGTAGTATCCCATCTAGCAAGTAGAGTTTGCTCTGAGGAGTTGTACAAAATGGAAGGATTTTACAGGAGGAGGGTGGGGCAAGGAGTTATTAGCAAAAGAAAAGAAAGGATTGTTTTAGGCAAGGTCACCTTCCCTTAGGAGGAAGGGCAGGGAGTCTTTTCATTCAGATTACCTCACGTTCCTTTGGGGGACAAAGAGGGAACAGGTGACAGATTATGTCAATGGTACTTGGAGAAAATTTCCAACTGACCAGTTAAGACTACCTTTCTGGGAGAGGTTGAAACAATTAGGTTGGTATGAAGTTCCAGTTTGGTGACTCAGAAGTGACACTGTTTTAGGCCTGTGGTTTTCTTTTTAACAATACATGTATTTGGTTATTCAGATGACCAAAATACATTTGTCAGATATATTTGGTTTTCACCCATAGTTCCTGGCTCATACCTCCCCAAACCCTTGGAATTTCCTCCACAATAAGAGCAATGGGAACATCTTTTTTTCTAATTGGTTTCTGGTGCTCAGTTCTTGAAAATGGTTCAGAACCATCAAGGTGAAAAAAATGTCGTTACTCATTATAAGCCTTTTCCAACACGACGGTTTATGTTAAAGAGGTGACTTTTGGAATGCACCTAAGGGTGGAAGCAGATTGCCAGGGGGATCAACCATGAATAGAGGGTTGGAATTTTCAGTCCTACCCCCTGATTTCTAGGCCAGTAAGAGGGGCTGGAGGTTAAATCAATCAACAATGGCCAATGAATTGATCAATCAAACCTATGTAATGGAACCTCCATAAAACCCCCAAAGGATGGGATTTGGGAGCTTCCAAGTTAGGGAACCAGAATCCTTCTGCATATCAGAGTGCCAGGCACCAAGCTCCAGGAGGACAGAAGCTCCTTTTTTGGGAACTGGCCCTATGTGTCTCTTCCTCTGGCTGTTGATCCATATCCTTTGATCTCCTTTCTAGTCAATCAGTAATCTAGTGATAAGTAAATGGGTTTCCTGAGTTCTGTAAGCCTATCTAGAAAATTAACCAAACCCAAGTACAGAGTCATGGAAATCTCTTATTTATAGCCAGTTGATCAGAAGCTACGATGATGGGGAGCCTGGGTGGCTCAGTTGTTTAACTGAGCTCTCAACCTGTGGAATTTGATGCTATCTTCAGGTAATTAGTATCAAAATTGAGTTGAGTTGAATTCTCAAATACCCTACTGGTGTCCAAGAATTGCTTGTTAGCATGGAGAAGCCTACACACACACACACACACACACACACATTGGAGTTGTATCCAGGAACCTAAAAGGAGGGCACTGAAAAGGTATCTCTAGGAAAAAGAAGAAATATGGAATTGATACATTTTCGATGGACTCTCATGGAACAATTAGAGGAGGCAGGAAAATTGATGAGGATATGCAAAGAAAAGCAAACAAATGAAAAAAAAATAAGTAAATAAAATGAAACTATAATTACTTCTAGGGGAGAAATTAGCCACAGGACAAAAAGTATTCTACAAGACATTCAGCAATGAACAATATTTACAGAGACATAATAATAGACACTGAATACTGATGTGTCTCAAACATCTCACATTCAAATAACTTGATTAGAATTTATACAGGTGAGAGAACAAAAATCTATAACTTTTTGAGCCTGGAATTTAGCTCCATATTGTATAGAAACAAAAAGCATTGTTTGCTTGGTTTTAATAAACTTTGAAATTCCTGGGAATGAAATGACCATGTAAATCAAGAGATGACAGTCCTGTTTGTGGCATTATGCTGACCAATACAGCATGCATAGATTAGTTTATATTTTTAGCTGCAACAATACCTTCTGTATTATGTTACTGGAGCATTGGCCAATGATGAAATCTCTAACTGATCCTTACTGTTAATTACTTTCTTTTATTTCCTGTTTATATTTAGGTTAAAGTTTTTTACTGAGAGTTTTAATTTTTTTATTATTTTTTTTAATTTTTATTTTTTTCAACGTTTATTTATTTTTGGGACAGAGAGAGACAGAGCATGAACGGGGGAGGGGCAGAGAGAGAGGGAGACACAGAATCGGAAACAGGCTCCAGGCTCTGAGCCATTAGCCCAGAGCCTGACGCGGGGCTCGAACCCACGGACTGCGAGATCGTGACCTGGCTGAAGTCGGACGCTTAACCGACTGCGCCACCCAGGCGCCCCAACTGAGAGCTTTTTAATTATACATGGGGGGAGATTGTGTTTCCTTGAATTTAACTTGGGATAGTGAGGCAGGATTTGCAAAGCATCTGCTGTAAACAGTGCTGTGGTTGTTAGAATTAAGAATTACTGCATTTACGAAGCAGGAAGACCACTCCTCAGTCTCTTTTCTACACCAACCTCTGGTGCTTCAGTATCCCTTTCTTCCTGATTTACCAGAATGTTCCTTGACTGACAATACTAGTCAATTATGATACTCCTTTCTATTGATTACTGAACCTGTCTTAGACCAGCAATCCAAGTATCCACTCCCAATGTATCTGAATTCATATGTATTTGCCACTTTCTAATAGAGGTGTACCACACTATGTGTTCATTATCCTCTCCTCACCAACCTCCTCTGAAGCAACAGGATTTTCTAAAGTAGTTCCAAGACTTAACCTTAAGAGATCAAATTTGGGGGCAACTGGGTGGCTCAGTCATTAAAGCATCCAACTCTGGATTTCGGCTCTCATAGTTGGTGAATTTAAGCCCCACATTGGGTTCTGTGCTGACAGCATCAAGCCTGCTTGGGATTCTCTCTCTCGCTCTCTCACTGCCCCTCACCCACTCATGCTCTCTCTCTCTGTCTCTCTGTATCTCTGTCTCTCTCTCACTCACTCATCAAAAATAAATAAAGAGGAGCGCCTGGGTGGCTCAGTCGGTTAAACATATGACTTCATGACCTCAGGTCATGATCTCACGGTTCATGGGTTCGAGACCTGCATTGAGCTCTGTGCTAACAGCTTAGAGCCTGGAGCCTACTTCAGATTCTGCGACTCCCTTTCTCTCTGCCTCTCCCCCACTTGCACTTTGTCTGTCTCTCAAAAATAAGTAAACATCAAAAAAATTGAAATAAAAAAGTAAATAAACTTAAAAAAGGAAGAGATCAAATTTCATTTTTCATTTTGAATTCTAATATAGCTCATTGTTTATAGATAATATTTCTGATAAATTACCATGATCTTCTCTTTTTCTACATAAGTAACCTTTCAAAACTGGCATGAAACAACCATTATCTTATTTGCTTATGATTCTGTTCTATTGGTCCACTGTGTCTTACTTGTGTTCTTGCATTTTTTTTTCTGGTCTAAGCCGTTTTGTGATCATTTAGTAGCTTGCCTCGAGCTAGATAGTCTAGGATGACCTTGGCAGTTGGCAAAGTTGTTCTAGTGGGTCTCAGTTGAGGCAGCTTGCCATTGCCACGTGTACCTCTCCTCCTCTGCTAGGCTAGCCTTCCATATATGATGGTCTCAAGTTTCCAAGAAGAAATCGGGAAGGGAAAGACCCAGTGTCAGCAATTTTTAAACTTTTGCCGGCTTTACATATACTAATGCCCTGCTGGCCAAATAAAGTCACAGGGCCAAGGCCACTATAAAGGATTAGAAAAATAGACTTCATCTTTTGCTGAGAGGAGCTGCAAAATACTGTGACCCAAATTTCATTCAGTATACCACCTTCCCCTGAATTCCTAGGGATTTTAGAATCTAATTATACAACTGTCATCATAACCTATTTTGTAAATATAACCTATGTTTTGTTCATATTCAATCTAATGACCCTTGTTTAAATCTTAAATTTAGGACTTTTCCCTAAATAAACACACACACACTCACACACACACACACACACACACACACACACACACACGGTGCCAACCCTCCAAGGGACCATAATCCTATTCTCTAGCGGGTTTGCATTATCATTTATTTCTGCTCCTTTATTTCTGCAAGTTAGACCTTGCTTCCTTTAGTCCAGAGTAGAAAGCTACAATACAGCACTCATTTAAAACTTAATTCTGTATGTGAGTTTTAATCACCAGATGCCTCTTATTTCGAGGGGTTTAGATATCTTAGTAAAGGTAAGGCTGCAGTCACAAGGCTGACATCCGTGGCTGGCATTTGTTTGGTCATTTAGTTAACTGTGCCAGGCATAAACAACAGACAGGGAACATAACTGAGAAGAACGCGTACATTTTCCAAATTAGTTATAGAGAGAGTTCATCAAAGTAGGTGCCTTTATGAAGATTACCAAATGCTAACCTAATAAAAAAAATTCCTATGGAATACCATTTAAAAATGAATAAGCACCCAAGAAAACATTGGGTTCCCTCCATACTTTTCACATTATGTAATGTTTTTTTAAATCTAATTTGTTTATGCCTGGCTTAATCCTTTGACTTCACTGAAGGAAGTTTGTAACTCACCCTTATCTATACCTTGAAATAAAATACCATGCAGGATGGACAGCACAGGTTTAGATAGCCCAAAGTCTTTCCTGTGGTAGTAGTGTTTCTTTATGCAGCTATAAATAGGTCTTTTACATACCTAAAATTGTCAGAAAATGAAAAGGATGGACTTAGGTGGGGCTTCTGGTCTTTTAAAGAGCAAATTCATTTTGCCATTTCTCCAACTCTCATTTCACTATAGGTCCAGTGTAAGAGGATATGCATATGTAATAGAATTTAAAGTAAGAAAACAAGTCACTTAAATCAACTTGACTATATTTTCTACATTTTAAAAGCATGCTTTTCATTCTGCCTTGACAGAAAAGAGAACCTATTCTCTCCCAAAAGATGACAAAGTATCATTCGAAAACCAAATACAATCCTTAGAATTAATCTGAAGTTGTACCCATCCAGGGGCTTGTTTTACAAACCAATTCAATTCAGTTCTTGTAAACTGCTATAGTTAAAGGGGCCACATCACCTTCCCTGGATTGCCGGTGTTTAATACTGAAATTTAAATGAACTAAAGATTTAAAACATATTTCAAATAGTCTCATTACAAATTCAATTAAACATAACCATTTTAAATCATAGAATATTGTAGAATATCATATTCTAGTGTATATACCAGTGTAATGTATAACTGGTGAAATTTAATTTTTTAATTTATATTGCTATTTCAAATATATGTATTGAAAATGAAAATTACAGTCACTGTCTTTAAAACATAGTCATTGGTGTTACAAGGTATTTAGGGGCATCCCAACATTTATTTTTGATTTATTTAATATTGTTCTTAACAGGAAACTTATTAGATTATAATATTAGATAGTGTGACTTTCATCACATCAAAGGAATAATGATATTATACATTTTGGTGTCTATCATATTAGGAAAAAATTCCTCAGATTTTTTTATTTTACAGATGAAGAAAAGTAAGCTATAAGATGCTTATTAAAGTTTCAGAGCAAATTAGAATGTGTCTTAAGATTGACAACTTAATTCAAGACTGCCTTTACTTATTTTCAGATGTAGAATTTTTACTGGGCATTTAAATTTCTGACAAATTGCCAAACACAATGGACAAGGCTTCTTAATGAGGTGTGGACTCCTGGTTGAAACTATAGGGTTAAAATTGGAGCACAGAGACCCCAATTAGCATCTTTAGATAAATGAGTTCCAATCCTGAGAGTGGTTTGTGGGAGGAATCCCAAACTCCTCTATATAAAAAATCCTGAATCAAGCAGAATTGAGAGTCAATCAAAGATGCATTTGCTTTGGTGATAGTTCAAAATTTTATGCAAAGGTTTGCTGGTGTCCTCTTGAGCTAAGAAAGAGGGAAAATATAGTACTAATGAATTTTTAGTGCTGAAAACATGAAATTTACCTTTAAGATGAGAGAGCAAATACATTTACCGTTTGTATTATCTGCACCTAGAATTTTTGCCCTTAAAGTGCCTCTTCTAGAACAATTTCTTTTAGTAGCTGTGCATGAAATTTCCATGGAAAATGAACTCAATTTACCTTGATTACTCTTTTACAATGCATATGTATCGCTACAGTCAGTCTTGTGAAATTGGTTCCTCGCGTACCTAATTTCATAATAACGTAATACCCTAAGGTAGCAACCTAGGAAATAAAGAACTGCATGTTTTATATTGGTATCGGTCAGGCTGACTTCATATCATCAGGAACAAGTGTGGACGGAAAAGAATAAAACTACAAGAGGTTTTGTAGCCGATAAAAATCGATTAGTCACACTCAGGCTATCCTATCATTCAGTTTCACCTTTTTCCTTTGTTTTCCCCCTTTTTCCTGTATAAAAAACAGTGAGGACAGTACTTACTCTCAAGAACTTCAGTCTAGTATGGAAAAAGGAATGGAAGCTAACAGTATGATTAAGGATATACTAATAAAAAACTGACTCCTTTGGGGTGCCTGGGTAGCTCAGTGGGTTAAGCATCCGACTCTTGACTTCAGCTCAGGTCAGGGTCTTCTGGTTCGTGAGTTCAAGCCCCGCACTGGGCTCTGTGCTGATAGCACAGAGCCTGCCTGAGATTCTCTGACTGCCTCCCTCTCTGCCTGTCCCCCACTTGTTCTCTATTTCTCTCTAAATAAATAAATAAAGCACTCTTAAGAAAAAAAAAAAACTGGCTCCCAACTTTGAGGGCCTTAAATGCAATCTGCTCAAATTCTAGGCAACATATACTCTAGGAAAACTTTATTCCATGAGAGGGCTCACTATTGCAATTCCTTATCAAAATTTGCTTTTACTATTGCCTTAACAGAAAAGAGAGAAATAGAGAGGAAGACATTGGGATGAAATGCTTCATCTAAGTCACTTCTTCACATAGTTACAGGCCATACTTACTTTCAAATGTATGGTGGTGGGAGGCAGGGGGTAATACATCCCAGAAGGAAAGGGTTCATGATACAGTGTTCACTAATGTCTGTTATCTTAATATGAAATTACAGATAAAGTGCCAAAAGTGGTAGAAATAAGATTTTTTTTTAAATATTACCAAAACAGAGGAGGTATTATTTAGAGGATAGTCTAAAGGATATCTTGAAGAATGATTAGGCATCTGTCCAGTGAAAACGGCTGTCCAGGGAGGAGGGATAATGATTGAAATGGCACCACATTCAAGGGAAAGAAGAGGCAGGATTTGATGTCTTTGAGAGTCAACCTGAGGAGCTTTTAATTCCATTCTGAGGAACTTGGAACTTTTCTTATAGGAAAAGGGGAGCTTCTTAGGGTTTTAAGTGGGGGAGTGGAGTGATAATATTTGTGTTTGAAAAATTACTCTTGTTGGAGAAGTGAGAACGGATTTGAGAAGAATGAGACCACAGGCTATTGTAGTCTAGGCAAGAGACAATGTGACTCTGAAGTACATCATCAAAGCATTGACATCGGAGATGAATTCGAGAGGCAGTAGGAGAGAGAAACCAGCAAAGTCATTGATAAGCTGCTATCCATTGGGGACTATACTGTGAAAAATATCATAAAGACATTAGATCTCTGCCTGTAAGTACTTTATAACCTAGCAGGAAATCAGACATATAAAGAAACAACAACTGTAAAGGTTTAATTTTCTGATAGGCAATGCTCCTAAGAGAATGCCATAAAAAAAATTGTAACCTTAGATTCTGGATTCATGCCAAATGCTGACTCTTTAATTGATATACCCCGGGGTTATTTCTTGGCTTTGTTTTCTTTTATTTCTACATATCAGCATTGAACTATTTCATATGTGTCTGGCAAAGAATATGTTCTTACCTGCAATGACCTGCATGGCAGTTCCTTCTGAACCGCCCATTTGCACACAGTCATCCTGAATATTATTGTCATCCAGATTCCCATGCTTCCGAAATAATGAATTTAATAAATTTCATTCCCTGACCATATCCTTGGAAGATGATATTTGAAACCTGGACACTTGATGGTGGAAGTTCAGTTGGGGTGCCGTTAAAATAGACAGAGATATTCCTCACGTCTTTAGCCTTTTATTCTGAAAGACCAGCTTAATTTGCACCATACATTATGTGTTCTTATCAGGGAGACAAACATAATACAAAAGGCATCGCAGTCTTCTTCCTGGTCTTCATTCTTTCGCTTTCTCATTTCTTTGCAGTCATCTCTGATCATTTTCTGTGTCCCCTTGCAAATAACTTCATATTTTCATGCCCTTTTCCTGCAGCAGCGTCTGAGGAGGTTCTGAAACCTCTGTGCTGCTTTCTTCCCGGCCACTGCGACTTCTGCTAAATAGGGAGGAGCTTTAGAAACTGTGGCGATTAGCTTTCGCACGCAGACGACCCCTCCTTTCTTAAGCAAATAAAACTTTATTATTAAATACTAGTTGAAATAAATATGCTATCATTTATGACATAGAAATTACTCATGCAGAGATCTTTAGGGGAATGCTATTTAGAGCAGTGGGAATTGACCTAATTATGCCCTGCTTTCTTTATGCCATTTACTTACGTTCGTGTCAATTTTTATATGACCACTTTAAATTTTAAGCCCTCAGAGGACAAGAATTCCACCTACATTACTCTATAACATTCAGCAGAGCCTCATTCATTAGCTCATACTGCTTTAATATTTTCAGTTTTGCTGATGAAATTGAAATTGTTTGAAATTTTGGAGCAATAGGGCTAATTCATCACTAAAAATGGGTTTTGGTTGGAAACAATTTTATTTACTTTATTAGATACCTATATGCAGTGATAAACATGGATAGTCCTAAAATATTCATTCTAGGTTCTCTATCACCAAAAGAAAGTGATTATATTTCTTTTTATCTTAAACTTTTTTTGCAAAATATTTGAAATAAATATGCAAATAATTCTCTGTAGTATTTAAAAAAATACAGTTCATTCATTCACAGACTCAATCTCCATATATTTGGAGGTAAAAAAGTTGTGCCATTAATATAATAATGAATCACAAAATCTGATTCAAGAGAGATCTTAGAAGCTATCTCTACTATAAAGATGAAAAACTAAGGCCACAAGAAGTCAAGTGTCTTTGACAAGGAGAAGCATGATTTAGTGGCAACAGCATTGGCTTGGGAATTAGAAAGCTCTAGTTTTATTTCTAGCTATGACAAATAGTTTTTATACATCTGGTTCCTAATATCTTGAAAAAAAGAGACAGGTTGTGTTGTCATTAAGTTCCCTTTCAATTTAAAAGTCCAAAATCTGAAGTTAAAGTCACACTAGGATTAAAAAGAGTAGTCAATGACTGCATTCCTGAGGGCTTAGGGGATCGATGTCAAATGGAGAAAAGTATCAGAATTAAACTCAGTAACAGCAGCACTGGGCAAGCCAAGAGCAGACAACATTAGGAAACAATTAGATGAGATGAATATGGTTGATGCCAAGAAGAATGCATGTGAGAGAGAGATCAAGTCAAGACTTGGCAGCCCAGGCAAGTCAGAGCATACAAGGCCCAGTGGCTAAGAAGTTCAGAAGCTGGTAAAACAAGAGAACACAAAGCAAGAATCATAACACAAAACCTTGTGTGATCTTGGGCTACCAGAGACTCTGGGTCTCGAGAAGTCTGCATAACCAGAATGGTTATACTTCAGCAAGTAAATATGGGGTGGAGGCTAAGCCTAGGGCTCTGAGTTGCAGGTCAAGCATAGTCTCAGAGCCTGAAATTACTGAGGACATTCCTCATTAGAGACCAGAAGGAGATGGGTTGGGAAACAAGGAAGATACTGACATGGAACGCCCCCTTCTCAAAAAAAAAATTAATGTTTATATTTTAATATAATATTTAATATTGTGGTATATTGTATATGTTAAAATGTCCCTCACCTTCACATCTCATTAGAAAAGAGTTCAGTCACTGACTCCTGAGTGGGGATGCAAAATGAATGAAATTGAGAGGTAACTAAATTGCTCTGAATGTAAAGGTGGTATCACGATGGAATTAAATAGAGCTCTACAGAATGGAAGTTCTGATGACTCACAGATACAGGAGATTTACAAAATAGGCCAAAAGGAGCTGGTACTCCCCAAAGAGATGTTTGAAAAGGATTTTTTTCAGAGGGATTTTACACAATTTGTAAAAAACAGCCTTTCTAAGCAGATGTAATAAAATGCCCATTTCTTACTAATGCAACGTGGGCACTTAGGGCACAGGACAAAAATAAATGCTGTCCTGGTCCCATTTGGGCACTGAAAATAATCCATGCCACAAAGAGAGTGGTATTAGAGTGATGTTTACAAACAACAGACTCTTTGGAGAAGTTTATTGTCAAATTGCAAATGTTGCCCACCAATACCGCCCACACCCACACACCCACACACCCACACGTTGTATAGACACACACCGTATACTGAGAGAAGTATGATGGCATAACAGAATGACTCCGGTATCCCTCTGATAAGGGAAAACAGTACTCAAAGAGGGAGTTGTGCATTTGTCTCTGCTTCATAGTGATAGACATGGGTTAATGTGCTCATCATAGTTGTTTTTTTTTTTAATTCTTTATATAAAGAACTATTTTTTAAGCTATAATTTGCTGTACCTCACTCCAGAAAAGGGAATGAAGTGCAATTCTGGTTGCAGGTGAAGGGATGCTGGTAATTAAACCTTCCAGGTATGGAAAGGAGGACAGGTTCCATCCATGCCCTTCCTGCATGGACATGGATGTGTGTGCACCTGAGAATTCTCTGGCACTTGCTCATAGCTATGTTTCCAGCTGGGAGAGCTACAGCTCCCCTTAGCAAAAGGAAAATATTTTCCACTTTTCAAAAGGTATTATCTGTGCTGCTAAAGATAAGGTAGGATGTAAACCTGACCCATTGGCAGCCCATCAGGAGAAATTTATCTGGAAACTTTCCCTGAGGAGGCACAACACTGCTGAAAACAAACAGCTGAAACCAACACCTGAAAAGAAAGGAGAAAAACTGGCTAAGCTAGTTTCAGCATTGAAATATTATCATCAATGAGAAATACCATCCTCTTCAACCAATCCTTTTCACTCTTTCTTCTGTGTCCTCATCACTGAAGAAGGGATTTTCTCCATCATCTTGGGATTTTCTTTCAATATTCTATTTCTACTGAGCACCCCTTCCCCATCTGCAGGTATCATTTCTTTCTCTGCTTTCTCCTGTCTATATAGGTCTATTCCATTGTTTCCCAATGTATAATCTTCCATTCTGGCAGCTTATACCATCTCCATGTCATCGTCCCTTCCTTGCCTCGTCCCTGCTGTTCCCTTCCTTGCCTTGAACCCTCACTACCACTCCCAACAAATCACAACTTCCCTTTCCTCTTGACACATTTCCCTAAAAACTTCTCTCAGATAGGAGGACATCCTTCCTGTTACTGCCTTCATATGTTGGTAGAAAATGGAGAGCATTTTCTACTTGTCCGATGCTGCTTTTGATTTTAGTATTACCAATATTACTCTCCAGCCCCCTTTCCTTGACAAAGGAAGTATATGAGTATACGAGTTTACTTTTGTCTATTTGAGGAGCTTCAACGTGCAAGCTGTCGCAGTAGCTACATTGCGCACATGCTTACAATACTGTAAGATAGAAGTAGAGATAAAGTTCTATGGAATATCAGAGGAAGGAGATATTTCTTCTTGTCAGGGTAATGAAAGTTTCTGGGAAGAAAGGGAGACAGTGAGATGGAAGTAAGCATGTAAAATGTAAGGGAAGAGAGGAATATGGAAATCCAGAGAAGAGAGGTTGTAAGGTTTGGCATATGTCTCAGGAGAAACAGTCTAGTTTGACAGCAAATGCTGAGTTTTGAGAGATACATGTGGAATGATAGTGAAAGGATGTAGTCTGGGAGGCTGCTCAGGGCAAAAGCTAAAAGGAAGAAGATACCTGACAATGGAATGCACTTGTTCAGAAGGTGAGAGAATAGAGAGGAGCCGGACAGGTCATGATTAGAGAGTCAGAGGACAATCGGAGATCAAAACTGCATGGACGAGAAAAGTCTTATCAAGAAATCTGCTATCCAGGGAATCAAAAACTGAGCTATAGATTAAGAAGATTATAGTCTCAAGAGAAGTTGTTGGTTTGATCCTTAAGAGGTCATTAGTTAACACCTCTATCATGTCACATAATTATAATTTCTTTTTTGTGGTAAGAACACTTAAGGTCTAGTTGCTTAGCAGTTTTGAAGCGTATAATATATACTGTTAGCTAAGCCACAGGAGTAACCATATTGGAATATATGGATGTATCAAATTGACGCATTGTTTACCTTAAACCTACACAATGTTAAAGGTCAATAATATCTCAGTAAAAAAAAATAACAAAAATAAATAAATAAGGAGTCATCAGTGAATTTCAAAAGAAAGATCCCAGTAGGGTCAAGGGGACATAAATGCATTGGGTTAAGTTTTGAGTAGATATGAATAAGTTAAAGGAGTCAATATTGTTTGGGCTTTTAGAAATTAGATAGTAAAAAAAAAAGGAGATTGGGTCAAAGTTTTAGGGGGTTACTGATTCAAACAAAGAATATTTAAGAGATATTTAAGAGTTAGGATGCACAAAACAAGGCTAAGTTATAAATTTTGTACTTTTTTATCCCGGCCCGACCTTTCTAGTGTGAAAGGATCCTGGCTTGTTCTTTAACCTCCTAATTTCTCTTCGTCCTCTAGAACCTGGATAATGAGGAAATAGAGAAGTTGTAAAATTTTTTTTAAAAAGGCTAAAATAATATATTAAATAAAGATGTGAGCCAGATTGAAAACTAAGAAAAGCAAAAGCCTACATGTGAGTGATTGGAGATGCCTACAGTTTGTGAGGCATTCAGAGTAAAATCACTGGGAAAAGAGGCCTTTCAAGAAGAACTCATGTGTCTTATGAAGATGTTCCTTCTTTGTGATTTCATGAGAAGTTTTCAGTAAAAATTTAAAAATTAGCAATTACTTTGAATGCTAAATTAATTTTTCTATAATACCATATCCTATTAAGAGTGTTAAAAATGAGCAGTTACTCTGAATGATGAATTAATTATTTTATAAGACCACATCCTAGTGAGGGTGGAGAAGGAGGTGGCTCTGCCGTATCATTTTTACATAAATGTGTATGCTGTATTCAGGCATATAGTTGTGTACGGATTTAAGTATGCCCGTGTAATTTAGTACAGGAAGAAAAAATGCAAGAAGAAAGGAAAACTGACAAGGTAAGCAGGGAGCATGAAATCAGAGGTAACAGGCTAAGCCCACAGGAAGGAGGGGAGCTCTGTCCTTTGAGATGTGAGAAGGGAGCTAGAAAAAAGTTCTGAACTTAGAGAAAAGAAGCTGAAGATTTTCATGTAGAGAAATGAATGCAATGCGCTCTGCGGAGAATCAGGGATTTGGAGGCTTTCGTAAATGGGCAAGATTTGGAATAGGCATATTGAATAATGTTGACAAGGAATAAAAATCTGTTTAGAACCGTGGCCAAGCAGCAACTGAGACCTGAAGAGGGAAGGGTAAGATTTATTTCCATAGACTCTAATCAAATCGCCTTATGACTCTCTCGCTTATGTGTGGTCATGCAGAAGTGGAAGCAGGAGAATAAAATAGCATTGACTTTCCAGGGAACTGCAAGCAAGACAATACTCTTAGTAGTTGGCAATCTGCTAGTAACTACTGTAAGTGCTTGATTCTAAGTTTCCTTAACTTTATATACAAACTCCCACAGTTTGTTCTCTGTGGGGTTCTGAAAGTGGGTATAGAGCAAGCAGTAAGAAAATCATGCTTGTGGAGCGAGAAAGGGGAAGGAGGAGTTGATCCCTAATCTTAGAACTTTAGGTCTACAGCTAGATCTCCAGATGCATTAAGAAGGAAAGACAATGGAAGGACAAAAAATGGTCTTCAGGCAGACAGATTAAGGTATACACAGCTTTACTGTGGACAGAGGTGCATCGCATTGACGTAGTCTAAGTATAAATCATTCAAACTATGGAAATTCCTGGAAACAGAATTTTCTCATCCCTTTGTTTTCCAAAGATATATAACTGACCAGGGGTATTGGATACTATATATCTTTTGAATTTTATAATGCTGAAAAGTTGAGATTTCCTGGATTACTACGTAATGCAGCAGTAGCAAAAGTCTCCTTGTGGAATGACCACATCTTTACGCTCACCTTTGTGTGTTCTTCAGAGTCTAGCAGGATATACCGGCGATTCAAAACCTCAATAAATAATAATTACATTGAATTGAACGCCGTCATTTTCTTACGTTTGATAGGCTTCGAAGTTCAGAGTTTTACAAGTCTACTTACATTCTTCTCTATCTTCACCTAAAAAAAAATTCATTAATATTTTTTTAAAAAATTCATTAATTTATTTTTGAGAGAGAGAGAGAGAGAGAGAGACAGACAGACAGACAGACAGCAAGCACATGAGTTGGGGAGGGGCAGAGGGAGAGGGAGAGAGAGATAGAGAATCCTAAGTACTGGACTTGAACCCCCAACCCTGGGATCATGACCTGAGCCAAAATCAAGAGTCAGGTGCTCAATCCACTGAGCCACCAAAGCACCCCTCAAATGCTTTTTAATCAGATCATTGTGCGTCTTCTACTAAACACCTTTGCCTCTTGCTTCTAAGCAAGACCCTTCTAACCTTGCTCAGAAGACCTTCATTCTGGTATCATCAACTAAGGAGCCATGGCTCTAATATTATGTTTCTAGAAAAAATTTACTTCAGATTTTGTAGAAAATTCCAGTTTTTTGAAAGACTGTGGGAAAGTGGTACTACTGCTACTACGAATAGTAGTAACAATTTTGAGCTCATTCTAGATAAATCAAGTGTTCATGTTTAGTGTTTTTAAAATGTTTTTGTTTATTTTTGAGAGAGAGAGAGAGAGAGAGAGAGCGAGCATGAGCAGGGGAAGGGGAAGGGGCAGAGAGAGAGAGGAAGACACAGAATCCGAAGCTGGCTCCAGGGTCTGAGCTGTCGGCGCAGAGCCCAACGTGGGGCTCGAACTCACACCTGTGAGATCATGACCTGAGCCGAAGCCAGACCCTTAGCCAACTGACTCACCCAGGTGCCTCTAATTTTTAGTGTTTTAACCATGTAACCCAAATTTTACAGCCCTGTGAGGAAAGTACTATTTTTGTCCCCATTTTACTAATGCACCCAAGGAATGATTGTTATGTACACAAATGCCTTAACAATTCAGATGGTTTCTTTCACTTCTTGCTGTTACTACTTGCCATGCGGTGGTGAAAGATAGACAACTATATTCTCATTTTTAAAAATAGATTTTCAATTTTAGAATGATTTTATATTTACAGAAAAGTTGGATGAAGATAGTATACAAAGTTCCCATATATCCCACGTTCAGTTTTCTTTACTGTTAACGTCTCACATTAGTATAGGGCAACGGTCATATTTAACGAATCCATATTGATACATTACTTCATATATTACTCAGATTTCTTCAAGGTTTACCTAATATTCTTTTTCTATTTTAGGATCCCATGCAAGATTCCACATAACATTTAGTTAACATACCTCCTTAGACTCCTCTAAACCGTGATAATTTCTCAGTCTTTATTTCTTATGACCTTGACAAGTGTTGAGGTAATGCTTGTCAGATATTTTGTGGCATGTAGAATGTCTTTTGGGTTTTGTTGATTTTTTTGTCCTCAGATTATACTGGGGTTATGGATTTTTGGAAATAATATCAAAGAGATAAAGTGCCATTCTCACCACATCATATCAAGGGTACATACTGTCAACATGATTTATCATTGTCGATGTCGACTTTGATCACTTGGTTAAGGTAGTGTTTGTCAGACTTCTCTTCTCTGAAGTTATTCTTTTTCCCCTTTCCCTATTGTACACTTTGGAATGAAGTCACCATATACACTCTACAGTTAAGGAGTTGAAGTTATGCTCTACCTCCTTTCAGAGAGAAAATACAGAAAGAAATAATTTGCCCGCCCTCCCTCCCTTCCTCCTTTCCTCCCTTCCTCCTTTTCTCCCTTCCTTCCTTCCTTCCTTCCTTCCTTCCTTCCTTCCTTTCTTCCTTCCTTCCTTCCTTCCTTCCTTCCTTCCTTCCTTCCTTCCTTCCTTCCTTCTTTACTTCCCTCCTTTAATCAGTTACTTATATTAGTGTGGACTCATACAATTTATTTCATACTTTGGCTTATAATCCCATATTATTTATTTTATTGCTCAAATCATTCCAACTTTGGCTATTTGGTAACTGTTTCAGTTGACTCTTGTGTCCATCTGCCATATTTTTATTGTGTTTTTTACATCCACTTTTTGGAGAGAGAGGACATTGTATGTACTCTTGTAATTCTATAATCCCTATTCTGGGGACAATTTTAGATTTTCTGTGTTTTTCTGTGTCAATAAACGTAATGCACAAAGTAGCACTTAAGTTGAATATTTACCTTTGTTTGATGCCTACTATAAGCATTTGAATGCTGCATTATTATATATTGCATATAATAATATATATGCATATATATAATATGCAATATAATATATATATGCAATATAATATATATTATGCATATAATATATATATTATATATATTATAGATGCCTACTATAAGCATTTGAATGCTGCATGTTATTTTTTTCATTTAGACCTCACAGTGTGTGTGTTTTATAAGCACATAAATACTTAATGCTTGAACCTGCAAGTCTGTGCCTGCTATATTAAAAAGGTGTGAATCTAATAGAAAATGAACCTTAATTACATTACCTTACATAGCAAAGAAATTTCGCATTGTCTAGTAGTTGGTTAAACTCCTTCCACAATCTTTAAAATGCATCATTTAGAAAAGAATTTTGAACTGTGCATAATTCAAGTAAAAACTATTTTATTATAATTGATTTGTCCTTTGATACCACAGAATCTTATTCCAGGCTATATATCCTGTGATCTGTTTATTATATTTTGCCATCAGAAATTAAGTTATTTTTGCATCCATTTTCAATGTATCAGGTAAGTTCTAGTTTTTAGGTTTATGATGTGTTTTCAGTTAGGTCTCAGAAGTCAGTATATTTTTTATTTGTTAATAGAAGCATAATTTAACCATTAGACAAAATACTCCTTGTTAAAATAATCACAGAAATACAAATTATTCTGGTATTCACATAAATACCAGTGTTCTCTGTAGTGCATTTAAAATATTTGCAAGGTCAATGAGTGATGGGGGGGGCAGGGGGCACAAACATTCAGCTCTTGTCATTCATTCAACAACTGTTTAATGCATCCAGTATAACAGATACAGTATGTTTGCATGGGACATACAATGAACAATGAATAAACGTGCCTATCCTGTGACATTTATATGTTCTCTATGCTGGTGCCGTCTAATAGAGAAATGACACAAACCATAAATATGAGCCACATATGTGATTTTGTATTTTCTGGTAGCCACATTAAAAATAAAGTGAAATTCATTTTAATAATATATTTTATTTAACCAAATATATCCAAAGGATTATGTAATCACATAGAGGCTTATTAAAGATAAATTTCTTTGTCATACTAAGTTTTTGAGATGTGTGTATTTTATACTTGTAGTATGTCTCAGCTTAGATTGGCCACTGTTACAATGGTTGGTCAACTGTATTGGTCAACTGTATTGGTCAATATCTCTCTATGTTGTAGGCACCACAATCACAGATAACTTAGGGAAACAATTTGTTGTTGGAAGATTTGAAACTGGGTGTCTTTTATTTCGATCCATAATAGAATTTGAAACACAGACGTGAATTTTTATATTCTAACATGAAGTTTTATACAATTTTTAGTCATTAAATATTTTTAAGATCAGTATAGGAGATTACCTCTATTATAATCATTTCCCATAATTGGACAGCAATAGCACTATTTCCAATTTATTAAGGAAATTGAAGATAACTGAATTTATTTACAGAGGCTATAGAAATGTATTTCTATAGAAAGTGTATTACAGAGGCTATAGAAATGATTTAGTTTTGAAGGTTCAAATGTGTGAGCTTTACTGGTAATTGATTAGGTTTGTCTACAAAACTCATGAACAGGTTATTTATCCTAACAGTCCTCCCTTCCCTTTCAATTCATTGTTTGTATCTCAGGGTGTTATTTGTTATCTCTCCTCTGTTGCCTTCTGACTTACTCAAATACCCTTCCCTCCTTGGATTGTACCCTTTATTTATTTCTTAGACAAGGCCAGTGGTTTAATGATTACTAAAACTCTTTCAAATCTTTGAATGTTTTGCACAAAAACTAATGTTTTGGTTTTTTTTTTTAATGCAACTTTTACTCTTTTATTGGGGGAAAGATTAGTGGGAGACAATGGATGGGGTGAAAAATTCAGGGCAAGTGAGAGAGGTAGGGAAGGACCCATAAATGGAAACTGGGCCAAAGTGTTTTGATCATAATTCTTATTTTCAAAGTAAGTTATTTTCATCGATGTACTTCACTTACAGCAGATGCTTTTGGTTTGTTATCAAACTCCCACATATTGTTAGAGATCACTAGTTAACACAGATTTCCCCAAAACTCTATGTGCATTTGTATATGCCTTAATAAATCATTAAAAGGCAGAATAATATAAAACTTTGCTGCCCAGTAAATACTGAATTAATAGAGAATATTGAGAATTAAATTAATTCAAAAGTAATATTACATGTAATGAGTGTAACAGAAATTGTATTGCCAAAAAACATGCTCAACACTTGTCTCATGCAAATCTGCTACCCACTGTGTGCAAAATTTCTTCTCTTAACATTGATTAACTACCTGATCATAAGATCAAGTGGGGTGGGAGAAAGGGAGGAAGGGGAGGCTAGTGGGTGAGGTCTTTGAGTGTTCCTATCTCTGTTTCTTAGTTAATAGAGTCGTCCCAGCTTCCTTTGTGATTTTACCCCCTCTTTGTACTATCAGGAAAGTGGCCCAAGATTTTCTTTCTCTGCTTACATTGAAATAAAATTGTTGTATTTTATCTCTAGGCCATGAATCTAATGTCTTAAGGGTAGAACATTCATTTCCGGAATGAATTCCCTTTCTGCTCTAAACAAAGTCAAGTTTGTTTGCATCTCATGACAGAGGATAATTATTTTTATTTAACTAAGTTTTTATTGCTTACTCCTAATTGTGTGTTTTTTTTGTTTTGTTTTTTTTTTTGTTTGTTTGTTTGTTTGGTTTTTTTTGGAGAGAGAGAGAGCTCAAGCAGGGGAGGGACAGAGGGAGAGGGAGAGAGAATCTTAAGCAATCTCCATGCACAGCAGTGAGCCCAATGAGGGGCTCAATCCCACAACCCTGGGATCATGACCTGAGCAGAAATCCAGAGTCAAACACTTAACTGGCTGAGCCATCCAGGCACCTCCAGTTTTACTTCTGGATTGACCATAAATGTTTGATTTATTAAGTAAGAATATACTCAAAACTTAAAATTGGTTGGAAGTAGGAAAAAAAAAAGACTGAAAAAGTCAAGTAGTACCTATGTAATAATGAAAGATGTAAAAAAAAAAGCACAAAGTAAAGAATACATCATTCTCATACCATTTTTTGTATGCCTTTAAATTTTATGGAAATCAATATCAGAGCATGGCTTCCAGTTCTAGCTTTCTAAATAGATTCCTATATTCTAAACCTGTTCATTGGGGGAACAGTGAAGGGAGTTTGAGGTGCCCATCAGCCAAGTTTGACATTGATAATATTAGTAAATAAATACAGATTAGGTGGGCTGAATGGTATTTTGTCAGATCAGATGACAAAAACATATCTGCAGGCATGATATAGTTTACATGTAGGAGTCCTATATGGACTTTGCTTCAAAGGAAAGAGTAGCTGAAATAACATTTTTAATAGGATATATTTTATGCAAGTTGCATCTTGGTTTTGATAACTAAAATGTAAGAAAAGTAATTATATATATGGTTACTTGATCTACTTCCATATCCTGAGCTACATCTTATCTAACATTACATTTTCGTTCGTTTAGCACACTACCCGCCCACCCACATATTTGCACACGTATTCATGAATTTTTTTGTTTACTTTGCTGTAATATCTGACTCATGACTGAAGATGCTATAAAATATACACAGACTTCCTCAGCTGATGCAATTCGTTGTAATAAAGTCTGCTTGTGCAATAAATTTCTTCAACTAGAGTAGTGAGATCTTACTTTTGTACTATGAAAGAAATCTGAAAGGAAATAAGTGTTGGACCACTAGTCTAATTTCTGACTCCTTGTTCACTGGAGTGCCTCCTTGGTTCACTGAACCAAGTGCCTCCTTGGTTCACTGGAAATTGGGCTCTAGAATCACTTTTTATTCTTGATCCCATTTCCCGCCCTCATTTGTCATATGAAAATATTTTCTCTACTATGAAATAAAATTTATTTACCTCAAGCTCTAAAACTTCATTTTCCTCCCTATGTAAAAACGGTTTCCAAGGATTTTATCTTAGAAGCTGTGAATAAAAATTTTCCTCCACCATTGTCTTCTTTAAAAAAAAAAAGTTTATTATTCATTTTGAGGGAGCGAATGAGGGAGAGAGAAGACAAGTTGGGGAGGGGTAGAGGGAGAGAATGAATCCCAAGCAGGATCCACTCTGCCAGCATAGAACCCAATGCTGGGCTCAAACTCATGAAACGTGAGATCATGACCTGAGCCAATATCAAGAGTTGGACGCTTAACCAACTGAACCCCCAAGCACCCCTCCATCATGGTCTTCTAAAGCATCCTTAGTAGTCAGGATCAATAAGGCCATACACCTGTGTCAAAACTTTCTCCAATTAAGAAAGTATAGTATTAAAAATTTCGAAAACATTACGTAAGTAAAAGAAGCATTGACTGGATGTCAATGTATTTACCCCGAGCTTAAGACATAAAATACCACATGAAAAGTTAAAGCTCCCTGTGAATCCTTTCTTGATACCATTCCTGTCTATCCACTCCCAGAGGCAACCATTATGTTGAAATTTGTGCATATCATTTATATGTATTTAATATATTTATCACCAATCCATGTAATCCTACACTATACATATGAGTGTGAATGTGTGTGTGTGTATATATCTATCTATATCTATATCTATATCATCTATATCTATATCTATATCTATCTATATCTGTATCTATATATATCTATATCATCTATATCTATATCTATATCTGTATATCTATATCATCTATATCTATATCTATCTATATATGTATATATATGTGTATATCTATGTATGTATATATATTTACTTTGAACTTTATATAAATATTATATGCATTATTTTACAATTGAATTTTTTTGTCTAAAAATAATTCTGACTTTCATCCCTACTGCCATGAATAGCTCTAGTTAATTTGTCCCTGCTGCTCTAGAGTCTTTCACTGTATGAGAATACAACAAATTATTTATCCATTTTTCTACTGACAAACATTTATATTGTTACCAATTTTGTTTTTGCTGTAGCAATGTTTTCTGTACTTTCTTGTACATGTCTTTAAAAAAAAACATGTAAGAGGCACCTGGGTGGCTCAGTCAGTTAAGTGTCCAACTTCGGCTTGGGTCATGATCTCACAGTTCGTGAGTTCAAGCCCTGCATTGGGCTCTGTGCTGACAGCTCAGAGCCTGGAGACTGCTTCAGATTCTGTGTCTCCCTCACTCTCTGCCCTTCACCCATTCATGATCTGTCTCTCTCTCTAAAATATAAATAAACACTTTAAAAAGTTAGAAAAAAATTGTAAAATTTTCTCTGAGATTTAAACCAACAATGGGATGTTTGTCTTCATTTTTACTATATATTGTTGGTTGTTCTTCAAATTGGCTATGCAAATATATGCATCCACCAGCAGGATAGAAGAGTTTCCCTGATGCATGTCACTGACACTTTTTGACCAAAGAAACAGGCCCACGTGTCTATTTCCTGTTGACATCACACAGTCTCAGTCACCCGCTCCTCTGGGAACCAAGTGAATGACATTGTATTTCTCTCCCTCCACTGTTGGGGATTAATAGCTCTTTATGTACACGGGGGCAAGCATGTTTGGTAAAAGCTGACCATTCACTACAGTTTTACCTTATAGAAAGGAAACAGGAGTCTCCAGCAATGCTCTTAGGTCTTGCTTCTGAAGGCAAAGTGGTAGCAGCTGGGTACCTGTTCATAGTCTCTAAATGATAAGTGACTGGATGTCTAAGGATAAATAGTGGTATTCTACTTCCTAAATGAATACCAGCCTTCTGATACTGAGTTATAAGAGCCAACAGACAAGAAATAATACCCCATTTTCCCAAGAGGTGGATGTGTACACATTATGGAGATACGTATGCATGTGTGTACAATTAGTGCCTCTCAGCTCCAACTCTGCCCTTTATTGCCCTGCTTATGGGACTTCAGCTAGACCTTGTAAACTTTTCTCCTTAGTTGAATTCTGGTAATCTTTGTCGGTATGGGGCATTGAGGCACACTGTAGGAAAAAGGGGTTTCTCTTCCTTGTCCCAGCGTATATTTGTTTCTTCTTGCTATTGCAGCATTTGGTTGGCATGTGGGACACATAGAGGCAGACACTTAGTGGTACTCACTTTTAGAGTATTGTTGCATTTCCCCATGAACAACTCCTTGGGGAGTTCCATGGACACCCCAGCTAATATCCCAGCTGGTCTTTTTGCAGGTGGCTTCCTGATGAAGACTGCTGGTGTCTCAGCGCACTAGTAAGTTCAACAGCACCTTCCCAGGCAGCTGCTGGGCAAGGTTTTTCAGCACTGTGGTGGGTAGTTTCCTGTGTGCAAATCTTAGCCTATGACAGGTCAGTGAACTGCATTATGGACTCGTAGGCTACAGCCAGACCCTCTACTATGGGATCTGAATGTGACCCTTGGAGGTGAGAGTCCTTCTCCCAAGGTGTTCCTTCTTTGATACTTTGCCTCACCCTGTATCTTCTGCTCCTGCGTTGTTTAGATTTCTCTTTATCCCCTTAGTAGCTGCTCCCCCATTTCAAGTTAATAATCCTTTATATTAAGCATTCATTGTTCAAATTGCTCTGTGGTTTCTGTCTCCTGATTTGACCCCTAACACTATGGTATTTAAGCAAATTTCCACTCCATAACATCTCCCACAGTTTAATTATCTTAAATAGAAAATAGTGAGGGCTCTACAAATATAGAAGATGTTTTAAATTTACTTTTTATTATAGAATGACTATCAATACCCCTAAGGACCAAAAGAGATCAAATTCAATTAACACTGATTTAAGGGTTCCTACTTTCTTGTCATGGTATTAAGCACTTTTATTTATATTATCTAACACATTAGACAATAAAAATATATAGATAATATGCTTCTGTGACTACTGATGTATAGGGTGTTACTGAAAGTTGCTCAAAGTTTTGCATGCAGCGATGAAGTAGCTGGAAATCAGACTGAGTTTTCTGGATACTAATCTTACATTCCTGCCCATACCATGCGTGTGCCCTTCCCCACACTTGTTGCCACATTTCCATTTGGTGAGAGTGGACACCAAAATGGGATAGGAACCAATTTTACTAATAATTGTAAAATGTTGTTTTCTTTCTGAGTCATACTTTCTTTATGCCCAGTCTCATTTACCTAGTCATACTTTTTTTTCTTAGAATAATAGACATGAAGTTCATCATCTTTCCAAACATATATGATCTGGCCTCGGTGCCATTTTAAAGCAATACACTGAATGACTGATTTTGGTTCCTTGATCGCATTACTGTGATACTGATATTTTGTAAACTTCTGTGTGCAATTATCCCACATTTTCTCTCTGCCCCTGGTTACTACTATTAGTCCTCTTCCATTAGTTCATAAACATAAAATTTGTGATGAGAACTCATTATATTTAACCACAGGAAATCAATGGACTTTCATGTTGACTGTGTGCATTTGCATAATTTTTTTATGCTTTGTGGTTTAAGTGATGCTAACTATGCTGTTGGAGCTGGATGAGAGGTGTTTTAACAAATTGTAACATTGAATAACATGGAGGTCAAGGCAGGCAGGCTGACTCGCATTCATTTGTGCAGATGTTAACATGTGGATGCTCTCAGGTGAAATGGCAAATAGAGGAAAGTTCCTAGTGATTTAGGAGAAATGTTAAAAGCTACAGGCAGATTTGTTTGAAAAGAAAACATTTATGATCAAGAATGAGGATTAGTGTTTGGCTTAAGGTTTGGTTTAGGGTTAGGGTTTTGACCTAATTTATTATAATCTGTGATTTTTGAGGATTATTCAAAACTGCTAAGCATGGGAACTACTTTTAACAGTGCACATAATGCAGAATATACCTTCATCATTTGTATCATCATTGTTAATGACATAGAGTGTATTTGAGATCAATACTTCTAGATATCTTCTGATGAACAACTTCTGTTTTATTTTAATCTGGTTTGGAGTATATGGTATTATTAAACTGATAGGAGAATAAAAGAATTTGGTCTCTAAATGAAAAGAATTGAGAAATATTCTGTCAAAAGGGAAAGACTTCATTCTCTGGATTGGTAGATATTCAACATAAGAAAACACATTGTAGATGGAACATGAAGGAAAGAAATAGGGGCAGAGAGATAATCTGGTTTAGGTTATAGAAAAGCGGGATCAGTATAGGCTAGACAACTCTACATTTAGCTGTAGAATTCTAGTCTGCTTTTCTATTTTGGGCTCGTCTCTCCTGGAATCTTATAACAGATTCAAAGAGCCTGTCTCGACCACGTTAAGATCATTCAACCTAAGACTGTTTGTTCTAAATTCTAGCAGTGACTTTTGGTGATACTCTGTTCAATGACTCTACATCCCTGGAATGACATAAAACTCAGGGTCCTTTGGGTTGTAGCTTGTCTCTGGTTCATAATAGTAATTGGTACAACAGTGGACCTTGTGGCAGAATATCTTACTGTTTTCTTAAAATCTTCTTGCTATAATAGACATATTATATATATATATATATATATATATATATATACACACACACATATATAACTTATATATAATCTATATAATATATGTAATCTATGTATATATAATATCTATATATAGACATAATCTGTATATGTATAGATATATATATCTCTCTCTAATCTATATATCTATATAATAATAGATATACACTTGGGAAATTTTGCCTGTATCTCAAATTGAAAGGACAGAAAATGAGGACTTGCTGAAGTCATGTACTGGTTGGTTCCTCCAGGAAGCAGACTTTGAGATGAAGATTTGCCAGAAGGAACTTTACTGGGGAGTGCTTTCAGAATTAACACTTGTGGGGAGAGAGAAGGAAAAGGGTTGTGCAGAGGATGAAACTGAAATACAATGTAGTCACAGCAAAGGCCTCAGCTAATCATTTAAGGATCCCTGAAACTAGGAAGACCTTTGAGACCACAGAAGCCACAAGGGTATTTTGCCAAACTTACCTATCATGAAACTCATTAGATAACAAGTGACTGTTACAGCACTGAAACAATATTTCAGGGGTGCCTGGGTGGTTGAGTTGGTTAAGTGTCTGACTCTTGGTTTTGGCTCAGGGCATGATCCTGGTGTATTTTCCACCCCAGTGTCGGGTTCTATGCTGACAGCATTGAGTCTGCTTGGGATTTTTCTCTCCCTTTCTTTCTTGGCCCCTCCCTGTCTTGCTCTCTCTTAGTAAATACATACATACATACATACATACATACATACATACACACACAAACAAACACTAAAAAAAAAAAAGCAACAACAACAGTATTTTGGCTTGGCATCATTGATCCAGATCCTTGGAATATTGTAAATTGCCCTGGATAACAATTTGGGATTCCTTGTGTTGGGATTCTAGAAATTGCATGAAATTTGACTGCCCACTTATTACAGTGGTTTAATAACATTTGTCTTTCTTTCCTGCTGGAGCTTCTGTTACAATGGCTATAATAATGTACCTTGTGGATACCTGTTTCTTCCTTACACCACACTCGATATCTTTCTAAGTTTCCAAACTTTTCAATTTTAACTGCTATATCTCTGTTAATTTTCCCTTTTCTTCCTCCCTTATCACTATTTCTTTAATGCAAGTCATTATTGGTTTCTTTCCTGGGCTACTGATAATTTCCCGACTGGTTTTCCAGATGTGATTCTATTCTGGGTGTACCTAGTGGTAGATTGTCCAGTTGGAGGTAGTGTTTGTTTGTTTTAAAAACTCATTTTATAGAGGTTTTGGAAAAAAAAAAACACCTCCCTTCTAATGTGCCATGCCACATGCTTTTTTCATATAGCTCTTAGGTGGCAAAGAAGATTATATACACACATACACACATACACACACAGCTACTTATGTTCTGATATCTAAAAACATTAGACTTTAGAGATTTACTGAGTATGCTGATCTTTCCTCAGAAGTTAATAATGGCCCTGTAAAATTGGTATTAGGGATTAACACACTTTTCAATAGTTAATTCCTTTATAATTGTGGTATTTAACTGTTGAATCTTGTAATTGGTCTTTGGGCAATTTTCATAATACCATAATCTTATTGGTGAAGTTGAATATGATTTAAAAACAGGAATAACTGTATCAAGATCTTCAGACATGTTTTCAGTTATGGTAATAATTATATCAAAAGTCATCTTGTCTAGTTAAGGGTGCTATCTGTGAATCAACAACTACTTCTGTAAATTAAGCCTCTCCTGATATTCTCAAAATATCTGATACCTGATATCTCCTGATAAATCTCAAAACAAAGACTTCTGATGGTAATACAATAATGGAGGAGAAGCTAATTATAGGTGAAAGGCTTCTTTTAAGTCTCCTAGTTCAGACCTATATGGTAACTGCTTTAGCTTTGATTCCACTTTCCCTAAGAGGGAACCCGGAACTTTCAACTGTGTATTTGTATTTTAAGTCAGGAAAACTGTTTGGAACTGGCAAGAGGAAAACTCTTTATATCCAAAAGGAAGGGACATCCACATTTCACAATGCTGTGTATGGATGAAGGCAGGATTTGAGCAAATTAACACTATAAAAATATAATGTTGCATTTTGCATTGTTGGGCTCAAGATGCAAATGCTTTGTGAAGAAAAAAAACGAAATAGAGGAGTGTTAAAATGGATGGATCAGGTGATATGGAAGAGGGCTTTGATTTATTAAACTTCCAGGGTGAAACACAGAATTAGTCTAGTGGAGGTGTGATACTGACTGCTATGTTAGAGACCCACTGTTCTCTAGCATAGCCGTGAGCAGAGTAGATTTTGTTTTATGTGTTCTGCAGAATGTCTATTATATTGACATGAACAGATGTGCACTAGATGATTACAATTTGATGAGAGGAATTGAATCTCTGCAGTCAGACTCCCAGGGATCTCTTTAAAATGTCCAAAAGGTCAAAAGGTGTTAGATTAGTATATGTACATTATATGGGGGGGGAGGGTTGGTGAGGGTAGGTGGGGGGGGGCTCCTGGTTCAAGACAAAAAGCCTCCTGAAAAAGTCTGTAGGAGAGATTAAACATGTAAATGAGAATCCTCATTAAAAATAAAATAACTTTCGGGGGTACCTGGAAACTTCCGTTTTGTTCTGGAATATTGTAATAGTTGTTCCATATACAAGGCACACTATATCCTTTCTACCAACTTTCTCAAAATTGGAACAGAAAAGAAAACAAAACAAAATCCATCCAAGTACAAAACTTCCAAATGTATATATTGTGAAAAGGCAAACAAAAACATTAAGCACAATGAAACCAAACAAAATATGAAAGAAATACCCAGAACATCATCCAAGCATGAACATGTTTCAGATGTATAGGACATGAACTAGCTTTTGACATTGAATGGAAGCAAAATATGTATAACTCATTGAAAAAAAAAAACTGGTTTTCTTTCCAGGACAGTTAAAATTGAGGAACAGCCCTGTCTGTCCAAGATTAACTTTTACACTGAGCCATAAAGCTGACAAAAACTCCTGGTGGATATAAATTCATTTTCAGATCTAAAACAGAAATCTGAAACACTTCATGATTTCATGATCAACTCTAAACCCTTTTTTTTTAAACATAGCTTTTAGATGGTTTAAAATTCTCACATTATTGTTTTCCAATATCTACAGTTATTTTAATGGCTATTATTTTTTTTTTATTTTCCTTTTGGAGTTTTAATTATTATTAAGTTCTTGGGTTAAATTCCTGTAAAACAAGCTATCATTGTAAGAGATAAAAACACTGAGTCTCACACATATTAAATGGTTTCCCTAAGGGATGACAGCAAGTTTCCTGCAGACCAAAAATGAATGTTTATAGCCTTTATCGTCATCACCTGCTGAGTTTATCCTTTTTCTATCTGAGTGAAAAATGCTTGATGGCATTACCATATAATTTATGATTTTGAGAAAGTTTGTTTCTCATTTGTCCTTTCAAATATTTTGCCTCTTTTATTCTCAGTGCGTGGTATTCTTCGTCAATTTAGATTCCTTAGGAAATATCAAACAGGGAGTGGAGGTTGTAGAAAAAGAAAACCAAAGACAGGTAATTCACGTATTCTGGGAACTCTCGGAGGGTAGTTGCCTCAATACCCATTATTTCACATAGACTCCAAAAGAACAGAATTAGTATTATTATTTTTAACGTTTATTTATTTTTGAGACAGAGAGAGACAGAGCATGAACGGGGGAGCGGCAGAGGGAGAGGGAGACACAGAATCGGAAACAGGCTCCAGGCTCTGAGCCATCAGCCCAGAGCCTGACGCGGGGCTCGAACTCATGAACCGTGAGATTGTGACCTGGCTGAAGTCGGACGCTTAACCGACTGCGCCACCCAGGCGCCCCAAGAATAGAATTATTTTTAGGGCACAATGGGATTATCATCTTCGTCCCCCAAATCCATGATTATTTTTTTTTCTTTTTGATAAATGAAAAAGAGCAGTTGATACCTCAGTCAGTGTTTTCAGTGCTTTACATACATATTAATTAATTACTTCATTTCTTTAGTCAATATTTGTTGAATGTCTATTATCAGGAATGGTTCTTACTGTTGAAAGGCTGCACTTTATGGGAGAGAATGACCATATAGAAAAACTATAAAACAAGTACAATCTTAATGCATAATATTCCTTAGGAGATTAGGAAAGGGCCATGTAACCTGGACTCAGACTTTAAGAACGAGACGGGATAAAGCCAGGTGAAGAAACCAAAAAAGAATGACTTCCCCAAATGTCAAGACCAAATTCTTCCATTAGCAGGTGAAATTTGAAACAGCTGAGAAAAAAGAATTACGCGCTAGAAAGTAATCTTACTTATGCAAGAGATGCAAACAATACAAAGTATGATACTTATCACTCAATTCCAAAAATATATTAAAATATCCATATATAATTACCAGAGAGCTTTCATTCTAAAAATGCATGAAAAACAAACATAAAGAATGCATCAATAAAAGGTATATAGTAGACCACATGATCTTTTAAATTATTAATAATAACATTGTTGGGTTTTTTTTTCAACTTAAGAGATAGTACTGGGGCGCCTGGGTGGCTAAGCTGGTTAAGCCTCTGACTTCAGCTTAGGTCATGATCTCAGGGGTTCTGAGTCAAAGCCCCACATCAGGCTTCCTCCTGTCAGAGCAGAGCCCACTTTGGATGCTCCCTGCTCCCACCATTCATATGTACTCTCCCTCTCCCTCTCCCTCTCTCTCTCTCTCTCTCTCTCTCTCTCTCTCTCTCTCTCAAAAATAAACATTTTATAAAAGAGAGAGATAGTACTATATTCCCCATTTTCCAGATGAGGACACTGAAATTGATAAACTTTAGTTGACCTATCCTGGAATTATAGTTAATTTTTGAGCTGTGTTAGTAGTAATGTGATTATGTTTAAAACAATGGGTCCTTATCTTTCCTGAAATATTGGCATATATAAAATAACATGATTTCTGGAGTTTGCTTCAAAATAAAATGGGTAATTTGGACTCAGATGAGGTCACAAATGAAGCAAAAATATCCATTAGTTGATAACTGTTGTCTCTAGATAATAGATAAACAGACATTCATTTTACTATTCTCTCTAGTTTTAGTTATGTCTGCAGTTTTTCCTAATAAAAACGTTTCAAAAAATAAAATTACTTGTCTTAGGAATAAACTTTTATAGGACCCATGTGAAGAGAAGTTTAAAATTCCAATAATGGACACTAACAAGTTGAATAAGCTGAGAAAAAATTAACTTGAATGGAAATTTTAATAATAAAAAAATCCCAAAATTCATATAAAAGATTTAACAATTATAATCTTAGCACATTTTTGCATCCAACGATGTTTAAAGTATTAATAGTTTAAAGTTGAAAACAGAGAACAGTAATTACATGAGAAAAACCCACAAATAAGCAAAGCAATAAAGAAATATTCATGCTAATACATATCACTCCTTGCAATAAACCTGGATTAATTAAAGCACTAAAACACTGAAACCTAACAGATTATTGGAATAGCAGAATCAGAAAAATGTTCAAGAAATCAAGATAATTTACTCTGTGATAAAAGTAGCATTTTAAGTTTGCAGAAAAAGAATGGATTATTCATTAACGATTTCAGGAAAATTGGATAATCATTGAAGTAAAAAGTAAATGAGATTCCTACACAGTCTTTCCTGTACAATCAACTTCAGATAAAGGCAAAGATTACTAGAAAGCCATAAATATATTAGAAAAATATTGACAATTACTTATAGAATCTTTATTGAAGTAGATATTTGTAAGTATGGAAACAGAGTCAGAAAACTTGAAGTGACAGTGAGCCGGTTTGGCAACCTGAACGTTTAAACCATTTGTGAAACAAAGAAAACCTCAGTTAAAAAAATTCAAAAGACAACTTGGAAAATAATTTCTCTGCAAACATACAGACATTCATTGATTTCTTACAGGATTTTTAGGTAGTAAAAAAATAATGGAAGGAAAAGTGCTTTTAAAAATCAAATAAAGGGGTGCCTGGGTGGCTCAGTCGGTTAAGTGTCTGACTTCGGCTCAGGTCATGATCTCACGGTTCGTGGGTTCGAGCCCTGCATCAGGCTCTGTGCTGACCGCTTGCTCAGAGCCGGAGCCTGTTTCGGATTCTGTGTCTCCTTCTCTCTGCCCCTCCTCCACTCTCACTCTGTCTCTCAAAAATAAATAAATGTAAAAAAATAAAAATACAAATAAAGTTTTACTTCTGGAAAGGTAGCTGATACTGAAGGAAGCTCCTGTTGCAAAACAAGCAGATTCCTGAATAAAGCATGCTTTTAATATACTACCAACTGGGCTTGCTGAAGTAAGGGACATTTCTTTTCTTTTTTTTTTTTTTTCAACGTTTATTTATTTTTTTGGGACAGAGAGAGACAGAGCATGAACGGGGGAGGGGCAGAGGGAGAGGGAGACACAGAATCGGAAATAGGCTCCAGGCTCTGAGCCATCAGCCCAGAGCCTGACGCGGGGCTCGAACTCCCGGACAGCGAGATCGTGACCTGGCTGAAGTCAGACGCTTAACCGACTGCGCCACCCAGGCGCCCCAGTAAGGGACATTTCAAATACACGACACCCCATTTTCTTTACCAAGAAATCTCCTCAAAAAGTAAAACAAAACAAAACAAACAAAAAAGACTGAAACTGATGCAGGATGCTTTGAATTGAAGCAAAAAGAAGAAATAGTGTGGTGCTGTAGGAAAATGCCTGTAGCAGCACCAAAATCCTGAGTCACCTATCACAGTGTTAATATTGCAGCTCATCTCTCCCGATTAGTAATCGATCAAGCAGACAAAAGATCATAACTACACGTGATATGAACGATGTAATCAATGCACTTAATGACACAGACATACGTAGATCTCAGCATCCAACAGCTGGAAAAGGAATGTTCTCTCAAGCACGGACATTGCTGGAGTGCTTCGTGAGGAGGGTGATGGTAGAACACTCTTTCCTCGTACTGCTTTACGTATTTACAGTTAGAAGGGCCAAGAAACATCTAGGTAATTATGTGCTCAATCACACTTCCTGGTCAAAGAAATGGGAAAACTCTACAGCTACATTGCCCAATACAGCAGCCACTAGTCACATAGGGCTCTTGAGTGCTTAAAATGAGGTTAGTCCTAACTGAGTTGCGTTTCAGGTATAAAACACACACTAGAGTTTGAAGCTAGGGAGAAAATGTGTAAAATATCTCTCATTCCTAGCTTTTATATGGCTTTCATGTCAAAATGACAATAGTTTAGATACATATTAAAATTAACTGCACCTGTGCCTTTGTATTTTTTTCTTTCTATAGCTACTAGAAAATTTTAGGTTACATGCGTGGTTTTCATTTCATATTTATTGGAGAGTATAGTGCTGATTTGGAACTTCATCAAATTCAGACCAGCTGAGCCAGCATTTTGCTGCGCTACAAAATTGAGAGAGAAGATGAACCTCCATGCCCAATCAACCTTTTTCTGAAAAAGTTAAATAAATGGAGACCTATATTTTTCTTACAGAAATGGAAGTTCAAAATCATGTATAAATACCAATTTTCCTCCAATTTATCTGAATTCAATGAAATTTCAACCAAAATCCCAATGGGGTTTTTCATGAATCTTGACAAACTAATTCTAAAAAAAATATGTGAAGGAGGGGGAAGAAAAAGGAATAACTAAAACATTTCTGAGAAAGGAACGTAAGAGATGTGCCCTGCCAGATATCAAGGCATATTATAAGGCTGTAATGATAAAGTCAATATGAAATTGGCACAGGAATTGAAAAATATTGACTGATGGAACAAAGTGAAGATCTGGGAAACAGACTGTGTTTTACAACTTGATATATTACAAACGTGGGACTGAAGATCGTTGTGGAATGGAGGGACTATCAATAAAGGTGATTGAACAATTAATTGCCCACAAAAGAATGGATCCTTAAATTGAATTCTTGCTTGCCACCATACACAAATGTCAATTTCAGATGGGCTGAGGACTTAACAATTCAAGGAGAATCTCTGATGTCTCAGAAGAATATAAGGAATAATATTTATTTTTATTCCAAATTTGAGCTAGTGAAAGATACCTTACATTAAAATACATACTAAACATTAAGAGATGGATAAATTCCACTGCTTGCTAATTAAAAACCTCAACAAAAGACAGGCTAGAGACAGTGAAAAGACGAGACACAAACTGAGAAATATTTACAATACATGTAATTTACAAGGGATTAGTAGTACTCTCACAAATCAATTAGAAAAGGATAAAACTCAATAGAAAATTAGGTAAAAGGCACAAACAGGCATCTCACAGAAGACGAAACATGATGAGAGAATAAACACATGAAAAGATGTTTAACCTCATTAGCAATAAGGGAAATACAAATTACTATTTTAAACCCGTTGACATGATTTTATTCCCACAGATGATAATTCTCACAACAATTAAGAAGTCAGACAAATCAGAGTTTTAGAGAGGAGATGAATCAACCAATTGCTGGTGGAAGTATAAATATGAGGACATATACATTAACATTAGTTTAGGAGGTTGAACATTTCCGTAAGCTATGATCGAACAATTTCACTTCCACGTACACATGTCAGATGCTTTCTTTGTGTCAAGTGCCAAAATAGAGCTATAGAAATTTGGTTGAGGGGGTGTGGGGAGAGAATAATGGTTAGGGCAGAGGACTTTTCAGTCAGTGAAAATGCTCTGCATGATACAATAATGTTAGATACATGTTATTATATATTTGTCCAAATTCATAGAATGTAAAGCATCAAGAGTGAGCTGTAATGTAAACCATGGACTCTGGGTGATTATGATATGTCAGTGTAGGTTCATTGATGGCAACAAATGGACCCTTTGGTGGGGTATATTGATAACAGGGGAGATTGTGCATGTGTGGAGGAAGGGAGTATATGGGACATCTCTGTACCTTCCTCTCAATTTTGCCGTAAAGACAAAACGGCTCTAAAAGAGAAATTCTTAAAAATTTTGTGGCAAAAGTACTGTAATAGAAAATAAGAATGAAAGGTAAGAAGAAAGGAAGAAACGGGAGAAGGAAGGAAGGGCAGGAGAAAGTAAAGAAGTGATAGGGGTAGTAGGAATGGAAGGATGGGGGAGGGGGATAGAAAAGAAAGATGGAAAGAAAAGACATAGGAAAAGAGGAAGAGGGAAAGACTTCAAATATGCAGAAAAATGGATAAACAGAATGATTTGTTCACCCACTCAGATGTTTTGGATATGGAAATGGATGAAATAAACCTGTATGCCACAATATGCATGAATAAGCAATCCAAGAATTCCACCTACAGTATGATGCTGTGTTTCAAAGGTCAGAAAGAAAGGAAATTGACAACTGAGAGCTTCTCAATGAATATAGTAGTATAATATGTAAGGATACACAAAGAAGGACATAAAAATAACATTTACGGGTGCCTGGTCATCTCAGCTGGTTAAGCGTCTGATTCTTGGTTTGGGTTCAGGTCATGATCTCACGGTTTTGTGGGTTCTAGCCCTATGTCGGGCTCTGAGCTGACAGTGTGGAGCCTGCTTGAGATTTTCTCTCTCCCTCTCTCTCTTCCCCTACCCTCCTGTCTCTGTATCTCTCTAAGTAAATAAATAAACTTAAATTTAAATAGCATTCATAGTGTAGTCACTTTTGTGGGAGAGTTACTAGATAAGGAAGAACACACACCATGGTGTTATACACTTTTACTTCTTCAGTCGGATAGTGAGTTCATGGAGATTCATTTTATGATTCTGTTTTAGTTTATACATATATATTACATTTATTCTTTTTCATATATCAAATACTATTACATTAAAAGCAAGTAAATATACAAATAAGCATACAAAGAAATGGTGAGTTGAGGAGAAAGATGACAATTGTTTTTTCTTTGGAAACTTCCCCTTACTCCTTGACCATCTCTTTTCCTTCCTCTTCCACATCTGCATTCTAGAGCCATATTTGCTTCAGATTTCTCTTTGGCTCGCTGAGCCATTTAGTACAAAACAATTCATGAGATTATTGAAATATATGCTCAGCGTGATGCCTGGTTCCTCATTACTGGATGTACATCAGATTAAAAACAATCAATGAGTTCCTGTTCCAGACTGTGGAAATATTGCAAATGATAATTCTCTGAAAATTTCTCAAGCTGAACACCCACCTATTTGGTTCCAAATTACATAAGTCATCTGGAAAGCAGATTTTGTTCCAGCTTTCAAGAAACAGCACAGTCCGACATATCTGCAGGGAAATTGGATTTTTCATAATATGTTCTTAAGAGAATGCAGCAAAAAGAGCTTCATAAAACAGGAGAAGCAAAATGCATATGTGCCTTTCTGAAAACGTTGTAACAGCTGACGATGATATTTCTCTTCTGGGCATTAGATCAATCTCATGCATAAACACTGAAATAGAAAGAGACTTACTAAAGAAATAGATCATTGAATGTCTAAAAGCATTTGTGTTACGGGACTAGTAGAAAAATAGAGAACATTTTCTGTCTCTGCAATACAGCAGACGTATTTTAGATGGGAAATATATATTGCTTATAGTCAAAATCCTTTGGGAAATATAAACTCAGATATATAAGAACAAAAAAAAATTAAAGAATAACAGAAGCCTCCAACCTTATTATCATAATAATAAGAAATGACAACCCTAGATAGTGTTCTGGGGTGGGGTTGGGGGGGATACTTTTGGCCAGGTGATTCTTTCTGCTTGTGGGTGCTTTGTTCCACCTTCAGAAGAGCTCAAGGTGTGATAAGTAAGATTGTCTGTATCTCTTCCACCTTGGTATTGTTTGGGGAATGACACCACACTTGCAGGTGAGATCACAGAAATAGGTCTATGATGCAGATTTGGTGATTGGATCGAAATCAGGACCTTTATTTCCTAAATCCTTGTTTCTAGCTATCTTCCATTTCTGCCTCTTCTAAAGATCATTCAATTTTCTTTTTCTTTGCCATATCCTCATAAATGTGACTCTCCTTACATTCTTGAGGAAGAACAAAAGCAAAGATAGAAACAGGCTAAATGAAATGACAGCCATCTTTCAGTGTTGGAGATTACCATTTATGGCATGCTTGGTTTACCAATTTTTTTAATTGAATGCAACTTGAATTTTCTTTGTATTTTATTGCAGATCTTATAGGGAAACAAGAGTTTATCTTGAGTAATCACTTCTCATTGAAAGGGAGTTTCAGCATATTGGTTAAAAGTATGGACTGGAATCACATAGCAATTATTTTTAACGGAAATATTTTTATTAGAATAATGTAATCCATAAAACATAACCCTAATTAAATGTATCTCTCTATCCACTCCATGTCTATGCCCACACAGCTGAAGGTGATTGGAGATAAACACATACCCACTCTGACTAGTCTCACTTTCACTTTGTGACTTTAAATTTCTACACGTCCTAAAATGCTGCCTGACATCACACTACGTTTTCCTGGTTCATTCATTCTGCCACTCTCCATGGTGATTCTTGTCTTCTAATCTCTCCTCAAAATCTCAATCTTTATTGAAGTTGCCAGATACAGCAAATGAAACAAGATACCCAGGTAAACTTGAATAATTTCTAAGCACTATGCATATGTACTTTGAGATAAAAGAATCATTGGGCATAGTTTTACTAGAAAATTCCTCACCTGAAATATATATCTGTTTAAAAAATAATATTTTCCCTGATGATTTGGCTCTTCTGAACAGTTCTTTATTTCACAGAATTTTCTTATAAAATGCCTTGCAGTCCATATTCCATTTACATCATAACATAGCTTTTACAGTGGTCACACGCAACTTATTTCGTCCTTTTGGTCACTGAAAACTTATTAATGGGAAAACACTCAACATTAGCACTATAAGCCAGTATACAATCATGTACTGGCATAAAGTTAACAAGTCTGAGGATTGCCCTTCAAATTTGATTTGTTGAAGCACATAATACCTTCTTTCCTGGCATAACTTGCTTAACTGTTTTTTAGGATTAAGTAGTGTCTCTTAATCGATGACTTTTCAAATGCTGTGGCCTGAATAGAAATGGTATTTCTTCAGTTTTCATTTCCTTGTTCTTCAACACTGCATATGTTTCCACTTTTTCCCCATGAAATATTCACGTAAAGAAATCAAATTCTTCAAGGTAGGAAATACATCTCAAAAGGTAGTCATAGCAAGTGCCATAATAATTATACATCTAAAGATAGAATTCCTGTTCCTTTCATAGTAATATTGTCTTTTTTAAAAACAACCTTCACACTTACATAGGGATAAAATTTCCTCATTTCTTTGTTTAACACATTCCACAGGTTTCTTCACGTAATGAAATACTTCAGTTATTAGAGTAATGTTATCCATATTAGATAACATATCCAATTATTAGAATGATGTTTGCTCTTCTTTCAATTTGTATAATCCTATTGCTAAAGAGATATTGAAAACTATGAACAAGAAATAAGTAGAAACCACTCAATGTATTATTTAAAAAGTCAACAAGAATTTTGAGGCCTCTTCTATATAATTAAAGTTTAATTTTAGTGCTTCAAATAAAATGGAAATCTTGTCAACTATTTGCTAAATAAAGTCAATGGGCTTTCGAATGTGAGAGAACTGAAGAATACTGAATTTCCAACAAAATAAAAAAAATCCTTTACTCAGTTTGACAGAGAAAATGATGATATTAGAGAACAATTTCATGGAATCACTTCATGTCAACAGAAAGGACATGGGGTGTGCTCTTTAAGTAACACCATGTAGAACATAAGCAGAAGAGCTAACACCTTCCATAGAATTATTCATTCTTGGCTTCAGCTTGGAATGAATCTTTTTTTTTTTTTTGCGATTTACACAGATATTTACGAAAATTTGTATTTTTATTCTATCAAAAGGAGTAAAATTTTTCTCATTACCCCCTAATTCAAAAAGAGTGTCTCTGCAAAAATTTGTTACTGCTTCTGAAGTCTCAAATAAATTTTATTCCCCATAGCCTTATAAGGAAGATATTTTTATAAGAAAAGTATTGCATAGGCAAAAGAATTTTTTTTTCTGCATTGTGATTATTTGTACCATGGTTATTGTGTAAGTAAAGAAGTTAGGTCTTTGATAACCTGTAATAGTGAATGTAGCCATTTAAAAATTATTATTATAGATTTAATTCCAGAACTTGAAAATTTGCTTGGAATTTTAGAATCACAAAATACTTTTGGTAGTTGTACATTCAAAAGGCATTTGAGCTGACAGATGTTGATATCCAGTGTGGAAGGCTATTATACTTCTACTGCATTTATTTTTTCTTCATATGAATTTTATTTAAATTTTTTGTTACTTCATCACTATTTTGGTCCTAGTTGAGGAAATCACACATCTCTTATGTCAATATGGCAGTTCATATCCGGCTTTCCACCATTTTCAATATTGAATGAATAGCTGCATTGTGCACAAAGACTCCCTCAAAGGACTATTTATTTATTTAGTGAATGTCCACTATTCAGAAGATTTATCACAATAATTAGATCTGCGTTTTGACTTTTGGGAGTTAAATTTAAAAAGTACATACTAGAGGGGCACCTGGGTGGCTCAGTCAGTTGAGCGTCCGACTTCGGCGCAGGTCATGATCTCCTAGTCTGTGAGTTCAAGCCCCTAATCGGGCTCTGTGCTGACAGCTCAGAGCCTGGAGCCTGCTTCGGATTCTGTGTCTCCCTCTCTCTCTGCCCCTCCCCCGCTCATGCTCTGTCTCTCTCTGTCTCAAAAATAAATAAACATTAAAAAAAATTTAAAAGTACATACTAGAATCATAACAAGAAATGAAAAAATTGAATTTGATAATCTCGCAGCCACATTGCCTCCATCATCCCCAAGTCTCCACTCAAATGTAGCCATAAACAGCTATTGAAAGGGTTGTAAACTTGCAAACAATAAATTGAACTGATGCAAAAATATGTGAACTTTCAGTTTGTCTGCGGGTAAGGGGGTACTTGTAGGGCATCATCTCTGTGAGTAAAGCCAGAGTTGATGTTATATAAGATTTTAGGAAGCCTTATTTTCAGAGAATGGCAGACTTTGAGAAGAAAGAGTGTTTAGAGGATAATAGGACTTTCAGGAGTGTTAGTATGATCACTGTAATAAGGCTGATATTGACCCGTTGCCTTTCAGAAACACAGAAAGCGACCGAGGTACTTGCTGATTGGCTAATGTTTAGAAGCGTGGTGTTGTCACTGATTGGCTGACTTTGAACACTGGAGTTTTCTTATTGATTAGCTGACTTTCAGAAGTATAATTACTTGAGTAGGTCTGTTATTAATTGGCTGATTGTCAAACCATCTCTGCTAATCTGAAGTTACCTCTAAAGGTGATTACTTAGTCACAGCATGGAACGTTGGCCACGGAGCAATCTTAGCCTTTCCTGAATATGAAAAATAAGTCCTATTAATTCTGTGTCTCTTGGCCTTCTCTCAGCCAAACCTGCAAGAAGGACCACGGAGGCTTATCCAGATATTTATTTGTGGAGGTATGACTTACAGTTAGCATTACCATGTAAGTGATGTAAACTACCAATTAGTGTGGTAGAAAAATAGCTCTAGCAGTCAAATTCTTGTTATTTATTGAAAAAAAGCTCATTTAGGATACCCTAACAAAGTCAATAGAGGACACAGGGTAAGATTATTTTCGATATGGAACGTGTTTGGTATAGAGAAGACACCTAACAACCCTAACCCTCATCCTTCATCATCACTCTTAGTTGTTAATTTTGATCTCTATTTCATTGAGAAAATAAAGCAGATAAAAGAGAACTTCCACAAAACTAGCTTACCACTTCTGCCCACTTAGATAAATCTGTTCCCATATATCCTGACTTTTCCTCACTTAATAATAAAGATAAATTCTCTGTGCAGCTAATAAAGGCAAACAATTTTATTTACTTAATAGATCTCATCACCTCTTATATAAACAAAGGCATAATTTAATCACTTCTCTTCTTTGTCTCAACTTTAAAATTTTTTTCAATGTTTATTTATTTTTGAGAGAGGGAGAGACAGTGCAAGCTGGGGAGGGGCGGAGAGAGAGAGAGGGAGACACAGAATCCAAAGCAGGCTCCAGGCTCTGATCTGCCCGCACGGAGCCCGACGCAGGGCACAAACTGACGCACCGTGAGATCATCACCTGAGCTGAAGTCAGAGGCTCAACCGACTGAGCCACCCAGGCGCCCCAACTCAACTTTAGATCTACAGCCTCTTCCCCAAACTTCAGAGCCATATATCTAACTGCCTCCTGGCCAGGTCCACTAAGTTGTCTAATACGCTGTCAGTCTTTAAGTATCCACAGCCAAGATCCCAATCCATCCCTCAAGCAGCCCCCAGCACTCCACTCCGTAAATATTTTCTTGGCCAAAGATGGTGCCATCATTCCAGTTGCTCAGGCCGAAATCTTCACATTCACGCCATCAGAAAATCCACTTGTTCTACCTAGAGTATGTCCAGGATCTAACCACTTCTCATCAGTTCCATGATGATGCTCTAATCCAAGTGACATCCTGGTTATTGCTGCAACCCCTGTATTGGTCTAGCTGCTTCTGTCTTTGGCTTCCTTTAGTCTTTTTTTTTTTTTAATAACAGCCAGAGTGATTCTATTAAATGAAGTCAGAGTATTACATAGCTGTTCTCAGTACCTTTCCATTACTTACCACTTCCCTGAAACAGAAAGCAAGGGCATTACTGTGACCATCAAGGATCTATAGGATACCTGTCTCTTGTTAATTCTCATGTTAGTTCTCCTTTTGTTCACTTGGTAAGAGCCACGCTGTCCTCCTTGCTCTTTCTTAAACAGGAGGCATAGTCCATTTCAGGACATTGTTGTTCCCTCTGCCTAATTATTCCCATGGCGCCCTTCCTTATCTAGTGTAAGGAAGTGTACTAGGTCCTTATCTAGTATACTAGGTCACTAGTCAAATGTTATTGTCTCACCTGATGATGCTGTTGAAGATTGCAACATCCCACTGCTCCATATTCCCTTTCCTGCTTCATTGTTCTCTAGAACAGTTATCATCACCTTACACTACGTATTTGATTATTTATTGTTTGTCTCTCCTGACAAGAATGTAAACTCGATGAAGGCAGAGGTTCTTATTTTCTAAACTTTTTTTTAAAAAGGTTTATCAAAAAAAAAAAAATAAAAAATAAAAAAAGGCTTATCTATTTATTTTGAGAGAGAAAGAAAGAGACAGCATGATCAGGGGAGGGGAAGAGAGAATGGAGAGAGAGAATCCCAAGCAGGCTCCATGCTGACAGACTGGAGCCAGACATGGGGCTTGGACCCACAAACTGTGAGGTCATGACCTGAGCCAAAATCAAGAGTCAGATGCTGGGGCGCCTGGGTGGCGCAGTCGGTTAAACGTCCGACTTCAGCCAGGTCACGATCTCGCGGTCCGGGAGTTCGAGCCCCGCGTCAGACTCTGGGCTGATGGCTCAGAGCCTGGAGCCTGTTTCTGATTCTGTGTCTCCCTCTCTCTCTGTCCCTCCCCCGTTCATGCTCTGTCTCTCTCTGTCCCAAAAATAAATAAACGTTGAAAAAAAAATTAAAAAAAAAAAAGAGTCAGATGCTTAAGCACCTGAGCCATCCGGATGCCCCTTGAAGGTTTTGTTTATTTCTATATTCCTGGTCCTTAGAATGGTGTGCAGGTATTTAATGCATGTTTATTATTACTGTGTTTATTTTTGTTGTTTTTGCTGCTGTCACTGTTTTGAACTACATAATCTATAACATATTTAAACTGCTTTCAAAGTCTATTTCATGTCCTGCTAGCATAGCTTTACCCTTTCTACAAATGTATCACCTAACTATGGACATTTAGTTTAACATAATAAGTACCCTTTGAATATTTATTCATCTTCATACTTACCTACTTCTTTGATTAGAGGGGATAAATAATATAAATGTTATGTATTCTTAAAGAGCTTAAATATTTTCAGGGAGTCAGAATATACCTATAATGAAATGAAATAAAATGTATGAATAATAAAATAGATATTCAGTCATTCTTTCAAATGTTGAATAAACATTGATTGGGCAGTTATTCTAATCCACTGTCCAATCTAGGTGTCATGCATATAAATCTATGAAGAGGAGACTGACCTTTCGGAACTTGTATTTTATTTTATCTTATTTATTTTTGTGTTCTCTTTTTGAAAGTTTTTACTGAAATGTAAGTTGTCAACATACAGTGTAATATTCGTTTCAGGTATAAAATACAGTGATTCAACACTTCCGTGCAACACCTGATGTTCATCATAGCCAAGGGCACTCCTTAACCCTCATCCCCTATTCCACCCATCCCCTTACCCACCTCCCCTCTGGTAACCATCAGTTTGTTCTCTAAAATTAAGCGTCTGCTTCTTTGTCTGTCTCTCTCTATGAGCTCATATTTTAAGCACATGCCCCAAATGCACTGAACAGAAAATAAGAGTGGTCAGCACTAATGAGGAAGAGATACTAAAGATGAAATCCAAGGAGGACATGGCATAGGACTTTTTTGTCTGGACAGTGTAGACAATCTCCCATAAAAACTGGAAATACAGTGTATCAGTTCATGAATCCCAAATACCTCCCATCGCTTAAACCATGCATGATTCAGCGTTCTGTGTACTCATGTTCTGGGTATAAGGTATTCTTACACATAAAGTTGTCTATAAAGAGCTTGTAAGAAAAGATATTACTTGGAAATAAAGTTGGACCACATTCAGATCTGCTTTGGTAGTATACGGTGGATATGGGCTAATAAGGTTCTTAGATTATTTTCTCAATTTTTTGGCTCCGGGTAGGTGTACAATGAGAATTTCTGTGTACCTATAAGGCCCAGTTTCACAGCTTGTGTTATTCTCAAACATGGGCTGCAAACCTGGTCTGCATTAGTCTCTGCCTGGAAATGTAGTGCTGTTAGTCCTTCAGAGTTGCCCCATCTAACCGCTCCAATGCACTTAGTTTGCCCTGTTTCCTAGCAACTGGTTCCATCTAATTTGTTTCCCTGTAGCATCTGTCCTACATCAGGCTTTCTTATGTCTCTTCCTCTTGTTAAATGGATTTATCAGTATCTAATAGCCTTTATGCCGTATGTCTATCAAACTCACTTTCTCCCGGAAGAGCAGGGGACTGGGTAACACCATGTACCTTCACTGGAGCAATTTTTAATTTGGGGCCTGAGCAGAAATTTCAGAGAGCTCTGGTCATGTACATTGTGAACATTGCTTTATTTTGTGGTGTAAAGAACATCTCTGTGGTGAGAAACCACTTTCTTCCCCAAGGGCTCTTTATTAAAAGCTGCACTGATAATTTTTACTTTCCAAAATGCAGTTCGTGACTCATTCAAATTATGTGAACTTGCTCTTGTGTGAGCAAATCATTTATTTGTTTATTGTTCTCATTACCAGTTCTCTTCATATCTTATAATGACTGTTAAGGAGAGTGGATTTTAAATCCCTCAATGAGGGATTGATAATGCACATCCTGTTTGTAGGATAGTAGCCACCTTTAAAGAGGTATGAGAGAGAAATGGCAACTTATTTTGCCTATAGGCAGTTTGTACATGACCAGTCCAAACAACAATGTGCTAATACATATAAGTGATAACATTATGAACTATTAGTATTACATACCAGATTTCATCTATATCATTTAATGCACCTGCCTTGGTAAGACTTAACCCATGAAGTACCCTCTGTGGGAGACTTCCTCCCAAGTGAAGGAAGAATAGAGTAATATCAAACATGCCCAAATAGGCTTTCCCAGGCACTCTACTTCCGGCTAGCAACATGAATAAAGAAGTGAAAAGAAGTCAGTGTTATTCTTAGGGAAAATCCATCTTTGTGGAAACCTATCATGGTAAAATGTCATGCCGCATTAACTGTAAGTGTTATTGTTGCTATTTTGTGGATGAAAAATCAAGTAGATTGGATGGAGAAATAAAAAGATTGGACTTGTGGTGTGGATAAAATGTGTTTAGACTCTAAGGGAAGACCTGGAAGGCTCCTTCTACAACAATGGCCCTCACCCGGAAAGAGACATCCAAATGACCCAGAGACCCAGATACACTTTGCCAAAGACCCACCCACAGAAGGATTCTTCTCAAAAAGAGTGGGGCTTCTGAGACACATGATGAAAACATATAATCAAAAGATTTTGCAATAGTAAAGACATCTGTATCTAGTACCCTCAAATAATGTTATTCTGTCATTAGAAGTATGCATTTAATTTAATGCATAATAAAGGGACATTATTTAGATAGGTAAATGGTCCAAGTGACTAATACAAATATCAGCCACTTACTGTAAATTGGATGGCTTTCAGATATGAGGAATGAATTCTTTTATTATCAATATTTATTTATTTATTTATATTTACTTTTAATGTTTTTATTTTACTTTTGAGAGAGAGACATAGTGAGAATGGGGAAGGGGCAGAGAAAGACGGAGACAGACTCTGAAGCAGGCTCCAGGCTCTGAGCTGTCAGCACACAGCCCAACGTGGGGCTCGAACTCACAGACTGTGAGATCATGACCTGAGCTGAAGTCGGATGCCCAACTGACTGAGCTACCCAGGTACCCCTATAATCAATTTTTAAAGGAATTATTGTGCTGGTATTGCCTGGCAAATTGGTTTCTCCTTCCTCTTCTTTTCTTCCAGGCTTGCTCAATATTAGTATCTTCGGTGCTCAGAAATTATTCACAGTGATTCTAATTGAAGGAGTTCTTGTTATTTTTCAGAAAGCCAGTTGAATTGCCAGTTCTTATAGCCAAGATTTTACTGACAACTCAAGTCCATAGATGTCTGTCATTCGGATATTTTGAAGTAATTCTTGCCTCTGTGCATTGTGCTATGGTTACATGTATCTGGAAAACAAAGATAATATCTAACATATATAGATAGGTATTTTGTCCTGCTTACCCACTTGTCACACACCTGGCAGCTAACTTTGCACATAGAAGATACTCAAATGCCTTTTGAATGAACGAATAAATGAATGAATGAACTAAAAAGACTTCCATGTTTGTAGGAGTTTGAAAAGACCAAGTTTGATGCTGAATCTATTAATCTATTAAATCTATTTCTTAGGAAAATAGGAAACCCTATTTTATATACACAGTGGCTAAGACTTGGCAACACTTGGCTACTAATAAAATGTTACCTCTGTACCATCTACTGGCCTCCACCATCCCCTCATCTCTGTTGCTTCACATCTTCCTTCTGCTATTTAGGGGTTTGGTTCCTTCTCCGTACACTGACACAATTTCCTACTGTTTTCAAAGGAAGGAAGGAAGGAAGAAAGGAAGGAAGGAAGGAAGAAAGGAAGGAAGGAAGGGAGGGAGGGAGGGAAAGAGAGAGAAGGGAAGAAAGGAAAGCCTTATTACTTCTCCACCCCCCACTTGGCATTAAGCCACATTATCACATTGTACCCCCCTCTCTCTCCTCGTGCTCCTTTTGCCCTGATGTGACAACTAGAAAGCTTTCTGTTATATGATAAAAGTCAAATCCAGAGCAGCTAGAAATTTCTTGCTGTGTGGGAAAATAAATACAAAGTCTTTTGAAATGTATCAATACTTTGTCTTATCAGTGGCCTTTTGTTACGGTAAAAAGTCTCAGCTTTCCCCTCATAAAAGATTTCACTTGTGGAAATGTAATCTGTAAGTATCCCAGTTGGCCTGATCTGCGGAAAGTCACTTAATTCACTTCATTCTGATTCGTGTGGATCAGGCCGATTAACCATATTTCATTCTTTAAATTTCTGTCTGATTAATCTGATGTAGTTGGGTTGCAGGCAACCAAAAATGGCATGCTTAACTGTCTCAGAAACTATCAACACACACACCCTAGATTTAATTACTAGCGTTTAGTTGGAGCTTCAGCCCAGAGTTGAAGATTAGCCAGCTTCTCGTGGAGCACTGATATTATCCTACGTATGCTGTCCTTGTGAATAGTGGATGTGCAGTTCTTTTCAAAGGATATATTATTGACCCTCTGGTCCCAAAGCATGTACTCCATCCTCTTGAAACATAAATTTGTGGTAACAGAGTGAACTGGTCCAGTTCTCACTTAACAAATTCTCCTTTCTCACTTAAACAACAACAAAACAAAACAAAACAAAACAAACCTGCTCTACCATCAATTTTAAATATAACAATTTTATATTTTCTGAATGACGGTAACTAGTTTTTTCCGGTGGCCTTCAAAATATTTAAATGTATGGTATCATTTCTTAAACTGTTTTTTAGAATTTAAGTCAATTCATATTTTTGAAGAGAAGGAAAAAAGAGAGAAGAGTCAGTTAAGCGTCTGACTTTAGCTCAAGTCATGATCTCACAGCTCATGAGTTCGAACTCCACGTCGGGCTCTGTGCCTACAGCTCAGAGCTTCAGATTCTGTGTCAGCATTTCTCTCTGCCCCCTCCCCCCTCTCAAAAATAAACTTTTTTTTTTTAATTTTAAAAAGAGAGGAGGATGAAAAACCCCTCTTCCTTCCAGTGGATGGTGTGAATTTCCTTTTTTGATAAAAGTGTAGCAAATGTAACATTGTTGTTTACATGAACCTAGTGTTAATTAATCAAGCTAAACTTTGTAAACTGTAATTGAAGTAGCAAAAGTGCTGAAAGTCTCCTGAATTACATTTCACACAGACAGGCTAAATAATCATTGTGGGGAAAAAAAATGGCAATTTCCTATGAATGTTCGTCACTTGATCCATGTGATTCATTCTTCTAGTAATTGAATATGAGAATTGCGAGATTGTACTACATTTAAGGAAAGGAAAAAAAAACATGTTTAAAATTAGGTACACGGACCAGATAATCTCTGTAATGTAAACTGATAACCAACACCGATATCTCACAGTGAAACCTTCCTGGTTTCAGGACGCGCTTGCCCTATGTGGCACCCACAACCAGACAGGAGGGTCATTTCCCAATGAGATCCCCTCTCAGGAACTGCAGATTTATCCCGTGTTTAACTTAGATGGAGTTACTAGGGTCAGATCCTGAGTTGAAGATTCTTGTGTAAGTCATTTATTAAAGAATTCTTCTAGCGAGAACCAAGGGTGGGAAGCTCAAGTTAGTGAAAGTTAGCTCACAGCCAAGTGACGGTGAGATCCCAGGCATTTGTCCCATAGAACATTGAGTTCCATCCATTTGGAGTGAATACTTCTAAACAGCTGAAGGGAAGTCCTTCAATACAGATCACTGGGACTGGCTATTAAAAATCCATGTGTCGGGCTGGGGTATTAGGCACAGAAATGGTAGCAGTAGGGCCTTGTCATTTCTAGGACCCCTTGTATGATAATGTTGATGCCTCTTAGCACGTTTGGCAAGGTATAGGATTCTCTGAGGTCAGCATTCATGTTTAATTTGCCTCTGCATCTTCTGCAATAACTTGCAAATAGTATATTAAGTCATAAGTATCCAGCACGGTGAAAAAAAAATGGTGAAAACGAATTCCACTCTACCCTACTCACAACATTTTCTGGAATACTACCTGCATTTTGAAGGAAATATTACTTTTATTTTTCACTTGTATCTTTACTCAGCTGTTACCATGCTGCTTCAGAATAATTTTCAAATATTTGTGTAAATTTGATTTTATATGATTTATGAAAGTTAAAGGGTTATGGATTCCAACATAGAATTTTATTACTGTGAAGAACTGTATTGTGAAAGGTGTTCAATTTCCAGCAGCATATTCATGCAGAAATCTAAGAAGCACAAAACACCAAAAAGCAATCCAATCATTAACAACTGTCACACTGTTCTGGAATCGCACACATGGGCACACACTAGGTTTTTCTGAAAGGGTTGGTTGATTGTGGAAATTGCAGAAAAATCTGAAATAAAAAGGTGTCCCCTGCAGATTGTGCTCTTAGCTCCAGTCACAGGAGGGATACCTGGTAGGGTCTCTTTCTCTTTACTCCAACTAAACTGTAAGTTATCTGAGGGAATCTGAAGATTTCTTTGGAAGTTTTGCAGTTATGAATAGAATGTTCTGTTAAATGTATGACAACTGTACGTTTTGCCTGGAAAACAGGATAAGATTATGATTATAAAATTATTTTTAATGTTTATTCATTTTTGACAGAGGGAGAAAGAGACAGAGTGTGAAAAGGGGAGAAGCAGAGAGAGAGAGACAGACAGACAGACAGAATCCAAAGCAGGTTCCAGGCTCTGAGCTGTCAGCACAGAGCCCATTGTGGGGCTCAAGCCCACAAACCACAAGATCATGACCTGAGCCAAAGTCAGACACTCAACCAACTGAGCCACCCAGGCACCTGATTATGATTATGATTATAAAACTAAGTTCCTGAGATATTCCGTTTCTGTGGCCACTGGGCCCTGTGTGGTCTCTACACCTCTGTGAATATGATCAAATAAATACATAGAAGTTCAAAGTAAAACAAGTGATTCACTTCTACTTAACTACATGCTTCCATAATGTTTGTCAGATATGAAGTTATGTATACAATATAGGAAAGCTAGGAGTTTCTATTTACCTATGTAAAAGTTTGGAAGAACTTTTCCAAACATCTAAAATTTTAGTTTATTACACACACATATACATACACACACACACAGACACACACACACACTGTATGTAATGTGTATGTAAACCAACCACACAAATTATTTTAAAAACATTGTCAATTTGGGGAAGAAGGCACTTGCATACTTCTTCCCAATATCATCACACTGGCTCATTCCAGAAGTACTTACTGTCTTGCATTTTATTTTTATCATTCACATACTTTTTAAATATTGAGTTTGCTTAATCTTTTTAAGATAATCAATTTATCCCTAAGCAACACATAGTTGGGCTTTCATTGTTTTTTTTTTTTTGTTTAATAAATATGGTGTCAAACGAAGGTAGTCTTCTAGGATTTCTTTTACTTGTGCATTTTATTATGTATTCATTTGTCTGTTAAATTCAAGACTATATCTCAAATCCAAGCATAGCTTTCTTATGGAGGTATTTCTTTTAATTTTATTACTGTGCATTACGCTGATAAGTGACTATTGCATAATTTATTTCCAGAACTTGGAAATTAGGATTGTTTCTATTTCTTCTTCTTTTTTGTGATATGAATAAGCATTGTCAAAAGTGGTTCCTGGTACAAACATAGAAGCCATTCCCTAAGTTATATAGCTTAACACTAAACATATTAATATATATATATATATATTTATTGAATATATTGATATATTGTATTATATATAACTTAATATTAACTATATTTCTCCTTTACATTAAACATATTGAGACATTTTTCATATTTTATTCATCATTCATTTTGCTCTAGTTTCATAACTATTCATACATTTCCTTTTTTTTTTCCCTTTTAGGTAAGTCTTACTGTTTTTTGGGAGGTTATTTTTTTTTTTATATTCTTGATTCTAATTGTTTATCACTTATACATCCTCAGTATTTGGCATTCCTTTAACTGTTTTAGTTACTAAAGAGTAATTCTTAATTTTATGGTAAACAAATTATTTTTATCCAAAGTAAGCATTTAAAAAATATTATGTAAGAAATACTCTTGGGGTGCCTGGGTGGCTCAGTCAGTTGAGCGTCTGACTTAAGCTCAGGTCATGATCTCACACTCCCTGAGTTCGAGTCCCACGTCGGGCTCTGTGCTGACAGCTCAGAGACTGGAGCCTGCTTCAGATTTTGTGTCTCCCTCTCTCTCTGCCCCTCCCCTGCTCATGATCTGTCTCTGTCTCAAAAATAAATAAAAACATTTAAAAAAATTAAAGAAATACTCTTTATTCCAGAATCATTAAGGCTTTTTGCATATTTTCTTCTAAAATTTTGAATATTTTGCCATTAACAGGTATTTAATTCACCTGAAATAACTTTACAATTTTTTAAAAATATTTATTTATTTTTAAGGACAGAGAGACAGAGTGTGAGTGGGGAAAGGGCAGAGAGAAAGGGAGATACAGGATCCAAAGCAGGCTCCAGGCTCTGAGCTATCAGCACAGAGTCCAATGCAGGACTCGAACTCACCAGCCACGAGATCATGATCTGAGCCAAAGTTGGCCGTTTAACTGACTGAGCCACCAGGCACCCTGACCTAAAATAAGTTTTACACAAGATTGAAAGTTGGAACATAATTTTTTTATTATAAGAATAACTAGTTTTTTCCAGCACCATTTAGTTCTTAATTTCTTCAATCATCTTCAATGCCACATCAGCCATATATGAATTTTTTGAACATACCAGGGACTCTCTTGGCTTTCTATTCTGTTATACTGGTCACTATAATTCCATACAAATGTCATATCTTCTTTACTGAAACTTTACAATAAGTCCTTATATATGTAGGACAAATCTCCCTACCTGTTTTTTCTCAAGCATGGCCATTTGAAGCTTTACACACCTCCAAATAAAGTGTAAAATCATTTCTACAAGTACCTTAAAATCCTGTCGTGATTTTGATTGGTGAAATTAGAGAATTTAATGAGGGAAAAATGGACACTTTAATGATGTTTAATCTTCTTATTTATAAGCATGGTGTACCTTTACATTTTTTCAATTTTTAAATAGTTTTATTTTGAGACAGAGAGCTACAGCGAGAGTGCGAAGAGCAGAGGGGCAGAGAGAGAGGGACGGAGGATCCAAGGCAGGCTCTGTGCTGATGGCAGAGAGTCCGATAGGAGGCTCAAACTCATGAACCGTAATATCATGACCTGAGCCAAAGTTGGAGTATTAACCAACTGAGACACCCATGTGTCCCTATACCTTTACATCTTGGTTGCTGTTTACAATGATATCTTTTATTAGGAAGATTGTATTTTCCAAAAATGACCACTTGACTTTCTTACAATGATACACCACTCTTTGACACTCTCTCCAGCATGATTGGATTTAGATCCCTTTTCTTTGAAACAGAGAGGACTGCCTTAAGTCATAAATATTGACAAAATGATACTAAATAATATATTAAGTTTTCACAAAATATAATTCCTCTCTCCTTATGTTCTTTGGATGCTCGCTGTTAGAAGTCAGCTATCATGTCATAAGGAAGTCCAAGCATGCCACAGAAAGGGCCATGTATAAAATAAATTAGACTGCCAGTCCATAATTAAGCATCCAGGCCAACTGGTCACCTTGAAAGTGGATCCTCTATCTTCCAATGAAATTGTTCCAACAGATGCCACCTGGAGAAAAGGCAACTCTCCCCAGAAAACTGTGCCATAATTGTAGAGTCACAAGCAAACAAAATAAATGATTACAGATGCTTTAAGCCACTAAATTTTATGATGGTCTGTTATGCAGCCTAAATATCTAATTTTACATGTTGTAATTATGGTTGATCATATATTGAAATAAAAATAATTTTCAGGTATTAATTATGTATATGCCCACTTTGCAAACTCTCTTCTTCTAATATTTTGTGTTTAGAGATGGTGGGCAAGGAGTGGTTCTACATAGACAATTCTTTCATATTCAAATAATTATTCTTATTCTTTCTAATCAAATAAAATGTTGATTAAAAGCCATGAAAATCACATCCTGATCTTCCACATTCCAGATTTAGAGAGGATGCTTCTAAAATTTTACCTGTAAAATTAGTAATAGGAAAGTGACATCAGCAAGATGGCAGAACAGTAAGCCCCAGACCCTCCTTCTTCCCATGAAGACACCAGGTCAACAACAATTGCCTTTGTGAGAAATTCAGAAACCATTTGAAAGATTCCTGTCCCCAAAGCAAGTGCACAGCCAGCCACACTGAAACTGGTAAGAAAAATCATAGCACTCATTTGCCATAGTTTCCCCTCTTTGCACAGTGCACACAGGAGAAAAGTCCCAACTCCTGGATTCTCCGTGGGGAGAGAAAGAAAAAATTAAACCTAAGTCCAATGTTCAGACCATTGAGGAGACTGCCTGAGAGATTTGTTTCTGTTTTCTATGAATCCAAGAACTGACAAAAAAAATGCTGGGTTGGAGGCAACTGAGATCAAAGGTAGTGATTTGCTTTAATATATCTTTACTCGCCTTGGTTCCTCTCCCCAGCCCAGTGCAAAATGAGCAGGAGAGAATCCACAATTCTTGACTGCATCCAACATTTTGGCTCTTCAGGAGGCTGCTCAAAGAATTTGTTTTATTCTCACCTGTATGGGAGCATTGAAAGGATCTGTATGCTCTAGATGGCCAGGGTGCAACTGAGAACAAAAGAAATCTGGGTGGCTTGCTGCTGCTCCAGAGGACTTGTGGTATAGGTGGCCTCCCCGTTGGTAGAAAAAGAAAAAAGGAGCATCTAACCAATTGTATAGCTTTTCAATGGGGACTTCTTGAGGGACTAGATTTTGTCTCACCTTTGCATACTGATAGGACTCAGGATACTCTAGAAATCTGGATGTTATTGTGAACAAAGGGAAGCTGGGTGGCTTGTGGCAGCTTCAGAGAACCTGCAGAACTCCCTACAGACACAAGAGGGAGCAAGAGATTATGAGCTCCTGAGGAAAGACCCTGCAAATTTACAGGCACCAGTCCAGAGAAAATGCATCAACAGGAAAAATTTAAAAGGCCTGAAGAATCTCTGTACTGATTAGTGAAGTCTTTCCCTGTACGAAGCCAGTTCATAAAAACTGGTAGATGTGTTGTTCTTTCAAGTGTGCAGACCCCAACACAAAGTAACAGAACACATCAACAGACAAGAAAACGTGACCCAATCAAAGGAAAAAAAGAAATCTCCAGAAATCAACCCTATAGAAATGGAAGTATATGAATTATCTAAAAATTCAAAATAATCATCACAAAGATGCTCCATAAGTTCAAGAAAATGGTGCATAAGAAAAAGGGGGGGAGGGACGCCTGGGTGGTTCAGTTGGTTCGACGGCCGACTTCGGCTTAGGTCATGATCTCACAGTTCATGAGTTCCAGCCCGGCGTTGGGCTCTGTGCTGACAGCTCAGAGTCTGGAGCCTGCTTCAGACTCTCTGGACAGGACATATATAGACATAGTATAGATTCTCCCCCTCTCTGTACCCCTCCCCTGCTCATGCTCTGTGTCTCTCTGTCTGTCAATAATAAATAAACGTTAAAATTTAAAAATGAAAGGGGGAGGGGAGATATCTACAGAAAGAAAGAAAATATAAAAAAGAACCAAAAGGAAATTTTGGAGCTGAAGAATACAGTAACTCAACTGAAAAATTCACTAGAGGGTTTCGAAAACAGATTTGATCAGGTAGAAGAAAGAATCAGCACACTCCAAGAGAGGTCATAGGAAATTATCTAGTCAGAGAAGCAAAAAGATAAAAGAAAGAAAAAAAGATGAAAAAAGTTTTATGTATAAGCTTAGCTACTCTACAGTCTCCACTTAATCAAACATTAATCTTGTGAAGGTATTTTGTAAACATGATTGATGTCCATAATTAGTTTTCTTTATGTAAGGAAGTTTATCCTAGACAATTCAGGTGGGCCAGATTCAATCAGTTTCAATGGCATCAAGGGAAGAGCCAAGACTTCCTTGAAGAAATGAGTAGGATCTTAAGTTTATGCCCAAGAGTGGCTACCTACCCTTCCTGGTGTCGTGCCATATGGATTTATCTAGGCTATAAATGGGCTCATCTATCCTACTGCTATGAGTGTGTATACCTATCTCTTGTAATAAATCTCTTATATATGAAATACATGACTCCTATTGGTTCTGTTTCTTTAGTTTACACATGACTTGTACAAGTTTCCTAAATCCTTAGATCGTTCATGGAAGCAGAAAAAACACATCCAATATGTGTGCCCTCGTTTTCTTGCTGCCTTATTCATATTCCCTGTCAATGATGCCCATGAATACAAAATGCCAGCAGATCCATGATGCATGGGAGTTCAGTGACATTCAAAGTGAGTTTAAAGTAAGTATATTAATTCTACAACTGAGTAAGTGAAGGCACTAATGGCCCCAAGAGAGCAAGCTTTCTTTTTGAACCACAACTTGTTTAGAATACATACTGAAGGTCATTAATGCAGTCCTAAGAAATACAAATGACCAAGGAACTTTATCATATCTTTTTTTAGTAGTGGCACTTCTTTGTGTTAGCCAACCACTTACACTGAGCTCAATAAATAATAGGTGCAGAAACAGATGAATAAGATACCAAGAACTCGCTTGAATGTAGACTATAAAAATATGTTCAAATATAATAAATTATAGTATACTGGTCTTAGAAACTATATTTTGTTCATTTGGTTAGACTCTATAGTTCTGCATATAGGCAGAAAGCACACATTCCTTTTATACCTACCGAACTTCACTTACAAAATACAAATTTAAAGATAAAATTAACAGGTAATTAAACCAAATGAAGGGCCCTTCTATGTGCAGAGCCTGTGTTGACTGCACAGTCACCTGTCCATGAAGCTGACCTATGAAGGTATATCTTACAAACGGTATGATGTCTTTAGGGAAGGATGATAGAAACGACGAGACTGATTAGAATATTACTGTACTTATTCAACCTAGGGACGCTGATATTTCAAAACAAGGCAAGGAATACAGGATAAATAATGTTTTAAAACACAGAATTAGCAGGACAAATATATTGTTGGAGGCTCAATATAGTATAATAACCACCTCCTCTCCCTCCTCCCTGGTTCTTAACAAAGAGAGAGTAACCACAAAGAAACCTGGAGCTCAAAATGAACTATCTGCTTTGATATGCGAAGTGTACCACTCCATAAGAAGTAAAATAAGAGGATGAGACAAAGACCAGATGCTAAAATGATGATTCTTGACTTTTTTCACTGCAAATAAAGGCATTCACTGACATAGGTAAGAATTTCCATGACTTATTTAACCAGAGTCAGAGAAGCTGGAACTAAGAGAAAGATCTTAACCAGACCTTTTAGAACTAAGCTTTTCTTTAATGTCTTCCACATTAGTAAGATGAGTTTATCACACCTGAGTACAATTAGACCCAAGAGGTCAAAAAGAGTGAAAGAGAGAGCAAGCATTGTTAGGTAGGATCATGCATAAGTAGTGTTTTTCAATATATTAACACATTCAATAGAATAATATACCCTGTATATTGGACTCTGTCCACTTCACCAGTTGAGTAAGCCACCTCTTTTTTCCATGGATAGGAGCCAGTGAAGGTACTAACTTGTTGGACTGCTAATATTAATGATATCTGTACCCCTACCTGGGAATAAAGGGAAAATCATCTCAAGGAAGCAAGAGGATGGAGAAATTCCTGATCTTTCAGACTGGTTGAATATGAGAAGTGAGAGAGCTGGTCAAAGATGATTCCATTTTTCTTCCTTGACTGAGTGGAAAGTACATCATTCAAGAAACTGGGATTTATCACTAAAATATTAAGTAATTAAGGAACTTTGGTTTTTGTTTTGTCACTAGAGAATTTATTCTGCCATCTGGAAAAATCTCTCACATCCACGATAAATGATTGGCAGACTTACCAGTATTCAGATGAGAGGACTTACAACCTACATATTTTCATTTTATAGGTATTATCTTTAATAAGTAGTAATGCATTTTGGTTTCCAGAAGTAGTTTACTTAGTACAGTTTCGCAGGTTGGTTCTGTCCCATGCTACTTATAAAAGCTTTTTGCTAATAAGAAAACAAGCTAGCATTCTCCAATAAAATAAAACATTGATAGAAACTTTTTTATTGAAAATAAAAATTAGAAAACTTTCAAATCTTTGAAAACAAATGTTGTTTAATGTAAGGAACTTCCTCATTTATTCCTCTAGTCCAGCTATTTATTTCTACTTGCCTTTTATTGTGGATTAAGATGTGTGAATGTTTACCTATTTGTATCTCCCAGTTACTACTCAGCAACTGAATTGAATTGTCCGCATGTCACTTACTTTCCTATCCTCATGGCCAATAATCACTGCTAATGGTTGAACTGTTCCTTCTTTGGACGAGACACTACTGGAAGATATTTATAACATCTTAACACATTTCACACTGAATCTTAAACACATTTCACAAATTACAACATTGCATATGGGGACTGTAGTCTGTGAGTCAGTTACAACAAATACTGTTATCTAAATTCTGACTCCTATTTGCCTACATTCTGGACCAGGTTAACACTTTGCTGTGCAAAATTCAATGTGGACTCTGAAAAATGTTTTGTTCCTTAATTCATTCGACAATGACTTATTAATTGTGTGTGTGTGTGTGTGTGTGTGTGTGTGTGTGTATGTGCACGTTAGGCTTTGTACTACACACTGAAGAGTCAAAAGTGAATAATGAACCTGACCTTGTTAGTACTGTTGGGAGATAAAGGTTACCATTTAATAAGATATATATACACACACACACACACACACACACACATATATATATCACACATACACACACACACATATATATATATATATACATATATATGTATATATATATATACACATATATATATGTGTATATATATATACATATATATACACATATATATATGTATATATATATATACATATATATATATATATATAATAAATTCAGCAAAATGCAGAATTCAGTAGGCTGTAACCCATGCAATTTGGAGAACATATTAATTACTTTAGAAAACAGTAGAGTCTTAAAAGATAGAGCAATCTATTCACACGGGTGAATAGTTAGGAAAAATCCCATAAAGTAGGTATATTTGATCCCAATCTTTGGGTAAGAATTAAGGTTAGGTGCTCTTTTGAGGGATAGGGGAAGAGGGTGGTGATAGGTACATCAGGAAAAGGGTTATGAACATAATCTCTGCCTTAGAGCTTACTAATTTGGTAACTGAACACTTTCTGTCAGTCTCTTAATATTTGATGTAAGTTTCATGAAAGCAGGGTCTGTGTCTATCTGGCTTAGTCTAATATCTTTAGAGTTTCTACCGCAGTGTTCTGAGTACACGTTCAGCAAATATTTGCTCAGCGGTAGTTGAATGAATGAATGAATGAATGAATGAATATATGACTCAATTCCACATATGTTAGGACTTCTAGTACCACTTTGTTTTTCACACTTTTCTGTTTCTTGATCTTTCTCCACTAATTCTGGTGTTTGCTATGTCCATCCCTCTTTCCCCTTTTTCTTCCTACTTCAACCTGTCCTTTTTTTATTTTGCCATCTTGGACCTAGCGGAAGTAAAACTCATAGATACAATAAATGCATGATTGCCCCATGAAAATGTTAGTGCAGTTTCACTAGCTATTTCTGAACGCACTAAAAATTTTAAATGGTTTTTATTATGACTGCCTTCACTCTAATCACTGCCCAACAGCTTGCAAAGAGAATCTAAAAAGAATCACAATTAAAAATAAGAAAAATGATAGAGATTAAGAAAGTCGAAAGTAGAGAAAGTAGAGAAATTCCCAGAGTTAAATAGTCAAGATAATGGTATTTAACGACTCTATCCCTCTGAGAGGATAAGAAATATATCATTGCACTGATAAAAAGCAGATTTATGAGGAATCTATTTACAAAAATTATTGGTGAACAGAAACTTCATTTTTTGAATTCAATTGGATATTTGACACCCCAACAGTTGATATTCAGATGGAAATGGCCTCTCTTCATCTCCCCCCAAATTCTACAAGCCATAATTTGGTTATTTTCCATAAGGTAATGTTTAAAGATATTCTTTAAACCAAATTATTTTTTTCAATAAAATCTTTCAGTCATGTACAAAGTCAAAATTCTAAATTAGCAGAAAGAAGAAAGTCTCTATTGTGGCTTAGAAAAACTAACTTCTATAAAAGCACCAGTTTACATTGTAATAAATTTGGAATTCATAGAGTTGTTTAGAAACTCCAGGAAGCCAAATAAAGAAAGTTTCAACATAAAAATTGATTTCTGAAAGTTGTTCTATATATTAACTACTTAGAACATATTTTCTATAAGGCTACAAATCAGGGTTAATAAACCAGGAGAGTACACAAAGACATTGGGTTCCCCCAAAGAAAAAACGTTATGCTAGATCTTTTAACAATGTTATTAATATAACCAAGTAAATTTCTTAACTTTCTTTTCCTTACCCCTATCTCATAAGAGATTGTGCAGGCAAACCTTAGTCAAAGGAAGAGATTGTCCCTTGAAATATGCTCTTCACTTTTTTTTTTTAAGTTTATTTATTTATTTTTGAAATAGCATGAGCGAGGGAGGGGCAGAGAGAGAGAAAGAGAGAATCTCATGCAGAATGTGTGCTGTCAGCACAGAGCCTGACGCTGAGCTCAATCCCATAAACCCTGAGATTATGGCCTGAACTGATATCAAGAATCAGATGTGTAGGGGCGCCTGGGTGGCGCAGTCGGTTAAGCGTCCGACTTCAGCCAGGTCACGATCTCGCGGTCCGTGAGTTCGAGCCCCGTGTCAGGCTCTGGGCTGATGGCTCGGAGCCTGGAGCCTGTTTCCGATTCTGTGTCTCCCTCTCTCTCTGCCCCTCCCCCGTTCATGCTCTGTCTCTCTCTGTCCCCAAAATAAATAAAACGTTGAAAAAAAAAATTTAAAAAAAAAAAAAAAGAATCAGATGTGTAACTGTCGGAGCCACCCAGGCACCTCTGTTCTTAGATTTGCTGACATGTTGCAAACTATTTCAGGGAAGTTGTTGTTTGAAAACTTATGGCCTCCTCTGTGGCTTTTGAGACTACGTATCTACTACTTGGACCTTAAGTGTTAAAATTTATTTGCAAACATGTTCAATGAGCTCGTTCTGGATAGTGATGACGGGTGGGCTTGACCTGGAACACAGCCTTTACTGATGAATGCCAACATACCTGGTAATACTGTTAATCCAACGGATGGAAAGGAAGATCTTGAATAGAAACTGTAAAGAAAGCATCATGACAAATTGGCTTCAAGGTCAACAAAGCTGGGAAATGAACAGAAAGAGATGGAAAGACTTCATTTGTCTTCATCCCTGCTACTAAGCTGGTAGAGGATCATTGAATAACTTTTAGTGATTTTCTCCAGATTACAAACACCATTTTTATGTGTCGGAGTGTATGTTCGGAAGGAAAACTGTGTCTAAATTGGAATGAGATGTTTGAATGAAGATTTGTCTGTATAGATGTTTTATGGGTGTAATCACACTTGGGGGATGATAAAAAGTAGTAATAGTAGCATTTCTGCTATTTTTTGTTGTTGTTGTTATTACCAAAGTGCCACTACATCGTTTTGAATTATATGTTAATGTTAGGCATGCTGATTTATTTTCTAATTATTAACATCTTACTGAAAAAGTCAGGGGTGAAATTACCTCATAAAACACATGTATGGTATATTTTTTAGTGAGTTATGTTATAAACTGCTCCACAATTGACACAAATATATTTTCACATTAGTGTAACAAATCCAACAGTTTCTGTTAGTTGGCTTTGAATTATCACAGCCATTAAATAATGAAATTGAATTTTTCCCCTAAAGATCTTTAAAAACATTTTCTATGATTTTAATGGAGAAACAAAGGTGAACCAAAACAACTTGCAGTTGAGAGTAGCGAGGAGCTGCAAATCCCAGGTCAGTCTCCTCTGTGCCCATTTCTGAATTCCACTTTATTATTCAGCTAGAGTGAATCTGGCATGTATTGATCTGACATGAATGCCCGAGGCATGAATCTGTGAGTGAATGAGGGTCATTTGTTAACTGTTCGTGGTATGTGCATTTAGGGAAGTTATAGTTTGACATTTTGCTTAGATGGCTTTTAGTCTGTATCTTCCTCTGTCAAACATACAATACAAAAGCCTTTGGTTTGGTTGGAGATAGGAGCACTCACTTAAGAACAGGTAGTGATCTGGAAGCAATGTAGAATTTCAAGTTAGGCTGGAAGATACTTAACAGCTGTGTGACTTTAGGTAGTTAAACCCTCTGAAACTCAATGTCCTTTTGACTTCACAGCACCCTGTGGAAGTTAAGGAGGCCAGCAGGCATTATAAATTTGATGCTTCCTCTGCATCCTTCTTTCTGTCCTGGAACTATAGCTTATGTCGTAAAGTCTGCACCCAATAAGCTCTTTAGAAAATTTTGCTTCCTAATGATTTTATTCTTCATGGTTCCCTGAAAATCTAGCTGTAATTCCTCAAGGTCTAATCTGGCAAATCATCACCTCTTTTATCCTCTTCTTCGGATAGGCAGAATTCAATCATTGTGTATACTTGTGCTTTTCTTTTTTTTTAATGCAATTTACTTATTTTTATGTGAATAAGAAAGTTTTTCCCTGGAGGGTGATTCTTGTTGCCTCAAGCAAGAGAGTCAAAGTATTTTTTTCTTGTTGTTAATTTCTACTTAGCATTCTCAAATGAATAATTATGTAAAGCCCACGATGTCATCTGTAGAATGTTGGTGAGTGGAATACCATATTGTGCTCCCTTACTCCCTTCACAAGAGAAATATATTATAGTCCTGGATATACAGAGTGCCTCATTCAACTGGGAAAAAAAAAGTGTGCATTGAGCACCTAATATGTGTCAGTCAGTTGCTGTGCTGGATATGTTAGACACAAACATAAGGATTCTCTGTACTGTACAAGGCAGCTTTTATAATCAGACAGACCTACTGCATAACAGTTACAATGGAATGTAATAAAATGCCTGCAATATGACAGGTATGTGTTGAAGTGTGCTTAAGGAAGGATTCACTCAAGGGGTAAAATTTAAGCTCATAATTAAGTTAGAGTTCGCCTTTCAAAGGCTGGGATGGGGTAGATGAGATAATTTCATTTTAGTCAGAGGAAAGAAATGACATGTATACAAGTAAGGAACCAGGAATGAGGCTGGCATTTCTTGGGAATGACAGTTCAGCATCAGCAGAGCCTAGAATGTGTGTGGGAGAAGGGTAGAAGATTAGATTCGACAGATAGGCAACAGCTGCGTCATGATGGGGCGTCTGAAATGTTTATAGCAGAAAATTTTACTTGTTCAGATTTGCATTTTAGAAATAGCACTCTGTAGGAAGGTCTTGTAGAGGCTAAATTGTAAGGAGTTAAATCTGAAGTTAGAGGGTCCATTTTCTGGGCTGGTGCAAACAGTCTCCAGGCAAAAGAGAACGATGGGCAGCAGAATGTGTAAAGAGAAGGGCCCAGCCCGGGTGTGGGGGTTTCCTGTCCACACTAAGATCATGTCCTTGAGAGGTATATGCTTCAGTAACATGCTTAACCTTTCTAATTTTCTGTTTTCTCATAGAGATTATTCTACTTACCCTACAGAGTTGGGAAAAAAATATTGAACAAGATAGTGTATGTAAAGTACTTAATATAGTAACAAGGAAGTAATGCATTTTCGATGATTAGTATTTAAGTGGTAGTCTAGAGTGTATTTTCTTGCATTTGATTAGGCAGAGGAGAACAAGGAAGAAGTTGTCAAGTTGCCTACAGCTCACTTATAGAACATCAGGTTTGGAGAGGTATGGTTTCAATTCTGGATATGTGTAATTTGAATTACTTGTGGGAAAATCAGGTGGAGGTGCCCCATGGACGTTTGGATATGTGGGTGTGCAGAATGTATGAAACTTAACTGAGAGTATTGTTCTCGAGAAGCGTTTATTCTTTTCTTCCTCATTGACCTCTAGTTGTCTATTCTTCAATGGACTTCCATTTTTATGAGGGAATAATATTAGATGGGCAGGTCCTGCCCTCTCTTTACTCATTTCTCCAAGTAGATGGGTGGAGAAATGGGAGCCCAGTGAGTACAGCTCAGCCCTCAGGCTCTTCCTTCTCCCCTTAGTCTTTATTTTCTGTCTCTCTCTCTCTTTCTCATTTTCTACTTGTCCTTTTGACATTGGTCCACACGCACTAGACTTACCACTGCTTCTATTTCTTTTCATTAGGTAATTCATGAGGGCAGATCTCCTGCACGGTGGGGATGCCTGGAATCTTTGACTGTTCTGCCTGGAAATGGGTGAGTAATTCAATTTGAGGTGAGAACAAATAGGGAGACCAACTTAACCTCAGAGCCAAGCTGTTTCAATTCTCCAAGTTTACCAGCAACACTACTGACAATGTACTCCTAAAAACTAACCCCTGGAGATATTTCATATTTTTCCACCGCAACTCAAAGGGAAACATTGTGATTTAACAACTCAAATCCCCAGAGGCATGGATATGGAAGTCATCAGTGTAAATATGAGGTGAAAGAAGTTGTGTGAACGAAAATGCTCAAAAAGAGCTTTAGGAACTAAGAAGAGGAGAGGCAGAAGATGAGAGCATTTGCTTTGAGGAAGTAGGCAGAGCCTGCAAAAAGGGAGGAGGAGGAGGGCCAGAGAAGTGTGAGAGCAGAGAATGAGAACCAGTCCTCTGGCATCACAACCAATTGAATCCAGATATGGATTTAAAACAAAAACAAAAACCACTAATGTATTTGGTATGTAATGCCAAAAAAGGGTCTATTGTTGGAACACCTGTTACCTCATTCTATCAACACGCATTCAAAGGTAAAGTCCCAGGCGGAGAGAGGGGCCAAAATATTGTAAGATGCTAGTAACACTGGATTTGGAGTAGGAAAAAGTGACTGTCAGAGCATCCTGTTCCTTCAAATATAGGCCCACCACAGCTGACACGGTAGACCCTGTTTGCCTGATTCAAAGTATGTGTGCATCTATGGACTTATCAAAGCTTCCAGACAGGCACAGGGACAGTATTGTTTGCCGTGATGTTAGGTACTGAGTTGAGACTCATTCTTTCCTTGAACAAGTGTGACAAAACCAGATGATTGGGGAAATATAAATTATAATCCTATAGGACAGACTTTGAAAAAAAGCATAACAAGAAAGCAGTGACAGTGACAAAAATGGGTTGATTTTAGTGCGGATGTAAGGGAATGAGTAATAAAGTCCTGTTAAATTACTCTTAAGTTATATGTTAATAAAACCCCTCAACACATTGTTTGACTAAAACCAGATTGCTGGAGATACTGAACCAGGACCACCAAATATACTCAGAGACAAGTTGATACAGAAGTATCTCTTCAAAAGACACGTCCCATCCACTTTAGGGAATAAGTAAATTTTCAAGTGCTTTATTGAGACGCAGAAACTAGGAAGAAGAGTAGAAAATAAACCTGTCAGTTTAATAGTGATATCTCTGAGAAGTAGAAAGAAGGCAATAAGCTCTCACATGTGTGTAGACTTTCTCTTTCCATATGGAATCATCAAATCTCGCATTTATCATTTTCCCAGGCCACATCCTTTTTTCTATGTATCCTGGGACATCCAAGAGTCTGATATATTTTAAGTTCCCACAGACAACTTGCTTTCTCCTCAAGCATACGGAAGACATAAAAATCGCTGATTATTAGAAATATGATAGTCACTCAAAACAAGTTATTGTTAAGAAGAGTATGATTATTTCAGGGGCACCTGGGTGGCTCAGTTGGTTAAGCGTCCAACTCTTGATTTCGGCTCAGGTCATGATCTTATTGTCATGAGATGGAACCCCACTTCGGGCTCCACGCTGGGCATGGAACCTGCTTAAGATTCTGTCTCTCCCTCTGCCTCTCCCCCTCCCCTGCTCACTCGTGTGTGTGTGTGCATATGTGTGTGTGTGCATGCACGTGTGCATGCTCTCTCTCAAAAAAAGAGTAGAGTGTGATTATTTTATAGCTTATTGTAGCCACTAAACTAAGTACCTTATCTGCACTATTCAAATTAATTTAAAACAATCCTTTGAACTGCAAGATGAGGAAACAGGTCTAGACAGTTAAGTAGCCTAAAGTTTTACAGGTCATAAGAACTGTAAGAACTTTGAGGTCATCTGACTTCAAAGCCAATGGTCTTAAACTTAATTATTTTATATCTCATGTAAATGCTGACTTTGTTAACACTAACGATGTGACAAAGTTAAAACAGTGGATAATTTAACCCAGAAAAATAGAATCGTGTGGATCAAGACAGGTAGGTAAAGGGTTCTTGTCCTGCAGCTTTAACAACCTTTGCTCAGTAGGAGTTTCTCTCCTCCGAACTCTCAAGCTCACACTAAGCACTTAAACCCGGTGAATGCAGACCAGCCAGATAAAGAAAGCTCACAACAGACCTACAGGGAGCAAGGAAGAAACAATAAAAATAAATGCAACAAATACACTTATGTCAACTGAAGAAGAAGCAAGGTCAGGTGGGTTGCCTGGCCTCTTGCCTAAAACACTGTGTTTCAGATTATTAATGTTGGATAATAAGATCATGCCTCACTAAGAGTTTTCACTCACAGAGATAGACTGATAGTGTAAGAATTTGGGGGTAGCATTACAGCATCTAGGCAAAGTACGACTGAAAGCATAGTGAACATCCAGCCACTTCAGGTCCCTAGCTGGATGCCACAAAGAGCAAACCAGTTGAAATAGCTGAGCCACTGTGTTGCCAGAGACTGGAAGCTAAAGAAGAACCCCTCCTCCGCCCCCCCCCAACAAAGGGACATTTTTGTTCTCCAGGGGTTTATTAAACATGATGGAGGCAGGCAGCCAGTGATTTCTCAGCTACTTCATTTCAGGAGCAGGTAATGCATTTTAATTAGTGAAGAAGACAGCTTTCCACTAAGGAGAAGAAAGCAAAGAAAACAGGAACATCAGTGTGCATGGAAGATATGTGAAAGCACAGAACACTCCTTATTAATGCTGAATTAATGGACAAAATTCTTTTGCCCTCTGCTCTTCTGTAACATCAAAATAAAAACAAAAACGGAAAAATATGTGCTACAGATTGCAGGATTAAAAAAAGAAAAAGGAAGTGTCGCTAAGGTTTATGAGTAGGTTATCCTAGATCACAGGGTCTTTAATACACTGAGTATCACTCTTAATCAATAGTAATTGATGGTGGCACATTCTCAACAATGTTTGCTCTGCCCACTGAGCATTCTGACAGCCTCCTTTGTACTAGAGAATGAAAAGGATGGCTCTATGTGAGACAGGAGTTTCTTCCTCCCCACCCCAGCTATTTAAATTAAGCCCAAAAGCCTTTGCATTGGCTATCTGTGAATATTTGGAGAGAATAGAAGATATAAAGGTGAGATATCGCTTGATTCATCGCTGGCTAAGCCCTTTTCCCCCTAATTTAGACTCTGTGTATACATGTACACAATCACATGTGTATGTGAGTATATGGGAGAGGAGTATTGGTTATTATGTTGTTGGATCAGAAGTTGCTTTTGACCTAGTTTTTGAAGGGTCCTTCAAACAATAGATAATCAGATACCCTCTTTAGACATTGTTCAGATATATTGATGATAAGCCTTGCAATAATTCTTGAGGACCCTCAATGCTCCAAGCAAATGCCACTTTTGCTAATGGGACTTTCATCCAGTGAACAGACTATGCCCGTGAATTATTTGAAGTCAGCTTGCTCAAAGTTACCGCCAAATATATGCAGCTTTGCTTTAACACAGTAATGTACAATCACATGTAATGCTTTGTTTGAATTATGAGTCTGGTTGATTTTCAGTGGTACAATTTGAGCAGAGAAGTGGGTTTCTTTTGTATTTGTGACCTGCACTGTGAATATCTGAGCACTGTAAATGAGAGCCCTAAGTATTCACAGACCCATAAAGAAAGATGCACATTCATTTCGTTTTTATTAAAGCCTGACAAAACAGTACATGTGCTCTGGCATGATATGCTATGGTACATCACTGCTATTAACTTACTATAACCCCCAACCATGGTAAAGTTCTTTGCTGACCAGAAAAGTTTCAAAGTGACTCAGGAATCCATAGGAGACAGATGACTCTTATTTCCACCTTTTACTACCCCACAAACTTTTGTGTGCCCTGACGAGAAAAGAATAAGTAAGTTTTTTTCTCATATGGAATAGGGACCTTCTGTTCCATCCCACCTCTGCTAGATTTTATCAGTGAGGTAAGAGGTGATGATAAACTTCTTTTGATTTCATGCTTGCCTGATAATTCTTCATGACTTCTTTAATCTTTAATTGTTTGGTCAAGGAATAAAGCAGGCCCTTAGAAACCATCAGCTTAGTTTTTAACAATCTAAAAGAGTAGACTAGTATTTTTCAAGTTACAGCTCAAAGCCCAATGGTGAGCCAAGAGGGCCTTCCTAATAGGTCAGGAGTTTATTCAGAAATACAAGTGTTTCCTTGGATTATTATATATAAAAAATGTACAAGTCCAGTCTATTTGAGGTTAAAATCAAGGGCTACCCATATTGGATATTGCAAGTTGGTACACCCAAACTAGTATTAGCTATCTATTAGTAAAGTTTGATGAGTCGGTGGTCTAGTATTCTATTAAGTTACATAATTACAATGCTTCTATGACACCTTTATTTCTGTAATTGGAATTCCCCTGATTTTCTGTGAGTTACCAGTGTTTCGTTGATTTTCAGAAGCTACTAGCTACTTGCAATTTGCATAAGGCACTAGTTTTACCTTAGAATGAATAGCAAAGTATGGCTAGTGCATCATTGTTTCTACCAGAATTTTGAGAAAGACAATTCTTGGTTGGGTATAATTGTTTCCTGCATTGTAAAGATGAGGGTGTCCCTGCCCCTCTAAATGCTAACAATGCATCCCAGACAGCCGATGATCAAGAATCATCCCCAACTATTCTCATGTGTTATCTAAATGGGTATTATTGCATCTGGTTGAAAAAATTAGTTTACTAATTAATATCAATAAAAGTTGTGGTGTATTATTTACTTAATTCCAAAATCTGCACAGAAGAACATGGGCTCTTTATTTCTTAATAAAACATATTTGTGTTACTAAATAATATATTGGTAAAATATAAATCAATGATATTTTATAAGACAATAAGATATTAATATTCTTCTAATTGTGCTTCTACTAAAAACATCATTGATATTGTGTACCTATGACTGTATACTATTATGAAAATGTGAAATATTATTAGGCAGTGTTGTGGGTTGAATTGTGTCCTCCCCGAAAAGACATGCTGAAATTCTAACCCTCAGTACTTTGACCTTTAGAAATGGGGTATTTGTAGATGTGATCAAGTTAACATGAGGACATACAGGATTAGGGTGGGCTCTAATTAATATGGCTGATGTCCTCTTAAGAACAGGAGAAAAGACAGGGGAGTCACATTGAGATAATGCCATGTGGTGATAGAGGCAGAGATTGGAGTGAATACCAAGGACTGCAGGTAACTCTCAGAAATAGAAAAAGGCAAGGGGCGCCTGGGTGGCTCAGTTGGTTAAGCGTCTGACTTCAGCTCAGGTCATGATCTTGCAGTCTGTGAGTTTGAGCCCCACATCGGGCTCTGTGCTGACAGCTCAGAGTCTGGAGCCTATTTCAGATTCTGTGTCTCCCTCTCTCTGACCCTCCCCCATTCATGCTCTGTCTCTCTCTGTCTCAAAAATAAATAAAGGTTAAAAAAATTAAAAAAAAAAGAAAAATGCAAGGAATGATCATGTTCTAAAGCCTTCAGAGAAGGCAAAGCACTGCCAACTCCTTTATTACAGAATTCTAGCCTCCAAACCTATGAGAGAATAAATTACTGTTATTTTAATCCACTCAAGTTTATAATAATTAGTCATTGCAGCTCTTGGAAACTAATGCAGACGGGTTACCTGCCTTCTCTATCTAACCAATTTTCCATGTGTTAAGTGGGACAAGTAGAAAAGTTCTGACCAATATCAAGCTAATATTTATCAAGTACTTAGAATTAACATATAATATATGATTGCCACATAATTAGAGCTATACATTTGGGTAGATGAATTAAAGTTGTACCATAATTTTTCTTTCTAGGATATATTTTTTTTTAAATCCAGGTATTGGAAGACTATGGCTAATAAAGTGGGGTTTTATTTTGAATGGAGTCATATTTGTTTAAATATTATCTATGACTGTTTTTGTGCTATAATAGTAGAGTTATAATTGCCACAAAGACTTTATGGCTCACAAAACCTAAAATATTTACTCTGGGCTTTTAAGAAAAACTTTTCCAACTCCTACTGTAGACTATCAAATCTGTTATATGTGTTCTTTTTCCTGTTCTATTCTGAATAATTCAATGATTTATAGGTATTTCTAGCCAGAGGTTTCCTACAATTTTTATCTTTTGTTCCTCTAGAATTTGAGCTCTATTCCAATTTAAAGTGGGAATGAATAGGGCAGATGGACTGTTGGGTCACTTGTCCCACAAAAGTTCATAATAGTTGAGTTGAAGGCCATTAATTGAGACCTTTAGTAAAACTGATGACTGAAATGAGGATTAAAATAATACATTTTTATTGTCTTCATATTTGCTAATGGGATTTTATGAAATCCCATATAATGAAACATGAGAGTTTAGTGAACTCCTAACTAGAAACCATATTTTCTTATTGAGAATCACTTTCTTTAAAGAAATTTTTCAAGCTATTGATTCCCATATCTAATATTGCTGAATTAATTAAACAAAGCAGTGAAGTAAAAGTAATGACCCCAAACTCAAGGGTAAATTTATACAGTGAAATTACCAGCTCTTAAAGCAAAAGCATGGGTGATAAAATCATTAGGTGAGGATATTTATCTGGGCCATCTTCTCAGTGTTTGATATTCATGTTCTGAGTGGGGGAGCAAGATTTTTAATTATCAGAAACCCAAACTCCACCCTCTGCAATCTTAGGGGACTTTCTAATCTTCATGTTTCAAATATGGCTGATTTTTATACTCTCACTGTAAACTGTTCTTTCTAACCCTAAAGAAAGTGAAAGTTGGAGGTTGAGGTGGGCTTTTTTCTAGACATTTATGGTACTTGTTCCGCATTTCAAAATCCATGTATGGAAGGAAGGGCATTATAAGTAGTAGCTTTCTACCACATATTAAACTCTATGTGAAACTAATTATTTTGTAATTGGCTACTTGAAAACACCTGATACGATGTAAAGACCACCTGATCATGGTGTAAAGGACAGAACATTTCACTAGGTAGTAGGTTTAAATGAGCTCAATGAAGTTATCTCAGTCATCTCAGACCAGATGACTATGAACATTGAATTACTTGGAAGTAATCTGGGGTTTCTAATTACTTTTTTTTTTTTCTTTTGGGAGAGAGAGAGAGACAGACAGATCATGCCAGTGGGGTAGGGGCAGAGGGAGAGGGAGAGAGAATCTTAAGCAGGCTCTTTGCCCAGCGCAGAGCCCGACCTGGGGCTATATCTCACGACCAATCACGACATCATGGCCTGAGATGAAATTGAGAGTCTGACACTTAATCTACTGAATCACCCAGGTGCCCCGCTACTTACTCTTATCTGTAGCATTCTGAGACCTAATAAAACCTTAAGGCCTTCTGAAAAATCATTCAAATCTTTGTAAGGCATGACAGTCAGACCTGATTAGTAATTCACATTGTCTGAGAATTGATATGCAACCATCAACTGAGAAATTTTAACCATTGCCCAAAGAGTTTTATCCAAATTCAGTAAACTGAACCATCATTTATTTAACAAACACTTATTAAAGATATTAATTAGTAGACACTGTGCTAACTTATTCTCTAGTAAAAAGAAAGAGACAATAAAAATATAAATACTTTAAATAAATGTTTTAGAAGGTGTTAAGTCCAATGGAAATAAAAGTGGGAAGGATGATCTGATAGAGCAGGGTGGAGAGTTGGCGTTTAAATAGGATAATCAGGGAAGGCTTCACTGTGAAAGTAATCACTGAAGATTTGAAGGACAGTTAATCAAATGTAATTTAGGAGGATCTGTGTGTCTCCAGCTCCTAAATACAAGTGTTGGCTCTGTCTCTAGCTTAAATGAGTCGTTAATAAGTGATATAACACTTGTTTCCATGGAATGGGGAAACTTACATAGAATCCTATATCATGATAAGGGGTCTTCATAAGAGCCCTTTGACTGTTTTTAGTGATAGAATTGAGGGGGAACATTTTTAGTACTAGAACTGGGGACTCAGCCACTGTCCCCAGATTTGTAGATACAGCCCATCCCTCCCCAATTACATATTTACAGGACCACAAATAAACATACAATCTAAATTAAAACTATGTGGTTCGACTGTTATGCTAATTAAACTTCAGGACAATCTTCTAAATTGAACAAAACAACAGAATACACATAGAGGTAAAGATTAGTTTTATGACTGATTAAATCTAATTTTCAGCTTATAGTAAAATAAGAGAGCTATATACACTAAATCTCAAAATTGTAAAGACCATGCATCTCTCAGAGGCAGCTGTGGATCAGAGCACACTTTCCCTACATGGAAATGTTTTGTAAAATACACACTTGCTAAGAAAGAAAGAAGACCTGAGCTGAATGTCCAGATCATTTTCCCCCACAAATTAACAATTTGTGGCAATTGAATTAACTGAATTAATTGAATTGAATGAACAATTCAGGTGAATAACTCCATTTCCCCAAGACCAGAAAACATAGAGGAGTGGAAGAAGGGCAAATGTGTCTTAATAACTGAGCTCCCTTAACATGGAAGGAGATATTTTAGGACTGGGGACTAAACAATTCCCTTAACATGCTCCTATTTAGAAACTATGGAAATGCCACTTCATAAAAGGCTGTAACACATCCATACCTTGTCACTTTGTATCATGCCATGGGCATGCCATTTAGGTTTATAATATGTCAGCTATACAGGTCAATGAAAATTTGCAGATTCAATTAAATGGGTGTATGTTGTGTCATAATTGCCAAATACTGCATAAGTGAAAGGAGTTTTCATTCCGGGGTCAATGTCGGGTGTTGGGTGAACATAGTAACATGTAGAGTTAGCAATTCTTAAAAGTGGTACAGAATGTGAAGGACACTTTGCAGCCACTAACAAGGCAAGAGGAATCATGCACAGAGAAATATATCTCATTTTTAAAAATAAAAAGTTACAGGAGGAGAGGGTACAGAAAATGAAGACTGGTATAGGCCCCTGAGGACATTACAATTAAGAATAGGCCAATTAGGAGCGCCTAGGTGGTTCAGTCAGTTGAGCATACAACTCTTGATTTTGGCTCAGGTCATAATCCCAGGGTTGTGGGACTGAGCCCCATGTAGGGCTTAGGATTCTCTCTCTCCTTTTCCCTCAGTCCTTCTCCCCAGCTTGTACTCTGTCTTTACTAAAAACAAAAAAAATAGACCAATTCATGTAAGTGGAGGAATACTTTTGTAAATAAAATGTTGCCAGGTTGAGCTGTGGAATAAAACAAGAAGTGGAATAATATTGCTATCCAAGAATATTTTTAAATGTGCTATTTTGACACAAGAAACTCAATAAATGTTATATCATTTTATTGTTTTCATTAGGCTCTCTTAAATCAACAGATTTAATGTACAGATTCAATAAAGTATATTGAAAGAGCATATGTATTTTCATGTATCAGGGGAGGCTATGTTGAAATGATAAATACTTAAAACCTTGAGGAAACCAGAAAAGAGAATATTGAAATGGATAAAGAATAGCTAATGTTTGATGTGAATGTTAAAATTAATGTATGACGAATACATTCTTTTAAGATTCACAGGTAAAATATTTAGCATATAGTAAAGCCTTATGAAGTGGCTGAAATTATAGGATATTGGATGTGGTGTATTTTTGGTAAAACAAAATAAAGAACAATGCAAATTATCAAGTATTAAATATGTGCATCATAAGGAGGACTCTAAATCCAAAACAAGTAAGGATTAGACAGAGTTAGTTGATAAACTAAATTTAAGACTAAGACAGGGTAAGGGAATATAATGAGTAAGAGGTTAAAAGTGTCACAGTGAACTTGAAAAACAATGAGACCTCCCTGGAGATACGTTAGGCAAGGATGTTTGATGGTTCAGCTTCATAAATTAGTAATAGCAGTGAACAAGAAACTTAGATAAGAGCAAGTTGCCAGAAAAGAGTAGAAAGTAGTGAAGGCATTTTCTGCAGTGTATTTATTACAAAGTTTTAAAACCTGGGCCAAGTTTACTAAGAGAGTTTACTCACATAAGCATATTCTTTTTCCCCTAAAATTCACACTTAACAATTTCACAGAACTTTCAAAATACCAATCCTCTTGGTTCTTTAGGCCTATTTCTTTACCCCTTCTTCCTTCCTCCTCCTCAGCCTTCTCCTCTTGCAGTTTGCTCTCCTCCTCCTCCTCCTTTTTTGTTGTTGTTTTTTGTTTTTTATTTTGTTTTTCTGCAATTTATTGTGTTCCATCTTTTCAAGAGTTCTAGTTAGAGAAGAAAAGTGCTGTAAGTGGGCCTGGATAACTCAAGTGCTATCAGAAGAGAAAAAAATTAAAGATGACCATAAGAGCATGTTTATACATACAATTTCCTTCTCTTGAAATCTTTAGGTGAAAATTCAAGTATGCATTTTAAGGGAGGGATTAAAAACTGGCATAGCTCTCATCCCCAGCTAAAATTCTTCTCACTGAAGCAAAACCACATGATTCTGAGGAAGGGGCAGTTGGTTACTACCATTTCTTTGTTTTTTAGAAGTTCTTCATATATTCTGGATGGATGGATGGATGGATGGATGGATGGATGGATGGATAGAAAGATAGATAGATAGATAGATAGATAGATAGATAGATAGATAGATAAAAATTAATTCTGGATATTCTGAATCTTTGACTGGATATTTTGTCATTGTTGGATATTCGTATTGTAAATATTCCTTTGAAATCTACATGAACATCGTATTTTCTTAATTGTGTGATTTGACAAACAGGAATTCTGATAAAGTAAATTTTTAAAATTTTATTTGTGTTTGCTGCCTTTTGCATCTTGTTTAAAAACATTTTCCTAAGCTAAGGGATAGGAAGATAGTCTCCTATACTTTATTTTAATTTTTAATTTTTTCAACTTTCATATTTATACGTACACTTAATAAGAAATTGATTTTTTATCTATTTTCTCTAAGAGAGGTCCAAGTTCTTTTTCCACACAGATAACCAATTTTTCTAGTATCATTTATTAAAAAGAGTATTCAATCTCTACTGAGTTTTAATGAACACTTTGTCATAAATTCTATGATATTTTGGCCTATTTATAGAATTTATTTTCTAACTTTGTCATCTATTTGTCCATTCTAAGCTAATACCGCATGGCTTTTTATTATATTTTAACTTTTAAAAATATTTGACATCTCTTATTGTAAGACTTTTAACTTTGTTCCTTCCCTTCAAGATTCCTTTGGCTTCTCTGGCCTTTTGCATCTCCATATATATTTTCAAATAATCTTGTCAATTTAATTGTGTTTGTTGACAATAAATAATTGTCATTTGTATAATATTAAACTCTCTAATCCCTAGACATGTATATTCCCCAATTTATTTAGGCCTTGAATTTCTTTCAGTAATGCTTTTTAGCTATTGATATAGAGGTTAGGCACTTCTTTTAGTAGATTTATTACTAAGTGTTTACTGTTTTGGTGTTACTATAAATCTATGTGGTTTTTAATTGTCCAAATAATTGTTTTTATTATATATAAAAAGAGGATTTGCTTTTAGCCTTGGGTAATTATAATTTTATGCATTTGCTTGAATCTAATAGTTTATATGGATTGTTCAGATTTTAAACTACTTTTTAAGCTGAAATGTAGTTTATAGGTAAAAATTTGCAAATAACAATTTTATTGCAATTAATTATAAATACCTCTTTTTGCAAATCATTGCAACTAATGATTTATTCCTTTAAAATTTAGAATATATTTTCTCACTGATTTTACTGAGAAGATTATATAGTATAATTAATACAATTTAATAACTGTGATGTAGATTTTTTTTTCCCTCAATCTCAGGGGGATTGTTCAATAATTTACCAAAAATAGGATGTTTACTGTAGGTTGGTTATTTATTTATTTATTTATTTATTTATAGATATTCCTTGTCAGATTAAGGAAACTTAATTTCATTCAAAGGTTATTAGGAATTTTTATCAGGCACATTGCTGCTCTTCGGTCGTTTTTCTACATCTATTTAGATGGTTATATGACTTTTCTTCTTTTTTATATTAATTCGGTGGATTATATGACTTTATTTTTAATTTTTAAGCTTATATTCTTAACTGTAAAATATGCACCTTGGCTATTTACTTTTGTGCATCATGGAATTAGATTTGCTAATAGTTTACTAAGACTTATATTCATGAGCAACATTTAAAGGATTTACTGGTGAAGTCAATTTTGTATGAATTCATCATAGTAGAAAGAATTTAGTTTCTTTAAAAATGCTTTTTACTGTTTTGTTTATTTTTGAGAGAGAGACAAAGGGGCAGAGAGAAAAGGAGACACAGAACCCGAAGCAGGCTCCAGGCTCTGAGCTATTAGCACAGAGCCCAATGTGGGGCTCAAACCCACAAATGGCAAGATCATGACCTGAGCCAAAGTTGGACACTTAACTGACTGAGCCATGCAGGAACCCCCCAAATTTAATGTCTTTAATTACAGGTTCAATTTCTTTAATAAGTGTAGGATTTTTCAAGTTTTATATATCCTTTTGTATCATTTTAGTAAATTTTTAAGGTAATTTGCCTATTTTATCTTAATTTTAAAATATTGACATAAATTTATTTATAATATCTTTCTAATATCTTCACAATGTCTGTAGGATCTGTAGTAATGTCCCTATTTCCTATTGTTCCAATATCCTTTATATTGGATATTTGTGTTTTCTCTGTTTTTATTTTGTCAGTTTAGATTCAAAGTTCTTTTAAGATAGAAGGAGTGTTATTCTGGGCAGATATAAACTATGTCAAAGTACAGCTTGGATGGTAAAATGCTAGCCATATTTCTACTCCTAACTGATTCACTTAGTGTTTTGTATAGTGGACAGATAGTATAGAGATACATCAGGTCCTGTCCATTTTACAGTGTATTTTGTATATTCCCAAAATATATAGCAGAAACAATAAAGCACCTTGTACTTCTAAAGACTCAGTTCTCTCCTAATCTGTGTCACAGAAATTTCCTCACATATCCAGGGTATGGCTGTCCCTCATTATATATGTATATATATATTTATTTATCAATCTTACCATGAGCATTTGGTGATTTGCTTTTTGTGAATTTTTTTGAGGTATCCACTGAAATAGAATATAGTCCTTAAAGTTTAAACAGAATCTAAAATTCATATTTTCTCATGTTACCAACCGAGAATAGCTCATTATGACCACCTTAAATTATGTAATCAATTTGTATATATAAATTTAGATACTCAGGTATAGTATATTATAAATGAAAATGTCTAGGAAAGTAATACACTTTTTAAAAAACTTTAGTTATTGGGGCGCCTGGGTGGCGCAGTCGGTTAAGCGTCCGACTTCAGCCAGGTCACGATCTCGCGGTCCGGGAGTTCGAGCCCCGCGTCAGGCTCTGGGCTGATGACTCAGAGCCTGGAGCCTGTTTCCGATTCTGTGTCTCCCTCTCTCTCTGCCCCTCCCCGGTTCATGCTCTGTCTCTCTCTGTCCCAAAAATAAAAAATAAACGTTGAAAAAAAAAATTTAAAAAAAAAAAAAAACTTTAGTTATTTATGTGAAGTACCAAGCAGTGCATTTCAAGTAATAATTTGTTCTATCTTAAAAAACAAGGAATTTGATATTGTTTTTTATTAGTATAAAAATAAATTTATAGTATGTAGGAACATACTGTTCAATCCTGAGATAATATCTACTTGAATAGACACTGTAATATTACATTATTAAAAGCTGAAAGTGATTTCAAGGCACAGAGTAGGTAGCAATAAAAATCTAGTATTGGATTATTATTTGTGAATTGATTAGATACTTTTGCTAATAAGGTAAATATTTAAATTTCTACCTCTACTAAATGGTACCAAAGCATTTAGTTTAAACATAAGGTATAATATTAAAAATCCCTAGTAAGAGGCATAATACCTGCATAGTTATGTAATTTAAAGATTACTGGAAGTAATGTGAATAAATAATCTTGCTTCTTATCTCATTATATGGTTAGGGCATGAATATGGAATAAATAACGTTAATGATTTTACTTAGGAAGAATCTTGTTACTACCCAGTCATGGAAGGATGCGTGAGTGTATGACCTTTTAAGCTCAATTTTCAATCAGGAAGTGACTCATAACACCTACGGAGGTTCAAAATGACTCTCATTAATTTTCACAGCACTCAAAGCAGTCGCAGAATAGCCAGTGACTGGGAATGATGTAATATGCATAATATTTCAGAAAGTTTGGTACAACAGCAATTCCAGGAGGAAAATGAAAAAAAAAATACCTATAATAGAAGAAGTAATCCACATGTTTTGCAGTAACACTTTTGATCAAGGGAAATGACCAAAAAAGACAAAATAAGAAGCACACATCTCATTTAAGAATGTATCAATATGATTTGGCGACTAATTGGATCTATATGATAACTATCTTGAATAATTCCAATATTTCAAGTTTGAGCGCGTAGAAAAATTTGGCAGGCATGAGAAATGGTGGGGAGTATGATTTTTGTGGAAGTTAATGGAACAGTTTTAGAATTGTTATTGTTAACAAATATTTATTAAGCACTTATGTGCTAGAAACTGTAGTTCATAGAAATACTAGATAGAATAGCCTTGAGGTCCTTACTTAATAACTGAGGAAACAAATATATAATCATAGACAAATTACAATAAAATGATCACCCTTATAATAGAGATATGTATACAAGTTTGCACAAGTTGAATTCAAAATTAGGGTAGAATATCCAAAGTTATGGTAACAAGTTAGGATTTCATGTATTCCAACAGACATTCTTTGAACATATGTCATAACCATATTTCAAGACTCACGCAAGTCAAAGACAGATCTGAAGATAAATATTTTCGAGTCATGATTTCAAAAGAATAATTTCTGCATTGGTTATCCATGGACTATTTGAAAGCAGCTTTCATACTGGGGTACACTCAACTTTGGGGAGGGAGAAAAGCAGTGTGCTCACATGAATTAACAAAGAGCAAAACTAATATACAATCATAAAACCGAAAGGGAAAATGCCATGAAAAAAAATGCTTCAAATGGAACAAGTGGAAATATCTTCAAATATACAATGATGCACTTTATTTGCAGAATTCCGGATATTTCATGGGCATAGATTTTAATGAAGTGAATAATTACAGATGTGTGAGTCGAGGTAGGGAACAAAACAAAAGATGGCAAGTTACCCAGATATTAGCAGTAGTGAGAAGCATCTCCTTTTCCATACCCAGCCCTTGGCTGAATGGGCAGTGAAAGGAAATAAAGTCACCTGTCAAATAGGTGTTATCTGGTGAGAGCTGTAAACATAGAGAGTTGTTCCATCTCCTTTCAGGTAGCACTGTCTTAGAGTTAACAGCTCTGTCTTTGGGTTCTGGTAACTGTTTTCTTGCCTACCACTCAGGGTGGTAGGTAACATGTCCCTGCTTATGCTAGTGCCTAAATGACGTCATATCTTCTTGTTTTTCCCCTTACTCTGCTTACACTTTTGTAAATTGATTCCTCATTAAATTCTCCTTAATTACTTCATTTGTCTGTGTCATCCTTTTTCTGTAGGGTCTCAACTCTGGGAGAAAGCAGACATATTAGGTAGACATTATTACCTCTCCCCATTTATGCAGGATGAGGGAGATTCATAAAGGTTCGATGACATTTCAAAGGTAATTGTTTGCAAATGACATTATCTGTCTCATCTACGTTATCTGCACATTTGAAGGTTAAGAATAAAGAAACAGTAGAGAAGAAAAATCAAATTCCTTCAGAAGTCATGAAAATGATGGGATATAGAAAGGAAAGCTAGAAGATTATTTTCTCTTTCACAGTAAGCAGCAATTTTCTTCCTTTCAGACTAGAAGACTGGAATAATTACTATAGAAACAGATATATTGAAATGCGTATGAATACTGGAGGTGGTGCCAATCTCATCATTGGCAAGAAAGAGTTAAAGATGAGTTGCTGAGAGGAAAAGTAGTGAGATTTGCCACATGGGTAGCAAGGAGGAAAATAATTCCATAGTCAGAAAACCCTCCTTAACAAATGGCCAGCCCTCTTTGCTAGCATGTAACATATATCAAAAGGAATATCAAATAGGTACTTTTAAGTGGACCTTTATGAAACGATCACTGTTGCTTGTGAAGAAAAGTCAGCTCAGATATAGTACTCTGCAAAGTTACCTACTCTCTTTATATGAAGGATGATATTCAACAATTCCCTTGAGGCTGATCTTTATAATTTTTCATCAGACTACAGGAATTTGTTATGTTTGCCCACTTCATTATCAGCAGTTATACGTTGATTATCATTGTATGCCTTTATTTTAAAATCATGTGATTTTTTTTTGTTCCATGTGAATGTGGTTTCAGTAAAAGAAACCCAGAAAGTCTTCAATTTATGTGGACCTGGATTCTGAATCTACTTTTCCCTTTATTATCTTTGCTACATACTTCTGAATGATGTACCTTACTTAGTTTGGTAAACTCAGTAAATACTTAATTTGCTTTCTTACCATACTATATATTCTCCCTCCTGTCACTATAATTCTTTAGATTAATAACCCAGTAAGGTAACCTGCCTCTACCAGCCCCGCTACCTGATTTTGGCATGAATCTAGTCTCCTATATCTGTGTACTTCCTTCAAAAACTCACCTTACCAAATGCAGCTGGGCTTGCAATATGTGAAGAAGTGAAGTCAGCTTTCCATGTCCTAATTAAGGAGAGAATTGAATAGTTATTTAGTTATTTCTACATAAAAGAGCCATAATGCTGCAAGAGAACACAGATGTATTTATGTATTTATGTATACATGTACCTATGTATTTCCAATTATTCGTATCAACTAGAAGGTTCTGATAATCCACACCAGGCTCTATTTTCTTTGAGCTCATTCGTTCCTCTGTAATCAGCTGGCAGGGTGGCTGGAGGATGGCTGCTCTAGGTTGGCATAGGAACTCTGGAATTTTGGTGGCTATTGTCTGGGGTCCAGAGGGTGACTGGGCCGTATTTCTCCATCTAACTGGTTGGTCTGTTGTTCTCATGGTGACTTATTGGGCTTCCTAGATAGTAAGGAGAAGAGGAAGTCTCTTAGGGCCTAAGCTCAGAACTGGCACAGTATTGCCTCTGCCACATTTTATTGTCCAAATGTCATTTCAGATGAAACGGATAGATAAACAACCTCCACCTCTTAGTGGAAAGATCTACCAAGACACATTATAAGGTATGTGGACAAAGAAGGGGAATAATTAGGACCATATTTGCAGTCTATTTCTTGAACTTACCCCTTGTCTGATGGAATTACACCCTACTGACGAGACTGCTCTCATATTAACTGACTCTCATGCCTAACCCAAAGCACCAGGTCAGTCCTTCCAGGTGTTCTGGCCTCCTCCCAGTCTAAAATATGCAGTCTTTTCCTGCTTACCTAGACTCCAGGATCCAAACTGTTCTGAGAAGGCCATTCATATCACTGACAACAATTCCTTCAAGTGACTTAATGAAAATGGCATACTTTTTTGCTTAAATTGTCCAGGGGAGTTAAATTCTACCATAGAAATGTCTCCATTCAGAGAATTAAATATCTATGATTCACTTTACAATGTGAATGTTCATTCACATGACACAAAGACAGGCTTTTTTCATCAAAAGCATTGATTATTCAATTAGTACCTCTGATGAACACCACCACCACCAACAAAAAATTAGAACCTATCTGGCTGTGTGAACATGAGAAAACTACTGAGAGAACAAACATGACTGAACATGGTAATTGCAATAATCCTTTTAATATACCTGGATGACTTAATAACCCCACCCTATTAAAAAAAAAAAAAACTTGTCAACTGTGTTTAAGCTCTATATTGGCTCAGAGAGGCTATGGATTGCTTTCATTATTAATGCTTTGAGCTGTGATTATGTCAAAGTTCCCAGAGCCTTGTCTTATTTTTGGAGGGATGTGGGGAGTGTTGCACTACTCTACAAATAAAATTGTTGGATCAGCGGAAGCTGAGTTCTGGGTTAGAAGAACAGTTATATATCAGCAGCCAGACAAAGATCATGTTTTGGTCAGTTTCAGAGGCTAGGTGTATGCCTAAGTATATAAACAAAGAAAAACATTGTATCAGAGCCAGAAGGGTAGACTGCAAGCCAGTAGTTGTGATATCAGTATCTAGTAAAAGGCATAAGCCCTATCTGGAAGGGAGATCGAAACCTGCCTAGCTAAAAGGCTCATGGGAGAAAACATGTCTGAATATATGTGGAAATAGTCATTTATCAGACAGTTGTCATCTGGCACAAATTCCACTAGGTGCTTTTGGGCACAAAGACAAATAACTACTCCAGGAGAGGACAATGTATTGAAGAAGAAGGACACACTTACTACAAACCATAATACAATGTCATAAATTCCTAATGAAGAAACAGAAATATTCATTGGGGGCATATACGAGAGAAATAGTCTTACTGCTAGGATATTTATATCTGAACAAAATAAATGGGTTTTTATCATGTTGGCGTATCATTTTAACTAGAGAAAGACTAATCATCAGAGAGGAGGTGTGTAAAATTATACCGTGAATCTAAAAGTAGTGATTTCTCAAAAACAAAAAATAGCCGTTATGGTAGAGAGTATTAAGAAGCAAGTCTAGGGGCGCCTGGGTGGCTCAGTCGGTTGAGCGTCTGACTTCAGCTCAGGTCATGATCTCACAGCTCTTGGGTTCGAGCTTCGCGTTGGGCTTTGGGCTGTTGGCTCAGAGCCTGGAGCCTGTTTCAGATTCTGTGTCTCCCCCTCTCTCTGCCTGTCCCCTACTCATGCTCTGTCTCTCTCCGTCTCTCAAAAATGAATAAACGTTAAAAAAAACTTAAAAAAAAAAAAGAAGAAGCAAGTCTGGAACAGTAAGTGTATACAAGATTTTACAATCCTTCAAATGATTTGCTAAAGCATTTTAAAATATGCAAAGCAGGTTTGTGGAATCTAATAGAACTTTTTTGTTTAAAAAGATACAATTCCTTCAGATGAAAATATCATATTATTCAGGCACTTGGAGTAAAAAGGAATGAGATCATCATACTAAAGTGACGAATGCTCAGGTATAGAAAACAAACAGTTTTGAAGTTCTACTTTTAGTATGGCTGAGATAGAATCTACCAAATTAGCCCTCCCACAGTTATAAACTGAGGACAAAACATTAAAAAAAAAACTATCCGAAGAGTAAAACTGGAAGGTAATGTATGGAAGTTGATACTTTGAAGAAGGAAATGCTATAATATGAATTTCTTTTTTTTCCCCCCTATGGCTATTAAAGATCTGCACCAGTTTGCACCATTTGAGGTGGCTAAAAACCCAAGAGAAAATCTGTAGTCTTACTGGCTTGGAGAACCAGAGAACAGAGTTTATTTAGGACAAGTATAGCAGCTGGAAACTTAAGAGGATAATCCAAGAAAGGAGACAGTCAGAAAGGTAGAACCACAGATTCTATGTATGAATTCTGCCTCAGTCTCTGGATGACTCCTGTGATATAATACGGTGTAGGGCAGCCTCCAATCAACTCAGTCAAGGTAAAAGAAATAAACCAAAATTTGATCTCCTGCTATGGGAGACCGTTTTGCAGTTTAAGATCATCAAGTTAACTGCCTACTTAAAAATACAAATAAAAATACAAATAAGTATTCTTCAGAAAAATAAAATCCAGATTTTCTATAGTAGTTGGTCTGCTTCCCTTTCAGCACTTGAAATTATCATATTAATTAATTATATTTTATCTTAGACATTCTAACAGTTGCATAGTGGTGTATCACTGTGACTTTAACTTGCATTCTCCTGATGACAAATGATGTTGAATATCTTTTCATGTTCTTATTTGCCTTACATATGCATCCCTTGCTGAATTATCTGTTATCTTTTACCATTTAAATATTTTAGTTATTTGTTGTATGGCTTTGAGTGTTCTCGATATAGTCTAAATACAAGTCCCTTGTTGTATATATGATCTGCTGATTGGTTTTCTCTTTCCAGTCCATAGTTTATTTTTTAGTTCCCTTAACAGTATCTGTTGTTGTTTTTGCCTAAAAACAAAACCAGTAATTTATTTTGCTCCCATGGCTGTAGGAATCAGTGAAGCAGGTTCATATCTGTTCTACCCAGTGTCAGCTGGGGTGTCTTGACTGGGGGCTGGTTGATCCATTTCTAGTATGATTCACTTTCTTGGCCCACAGTTGCTTTTGATTGTTTGTGGGAAGCTTTACAGGGGTTGAGGGCTAGGGAACTTAGTTTTTTTCCATTTGATCCTCTCTGTTGGTTACTTGAACTTTCTTACAGAGTGATGGCTGGGTTCCATGAGCAAGTGTTCTAAGAAAGAGATGATCGATGCTGCCAATTTTTTTTGTTTTCATTTTATTATTTTTGTGTTTATTTTTTTAATGTCCTGGGCCTAGAAACTGGTATGTCTCACTTCTGCTGTATTCTATTGGTCAATCAGTAACAGAGCTCAGATATGAGGTAAGTGGAGATAGACCATTACACCGGGTAGAAGAAGTATCAAAGAATATGGGGGAATGTTTGAAAACTTCCATATGTTTCATCAATGGAAATAAGGTCTTGTTTTTATTTTGACACATATGTTCCTTGTAAAAAACATAGCAGAATGCAAAATATAAAGCTTTACAAAGAATTAGCAAATAGAAGTTATTTCTAAATAAGTTTTAATTTAATAATAATGATAATAATAATATCCAAAATATGAAGAGTACAGATGATGGAAATAGTGGCCTCTGAGGCATACTGAATTCCATGTAATCAAAGCAAAGATAGAAATATTAATCAACTTTAGATGTTGTTAATATGCTTGTTGAACATTTAAAGGTGAATAAACATCAAAAGAAATAGAATGCATGATTTTCAAAACACTACGTTAGGAAGAGAATAAATAACTCTGGAATTAATCCAAGTGATGCAAATGAGAAAAAGGTAACAATACATAGTACAAAATATGTTGGCAGAAATAAATCCACAGATATAAGTTGAAATTACATGCAATTAAGTTAATGTGTCCATAGGAAGAGGTGTATTATTCAAAGGAAATAAAATAATCAGTATGGCACAAAAATGCTGAACTTGCATATCCCCACAATATATACATAAAAATACAGAATTTCTAATAGAAATGAATAGATATATAATCATCGTGTAAAACATTAACACACTCGTCTCTGGTATTGAAAAATAATGAAGAACAAACATCATCAAGAACCTAATAGAATGAATATCATTAGAGATATAAAATTATGTATATATTTTTCCTTTTTAAAAGTTTTTATTTAAATTCCAGTTAGTTAACATACAGTGTAATATTAGTCTCATGTATACAGTTTAGTGATTCAACAGTTCCATACAACACCCAGTACTCATCAACAATCTCTATCCCCAATTTCCCCCATTCCCCCTCTCATGTCCCCTCTGGTAACCATCAGTTTGTTCTCTAAAGGTAAGAGTCTGTTTCTTGGTTCACATCTCTCTCTCTCTCTCCCCCCCTCCCTTTGCTCATTTGTTTTGTTTCTTGAATTCCACATGAGTGAAACCATATTTTTTCTATTCACTATTTAGAGAATGCATATACTTTACAATATTTAGAATAATTAGAAAAACTAACCTTTTCTATGATATGAAGCAAATATAAACTTTAATAATTATCAGATAATCAATAGCTTAGACTTCATCCTTTGACATCCATGAATAAAAATAGAATTTAATAGTGATAAGTAACCAAATATCCCTGTATAAGTTTGAAATTTAAAAACACATTTTTTTCATTGTTTGTGGATCAGAAATAATTAGCTAGGGGAAGTCTTGAAATACTTAGATCTAGGGGTGCCTGGGTGGCTCAGTCAGTTAAGCGGCCGACTTCAGCTCAGGTCATGATCTTGCGGTCCATGAGTTCCAGCCCGCGTCGGGCTCTGTGCTGACAGCTCAGAGCCTGGAGCCTGTTTCAGATTCTGTGTCTCCTTCTCTCTGACCCTCCCCTGTTCATGCTCTGTCTCTCCCTGTCTCAAAAATAAATAAAACGTTAAAAAATAAAAGAAAAACTTAGATCTCAGTGTCAGCACTCACAAAGCAGTACATTGCTAAACTTAACACTATGCTAAAAAGGAGTACTTACAGAGAGACAGTGGTATGTTAAAAAGACAATAACTAGTGTGTTGGCTTTGTAACCCAAGAGGTTAGAAGAGGAATAATACATTCATGTAGACAAGGGAAATAAAATATATAACAGAAGATTTACAAGAAGAAAATACATGAGCAATAGAGAAGGTCAAGAAAATCAAAAGTAGGTTTTACGAAAACTGATAGAATAACACATTTCTAACAAGATAGTTCAAGAAAGAGAGGGCAGAGATGAAAGGAATAAACTTTAGATGAGTAGTACAATATTAACACATATGTAGTAAAAAGTAAAGTCCTATGAATAGTGTTATGTTAGCAGACTTGACAAAATAACGTAACTAAGGATACAAACAAAATGGACGTTTTTTCTAGATGAAGATCCAAGGAAAAAGAAAAATTCAATAAACTGAAAATCATTATAAATTAATCTTTAATTTAGAAATATTTCCCTATAAAATATAGGGCTTATTTTAAAGGCTTATTTTTCCTTATTTTGAGTGAAGACATCTTGTATATTTCATAAACAAAATGTCAGTAATTAAAAAATGAGGTAACATTCCATAACTCATTTTAAGATGCAAGTATACTTCACAGCAAAAGCGGACAAGGACAGTAGAAACAGAAATGCCATAAGCTTTTATCCTGACTATAAATATAGATACAAAAATTCTAAATAAAATTTTTAATAAAATGAATGTAACCATTATTTAAAAATACATCCTGATGACATAGGCTTTATTCCAGGGATACAAAGAAGATGTAGCATTGGAGTACCCTTAACATAACTTCCCATATGAAAGTTTTAAATTAGATTTTAATTATGCCAGTGTGAATATATGACCACAATTTATTTGATCAAGTTGAACTGTATCAAAAACTTCCTAGAGGGGCGCCTGGGTGGCGCAGTTGGTTAAGCGTCCGACTTCAGCCAGGTCACGATCTCGCGGTCCGTGAGTTCGAGCCCCGCGTCGGGCTCTGGGCTGATGGCTCAGAGCCTGGAGCCTGTTTCCGATTCTGTGTCTCCCTCTCTCTCTGCCCCTCCCCCGTTCATGCTCTGTCTCTCTCTGTCCCAAAAATAAATAAACGTTGAAAAAAAATTAAAAAAAAAACAAAAAAAAAAAACAAAAAAAACTTCCTAGAAAACTAGGAAATGATGGGAATTTCCTTAAAGAAGTAACGTTGAGCTATAAAATATAGTAGTAAAGGTCATACTTAATGATGAACATTACGATTCATTTTTAAGTCAGGAAAAAGACATAGAACATCCTTTCACCTGTCTTCAGCATTTACCGGAAAGTTTTAACCATGTGAAGAATAGCAAGGATAAATAAAATGTACTGTGATCGAAACGGAGAAACACGATGTTCATTAGTGGCAGATGGTAAGGTATTTCTAAATAGAAAATTTCAGAAAAACCCTTTAATTTCTAGAGCTCTTGGTGTTTATGAAGTCACAAATTTTTAATCAATTGGGAGAGCCAAAGAGATTGATAGGTAAAAGTCAACTATCTCTTTTTTTTGCTGGTAAGTTTTTATGGATAGAAGTGAGTCAAAGAGGCTGCTTTTCTCTATGTTTCTGTCCAGAGGGCTCACATAAGGAAAAGTTTGCCTCCTGAATAGACACAATAGTCTGAGATGGAGAAAGTAGTGAAAAGGTAGGAGGGAGGTGAAGCTGTGTTTAGGACTTTTGGTAGAGTCAAGTCAATGGAAACTGTATTCCAATAGCTGTTGTCCATGAAAAAGTAATCCTCTCTGCTTCATAAAAGAATAAATGATGGAAGTAGAGGCAAGAGATTTTAGGAAGAATTGCTCCCCTGGGAAGTCAGATAAATAGAGAAGAATTATCTCTCATCAAATAAAATCTAATAGAAGTTAAACAAAACTTGCTAGTTAAAAATGAAAATAATTGTGTTATACCTGTAACACTTTAAAGTGTAGTTAAAAAAAAGATACCATTTATTACAGCAACTAAAATTAATAATAAAGACTAGACATAAATTTAAAACAAAAGGTGTGTAAGAGCTTCATAGAGAAAATTATAAAAGTTTATTGAAATATATTAAAAAAGGCCGAAATAAATAGAGAGATAGTGTGGCCATGCATAGGAAGTCTTAATATCATAAAAATGGACATTCTGTCCAAATAAAATTATAAACTGAAAGTAAATCCAATAAAGATCTAACAAGATTGTTTATATAACTTGAAAATTCTCTGAGGAGGAAAGTTGGTTTGGCAATAAACTCGGGAGAGAATATTCACTTCTCTAGTCAAAGAAATATGAATTAAAATAAAAATTAAATGTGTTTGCAAACTCTGAGATTGGCAAAAAAATGTAAATATTTAAAATTACTAAATTCTGTTGTAAGTGTTTAAAAAATAAGATTTGTTAGATATTTGTTAAGGGTATGTTTATTCTTAGAACCACTTGGGAGGATGATTCGGTAACATCTGTTAAACCTAAAAAGTTTTATTTTGTTTTGTTTTGTTTTTTGATTTTGCTCTCAGTCATACCATTTTTTGGGATCTACTCTAGACATACATACACAAGAAAACATACAGGATGAAAACTGAATCACTCTTTGAAATGGTGACAAGCACCCAACTTGTACAATAGGAGTATGCAGAAGGATTGTCTTTTTCATAAATGAGAATAAAGGACAGTTGAAATAACTTATTCTATTTTAATTTTTAAACATGTTTTCATTTTTGAGAGACAAAGACAGAGCGTGAGTTGGGGAGGGGCAGAGAGAGAGGGAGACAGAATCTGAAGTAGGCTCTAGGCTCTGAACTGTCAGCACAGAACCAACGCCGGGTTAGAACCCATGGACCGTGAGATCATAATCTGAGCTAAAGTCTGAGGCTTAACCAACTGAGCCACCCAGGAGCCCCTGAAATAACTTATTCTAGATGTTTACACACATATATATCTTAGAACTCTAATGTTTGTGAAAATGTTAAGCAGTTAATAATATATTCTATGTAGTATCACTTATGTTTGTTTAAAAATACATTAAGATGAATAATTAATGATACTACTAAATGAGTTAAAAGTTCAAAACACATACGAATATGATGTGTATTAATGTTAGGTATTATCAATTTCTGGGGACTGATGAGTTAAAGGAATACACTAGGGCTTTATCAGAATCTCTACCATTGAATTTCTTAAAATAGGTGAGGCAAATATGACAAATTGTAAACAATTGTTTTTTTTCAGCACAGGTACATCAGTGTCATATTACTTTATACATATTTTTTATATTTAAATTTTATAATAAAATATAAAAAGCTAACTAATTATGTTAATAAATTATTTAATTCAAACTATTTTTCAAAAACCCACAGTACTGTGAAATATGGGGTAAATGAGAATATATCCTAATACAATTTCAAAAATAGAGGGTTTCATCTTACATTAAAACCTGTGTATAGATGCAATGATATAGTTGTAATTTGTATAGATGCAAATAATTCTATAGATGCAATTTGCTATAAATTCAAACAGCTGTTAGAAATTAATAGTTCAGAGGGCACTTGGGTGGCTTAGTTGATGGAGCATCTGACTTCCGTTCAGGTCATGATCTCAAGGTTCATGAGTTCAAGCCCTGCATTGGGCTCACTGCTGTCAGCTCAGAGCCCACTGTCCTCCTCTCTTTCTGCCCCTTCCCCACTTGTGCTCTCTCTCTCTCAAAAAATAAATCTTTAAAAAAAAAGAAAAGAAATTAATAGTTCATGTTTTTCTAGAACCATTAGAAATAATGAGGGACAAAAAAAAAAAAAAAAGAGGTTAGAGTGGAAGAGAGCCAAAGCATAAGAAACTCTTAAAAACTGAGAACAAACTGAGGGTTGATGGGGGGTGGGAGGGAGGAGAGGGTGGGTGATGGGTATTGAGGAGGGCACCTTTTGGGATGAGCACTGGGTGTTGTATGGAAACCAATTTGTCAATAAATTTCATTAAAAAAATAAATAAATAAATAAATTTATAAACCTCAAAAAAAAAAAAAAGAAAAAAAAAAAAGAAATAATGAGGGACAGGGCACCTGGGTGGCTTAGTGGAACTCTTGATTTTGGCTGGGGTCATTATATTCCCGTTTGTGAGTTCTAGCCCTGCATCACGCTCTGTGCTGACAACACAGACCCTGCTTGGGATTCTCTGTCTTTCTCTCTCTACCTCTCCTCTGCTCAGGCTCACTGTCTCTCTCTCTCTCTCAAAAATAAATAAACTTTATTTAAAAATATTGAGGGACAAATAAGTTTAGCTGGATTGAAAAAAATATATTTGTCCTACAAATCTACTAGAGTTCATCTGAAATAGTTGAGATATGCCAACAACAGCAAACATTTTACCTTAATTTGTATAACACTAAGTTTTTCTATCATGTCTTCCCACCCATTAACTCATATGTTCTTCAAAATAACATTTTGCAGTCTCCAAAATAGATACTACTATTCTAATTTTATAGATGAAAAAACCAAGACCCAATTTCATAGATTAAATTACCAAGCAATCTTTGCCTAAGGTGAAAGTTAAAAGATGGAAGTTTCTGATTTCTAATCATCCAGACTGTCTGACTTCTAGTTATCTTTCAACTAGTTATATTATCTCTTTCAAACCATAATTTAAAATAATTGTTCCAGGTTTTTATTTAACAAACTTTGTCTTTTGGCAAAAAAAAAAACAGTCAACTAAGATGCATTATTGTTTTTTATATATTTCTCTTACATATAGGAGTATATTTTATGAAACAAGCAAAGAATTATACACCTACAAGTTCATAACACAATAGACTTAAGAAATAAAATTCAATTGAGAAAAAATAAACATTTTAATTATTACAGATAATCATGTCTTATATTTTTTACTTTGGCATTTAGTAAAAATAAGCTATCTAAGAGAAAATTGTTCCATTTTATATGGCATATTTAATTTTAATACTAAAAAAGTCATTAAGAAAGCCACACTAAGAAATGAGATTCTCTTTGTATGTTGTAATAGAATCTGCTGTGACCTACAATTTATGCTAGCAGATTATGGGCAGAAAAACTCACATAGTCATATAAGTGACCAAAAAAATCTTAAATTTGAGTAGATATTAAGCAAGATACAAAATTTTAAATAATTCAGAGAAACTAGTGATCAATAATACATACAAAGTAGGATGTTGATTTAAAATGAAGACTGTAATAGTTTTCGTCCCTAAGTATTTTTTTAAATTGGTAAAATTCATGTATCTAGCAAGCAACTTCCTTGAATAAATAATCAAAGATTTTTAGATCTAATTAAATTTAGAAGCCATCTATTCAAAGTTTTTACAAATGAGAAAACCACCTTCCAGAGAGATTGAGTTTGGCAAGGACATGTGATTAAATAATAGTAAATATAGGACTATAATCCATGCCTCCTGCTTCTAGGATAATATTCATATACTTCAAATAATAGAAGCCTTCTTAAATAATTTGATTTGAAATTCTAAGGAAAAAAATACTATGGAAAACTCAGGGCATTATGAAAAAAGGTGAAGTTCAGATACAGAATTCCTGTTTCCAAAGCCTGACAATTAACAAACATAATTTTAATGAGACTTATTTATACAGAGCGTGACATTAGCCAGCTTATATAAAAAAAAAGCACAGAAACATACCTACTTAAAATCTAAGGCACTTCAATTATTATAACTGTTGGCTTAAAAAGTATTGACACTGGGGCACCTGGGTGGCTCAGTCGGTTAACCGGCCAACTTCGGCTCAGGTCATGATCTCGCGGTCCGTGAGTTCGAGCCCGTGTCGGGCTCTGTGCTGACCGCTCAGAGCCTGGAGCTGGTTTCAGATTCTGTGTCTCTCTCTCTCTCTGACCCTCCCCCGTTCATGCTCTGTCTCTCTCTGTCTCAAAAATAAATAAACGTTAAAAAAAAAAGTATTGACACTAATACATGATATTACCTCAAATGGAAAAAGCAGGGGTGCCTGGATGCCTTGGTTGGTTAAGCGTCTGACTTTGTCTCAGGTCATGATCTCACAGCTTGTGAGTTCCAGTCCTGAGTTGGGCTCTGTGCTGACAGCTCAGAGCCTGGAGCCTGCTTTGGATTCTCCCTCTCTCTCTCTCCCTCTCTCTACCCCTCCCCTGCTCATTCTCTGTGTCTCAAAAATAAACAAAAACATTAAAATTTTTTTAAATGGAAAAAGCAGAAGAAAGAAGAGATCAAACAATTTAACAAATTACTTTGATAACTTAAACATTACAAATAGTACAGCCCAATCCCACATGAAATGAACAAGAAATTCAACATAGTTGTTTTTTTGTTTGTTTTGTAATGTTTGAAGTTAAGAAATGAGATCCTGATTTGAACTTCCTTGAAGAAATAACTTCGTCACTTGCAATATGTCCATAGTAAAATGAGATTCCTATGATGATTTTGTACAGTTTTGTAAGAATAGCAGCATAATGTGGCAAGAGAATGAAAGTGTGACAGAATATTGACCAGTGTTAAACAGCTAGGTCTGTTTATTAGCTGAGTAAAAAAGCATGAGCACTGTAAATCTATACCAAAAATTTTAGAATTTGAGAACCAGAAAAATAATCTCTTGGAGATTCCAAGATAAGTCATCCAGGATACAAATAGACCAAATGAATGAAGAATGAATGAATGAATGAATGAATGAGAATATCCTTCCCTATGAAACAGCCCTATGAAAGATTCTCTAAGCAATATCAAATAGAAAATTAAGAAGTTATGCAAATATCTAAAATTGAATCAAGAACATGTATATGTTAAACAATTGTGAAGCAGAAAAATATAGAGCAATATGTAAATCAGATACTAGTTAGACCCTCATTATCTTGTGATATACCAAACAAGTTCAGGTCTGGGCAGAAGTAAGACTGTAATAGGGTGGCTACTACCATTTTATTTTTCTATTTCAGGGTAAAAATATTGTTTCTTTTTGCCCTTTATTTCATTCTTAATTTTTCCAGAGAAAGTTGACTGATTTTGAAAGGAATTATCAATAGGAGTAATCATCTCAGCTAAGATAAAGAAGCGAGTATGACCCACTGATATTTTGTTATAAATAGAACCAAATTTATATCCGAAGTAAAAATGATTTCCTCATGATTCACATATTATTAAGAAAATCTAAGGATTCTTAAAATTATCAGGCTCTCACATAGGAATAGGTATTTATTTTATGATATGCTGTCTTTAATCATGGAACAGAAACCTTTTCAATGGATTACTAAACAGTTGTGCTTTAGGATTCACTCTAGAATCATTCTGGAGCAGTGTACTCATTCAATGGGGTCAAGCATAATGTGAAACATGCTGTACGGTTTGATTTAAGTTTCATAACTCATGGTTTAAAGATACTGATTACAACCTGTTGTGGACTTCCTGCATCATACTAACACAGAGAACTTTAATAAAGTCATATGAAATTTTCACTCAATAGTAACAATGTGTCACTGACCATAATTTATCCTTCTCTTACACTGTGTTTAGTAATCTTCACAGCAAGCCTCTGATGAGGAAGATAAAAAGTTATTTTTTTTCATTAGATAGGAAGAAATGGATGCTTGGAGAGATTAAGTAATTTGTCCCAAGTCACTCCCCCGGCTATTAAGAGCAGTGTTGGTAGTGGAACCCAGGTGTGTTTCCCTCTAAACCCTGCACCTCTAATGAATTAATATTTCTGTTGTTGTAATGCATAGCTTTTTGCCTTCCATGGGTACCCACATTGTTAGACATGACATAAATCAGTAGCCATCCTTACCTACTCTCTACATATCACAAAGGGAGCAATTACTGGGGCACCTGGGTGGCTCAGTTGGTTAAGCGTCTGACTCCAGCTCAGGTCATGATCTTACAGCTTGTGGGTTTGAGCCCCGCATTGGGCGTTGTGCTGACGGCTCAGAGCCTGGAGCCTGCTTCGGATTCTGTCTCCTTCTCTGCCTCTCCCCAGCTTATGCTCCGTTTCTCTCTCTCTTTCAAAAATAAATAAACCTTTAAAAATTAAAAAAAAAGAAATTACTTTCACATATCTATTCCAACTTTCTGTAATTGTGCTCTGCTTTCTTTCTGTGGGACAGCTGTTTCCAAATAGTTAATACATTCCTAGTGTTTTCAGCATCACAATGCTGTATTAAGCTGCCTGCCTAATACCTTAACATCTGTATGGCTGTTTCCTTCCCAATGTATGAGTTATCCCAAATAATTCTTGTTCATCACCCATGTAAGTAAAAGATGTCAGTTCTTCTTTTAAAAATTTTTTGATGTTTATTCTTGAAAGAGAGAGCAAGAGCACGAGCAGGGGAGGGGCAGAGACAAAGGGAGACAGAAAATCTGAAGCAGGCTCACATTGTCAGTGCAAAGACTGATGTGGGGTTCTAACCCATGAACCATGAGATCAACCATCTGAGCTCAACCAACTGAGCCACCAGGTGCCCCACCAGTCTTTTTGTTTTGTTTTGTTTTGTTTTGTTTTGTTTTGTTTTGTCTTTAACAAGTCAATTCTAATTTGAAAGTACAACACACCCCCTTGTCTCTCTCTTCATGCCTTCACCTTAGTTTGGTCTGTGGGCTTTTAAAAGAACCATCTAACAGTCTCTTCATCTTCATTTTCTCTCCATAGTTTTTGTTCTCCACACAGGAGCCAGACTTTCTTATCTGAGCAATACATACATATATGTACCTTTCAAAAAGGAAACACAATGTTAACATATAGTGAAAAGCTAAAAAATATCATTTGTCATCATGAACAGTTTTCCTTCTTCCCACAGCCATCCATTATAGCTGGCAAACGTGACAATTATTGTTTTGATCCAAGTTTATAAAAACTCTTTTATAAATTATTTTTGTCACAGTTGACTATGTTAGCTTTTGGAATAAAAAAATTGCAATTTAAAAAAAATTTTTTTTTCAACGTTTATTTATTTTTGGGACAGAGAGAGACAGAGCATGAACGGGGGAGGGGCAGAGAGAGAGGGAGACACAGAATCGGAAACTGGCTCCAGGCTCTGAGCCATCAGCCCAGAGCCTGGCGCGGGGCTCGAACTCACGGACCGCGAGATCATGACCTGGCTGAAGTCGGACGCTTAACCGACTGCGCCACCCAGGCGCCCCTGAATGTCGTATGTAAGTTTTGAATCACTGGGTTCTAATCCTGAAACTAATACTACACTCTATGTTAACAAACTTGAATTTAAATAAGTTGATTAAAAAAAATAATAAAGCAAAACCAGTCATCTCATGGGGGTATAAAGAGTGCTTCAGAATTTCATTATGAGTGTGATAGAGTTTGTGGAGGATTCCCTTTTTATAAAACTAAGGAGTTGCCTTCTTCCATTAGCTAGCTAAGAGTTGATTAATGGTAATGATTTTCAAAATCTTTTAATTGGATCTGAGATAATATAATGGGTTTTGATAGAAATGCCTTAGGGAGGGAATTTTTTAGTTGATTTATTCCCAGTGTGATTAATATAGTGAATTGCAGTTAGATTTTTTTAAAAAATCTTTACCTTTTCTTAATGTCAGCAATAAACATTGGTTGGTCCAAAGGTATACTTATATGAAGACTATTTAATTTTTTAATACCTTTTCTACTTTGATTATTTGCATTTATGTTCATAGGTGACATTGTCTTGTAGTTTTTAATTGTTTTGCTTTGCAAATTTGGTTTTGTATGGAGTTGATTCTAGACTCTAAAAACAAGTTATCTTATTTCTCATGTCTCATGATTTCTCCCTGTTCTAGAACAGATACATGAAGGAAATACCTGTTTTTTAAAGACTTTTTAAAAACATAGACCAATTTACTGGGCTTTTCAAAGAACCAGTTTTGAATTTATGTATTAACTTTTCTGATTATTTTTTGTCATCAATTTCTGTTATTTTTATTATTTTCAAAGTTTAATGATTTTTTATAATATCTAAAGTGGAAATAAAATGTTTTCTGTCCCCTCCCCTTTTTTAGTATCTTTGGCTTTAAAGGTTATAAATTGTTTTTTTGCCTATAGTCCATATGTGTGTGTGTGTGTGTGTGTGTGTATACACACACACACACACACACATACACACACACACACACATTTTTTAAAGCAATTTTAGTTTCACAGTAAAATTAAGTGGAAGATACAGAGATATCCCATATACTCCTAACCCCATATGTACATATCCTCCCCCATTATGAACCTTTACTTCTGGAGTGGTACATTTGTTACAATCTATGAACCTTCATTGACACTTCATGATCACCTGTAGTTCAGAGTTTACATTAGGGTTCATTCTTGGTGTTGTACATTCTGTGGGTTTGGACAAAAATATAATGACATGCATCCACTATTATAGTATCATACAGAATATTTTCATTGCCCTAAAAATGCTCTGTATTCAACCTACTCATCTCTTCCTAGGCCCAGTCCTGGCAACACTGATCCTTTTATTGTACTGATAGTTTTGCCTTTTCTAGAATGTCAAATAGTTGGAACCATACAGTATGTGTCCTTTTTAGATTGGCCTCTTTGAGTTAGTAATATGCATTTGATGTTCCTCTATATCTTCTTGTGGCTTGAGAGCTTATTTATTTTTTAGTCCTGAATAATATTCTATTGTCTAGCTCTACCACAGGTTGATTATCCATTCACCCACTGAAGGACATCTTGGTTGCTTCGAAGTTTTGACATTATGAATAAAGTTTCTTTAAACATCCATGTGCAGATTTTGTGTGGAAATATTTTTAACTTCATTGTATAGATACCAAAGAATGTAATTTCTGGATCATATGGTATGACTATGTTTACTTTTGTGTTAAAATGCCAAACTGTCTTCCAAAATGGCTGTATTATTTTTGCACTTTCCCCACGTGAGGGTTTTTTTGTTGCACATTCTCACTAGCATTTGGTATTGTCAGTGTTGTGGATTTTGGCTCTTCTAATAGGTCTATGCTGGTATCTTGTTTTAATTTGCATTTCATTGATGATATATGATATGGGACATATTTTCATATATCTCCATCTGTATATATTATTTGGTGAGGTGTCTGTTAAGGTCTTCAGCCCATTTTTTAATTGGGTTTTTATTTATTATCATTGAGCGTTAAAAGTTCTTTCTATATTTTTGATAACAGTTCTTTTCAGATGTGTCCTTTACAAATATTTTCTTCAGGGTTGCCTGGGTGGCTCAGTTGGTTAAGCGTCCGACTTTGGCTCAGGTCATGATCTCAAGGTTTGTGAGCCCTGATTCAGGCTCTGTGCTGACAGCTCAGAGCCTGGAGCCTGCTTTGGATTCTTTTTCTCATTTTCTCTCTCTGTCCCTCCCCAACCCCCATTTGTGTTCTGTCTCTATCTCTCAAAAATAAATAAATGTAAAAAAATTAAAAAATATATTTTTTCCAAGTCTGTGGCTTGTCTTCTAATTCTATTTATATTTTCCTCCACAGATTTTTTAAAAAAATTTAATTAAGTTCAGTTTATCAGCTATTGATTTCATGGATCCTGCCTTTGGTGTTGTATCTAAAAAGTCATTACGTTGCCCAAGGTCATCTAGGTTTTCTTCTTTCTGTCTTATCTTTTAGAATGTTTATAACTGTTTGTGTTACATTTAAGTCTGTGATCCCTTTTGAGTTAATTTGAGAGAAGGGTACAAGGGCGGTGTCCAGGTTTATTTTTTTGCATGTGGATGTCCAGTTGTTGTTCCAGCATCATTTGTTGCAGAGACAATCTTTGCTCCATTGCATTGTCTTTGCTCCTTTGTCAAAGGTCAGTTGACTGTTTTTGTGGGCTTATTTCTGGGCTGTTTCTTCTATTCCACTTGTCTGTCTGTTCTTTTGTCAATACCACACCGTACTGAATACTGTAGCTTTAATGAAAGTCTTAAAGTCAGGTAGTATCAGTCCTCCAACTTTTCCTTCTCCTTCAATATTATGTTGGCTATTCCAGGTATTTTGTCTCTCTGTATAAACTTTAGAATCAGTTTGTTGATATCCATAAAATAAGCTGATATTTTGATTAAAATGTAGATTAAATCTATAGATCAAAGTTAGGAAGAACTGATGCCTTGACAATATTGAGTCTTCGTATCTTTAAGCATGGACTCTCTCTCAAACAATTTAGTAATTTGTTTTCTTTCATCAGAGTTTTGTACTTTTCCACATATAGATCTTGTACGTATTTCACCTGATTTATACTTAAAAGTTTCATTTTGGGGTGCTAATATGAATAGCTTTGTGTTTTTAATTTCAAATTCTATTTTTTTATTGCTGGTATAAAGAATAATGATTGACTTTGATGTAATTAATTTTGTATCCTACAACATTGCTATAATCACTTATTAGTTCGAAGAGGATGTTCTTGTCAATTCTTCTGAATTTCATACATAGATGATCATAAGTCTGCATATAAGGACAGTTTTATATATTCCTTCCCAATCTGTGCCCTTATTTTTTTTTTCTTTCCTTATTACATTAGCTAGGACTTTCAATATGATGTTGAAAGGGAGTGGTAAGAGGAAACATCCTTGCCTTGTAACTGATCTTAGTGTAAAAACTTCTAGTTTCTTACCATTAAGTATGATATGAGCTGTAGGCTTTTTATAGATATTCTTTGTCAAATTGAAAAAGTCCTCTCTATCGCTAGTTTACTGAGAATGGTTGTTGGATATTGTCAGATGTTTATTCTCCATCTATTGATATAATTCTGTGATTTTTCCTTTTAATCCATTGATATTTATATTATATTATGGGTTATATTAAGTGATATTTTAATGTTGACTCATCTTTGAATACCTGAGATATATCCCATTTGCTTGTGGTGTATACCTTTTTACACATTATTCGATTCAGTTTGCTCATATTTTGTTGAGGATTTATGTGTCTATGTTCATGAGAAATATTGGTCTGTAGTTTTCTTGTAATATCTTTGTCTGGCTTTGGTTGTTAGCGTAATGTTGTCCTCATTAAATGAATAAGGAAGTATCTCTGCTTCTATTTTCTGAAATAGATTGTAGAGAACTGGTGTAATTTCTTACTTCAATACTTGGTAGAATTCACCCATAAACCCATCAGGGTTTGGTGCTTTCTATTTTGGAAGCTCATTAATTATTGATTCAATTACTCTAACAAAGTCCTATGCAAATGGTCTATTTCTTCCTAGATTGTCTTTTGAGAATACCTTTGATATTCTTCTTTTGGTTTTGATACCATGTTTTTCATACATATGTATATTTGAATACACACACAGATACATAAATAAATGACCAAATTGTAGACATACACATGTGCATGAATTTAGGTTGCTTAGCCAATCTTTTAAGATCTATTTAGTTTTTTTTTTCTAATATTAAGCCAGTATTTCCTTTGTGGCTTAACATTTTCATCAAAATTTTCCAATTCTATATGTCTGCTATCTCAAAAGTTTCATGTGGAATCCTATTGCCCACTATGATGGTGATAGGAGGTGAGGCCTTTGGGAAATGAGTAGGCCATGAGATTGGAGCCCTCATGAAGGGGATCAATACTCTAATAGGAGAGATCCTACAGAGCTACCTAGCTCCTTCTACCATGTGAGGATACACTGAAAAGTCTGATATCCAGAAAACACTCAACAGTGCTGGCCCGCTGATTTTGGATTTCCATTCTCTACAACTGTGAGAAAGAAATTTCTGTTTTTACAAACTACTTAGTCTGTGATGTTTTGTTATAGCAGCCCCGGTGGATTAGGACAATGTCTCACTGAAAAGAGTTATTTATGTTTCTTTGGATTCAGAATTCTCCATGTATTTATTAGATCAAATGTATAGCTATGTTATTCCCAAATTATTTTCCTTCTTTTTTGGTCTGTTTTGTTTTCACATGACCTTGTTGTTGGACACGTCAAAATTTGTATCTCCAATCTTATTTGATTGCCCATTTATCTGTTATTTTCTTCTCTATTTGTATAAGTGCTTCTTGAAAGTAGTCAACATTTTTCCCCCAGTATAGTACATGGTTCTCAATACTATTGATTCTCAATACTCAATAATTCTCAATTATTTGTTCTCAATACTATTTGTTGAGTAATAATAATTCTCAATACTATTTGTTGAGTGAATGAACATTTGTTGAGTGAATGAACATTTGTTAATTGGCTAATGTTCAGAATTATCTTAAGTGTTTCAATAATCTAGAATTTAGTGTGAACTAATACAAAAACATTCTCTCATTCTCAAGTTGATGTAAATATATTAATTTACCTCACTGATATTACACTATAGTCAAAACATTCTATAAGTGAATGTTTTCTGTTGTTTTACTTCATAGTCAATGTTAATCAGCCTCTTGGGTTAATATTAGTAATTACAAATTAAATAATCCTGATGATTGAAATATAGTTGCATTTGACTCTATCAAATATATTAAGAAATTAAGTGGATATTTAAGTTTGATAAATAATCTGCTTCTATATCTGATAGAATAGTCTGTTTAAAAGGTCTTTACCCACTATGTATTACAAATTCCTCTAATTTGAGCCCTCCAGACTCTTTTTTGTTTGTGGGGAATTATATACATTTTCTCAGCCTTTTAGTGGAATGAGTCAGATCCCACTAGGACTGTACCCAATTTCCCTTTGTCTCAGTTATAGTTCATCTCTTCTCCCTCAGTGACAACTAAAAAGAAACTCTGGGGGACTTTTACCTCAATAGTTAAATGTTTCCACTGGCACTGGTTTTTCACCAGAGTAGCCCACAAGTGAGCTTTAAAGCACATATAAAAGCTCTTTCCCCTGTAGTAGCCTGTCTGACTTTTCCTTTCATAGAGAACCCCAGAGATTTGCTGTGAATCATTCCCATTGAGGTTAATTGGACAACACATTGAGAAAACTGGTCATAAACTCAAACACATCTGCTCTGATGCTAAAGACCAAATAGCAAAATTGTAGTTTATTTTAATTGGCACCCTCCTGTGAAGGGGGTGGGAGGAAGAAGTCAATTAGCAGATTCATATAATTATCAGAAGCATGTAAAAATAGCCCTGTGTTGAATATTTTCCTATTTTTTTGTTCTTCATTTGATAATAATGTATATTGTTCTATAATATTTTATTTCATAAAAAATATCTGGGTTAATAATTACAGCCCTTACTAACGAAATATAATATGTACCAAGATGGAGTTAAAATGTCTTTTAATCAGAAGCTGGTTGTGATTTTTTTCCTTCTGAGTGTAAAACTTAATTTATTCATCCATTCCATATATTGCAAGCTTCTACTACGTATCAGACACATATTCTTTGAGAATATATTTTTTGAATGTCTATTTGAGGTATATTTCCCCTGACACTTTTCCTGGTTTATTAATCGATTAATTAGAAATACTCGAAGAAACCTAGCCCTTTTGTGAATGGGCTATTTCTTTTGCAGCACATATGAGAGACAAACTCAATAATGTGGAAATAGGCGGGAATACTATGTTTAGTTGGAAATACCATGGGAATAACTTAAAAACTATTAACTAAGTAATTAATATTAAGATCTAAAAGGTGAGATTAGAAACAAAATAATAGCAATCCTTTTTTTAAATAGCAAAACTTATCATATTTATGGTTTATATATTATCATCGATTTAATAACATAGTTTTAGCTTTGTTTTTAAGGTGCTACATTATTATCCTCAGAATCAAACATTCTATAGCTAAGGATACTCGACTGGCTACTGGATATTTAAAACTCATGCAAATTGTCACTACATTTAGGATGGGTCAAAAGACCTCTCAGCCAGAATATAGATACGGTACAGATAAATAGTGTGGGCTAACACAAGATATATTTGGTCTTGTCAAAGAGTTCCTAAAACCCTTGGAATTTCCCAAGTGAGAGGAATGCCACTTGTTTTTCATAAAAATCACCTTTAGACCTAAGTTTTTGCCAATGATGTGACTTAGTGTGAGGCCCCACAATAGATAGAACAGGGGAAGGAGATTTGGAATTTCAGCTCTATAAAACCTCTTGAATAAGGAGATGTAATAAGTTTCTGGGTTGGTGCACTCATGGAAGTATTGAGAGTTGGTGTGCCCAGACAGGGCATGGAAACTCCTCACTTCCCCTCCCTTGCCTGGCCTTATGCATATCCTCCATCTGACTATTCCTGGGTTGTATCTTTTAAAATAAACCAGCAAACCTAGGTAAAGTGCTCCCCTGAGTTCTGTGAGTTTGATTGCAAATTATTGAACCTGAGGAGGAGATCCTGGTAACTCTTGAATTGTAGCCAGTTAATCAGAAATATGGGTGGCCCAGGACTTGTGATTGGCATATGAAGTAGGGGCACCATCCTGTGGGACTGCGTGCCAACTCTGTTAGTGTCAGAGTTGAATTACATTGTTGGACACCAAGTTGGTGTCTGAAGAATCAGAGAATTAATTGTTGGTGTTGGAAAAACACCCCAGAAATAGCATCACCAGATTGTGAAAAGCCTGACAGCATGGACTATACACTATATAGTATGTATATTTCACAATTTCACACTAACTTGAACATTCTAAGAAACTTATTCAAACTTATTAAATAACTGAGTTGACAATAAATTCATTTTTCTTAGAAATCTATTACATTCTTGTGATCTGAAGCCATTAATGAATTTCCTTATTTTTTTGCAAAATATGGAGGTGTTCATTTTAGAAAATGAATTTACATAGCAGTCTTTATTATCAGGACTTATGAGACTATGCCAATAGAGAAACAATGAAAGAAATATGGAAGACAAGATTCTTGTCGTAGATAACACCCCACAGTTTGAGTCATAAAACAACGAGTTCAGTCCTGACTCTTATACTTGCTGGTTATATGGTTTGTCTCACTTTCCTTTATATAGAATTATAACAATATCTACCCACTTCAGAGGCTTTCATGGGGATTAAATGAGCTATTGAAGTGCATAGTAACAAATATACTATCAAGTATGCAAAACTTTCTGTCAACAAGATTAGACATTCACTCTGTTTAGCTGGAACTATCTAAGCAGTATGCCAAGAGATAGATAGCTTGATTCATTGAGACATTGCCACATTTTATTAATTACTAGAATGCATTTCCTATTGATACACCCAAGGAAATGACCAAAGCAATCTAAAATATCTGATCTTTGAAGGTCTGTCTCATAAGTTTACTTGTTACCAAATCTGTACCAGTCATACAAAGGTCCCTAATAATTTGAACAGGGAAAGTTTAATATAAAGAACGATGGGGGACTTTTTTTATGAGGTTAGTAAATATTTTAGGTTTTTCAGGTTATAAGGCCCATGCTGTTTTTCAACTATTCAACTCAACAACTTAACTCTATCCTTGTGGAGTAAAAGCAGCCATAGACAATATTCAAACAAATGGGAGTTGTGTTCCAGTAAAACTTTATTTATAAACAGGTAGCAAACAGGATTTGGCCTGTGGACAATAGTTTGCAGGCCCCTGATGTAAAATATTATTAGGTAGTTAAGGAAAGTAACTACAAAAAATGGTAAATGAGAACTCCAAAGAATAAAGAAATAGCAAATAAAGGGTACTATATACTAACTTTAAGGGTGAAGGAGAGTATTCAAGGAAGAAACAAACTTGTAAGGGTCTCCACGCCCCCCCCCCCCACCTCAACAAATCTTCATTGGACAGAGTGTGTCTGTAGTTGGAAGAGGAACACTCTTGGATGCCATGGTCTGGAGCTGAAGCATAGGAAATTGTCCCCTAGGGTGCAGTGAAGTTTGATGCCATTCTGGGAGATCAGAGCTAGATTCAATTGCAATCAGATTAAGATTTCATGCTATAGGCAGAGGTAGAAAAATTAAACAAAACATAATAGTTTCAAAATTTCAAGGAAAAAAAAACTTGCCAACTTAGTGCAAAATACAGAAATTTACATATATAAAATACCTACATTATCTCTGTCAAAAAGAACAACTAAAGGCAATACTTTATTCAACCAGCCATAGATAATTGACTAAATTCCAGGAGGTGGACCAACCATGGGAACTATAGCAAAGGAATGAGTTTGGGAGGGAAAGCAGAAACCAGAACTGAAGACAATTGTACATTAGGTAGGGAGTCTGCCAAAATCTTCACTGGACAGAAATTTGGGGCTTTGTCATGAATAGTAATGTAAATGCATAGTCAACCCAATAAAAACTAGGACTCTTTCCTGTTCTTAAATATTAATCCACTATCTAAAACACTAACAGGGTACACTCTTACATGGACAATTTATCTAGGAGCAATGATGTTTGAATTATGGTAGCATACAGAACCCAGATGGATTCTCTGAACAAGAACATATTGAGAGAACCTACATAGCCTGGGGACAGACGAATTCATTCTGAATAGAAGTTTGCAAACTACTGTCCAAATTTAGCTACTTGTTTTTGCAAATAAAGTTTTGTTGGCATATAGCCACACCCATTTATTTGCATATTATCTATGGCTGCTTCTGCTACTATGGCAGAGTTGAGATCATATGGACAGAAGCATCTAAAACATTTATTATTTGGCCCTTTGCAGACAAAGTTTTCCAACCCCTGAACAGGAATGTGACCAAATAAGAAAAGGATAACTGCTAGAGGCAGAGAAATTTCCTGTTTTAAGATTTTCACTTGAGAAAACTTGAAGATTGAAGTATTCAAACTGAAGAAAAGAGAACCTATAAAGAAGCATTAAAAATGGAAAATCTAAAATGAAAGGCTGTGATTCAATTTTCTGAGCCTTTCCAGTCTGAAATTGTGGTAGAAGAGGAAGATCTAATCAGGAGAGTGGTCATAGGATGAGATTACGGTCAGTGTCCAAGCTTTGAAATGTGTGTTGAATCAAAAGTTTTTCTCTTTGTACCTGTGTCAATATTGTGGAGATTTTGTTGATTAATGCCAAGTAATTATATTTTTTACCATAGCAGAGTTGTTTTCATTTCTGCAATCCCTTAAGATAAATTTCAAAGTCTTTAACTACTGACTTGAGAAGCCCTACAACATTCTGGTTCCGGACTGTGTCTCCAATTCCTTTCTCAACACTTTCCCTTTTGCTCCTGCACAACAGAATTTTGCTCAGTCCCTTATGTCATTCAACTTTGTGCTGAAATACCTCTTCCTAATGTGAACCTTCTCTGACCACTAAATTAAGTTAGTTTCCCCACCCTGCATCTCATGTATTCTTCTTTTGGCACACCTAATTATAGCCATCTCTTTATTCTCTTTATGACCAGAAAAACTTTAGAAGAGTAGGGACCATGTCTGCCTTAGTTAAAGCTCTATGTATGGAGCCTGGCTTATGTTTATAATTAATATGTATTTGAAAAAATAAACTGTGAACAAATAAATCCACAAAAAAGTTTTGTAAATTTTGCTATCATCCTCCTCCTTATTGCCAGTATGTAACGTAGCATTTCATAAATATTTTTTGTATCATGATCTTGTTTAAAGTAAAATATTTGGAGAATAAGCTGATTCCAGAAAAATTGCATTATGGGCCTTATATAATGACCTATATGAGAACCTCAACTTAATTACACCATGCCAGTATTTTGAGGATTAAACAAGATAACTCTATAAAGTGCTCAGGACAGCACCTAACACCTATTAAGTTGCTCAATAATTGCTGGCCACTGTTAGCACAAATCCCTCTCATCTTTTATTTTTTTGCCTGCAGAAAAAGGGAAGAAAAATTAAAATTCTCACTCCGGGGAAGCCAGTCCACTGCATAAGCATAATGATAATTTTTTCGGTCTGTCTGTGAAGATTATTTAACTTTGAAAGGAGAGCTGCTTGCAAAGACAAATCATCTCAAGGGTTAAAATTGGTCGTACAGGGCATATAGAAAATTTTGCACGGTTAATCTTGGTGTTCCCCATAAATCTTTAGCACAAGTTTTTAATAATTTAATACTCCATTGGGCTACTATGATGAGAGGCAATTATTCTAGAATGGTATGACATTTTGTATTTATCTCTTAAGGAGCTGCAAATTCCTCACAATCATCTCTGCAGACTTTACCAAGGCCTTGAGATTTAGCACACTTTTCAGAGATATTTTGGCAGATATTATGCTACTATTCGAGGAAAAGTAGAGCCAGAGATTGAGTGTTGAATGGCAAAGATTTACTGCCAAGCAAAGGCACCCAATAATTCACCACAGAGCCTAGAGAAGTAGAGATTTCTAATGACTGAAGAATGAAGACTGTTCCATATTACAAAAGCAAAGGGAGTGCTTCTGATCTGTTGGTTAGATAATTACTAGACTGGCTGGGGAAGGTCAGGTGCATTGGGGGAGTGTCTGTTTTGGGATTATGGCATAATCAGCTGTGTTTGTTGCCATTTGACATACCAAATCAAGATTATGGTACCAAGAAGGTCTCTATCCACATTGGCAGTGGCGGGCTCATTGACCAGATCAAGGTATGGCGCTGCTATAAAAATATGGTAAAAGAAACTTCAGGCAATTTCAGCTCATATATTTTGCTATGATGGATAAAAAAAAAAGATGATTATGATTGCCCACAACCACATTCATTCTAAGAAACAATGACTCTTTCATATTAAGGAGGCATAGCCATAGGCAATTTCATAATTTAAATCAAGTTAGATAACTTGACTTATGACAACTTGACTTAACAGATAGAAATACAAACTATCAATTATATTCCACAATAAAACTTCCTATCTTCTTAATTACAAATATTTCTACTCATGCTAAGTATAATAAGGATAGTGAACCAAGTCCTTCTTGTCTATACATGTCTCTTAAAATGAATGATAAAAATTTGGAAACGTTAGTACACATCAGTACACAATTCACTACATATATTGTAAATTATGACAGAAAGAAAAAAATAACCAAGAAAGAATTGCTTTTGACCTCTGTTGTGATCTTTAATTCTTTTTTATTTGTTTATTTGTTTTTTGGCCTGTAACTGATGTCTGAAAATGTCATTAGTGTTTCCATAATGCATGAGATGACCTAGTTTTTGCAACTTTCCTCTAGAAAGCTTCTAGCCACTTTTTAAAAAATACTCTCTTCTGGCTTTCCAAATTTCTCTCTGTTTCATCACAGAATATTTTATGATAGAGATAGAAAAGTGAGTATGCCAACATTTCAGCCAGAAAAGAAATGGAGGGGCATATCTAGAAATAAAATATAATTTCCAGTAACCTCCCTTATACCCCCTTTCCACTTCACCATTGATTGCCCACTTCCAAGAAAAGTATATAGTTTTCAGCTTTGTAAGTTCTCATTCTTCCTCCAAAGGCTACTTATATGTAAATGAATTTGTTAGCAGTTGGCTAACATGCAAATTTTAATACCACATTAATTTACTGTTGTGATGCTGTGTCTAAATATGAAAGAAAATAGAAGGATCCTTCTATTTAAGGACACGGAGAAGGAATAGTAATATAAGTAGTCAAGCTAAGCCAAAGTCACTGATATATTTCATGAGTGTCTATGTGAACCCCTAAAAGCATTCTTGTATTCTGGTTTTGGAGAAATAAATTGTCAATATTTTTGATATCACCTCTTCTTTTCTGTAAAATCCCCATGCTGGGCAGCATCTCAAAGAACATTGAGTAGTGAGCTCAAACAATGTGCATTTGTACTGCTTATAGTCTAGAGTGCTCACCATTGTTACTTTTGGCAAGGAGTCCACATCGTCCTTTAGTCAAATCCAATATCAATGTCAAGAGAATATGGAAATGTTCTCTTTTTTTTTTTCAGGTATGTTGTCGTCTATGGCAAAGGGAAAGGCTCCAAATTGGATGTTGTCTCTGAGACTAATTTTATTAGTTATCCCACTGATGAACACCACATCATTGAGAAAGAACAACTAGTAAGAAGGTTGGAGTCAGTATTGACTCCTCCTGGCCGTAGGCAATGCCACACCCCTCTGACATTTGAAAGTGTTGTACAATATTGCTTTCCAAGGTAGAAATAACCTGGCCATGTTGGGGAATTCCCTGGATATTTGAAAGTTTTGCATATCTACGTTCTATATTAATCTGGGAATTCAGGAAATAGTAAGCTGGTCAATAGTTAGGTTTATGAAAAGCTAAAACTAACTACATAGTACTCGAGGATTTGCCTTAACTCATGACTTGATAATGTTACAATTCTTCTGTGATTGGCTGCTTTACCATCCTGAACTGTATTGTAAATTCTTTTGACTTCAGAGTTATGGCCTAAGAACTAAACCTAATGAATTCTTGAAGCAAGCTCAATTTCCAGTTACTGTTTGGAGTGCCCTTTGGCACTTTGGAGTGTCATTCAGGGATTCTGCCTTCTAAACAAGAGAAAGTAGGGATTGTAAACAGGGAAAAATGGAAAAAGGAAAGTATTGAAAGCGATGAAGGTAACCAACTATGACACAAAGAAACAGCTTGCTTGAGACATAATGTAGTGAGAGGAAAATCTCAAGTATGAATAAATGCCTTATTTGTGCTTTTAAGAAGACAGGATTTTGAGGGGCACCTGGGTGGCTCAATCGGTTAAGCGTCTGACTTCAGCTCAGGTCATGATCTCATGGTTCATGGGTTCAAGCCCCATGTCAGGCTCTGCACTGACAGCTCAGAGCCTGGAGCCTGCTTCAGATTCTGTGTCTCCCTGTCTCTCTGCTTGTGTTCTGTCTCTGTCAAAAATGAAGAAACATTAAAAAAAATCTTTAATAAAAAGAAGATGTGATTTTTGAAAACCTCTTAACTGAGTTAAAAGACCATATTTGAAACAGTGGATGGAAAACTCTCCTGGCTTTAAATATGTGAGATATTCTTTTGTATGAGTACTTGACCCATTTAATTAAAATGGAAAATGCTTAGAGAGAGGGAATGAACAGAGAGGAAATGGAAAGAAAGCTCAACATAAAATAAAGACCTACTTAATCTACTGTGTAAAGACAAGGGAGCCTCTGCCTGTTCAAGGGCAGAACTTGTGTCAGCAGAGAACAGACAGGTAATCCACAATGGAGACAGAATTTCACCATACCGGCTGAAAGATATTTCAGCAACATGTTTGCTCAGATCTGGCTTGAACATTTGTGGGAAATTGGGGGAAATACACAAAGCCATTAGTAAATTTGATCTGCCTTTTTAGAAAAAGAATGGAAAGTTTCCAAAATCTTAAATTCTTTAGGGGGTTCACATGAGTAGAATGTGGAAGATATAAAACATCAGAAAGCAGACTGATCTACATCACCACATAAGAAATTTACATATTTAGATATGCATATACATTTTAAATTCTGTTTAAATGTTGCAAAAGGATGGTGAAGGTGAATGGGGAATAAGGAGAAAGAGGGTCACATGAAAAAATAAAAATACTATAGAAAGCTGGACAAGAGGGAGAAGAATGGGAAAAGTCACGCTTGAGTCCGAGTTTGCATGTGTTACCTGGACTTTTCCAGACTTCATTCCCGAAAAGCCTATCTATGCCTTTCTCTGGCACACAGCCTTGTGGGTCCTAGGTACTCAATAAATACTTGTTAATGATGCTATTTCTTATCTGTCCACCACCCTTCAGACACATTTTATTTCCAAACATCCCTCTCTCATACAAGAAAATCACTATGTTTACAATTCAGTATTATAAAACAATTGATCCAGAGCAGTTTACCTATTAAAAAGCAATTTAATGCAGGAAAGGACATAAAAGAATGAGTTTCTGAGGTAAAAATTCTCTCATATTACCTTATACTCCCTTTTGACTATCAATGGTAAGAATCTTACTGAATAACATTTAAAACTATGTTTTGTCTAGCAGAGACTAACATTTTCTAAAATATATTTGTGGTCTGGCAAAGACAACACTTAACTCTTTTGAGCCATATAAAAATGCATACTAATAAAAAAATCCCAAATAAATATATTAGATTTAGCACTATGAAATGACTATCCAAGATTTATAACCAGCTTATTATATTGGTGTCCAGCCACACAGAATGCTAATTACCACTTAGAACCCAATGGCTATATTGAAAATCTCTTGAGCATAGAAGAAAAAAATATACATCAACATATTCCTCTGTTAAATGCATCTAGAACTAAAATGCATTTAATATTTTTGTCACGGCAGTTTTCGGTTTCTTTAGGTTAGTAATGTTTCTTAATTTGATAACACAGTAACCTATACTTGTTTCACTTGTTCTATTTCTGGACATTTAATACCTACAAATACACATTTATAAGAATTTTATGTCTTCACTGCTAACTTCTTTGTGACTACAGGTAAATTTGAAACACAACTGGCAGTGAATTCTTAAGTCTGGCATTGTATTTCCATGTAAGTACAGGATCACTTTTTAAATGAATTTAAATGAATTTAAATAAACAAGTGACTGAAGAGTCCTTAAAATGTTTTATTAATTTATGAATCACAAAAAAAACCTCTTTAGCTGGGTGCTTAGAGATGATTTTTTTTTGCCTTTGCATTTCCAATGCAAAAGTCCAAATAAGTTTGATCTGAGGAATTTTCATTGTCATAAGAGATAATCAGAAAGCCCTTAGAATGACATAATCATTAAGAAAAATACACTAATTGCACTGAAATTTTCCCACAACTCATCGAATTAGTTGTTTTAAGCTAATAGATTAAAATCCAGTTGTAACTGAAATATGCAAACAATAAACCCAACCAAACACATCTTTAACTTTTCATTCACAGTGACCAAAATTCCACTATTTGATATACAAGCCCAGAGTTAGGATATATGAGGATATTTGAATAGCTATAATATCTGTATATAATGGGAGGCTAGTAGCTCACAGTGCATACTTCTCTAGCTCTTTCTATGGTACCCATGAAGAGAGAAGCATGGGAGGAAAAAAAATGCCACAAATAAAATTATATATATAAATATATATATTTATATATATATACAAAGTAAGAATCAAAGAGGACTCTATAAATATATAGAGCTAAATTGAGACAGACTATACATTATTTTGAACAAAAAGAAGTTGCTATTTTTGTGGTAGCCATGTCAGATTTTCTCTCTTGATAAACACTCCCAAACCTCAACTGTTCTACATCAATTTCTACAATTACAATACATTAAGGAAACATCCCTGCGGTGACCATGTGTGTAAATGGGGTGGTGGTGGTAGTAATGACTAGTACCATCTGTGATGAAGGGAGGGTGAAATTCTTTGTGGCAGAGGTGAGGCGGAGATATTAAAAATGAAACAAAACGAAAATCTTATTGTATTTCAACTAGGAACGCCGTCACATAGAAAGGAGGAAGAATGCAGCTCATAGTGTTTTAAAAAATACAAATGCGGATGGTGCTGGCGTCAGCTATTCTGCAATGCTATTGGGGATCAAATTCTTGCCCCGCCCCCAGCCCCCACTTTTTGTCTTCCACCGTCTTCTAAATTTTGACTCATGCATTTGATTTATTTAGTATTCTTCCCACCCAGACATCGCATATGCATTTAAGGAAGAAGGTAGAGGGAAATGACAGGGTTTTTGATAAGAAAATTATAAGCTTTACTTTAGTGCAGATCTCATGGACCAGCACGGAATCATACTTCCACTCCTAGATGCAAGGTAAGCCAGAATTGGAGAGTTTGCTTCTTTGTTTGTTTTTAATTTAGCCTCTGTGGTGGGAAGTGGCAAGGGAGAAGTTTTAACATCCGTTTTAATATGACTGCCTTAGGATACCCCACTGGTTACTCAACAACTTTAGATTCACTTCCAAACACATTGGCCTCTGTCCCATCAAGTCCATTTCTGTATCCAACCAGAAGTCTGTGCTCTGTTTTCTTTGCGATGAGATCCAGATTGTCATACTTCACATTATAGTAAACTATATATATCAGCTAGAAGGCAATGTATTTGCTTCCAAAATACTCAGTGCACGATGAAGGAGAAAGCGGGGAATAATGGCAAAACCTTCATTTCAAGAAAGAAGGGACAAAAGCGTATAGCATATACTGACCAATGGCTCACATAAAATCCAGCTAGTCAAAATAGGGTGACTTCCCTGTTTTAGCAGAAAACAATGTGTCTTGTTTTGGCTGCCTGGTTCTATCTTTGAGTATCTTTGTTGTCCATGGCCTTCCATAGCTGATAATTCTGTCCTTTGGGAGGATGTTTTTTGAGGTACAGGTATTATTTTTTGTTTGTTTTATTTTCTTATTGCAAGATATATTGCACATACAATAGGTAATGCATTAGATTAATAGGTAGTTTTAAGTATATTAATAATATAAGCCCTATATATCTATCCATCATCAAGCTCAATTTATAAACTAATACTAGTAACTTTAAAGCCCCTGTGAGCTACCCAGAAAGACATCCTTTTCTTTCTGAAAACCTAGTCTATTCTGAAATTGCCACTAATTTTCCTCTTGTTTGTTATGTTGCTGTTGTTGTGTCAAAAGCTTTTCCACATATGTATACATATTAAAAACATTATGTTGATGTATTTTGCCTCTTTTTGACTTATATACAGATGGGGTTATATAGACTCCGTATTGTTGTGACTAGCATTTTTTTCAGTCAAGTTAAAATTTTTGGGTTCATCTATATTGATGTACTTAGTTATAATTTATTTGTTTTCTCTATTATAAATACCAAAATATATTTATCCATTCTCCTGGTGATGAACTTTTTTTGTTTGTTTTCAGTCTGTGTTATTGTAAACAATGCTTCTATGAATATCCTTGTGCCTGCATCTTGGTATGCATTTGCAATGGGTTTTCCGTATATCTAAGGATGAGTGTTGATTCTTAGGTATGGCCATCTTCATATTTACTGTTTTGGAAACTTTTTCTACAACTTTTATAACTTTTTGTAACTTTTTGAGGCTACCATCTGCCATATCGGTAAATTATGAATCCTCTATCCTCATAAACATTATTTGTTTTAATTTGCATTCTTCTGATAGTAATAAGGGTGTGTATTTTTTCACATCTCGTTGGACACTTGTGTGATCTCCTGTTCTGTTCTTGTACTTTGCCCATTTTCATATTGATTGGTTTAAATATGTAAAATTCTTGATTTGTAGGATTCTTGCTTAAACTCGAGATACTCTTTTTTTACCTTTTTTGTTGGTTGGTTTGTTTGTGTTGCATATGTATTCTTCCAGTTTGGCGGTTGTTTTGTTATTTGTTTTCCATTTGACTTATTTATTTTCAGAATTAAATAAATTATGAATATACATTCTAGATCTTTTATTATATAACTTAACTCCTAGAAAATCGCTCCTTGTGTCCCATTAGTGAAATGTGACCCTAGCCAGCTGTCATAAAAAATTCTTTGGGGCGCCTGGGTGGCTTAGTCGGTTGAGTGTCCGACTTTGGATCAGGTCATGATCTCACAGTTTGTGGGCTCGAGCCCTGCATCAAGTTCTGTGCTGACCGCTTGCTCAGAGCCTGGAGCCTGCTTCAGATTCTGTGTCTCCTTGTCTCTCTGCCCCTCCCCTGTTCATGCTCTGTCTCTCCCTGTCTCAAAAATAAATAAATGTAAAAAAAAAATTATAAATAAATACATACATACATACATAAATAAGATTCTTCTGTGAGGTTTTGCCCTTCACCTTTTTTAAAAAAAATTTATTTATTTTTTTTCAATATATGAAATTTATTGTCAAATTGGTTTCCATACAACACCTAGTGCTCATCCCAAAAGGTGCCCTCCTCACTACCCATCACCCACCCTCCCCTCCCACCCACCCCCCATCAACCCTCAGTTCTCAGTCTCTTATGCTTTGGCTCTCTCCCACTCTAACCTCTTTTTTTTTTCTTCCCCTCCCCCATGGGTTTCTGTTAAGTTTCTCAGGATCCACCTAAGAGTGAAACCATATGGTATCTGTCTTTCTCTGTATGGCTTATTCCACTTAGCATCACACTCTCCAGTTCCATCCACGTTGCTACAAAGGGCCATATTTCATTCTTTCTCATTGCCACGTAGTACTCCATTGTGTATATAAACCACAATTTCTTTATCCATTCATCAGTTGATGGACATTTAGGCTCTTTCCATAATTTGGCTATTGTTGAGAGTGCTGCTATAAACATTGGGGTACAAGTGCCCCTATGCATCAGTACTCCTGTATCCCTTGGGGAAATTCCTAGCAGTGCTATTGCTGGGTCATAGGGTAGGTCTATTTTTAATTTTTTGAGGAACCTCCGCACTTTTTTCCAGAGTGGCTGCACCAATTTGCATTCCCACCAACAGTGCAAGAGGGTTCCCGTTTCTCCGCATCCTCTCCAGCATCTATAGTCTCCTGATTTGTTCATTTTGGCCGCTCTGACTGGCATGAGGTGATATTTCAGTGTGGTTTTGATTTGTATTTCCCTGACGAGGAATGATGTTGAGCATCTTTTCATGTGCCTGTTGGCCATCCGGATGTCTTCTTTAGAGAACTGTCTATTCATGTTTTCTGCCCATTTCTTCACTGGGTTATTTGTTTTTTGGGTGTGGAGTTTGGTGAGCTCTTTATAGATTTTGGATACTAGTCCTTTGTCCGATATGTCATTTGCAAATATCTTTTCCCATTCCATTGGTTGCCTTTTAGTTTCGTTGGTTGTTTCCTTTGCTGTGCAGAAGCTTTTTATCTTCATAAGGTCCCAGTAGTTCATTTTTGCTTTTAATTCCCTTGCCTTTGGGGATGTGTCGAGTAAGAAATTGCTACGACTGAGGTCAGAGAGGTCTTTTCCTGCTTTCTCCTCCAGGGTTTTGATGGTTTCCTGTCTCACATTCAGGTCCTTTATCCATTTTGAGTTTATTTTTGTGAATGGTGTAAGAGAGTGGTCTAGTTTCAATCTGATGCATGTTGCTGTCCAGTTCTCCCAGCACCATTTGTTAAAGAGACTGTCTTTTTTCCATTGGATGTTCTTTCCTGCTTTGTCAGGAATTACTTGGCCATACATTTGTGGGTCTAGTTCTGGGGTTTCTATTCTATTCCATTGGTCTAAATGTCTGTTTTTGTGCCAATACCTTGCTGTCTTGATGATTACAGCTTTGTAATAGAGGCTAAAATCTGGGATTGTGATGCCTCCTGCTTTGGTCTTCTTCTTCAAAATTCCTTTGGCTATTCGGGGCCTTTTGTGGTTCCATATGAACTTTAGGATTGCTTGTTCTAGTTTCGAGAAGAATGCTGGTGCAATTTTGATTGGGATTGCATTGAATGTGTAGATAGCTTTGCATATTGACATTTTGACAATATTTATTCTTCCAATCCATGATCAGGGAATGTTTTTCCATTTCATTATATCTTCTTCAATTTCCTTCATAAGCTTTCTATAGTATTCAGCATACAGATCTTTTATATCTTTGGTTAGATTTATTCCTAGGTATTTTATGCTTCTTGTTGCAATTGTGAATGGGATCAGTTTCTTTATTTGTCTTTCTGTTGCTTCATTGTTAGTGTATAAGAATGCAACTAATTTCTGTACATTGATTTTGTATCCTGCACCTTTGCTGAATTCATGTATCAGTTCCAGCAGACTTTTGGTGGAGTCTATCAGATTTTCCATGTATAATATCATGTCATCTGCAAAAAGCGAAAGCTTGACTTCATCTTTGCCAATTTTGATGCCTTTGATTTCCTTTTGTTGTCTGATTGCTGATGCTAGAACTTCCAACGCTATGTTAAACAACAGCAGTGAGAGTGGACATCCCTGTTGTGTTCCTGATCCTAGGGAAAAACCTCTCAGTTTTTCCTCATTGAGGATGATGTTAGCTGTGGGCTTTTCATAAATGGCTTTTATGATCTTTAAGTATGTTCCTTCTATCCCGACTTTCTCGAGGGTTTTATTAAGAAAGGATGCTGAATTTTGTCAAATGCCTTTTCTGCATCGATTGACAGGATCATATGGTTCTTATCTTTTCTTTTATTAATGTGATGTATCACATTGATTGATTTGCCAATGTTGAACCAGCCCTGCATCCCAGGAATGAATCCCACTTGATCATGGTGAATAATTCTTTTTATATGCTGTTGAATTCAATTTGCTAGTATCTTATTGAGAATTTTTGCATCCATATTCATCAGGGATACTGGCCTATAGTTCTCTTTTTTTAATGGGTCTCTGTCTGGTTTAGGAATCAAAGTAATACTGGCTTCATAGAATGAGTCTGGAAGTTTTCCTTCCCTTTCTATTTTTTGGAATAGCTTGAGAAGGATAGGTATTATCTCTGCTTTAAACGTCAGGTAGGACTCCCCTGGGAAGCCATCTGGTCCTGGACTATTATTTGTTGGGAGATTTTTGATAACTGATTCAATTTCTTCACTTGTTATGGGTCTGTTCAAGCTTTCTATTTCCTCCTGATTGAGTTTTGGAAGTGTGTGGGTGTTTAGGAATTTGTCCATTTCTTCCAGGTTGTCCAGTTTGTTGGCATATAATTTTTCATAGTATTCCCTGATAATTGCTTGTATCTCTGAGGGATTGGTTGTAATAATTCCATTTTCATTCATGATTTTATCTCTTTGGGTCCTCTCCCTTTTATTTTTGAGAAGCCTGGCTAGAGGTTTGTCAATTTTGTTTATTTTTTCAAAAAACCAACTCTTGGTTTCGTTGATCTGCTCTACAGTTTTTTTTAGATTCTATGTTGTTTATTTCTGCTCTGATCTTTATTATTTCTCTTCTTCTGCTGGGTTTAGGCTGCCTTTGCTGTTCTTCTTCTATTTCCTTTAGGTGTGCTGTTAGATTTTGTATTTGGGATTTTTCTTGTTTCTTGAGATAGGCCTGGATTGCAATGTATTTTCCTCTCAGGACTGCCTTCGCTGCATCCCAAAGCATTTGGATTGTTGTATTTTCATTTTCATTTGTTTCCATATATTTTTTAATTTCTTCTCGACCTGCCTGGTTGACCCACTCATTCTTTAGTAGGGTGTTCTTTAACCTCCATGCTTTTGGAGGTTTTCCAGACTTTTTCCTGTGGTTGATTTCAAGCTTCATAGCATTGTGGTCTGAAAGTATGCATGGTATGATTTCAATTCTTGTATACTTATGAAGGGCTGTTTTGTGACCCAGTATGTGATCTATCTTGGAGAATGTTCCATGTGCACTCGAGAAGAAAGTATATTCTGTTGTTTTGGGATGCAGAGTTCTAAATATGTCTGTCAAGTCCATCTGATCCAACGTATCATTCAGGGCCCTTGTTTCTTTATTGACCGTGTGTCTAGATGATGTATCCATTTCTGTAAGTGGAGTGTTAAAGTCCCCTGCAATTACCACATTCTTATCAATAAGTTTGCTTATGTTTGTGAGTAATTGTTTTATATATTTGGGGGCTCCTATATTCGGTGCATAGACATTTATAATTGTTAGCTCTTCCTGATGGATAGACCCTGTGATTATTATATAATGCCCTTCTTCATCTCTTGTTACAACCTTTAATTTAAAGTCTAGTTTGTCTTAGGGGCACCTGGGTGGCTCAGTCGGTTAAGCGGCCAACTTCAGCTCAGGTCATGATCTCACTGTCCGTGAGTTCGAGCCCCGCGTTGGGCTCTGTGCTGACAGCTCAGAGCCTGGTGCCTGTTTTGGATTCTGTGTCTCCCTATCTCTCTGACCCTCCCCTGTTCATGCTCTGTCTCTCTCTGTCTCAAAAATAAATAAACGTTAAAAAAATTTTTTAAAAAGTCTAGTTTGTCTGATATAAGTATGGCTACTCCAGCTTTCTTTTGACTTCCAGTGGCATGATAAATAGTTCTCCATCCCCTCACTCTCAATCTGAAGGTGTCCTCAGGTCTAAAATGAGTCTCTTGCAGACAGCAAATAGATGGGTCTTGTTTTTTTATCCATTCTGATACCCTATGTCTTTTGGTTGGCGCATTTAGTCCATTTACATTCAGTGTTATTATAGAAAGATATGGGTTTAGAGTCATTGTGATGTATGTTTTATGCTTGTAGCGATGTCTCTGGTACTTTGTCTCACAGGATCGCCCTTAGGATCTCTTGTAGGGCTGGTTTAGTGGTGACGAATTCCTTCAGTTTTTGTTTGGGAAGACCTTTATCTCTCCTATTCTAAATGACAGACTTGCTGGATAAAGGATTCTCGGCTGCATAGTTTTTCTGTTCATCACATTGAAGATCTCCTGCCATTCCTTTCTGGCCTGCCAAGGTTCAGTAGAGAGATCGGTCACGAGTCTTATAGGTCTCCCTTTATAAGTTAGAGCACGTTTATCCCTTGCTGCTTTCAGAATTTTCTCTTTATCCTTGTATTTTGCCAGTTTCACTATGATATGTCGTGTAGAAGACTGATTCAAGTTACATCTGAAGGGAGTTCTCTGTGCCTCTTGGATTTCAATGCCTTTTTCCTTCCCCAGATCAGGGAAGTTCTCAGCTATTATTTCTTCAAGTACACCTTCAGCACCTTTCCCTCTCTCTTCCTCCTCTGGAATACCAATTATGCGTATATTATTTCTCTTTAGTGTATCACTTAGTTCTCTAATTTTCCCCTCATACTCCTGGATTTTGTTATCTCTCTTTTTCTCAGCTTCTTCTTTTTCCATAATTTTATCTTCTAGTTCACCTATTCTCTCCTCTGCCTCTTCAATCCGAGCCGTGGTCGTTTCCATTTTATTTTGCAGTTCATTTATCGCATTTTTTAGCTCCTCCTGACTGTTCCTTAGTCCCTTGATCTCTGTAGCAAGAGATTCTCTGCTGTCCTCTATACTGTTTTCAAGCCCAGCAATTAATTTATGACTATTATTCTAAATTCACTTTCTGTTATATTGTTTAAATCGTTTTTGATCATTTCGTTAGCTGTTTTTATTTCCTGGAGATTCTTTTGAGGGGAATTCTTCCGTTTTGTCATTTTGGATAGTCCCTGGAGTGGTGCGGGACTACAGGGCACTTCCCCTGTGCTGTCTTGAATAACCTGCGTTGGTGGGCAGGGCCGCAGTCAGACCTGATGTCTGCCCTCGGCCCACCGCTGGGGCTACAGTCAGACTGTTGTGTGCCTTCTCTTCCCCTCTCCTAGGAGTGGGATTCACTGTGGGGTGGCGTGGCCCATCTGGGCTACTTGCACACTGCCAGGCTTGTGGTGCTGGGAATCTGGTGTCTTAGCTGGGGTGGATAGGCAAGGTGCACATGGGCGGGAGGGGCAGGCTCAGCTTGCTTTTCCTCGGAGATCCACTTCCATAGAGCCCTGCAGCAGCGGGAGGGAGTCAGTCCCGCCATAGGCATGGATCCTCAGAAGCACAGCATTGGGTGTTTGCGAGGTGCAAGTAAGTTCCCTGGCAGGAACTGGTTCCCTTTGGGATTTTGGCTGGGGGATGGGCGAGGGAGATGGCGCTGGTGAGCGTCTTTGTTCCCTGCCAAACTGAGCTCTGTGGCCCTGGGGCTCAGCAACTCTCCCTCCCGTTGTCCTCCAGCCTTCCCGCTCTCTGCTCTCCGATCAGAGCTGTTAACTTATAACCGTCCATATGTTAAGTGCCGCTTGCTGTTGGAACACACTCCGTCTGGCCCCTCCGCTTTTGCAAGCCAAACTCAGTGGCTCTGCTTGGCCTGGGGGCCGCCCCTCCGCCCCGGCTCCCTCCCACCAGTCCATGGAGCGTGCACCGCCTCTCTGCCCTCCCTAACCTTTTCCGTGGGCCTCTCCTCTGCGCTTGGCTCTGGAGACTCCGTTCTTCTAGTCTTCTGGCGGTTTTCTGGGTTATTTAGGCAGGTGTAGGTGGAATCTAAGTGATCAGCAGGACATGGTGAGCCCAGCGTCCTCCTATGCCGCCATCTTCCCCTGGATTTGCCCTTCACCTTTAAGTCATTAACCTCATACTAAGTATAACCTTTCCATGCAGTTTGCAGATAAATGAAGATCTCTCAAATAAGAACAGAGCCTTTCCATTCAGAGTTTGCTATAACAAGGGACTCTACCATGGGTACTTGCATTGGCAGATAGTCGCAGGCAGGCAGGGAGTGGAAAAAAACTTCATAATAATGAATGAAAATTCATTAAAGTCATGCTCTGATTGGCAGTTGTTGGAGGCAAGTTAACTAGAAGTGGGACACCTCATGTGATTGGTTTTGGAAGCATATTTGGCTTTATCTGGTTGGTTCAAAGTTGGAAGAGGGGCAAAAAATGTGGAAGCTGGGCCAGTTCCTGCTGAGATTGTGGCCTAATTTCTTAACTGGTTTCTGCAGAGGTTGTGAATCACAGTTCTGTTGTTCTACTTGGTCCAGTCATTGCCCTTTTGTATATTAAGCCTCTGAATAGATAACTCATTTTCCTTCCATTATTTGTTGAAAGTTTTCTGATCTTCTCACTGATCTACATATCCACCTCTTGTGATATCTCAGGTTTTATATATGTGTGAGTTTAGTCTGGGCCCTCAGCTCTATTCCAATAGTTTATTTTTCCACTTTTGGTCTAGTAGCATGATGACTTAATTATTACTGCTTTCTAAACAGTATTTGTCACCTAGGAAGTCCTAAACTCTCTTCATCCTTCTTCAAACTATCCTAGCTGCTCTTAATCTTTTAAAATCAAGTAAATTTTATGGTCTGTTTTAAGATCTTTAAAATGAATATAGTTTTATTGAACAAATTTTGCCTAGGTAGTGTGTCTTCCTATCCAAGATTATTGGGTATTTACCCTTCTATTTAAATTTTAAAAAATATCTTAAAATAGTTTTAAACCAGTTAAAGATTAACTTTAATGTAATTTATGACTTATTGCTATGGTGAATATCTTTTTAATTACATTTTCTGTGTTTGTTAGTGTGCAATAATGCAATTTATTTATGTATATTCATCTTACCTCTATTATAATTCCAAAAAGTCTAGCTTTAATTTGCATTGTTATTAACTAATTTTGTTTATTTCTATAAACATTCATATACATATCATATTTTAATAATATAGTGCCTTTCTCCCTTTAAATCATATGAATTTTAATTTAATTCATATCTTTTGTTATATAAGACCTCTAGTAAAATATTGAAGAAAGTGTTGATAATGGGCTTCTTGTACCATCTCTGACATAAAGATAATTCATTTAACATTTTAAAATTAAGCATATTGTTTTCTATAAATTTTTGTAGACATTCTTTCTTAAAATATGTAAGATTATTTTTTATTTCTAGTTTGTTTTTCATTACAACTGTTGTTGAAATTACCAAATTATTTTCATATTGAAACAAACATATTTCATTTGGCTTATTATATTAGTATATTTTCTAATAATAAACCAAGCTAGCTACGCTGGTATAAGTTCATTATATTTAGTGTCATTTTATACATTGATGAGTTTGGTTATATATATATATTTTTTATGTTTATTTATTTTGAGAGAGAGAATGCAGAGAAGGGGCAGAGCGGGAGGGAGAGGGAGAGGGAGAGGGAGAGGGAGAGAGAGTGAGAAGTTCTCAAGCAGTCTCTGTGCTGCCAGCACAGAGCCACTCACGGGGCTCTATTTCAGGAACATTGAGATCACAACCTGAACCAAAATCAAGAATCGGGCACTAAATGACTGATTCACCTAGGTGGCCCTGTATTTTCACATGTACGTGCATTGAAAATGATATATAGTTATATTATCCATGCTATATTTTGTTTTGTTTTAGTTTGATGTTAAGATTATATTGGCTTCATCTATAAGATGCAGACTGTTTCCTCTTTTCCATCCTCTGAAATATTAGTATAAAACAAGAATTGTGTTCTTTCTGTTTGTATGTTGGTTCATGATGTCAAGTTATCTGGTATTTCTTTTCTATTTCTAGTTTCTGGTATTTTCTGGCATATTTTGAATTACTGGTTCAATTTCTCAACTGTTTAAAGGTTCAATTTTGAGAATTTGCATACTTCTATACTGCATACATCATTTAACCACATTATTTTTAAAAACTTCCTCTACACTCACTCTAATAACATCCATTCCTGGGTATATCAGTCAGCTGCCTTGTAGACAGTGCTTTACATTGAATTTCCTATATGAGGGGAGATTAGAAATGTGCTTTCACTAGAATGGCCATATACTATGAATGTAGATTGAACTTTTCTGCTGACACCATAATATAGTGCTATAACACTCCCTGGTTTAATGAGTCTGATATACTAAATATTGTTTCTGACTATGAAATTTCCTTATAGCAAAATAGGTAATGAAGCAGGCTCAAGTCTATGTAATTCACAGGTCTTATCATGTATCCCTTACTCCAGAAATAGCTCAACTTGGAAGCCAATTTAATATTCTACTAAAAACAAAATGAGAACTCTGGGGGGATAAAAAACCTGTGAGTTTGACGTTCTCTTGTAGAGCAGGTAGTCTATTATCTGAATCAGTCACCATTCTATGAAACGTTTTCTCCTATGAAAGAGAATATAAAGGTCTAGAAATCAATAAGGGGAAAGGAGAATCAAGGAGAGGATGTCAGATTAATAACCCACTCTTAAATTGGTTCTTATCTTCAAGGCTTTGGTCTTCTATAGTGACATGGAATACCATCAGGGGATTCAACAATGACTCCATTGGATACTAAGATGCTTCTTGGCCATTGAATCCTTACAGCACTGAATTTACAAACAATACAGAGAACAACAGCATTACCTTAGGATATTAATTCTGATAATTAATTGGAAATAGAGCTGCTTCTGGAGTGGTATGCAGAACACAAGAGCTCCTAAGAGATCTCCCAGTACACTGAAAATGAAAAAAATCATAGCACCTCAATGCAGTTATGTGCACCAAGATTATTTCTTTTTCAAGAATGTTCTTTTCAAGAACCCAGAGTTTAAAAAAAATCTTAACTAGTGAAAGTATGGGCTGAAGGGAAAAGTAAGTTGAATTGTGTGGTAAACAAAGAAAACAGTCTGCCATAGCTTCCCTTATTTTATTATTCAATCTATAGTAAGACTGTATGCATATATCTCTATCTGTAGCCTAATTTTATCTGTTTTTTTCTCTTTATACTACTATATTTTACAAGGTGTGTTGATTATAATTGACTTATTTTGAGTTTTGATTATTTATTTAATTATTTTAAATTTATATCCAAGTTAGTTAGCATATAGTGCTATAATGATTTCAGAGTAGATTCCAGTGATTCATCCCCTGTGTATAACACCCAGTGCTCATCCCAACAAATGTCCTCCCTAATGCCCCTTACCCATTTAGCCCAAAACCCCACCCCAAACCCTCCAGCAAATCTCAGTTTGTTCTCTGCATTTAAGAGTCTCTTATGTTTTGCCCCCTCTTTGTTTTTATATTATTTTTGCTTCCCTTCCCTTATGTTCATTTGTTTTGTATTTTAAATTCCTCATATGAGTGAAGTCATATGATATTTGTCTTTCTCTGAGTGGCTAGTTTCGCTTAGCATAATACCCTCTAGTTCCGTCCACGTAGTTGCAAATGGCAAGATTTCATTCTTTTTGATTGCTGAGTAATACTCCATTGTATATGTATACCACACCTTCTTTATCCATTCATCTGTCAAAGGACGTTTGGGCTCTTTCCATACTTTGGCTATTGTCGATAGCGCTGCTATAAACATGGAGGGTGCATGTGCCCCTTTTAAACAGGACACCTGTATTCCTTGCATAAATATCTCATAATGCAATTGCTGGGTCATAAGGTAGTTCAATTTTTAACTTTTTGAGGAACCTCCATAATGTTTTCCAGACTGGCGGCACCAGTTTGCATTCCCCCCAGCAGTGCAAAAGAGATCCTTTCTCTGCATCCTTACCAACATCTGTTGTTGCCTGAGTTGTTAATTTTAGCCATTCTGACTGGTGTGAGTATCTCATTGTGGTTTTGATTTGTATTTCCCTGAGGATGAATGATTTTGAGTATTTTTTCATATATCTGTTAGCCATCTGGATGTCTTCTTTGGAGAAGTGTCTATTCATGATTTTTTGCCCATTTCTTCACTGGATTATTTGACTTTTGGGTGTTGAGTTTGACAAGTTCTTTACAGATTTTGGATACTAACCCTTTATCTGATATGTCATTTGCAAATATCTTCTCCCATTCCATCAGTTGCCTTTTAGTTTGGCTGATTGTTTCCTTCACTGTGCAGAGGCTTTTTATTTTCATGAGGTCCCAATAGTTCATTTTTCTTTTTGTTTCCCTTGCCTCCCAAGACCTGTTGAGTAAAAAGTTGTTGCAGCCAAGGTCAAAGAGGTTTTTGCCCGCTTTCTCCTTGAGGATTTTGATGGCTTTCTGTCTTACATTTAGGTCTTTCATCCATTTTGAGTTTATTTTTGTGGATGGTGTAGTTCATTTTTGTGCATGTTGATATCCAGTTTTCCCAGCACCACTTGCTGGAGAGACTGTCTTTCTTCCACTGGATATTTTTCCTTATTTGTCAAAGATTAGTTGGCCATATGTTTATAGATCCATTTCTGGGTTCTCTATTCTGTTCCATTGATCTATGTGTCTGTTTTTGTGCCAGTACCATAATGTCCTGATGATCACAGCTTTGTAGGATAGCTTGATGTCCGGGATTGTGATGCCTCCTGCTTTGGTTTTCTTTTTCAAGATTGCTTTGGCTATTCAGATTCTTTTCTGGTTCCACACAAATTTTAGGATTGTTTGTTCTACTCTGTGAAGAATGCTGGTGTTATTTTGATAGGGATTGCATTGAATATGTAAATTGCTTTGGGTAGTATCGACATTTTAACAATATTTGTTCTTCCAATCCGTGACATAGAATAATTTTCCTTTTTTTTGTGTGTCTTCTTCAATTTTTTTCATAAGCTTTCTATAGTTTTCAGTGTATAGACTTTTCACCTCTTTGGTTAGGTTTATTCCTAGGTCTTTTACGGGTTTTGGTGCAATTGTAAATGGGATTGATTCCTTGATTTCTCTTTTTCTTGAGAAATGCATGGTATAGAAATGCAACTGATTTCTGTGCATTGATTTTATAACCTGCGGCTTTGCTGAATTCATGGATCAGTTCTAGCAGTTTTTTTTTGTGTGTGTGTGTGGAATCTTTTGGGTTTTCCATATAAAGTATCATGCCATCTGCAAAAAGTGGAAGTTTGATTTCCTCCTGGCTGATTGGATACATTTTATTCCTTTGTTTTCTGAGTGCTGAGACTAGGATTTCCAATACTGTGTTGAATAACAGTGGCAAGAGTGGATATCCCTGTCTTGTTCCTGACCTTAGGAGAAAGATCTCAGTTTTTCCCCATTGAGGATGATATTAGCATTGGGTCTTTCATCTATGGTTTTTATGATCTTGAGGTACAATCCTTCTATCCCTACATTCTTGAGGGTTTTTATCAAGAAAGAAGGCTGTGTTTTGTCAGACAATTTCTCTGCATCTATTGAGAGGATCATGTGGTTCTTGTTCTTTCTTTTATTGATGTGATGTATCACATGGATTATTTTTTGGATATTGAACCATCTCTGAATTCCAGGTATAAATCCCACTTGGTCATTGTGAATAACCCTTTTAATGTATTACTGGATCCAGTTGGCTAGTATCTTGTCGGGGATTTTTGCATCCATGTTCATCAGGGAAATTGGTCTGTAGTTCTCCTTTTTAGTGGGATCTTTGTCTAGTTTTGGAATCAAGGTAATGCTGGCTTCATAGAAAGAGTTTGGAAGTTTTCCTTCCATTTCTAATTTTTGGAATAGCTTCAAAAGAACAGGTGTTGACTCTTCTTTAAATGTTTGGTAGAATTCCCCTGTAAAGCCATCCAGCCCTGGACTCTTGTGTTTTGGGAGATTTTTGATTACTAATTTGATTTACTGGTTGTGGTTCAATTCAAATTTTCTATTTCTTCGTGTTTCAGTTTTGGTAATTTATGTTTCTAGGAGTTTGTCCATTTCTTCCAGATTGCCCATATTATTGGTATATAATTGCTCATAATATTTTCTTATTATTGTTTGTATTACTGTTGTGTTGGTTGTGATCTCTCCTCTTTCATTCTTGATTTTATTTGGGTACTTTCCTTTTTCTTTGTGATGAAACTGGCTAGTGGTTTATCAATTTTGTTAATTTTTCAAAGAAACAGCTCCTTGTTTCATTGATCTGCTCTACTGTGTTTTTGGTTTCAATAACATTGATTTATGCTCTAATCTTTATTGTTTCCTGTCTTCTGCTGTTTTTGGGTTTTATCTGTGTTTTTTTCTCCAGCTCTTTAAGGTGTAAAGTTAGGTTGTGTATCTGAGACCTTTATTGCTTCTTTAGGAAGGCCTCCATTGTTGTATACTTCACTCTTATGACTGCCTTTGTTGAGTCCCAGAGGTTTTGAACTGTGGTATTATAATTTTCATTGGCTTCAGTTTACTTTTTAATTTCCTCTTTAACTTCTTGGTTAGTCCATTCATTCTTTAGTAGAATGTTCTTTAGTCTCCAAGTATTTGTTTTCTTTCCAAATTTTTTCTTGTGGTTGATTTCGAGTTTCATAGTGTTGTGGTCTGAAAATAGGCATGGATGATCTCAATCTTTTTGTACTTGCTGAGGGCTGATTTGTGTCCCAGTATGTGGTCTATTCTGGAGAATGTTCCATGTGCACTTGAGAAGAATGTGTATTCTGCTGCTTTAGGATGAAATGTTCTGAATATATCTGTTATGTCCATCTGGCCCAGTGTGTCATTCAATGCCATTATTTCTTTGTTGATTTTCTGTTTAGCTGTTCTGTCCATTGTTGTACATAGGGTTCTGATGTCCCCTACTATTATGGTATTATTATCAATGAGTTTCTTTATGTTTGTGATTGATTGAGTTATATATTTGGGTGTTCCACTTTTGGTAAATAAATGTTTACAATTGTTAGGTCTTCTTGGTGGATAGACCCCTTAATTAGGATATAATGCCTTCTTCATCTCTTGTTACAGTCTTTATTTTAAAATCCAGATCGCCTGATATAAGTATGGCTACTCTGGCTTTCTTTTGTTGACCATTAGCATGATAGATGGTTCTCCATCTCCTTACTTTCAATCTGAAGGTGACTTTAGGTTTAAAATGGGTCTCTTATAAACAGCATATAGATGGATCTTGTTTTCTTATCCATCCTGCTACCCTGTGTCTTTTGATTGGAGCATTTAGTCCATTGACATTTAGAGTGAGTACTGAAAGATATGAATTTATTACCATTATGTTCCCTGTAGAGTTGGAGTTTCTGGTGGTGTTCTCTGGTCCTCTCTAGTCTTTATTGCTTTTGGTATTTTTTTTTTCATCTTTTCTCCCCTCAGAGAGTCCCCCTTAAAATTTCTTGCAGGGCTGGTTCACTGTTCACAAACTCCTTTAGTTTTTGTTTGTCTGGGGAACTTTTTATCTCTCCTTCTATTTTGAATGACATCCTGGACGGATAAAGAATTGTTGGCTGCTTATTTTTCTGATTCAAAACATTGAATATATCCTGCCACTCCTTTCTGGCCTGCCAATTTTCTTTGGAAAAGAAAAAGAACCTGATCTGTCTTCCCTTGTAGGTTAAGGACTTTTTTCCTTTGCTCTTTTCATGATTCTCACCTTGCCTGAGTATTTTGTGAATTTGACTATTCTATGTCTTGTTGATGGTCATTTTTTGTTGAATCTAATGGGCATTCTCTGTGTTTCCTGAATTTTGATGTCTGTGTCTTTCCCCAGGTTAAGAAATTTTTCCGCTATGATTTGCTCACATAAACGTTCTTTTCTCTCTCTCTTTTTCTCTCTCTTCATCTTCTGGGACACCTATGACTTGGATGTTATTCCTTTTTAATGATTCACTGAGTTGTCTAATTCTAATATTGTGCTCTTTTGCCTTAGTCTTCCTCTTTTTTCTGTGTCATTATTCTTCATAAATTTGCCCTCTATATCACTGATTCACTGCTCTGCTTCTTCAATTTTTGTTGCTGTGGCATCTATTCAGTTTTTGTTGCTGTAGCTCAGTTACAACATTTTTATTTCATCCTGACTAGATTTTACCTCTTTTCTCTTTTGCAGAAAGGGATTCTATGCTTTTTCCAACCCCAGCTAGTATTCTTATTATTGTGATTCTAAATTCTGGTTCAGACATCTTGCTTGTATCTGTGTTGATTAAGTCCCTGGATGTTATTTCTTCCTGTTCATTTCTTGTGGGGTGAATTCCTTTGTTTCATCATTTTGAAAGAAGAAAAATAATTAACAAAATTAAAAATTAAAAATTAAAATTAAAAAATTAAAAATAACACAAAAAAATCAAACAACGGATGTGAGTTCCTAGGTGTGTTTTGGTCTGGTTGTTGAAAGAAGCTTGAAAGAATAGAGAAAAAAGGGAAATAAAAGAAAAGGAAATAAAAGAAAAAGAAAAAGGAAAATGTTTGAAAATTTAAAAAAATTAATACAATAATATCGAATAAAATGAAGTAGATGAAAATAAAGTAGAATTTTAAAATTTACAAAAAATATAGTAGAATAAATTAAAGAAAATTCTTTTTTATAAAAACAAAGTAAAAATAAAATTTTCTCTTTCTGTATTCAAGAACCAAAAAAGAAAAAGAAAAAAAAATTGAATAAATGGACCCACAAACAGAATGAAATACAATAGAAATTACATCCAGTTTCCCCTAGAATCAAACTATGAAGCACTTTATAGTCTGTAAACTAAGCAGGTGGAAAGACTTGTGTTGTTCCTCAAGAGCATGGTTGGCCCAGGGCAGGGCTTGGTGTAATGGCTCTGATCTCCACCGGATGGAACTGCTTAGTTTACTGGGGTGGATAGCTGTGGTGCATGTACGCATGTATGTACCTGTGTGGGAGGAGTGAAAATGGCATTATCCAGCTACCCAGTCTCTAGTCTCAGAACTCTGTGCTCTTGCCCACTAGCAATCAGGCACTCTTCCTTTGTCTCCAGCTTTCGTCCATTCCCCATTTCTACACTGCTTGTGACCAAGCCGTCAGGCTGCCAGGCGGTATCTCCCTCCTGAGTTTTATCTTAGATGGGGCTGTGTTTCAAAACCACTCATTTCTGAGAGCCGTGCAGCCTTGACCTTTTCGGACTCTTTGGGGGAGGGTCTCACCAAGCAATGGCCAGGTGACGCTTACCCCTAGAATGTTCACATGACTGTGCTGCTGCAGATACCTAGAGACTGTGCCCCTGTGCCAGCCCGCCTCAGAAAAAGTTCACCTAATCATGTAGCAGCAGCATTTCAGGGATTGTGGTAAATCACAACACCCATCTGGCACACGTCCTTGTTCCAACACCAGTGAATGTGGCTGTTCTCCAGGGTCTGCTGGGACCTTTGCCTGTAGGGAAGCCACACAGTCTCTACCAAATGTTTTCCCAGCAGGGAAACTGCCTCTCTCAGTGTGGCCTAAGGACCCCTTGGACCTCATTGCCTGCTTCTGGGGATTCACCCTTCCCACCAGAACACTGCCTGGTATTAAGCCGTGGAATTTCAGATTATGCGCTCCTCCTGTTTATAGCATCTTAATGGAATTTAAACACTCTCCTTTCTCCCTTTTTTGTTCAGTCCATTCTTTTTCTTTCTCTCCCGCTGCTTTTCAGGGTGGGGTGAGGGAGGAGGGGAGTGCTTTTCCTGTACTTCCCTCAAACCCTGTCTGCATCCTCTCTCCACATGCAAAAACAGCTCTTTGCCCTCCGTGGCTTCTCTCTCTCCTAGTTCACCTCTCCATGCCACGTACCTGCAGAGTTTTGTGGTTCAAGTTGTGCAGAATGTTGTGTTGATCCTCAAATAAATTTTCTAGATGTGCAAGATGATTTGGTGTTGATCTAGCTGCATTTCAGGGATGAGAGAGGCAAAAAAGAAGTGATAATTAACTTTTATGTTGATCTCTAAATTACAGGCTATCAAGGTGGGATTATGATGTGACAAGAGACTGTCACTCAGAGACCTATTTAACAACTTAGGAACACTTAGGAACAACTTAGGCCCACGTTGTGGCCACTACAATGTATTGTCAAATTGCAAATAATCCTAAAATGTGTTGTTGAATGAAAAAATTCAAGTATTTTGGAAGGCTCATTTTTATCAGTCATGTGTGTGAATATATTTTCATGAGAAACTAAAGCATTTTATATATTACATATATATTTTCATAAGAAACTAAAGCATTACATACTAAAGCATATCTAGGATTATAATTTGGGATAATTTATGCTAATTTTCCTATAGTATATAGTCTTTTTTAATTGGTAAGAAACGTGAATTATTTGTGTAATAAAATACAATAAAGAGAAAAATTAAAATAATAACATAGCTACAGAATTAAAATTTTACAGTCATTGATTATGTACCTTAGAATATGAAATATACATAAAATATTAAGTGACAAATGGACTTATTGGTATTGCTGTCATTAATTTAAAGTGTTTTAAATTAAGCAATTTTAACAAACTAAAAACATAAAGATGAACATGTTAAAAGTTAACTCTAGATTATTTTTGGACAGTGCAAATGCCTGATATTTGTGTGCATGTGTGTTTTTCTATGTTTCATGAATGTCCCAAGGTTATATATAACTTGGTAATCATAGAACTAATCAATACTATTAATGAGGTGTTTCTAAGAAATAAGTTTTATATTGGATTGCATGAGTAAGGTGTGGAATTCAAATTAGATATCTTTACTGGTAATAATGCATCCTTAGCTATACATATGAGTAAAATCAGCAAATCCTGCCGCTTTTTCCTTTTTTATGACAAGAATAATTAAAACTTATGTGAAACACATTGTTTTCTGCACATAAGCTGCAAATTAATTATAATTATGATCACAAATATTTCTGTCATATTAATTATAATAAAGGACTTATATATTAGCATATTTTACTATTCCACATACAAGTGGAAGTAATAAATTTCACTTTTGCTTCCTTGCACCACTACTTAATCTTTTTGGCTTGCCTATGATAGCAGGTATTTTCACAAATAGTTCTACTGATTTCCAAATATTATTTTTTTAGGAATTACCATCTGTATTTCAAACTGAGGTATATTTTCAGTCCAATAGCAATGACTCTTGTGACATATCTTGTCCAGTGTTTATTTTCATGAATATTTTATGGAAGAAAGTTTAAAATATGCTAAACCAAAATGTATTAGCAATATCTTAAAACACCATTTAGTAAATGATTGCTGACAAAAATATAATAATTGATATATTTTAAGTATAAAGTGTGTGTATCTGTGTTATCTATATTCAACATTTTTAAATGATTTTGACTAAAATATTACAAAGTTTCAAAATATGTTGACATCTGGCAACTATCACATTTGCTTAATTATTTAATTAATTTTAGGGTTAATTGATAAGTGAATGTTTGTGATGTCATATTATGTTTCATCATTGAGAGTAGGGAAAGTTAAAGTCACTATATTCAGGTGAACAAGGAACAGTGAAGAAAATCTGTTATTTAAGCCTTGATATCATAGAGAACTTATAAGTCGCTTTAAAATATTATATTAAGATCACTGTGAACAAGTGCTAACTCTTTTACAGATTTAAAAAAAATGATATCTATACTAACTGAGGAATTCTTAGGGATAAAATAGGAACAACCCATGCAACAGAGGACTGAGCACTTTTTACTTTTTTGTGTGTGAAGAATCTAGCTGTTGATCATAATAAACTCCAACTCAATTGGCTGAAACATAAAAGGATCTATTATCTCAAATAACAGAAAGTCCCTATATAAGGATATGTTTCCATGGCGATGAAATTGGGTTTTGGCCCTGATTTGCCACAATTCTTTCATCTCTGTGTTCCTGCCACATATTGGTCTTTTCTTCAAAATGGAAGCAAGACAAATCCAACAGCAAAAGAAGGACCATCTCTGATTTGTGTACTTTTAATTTAATAAACAAGGTTATTGCTTCCCATCAGAAGACACATATTATCCTTCTGAATGCTGGTAATGCCTGAATGCCTGTGTTGGTAATGCTGTGCTCTCTCTCCTGCTAATGCTAAATATTACATAGAGGATGATCACCAACTGGTTCAAATGTGAATTGATGTTCTTCCTTTTGTAATAAGTATTTAGTTGGGACCTACTTTGAGAACCTATAAACATTTTTTACCCCAACACCTTTAGGATCCACTGTTATTACTCACTTCACTTATTTCGTTGAGAATTAAAAATTGGTGAGTTTTAATTCTACCATTTATTTTTTTATTTGATAGTTAAGTATCATTCTGTAAGAAGTGACTTATACCCTGTCACCTTCCAATTCTCTTTCATTCTTTCTTTTTCCCTTTCTTTCCATTTCTTTTTTTCCTTTCTCTCCCCCCGATAAACCTTAAAAAAATATTACGTTACGAACTGATAATTCTTTTCGTTGGATTTGTTAATAGGTTGTAATTCTTTAATCGTTTTTATCTGAAGTTCAAAGCATCTCAGGTTTGGCCATGGGAAAGCATTTGGGTTTCTTTGTATAATTTTTTTTTTAATTTTTTTTTCAATGTTTATTTTTGGGACAGAGAGAGACAGAGCATGAATGGGGGAGGGGCAGAGAGAGAGGGAGACACAGAATCGGAAACAGGCTCCAGGCTCTGAGCCATCAGCCCAGAGCCTGACGCAGGGCTCGAACTCCTGGACCGCGAGATCTTGACCTGGCTGAAGTTGGATGCTTAACCGACTGTGCCACCCAGGCGCCCCTCTTTGTATAATTTTGACATAACTTGTTAAGTCTTTTTTGTTTTATTTATTTATTTATTTATTTATTTATTTATTTATTTATTTATTTAATTTTAGAGATAGGGGGAGAGAGAGAGAAAGAGAGAGAGAACCAGTGGGGGAGGGGCAAAGGAGGAGGGGACAGAGGATCCAGAGAAGGCTCTGTGCTGACTGCAGAAAGCCTGATGTGGCACTTCAACTCACAAACCATGAGATCATGGCCTCAGCTGCAGTGGGACACTTAACCAACTGAGCCACCCAGGCTCCCCATAACTTGTTAAGTCTTAAACACTTCTAGGCTTACCCTGTACTTTTCCAGCAGTAGAACTGAATCAGCCATTTACCAATGTCCTCTTTTTGGGAAATGTCACTGGGCAAGCAAGATCTCAGCACCACGTGTTCTTATTGTTACTGAGGTGTCAGTGTCTCTACATTATTTTATGGTCCAAACTCAGACCCATTTTTTTTTCCATTCAAATCCAACAGCATGGAACTTTTATTTATCTATGTTTATTCCTTATTTGTCTCCTTTCTCTTTTCTAGGCAGATTGACACATATGGGTAGAAAAATGTTTACATGGCAAAATATACTTTTGCCTATGATATTTTGAGTTTGCAGAGGTCAGTCATTTGGGTAAAATTCCACACAAGGATTGTTGGGACAAAGAGGAATGCATCCATAAGTTGGTTCAAAATTGCTAAATTCTGCTCTATAAACCTATAAAGTTTTATGGTATTGCTCTCTCAGTAGCAACTTATGAGGGTTCCTGTTTACCAACTCTCACCAATAGACTGTTACCAAGCTTCTGAATTTCTGCCATTCTGGTAGGTGAGAAATGGCACCACAGGACGTTTTACTTTGTGTTACAGAAGGTTGGTTTTCTATCTGTAATATAGATTGTGAAATTTTATCCCAGTTTATTCTTTATCTTTTACCTTTGCTTATGGTGCATTTTGCCATGAAGTGTTTTTGGGTTTTTGTAACCAAATTTATTAACCTAGGCCCTTCTGGTTAATAAGATTTCTGGATCTTGAAGTCATACTTTGAAAGACTTCCTTCAAATCCAGATAAAGGAATTCACTCAAGCTTTCTTTCTTTTTTTTTTTTTTAATTTTTTTTTTAATGTTTTTATTTATTTTGAGACAGAGAGAGGCAGAGCATGAACAGGGGAGGGTCAGAGAGAGAGGGAGACACAGAATCTGAAACAGGCTCCAGGCTCTGAGCTGTCAGCACAGAGCCCGATGCGGGGCTCGAACTCACGGACTGTGAGACCATGACCTGAGCCAAAGTTGTACGCTTAACCTACTGAGCCACCCCGGTGCCCCTCAAGCTTTCTTTCAAAATTCATATTATTTCCTTTCATTACATTTACATTTATTATCTGAAGTTTATTCTGATGTATAAAGGTAGTGGAAAATTTAAGGTTATCATAAATGATTTTTCTGTTACGAAAAGGGCAACTTCTATTTATTTACTGGTTCAATTTGTTCTTATAGTTCTCCTTAGTGTTATTAAACTCCTACCACAACTGAATACAGATCCTTTACAAAACTATCCATCTTGGAGCACCTGGGTGGCTCAGTCATTTGAGCATCCAACTCTTGATTTCAGTTTAGGTTATGATCCCAGGGTCTTGGGATTGAGCCCACATTGGACTCTGTGCTGAGCATGAAACCTGCTCAAGATCTCTCTCTCTCTCTCTCTCGCTCTCTCTCTCTCTCGCTCTCTCCTTCTGCCTCACCCCAGTTGTGGTTCTGCTCTCTCTGTCTCTCAAAAAACAAAACAAAACAAAACAAAGCAAAACACAAACCATCTTTGTCATAGAGTATTATTTTTAAGTTGTGTGCTAAGGAAACTAGTAGTACCAGATAAATGAGAAATGAATAACATTACTTTTACAATTTCAAAAACTCACTGTTACATATTGAAATAAAATTAACATCACTTTTCAGTTTAAGCATTTTCTTAGGTTTACAAAAGAATGGAATTATGGTCAAAGTGTTATATTTAACTATTTCTGAGTAGTTTTATTATTATAAATATGACTTTACAAAATTTACTTAACTGAATAATGATATTCATTCAGATTCTATTTGAATACTATTTGAATATTTTGAAATTTCTCTATTTCATGATATTATCAATAATTGTTCTCAGGTGTTCTCAGGTGTGGTACAGTGACGATGAAAAGTTTAGGAGAGTAGGTTATTTTTGCAGCTTTAGCATTATTAAGTAGGATGGCTTTAAACATAAAACTGCCAGGGCGCCTGGGTGGTTCAGTCAATTGAGCAGCCAACTTTGGCTTCAGGTCATGATATCATGGTCAATGGGTTTGAGCCCGCGTCAGGTTCTGTGCTAACAGCTCAGAGCCTGGAGCCTGCTTCGGATTCTGTGTCTCCCTCTCTCTCCACCCCTCCCCCACTCATGCTCTGTCTCTCTCTGTCTCTCAAAAATAAAAACAAAACAACAACAACAAAAAAACCATAGAACTGCAAGTCCTTGAATCTCAGTATTATAATTTGAACACTAAATATATTATTTTAAATATCTACCTTAATAAATGTTTTAATGGTTAAGTGAAGTATTAATCTTGAAACATTTGTGATTGTTATATAATATGGCCTTTGTTTTTTATCTTTTTTCATATTCTTACTATATTTAATAATTCTAGGTTTGTTATGTTTATGTGGATTCACATAGATACTATATGCTTTGTGGAGAGCAGTTAGTTGAGAGAAGTGGAAACTCATTAGTTGGTGTCCTTGGGACCTGCTTAATACTTAGAACAACCTCACCTGGTAATTTTAGACACTGTCATTATTATGTATATTCTTTTATTAGCTGAAATTATCACTCTATATTTAATCTCTTTCCTGCCAAGTGAAATCATTTCCTCTCTGCACTTGCCCACTTGATCCCAGTCACATTCCTTGACATGAGATCTTGCTCAGTAATGAAAAATGCCCATGGGAGACCCCTGGATGAAGGAGACTTTGCCTCTGAATGAACTTTACTGGCAAAATTACTTACACACTCACCTGTTTACAAGGTATTTTGATGATCTTTCCTCTAATTCTAACCACCTGAGTCTTCTACCTCAGATTGAGTTGGTACTTTCCACCAGAAGAAAGCCAGCCTGGCACCTAAATTGATAAGTAAAATTTGAATGGGTTGGACTGATGTGTGGAACATGAGTTTGGGAAAAAGAACAGCTTTACTCTGTCCCTTCTTGACCTTTTCCCACCACCATGAGTAACTGTCCTTCTCAGTCTGGATCTAGGAGCTCAAGTCAGATAGACAGATGGCCACAGTGCATGGATTTATCAGATAATCCAAAATAAGTAATTAGGAGTACACTATGTTTTGATATCTTAGATTACAAGTAAAATAATTTAACATAGGGTTTATATATTGGGGGTTAGAAGAAAATTTTGATAGTATCAAATAGACATTTGTGAGCCTGAACGATAAACTTTACTTGGGAATTTGTTTCCATGAATTGAAATATTACAGTCTATATCTTTAGACACTGATATAATTATGCATACAGATTTTTCTTTTCAGATATTAAAGTAATATAATATAATTATAGCCTCTCAAATGATCCTTATGAGGATTTAAGTGCTTTAGTAATACCCTAGGATTAAACCTCTCATTTCTCATTTTTTATTTTGGGGGAAAAAGTCACATAACTATATTCTAGCAGGGCATTTCCATTTTTATTTATAAATATTATCAGCCCACTATACCATCTGAATAAAAGACAATTACTCCCTCAACTTTTGCATATATAACAATCAAAATTAGTTGTTTTTATTTTAGAGCTTGTTTATTCCGTGATCCTAATAGTTTCACTAAATAATGAAAACCTTTGTCCTCTACTTGATATCTTGAAGGTAATTTTGCAAAATGGTAAAAGGAACCATACAAGGTATTAGCCATATAGCATTTTTGTGTACTAATAGGCCAGCAATCTAGAATGCTTGAAGGTTTCCTATAGGCAACACAAGTTAACTAGAAACGATGTCTTTTCACTTCATTTTCATGCTTACCTTTTCCCCCTTTTTTCTTTCTTTCAAATTATGAAATCACATCTACACTGCTCAACCTAAAGTTAGTCATTCTTTGGTATTCCAAAACTTATTTCCAAATTAATCTCTAACTCCCATTGTGAGTATGGTTTTTGCTATATTATGTTTTAAGAGTTCCTCACCCTAAAATATTAATCCACCCCTTATCATGTCACCGTTAATTCCTTTGTTGTCATTATTACACTTAACATGCTATAGAGACCCTGTTCTAGAAATCACAATATGGACAATGCTGCTCTAGTAAACCCTTCTGGAAAGGACTGTACTAAAAGTTCTTTTTTTAAATGTTTATTTATTTATTTTGAGAGGGGAGGGGCAGAGAGACAGGGGGAGAGAATCCCAAGCCGGCTCTGCCCTGTCAGCACAGAGCCCAGCCTGGGGCTCCAACTCAAGAACTGTGAGATAATGACCTGAGCCGAAACCAAGAGTTAGACCCTTAACTGATTGAGCCACCCAGGCACCCCTGTACTAGATATTCCTATTAGCAAACATGTTTTGACATTTACTTCTTCAATAAAGATCAGTAGACATAGCACATAGGCTTTCATGGGAGGAGGCTTCAGGGAACGGATAGTAAGTACTTACTGTTATGTTATACAATTCTAGGGTGCAGAACCTATATCATACCCTCCTCTGTATCCTCACTTATTACCTACTGTCATGAAGCCGAGTAGGGTGTTAAGAGCTGGAATGCTAAAGACAATTGCTGTGTTGTGTGTCTTAGCAATGGTAATTCCTAGCTTAATTCCTAGGTGAATTACTTAACCTTTCTTTGAGTTACTTACTTCACCTGTGAAAAGGAATAATATTGCCTAATTCACATGGCTGTCATCAGGACTAAATGACTTACTATATGTGAAATGCTTAGAACAGTTCCTGTCATGGGGAAAAATTCACTTAAATTTTGCTATTATGATTTGTGCATAGAAGGTGCTAAGTATAAAGCATCAATAATTGAATATGCTTGGAGGATTGTTATATTGTTTTCACCTTTACTAAAAACTTTTAGTAGCTGCAGAATGAATGAATTTTCTACAATTGGTAAAGAAAAACAAGACAAAACAAACTGACATGAAAGAATGGCTACCCTGACAGTAAGATATTCATAAGTGATGTGAACAGCACAGGGCTCCGAAACAATCCTTGGCAATGGAGAAAATACAAAGGAAAGAAGCCTCAATAAGAGTTGCCCTAGGTACAGCTAAGTAAGGAGTTCTGTAATACTTTAGAAGGGAGATATTTCTGCTGGAGTCTCGTTTGGGAGAAGAGAATGGTAAAGAAACACACGAACAGTATAAAATGATACAAAATTTTTGAAATTTCATAACAAAATTCACTGACTTTTTTTAATGTTTATTCTTGAGAGTGAGAAACAGAATGTGAACTGGGGAGGGGCAGAGAAAGAGGGAGACACAGAATCCGAGCAGGCTCCTGGCTCTGAGCTGTCAGCACAGGGCTTGAACTCACAAACAGTGATATCATGACCTGAGCCGAAGTAGGACGCTTAACCCACTGAGCCACCCAGGTGACCCAAAAGTCACTGATTTTTTTTTTATCTGTAGCTTATCTCTGTAAACAGAGATTATACTATTTGGCTATATATGTATATATATATGTGTGTGTGTGTGTGTGTGTGTGTGTGTGTGTGTGTGTATTTCTTAGATGTATTTTATGGAATGGTTTCATCATTCATTCTGAATTTACTTTATAAGGTACTTATATGGCCTTTAGTGAAAGCATGTTTAGTGTAATTGAATCAAGACAACTGAACACATGCATCAGCTTCCTGCTCCAAATTTTTTGGAGAGACATAAAACTTAATTACAGCTCTAGAACACAAGATGTATACTCCATTGACCCAAAAGCCTAAAGATCCCTTAAAAGACAGAAGGAACTAGTGAGCACCATTTCCCCTGGAGGGGGTTTGTGTGAAAGGTGAAAGAAGCTGCTTGCTTAGAAGCAGCACATGAAAGCAGGGGAGATTTCTCAGGGTTATGGCCAGTGTACCCATAAGAGGAACAACCAGACGCGTGACTGAACCTCCAATTAGGTGGATGCCCAGGAGGGGACAAAAAATGGGTACTGCATCCCACACCTAGAAGATGAACTGCAAATGCATATTTCTTCCCGTCCCCACGATCACTGGAGGTGTGCTGCAATACATTGAAGTAGTATTTGTGAGAAGCTCTAAAATAAAGATGGATGTCCAGCGTAGATTCTCCCAACATTTGAGAAAATCTACTATTGGGTACAGCAAGAAAGACACCAAAGGCAACAAGCAGTTTTTAAAAAAGAAAACGAAAGTTTAATTTGAAATAAAATATCATGGGAGTGCCTGCCTGGGTGGCTCAGTAGGTTAAGCGCCCAACTCTTGATTTTAGCTCAGGCCATGATCTCACAGTTGGTGAGTTCGAGCCCCACATTGGACTCTGTGCTGACAGCGTGGAGCCTGCTTAGGATTCTGTCTCCCTGTCTCTCAGCCCCTCCCTTTCTTGCTCTCCTTATCTCTCTCAAATCAAATAAACTTAAAAAATTGAAATAAAATATCATGTAATTTCCTTGTGTGGATAAAATAAATTTCAAATTCACATAACAAGAAGAAGTTTGAAATTCACACATACACACAAACACACATGTACACGCAATTCTTCCCTCAGATTTCTGCTTCCCCACCTCCAGGTGACTCCCTCAGTTCCTTCGGGTGTTTTATGAAGTCTGATTATACAAAAGAAGTTTCTCTAGCCCCTCTGTATAACTGGTATTTCTCTCCAGCACCTACAACACAAACATCTTCTATCCTCTTTACCTGCTTAGTTCCTCATTCAACTTCCTTTTTCCTCATGGAGCATATCACCACTTGATCTATCATATGTGTATTGTCTTTGTTTACTTTAAACCAGAGCATAATCTCATGTGGTCAGATGGTCTGTTTTGTCTTGTGTGGGCCTCCATGCCAGAAAAATCTCTGGTATGTAATAGGCACCTAATAAATATTTGCTAAAATAATTAACACATTTTTGCAAAACAGGACATACAGAGGAGAGAAGATGTCACGTAAGTTTGCTTGTCCATGTTTTGCATCACTTATATGTAAGCTAGAATTGAACATTTTATCAAAAATCGTGAGACTCAACTATTCTTGGGAGATGTGAAATTATTTTTTTTTTAATTTTTTTTTCAACGTTTATTTATTTTTGGGACAGAGAGAGACAGAGGATGAACGGGGGAGGGGCAGAGAGAGAGGGAGACACAGAATCGGAAACAGGCTCCAGTCTCTGAGCCATCAGCCCAGAGCCCGACGCGGGGCTCGAACTCACGGACCGCGAGATCGTGACCTGGCTGAAGTCGGACGCTTAACCGACTGCGCCACCCAGGCGCCCCGGGAGATGTGAAATTATTAATGAATGTAGCAGGCACCAAATGTTTCTGTCAAATTTAGGTAAAAAAAATGATTCCATTGTTTAACTGCTCTTCTTAGGAATGGAGAATTGTATTATGGCAGTGATTAAGACGGAGTAGAGAAATGAGGATTGGTGTAGATGCACTTCTTTTTTTTTAATATGAAATTTATTGTCAAATTGGTGTAGATCCACTTCTTACAAGACTTTCTGGTCATAGTGTGAGTTCCAGCAAAGTTGATGGCTTTGGAACTTTGATTCTCCTTTGTGTTCTATCCTGGCACAGTGTCCAACCCAGAATATGCTATCAATAAATGATCAGTGGATTAATGACTGAATGAGTAATTTTTTCTCCAAAAAGTTTTAAAAAAGTATATTAAATCATTTTCTCTGCTTTTTACCTTCGTACTTTCCCCTTCTAACTTATTTATGTATTCTAAATCCTAAATACTTAGGCATTCAGACTTTTAGCATATATATTATCTCTGTGAGCAGAAGTTAGCTAGAGGGTAGAATGTCTCTGCTTTGCATGATGTTTGTTATCTGCTTTCTGAATATCCTCAGTGAGCTTAAGGCTAAGAGGGGGAGACAAACAAGTTAACAAAAACCTGCAGCATATTTTGTACTGGGTGATAGCCATCTGCAGAGGGTTCTGATGAAGGCAAAGGAGCAGCAGAAATGCTTCAGGAAGGTATGGATGATGAGTAGGTATTTATAAAGCTGAAAAGTAGTGCAGAAGTCCAGGAAGCAAGAACAGCTGGCCTTCCTTAGGGTTTCTGGGAATGGGCTGTAGTATCCAGTCATAGGCATGACAAAAAGAGGTGCTTGTAGAAGCAAACAAAACTCAGATGACCAGGGCCTCTTAGTCATTCGTTGTAAATATACCCAACACACGTTTATCAAGAGTCTACAGTATTCTAGATTCTGGCAATGAGGCTGTGGAGACAAATCATTGACCTTATGGTCTTTATATTCTAGTGGTAAAGCAGACCTTAAAAAAAGGGAAAAATATGCAGTATGATGAACTAAAAAGTAAACACTAAAAGAAAAATAAAGCAGTGAGAAGAACATGAATTATCAGAGGGCAGTCGGGGAAAGTGACCTTTATTTAAGGGCATAAGGAGAAAGACATGAGCCAAGTGGATATGATCGTATGTGGTGGGGGACAGAGGGCATTCCAGGCATACAGAAAACCAATGCAAAGACGTAGGGACAGAAGTGTGTGAACCAAGTCGTGGGAGTAGAGACTGGAGAGAGGCAATGATGCTCCCACTTGAGGGGGCTTGTAGGGCACAGTGATGACTTGGCTTTCATAATGGCTGAGGGGATGACACATAAGGTGTTGAACTGAGGAATGGGACAATGTGACATGTATGTTGACAGGATTACATACGTGCCCAGAGAAGAAGGAGGAGATGCAAATCATGCGTGTGTCCTGAAGTCAACTAAAAACAATGCTTTAAGGAAGGTGGTTGTGGTCATTTGCACCCAAGGTCATCAGTAGGTCAAGTACAAGTTGCCTGGGAACTGACCATTAGATAAAACAAGAGTAATGACGTTGTTAAAACCACTAAAAATGCAGATATTGGTGGAACATCTGAGATAAATGTCTAAATGAAGAGGCTATAACAGAGAAAGAAAAAAAAAAGAATCTTCTCAAATTTGTCGTAAGAAGTAGTATGAATATAATCTTGAAGGGACCGGGCGCCACAAAGCAATTATTTGAAGGAAAATATAATGTATTGTTTTGAATTTTTGGCAGATGTTCTACCAGCTGAGTGGCAGAGAGATTGGAAAGTGTCATAGAAGGAGCAGAAGCCCAGAGGGAGGCTTTTCCAATAGTCCATTTGAGAGGTAAGTACATGGACCAGTATGTTTTTAAAGCATAAACTAGTTTGCACACACAATACTTCATGTCAATTTTTATACTGTGTCACTTGTAAAGATTAAATTTTTACTTGGTTGTTTAACTCTGACCAACTTGTATATGTGGCATGATACTGGCCAGCAAGGTGAGCTCATTTTCTTACAGTGAAGGTAGTTGGCTGATGGTGACTCATTGCAAGACCTTGGTCTCCTTCCTGAAGAGCGACATGTATTTATAGGCTGATGCATTGAGGTGAAGGGTTCATACATTGATTGTTAAATTGCATCTTTCTTTGTGCAAAGCTAATAAAGTCTTACAGGGGTGGAGACAGTGGCCTTGGCCTCATTAGCAACATTTTCTAGCTTCTCCATATATTTTTCTCTTTAGAACAAACGCATCCAGGGTTGCCAACTACTTTTCGTTTTTTATTTCATCCAGGACTTTAATCTCTTTTCAATCAAACCCTATGTGTTTCTATTAAAATCAGAGAACTTTATGGGGCGCCTGGGTGGCGCAGTCGATTAAGCGTCCGACTTCAGCCAGGTCACGATCTCGCGGTCCGTGAGTTCGAGCCCCGCGTCAGGCTCTGGGCTGATGGCTCGGAGCCTGGAGCCTGTTTCCAATTCTGTGTCTCCCTCTCTCTCTGCCCCTCCCCCATTCATGCTCTGTCTCTCTCTGTCCCAAAAAATAAACGTTGGAAAAAAAAATTAAAAAAATAAAAATAAAAAAATAAAATCAGAGAACTTTACAAAGTAGTTGTCATAAGGCTTCAGAAAACCCTGACCGAGTGTCCCAGGCAGATTTGTCGTAATGTGAAAAATTACTGATGAGCCTGAGTCTTTGCCCTGCTCTCAAGAATATACCTTGCTATAAAACTATCAGTTTCCCTTGACTCTTGTATTCTAGGTTTTCCCAAGGTTGGTATAACATTTTCTTCCTAAACCAGAGTTTGAGCAGTTTGTGGACTCCCTGTGAAACTGGGCAATGCTTCATGAATCAGTATAAGGGTGAATGAGTTTTCAGAAAACATAAGGTTGGTGTCAGACTTTCGCTTAATACATTTGAGGCTTAAGTTGGTATGATAAGCCTTGTCATAGGACAAGGGCACAGACTCAAATATTTTCAGGGATCAAGCAGATATGTGAATGAATGAAAATGGCCAGTATATGACAGTAAAAAGGGGTGGAACCTAGAAAAGTTCAATGGCCTACATTGAGCTCAATGGCCTACACTACTCAATGGCCTCAGAGATGAGTGTGGAAACTGAGGAATAGGAGGAACAGAGACATCAGACTTCAGAATGCATGGAGAGGGAGCCAGCATTTCACTGTTGGAACAGAGAGTGGAATACATCACAGAAGTGATAGGAGCATTACGTAAATGGTGGGTGGAGAACACAGGTATAGAACCAGGTCAGTAGTCATAGAATGAAAAATAGGAATTTAGGGTAAGGTTGGCATGATAATTCGTGTGGCATGGGAATTCATCTCTATAAAATATTTGTCAGTCTGAGCCCTGCCTCCTGTGGAAATACTTGTGTCTTTATTACAGATCAGGATTTGGCAAACATTTTGTAAAGAGCCAGATAATAAATATTTAGATTAGTTGTGACGGTCTCTGTCACAACTCTGCAACTCTCCTGTAGGCATGTGCCAATACAAGTATAAAAATGTATAAATAAATGAGTGTGGCTATATACTAATGAAGCCTTATTTATCAAAATGTGTTGTGGATCAGATTTAGCTCATGGGCTATAGTTGGCCAGCCCCTGTTACAGATGATGAAGTTGCTATGATTTCAAGAGATGCTGAACATCACCTAATGCTTAATTGAGAGTAGTCATTCTCTCTATTTAAAGTTACTATTTGTGCATATTTAATTGGATATCTTGAACAATTCTTAAGGCAGTTCACACTATAAATAAAACTTCAAATTTCTAGTAATCTTTATCATAAGTTGATCATTTATCAACATATATTTATTAGGTTCCAATTTTGCAGCAAGCATAGTCTGTCTCCAGGCATATAGGAACAAACAAGATAGAGTTCATGACGTTAAGGATAATTACAGTTTATTGGAATAGTGACTTGACTGGGGAACAGGAAAGATGACATTCTGGGTCAGTTCTGTTGGGAAACATGGAAATTTTCGGGAAACTTTCTCCCTGGGACTCAGGAAAGAAAATATATTGAGCAACATAGAGAATTGAAGGAGGTGAGTCTGAGTGAGGAGCATTTCTGTTTGCACTTCCCTCATTGACGCTTGTGAGGTGTAACTGTGGGACCAGCCCCTAAGCAACAGGAAAGGACCATTCATGCCACCTGCTCCTTTGCGGGTGCAGCATAGAGGAGGGAGGAGCTCTTTCCAGCCACAAACTTCTTTTACCTTTTCTATGCTTGTTTTATTCTCACAGACATTTCTATTATGATAGAATGGGGAGAAATATCCCAAAATGTGATTAAAATAAGGGTTTTTTCTTGGGATATGATGGCCAAATATTCTTTTTTAAAGCCATGATAATGGTTTCTGGTCATGGTCTGGAAGCAAAGAATAAACTAGTTAAAATGCTTGATAGATCCTGTGATATCAGTACAAGCGCTTAGCAAAAGAGCTGAGGGCTAAAGTGCCCCATAAAGCATTCCATAGTAAAAGTGATGATAGTTACAGTAAAATAAAATAGGATGGTAGCCAAAGTGAAGATTTACTGTGACTTCTCAAACAATATAATAGCAAAATGAGTGGGATGGATTTTTCTTCCTTCTCTATGATAGTTCACCAGCCCACAATTTTTCCTTCTGTTATTTTCAAAAGTAAATCTTTCACAGTTCTTAAATGTGCCACTTGCTCATCGTAACTGTGCGGCGTCATAGTTTGAGATAATCAAGAACCCTGAAGGCAAATACTTTTCAAAGTTTTTAGACCAAGCATGAGAACATAATCCTTGTGAATGTCATTTATGCTACATTTCTATCATGGTATCAATTATTTATGTACAGCCTCCGATCTTGATGCATTTTGCTATGAAGGAATAGTTGCACAGTGAATGTGCATAGAGGATGAGGGAAGGCATATATGAGAAGGTGGAAATAGAATGATCGCATGTGGATAAAAAAGAAGGGGAAATACTTTTTAAAGTACAATGAACGCTTAGACTTCTCAACTCAGTAGGTACTTTTTATACTGTAATTTGTACAATGAGATCGAAACAGCTTACAAAACACGTCGAGGAATAAACCTTCCTTTCTAGTTGGTTTACTCTCTGACAACTTGAGATGTTGTCTGGGTGATCTAATTTGATTCTTCACATGGAATAAGATAAAAATCTGATTATGTTATTTGTTTAATAAAATATCAGCTTAGTCAGTTGATCATTACTTACCGTTTTGCTTTTCAGTTTCTTTAAATGATTGCTTAAACGTGTGATGAGGTTTTGAATCTGCTCCATTGTGTAGCAGCTCCACAGCCCTCTTTTAAGTACTTGCATGAGTAAATGTGATTATGCATTTATATATAGGTATACTTATATATTTATAAATTTATGTTATACTCATATATGTATATTACATATATGTCTTTCTCCTACTATGTTTAAAGTAGCATGCATTGATATGTTAATTAATATTAAGGTTTTATAAATATTGCCTGGAACATAGTAGGAATTTAACAATTTAGTTATTAAAGCAACAAATCAAAAGAGATGAACATTTAAGCTCTGATTTAGCATAAATGCAAGTAGCATTTTTGGAGTAGATCACTGTCCTTGTCTTTTCATTATCGTTCCTGAGGAGAGGCTATATTTCATGTTAGCAATAATTCAACCAAAGAATTTTTCATGAGGCTTGAACATTGGAAATTTATCTGTGTTAAATGTTATGAAGTCTCAATTTAAATGAGTTCTGAATGTGTAAGTGTTAGCCTTCAGCATTTTTGTAACCTTGTTTGATGACCTCACGTATATTTTAAGTTAAAATTTGCTGATTCTTTTTGTTGATATTAAATGACATCCTCTGGCAGTAAAAGTATATATAGGTGATTTTAACACGGTTTGAAGATATGTGTATACATTTTTTTCTCTGATAAGCAAGATTTAAAGAAACACCAAGATCTTTATCATATACCTATTTTTAAATGCGGTTTTTAAAGCAGTTTCACTTTTTTTGTACTTTAATGCTTTGAATATATTCTAGATTTCATCACCAGAAATACATAAGGAGAGGAGTAATAGGCAAAATATCCAAATCCCTAGTTAGTTTCCATTATGTAAATATTTTTGAACACCTATTTTCTTTGAAATATTTTGCATGACATTTTATTGAGCACCTAGCAGACTAAGATGCTATTTGTTCCCTGTAGAAGATACGCAGCAAATGAATAAATAGTGATATTATAGGGGAAAAGATGAATACTCTGGGAGAGGAACAATTTAGTGCTATGAAAATTCACAAGATTAAGCAATTACAGTTTTATTAGATGGGGGATGAGTCAACAGAGTTTTATAAAAAAGTAAAGCATTTGAGAATGACCTTGAAAATGAGTAGGACTTCTAAAACAACAAATAGGCAGAGACTTCAGGGAAGAGAATAGCATGGCAAAGGAAGAGACAGAAAAGCATGTGTTCAGGAATGTGTGTAACATGTAATCTACTGGTGACATCAAACAGAGAGCAGAGGAAGTTTAGGCTTAAGATGTAGGCAGGGGACAGTGTGAATAGACCTTGATCTATGAGTCTGTTCTTAATTAATTGTCAATTAAAAGCAAGATGTTAGGTGTTTTAGTAGTGGATTGGCATAATCAGAGCTGTGGCTTTGCAAGAGTGTTTTGCCTTGTGTGTCTGGGATATATTGAGGGCATCTTAGGAAAGGAGGTGCTGATGGAAACCTCATCTTCACAGAGGGTATTGAGGAATTCAGCTGTCTTCAAGATTCGTAGCATTTAACTTTGTGAATTTACCATTGCCTGATGTCTGGACCTTTGCCTTGTAATCATAGGAAAAAGATGTTTCAGTGTATCAGAGTTGGTCTGTTAAATATGCAAATGAGAAAATGTCACTCTCCATCAATGGACATTTATTGCTCTTAGGAGGAAAAGAAAGCAAGATCTGTGACATGGCTGATAAGGCCCTGAACAAAATCTTTCATATGGCTGATAAGGTCTTAAATATTTATGCTTTCATTGATTTTTAGACCTTCATCTCAGAGTATATAGTTAATTTCAGTCTCTGCTATAGTCCCATCAGACTGAATTTCTCAAATGTGTCAGGGGACCCTCCTTGGAACCATTTTTTCTCCCGAATCCATTTCCCTTGGTGAGTTTCCACTCTTCTGAAACCTCAGCTCCATAATGACTTTGTCAATCATGACTTCTCTCCACTTTAAGTGTACTGTTTTCCTATTAAGAGTTCTCTTACGGATGCTTGGGTGGCTCAGTTGGTTAAGCATCTGGTTCTTGGTTTTGGCTCAGCTCATGATCATCTCACGGTTTCGTAGTTTTGAGCCCTGCATTGGGCTCTGCTCTGGCAGCATGAAGCCTGTTCAGGATTACCTCTCTCTCCCTCTCTCTCTGCCCCCTCCCCTGGTCACGCTGTCTCTGTGTCTCTCAAAATAAATAAATAAACTTAAAAAAAAGAATTATTATAGGTTATTGTGCTTCTCATTTGTGATGTTCATTCCAGTAACAATTTAACATTTATTTGTCTGTTTTTTAATTAATATTTCCCTTTCAGTAAACTATATATTCCACTGGGCATTTTCAGCCACAATTGTGCATGGAAGAGTCTTCAACAAATATTTTATGAATAAATGAATTTTAAAAAAGACTGAATTTTCTGTTTATTCTAGACAAAATAAAATACAGCTAGAGAAATATACCTTAAAAAGTAATCAAGCCAACTGACCATTTATATTGAACTCACTGGTCATTCTCTGGTCTACTAAAGCTGCATGAGAAGGATGTATAGCATCCAGTTGTGTGAACATACTGCAATTTGTTTCTTAATAATATTCCTGACAAAACATTGGATTGTATCTCGTTTTTGTATTATAAATAATGTTGTCTTATTACTCTTGGACTTGTCTTTAGGTACATATTTTTATAATAACCTGCATCCAGCAAACTTACCAGAGACATATATTTAATATTATTTAGTAGTTTATTACTTTTATGTATGCAATCATATTTTCCATAAATAATGAAAGTTTTATCCCTATTGGAAATTTTATTATCTGTTTATGTTAATCCTTTCTGTTCTTCTTCTTCTTCAATATTATCTATTCTTGGTCTTTTTCATTTCCATATAAGTTTTAGAAACATTTTGTCGATTTCCACAAAATTACAGCTGAGTTTTTCATTATAATAGCATAGAATCTATAGAGAGAGAGGATATGGACTTGGTAGTCACATGGAACATCAAGTAAATACAGATTAGGTAAATAAAAGATCACTTGAAAAAGAAATCTGTAATATAACATACTTAGAGTTACAAAAACACATTGTAGTCATTAAAAGGAACAAAATATCGTGAAAATAAATACAGAAAAATAATTGAGGGTTAAAATACAGTTTATTAGAAAAAAAGTAATGGAAGCCTGGAAAATAAAGACTACAACTATAGAACAAGAAGTCACAGAGACAATCATTATGCAAGAAAAGATAAGATAAGACACATTACACAACATAATAAAGTCCATCTGTGAAAAACCCACAACTAACATCATCCTTAATGGTGAAAAACTGAGAACTTTTCCATTAACGTCAGGAACAAGACAATGATGTCCACTCTTATCACTATTATTTAATACAGTATTGGAAGTCCTGGCCACAGCAGTCGGACAACAAAAAGTAATAAAAGTCATCCAAATTGGTGAAGGAGAAGAAAACTTTCATTATGTGCAGATGACATGATACTATATATAGAAAACCTGAAAGAGTTCATTAAAAAACTGCTAGAACTGATAAATAAATTTAGTAAAGTTGTAGGATACAAAATCAATGTACAGAAATCTGTTTCACTTCCATACAGCAATAATGAAGCAACAGAAAGAGATATTAAGAAAACAATCCCATTTATACTTGTTCCCAAAATAATAAGATACCTAGGAATAAACCTAGCCTAGGAATAATTTCATCTATAGGTGAAAGACCTGTAGTCTGATATCTATAAAAGAAACTGATGAAAGAAATTCAGGACAACACAAAGAAATGGAAATAATTTCATGCTCCTGGATAGGAAGAACAAATATTGCTGAAATGTCTATATACCCAAAGCAATCGACACATGTAACACATGTATCAAAATAACACCAGCAATCTTCACAGAGCTAGAACAAACAATCCTAAAATTTGTATGGAACCAGAAAAGACCCCAAAGAGCCAAAGCAATCTTGAAAAAGAGAAACGAAGCTGGAGGCATCACAATTCCGGACTTCAAGTTATATTCAAAGCTGTGGTAATCAAAATAGTATGTTACTGGCACAAAGACAGACATATATATCAATTGAACAGAATAGAAAACCCAGAAATAAATACACAATTATATGGTCAATTAATCTTCGACAAAGCAGGAAAAAAATATCCAATGGGAAAAAAGGCAGCCTCTTCAGCAAATAGTGCTGGGAAAACTGGAGAGCAATGTGTAAAAGAATGAAACTGGACACTTTCTTACACTCTATTCAAAAGGAAACAAAATGGATTAAAGACCAAAATTTGAAGCCTGAAACCACAAAAATCCTACAGAACACAGGTGGTAACTTCTTTGGCATTAACTATAGCAACTTTTTTTTAGATATGTCTCCTGAGGCAAGGGAAACAAAAACAAAAATAAACTATTGGGACTACATTTAAAAAAAACAAGAAAAAAAAAACAAAGGAAAACAAAGCCAACAACAACAACAAAAACCTTCTGCATAGCAAAAGAATAAAACTAATAGGCAACATACAGAACGGGAGAAGATACCTGCAAATGACATATCAGATAAAGGGTTAGTATCCAAAATACATAAAGAACTTTATAAAACTCAACACCCAAAAAATAAATAATCTAATTAAAATGGGAAGAAAAGATGAAAAGGTATTTCTCTAAAAAAGACTTAAGGATGGCAAACAGACACATGAAAAGATGCTCAATATCACTCATCATCAGAGGAAATGCAAATCAAAACTACAATGAGCTGTCAGCTCCCACCTATCACAATGGCTAAAATCAACAACACAAGAAACAACAGGTGTTGGCAAGGATGTGGAGAGAAAGGAATACTCGTGCACTGTTGGTGGGAATGCAAACTGGTGCAGCCACTGTGGAAAACAGAATGGGGGATTCTCAAAATGCTAAAAATAGAACTACTTTATGATGCAGCAATTGCACTACTAGGTATTTACCCAAAGGATACAAAAACACTAATTCAAAGAGATACATGCATCCCTGTGTTTATATCAGCATGATTTATAATAGCCAGGGTATGGGAGCAGCCATCAATTGATGAATAATTGATTGCCCATCAATTGATGAATAGATCAAGAAGAGGCGGTGTGTGTGTGTGTGTGTGTGTGTGTGTACACATGTACACATGATGGAATATTATTCAGTCATAAAAAATGCAATCTTACCATTTTCAATGACATGGATGGAGCAAGAGAATATAATGCAAATCTCTGTCTTGTAAGACAGAGAAAGACAGAGTCAGACAGACGAAGACATATACCATATGATTTCACTCATATGTAGAATTTAAGAAACAAAACAAATAAGCAAAGGGAAAAAATGAGATTGAGAGAGAGAGACAAAGAAAGAAGCAGATTATTAATTATAGAGAACAGACAGTTACCAGAGGGGAGGGATGTGGGGGATGGGTTAAATAGGTGATGGGGAGTAAGGAGGACAACTGTTGTGACGAGCACAGGTGGATGTATGGAACTGTTAAATTACTATATTGTACACCTGAAATTAATATAACACTGTATGTTAATCAACTAGAATTAAAAACTTAAAACAAGAGAAAATATAAGACCTATAGAAAATCAGTTCAGGAAGTTCAACACATCATTTCTAGGAACTTTGCAAAGAGAACGAAGAGAAGGAGAGAAAAGAGATTATGTGTATTTTAAAAAAAGGAATTGATTTCCCTTAGTTGAATACCAAAAGACAATGTGTATTTTATTCTTATTCTTGTTTTGCTTGTTTAAGTAAACTGGTTTGTTACAAATTAATGACATTAAATGATCAATGAACATCTCATGAGTAACATTGGGTGTTAGAAGTCAGAGGAAATATGCCTTGAATAATCTGTGTGACACAAATTTCAATGCCTAATTCTATTCACTGTCAACTTAATTATAATATGTAAGAACATATTATATGAGGATCTACTACATGTTTTGAACCATACTGCAGCTCAGAAAAATTACTTTATACATTGATTTTATAAGGAAGTTACTTGAGATACTTTTCTAAAATTATATTAAAAAAATCAAGAAAGAAGAAATACAGATCTTGTGAAACAAAGGATTCAGTTCATGAGACAAAAGATCAAAAGTCTTAAGATGAAATCATTATTATAAACTGAGATAACAAGTCCAGATAGTAGGAAGAGTTAGACTCCTAGTAAACATAAAAATGATTTTTAAAAAGGGCATAAGTAAATCAGAAATCAAACACAGTCATCAATGGACATAATTGAAATGTGGAATTAAATTATCGGAGGACATGTAGAGGCACACAAATGTGAAACAAAAGGACATAATTTAAAATTCCAGAAAATGCATAATTCTTAAAAGAAAATCATATGAAGCAAGCTAAGCTACTATATAATTTTAGACAATCATTTGGGTATAAGAAAGAGGAATCTATTCACAGACTAGAGTCATGGCATTGAATTCAGAGAGAGGAAAATGCATTTCTAGGAAACTAACTTGCCATTGGACAATGTTCCTCCAACTTCAAAATAAAAATGTTGTTTACTAATTTCCAGTTTAAAACTTAGCCCGGAAACCAAGTGCTAAAGATGATTGTTGGATCAAGGAATGATATTTGTCTCACAACTTTATTATCTTCTGTTGTTTACTAATTAGTTACTAAAATATCCTATTTTGCTAGACAAATACACCGCCCACCACAGACTGCAATTTTCTGAGTGTGGCCACATGACTAAGAAATAAGATGAGAGTGGAAATGATGTGATGAATCTTCAGAAAGTCTCCTAAAAAAGAGGAGGCTCACATTCTTTCTCCTTCTGACTTTTTTTGTTTGTTTCTGCTTGCTTTGCCTCCCTGATAGCTACAGCTCCATTAGCTGCCTTGGGCCATTTTTGACCTTGAAGCTATCGTCTCTGCACTAGAATGGTAGAGTAGAATAGTAGAACAGATTAAGGAGATGTGGCATTGAACTCAGGACTATCTACCTCTAGACTTCTTTTATAAAGAAAAGCAGATATAATTGTGTTTTCTTTAATCCAATATAATGACTCTTCCTCCATTATATGTGCCTAAAACCAGTCTAATGATAGATTTGTGCTTAGATGGTGAGAATTATTTATTGATAATGATGACAGTGTTGGCCATAGTGAGATGGGAGGACAAGAAAATGGAAGGATTTAGAAAAATTAAAATAGGAGTAATAATTGCCTTTCCTTATAAAGCAGAGAGTAAAGACTTAAAGATAATAAACGGAGAAATGAAGATTTAGCAATATTATTTAAAGTTATAAATGTTGGAGAGCATATGACAAAAAATAATAAAAATGTAATACATTGGAAGAAAGAAAGGAAAAGGGTATAGTGTAAATGAACTAACTTTTTTGGCTTTTATTTAGGGAGTAAATGATGTATTTAAAGATATGTGATTGAAATTTTTATGCTTCATCTATCCAAAGAAACCAAAACCCCAGGCATAAATAACTAGGAGAATATTGAAATATATATGTAGAATAAACAATTAATACATGGACTAATTACTGCACAAAGGGAAGGAGTTAGAAATATTTAAATAAGAATAATAACCCCATAAACATTTCTTGAGTCTTCAGATTTCATAATCATCAAATGGTAGACATGCCTTCTTCCATTTCATATGTTGGCAGGTAATTACATGAACAGTATGTTTCTGAGAAATTTTTAACCTTAATCAGGCATATTTGACCATTATAGTCTCTCTCCATGACAATACTATTTGATGACATATAAATTGTTTGATCATTCACCTACCCACAGAGTATTTTATTTCTCCAATTTTTTTTCTGTTCCTATACACACATACAACAGGACATAATTGAAGAATTCACTAAAATTCCCATTGAGCTAGAGACATTGCTCAATTTACCTGTGTTGAAATCTTATTCTAGGTTCTATTTCACACAAACTTTTAAACCTGATTGTAGTCTTTAAATATTTATTATTTAATATAAATATTTAAGCATTTAATATAGGTAGCTGACCCCTGAAAAACTGCCCATGCAGAAGCAATCACTGGTTATTTTTCCTTTTTTTTTTCTTTGTAGTTTGCACAAAGCTTTCCAGAATATAAACTATTTCCATGGCAAAGACTCTTATGCAATGTATGAGATACATGTAAAAATATATCAAATGTGAGCTGAAGAGGTAGGTAGAATTCTAGACCTGAAAAGGTACAAGGAATTGATGTTCACATTTTTCCAATAGTAAATAAAATTCTTTGAGTGAGCAATAATGTATGTTCTTCTCTTAGATATAAAATCCTTGAAAGTATGCTCTGAGTTGTCATTATATCACTTAATCTTTGTATAGTGTTTGAACACACACCATCATGAGTGCAGTAAATACTTAATGAATACCGAATATGTGGTAAATATGAATCTTAAGCCACCAATTCAAGTATGCTAGCAATATAAAGCTCATTCCCTGAGAATGATAATCAAACCTAATAATCCCTTCAGTCTTTCATTCTGCCTGGAAACAAGGAAATATCAATCAACTTAAGGTCATTTCTACTCTTTCCTCAAAGAGAATTTATATTGAAATTGCAAAGCCCCAAGTCATTTGGTGGAAATGAGATCAGTCTGGTACTCTCTGTCATCGTATGTTTGTGCTTGAATCCATATTGATATTGGCAATCCAGTCTTGTCTTCATTTATGCACCTTTGCCCCCATTTAAAGCCTTAGTTGCCATTACAAGTTGTTCTTGTGTCCCATAGTAGTGTAATAGAGTCCAGTCATCTACCCATTGCACATTACTGGATCAAGAAGGAAATGCTTTGAGACTGCCTCAGTCTCTCTCTGTCTATACAGTACTACTCCTGTCATCTCCATCCCCCTCTCCCTGCTCTCTGCTAGAAATAGTGGGTTCTAGGCTCTTAGCACTTTTTCTCAGAATTAATCAGAATGGCTAAGATTAAACACATGTTCTTTCATGTCTTCTGTCACATGCCCAGGACCTAAATTTGATTTTTTTCCTCCATTATCTGGTTGTCTTGTACCTTTCCTAGGACAAGAGCAGTAGAATATTGTTCTGCCCAAATTGGGAGGTAATGGGAATCTTATAGGTAGCAGGTGATAGCCTAGATATATAATAGCAAACAATTGAATTCAAACAGTGTTTTATTTATTCTGTAATACTGTCACATTAGATTCACACAATAGCCTGTAAGATACCATTGTAAGTATTTTTTTAATTTAAATGTTTATTTATTTTTGAGAGAGAAAGAGAGAGAGAGAGAGAGAGAGAGAGAGAGAGAGAGAGAGAGAAAGGGGAGGAGCAGAAAAAGAGAGATACAGAATCTGAAGCAGGCTACAGGCTCCAAGCTGTCAGCGTAGAGCCTGACTGGGGCCTTGAACTCACTAGCCCTGAGATCATGACCTGAGCCAGAGTCAGATGCTTAACTGACTGAGCCACCTAGGCGCCCCTCATTATAAGTATTTTAATTGCATAAATTAAGAAATTGGATCAAACAAGTTAATTGACTTTCTTAGAGTAATCTGTTATTGATCCATTTATTGACTTCTCAGTCATTTTGTTTCTACATATACTACTCTATTTGGTTTTATATTAATAATGCTCCTTTTTTTAAATTCCTGCATTGAATAAATATGCTCATTTCATACTCTGTGCCTAAGGGGATTAATTTTTGTTAATTTGTTTTTCCTGCCTGGTCTCATTTGTGCTTTGTGTCTTCACTCCTTTTTTTTTTTTTCAGTTGCTAAACTCATATCATTTGCAGTTTTAAATGAGGCAGTACTTTGAGACTTCAGTTGAAGGTGGGTTATTCCATGAAGATTTGCATTAGTTTTCTACCAAGTACTCAAGAACACAAGAAATTGGGCTCCTCAAAACCAAATTCTTGGCTTGATCTTTTTCTGCCACCTAGGTTGGGTGGATTTGGGAGGGGTAGCTGCATGGGAAAGATGTATTTTTGCTTCTATCCAGGAACAGACTCAAGGTTTTTCTTGAGCTTGGTCTTGTATTCCTTTTTCCTCTTCTAAGGATATATTATATGTGGGTGTGGAGGTTGATGAGATTTTTGCTTCACCTATAAACCAAGAGATAAGCCTTTGTGATCCCATGTCTGTGAAGATCATTTTCTATTAGACACCTCTATAGCTTATGTCCCATGGTTTGCAAAGCCATGAAAATCAAAGTTAAAGTTGCTTAGAATTGAAAAATGCCCCCAGGGCAAACACAGCTTCACTGTTCTACTTATATGTCTGGATTCCAACTTTCACTTTATATTTGGCCTCTAAGGGTTGCTAACTTTCTTGCTAGTTTAACGATATTTTTAAAAATAGTTAAAGTACTTCCAACATTTTTAATGGTTTTAATCAAGAGAGACATTCAGTATAATCCAGTCTTCTAAATTACCAGAGACAAAAGTCTAATTCTCTATTGTTGGAATGTTAATTTATTTTCTACTGAAAATACTACTAAATCTTTGTGCACAATCTTAAATAGATTTATAAGAATAATTCAGTGAGTGATATTGATCAGTAAAATAGCATGCATGTAGTTAAGACTCTTGATTCTGTACTGACATATTGACCATCAATAAGTTTCACTACTATACAGAACCAGCAAAACAGGATAGAAGACTGGATATAACTATTATTCCACCATTTTACTTTTGAAACATGGAAAACTAATATATTAGTGGCAGAAATCTAAATTTAGCTAATTTAAATCTTGTTTAATGTTTATTTCTGAGACAGAGAGAGAGACAGAGCATGAGTGGGGGAGGGGCTGAGAGAGAGGGAGACAAAATCTGAAGCAGGCTCCAGGCTCTGAGCTGTCAGCACAGAGCCCGACGTGGGGCCCAAACTCACAGACCACAAGATCATGACCTGAGCCAAAGTCGGATGCTCAACCGACTGAACCACCCAGGCACCCCGTAAATTTAGCTAATTTAATAAGTTAAAAAAAATTAAAGCAGCAAGAAAGAATTCTGGCTTACATAACCACGCTATGTAAAGATTGTGTACTGGGTTGGATGATGGTCCCTAAAGAGATATGTCCACAATTTGATTGTCAGAATCTCTGGATGTTACTTTATTTGGAAAAGGGGATACTCTGAGTTGTAAGTAAGTTAAGGGTCTTGAGAGGAGGACTTTATCCTTGTTTATCTAGGTGAGCCCTAAGTGCAGTCACATGTAATCTTTTAAAAGATAGAGTGATTAGACCAAGAAACACAGAGGAGAGAGACATACATAAGGGGAGGAGACAATGTGATCATGGAGGCAGAGACTGATGATGTGGCTCTTGGATCAAGAAATTATGGGGTGTCTGGATGGCTCAGTCTCTTGATTTTGACTGAAGTAATGATCTCATGGTCGTGGGATCAAGCTCCATGTTAGGCTGTGTGTCGGATGTGGAGCCTGCTTAAGATTCTCTCTCTCCCTCTCACTCTGCCCCTAAAAAAAAGCTAACAGAAGAGACAATGGATGGATTTCCCTCTAGAGGCTTCAGAGAGAGTGTGGCCCTGATGACACCTTGCTTTTGGACTTACTGGTTCTAGACTATGAGACCAGTCTAGCTCTTATTTTGAACCACCCAGTTTGTGGCAGCTCCAGAAAACTAATACTGGTAGGTTTTAGGAAAAATTTATCTTTCCCTCTATTTTTCTCTTTCTCTCTTATCCCTACTTACTTCTATTAGCGCCATTCTACAGGTCAGTATATTTATACGCCATCTGAAAAGAGACCAGTAGGACTTTTTAAGGCTCAGAAAGAAACCCCTTTTTCACCAATTTTGGTTCCTAGTCCTTGAGCAAGTTACCATTACCAATGGGGTGAGACACCATTATGGGCTCAAAGTGACTCACATAAGTTTTCTTTTGAATAAGAAAGAAGCATTTGTGACTGTAAGACACTAATAATACTGCCTGAATAGTTCACATAAGGGAGAAGTTTTCTGAACAGGGAAAAATAAATGTTTACTGAAGCCCATCCCTTATTCTGCATTTGTATGCACATGCACGCACACATGCATGCACACACGTACACCTTCGATACCTGAAAGATGGTGGACTTTCTTTTCATGAATACTCTTATCATGTCACTTGTATCTCTTTCAACCAGAAAGCAGCAAAAAGTCCTAGAGCCAGTGGATCGATATGGCCCAATGTCTGGCCTCTGTTGTAGACAATGAGGACGACAAATATGGTTCGTTTTAAAAGTTTTCATGGTTTTACCTCTTTAAGGTCAATGACAAATCTGTGCCAGACTCTCAAAGTGTTTCAATGTGCCCACAGATCTCTCCTAGGTGAATATGCAAATTTGGATTATTTTCTGTAGTTATCTTCTGTGTCATGTTAAATTTTAGTCTTAGTGACTAGAGTATGGCCAAATTTTGGCCATCTGATTCAAGATTTCTCTCTGTGATTGATCAACTGACATTATCTACATAGTTTATTTTCCTCAGAGGGTATTATACGATGTAGCTCCCCCAGGCTCTAACAAACATACATGGAGTGGTTTCAAATTGTTGAATATGGAAAAAAAATCTGTGAAGTACTACAAGAAAGATGGACTACATTTCTGGAATTTCAATTAGATAAAATTCTCAGAGATCTAGGCGAAATACACAAAGACATCATTTAAGATGAGACTTTGATAAATCATTACTATTAATTATGTTAAGTGTCATTCTGGTATTCCCTAATCATAGTGTGAAGAGGTGCAACATTCGACAGGTAATAATGATTTCTATATAAATAACCTATTATACTTAAAAGCAGAAACAAAGAAAAATATGCAAGGCATAAGGATAGAAGGGATTGTATTATTAACTGTCAGAGAAAATTTTGTCTCAGACTTTACTGTCTAGCAGCAAATTTTACATTCCAGAGGTGAACTCGTCAAAAATGGATAAATTTCATGCTTCACATAAACTACAGTGACGATTTTAGAGATCTAGAGAAAAGTCATATAACATTCGGAGATACACTTAGCAGATGAGAGAAATGATATACTAAAGACATCAATTGAACTGCAAGTTGTGTGTGAAGCAGCATAAAACATTAGCTTGGAATTTGATGTGCCAAAAATATGAAATTAAATATAATAATGAATAAATCTGAGAACCACTCCATCTCAAAAGCAATCCCCCCATTTTTCAAGAGGGTGACTTCTTTAGGAAGATGGAATAAAATTCTTGAATTCTCAGATTTGATAGATCAGCCAATCATGTAGAGGAAAAATAAAAATCCATGCAAAGCTGGTAGGCTTTTAAGAGAAATGATTTTTCATGGTAAATAAAATAACTCCTAGATATTTAGCAAATGTATATTTCCAGAAAAATGACCAGAAAAGAAAAACAAATAAACTAATTACTCTCCTTCTCTGGGGGAGAGGCCAGAATGATGAAAATGGAGTCCTTATCAAGTTGATTTTAGATGTGCTCAAATATAATTACATAATGTATATAATGTACAGGTAGAATACTACACAAAGGAAGTACCTATATTTTTATAAAAGTTTTATATTTGTAGGCTTCTATGTCTAGATCGGTGTCTAGAACTCAGACATTTGTTCAGTGGAATTTACTGCTAGATTCCAAAGAGACATAGAAGTTCAAAAAATTAGATTTGCCTTCATCTTTCACCCACAGTCTGTGATGGATCCGGTGGCACTATTTGCATAATCTCAGTCAGATTTAAGATAAGGGTATTCACTCCTTCTGTTCAGTATTTTCAGTCATCAAAATGGCAGGGTTTCAGTAAACCAAACATTCATTTAATGGGTTGACTCACTTTTCACCTGGCTCTGTTCTTTGCCATTACATAAGTCAGACCTTGGCAAAACAAACTATGGTCTGTGGGTATACTATGTTCCACGGGTCAGTTTGGCCTGCCTCTTATTTTAATAAATAAAGTTTTATTGGACACAGCTATACCCATGTGGGCATTTGCTGTGGCTGCTTTCTTGCTACTACAGCAGAATTAGGTCTTTGCACTAGAAATCATTTGGCCCACAAAGCTGAAAATATTTACTGTTTGGTTGTTTACAGAAATAGTTTATAATCCCATGTCCTATGTCTAGTAAAGTGCAAATGTTTTATTGAAATATCATACGAAATAAAGTAATAACAAAAGTTAGGTCCTATGTTAAAATTTGAAATTCCTCTGGCCACTGGCAGACAGGTAAGTAATAACATTCAAAACAGTCATAAAAGACAATTCAGGGATTAGTGGGTTGGTAACGAGGAAACATAAACTTTTACTTAGGAAAACACTTCAAATCAGTTTCTGTTGAAAATTCAGGGGAACAGAAGTGGCTCAGACCAGGTGTAGTCTCCTCTGACCTCCTTAGTTAAGAGATAAAAAGAGACAAACCATAGATTTTTCCACTCATTCTTCGGCCTGATCCTGATTAAGCACTGGTTGTGAATGCTTCCTTGTCTTGAGTCAGAAGGAGCCTTTTGGTCCTACTCTTTCAAGTAGAACACTACCTCGCTCTCTGTATGCCTCAGAAAAAAAAATGATCAGTATCGAGTAATAAAGATTCTGGGTGACCCGTGTTATTTTAGTCAATTCAATGACCAAAGTGATCATGTAGCAATCTAATAAATCGTTCATTGATCTGCAATTATAATTTAAAAAAGGAAAGAAACAGATTGACTGGAAAATGATTGATTTGTTTTGATGATGTCCACCAAGGAGCTATAATCTCTTTAGCAGTTATTTAAATATAATTCACAGAATTACCTGCCTGCAGTCATAATTGCAAAGAGGAAAACAAAGGCAATTGTTTTTGCCACAGGATATATTGAAAAATATCATTTTAAGTGAAAATAGTGGAATAAAAATTGTATTTAAATAATGATTATAGCTATATGTAATATAGTTGCCTTTGGAAAACACTTTGACAATTTAATACTATATACAGAATGGCAAATAAAATTTTGTTGTGGTAGAAAGCAAAGGTTTTAGAGTTAAGACAAAATAAAAACACAAACTTCGCTTAAAATTTCTGTCCTATCCTGGTGATGTAATGTTTGAAAGTGTAAGTGATGGGGTACTGGCTCAGATCCTTCTTCAAGATTAAAAGGCTCATCCTTCCTTTCAACTCCCATGGAAGGAAGGTTGACAGGGGTCAGCTGTCAGACATCTCGAGAAATTGCCTTTAACTGAAGAGAGCCACCTCTCCCAAAGCCATGCCTTCTTCCCAGGGCAGTCCCCACTTATGATTGACCAGTAAGTTGTATAAAGGACTGGACCCTTTGTCCCAACTTGAGACAACCCTGAAGGGCTATTTAGACTTCAGAGTTTCATGTAAGGTTGGCTGAAGCCTTCTTGTGACAAGTCCACAATCAAATTATCCCTGTGTCTAATCCTTTCTTCCTTCCCCAAAGTATTGATTCCAAGAACACCCTTGAATTACCATCCAGCATGTTAATCTCCACCTCAGCCCTGCTTGTGATGAGTCACTAATTGGAGTAGTCTAAGAGAGAAAGAACATGTTTAGATGAGATTTTGGAGACAGAGTACTCCAATCCTGCTATAAATTTAAAAAAAATCATCAGAGTGGCAGACGGATAACAGATAGCCCCTAGCTTAAATTATCAGGGTAACGTGCCTTGGTAGAGACAGAAAGATTGAATCCAGGTCAGCTTATGACCACATGTGCTTGGTTTGGTTGAACCCACCAAGTCATGAAATCAAAGAGGATCAGTGGAAATTCATTGTAAAATGAAAGTTGTACATTTGGGATTGAGCATAAGCAGAACCAGAAGCCATAAGTATATCACATAAACAAGTTGCCCAGACTCCATGTAATACATACTATTGAACTCATTTCTACATGAACATGGTCATTTCCTTACAACCAAATGATGAAGGAAAAAAAAAAAAAAGAGCCATGCTGTGTCTCTGATAAAAATGCTTAGTTCAAGGGACTGCAAGCCAAAAATGTATTCCATTTTGGTTAAATAGAAATGAACTGAGTCAGTATATAGACTCATGGGCATTAGCAAATGGCTTGGAGAGTCATCAGAGGCTAAAGAGAGAAAAATAAATGTGTTGGCAAGTTTGTCAGAAACTGAAAAGAGACAAATTGGAAAATTGGTGAGGATTTCTGTATAACAGCATGGGATGTGTTAGATGTGGGCACAAAGTGTAAAAATCTTTGTATCTCATGTTAATGCCCACTGGTGAATATCTACCATGGAAGAGGCACTAAATAGCAAGTATGCCATGGGTGGTTGACATTAGCCAGCCTCTATTCCCTGTTCTCCATTTCTGGCATGGTGAATAAATGAACAGAAGAGTCATGGTGGCAGGAATGGGCCCAAGAGCATGAACTCCCACTTACCAATCTGATACAGATACTGCAGATGATTGATTTCACTCTGTCAACAATTGTCTAAACATAAACCCTGGATACAGTCTCATCCTTCAAGGAAACCAATCATTCCCTTAGTAGCAGGATTACTACATTAGACTCCTTTCACTTGGAAGGGATCGTGATTTGTTTGGTGGGAATTGATATATATTTTAGGTGTGAGGGTTTTGTTTTGTTTTGTTTTGTTTTGTTTTGTTTTGTTTTGTTTTGTTTTCTGCTGGAAAAGCCTCACCCAGGGTTACACTCCAAGGATTAATAGGTATCTGGTATCCTTAAATGGCATTCCAAGAATTTTCATGTTCAAGGGACTCACTCTATAGCAAAGGATGTGCAGCAATGTGCACATCATCACGGAATCCTGTGGTCCAATCACGTATTATAAAACCCAGGACTGCCCAATCTATAACAGCAATAGCATGACCTATTGATGGTACAGCTGAAACCCTGATTCAGAGTCAATATCCTGGGATGTTGCAAAACACTCTTAGCTGTGCACGCACATTAAATCATGTGGACCTGAGATGTCATGTTAAGCAAGAGCTCATAGCCCTCAAGAGTGAGGATCTGCATGATCTCACTGGGGAACCTACCTAGCAGACGTGCTAACCAAGAGTGGATGGAATCTAAAGTGGACATTTTGATTATATTATAATATTAAATATTAGTTTATATTTACATTAAATATATTTTATATATTAATATACATTAATTACATTAAATATTAATTTGTTCTCAAGACTAGTTTCTTTTTTTTTTAATGTTTATTTATTTTTGAGACAGACAGGAGTGTGAGCAGGGGAGGGGCAGAGAGAGAGAGGGAGACACAGAATCTGAAACAGGATTCAGGCTCTGAGCTGTCAGCACAGAGCCCGATGCAGGGCTTATACTCACGAACCCTGAGATCATGACCTGAGCCGAAGTTGGACGTTTAACCGACTGAGCCACCCAGGCACCCCCTCAAGACTAGTTTCACTGGCAAGGCCTACAGCTCAATTCACTATCCCTCTTCTTATGGGAACTTTCCAAGGAAAAGAGATTCACTGGAGTTCTGAGATAGGAACTCCTAGGACATATATAAATCAGGTATATAAGAGAGCTCAATGAGTGAACTATCTCGGTGCTCAACTCCACTTTCCAGGTATCTTTTCAGTCCATACTGCTGGGAAATTTTTCAATTAAATCTCTCAGCTCCCAGCCGTTTCTAGTAATTTCACTTAGTTGAAGATAGACACCTTGGCTAAACACACCCTCATTTTATGTGGCAGATTTCATCAAACAATTGCACAAAGCAGTGGCACAAAGTATCTGTCTCCATAAGCCCAAACTGGGTCCTGTCTCAAGGGCCATCCAGCTTGAATTCCTCATGGGTGCTGGATCCTTGTTGAGACTGAGTTGCACCCAGTTTCTTCCTTGGCCAATTCAGCTTTCTTACCTTCTCCCAAAGATGTTGATCCTGAGAGCTCTACCTAAGAAATTGTGTATGTTAATCTCTGACTCAGATTGGGCTTCCAAGGGAATACATTTTATAATAGAAAGTTACTTGACTTCTATTATTCTCAATTTTCCTTTTCTACATGGTGGATAATAGACTCTACAAGATAGAGTTATCACGATAATTGAAGCAATGTATAACAAAGTGCCCAGCAAATTGCCTAGAGCGTCTGAATATGTGATTAACTGCTGGTTCCCTTATTTTTTTGCCTCTCAAAGTAGCAAAGTGATTATTGGTAGAATTGATTACTGATATAAATGCATCCCAGAATTTCTTCTAGTTTTCCAGTTTTGATAGTTTCCAAGTGTCTCCTTCCTGGTGATGTTATGTATCATAATTATTTAAAAATAAACAACTATGTTTCTTTGATCATTGGATCACATATTATCAGAGTACAGTTCAAGAGCCAACCTCTCTTCAGCCACTGCTTTAGTCTACTTAGAATCTAACTCATCCTTCAAGGTTGAAAAGTCAACATGGATCAGCAGAGTACATTTCTATCAACTTGTGCCTATGGATTGAAATGATAAAATCTGGGACAGAATGCAATTGAATTCAACAAGTTTTGCATCTATTATTATGTAATGCAAGTCTACCAAAAGCAAAGTATACTTGTGGCTTAAGGTATAAGTAGAAGTTGATTAGATGGAAAAAGAAGGCATTTAGGTAAAAATGATGACACATGTAAAACTTTAAGGGTCATGAAAGCGTGTGTGTAGGAGGCTCTGCATGAACTGGGAAATGGCAGGCAATGACATACAAGAGGACATATGTAATATATTAAATTTAAATTGAATAAAACATTGTCCAATGAACAGAATATGCTTTGCTTTGTTTCTGAAAAACTAGGTGAGTTTGCAGAGAATTTTAATTGGCTGAACCTCATATGGTCAACAATGATCTTGACATGACTGCTAAAACAAACCTATTGTGCACATAGACGCATAATACTTTCTTTTTATTTCCCATTGGGATTGTTATTATCAGATTATATTATCACATTGAGAGAAGGGTCTTTTAAAGCCAGGTAAAAGAAACCAGGATCCAAAACTATCCGGAAACAACTCCACTGAGATAGCATATAGTTCCTGTGGCAAAGCCCCTAAAGAAAGCAATTCATTCCAATCAAGGAATTGTATTTTTTTATCTTTAGTGTTATTTTCTGATCACTGCTGTATTAGTTTCTTTGATGCTATGTAATTTCATAGCCTGTCTGATACAGTCTATCTTTCAAACATGAAAATTTGTAAGGAAAAATGAGGTCAGAACCACCAGCAAAACCACCCACAACTCCGTGGGCCAGACTGTTCCGCCTTCTTTTTAAGAATAGGAATCTGACTCTCTTTCTGATGCATCCATATGGTGTTAACGATTAGAGATTCTATTTTCCAGGCTCCCTTGCAATCACTTTTCAGTACATGAGCAGAAGTGATACATTCATTTTGAGACCACGTCTTTGAAGAGGAAGCTGCTTCCCCTCTACTTCTTCTTTATCTTCTCTGATCTCCAGGAAATAATGCTCCAGAAAGCTCTGAGCTCCAGAAAGAGGAGCTATGTGTCAGGGATGAGTGTCATTCCTCAAAGCGCCATCTTCCCCTCATAGTATTTTTGGAAATCTTTTTGTTATAGCAGCTTAGTTGAAACCATATAAATAAATGAGTTATATTAATCAATCAATAAACGAAGAGAACATAGGAAACACCATGACCAGTGTGGGTTGCTCCTATCAGCCCTAGGAATAAAGAGTAAATAAGAGTATCTTTTGGGGGGCACCTAGGTGGCTCAGTTGGTTGAGTGTCTGACTTCTGCTCAGGTTATGATCTCATGGTTTGTGAGTTCAAGCCCCACATTGGGCTCACTGCTGTCAGCCTGTCAGTGGAGAGCCCGCTTTGGATCCTCTGTCCCCCTCTCTCTGCCCCTCCCCCATTTGTGCTCTCCCCAAAATAAATGAACAACAAATGTGTGTGTGTGTGTGTGTGTGTGTGTGTGTGTGTGTGTGTGTTTATGAAAAAAAGAATATCTTTCAGGAGTGTGGTGAGAGGTACACAATATAAATAGAGGCAAGATACAAAGGAAAATGTGAAGGAGTAGGAAAGCTGAGAACAAGGAATGGCAACAGTAGAAATATGGAAAATTGACTCCACTATTTAAGTACATTTCCAGTCTGGGTTCCCTCATTATTTTCCTGGTGTTCAACTCTGAGCTATGACAGAGTCATGGAGAGGGGGGACTTTTATACTATTTGAAAGTATGTGCTTTAGAAACACTTAGACTTGATTCTGTTTCTTTGCTTATTTCAATTCAAATGTATTATTATTCATAATAAAGCCATAACTGATATCTATTTTCTTCAGTGACCACAGCCCATTAATGTTAAAATATTTGAATGTGGAAACATTGCTCTCACTCTCTTTTTTATTGTAGAATTTCATCACAGTAAAGGAGAGAGAAATACACAGCTAGAAACAGAAACAATGAAAAGCTTGCATCTACTTTCCTATGTCATAGTGATTACTGACCCAGAGACATTTTTAGTGTGGAAACTTGAAAGTCGATTCTCTGGAGTCCTTCATCCATGCAGAATGCTGTGCACTTTCTCTATTTTCAAGTCACAATTTAAAATGGG